>NC_052161.1:26362380-27786853 GCF_902713615.1 Scyliorhinus canicula | reverse complement strand
ACAGCGACCGGGGCTGGGATCGTACCCGGGTCCTCAGCATCGTAGGCAGCAGTGCTAACCACTGCACCACCGTGCCACCCCAAATTCTGCAAATTATTTTAAGAGGTGTTTGGTTCGGATTGAATGAAAGACTGTCCTTGCATTGGCCGAGAATTGAATCCGGGCCGAGAATTCAACCACTGAGCCACCAATGCTGCTCTTGGAGTGAATGAAAGGAATGGGAGTGCGATTGCTGATTGTCGGATTGTTATTCAGTAGAGATTTCGGGGGCAAGTGTTCCTGCATTATATGCAACAAGGCAGGAATGTATAAACTAGTTTATTGTTTTGTTGCACAGAGCCTATTCAAGCTATCTTTTTCTTAGTCCAGGCGTACATTTCAAATCAGTAGAATTGTGCAAGCACAGTACAACAGTGTACTGGGTTGTAATCTTCATTTGTGTTGTGATTCTGATTGGAATGTAGAACGAGAATGTTTTCCTTTAAATTTGTAGGTGTGACTCTGAAACTGTCTATTCTTTTGCCATCAAACCTTTACTTGTTCCTCCCTTTTTACATTTGATCTGCTTGATTTTGACATTGGCTTATTGTGGTTGCACACTGGTAGCTTCAGCTGCTCTGTATGGGTTATTCCAGCTCTTTCATCCCATGGTCACTGACTTAACCTAAACCCATGAACCTTCTCTGTTGGAAGTCCTATCTTGTCTACTGTGGAGTTGTTGATCAACATCAGCTTGGGAAAGGTACCTGCAGGGCCTGTGCACCATCAACACCACCCTGGATCGATTAAATATATTTAATACATGCTGAATATTTCATAAGTTTAAAAAAAAATGCTTAATTATTTAAGCATTAATAGAATTGTCATCACCTTCAAATTGTAAAATCAAAACAACTATTCATGCTTTGGTTGCAGAAGGTCTGCACGGCTGTCACATTCAATGTTGTGTGCAATAATGATATTTATTATTGTTACATTAACTTACATTAACACTGCAATGAAGTTACTGTGAAAAGCCCCTAGTCGCCACAATCCAGCACCTGTTCAGGTACGCTGAAGAAGAATTTAGAATGCCCAATTCACGTAATAAGCACTGTTTTCAGGACTTGTGGGAGGAAACCCACGCAGACACAGGGAGAACATGCAGACTCTCTGACAGTGACCCAAGCGGTATTAGAACCTGGGACCCTGGTGCAGTGAAGCAACAGTGCTAACCACTGTGCTGCCATGCCGCCTGGCATGTACCTCACTTCACTTGTCCTTGCTTTACGTGGATATCACTTCAGTCGTACTGTTAGGAAAAAAACAACGTGGATGAAAATCAGGGGAGTGTGGCAACACAGCATATATGGGCATCAGTCAACAAAATGTCTTGTGGGCTGCACTTTGAACGCAGCTGGGCTACATGTGGCCCCTGGGCCAATAATTGTTTCAGGTTGGGAGGTAATGTAACACTATGCCATGTACACATCACAACACTCGTTCACATTACCTGTGTGAATTGGTTACTGGTTCTGGAGGGACAGTAAATAGGCTGCACTGTGAAGAATGGAGCCTGTACAGGGTAACTGATATCCTCTCCGATGTACGACAATATAAGTACACCAGTTGTCTAGCTTGAAAATAGAAAACAATTCTAATAAATCTGTGCTATGGTCCAGCATAATTTTAACCAGTTGTTTCACAGCAGAGATTCTAAGCAAAGAGCGAATGTGCAGATGTGTTCGGTGGTGGGAGATCACACAAAGAAGAAAACGTATTCTTACTTGGAAAGCCAGTGTTATATATAGGAGAAGATAGAGTTGGTAGTTTTTGGGATGCAGTTCTACTTCCTCCAAATGAATGCATGGTTGTGCAGGTTCAGTATTAGCTCCATTTCCTGTATTTCCAATAATGTTTTTGTTAGCTCATAGTTTTGGCTAGCTCTCGTGGAAGTTTGGTGTGGAACTTTCATTTTCTAGGCCAGGAAGTGCATTATGATCTCTTAGAAGTCTTGTTGCATTATGTCTTGTGTTGAGCGGTTATTGTTCATCAGCATAAAAATAATTTAACCGAGCAGTATGTTGCTTGGTGAGCATCGAACAGAACCTCACATTCCTGCATTTGGCCAGTCCCAAGTTAAGTAGTGCCTCATTTAGATTATTTATCAATCTTGCCTCTTGCATTTGTTGGAGAAATTTCATAGAACTTACAGTGAAGGAGGCCATTCGGCTCATCGAGTCTGCACCTTGCTTAGAAAGTGCACCCCACCCAAGCCCACATCTCCACCCCACCCCCTGCAACCCAGTAACCCCACCCAACCGTTTTGGACACTAAGGCCAATTTGGCATGGCCAATCCAGATAACCTGTACATCTTTGGACTGCGGGAGGAAACCGGAGGAAACCTACACAGACACTGGGAGAACGTGCAGACTCCACACGGGCAGTGACCCAAGACGAGAATCGAACCTGGGACCTTTGGAGCTGTGAAGTGACAGTGCTAGCCACTATGTTACCATGCTGCCTACATGGTTTGCTACTGTCAAAATCCGAGAGGTTTGTTATAATGTCTGCTTTTGTTTCTCATAAATTTAACTCTGCTTGCCTGGGCACCTGTGTTGTTGCGGAGGAAGGACTACCTTGGGTCCCATTGTAGTGAAAACGCATATCTCATTTTCATTGCTGTGGCAGCATTTCTAGTCCATTCCTAATGCAAATAGAAGTTGGAGGTGAGGGGTCAAATATGAAGCTTTTAAATCGTTCAGCATTGCTTTGTTCTGGATAATGCCATATTTGTTGAGCGCTGTTGCAGTTGCACTTATCTAGGCAAGTGGACAATGTTCCATCCATCACGCTCTTTAATTGTAGTTGGTAGATAACTAGGTGTTTTTGAGGGTCAGGAAGTGAGCCACGACAGCACAGTGGTTAGCACTGTTGCTTCACAGCACCAGGGATCCTGGCTCGATTCCTGGCTTGGGTTACTGCCTGTGTGGAATCTGCACGTTCTCCCCGTGTCTGCGTGGGTTTCCTCCAGGTGCTATGATTTTCTCCCACCAGTCCTGAAAGAAACATTGTTAGGTGAATTGGACATTCTGAATTCTCCCTCAGTGTGCCCATACAGGCGCCCATCTACGGGAATTTTCGCAGTAACTACATTGCAGTGTTAATATAAGCCTACTTGTGACACTAATAAAGATTATTATAATAAAGATTATTGTTGCAAAATGTCCAGCCTCTGGCCTGCTGTCGAATCACAGATTTGTTTTTGATGAGTGCTGATTTCCTTGATAAATTAGTCCTTGGGTTTGCCAAAGAGAAAAACAAAGTTTTAATGAAAAAATTCCCTTGGTGAATAATTATGTTTCAGCTGCTAATATAGATTAGTATTAGTCACATTCAGCACCTTATTTGCTTCCAGTTGGTGCCCTGGTACCTGTTTGCCAAGCTTCAATGCTTACTGTCCCTGTTTCCTTTTAAAAAAAAAATAAAAAATTTAGTACCCAATTCATTTTTTCCAATTAAGGAGCAATTTAGTGTGGCCAATCCACCTACCCTGCACAGCTTTTGGTTTGTGTGGGCAAAACCCACGCAAACACGGGGAGAATGTGTAAACTCCACACGGGACAGTGACACAGAGCCGGGATCGAACCTGGGACCTCGGCGCTGTGAGGCAGCAGGGCTAACCCACTGTGCCACCGTGTTGCCCCTGTCCCTGTTTCTCTGCTAACGTTTGTGAAAGCGGCATGGTTCGGATATGCAACAATAGACATTGTGGCCAAGGTTTTCCACTTGCTCCTGGACTTCTCTTAGTCCAACGTTGTCGCCGCCGCATCCCCCATATCTTTTGTTATGGACAGGAAGGTTGTGGGATGTTGGGCACCGCTACTGAACATGAAGACTCTTATTCCTAATATCTTACTGATGGCTTTGTCATCCTGCGTCACAAACCATTTCTTAGGAATTAAGGCAAGCTCAGCAACCAACAACTTGATTCTGATGCTCCTGAAAATATATTCAGCTAATGAGTCAAAAACAACTGCGGAACATCCCATGATCTGTACTGGGTTCGAAGCATATTAGTTTCCAGTAGATTGAAGGAGCACTAGAGGTGTGCCAATAGCCTCAGAGGGGAGGAAGATGTAAGGAAAGAGGTGTTGTCTTAAGGATGGACTGTTACACCAAGGTCCCACTGCCTCCTTGGGTGCACCTCAAATACCATGGCACTGTTTCTGGCAGCATAGTCCTGACCGAATCATATCTCTCAAACATCTGTGTTTTTAAAAAAAAAAGGAACAGACTATCAGTCATTTCCTTGCGGTTTGTCAGTTCTTCCTTAGTGAAAATTGGTTAACTCATTTCCCTCTCATTACAACTGTGACTACACCTCAAAAGTAGCCAATTGGCTGTAAAGTGCTGTGGGCCATCCTACGGTTGTGAGGAATGCTGCACAGAAGCATTCTTTTTTGGTTTTGACAGCCCTCTGTATGGGGCATCCACAGGGCACGTTACTCTTTAATGAAATTTGTTTCTCAAAATCCTATTCCAACTTTTACCTTGGTTTTAAGTTTCAATTTGTCCAATATTTGAGCAGAGTGGAAATCGTGTAGGTGCTGAAGTTTTAGACTGTATTGAAATTTAATTTTTCTAGAAACCATTACAATTCAGTGAAATATTGGATTGTGTGTGTGTGCAAGGAATGGCATATGATATGAATGGCATTGGTTGCTTTGCGCAAATAGGCTTGTTTTTTTTAAAACTTTAGTGCGCAACCCACCCAGAAGTCTGATTTTATTATTTTGGTTTTGATTGGTTAATTGTGCAGTTCTTCTCTCAATATTTTCACATGTTTTGTTTTCTCAGGCTACTGGATCGCATGCAGTAGCCTTTTGAGCAATTACTGTGGAAAATGTTGTTAAAGCCTTACTGTTCTTCGACGAATTGTAACAGCAGATCATGAGTGTCCAACCATTGTAGAATGTGAGATTGAATCTATTTCCTGTCGGGCAGAAGCAAAAGGGGGAGTGTGCCACACAATACTTAAGTTGCCCATAAACATTGCGTAATCTTTCGAAAGGAAAAGCTGCAACAGTCTAATGTGTATTACCGTTGAATAACCATGAACGAGTATTTATCGAAACACCAGATAAAGAAAAACGCTAGTTTGAAAAAAAAATTCTAAGTTAGGAAAGAAGTCCTAATAATTTAAAAATTATCCAAACAAAACAATAAGTCTAGCCAGTTTTAATTACATTGAGTTGGAGTCCCAAAGCTCAATAACCGGTTGATTAGTTAAGCTGCTTCAGATGCCTTAAATCGTAAGTCTGATGAACCAATTGCACTTTTTTACAGCAAAGAATTGACTTTTTGAAGCGAGAACTGTCCAATTAGTCCTACCCTCCGCACTTTTTCTTCAACTTGGAAATTGTTTTCCCCTTCACGAATTTATCCAGTTCCCCTACTTGGCCAAAATTCCTCCCTTAAACATCACAAAAAGTTAACTGGTCGCTTGTATTGTTTGTGGGATCTTCCTGTGTTCAGAAAAGATGAGCGGCTGTAACAACCATTGGTATTCAGTGTGCTTGACAATAAATATCTACAGATGCGCGGTAAAGAACTTTTAGTTTTTTATTTGAAACCGAAACTTCTGGAATTTTGCACATTGTCATTTTGAATCTGGTTGGTGGTGCTGAGAATAGTAGAAGCTCTGACAAATTTTGGCAGGTCGGTGCCCTAGCTTCCACAAACAAAGCAGGTTTTTTTCCCCTTAGTGTACAGTAATTGAGATATCTCGCTAGTTATTGCATTCTGGATCCAGACAGAAACCCGTTGACCCATGTTCTGCAAAATCCAGGGTCCATAAATGGAAACGGAACGCATACTCAAAAACCAATCGGCTTCCTGCCTACTGGCTATAATTAATATGAGTGCAAATCGAATTTGGGAAGTTTTCATTCTGTTGTTAGTCTCTCTTGCATGTGGGTGACTTGTGTGGGAAATGGAAACAGTTTGCATTGGTAGCTTATATTGTATTTTTCTTGGTCAGGGTGGATTTTTGGGTTCGAGTTCGAGGGAGTAGTGTGTGCCGCACTTCACCTAACAACCTATGCACTCGCAACTGAACAGCTATTCATCCATGGACTGGTGTAAATAGTTCTGCTCAGTTCAGTGGGAGTTCAACCTTGAACATAGAACAGAAGTGTCTTAATTTTGAGAATATAACACTTTTAAACAGATACTAAATTTAACCTCCCAATCTGTGTAAGTAAGAAAATGACACATTTGAGAGGAATTTAAAAAAAAAAAGGATTTTTCTTTTGGTATTTTGACATTGCTAGGAGAATTGATGTTAAGTGGGTGAGTCTAATTAAGTCTGAGCTTTATGACATATACTGAACTATATTTCATCACACTTCTTAGCAGCATGTGAATATAGGTTAGTGTTAAGAGCTGTGGGTAACTTAAATTATTGATTATTTTTTTGCTGGAAATATTTTGGTAATAAAACTAGTTTGAAAAATGATCTGCAAGTGTCGTGTGGTATTTCAGTTGTAACTTTACAAATGAGGTATTAGTGTTACTGCATACCTTCCAAGTGGAGTGTTTAGAACTGAGACTGCTACTTTAATTTAGAATTCAGTGTTAAATTGTTTTGAAATTAATTCTTGGTGAGCTGAGATTTTCAATTTAACTCTGCCTGCATTAATTGTTTCACTATCACTTGCATGAATGTTTTACTTGGGCAGACTTGATTCTTGGCTTGTAATCCACCTGAGAAATCTCCATTTTCAAAAAAAGAGTTAATTTTTAATATCTGTTAGACAAAGAAGTAAATGTTATGCTGGCTTCAAAGTTATGCAAGATTTTTTTCCCTCTGGCTTGTGTCTTTTAAGAATGATGCCTGAGTTGAATTCAACATTGCACCCCTGCTGTTGATTGTGGCAGTCTTGTGGACTGGAGATGGTGCAGGGGAATTTCAAGTTGCTCATGGTTGGTCCATATTCTCCACTAAAATGCATGCGATCATTCCATTAAGAAGCATTGCAATTATTTTAAAAAGTGACGGAACTGATTGAAGAATAAGTAGACACATTATTTGTACCTCTAAAGCTTTCCTTTTAACTTAATTCTTTTTTTTTAAATTTAGAGTAACCAATTCATTTTTCCAATTAAGGGGCAATTTAGCATGGCCAATCCACCGAGTGTGCACATTTTTGGGTTGTGGGGGTGAAACCCACGTAAACATGGGGAGAATGTGCCAACTCCACACGGGCAGTGACCCAGAACCGAGATCGAACCTGGGACCTCGGCGCCGTGAGGCAGCAGGGCTAACCCACTGTGCCACTGTGCTGCCCATTAACCTCATTCTTTACTGTCATTTCAGAGTTTAAAAAAAATATAATGATTTTTCTTTAGTGCCAGGAACAGGCGTCGCAGAATGGCGGTGGTTGAAGATAGTGGAGTGGTAGTAACATCGATGGACTAGTAGTAATAGGCCAAGTTGGTGGAATTTAAATTCAATTGATAAATCTGGAATTAAAAACTAATCTCAGTAATTGTGACTATGAAACCATTGTTAATTGTTGTAAAAGTCCATCTGGTTCAGTAAGGCCCTCTAGGGAAGGCAATCTGCTATCCTTACCTGGTCTGGTCACAGGAGACTCCAGACATATAGCGGCGTGGCTGACTCTTGACTAGCTCTCAAATGGTGTGACAAGGCAGCCAAAGAGCAATTGGGGTTGGACAACAAATTCTGGCCTTGCCAGTGATGCCCACATCTTATGAAAAAAAAGAAAGAAAACGTGACAAACTGTAGCCCAACATGATGTGTACTCTTTTATATTAAGAGACAAGGTTTTGGATTTATGTGGAGTTATGCCAGTATAGTTTCCACTTTAACTTCCGTCCTCTCAGGGCGGTGCATTGGTTAGCACTGCTGCCTCACGGCGCTGAGGACTCTGGTTGGATCATGGCTCCGGGTCACCGCCCCTGTGGAGTTTGCACATTCTCCCTGTGTCTCACCCCTGCAACCCAAAGGTGTGCAGGGTAGGTGAATTGGCCATGCTAAATTGCCCCTTAATTGGGTAAAAAAGAATTGGGTGCTCCAAATTTATATTTTAAAAAAACTTCCACCCTCTCCACTGCCACCGTTGTAGTTAATTCTGTTGGCCCAACAGAATTACAATCACATACAAAGAGTTGGGGGACAAACATTAGGGGCAATTTTGAGTTTGGAAGAGAGGTATGCCCCTATTCCTAATTTTTGTGCCTGTTCCACCTTGGTTTGTTCAATATGATCAGTTTGTGCGATTGGAGAAATTATGTCGGCTGGTCAACATACCCGCAGGGAAATCCAGGCTGTTATCATAATCCGACGTAGTCCAGTGATGTTTCAACTTCCCTCATCAGCAATTAAATAAAAATTATTTAAAAAAACACCAAACTGCATCCGTTAAGGATGATTCTTTAAATTTAAAAAAAAATTCAGAGTATCCAATTATTTCTTTTCCAATTAAGGGGCAATTTAGTGTAGTCAATTCTCTTTGGGTTGTGGGGATGAAACCTACGCAGACACGGGGAGAATGTGCAAACTCCACACGGACAGTGACCCAGGGCCGGGATTCGAACCGGGTCCTCAGCGCTGTAGGCAGCAATGCTAACCACTGCGCCATGTGCCGCCCTTATGATTCCTTAATCCATTGATGACAATAGGTGTTCAACACCTGGGTATATGACCAAACCTCTGTTCTGTGTATAAACATTTGTTGGAGCATCGCTGTTCTGTTTTAATTTAAGATTTCATGTGTAGTATAGCACTTAAAGCACCATGTTTCTCAGTGCAGCTTGTCTGTACAGTACCCATCCCATTGTACCGAATTTGTGTGTAAAAATTTGGCTTTGCCAATGTGTGGAATTTTTGGGATTAAACGTAATCAGTCTGACTAGGTATATGGCTTTTTAATTGAATTTCCTTTCCCCTCTGGGGCTCAAGCTCAAGTAGAATATAAGCTCCTCCACCCCCCCCCCCCCCCCCCCCCCCCCCCCCCTAATTGCTGTTAAGGGTCTTGGGTCAAATGTGTTTGGGCAGTCTCGGCCCATTCCCAGTGGATCTCTGTCCACCCCATCACCTACCAATAATTTGGCCTTATTTGGGCAAGCCTCTTTAAAAGAAGAGACTAGAATCTCTTGTGTGTGGGAAAAGAGACTTTTGTTCTGAGGTTGTAGTTGGAGCTTATTGTTGGGACAGCATCGAGTAAAAGGATGATTGTAACTTGCCTTGACTGCTCATTGGTTTGTCTGCTCTATATGAGCATGTTCCGTTATTGGCCCTATAAATTCATAGCATAGTGATGTAGGAATTGCCAATGGTCTGGGATTTTGTTACCCTGGCTTCCTATTTAAACTCTTCTAATGGATCCAGTGCTAGAACTGATGACAAAGTAGCTATATTTGCAGATGACAATACAGTCTGAATGTGAACAACACAAGCTGCAGGAGGATTTTAATATATTTTGGAATTGAGTTGGCCTGTAACAGCTGAAAATTCAATGCGGTGAAACAGAAAATGCTCCACAGGTGGACACTAAATCTAGGAATGGGCTGTTACTTAAGTCAAAAGAAAAGATGCAATGAAAACAAAAGAGATCTGTTAAATTAAAGCTATCATGACCATGCTTGTTGGCAAGGCAAATAAGACATTAGATGATGAGATTAATATGGAGTTTAGAATGGTGTGGTAATCCTGCCACTTTTGAAGTAGTGGATATGACCAGCCTCGGAAAGTCGTCTGCAGGTCTGGCTGCTGCAGTTCAGAAATGATACTGCAGCTGTTGTAAGCATGTAGAAGAGGGTAACCAGAAAGATTTATGGGGTTGGAGGGATTGTTTTTGTGGAATTTACAGTGCAAAAGGAGGCTATTCGTCCCATCGAGTCTGCACCAGCCCTTGGAAAGAGTTCCCTACCCAAGCCCACACCTCCATCTTATCTCAGTAATCCAACTTAACCTTTTTGGACACTAAGGGCAATTTAGCATGGCCAATCCACCTAACTTGCACATCTTTGAACTGTGGGAGGAAACCAGAACACCCGAATGAAAACCACAGACACAGGAAGGACGTGCAGATTCCACACAGACAGTGACCCAAGCCAGGAATCAAAGATGGGACCCTGGAGCTGTGAAGCAACTGTGCTACCCACTGTGCTACCATGGCGCCATGCTGAATTGAGCAGAAATGTTGACCGCGGTGTTTGTGGTTGTAATAACAGTGAACTGTTGGTGTCTGGCATCATTACTTTGTGAAACTGACAGTAACTTCTGGCCTCTGCACATGCAGAAATCCAGAGGTTGCCCGCTCTCCATAGGGACACATTGTCACACTCTTCACAGAAACAATCAACACAGAATCAGTGTTTTGATGTGAACTTCATCCTTTATGTACTGTTCTTTCTGTAATTGAAAATGTTAAGCTCTGTTGCATGTGTTGTGACTTGAGTTTTTAATGGCATATGAAGGCATGATTACTGCTGAACAACCTGCCTATCCCTGAAAAATTGATTTCAGAAGTCTGGCATGCATTTTCCTCCATTCTATGATTTTTAAAAATCCATCGGTTTTTAAAATAATTAATCTTGTTTGGCTTCTGATATTTTAGCTTCTACCGTAATCCCATAAGTATGTCCTAATCTTTATTTCGCTCGCTACAACATGATTTAAAAACTGCATAATTAGTGATTTTTATTTGTGATGTTTTGTTATGTTAAAAAAACATAATATAAATAATTTGCTGTCTGGGAATTCTTCAGTCTGATTTTTTTGCTCATTTTGCTGGATGATACTGTTCCTAATCACCAGATCTGCTTTAGAAGTGTCTGAATGAAACTAACATCATAATAGGCAAGATTGTTGGGGCGGTACAGTGACACGGTGATTAGCATTTCTGCCTCACAGCGCCAGGGAGCCGGGTTCGATTCTGACCTCGGGTGACTCTGTGCAGCCTGCACATTCTCCCCGTGTCTGCGGAGAATTCCTCCGGGTGCTCCGGTTTCCTCCCACAGTCCAAAGATGTGCAGGTTAGGTGGATTGGCCATGATAAATTGCCCCTTAGGTCAGGGGATTGGTCCTATGTTGGGGGGTCTTTCGAAGAGTTGGTTCAGATGCGATGGGCTGCATGGCCGCCTCCTGTGCTGTAGGGATTCTATTGACGCCATGGAGCCTGCTAAATTATTGTGGGCTTTTTGATTAGATGCTTTGGGTTGATATTTCAGTGAACACGTAGTTAATCTGTGAACAGGCTCCGAATGGAGATTGTGGAACCAAGAAGTATTGCTTAATTCCAATGCAGTTTAGACGTCTTGCCACAAGTAATACAGAATATGAGTAATTTGAAACATGACATGGCAAGTGTAGCGTGCTTGTGGGAACAGGTAACTTTGGATCTGTGGTTCCCAAAGTTTTTCAACACTGGAGGTTTTTTTGCCACCTCTTGTCTGAGTATGTTATGGACTAATTATAGAGATTGATTGCCATGATTAGTCAGAAGCGGTCATATGACTACCAGGATGGTAGAAGGCGAAATCGCTGGACCTTGATCTTTTGTAGATAGCCGTTCCTATGTTCCATAGTCATCAATTCTTAGATTGTTGCACTAAAATAATTGCTGACTTCCTATAGCCATTGGGTTTCTGTCCACCTCAATAATGCCATTATAAACTGTTAAACAAGCTTTCTCATTGACATGCCGTTAATTTAGGGGGTTGTCTCCAAGCAACCTGATGGTCATTGCATTTGGAGGCATCAATGCTCGATGCTGCTGCATGCTGACAGCATGTGTGACATGCACTGATTAAGTTGGGATGTCCTCTAGACGATCCAGCATTGGATCAATCTTAAAACCTGTTTTAAGAAAAGATACTCATTTTATCCTACCTATGGGCATTAAATTTGTAGTTGATCTAATTGTTTCTAATTTTCTGTTGTTTAAAATTTCTGCCTCCTTGGTTGCGATGTTACCTCGTCTTGCATGTAATCGCACCTTCATAATTGCAGGACTGACCTGCTCGACCGTGGTAGTGAAAAAAACATGTACTTCTTCATTGGAGGTAAAGTGTTGGTGTTTAATCCTTGATCAAAGAACGTTGCAGTGCCACCAGCATTATCGTGTGACCGATTTGCTGCTGTTGGCTGTCTTGACCAGAGTAGACCCACCGTAGAAAGGGAGCATATATGCCGTGCCATACCATACGTTGTTGCTCGGAGTCTGATTTCAAAATAATTTCCCCCTCACGTCACTTAAATTTGTTTTTTCTATCGCCAAGCTGTGTGAACCTCAGATCTCTGGGCCTGATCCTAGGTTTAGCTGAAATTGTGCTTCCACCCACAATGTGTAGTATCGTTGGGCGGGATGCCTTTATTGCTTTTCTATGTTTTGATCTTTAGATGTATGCCTGGATGACCTAATGACCCCTCTAAACTCTTGTATTGTCGCTAACAGCAGCCCTCGAAGGAAGCGGTGGTTTTCTTCGGTTCCTCCTGAGGCAGTG
The DNA here is from genome assembly GCF_902713615.1 of Scyliorhinus canicula. NCBI lineage: Eukaryota > Metazoa > Chordata > Chondrichthyes > Carcharhiniformes > Scyliorhinidae > Scyliorhinus > Scyliorhinus canicula. The sequence goes on along the minus strand of NC_052161.1, from coordinate 27,774,336 downwards.
GAGCTGACTGCAGCAAATGTGAATATTGCGGATGGCTACTGCTGTTCCACTGTAGATCGGTACTGACGTTCTTCAACGATTGGGAATTGCCTCGTAGCTAAAATTGAAGTGGTGGTTCCGACTTTCAAACAGCCATGCATGTATTTTAATGTTTTGCTGTGCAATATAAGTAATACAGATTCTAAAGTTTGGTACTGGAGGACTACTATTTGAACATATGGCACAAATGGGGTTCTAAAATCTGGTGTGAAGGTAACATGAAAGGCATTTCGCACCAATATATATATGCAACATAAAGGGAGGATTAAAGTACCAGGACATAGTCTCTGCTAATCAAGTGGTAGACTCCGTGATCATTGGTTACCAAATACAATAGACAGTGGTATCAGATTCTGAATTAGTTATTTTGGTTTGTATCAGTACAGGTGTGCATGCAGATAAAAACACGCACACATAGTGAAAGCAGAAAATGCTGCAAATATTCTGATCTCTAATGAATGAAGTGAACTTGTGGATTTAACCCTTCATCACAATTGAAAACTGAAGGATTACACTTGTAATGGTAACTTGATTTTCTTTGGTATCTTATTTATTTGTAACCGTCAGGTGTATTGAATAATTTGGCATTTGTTTGAAAATATTTGATTTAAAAAAAAAACTGTACAAACCACTGATACTAATTGGACTTCATTTATTGTCAGGTGTACTGAGGTACAGAGAAAGGTGTTGTTCTGTGTACAGTCCAGGCAGATCGTTTCCTACATGAAAAACATAGGACATATGATAAATACACAATGTAAATACATAGACATGGGGTGAAGCATATGTGTTATAGTACTTCAACAGTAGAGAAGATGCATGGAGAGTTCAATTCAGTCCATAAGAGGGCCATTCAGGAGCCTGGTAACAGCGGGGAAGAAGCTGTTTTTAAATCTGTTAGTGCGCGTTCTCAAACTTTTGTATCTTCTGCCCAATGGAAGAGGTTGGAAGTGTCTTCTGACTTGGGTTAAGATTGTTTCTCATACTATCCCTTCAGTCCCTAGAGCTCCATTGTTATCCACTAAGGTGTTACTGCCATCTTTCTTTCATGAGATAGCTGTGGTTAAATTTCTCATGGAGCACTTTGCTCCCCATTGGCAAGAAACCTGAAAGTGTTGTCAGAAAAGTTAACTCTACTCTGGAAACGAATGCATCCCAATTGTTATATGCATTTGTTGGTGTCTTTCCATGGATGCCTTGTGTGAGGAGATGATGGCAATTAGAACATGTGTTGACTTATTTGAAATTATTAGTTTCCCTTCTGCTCTTAAGGTCTCCTTTTAAAAAAAAATTAAAAAAATTTAGCGTACATAATTAATTTTTTTCCAATTAAGGGGCAATTAGTTATTTTTGTTTGTATTAGTACAGGTGTGCATGCAGAAAATGCTGCCAATATTCTGATCTCTAATGAATGAAGTTAACTTGTGGATTTAACCCTTCATCACAATGCAGATAAAAACACGCGCAGTAGGGGCTGTTTAGCACAACGCTAAATTGCTGGCTTTGAAAGCAGACCAAGCAGGCCAGCAGCACGGTTCGATTCCCGTAACAGCCTCCCCGAACAGGCGCCGGAATGTGGCGACTAGGGGCTTTTCACAGTAACTTCATTTGAAGCCTACTCGTGACAATAAGCGATTTTCATTTCATTTTCAATTTAGCATGGCCAATCCACCTACCCTGCACATCTATGGGTTGTGGGGACGAAACCTACGCGAACACTGGGAGAATGTGCAAACTCCACACGGACAGTGACCCAGAGGCGGGATCGAACCTGGGACCTCGGCGCCTTGAGGCAGCAGGGCTAACCCACTGCGCCACCGTGCTGTCCCCTCTTAAGGTCTCTTGTCTAACCAACAAATGGTGCCTGTTGGGGAAAGAAGGGTTTTAGTTTGAAGAGGGTGGACACTGGGGTCTCTTTGACCAAAAGACAGTGCAGCTCTCCTCGAACAAAGAAGAAACGGGAATTTTGATAGCGCCACTAGATTGGGATCCCATGTGTCTTGTATTAAAACGGCTCGTGGATTCTTTTGGGGTTTAGAATACTTAACCAGCAGTTGGATTTTTAAAACATGTTCTTTTTTAAAAAAAGCACATGTGTTGTTTACTGCGTTGTGTAATTTCAGATTTGTACATTTGAAAGATGTGTGTATTTTCATTTTCTTGAGTAAGGAAGAATTAAGAAATGAATAACTATGGCATTCAAATATTGTTGACCTGTGCTAGTAGGAAATCCAGTTTTGAAGTCTTACAGAAACATTCTGCTTATAGCAATTTGTCATGAAACCTCTTGACCTGTGCTTCCTTCATACTTTCCTGGTCGAGCATTTAACGCTGTATGCTATGTGCAGAAAGCATGGGGCCTCAGCAATTATCTGGCGTCTGTTTCCATTGTGTGAGTGAATTGTTTGTGGGGTGGTTACTACTACGTAACTCTGTAGGACTGCTTGTGCCCATCTGGTTCTGGTTATCTATCTCTGCAGTAGGGCTGAGTCTCATTTCCTCACACTCACAAGGCACTACAAGCAGTGATCTTGTTATGCCTTAACATAATTGAAAATTACATGTTGTGCAGACTAGCAGCACTAAAATGCAGACACATAAAACATGTGGTTCAGGTAAAGAAACAAAGCAAATAAGTTGCATTGGCAATAAAGTTAAACCCCCAAAAAAGCAGATCAGCCGGTTGTGGAACTTTTGGCTGTGCGCTTTGTTTTATTTTGCAACCATTTTGATTAAAATATGAAATCGTAAATCAAATCTGTAACAAGTTGAGGACCCAGCCCTCCCCCTGGCTTCCTCTGCACAAATCCATTTGTTAGGTAACCCGACTAGAAGTCCTGCACTCAATAGTTGTTAAACTGACTGAGCTGCATAGTTAAGAAAGTGGCAACAAAGAAACCTTTTGTGCATTAACTCCTGGATGGCTACAGTATAACTTGTGTTCATGCTCCAATTATTAAATAAAGGCCGCTATCCAAAAAGGACTCGTACAATCGGCCTCCAAGTTTTGCCTTCCCTTTCTAAAAAACATTGAAACATGATCAAGAACCCCACCCATCTAAAAAATTGAAGTCACAGTTTGTATGTTACTCGTTCCAAAATCCCTCAAAATGACAATTTAACTTTGATGACGGCCCATCTGCCTCCACTTCATTTGATGAAGGAGCCGTGCTCCGCAAGCTTGTGATTTCAAGTAAACCAGTTGGACTTTAACCTAGTGTTGTGAGACTTCTTGCATTGGAAAGTAACTGATCGCAGAGTTAGTGACATGGGCCTATACATCCCACATTCCACTGGGTCCTTCCACTTTTTCGGGATTAGCGTGATTACTGCCTGCGTCATCGTCTCCGGCAGCTCTCCCTTCTCCAGCACTTCAGTAAACGCCCCCAACAAGTGTGGTGCCAGGTCCGTTGCAAATTCCTCATAACATTTCACCAGGTATCCGTCCGGCCCTGGGGCCTTCCCCGACTTCATACCCCGATACTACCCAGCACCTCCCTCAGCCCCAGGGACTCCTCCAACGCCTGCCTATTTGCTTCCTTCACCTGGGGAAATTCCAGCTCGTCCAGAAACTGCTCCATGTCCCCCTGCTCTCCTCCCGCTACAGTCCCTAGTAGTACTCCCTAAAAGTTTTGTTTATCTTCCCAGGCACTGGCATCACATCACCAGCCCCAGTCTGTATCTTCAATATTTCCCTGGACGTGGCCTGCTCTGCAACTGGTGTGTTTTATTGCATCCCTCTTGCCCTACACAGTTATCTTACCGCCCTACCCGTTGTCAAACCTGTCAAACTGCCCCAGCAACTTTTTCCTCCTCGCCAATCCCTCCGCGATGGCCACCCTCATACTGCCTGACTACCTCACTCACGAGACGGTCAGATTCCTCCCGCCTTTCCCTATCTGCACGAGCCTTAAACAAAATAATTTCCTCCTGGACCACTGCCATTGCTTCCCAAACAATGGCTGGCAACACCTCCCCATTCTGATTCAACTACATATACTCCTTAATCGCCGGCCACACCTTATCACAAAAAAACCCCCCCATCCGCCAACAACCGAGTCAAACATCCACCGTGGCCTTTGCTCTTGTCCCGATCTAAACCGAATCTCCAGCCAATGGGGCACATGGTGCGGGATAACTATCCCTGCATACTCTGCCCCTTCCACCCAAACCAACATCTGCCAGCTCACGACAAAGTAATAAATCCGCAAATACACTTTATAGACCTGTGAAAAGAAGGAATACTCCCTTGCCCCTGGGTTCTGAAAGCACCATGGATTGACCATGCCCATTCTCTCCAAAAACCCACCCAGCTCCCTTGACATTCATACCCTACCCATCTACTCTAGATTTACTCAGTCATGGGTTCAAAGCACAAAAGTCACCTATTAATAAACATAAATATGGATTTCAAATTTGCATTTCACTTGCTAGGTAAATTGACATTGAAAGTGGAGAAGATAGGAGGAGGTGATCCTCTAAGGCAATGTTGGGGGAGCTTCACTCGCCTAGATTCTAATACACAGTCATAATGCTTTCCTTGAAAAGCACAAAATTTGCAGATAAAGCAAGTGAGAATGCATGGCCTATATGGGGCAGCAAGGTAGCATTGTGGATAGCACAAATGCTTCACAGCTCCAGTGTCCCAGGTTCGATTCCGGCTTGGGTCACTGTCTGTTCGGAGGCTGCACATCCTCCCCGTGTGTGTGTGGGTTTCCTCCGGGTGCTCCGGTTTCCTCCCACAGTCCAAAGATGTGCGGGTTAGGTGGATTGGCCATGATAAATTGCCCTTAGTGTCCAAAATTGCCCGTAGTGTTGGGTGGGGTTACTGGGTTATGGGGATAGGGTGGAGGTGTTGATCTTGGGTAGTGTGCTCTTTCCAAGAGCCGGTGCAGACTCGATGGGCCGAATGGCCTCCTTCTGCACTGTAAATTCTATGTAAATGCTACCTGTGTCTGCTTTGCTATCCCAGTTGATAATATCAAATTGAATACTGTGTTTTGATTTTGAGGAACATTCTTGCATTCGGATTTTAATTCTGGAAATTATTAAATGTTTGTTCTGAAGTTTTGTAAAGTAATGGAGGTGTCCTACTGGGCAAATCATTGTGTTGACTCAAGAATAAAAGGAGTTACCATTGAAGTGTTCAAACGGAAAATTGGATTCAAAATACAAGATCCAAATAATGAACAGTGTACTGAGGCACAACTGTATAGAGAGCTAATGGAAATTGATGCAATTCGTTGTTATTAATCCTAAATAACTGGTTGCATCTAGATCATTGAAGGACAGCACAAGAAGTAGTGCTGTTTCTACATTCAGGTGGAAGTTCTTCTGAGGTTGAGCGTGAAGTTTGTAGGTGACAGTTTAGCTCAGTCGGTTACATACACCTCTGAGTCAGACGTATCATAATCTAAGCTAGCACTTAAGTGCAGTATTGAGTTGTTGGGCAGGGTAAATGAGAGGGAGGGAATGTTACACTCACATGTTCTGGAAGGGGCAATTGATCCCATTGTATTATTGTAACCAACAGTCGGAGCATAGGCCACTCACTTGCCGTTTGTTGGATCTTGCCACCCAGAAGCTGGCTGCCGCATCTGTACATGTACGAGATGACTTTGATCTTTTTTGGAAAATAAAATCTTCTCACTGGGACACGTGTTCATGGTTTCCCTTGAGACTCTCTCAAGTGGCAGGGTAGGAGTGGGTTCTCCATCATTAGTGGGACAAACTAGTTTGTTTCAGGTAATCTTGGTATTGTGTTCTGGAGGATGTGCAGAAGACAGTAATCGCACAGCTGATGCAGTTTATTGCAAAGAAAATTAAGAACCACTAAGAACCAGTTATCCATACGATTATGTTAACCTGGATTCTAATGGTGCACCGTCTTTAAAAAGCAGAAGCAAGTCCAACATTTGCTTCATTGGTGTTTATGCTCCACACAAGCTTCCTCACACCTTCATCTAACCCCATCAACATATCCTTCTATTCCTTTGTCCCTGATGTTTATTTGCCTTGGGATAAATGCATCTATCCTATTTGCTTCAACTACTCCTTGTGCTGGCAACAGCAGCCCAAAGCAGGATAAAAGAACATAAGCTACCATTTGTAGAAGCAAGAGTCCTAATATAAGTCCTTAAGTATTGATGCAGTGCTCACTCGTATGCACCATCAGACTCCGCACACTTCATTATCCCGTAAGCATTCTATTAATATATTCACAAAACTTAAATCTAGTGGATGTAACAAAATTGAAAAGATGTTAAATTTTAATCAGAAATCCTTGCTACATTTTTTTTAGGAAACTGGTTCTGATAAGACTTCCTCTCCTAACATATCATTAGAGATTGCGAAAAGCCACACAAGCAGTTGCCAAAACTGTATATGTGCATGTGTGAGCTTTCAAGGACTGATATGTGATTGCAACCATCCAAATTTGCAACAGTTTTACAATAGTGATTCCAAAAGGGAATTGGTTTTAAAAAAGAAATTGGATGAGCACCTGAAGAGAAATTTGCAGGGCTACAGGGAAGGAGGTGGAGAGTGGAACCAACTAAATTGTTATTGCGAAGCCAGCATGGATTTGCCAAGAAAAATGGCTTCCTATGTTGAAATTATTTGAGGAGTTGAGGATATTTTTGATATTACTCTGTTAACCATTGTCACCAAGCCATTCAACAAGGTGGTGAAGTTTGTTCTGTGAGCGTATAAAAATTCAAGGACAGCTTTTGCAAATACGACCGCTGCTCAAATGGTGGCGAGTAATTTATAATACTGTGCATTTTAGAATGTCATCCAGTGGAATGAAGATTTGATCGAGAAACAAGCACCATGCAACATGTTTTGGCTTTGACTTTTATGTTTTAATAATGATACATTACCATCTTTTGCGTGTTTTTTTCATAATTAATAACATTAATAGAACACCTGAAAGTATCCAATTCCGTGATTGGTCGGAGTGATTAAAAATCCTTTCGAGAGTGTGTTTGTGTGTGTGCGAATCAAATTTATCTATGATTTAGTCAGTGTTGCACACCTACGAATAGCTATGTTAGAAGAATTGAATAAAATTAGTCGTTATGTTTAGATGTACAGCAAAATAAGCTTTCATGTTTGAGGGTGGGGGAAACACCATTTTCATCACTGCTGGGTTTTTTTTACTGTAAAAGAATTCACTTAATATTGTTACAAATGTGAAAATGATACATTTTTCCCTAAATGCGTAGCTAAATTTGGTTGACTTTAATTTGAGGATTGAACTTTCACCAGGCGTGCTAATTTGGAATTTGATACTTGGGTTTCACGGGGACGAATGTAGTCCTTTATGTTAATGCCACTTCTTTGGCATTCTGTTGCTGTGGGGATGCTACCACTTCAGAGTATCGATAACAGAAATTGAGGAAATGTATGATTCTAAATTTTTCACAAATGGCGTCCCACATTGTCAGGTTAAAAATCTTGTCCCCGTCTCCTTTAAAACCCAACGTATTGAAGAGCCACCCAACTATCCATTCCTTCCTTCACTGATCATTATTTCAAATTGACAATTTTTAAAATTCTGTATTCTTCCTCTTCATCCAGCCCAAATAATCATGAGAAATTCATTTTCCCACCATGTTCCTAACCTGCATAGTCCTTTAAAATTGTGGTCTAATTATCTCACTCCCCTAGTGTACATACGCATGTTGGTGTAGTATATTGGGAAATAATCTCAGATTAGTTAGAAGTGTAGAAAGGAAATAAACAAGAGGAATCAAGGGAAACGGGTGATGCTGTTTTTGCAAATGGAAGTAAATTTTCCATCTAGCCCAATTTTACTGATGTAATAAATATTTGGCTTACAAATGTACATGTTGGGGTAGGTGAAGCAAGTATTCAGATCTATATCCAAGACATTATTTTCATCACAGGCAATGTTTTGATTATGATTATTCATCTTTATATTTTCTCATTTTGTGCTTGTGCTCATTTGTGTTTATGGATTTTTGTTTTTTCATTTTAATCATTTTCCTTTATTCTGTTTCCCATATCCAGTACCTGCAGATGAAATGGCCATTGATTGATGTACAGGCAGGGAGCCTACAGGGTAGGCAAGGACTGAAGGATGCTAGGTCCCCATCTCCAGCACATATTGTTGTAAGTAGTGGCTAGCTGCACTTTCTTTGCTTCAGTAGGAGAAATTGGAGCTTGAAGTTTCCTTTCCTTAAGAAATGTAGTGCCTACCAAGAATAAAACTGATGGTAAATGAGCTCCATGAACATGTCATATTGCCGCTAATGTGTACCAGAGATTTCAGCACACATAGGATCTATGGTATACTATTGTGTATGATGTACTTTTGCCAATGGAAGAACACATCAAATTTTAAAATAACAAATATGGACTTGCCAGTCTTGTGCAAAGCCTTTGAGGTTGCTCGCTCTGGCCCCTGGTAAGAGGGGCAGAAAAATGTAGTGCTTAAAAGATGTGCCCTCCTTGTTATTTTAGCAACTGCTTCAATTTACTTTTGACTTTCACTTATCTTTACAGAAAACATTGAGGTGTGACTCTTTTTTAAGAAACCTATGGGGAAGTGGGAGGTATTGGTTGAGTGAAAGAGCTCCATGTTAGTGGAAAGTAGATTACCAGTTGATCCAGTGAAGTGGATGCCTCTGAAGTACGGAAACATATTTCAACTGGTATCCTTGTATTTAGAGATGTATGCAAGGTAACTTTCTCAATATTTGTGAAATGCGTTTACAACTTGAGTGAAGTAAAAAGGAGTCCCATTAACCAGACTGGAAGTGCTTAAGTGTTTTAATATTGAATTTTGCCCTCCCCGGTTTGAAAACGCTGCATAGCAGAACTCTGAGCAGAAGTGAGTGTTGCTTTTGTGGCACTTAGTACTTTATATTACCCATTTCTTAAAGTGACTTCTGAGAGACCATGATTCATGCAGCATTTCTCGGCATTTATCCTGTTAACATGGCTGTCTTACCTAGCAGCTGACTGGTGGATCCTGATTTCTGTGGGCCTGCAAGTCTGTTTCTGTGATAAGGGAGCCAGATTTATCAGGATAAATGCCAGGAAACTAGCTCATGGACATCTGCACCTTGGGCCCTATATTAAAAACAGTACCCGTATAAAAGTAACTATAGAGTTGTACAAGATCATGATGTCCTTTTCCCTTTCCAGCAGCATTCCTGTTCTGTATTCACAAACACCAGTGAACCCTGCGCAGTGCTCTTTGCTCTGCTTCAGTGACGGGCTGAACACTGCACAATAGGTTATTCTTTGACCCCAATTATCACTGTGATCTGCTGCAGCTGCTAACAAAACACCTGTGTGCTGTCTTTGTTATGTTATCATCAAGCCCTCATTAATAGTCCAATTGTTAAATTTGTAGGATATTATTATGGGGCTGTTTGTCTTTTTTAAAAAAACGCTGGGTCCAGGCTTTATGGTAGATTTCTGGCAACATCTATCATGACTTTCATTGATTTTAATTTTCCCTTAACTCCTGTTAATGTGTTGATGTGAAAATCAACCGACAATGAAAGAAAAACATTCATTTTTGTCAAGCTATTATTTTATTTGGCAATAATTATTTCTGCTTCTCTCTAACAAGAATTGTCCCATTGGTTGTAGATGGATGTGTTTTAGATAACTGCCCGGCCCATTTATAGTTGGATGTGAATCCTTCTGTGTAATTGACACCCCCCAGGAATTATCAAAAGGTGTCACCTTCAGTGCCTTTTAAAAAAAACTTTTACTTGTTGTCCATGGCAATTAATGTAGCTACATTTTGAGAGTTTTCTCCTCTTAAATTTGAGAAAAAAGCATGCAGAGGGAAGGTGTATAGTCTGGTGTTTCTGTTGTGCTAGCACTTCCAACAACTTGTTCTGATTAAATCTTACCCTGATTTTGACGAGATAGTTTTGAAAATGCTTTGTTTTATATGGACACTGAAAATCTTCCATTTGTGGGGTAGTTCTGTAATGCAATGTTTGGATCCAGGAGTATTTGGATATTTTTCGACAAATTCAACTGAAGGTGAATCAAGGCTTAATGTCTGTCAGTCTGGTTTGTAATAACATTTTGAAACTAAAATGCCAAAAGAAAACTGTGATGGAATTTCTGTGCAAACCATTAGAAAGCAGAAGAGTTGATAATGTCATGAGCTCATGCATATCTCTGCCTATTCGCATCTCGCTAAATGCAAACGCTGCAAAACTCCCAAAACAGTGAGAGCCTTGAACATGTGGCTACCGACCAATGACATTCTGGGGTGAAGAATGCTTCTCTTCAAAGCAAAATCGCAAAGAATGTGTTTATGATTTTGCTACAGATAGCGAGCAGAGGAAATCTTCCTACTGTGTGATACCAATGATTATGTGACTGTTTTACATCCAACATTTGCAATTTGGTAACGTGATGGGTTGTTTTTCACTCAATTCTAAGCATATCTTCCTCTGAACACTGATCGGCCTTGTGTGTATGCCAGATGCTTTTGCACTGTTTGATTGAAGTTGAACAAGTTTTAATACTCACATATAGTGTGGGACTTGCAAATCTCGCAGTTTCATTTTCTAAGAATTTAATATTTAAACTGACTCGTTACTCCACCCCCGCCCCAGCGAAAATGTATCGAAAGCAGGGAGATTTGTGTTGATTGTTTTGTTCAAGATATTGTGTAAAGCTATTAATAGCTTGGTATATAGATACAGTGTTTTAAATACCACTGAAGATCAGTACATACAATTTACTTGGAAATCCAAACTGAAATTATGTTAAAAGATCCACATGCAAACTTGTTCTTAACTTGCAAATATTTCAACTCCCTGTTGTAAATGTTGCCACAATGACCTGCTGAGTCAAGGATAGGAAGTTAAACAAGCCTGATATGGTGCTGCTTAAATGTCTCAAGATAAAGAAAGCATCCCTGAATCCAGTGTCTTCAGAGGTGACTGGAGCTAGCAAAAATGTACTCGTCTTCATTGTGGGTGATCACAGTAACTCAGTTGCACCACATAGCTTTGTATTCTCGCTTAACCCACCTCCTTGACATTCCCCATAACCCTAAAGGTACTTTGTGAAAAGGTCTTTTTGGAAAGGTGGTATATAATCTTAATCTTAATCTTATTGGGTTGAAACATCAAAACAAATTGTACTAATGCAAAAAATGTGATGGAGGAATTCATGAGTTTAGGGTGTCTGGCAACATCCCTCATGTGATGGTATTTTGGAGTTAAATGGTCGTCTTGCAATAATTTGTTTCTCCCTTTCTCGTTTTCATTGATTGCGTGCTTTATCTATATTATAGTCTTATTTTGATGAGTTTAGATCATGGGTATATTACTTGGCTGTATTTCATGTTTTCTTTTAACGCTGTCTGCTCTGCTCAGCAGCTGTTATGGCCCAGAAGCAGCAACTTTCAGCCAAGCAGTAAAAGTAATACATGATGCTGGTGCCAGAGGTCATTCCGCTGTGGCTCACAGAAATGTCATAAAGAACAGTACGGAGCAGTTTTAATAATTATCCATCATTTAAAGTGTAATTGTATTAAAAAAACATGTTTTGTGTCTTTTATTGATTGCTGAAATCAGATATTCTTCCCTTTCTAAAATAAAAAAAGTTATTGAAATGAAGCGTTGCAGTTTAGTAGATGCACATGGCTGGCTATCAAACTTAGCACAATCAAAACAGCTGGACAAAGTGGGTAATCAAGCTAGTGAGGCAGTTAATGGCACTATTTCAAGAATGTAATTGGAAAGAAATGCTCAAGGCACAGAACAACTAATGTCACTTACAGTTGTGATTTATCAAGGGTGCAGGAAGACAGCCCAAATGGAAGGTTCGCAAGATTCTAGAACGTTCATCAGAAAAAAGACATTCACATTTGTAGATGGACTCCCCATTAGACCCCAGCACAAGAGACTGCCATCAGGTGCCCTGCACAGATCTGATTTACCTTTTTTAAAAGAGTTTTAAAGGCATTTTTCCTTGATACTGTGCCAGTGATGTTCATTTAAATAATCTGACTTTGACACCTAATGACATCACAGGCACTTCGACATCAGAAGCACTAGTTTGCTTCATGTCACAGGAGAGCAGTGTCGGTGCCACATCTACATCGTTGAAACTGCTCCCTTTATTGCAGCATACGTTCCCCCAGTTTAATTTACAGGGAATTGGGAGCCAGTTTTAGCACTGTAAATGCATGGTGTCTGTGCATCCGTGTTGCTCTCCTACATGCTGATCTGAATAGAATTTGTACAGTGCAGAAGGAGACCATTCAGCCCATTGAGTTTGCACCGACCCTCTGAAAGTGCACCCTGCCTAGGCCCACCCCCATAATCTCACCTAACCATTGCACACTAAGGGGCAATTTAGCATGGCCAATCCAGCGGACCTGTACACCGTTGCACTGTGGGAGGAACCCATGCAGAGACCGAGAATGTGCAAACTCCATACAGTTACCCAAAGGCGGAATTGAACCCGGATCTCAGCAGCAGTGCTAACAACTGTGCACCTGGAGACCCATATTCTGCTGTCGCATATCCAGTTGAACCTGAACACAACTGGATTCCCATCCTTTTTCATAACTTCGGGAATGGAGCATCTCTGGTTTCGTCTGTCTTCTACCCTCTAGAACTTTTGAGCTCAAAGTTGTATAGCCCATATCCTAACTTTCACCAAGTTATTTTGTTTACCCATCTGCCCAGTGCAAGCAGATCCACATTGGCTCTTGATTCAATGGTATGATTTTCAAAACCTCAATGTCTATGTTCAAATCTTCCTCCATGGCCTCATCCTTCCCTATCTCCCAAAACCCCTTCAGCCGTAAAACTCTCTCACGAAATTATGATCCTCCCCTCTGACCCTGTCTCGAGCTGGGGTAAGGTTTCAGAGATGGTGGGAGAAACTTGGGCGAGCTGGGGTAAGGTCTACCATAATGTTTATGTTGAAGGAATCGTAAGATCTTGCTGCAGATAAGGAGGTTATTTGATCCATTGTTTCTGTGGCAGCCTTTTTAAAGGGCTACCCCAATCAGTCCCACTCAAAGAATCATAAAGCACACATGGAGGCCATTCTGCCCTTCGAGTCTCTGCCATTTATTTTCAAAAAGGCTCTTCAGTTAGTTCCATTAGAACTCCATAGACCTGCAGATGTGTCTGTCTCAAATATATGGGCAATTTCCAAAGTTACTTTTGTCACCAATGCACCCTCCGGTCAAAATGGTGTCACCTTATTCACTCCGTAAACCTGCTCCCCATACTTTTGAACACCTATTAAATTTGCCTCTACCTACCTCTGCTGTAAGAAGAGCAATCTCAGATTCTCTAGTAGTCTCTCCACAAAACTGATGTTTGCCAATTTCGCTAGTCAGCTTGTCAGATAAAAAATGAAGCTCTCACAAACTGGGTGTCTTGAGCTTAAATGTGGTTTTTGACAGCATATTTTAGAAACAGTTCAAGAAGAAAAAAAATGAACTGTTTTGACTTTGATTGCATCATTGAATACATTGAGGATTAGTCATTGTGCATGAAACAATATAGAAATAAGGTGGTTCCTGGATTGGGGTTGTTGTGTAATGAAGACAGAATGAGCGAACATCAACAGTTTCCTTAAGGACTGTCATCAGCCGTTTGCCAGTTCCACAAGTAATGTGAGAGTGAGCCAGAGAGATTACAGTCTCAATTTCAAAATGGGAGCCTGATAAAGTGCCGCCTCTCCTCCTGTCTTCTTCCCCCCCCAACAGGGTTACAAACTCGTAGTACAATTTCTCCGTGAAGAGCTGGGTGAGTGTTTGAACCAGGGAAACATGGAACACACAGACTTGTGTCCATCTGGACGGTGACTGATGGGAGCTGGCTTACCTGAGGAACAGAAATAGCCAGACCAAAACAACTTTCAAATGATTGATTGGTGTTTGGTAGCAACCTTTTCTCTGACTTGAATTTAAAAGGAGGAATATTCTGAAAAGCCCTTTCTTGATTTATTTGGTTATGAAGGTAGTTCTGAAGGCGAGTGAATTATTTTGCAGTGCATGCATTTAGGTGCAGAAATCAAGTGGGTTTAATGCAAGAAAGCACCGAAGTCCCAATTAGTGCTGCTTTAGTTACTAAAATGTAACCATGTTGGTTATGTGCAAAACTAGATTTAAATCACTCCATCTGCCCTGTAACTTTTTAAAAAAAAATTTAATGTACCCAATCATTTTTCCAATTAAGGGGCAATTTAGCGTGGCCAATCCACCTAGCTTGCACGTTTTTGTGTTGTGGGGGCGAAACCCACGCAGACACGGGGAGAATGTGCAAACTCCACACGGACAGTGACCCAGAGCCGGGATCGAACCTGGGACCTCAGCGCCGTGAGGCGGTTGTGCTAACCACTAGGCCACTGTGCTGCCTCTCTGCCCTGTAACTTAATGACGGGTAATGGAAGAGATATTTTCCTCCTTGCATACAGTAACCTGCGTGAAATGGAAGAGAATTATTACAAACCCACGTTGAGGCAGAAGAGAGGTGTTACCAGTTCTACACACAAGTGACCTGAAACATTGTAATGTCTCAACAGGCTTGGTTATTGTAGAGGTCTGGCAACATGATGCATGCTGAACCCGGGGATGTTTCCAAGGAATTTGCCGAAGTACACAACGGGAAATTCTTTTGGTCTAAAAATTGAAGCACAGCTTTCCTGAATCGGGTTGAATTGCATTTAAGCAGATCAGATTTTAACAACTGGATGTTGAAACTGACAGCCTTAGAAGTAGGCCATAAACAAAAAAAGAAGCAATTACTCCAGAAAACTGGCTCACTGGACAATTCTCCCATTGTACTGGTGGATTTTATGGGCAGCAGAGAGATGTGCGGTTGAGGTTAGATACTTTCTGGGGGGTAGGTGAGGGAGGTGGGCTTGGCTCCTGAAGGGATGGCTGTCAACTTTTACAGGCTGACTGCAAATTGTCCTCACTGTTAATGTGACTGCATTGTTCCTCATATCCTCTTAAAACGGGTGGGAAAAGAACACCTGTGCACCCCCCCCAACCCCTCTACAAAAACCTCTGCCCTGTGTAACAAGAGCTGCAATGAACGACTGTTCAAATTGAACTAAATGAGCAGTTGAACCAAAATTTAATACTATGGAGTCATAGACTTGAGAGGTCACGCAGGACATGAATTTAAGAACAGCCCACTCTGCGCTGCACTGGAACGGGAATAATGTCGTCTTTTTCCTTCCCTCAGTGTTCTCTCTGAACGATAACAAGTAGCCTTTTTCATTCATAGAATGTTCATTTGTAACTGAGCCTGAAGAATAAAAATTATAAATGATTATTCAACAGGACAGTACCTCTTTGTTAACCCTTCTAGGCTCTATTTCAGATATGCTTTAAAGTGCATATACACAATGTAATGCTCTTATTCTCGTTGGCAATGGGTATATTCATTTTTAAAATACATTATTTTTATATTTTTTAAGGTGGGGAGAAGCAGAATTGAACGGGAGAGATAGTCAAACACTTCCTCAGGAATCATTTAGGCACTTAAGTGGAAATTGCTAAGAGTATGCATCTAAAATAGTGACATTCATAAGTGCTGCCTCCTATCTACCGACTTTCGAACAGCATTGATTTTTAACAGTTATTCGTGTCTCACCGTCTCTATTGAAAGTGGATATCATAGATTATCATAGAATTTACAGTGCAGAAGGAGGCCATTCAGCCCATCGAGTCTGCACCGGCTCCTGGAAAGAGCACCCTACCCAAGGTCAACACCTCCACCCTAACCCCATAACCCAGTAACCCCACCCAACACTAAGGGGCAATTTTGGACACTAAGGGCAATTTTGGACACTAAGGGCAATTTATCATGGCCAATCCACCTAACCCGCACATCTTTGGACTGTGGGAGGAAACCGGAGCACCCGGAGGAAACCCACGCACCCACGGGGAGGATGTGCAGACTCTGCACAGACAGTGACCCAAGCCGGGAATCGAACCTGGGACCCTGGAGCTGTGAAGCATTTGTGCTATCCACAATGCTACCGTGTGGTAAAATGCATAAGTAAAGAATCAACATGCATAGAAGGACAGTTTGCACATGTTCCTGTAATTTGGGTGGCGGGATCGGCATCTGTGCATAGATTCCCTGGTTTAAATTGAAATTGTTTTCCTAATCCCGACACCAGAATGATAAGCTCATGAACTGTTCGTCCCACAATTCTGCAATTGAGTAAGGGAGATAGTTTTACTAGACTTGGAGAGATGTTGCATATTTAAACTTAAAAATAAATAAATTTAGAGTACCCAATTCTCTATTCCAATTAAGGGGCAAATTAGCACGGCCAATAAACCTACCTGCACATTTTCTGAATTGTGGGGGTGAGACCCACGCAGACACGGGGAGAATGTGCAAACTCCACACGGACAGTGACCCAGGGCTGGGATCGACCACAGCACTGTGAGGCAGCAGTGCTAATCACCGTGCCGCCCGACTTCTATCTTCTAATCTACAGAAGCATCACAAATAAACCTACCTGAAATTAGTATGTGTTTTAATTTTGTTGCTCTTTTAAATTGCTCCTGTTTGGTTAGTGTGATCATCAACAGGAGTTAATTCTTTCAAAATGGTCACCATTTTTGATGCAAAAGATAGCCTCCTTTTATCCAGAGTGTCGACTGATGAGCTGTTTGAATTGCTCAACTCTATTCTAACTTTACCAGCGGTACTGATGGAAATTTGAATGCTGCGGGAAATACATGTGCGTGCCACAGAGTTTAAAATGCAGGAGTGACGTTTAAGCTTTGAGAGTAATTGGGAGTATGTTGCTGGATGATTAGTTACTTTTTGCTCGCTTCCCGTCACTTGTGTTGATGCAAGTAATTTGGAAGTGAACTTGGGCCTTGAAATTACGCTGTTTGATGAAAAGATAGGAGCTCTTTAATCCATTTATCTTGTGTTGGTTCACGCTTTGACTGCAGTTCAGTAGAATGCCTTAGTTTGCTAACATCTTGCACCTCCGAAGCCTTTGTTTTTGCTGTTTGTTGAAACTAGGGATAGGGTGATGGTGAAATTTATGGAAAATGTAATGCAGGAGTGGGAGGTCAGGATTGAATTGTTCACTTGTCTTGCAATCCATTTCACTGTGGGGTCTTGGGTGAAATTGTACAGCTTTTGATGAGTGTCTGCTTTACTGAAGAATGTGACTTGTCATTGGAAAAAAGGTTAATTTGTTTTACAAAACAAGATGTCATCAAACATTTAACTTTAGCCCTTCAATTTTCTACTAGATTAGTTCACGTGCAGCTACATTTATGGCTCTGGTTTTATGGCACTCCTACAGCTTGTACAAAGTTAATGTAAATCATGCCAAAAGTGCTTTGTAGGGCATTATGAAACAAATTTGGCACTGGGCCATGTAAGGTGATAATTGGGACAGATGTCCAAAAACCTTGCCAAAGAGGTTGGAGCTCGGGAGGGGGCAAGGCCGTGGCGAATTTGAAAACCAGGATAATTTTTTAAAAATTGAGAAGCTACACTGCCAATGTAAGTTATGGAGCCCACAGGATTATTTTTATTCTTTCATGAGATGTGAACGTCACGGGCAAGGCCAGTGTTTGTTACCCATCCCCAATTGCACTTGAGGTAATTGTAATGGCGCTTGGTGCAAGTTGGGCAGAGTTTTGAGTGACCTCTAGCTTATAAAAGTTAGAACAGGGGCAGCACGGTGGCCCAGTGTCTAGCACTACGGTCTCACGGCGCCGAGGTCCCAGGTTCGATCCCGGCTCTGGGTCACTGTCATGTTGAGTTTGCACATTCTCCCCGTGTTTGCGTGGGTTTCGCCCTCACAACCCAAAGATGTGCAAGGTAGGTGGATTGGCCATGCTAAATTGCCCCTTAATTGGAAAAAATGAATTGGGTACTCTAAATTTATAATAATAAAAAAATAAAAATGAGAACATGGGGGCAGCTAGCCGGGAATGTAATCAAGTCCAGAGGTAACAAAGACACGAATGAGGGTTTCAGTAGTGGGTAAGCTGAGGCAAGGGGTTGATATTATGGAGAAGGAAATAGATGGCCTTAGTGATGGTGTAGCTATATGGTTGAAAGCTCATCTCAAATTCAATTATGACACCAAGGTTGTGAGCGGTTTGATTGGGCCCAAGTGGAGAAGGGTCGACTTGCTGGCCAGAGAATGGAACTTACGGCAGTGATGAAGACATCAGTCTTCCTGATACTTAGTCGGAGGAAATTGCTGTTAATCCAGCACCATATGTTGGATAAACAGTCTGACCATTTAGAGACAGTGGGGGTGAGAGAATTGGTAGCACAGCAGTGTTGATGCTAATTGCCAACATTGTGTGTTGCTCATTGCCAATGGCTGACAGATTGCTAAATTTCAATACTTTGACGTCTTTTCACTAATCTATGTTGATGATTAAAGTCTATTTTTGCTCCAAAATATATTTGATGATCAGTATATTGAAACTAAGCACCTTTTGAACGACGCACAGTTGAATGTATGATGCTCAAGTGGCTATATGTAGCAAATGCACATTTGGGAAGCAATCTGTAATCACACTGCTGGGTTTTTTTTCACAATTCAAGTAAACAGAAAACAAATTCCACAAGCCAGGCGTGGCTTTTTGTGGTTTTATTTTGGATTTAATAACCAATGGTTTACTTGAATGGTCTGTTCTCATACTGCATCGATCATGGATGACCGCATCAGAGCAGGGGTTATTTGATAGTTATCAGCAGTGAGGACCTTCTGCTTTGGAAAAGAACAGGCAATTAATGAAGGCACCTTACACCTTGTGGACCTTGGACTATCTATGATGGTAAAAGGCAGAGGCTTGCATGGGCAGTGAAGTGAACTGATCTATTTTTTTATAGACTTCTTGCAATAACTTGGCATGCTGAGGGCTGTTTAGGCACTTTGTTGCAATCTTACAAACTAGATTGTATTCCAATGTGCCATTATTTTAATCCAAAACTAATTATTGTCAAGTTTTGAATTGCCGTTCAAGCCATATTGAACATATGTGAAGCAACTCGGATCATGTTTTTAAACAGCAAATTCTTGGTTAAATCTCAGAATTCAGACAATGGCACGATCCTGGAATCGCATATTTTAGTAACTTGCCTGCAGTCCCACATTAATGCGAAATTTGATCTGTCAATTCACAAAGCTATTCAAAGCCCAGACCTTATTGTAGTAAACTTGGTCACAGAGATCCTTCGATTGTAAAGGAACCTGCCAGTGACGAAGCGCGAGTGCACATTCTTTCCCATTCTTCGATCTAAACTTATTTCAAATTGTACAATCTGTATACAAGTGAAGGATTCTAGTCTTTCTTCTTTCCGAGTCTTAGTTTTTCTGCAGAATATGTTGGCCCTGTTTTTACCCAGGTTGTTGTGGGGCTGGTCTGAGCCCATTTAAATTGTTCAGATTTCACTGACAGCGTGTTTTGACAGAACTCCAGGTGTCTTTTTGTTTGCCTCAATATGGTTCAGCAGGTTTACCAATTAGTGTCAAGCCAGAGCCAGTGGGTAATTTGGAAGGTCATGTGGTGAAGGGGCACTTGGTAAGATGAGCTGCATCAGGCTGTGCCTTCATCCTGCATGAGAGTGGCCTGGGAAAGTTTGATGGTGAGTGATGAAATGCGTTTGGAGTGGAGACATGGGTAAGATATTGAGTGTTCTCATCTACAGCTGATTTTCTTTTCCAAACTTGACAGTTCCTCTGCGTCTATGACCACTGCCTGATCCAGTTCCCCCTGGTTCCCTTAACCATTCTTGAATGGCTGGGTCTGTCCTGTTATTTTCATTTGGGTGGGAGGATAGGGATCTTCATTAAATGGCTCTCCCTCACCTATCAAAGAGGTGTGTAATGATCAAAAGTCCAATATAATACATTTCAATAGTACAGAGTTGTTGGGGGGGGGGATTAGGGAACGAGGAAAGCAACTGGCAAGTAAGACTTCAGTGGTCGTAATCGCTGGATTACACCTCGCTTATGCACTAATGAGGACAGAGGACGACAGGGCAGGCACGATGGTTAGCACTGCTGCCTCAGTGTCAGGGACCAAGGTTAATTTCCAGCCTTGGGTGACTGCATAGAGTTTTCACTTTCTTCTCGTGTCTGCATGGGTTTCCCCCGGGTGCTCTCCTCCTCCAGTCCAATGATGTGCAGGTTAGGTGGGTTGGCCATGCTGAATTAATCCTCAATGCCCTAAGGTTAGGTGGGGTTATCAGGTAACAGTGATAGGGTGGGGGAGTGGGCCAACTCGGTGCTCTTTCAGAGGGTAGATGTAGACTCGATGGGCCGAATGACCACCTTCTACACTTTAGGGAGTCTATAGTTCTGAGGAGATGAATGTGCGGCTGGAGAGATGGGACAGGATGGAGGGCTTCAGAATACTGTTGACATTGGGCCCAGTAATGACCAGACAGGTTGCAGCTGAACAACAAAGTCCTTGCAGGGTGTGGTTTGTTGGTGCTGTTGGAGTGGGTTTAAAATTAATTGGCAGGGAGGTGGGAACCAGGAGGTAACATTAGAGCGGAAAAACGAAATGTGCACACAGACGTTGGAGAGACAGATAACACAAGTAAGAAATACTCGGACATTAAGTGGGTCAGAGAACGAGAGAATGCACTACGGTGAAATTAGGTTTATTGTGCATGTATGTGGGAATTGCGGTAAATAAGGCCAGTGTGCTGCAGGTGCAGATAAATGGGAATATGATGTTTTGGTAATGGGGACCTGGTTTAAACGTGGGCAGGACTGGGTACTAAATCTTCATGGATAGATGGGTTCAGGAAAGATACAGAAGGAAAAAAAGGAGGAGAGGTGACAGTATTGAGAAGGGTATTCAAGTGCTGGGAGAGAGAGAGAGAGAGAGGATATCCTAGAGGGGATAAAGACTGAATCTGTTTAGGTAAAGCTAAGAAACAACCAAGGTGGAATGTGATCCAATCTGACTCTGGTAAGTTGAAAACAAAGATTGGCTGGCAAAGTTGTAACACTTTTGAAGAGGAGGTTGTTCAGATGTAGCTGGGTACCTTATCACAAGCGGCATAGGTAGGACAAACACATGGTAGCACAATGGTTAGCACTGTTGCTTCACAGCACCAGGGTCCAAGGTTCGATTCCTGGCTTTGTCCACTGTCTGTGCGGAGTCTGCATATTCTCCCTGTGTCTGCATGGGTTTCTTCCGCGTGCTCCAGTTTCCTCCCACAAGCCCCCAAAGACGTGCAGTTAGGCAAGTTGGACATTCTGAAATCTCCTTCTGTGTACCGGAACAGGCGCCGGAATGTGGAGATTAGGGGCTTTTCACAGTATCTTCATTGCAATGTTAGGGTAAGCCTACTTGTGACAATAATAAAGGTTATATTGAACAAAGCCAGAGCTCATAGGATGATGAAAAAGTATGATGGAGCAGGAAAATAGTGTGCATGTCAGATTGATAAGTGACAACCAGTTTCAAACAGCAGGAAAGTGAAAAAAGACCTGAGAGGCAAAGAGAAAGTATGAGAAGAGACTAGCAGTCGACATGAAAGCGGAACCAAAACACACTTGCTCGCGCTCTCCCCCTCGCTCATGCGTGCGCTCTCCCCCCTTGCACATGCAGAGGAGACTCTTCCGTTGTTACCACTTGCCATAGCTCTATTTGAATGATTTAGATTTTTATCATCAATCTGTTTGGCCACGTTATGAATGCAGCTTCCATAGCCATAGAGTCCCAGATTGGGACTCCAAAGAAGCTTCTGACTCCGAAGCAGGAATGCTACCCACTGTGAAACACGACCACCTGTCAAAAGTCTAATACAGACATATAAATAGTGAAAAAGTATTGAAATGAGGAGTAGTGCTAATTAGGGATCAAAAAGAAAATTTATGTATTGGGGCTGATGTGCTAATTGAATACTTTGCATCTATTTTTACCAGGTAGAAGATGTTGCCAGAGACTTCATAAGACATTGGATGAGATACAAATTGATAAATAGAAAATTTAAAGAGGCTGGTTGTACTTAAAAGTTGATGAGTCAGGAGGACCTGATCAGATGCATCTGACGATACTGAGGGAGTAAGGGTGGAAATTGCAGTGGCACCAGTCATAATCTTCCAATCCATCATTGCTTGGCCTTTTGGCTAAGATCAGGGGGCCTGATCGAACAACCTCGTTGCACTGACTTTGGGCGCGACAAAGCCGGTAAAACTTGCAAGAGGCCTCCCGGTCACGGATGGCCCCGGATGGTCAGGCTCTGGGCAGCGCCACCCTCGGTGCTGCAGGGTAAATGGGTGGCACTGCCAGGCTGGTAATGCCAAGATGCATGGGTGCAGGTTGGCACCGCCAGGTATCGGGCCCCAGGGCTGCCCTATGATAATCTATGAGGTGAGCTCGAGGACCTCCTAACAGGTGTTGGGAGTGGGGGTGGGTTCCAGAGATTGGGGCAGCATTTAATAATGGCGTTCTGATCTCTTTCTGCACTGTCAAGCTGGGCTCATCAGTGCAGGAAATGGCGAAAAGTACGGCATCGGCTGGGCGTTGCTCGCCGAGGTTAAAAAAAAAAAGTAGTCCTGTTTGATAGCGGAGTCATTCACGGCGCTACTTACCCTGCTAAACACGCCCAAAACAGGACTTGGTTTTTAACCATTAAATCCCGCTCCAAGTGTCAGATCAAGCCCACGATGAGATGCAATACCTTGTCTTGTCAACTTGGATCTTGTATGTCTCTCTTGTGGAGACCATGAATTAGATTCAATCTGAATTGGTTTTGGGAGGAAGCAATCAGATGGATTAAGAGCTTGCCCTGTCCACTCTACATTGGCTTTGTAACTTTTTCAGAACGGAATAAAGATTAAAAGAAGATCTTCCAATCCATCTTGGATTAATGGCTGGAGCCAGAAGACTGGAGAAAGGCCAATGTTATTCTCTTGGTGAAAGATGATGTAAGGATAGAAGAGCAACTACATAGCAGTTAAACTGTTGCAGTGGGACAACCTTTAGAAACAATAATACATGACCAAATTAACATTCACTTGGTCAGATGTAGCTTAATTAAGGAAAGGGAAATAGTTTTTAACTAGCGTGAATTTCTGATGAGGGTAGTGTGGCTGATGTGGTGTATGTGGACTTTCAAAAGGCAACTGATAAAGTGCCACATAACACACGTCAGCAAAGTTTGAGACTATGGAATAAAAAGAAAGTTGGCTAAGTTACTGGAAACAGAGTAGTGCCGAATTGTTGTTTTTCCGGCTGGAAGAAGATACGTAGTGGGATTCCCAAGAGTTAACGACCTTGACTTGAGTGTGTTGGGCACAGTTTCATACTTTGCAGATGATACATAACTTGAGTATGTGACTGATTAAATCCAATGCAGAGAAGTTTAAAGTGATGAAGTTTGGAAGGAAGAGGTGGGAGAGTGGGACGAGATGACTTGCTCTTAGAATTGATATGTTCGAGGCGGGCTGAGGAGTGAAGAGCCCCCTGTCATGTGCTGCATTCTAGCTCTGGGCCCATATGGTTGAGTTTATCTCTGCCTCTTGTAAACACTCGGCTAACCTGAAGTGCATTTGGAAATCTGCTATACATGTGTTTTTGTTTTTCAAAATAGTTATTTAGTTAATTTAATTTATACTGTACCAATGCAAAAGTTGTGCTCTCATAAGCTCTGTTTATAAAAAAAACTCTTAAATGGAAAAGTTTAAATGAAAAACTTAATGTCTCTTAAAATGCCGTTTAATAATAAATGTAGGCTTTTGATATTGTCCTTCTCGTGCTTCCAAGTTAATTGTGAGAGTTTTATCAACTTTACTATATCTTTTGTGTACAGAGTACTATAGGTCCAGTGTCATCATGAATTTCAAACCCTGTGGCCCCTTGAGCTGTCGAAGAGCATTGCAAAGTGACTGGACATTTAGAATATCAGTTGCAGGCAAAAGCTCCATTCATGTTGGAACATCGTTTCAGTACCAGGGAGAAAACATTGTCGATGACAAAGAGACATAACTGATGATGACTCATTTCTTATGAAATTTCTTTAAAAGTTGTACTCTTGTGTCCCCAGTGCAATTGTTATAACTTTTCTGGATCTCATATGGCTGGGGTGGTTCAGGGAGGGGGGAGAGCAAGTGTTGTGTGGTGTTTGTTTTGAAATTAAGTAATGAGAGCTTGAAACTCTTCAACCTTTTTGGAACCTTAGTTTTTGTCCAGGCAGAAAGCAGTCATTAGTTATTAAAGTCAAAACTCCTCCATTTACAGAATGAACAGAAAAAGGAATGGGTTGGTGGCAGGGTTGTGGCGTTGGCCACATTTCTTGGCTGCTTCACATCTTTGGTATAAAAGGAATATAGATTTTTATTGGAGAAACGTGGAAATGAAGAACTCAAGAATTTTGCACCTTTGTAAAGCTGCCTCTTGTAACTTCTGATGATTTAGATGCACCCCATTGTCTATGCAAATGTCAAAGTTGCTAACTTTCTCAAAGATGAAGCTGGCCTTTCGGCTTTCATTTCTCCAGCTCTGTTCTTGATCTTCATGAGGAATCCTTCCTCCATTCTGTTGAAGTCAATATGTCTGACATCAAATCTTTCTTCTCCAAGTTTAATTTATTACTTTGTTGTTTGGGATCCAATAGGACCATTGCTCATAGTAGTACCCATTCTTGAATCCTTGTAAGGTTCAGAATTTTCCCCTCCATGTGCTCCGTGCCTTGCACCATTTCCACAGCCCCATATCTTTAACATCCCTCTATCGAGATCCCTCAAAATTTGCCCATATAAAGCTACATAAACTGCTGTTGGCTTTCAAGTTATTGTTTCTTCAACACATCTCTCAAGTCAAAACAACAGCTGCCACTCTAACTTTGACTTCATCACTAGTTCTTCATCTATCAACAGTTTTGGCCGTGCGCAAGTATTTTTTAATATAAATTTAGCGTGCACAATTCATTTTTTCCAATTAGGGGGCAATTTAGCGTGGCCAATCTACCTAGCCTGCACATCTTTGGGTTGTGGGGGCGAAACCCACGCAAATACAAGGAGAATGTGCAAACTCCACATGGACAGTGACCCAGAGCCGGGATCGAACCTGGGACCTTGATGCCGTGAGGCAACAGGGCTAACTCTCTGCGCCACCGTGCTGCCCTGCTGTGCACAAGTATGACCTCCACGCCATTGCTCCAGCTGTTACAGAAACTGTTTCCTCTTTTTAGGTCTCATATATTTTCATCTCACGTGTTAACTGTCTCAATAGCTTGAGCCCATCCCAAACTTGAAAGCTGTCTCTGCACCTCTGAGACTTTTCCAGCACCTGATTGTCCTGTGCAAGAAGCTTGTCTGATCAATGATTGCACACTTTTCTCCATATTTTCTCTTCTTGTACCTTCTGTGATCAGTGCCCTTGTTCTTCTAAGCTGTAATCAGTCTTTTGCTCACTCTCCAACATCTACACTCTGTTGAACTTATTGCCTAATTTTCTCAATCCCTCTCCGCATGCAAAATAATGAAACACCCAAGGCGCCTTGGCTCCAATCTTCTATCATGTTCAGATTTTTGAAACTCAAGCCTAGTGCCGTCTATTCATTCACATGATCCTTTATGTAATGTTTCAAGTTTGAAGATATTCTCCTGCCTTGTTGCCTCCTGTCATTATGACACAGAAGGTGGCTGTTTGGTCAGTCAAGTCCTTGCCAGCTCTCTGGCGAACGATTCAGTCAGTCCCATTTTCCTGCCTTATCCCCTGGCCAAACTCATTGATTGTCTCCACTTTTGCCATTCTCATAGGCAGCAGGTTCCGGGGTTTTAATTGAACACACAGATCCCAGACTAGACCCCAATAGTGGCTAGGATACTGGAACAAAGCTTCAATAAATTTAGTTTATTTTAAGACTGTGCAGAAAGAATGATTTGCTCCAGGAGTGAGTGCATGAAAATGTAGGGCATTGGTACGAAACTTTACTACAAATACAATATTTAAATTTTCACACCCAAAAAAGAACAGTTTACAATTATCCCTACACTACTACTTAATTTCCCAATAAACAACAAGAAAAGAAACGTACGGCTCTCAATCCAGCTTCAAAATCAGCAGGACATACACTTGCTTTACAGAACAGATTCTGGCTCTGGTTAAAACCCTTTCAGACTCTGGCTGAATATCTTCAAATAGCTGCTTCAACTAGGCTGCTTCTGCCTCTTGCTCGTCTTCAGTCAGACTGCTCTGCTTTTAAAATAATATTATTCCTTTTTAAAACTCTCCTACTGGGAAAGAAAACTGCCTTTACTTGTCTACCAAAAACAGGAGTTGTGAGATCAGACTTCACTTCCAAAAGCCTTTCTCCAAAACCCTGTCTCTCTCTCTGTGGCTTTCTTCAAAATTCTCTTTCACTCTCTCTACAGCTTCTCAAAATGTCTCTCTGTCTTCCTTGGCTCCACCCAGCAATGACCGTATCTCCCCAAGCAAAAAACACATGAACTTTCCAGGGAATTAAAAGCCCATGAACTCCGCAGGGACTTTGCAGGCAAACCACTGTGCATTAGCCCAGACTGAAGAACACATTTCATAGGGCAGCATGTTGGCATAGAGTGTTAGCCCTGCTGCCTCACGGCGCCGAGGTCCCAGGGGTTCGATCCCGGCTCCAGGTTACTCTCTGTGTGGAGTTTGAACATCTCCCTGTGTTTGCGTGGGTTGCGACCCCACAACCCAAAGATGTGCAGGGTAGGTGGACTGGCCACACTAAATTGCCCCTTAATTGGAAAAAAAAATGAATTGGGCACTCAAACTTTATAAAAAAAGAACACATTTTCATGGTCAATTTCACCCACTGGCTGCTAAAACCATACAGTCCGTGCAAACAGAATTATATTTTAAAAAGTGCAACCATTGTGCTCAAACCCTTTCTAACCCCAGGCATTTTAACCCTTAAATTGCCCAATACAAATTTCCTAAAATCTTACACTCATCACAAACATTAAAAAAAAAACAAGTTGAAGGTTATGTTCCTCAAATATTTGAAATTCACTGAAATAGGGAGTGTTGTTTAATTCAATTACAATCTCTTCAGTGGGTTTAGTTGACAAATGTGCGGGAATTATCCAGAAAATGTTTTCATAGAGTGCTTCTCATTTGCCACTGTGGACAAGGATTTGGCTTTGGGCCACTGATTTAAAGTTTGTAAAAGGAATGAAAATAAAGGGTGAAACATGCAAGTATGTCTGGACTTCCATCATCACTGAGATATTGTGTGCAGACCTGTCTTGTGGTGCTGCACCTGGTGTCACAAAGCATATTTCATTTGGAAATGACATGGGATTTAACAACAGCACATAATAGTCATGTACCTCGCTCTTCACGTTTGCTCCCTCCCCCTGCCTAGGAGAAAATATTGACTGTCATGATGGGGCCTGTCACAGGTTTATATGTACCATGCGTTGAATTGTTTAAATTGGGTATATTGATAGAAATGTTGTGTATATGTATGTTCACATGCGTATCACCTTTCTTTACAGTCGCTCGGTCAAATTCCTGGAACTCCCTCCCTAACATTACTGTGGGTGTACCCATTGCTCAGACATCAGCAGTTCAAGAACCTGGCTTATCAACACCTACTCAACGGCAATTAAAGATGGGCAATAAATGTTAGCCCATCCAGTGATGCTCCTCTCCCAAGAACAAATTTAAAAAAAATTCTAACAAGGCACCATTCTTCTGTCTGTTACAAAGTGTAGAACTGTATGCTTTTGTTGTATTAGTTAACATCTGATAAAAGCTATTTCTTGTAGCAATGCAAAAAATGGGAGCAATTGGATTATCCATTTATTTCTCTGTGGTTATGAATAAGGCTTTTTTTTTAGCATTGCAGCCCACCTCAACTCTCTTCACTGTACTTCTAATGTAAAGCAGCAAATGTAAAGTGTTGATATTATGGCTAATAGATTTCATGTTGCCGATACTTGTGTTTTAGTGTCTTTGATAGAAAGCAGGAAGTTTTTAATATTTACTGTCTTGTTACTGGTGAAGAAAGCCCAGTTCATGCTCTTTCCAATTTCAACTTGTTGTCTTAGCCTGATTCCAGTCTCTATCGTAAACACTCTTTCCCATCGAGTTGACAGTAAGATAATGTCAAGCTTAATGTGATCTACAGGACAGAGGTCAAGGGTGAACACAGAGGTCCTTGGCAAACATTCATTTATATGTCATCAGCACCAGTACTTGTCAGAACTGACTCCATTTAAAAGAGCTTAAATTGACAGTTGGCTAGAGACCCTTTTATGAGTTTAAGAAAGTATTTGTCGGAACTGAAAATCAGTATAAACAAAACAAGCCTGTAGGTAGCACGAAAGTTAGTTGAAAAAATTCTCCTCATTGCTCCCATTTCAATGCCACTTTGACAAGACCTTTAAGCCACTATTCTCTTTTTAATGTATCTGTCCATTGTGGTTCTTCAAGTATTCAGTATCGTTTAGTGAAAAATTCTACTACCCAGGCAGGGGTTTGGGGCTCTAAAATGGGGCCAAGACTGGGTGGTAACAGTTGAATGATTGTTGCAGCCTTCAAGTTTTTTTTTGCTACATCTGAATAAGTATATTCAACAGAGTTGTGGTGGAGCAGGAGGTAGTGTAATGTAACGCCTGTGTGTTACAGCTTGGAAACACTCCAGCATTGGCCCCGAGGGAAGCAGAGCAGTGAATTGCAGAGAGTCCTCTCCAGGGCAAATTTCAGTAAAAATGTAACTTCAACATTATGCAGCTGTTTTGAATAGAAAAAAAATGCTTTTTCAGATGTGAATTCTTTCACAGTCCCTACCTCTCCTGTGTCCTCTTTACCCCCCCCCCCCCCCCCAAAAATGATGGGAATTTGAGTATGAAACATGGTGCTTTTTCAAGAGTTGCACACATTTGATAATGCATTGTGGTTTGATCTCCAATCAGTTGCAGCCACTTCATAGCCAATGCAAATAAGAAGCAATGAAGCAAAAGGGGCAGGCAAAAGCACTGCAGTGCAGGGGATTGTCAAAGAAGCAGAATTAGAAATGGGTGCTTAATGACAGATTTTTGATTTTGAATAGCGGGTTAACCATCAAGTTCTCATGATAGTAGCCATACAGGCTACACCACCAAAAAGTACAGTTGGATCCTTCCTTTATCTGCTTGCAGTTCCAGGATCATTCCGGGTGATGACGATAGCACCCATGCCCCTCTTTCTACAGAAATCCACCATCATCTTAAACCCATCTCCCTTGTTCCTTATCCCTTCCCTCCTTACTTCCACCAATAAGTGCCAGGAGCTCACTTATTTGTCATGAAAATCAAGACCATCCGTTCAGTTGCATCTGCCATGTGCCCCTCTTTGAACCTCCTCCCATGTTCCCCGTTTCCCGAGCCTTGAACTTGCATCTTTATCTAGTTTCCCTCCCAGGTCCACTAATGCCCCCTCTGAGCTCATCATGCCCACAAGACCCAGCTCCTGTAGCCTCGATCTTATTGTCACTAATAAGCTGATCACGCAGCTTCCCGTCTTCGCCATATCATCAACACGTCTCTGTCTTCAAATGGCATCACTTCTTTCCTCAAAAAACCAACCCTTGACTTACTGTACTTGCAAAATGTAATCCCGTCTCCAATTTCCCTTTCTCCTCAAAAGTCCTTGAATGTTTTGTCGTCTCCCAAATGATCATCTTTCTTGGAACTCCATGCATGAATTCCACTTCTCAGGCTTTTGTCACTGCCACAGTACCACAGGATTGAAATGGTTCTCATCCTCGGTGACTGTGATAAAGATAAAGTTTGCCTCCTTATCTGACTTGACCTGCTTGCAACCTTTTGATATGGTTGACAACACCATCCTCCTCCAATGCCTCTATAATTATCTAACAAGGTGGCTCATCTCTCATCTTGGCTCAATTCTTATCCATAGAGTCTCTACAGTGCAGAAGAATGCCATTTGGCCCATCGAGTGTGCACTGATCTCATAAAGAGGACCTTTACAGATGCACTCTCTATTCCTGTAATCCCACCTAACTTGCACATCTTTGGACATTAGGGGGCAATTTGAGCATGGTCCATTTACCTGACCCGCACATGTTTGGACTACAGGAGACAACTGGAACACCTGGAGAAAAACCATGCACACTGGCAAACTCCACACAGAGCCACCTAAGGCCAGAATCGAACTTGGGTCCCTGGCACAGAGGTAGTGCTGCCCTGTTCCATCCATTCTGTTTCTGTTTCCATTTCCATTATCTCAAGTGCTCCCTCATACATAGAGAATAGAAACAGAAATAGGCCATTCGGGCCCTCAAGCCTGTTCCCCCTTTTTATTAAGATCATGGTTGATCTATTTATGATTCCAATTTCAAAATTGCATCTACTCCCAATAACCTTAGTTTCTTGTTAGGCAAGGGAATCATCTATCTCAGCCTTAAAGAAAATATTCAATAACCCCACCTCCGCCATCTTTCTGAGGCAAAGTTCCAAAGTCGGCCAATCTTTTGATAAAGGAAAATTCTCCTTCTCTCCTTCCTAAAAGGGTTGCCCTAATTTTGAAACTGTGCCCCCTAGTTCTGGGGTCACCCACAAGAGGAAACCGAAGCACTCATCCACAAGCGCACCCAGATGCAGGAAAACACGGCTGCACACAGATGCAGGAAGGCACCTATGCATACAGACATGGGAAGACGCAATTTTGGAAGATGTGCGCCGGAAGATGTACATCCGCATGCAGGTGGCAAGACGTGCACGCCTGTGGGAAGACACAGGCAGGACAACACACGCAGGAAGACTCTAGCGCATGCCCGAAGACATCAGCGCAGGAAGATGCACGTCGGCACTCCGGCTGGAAGACACACACGCACATGCGCACACACATGGATGGAAAGGAGCATCCTGACCCACACAGCATGATGTGCATGCACATGCAGGCATGAAGACGTGCACGCACGTGCAGGAAGTAACAATAATCTATATTAGTATCACAAGTTGGCTCAATTTAACACTGCAATGAAGTTACTGTGAAAATCTGCTGGTCGCCACACTCCAGCACCTGTTCAGGGTAGACTGAGGGTGAATTCAGAATGTCTAATTCACCTAACAAGCACACATTTCAAGAGTTCTGGGAGGAACTGGAGCACCTTAAATCGAACCCAGGCCTTTGGCACTGTGAAGCCACAGTGCTAACCACTGTGCTACCGTACTGCAAGGTGCACAAGTCATGCACAGGAATGCCCACGAGCGCACCAACGCAAGTAGGCATACGTGCGCGCACATGCTTACCCACAGGGAAAGTCTTGACCATGGTTCCACATGGGAAGTCGCGCATGCCCACGGGATAAGACAAGTGGAGCACATGTCTTCCTGCACTGATGAGCATACATGCGTGCACCTTCCTGTGTGTGCATATGTACACAAGTGGGAAGACACCTGCATGCACCCATGCAGGAAAATACATGCATGTACACATAAATACACACAGGAAGGCACACGTGCGTGCGCGCAAACAGGTATTATGCAAATGAGCGTGCACACGTGTCTTCCCACAAGGGCGTGTGCGCGGGCCATGTATATGGCTTCCCGCTTGAGCGCGTGTGGCTAACATGCGTCTTCTGGCCAGCGACTACGTCTTCATGCATGCGTCTTCCGGCAGGCGCGCGCGTCAGTACGTGTGTGCATGCAAGTCTTCCTGTGTGCGCCTTCACGCATGTCGTCTTGTGTGGTTGGGCCTGTGTGCATGCATATAACTTCCTGCGTGGGTGAATCCATATGTGCAGGTGTTTCCTCACGCGTGGGTGCATGCTCACATGCCTTCCCGAGCGGGCGCGTGGCACGTGTCTTCCCGCAAGGCGAATGCACACGCGTGTTTCCCTGCGCGGGTTTGTGCTCGGTACATGAAGACACGTGCGTGCGCCCATGAGGGAAGATACACATGCACACACAGGCTCACCCACGCAGGAAGGCACACACAGGTACAGGCACGTGCACTTGCACAGGAAGATGCATGCACAACTGTTTACCCGCACAGGAAGACATACATGCATACAGGCACGAGGACGAGGGGTATCAGATGGGAAGACGCTTGCACACAGGAGGGAACACTGCGCATACATGCTCACCCACACAGGAAGGCGCATGCACATCCAAAGTGAGGCGTGTACAGGCACATGCAATGGTGCGCGTACACCCAGGAAGACCTGCACGGACACGAGCTTACCTCCACAGGAAAACATGTGCATACAGCTGGGAGGACGCGTGCACACAGGCAGGAAGATGTACGTACACACAAAGACACATGCACACGCAGGAAGAAAGATGCGCGTGCGTGCACACAGAAAGGAAGGCGCGCGCGCGCGTGCACACAGAAAGGAAGGCGCGCGCGCGTGCGCGTGCACACAGAAAGGAAGGCGCGCGCGCGCGCGCACACCCGCATGAAGATGCATGAGTGCACAGACATGCAGGAATGAGCATATACAGGCAGGAAGCCACCGCGCTCACACAAACAGGCAGGCAGGCACCTGCAGGAAGACGCAGGCATGTGCAGGAAGGTCGGCGTGAGCACACATGCAGAGAAGCCTGTGCCACAGGCACGTGCATTCACATGCACACACAGGAAGGCGCATATACAGACACATGCAGGATGGCGAACACGTGGACACAGCACGAAGGCCCTCGCGCGCACACAGGAAGGCTCACGCACGTGCACACATGCGCTGGAAGACCTGCGCATGGGCGGCACGCATGTGCACGCAGAGGAAGACATGAGCATGAGAGGCACGCGTGTGCATGCACAAGCAGATATGCGCGTGCTCATGCAGGAAGACATGCGCAGCCGCAGGAAGACATGAGCGCACGTGCAAATGCAGGAAGACATGAGCGTGCGCGCACACGCAGGAAGATACGAGCATGTGCACATACGCAGGAAGCCTCAAGCGCACATGCAGGCAGACACGAGCACACGTAGAAAGACAAGCACATGGAGGATGACACGAGCACGCATGCGCAGGAAGGCATGCCCGCACACAGTAAGACAGCACGCACGCATGCTTGAAGACGTGCACCCGCAGGAAGACATGAACACGTGCGCCCGCACATGCAGAAAGACATGAGCGAGCGCGTGCGCACGTGCAGCAAGACTCGAGCACACGCAGGAAAACATGAGCATGCGCGCTGGAGGATGCACATGCAGCAAGATGCGCACGGGTGCACATGCAGTAAGACGCATGCACATGCAGTGAGGTGCAAGCACCTGCGTGCACACACAGGAAGACACAAGCACATGTGCTCACACAGGAAGTCACAGGCACATGCGCTCACACAGGAAGACATGAGCACGTGTGCTCACACGCAGGAAGACAAGCATATGTGTGCATGCACAGGAAGACAAGCACGTGTGCACATGCAGGAAGACATGAACACGCACGTATACATGCAGGAAGACATAAGCACACGCAAGAAGGCACTCGCGTGCATACAAGAAGTCACGAGCACGTGTGCGCACATGCAGGAAGGCAGACACACACACCCAGGCTCACGTGCAAGTAGGCTCACACATACAGGCAGCATTATGATTTCTCTAAGGTGAGTGGACATTTCGTCCAGTTACATATTGGGAAGACTGAAGCCATTGTTTTCAATCGCTGCTCCAAACTGTACCACAGCTACCAACTCCATCTCTTCCCTTGGCAATGGTCTAAGATGAAACCAGTCTGTTTAAAAACTAGGTGTCACATTTGGCCATGAGATGAGTTACTGACCTCATGTTTGTGCCATCATTAAGACTGCCTTGTTTCCACCCCTGTAACATGGCCTTTGTCTCAGCTCATCTGTTACGGAAACCCTCATTCATGCCTTTGTTGGCTATAGACTTGACTCCTACCGCACATTTCTGGCTTGGCTCCCCCAACCTACCTCTGTAAACCTGAGGTCATCCAAAACTCTGCTGGCCATGTTTTAACTCATACAGTTCACCTATCACCCCTGTGCTCACTGACTTACATTTGCTTCTGTCTTGATTTTTGTTTTCAAATTGTTACATGGCCTCGCCTCTCCTTATCTCTATTCTCCAGCTCCACAGATGGTTCTGCACCTCTGCTTTTCGACTTCTGATTATTGCCAGTTGTAAAACTTGGTGGCCATGCCTTGAGTTCAGAAGAATGGGAGGAACCTCATAGAGACTTAGAAAATTCTAACATGTCTAGACAGGGTAGATGCAGGGAAGATGTTCCCGATGGTGGGTGGGTCCAGAACCAGGGGTCAGGATTCAGGGT
Organism: Scyliorhinus canicula; assembly: GCF_902713615.1. Lineage (NCBI taxonomy): Eukaryota > Metazoa > Chordata > Chondrichthyes > Carcharhiniformes > Scyliorhinidae > Scyliorhinus > Scyliorhinus canicula. The sequence continues at coordinate 27,740,050 of NC_052161.1, read as the reverse complement.
AAACCATTTTGGACAGAGATGAGGAGAAATTTCGTCACCCGAAGAGTGGTGATCCTGTGGAATTCATTACCACAGGAAGTAGTAGATGCTAAAACAGTGAATATATTCAAGAGGGGGCTATATATAGCACTTGGGCGAATGGGTTCTAAGGCAATAAGGAGAAACCAGGATTAGGCTATTGAGTTCGATGATCAGCCATGATCGTGATAAATGGCGGAGCGGGCTCGAAGGGCCAAAACCTCCTGCTCCGATCTTCTATGTATCTATGCGAGCAGCACGGCTTTGTTAAAGGGAGGTCATGTCTGACAAATGTTCCTTGAGGAGATACAAGAAAGTTAGACAAAGGAAAACTAGTGGGCTTAATTTATTTAGATTTCCAGAGGTCCTTTGACAAGGTGCCGTACAGGAGACTGTAAATAAGTTAAGAGCCCATGGTGTTAAGGGTAAGATCCTGGCATGGATAGAGGATTGGCTGACTGGCAGATGGCAGAGAGTGGGGATAAAGGGGCCTTTTTCAAGATGGCAGTTGGTGATTTGTGGTGTGCCTCAGTGATTGGTGCTGAGACCACAACATACATTAATGATCTGGAAGAAGGTACTGAAAGCACTGTTGCTAAGTTTGCAGATGATTCAAAGAAGTGCAGAGGGACAGGTAGTATTGAGGAAGCAGGGGTGCTGCAGAAGGATTTGGACAGGTTAGAAGAGTGGAAAATGAAATGGCAGATGAAATACAATGTGGAAAAGTGTGAGGTTATGCACTTTGGAAGGAGGAATGGAGTTTATTTTCTAAATGGGGAAATGCTTTGGAAATCAGAAGCACAAAGGGACTTGGAAGTCCTTGTTCGTGATTCTCTTAAGGTTAACGTGCAGGTTCAGTCGGTAGTTAGGAAAGCAAATGCAGTGTTAGCATTCATGTCGAGAGGGCTTAGATACAAGAGCAGGGATGTACTTCTGAGGCTGTATAACGCTCTGGTCAGCCCCCAAATAGAGTATTGTGAGCAGTTTTGGACCCCGTATCTAAGGAAGGATGTGCTGGACTGGGAAGGGTCCAGAGGAGGTTCACAAAAATGATCCTTGGAACGAAGAGCTTGTCGTTTGAGGAATGGTTGAGGACTCTGAGTCTGTACTCGATGGATGAGGGGGAACTTATTGAAACTTACAGGATACTGCGAGGCCTGGATAGAGTGGATGTGGAGAGGATGTTTCCACTTGTAGGAAAAACTAGAACCAGAGGACACCATCTCAGACTAAAGGGACGATCCTTTAAACTGGAGATGAGGAGGAATTTCTTCAGCCAGAGGGTGGTGAATCTGTGGAACTCTTTGCCGCAGAAGGCTGTAGAGGCCAAATTACTGCGTGTCTTTAAGACTGAGATAGATAGGTTCTTGATTAACAAAGGGATCAGGAATTATGGGGAGATGGCAGGAGAATGGGGATGAGAAAATGAGAGCCGTGATTGAATGGCAGAGCAGACTCGATGGGCCGAGTGGCCTAATTCTGCTCCAATGTCTTATGGTCTTATACTGATACCCTGCATTCTGGTATGCTCTCCATTCACCTATCTGCCTTTCTACCTTACTTCCCTCCTTTAAGGCACTCCCTAAAGCCTATCTCTTCAGCCAAGCTTTTGTGAAACACTTTATTGCCACTTTAACATAATATATTATAAATGAGCGTTATTGTTTTGAAAAGTCTGTGAATTTTTGATTCAAAGTGCTAACAGATCGTGAATAGTTTCTACCTTCCATTTTAAAAAGTAGAAAATAGTTTTTGGTTTCTACCCCAAATACTCTGCATTTATTATATGTTTTCAAGTAGTTTTGCCACTATATGCTAAATTTTAATTTCCGTTCCTCCCCTTCCCTATTTGGGTTCCTGGAGTCACATGCATAACCTGAAGCTAGAAGGTTAGAGTGAAAGAACAAGGTTCTGCCCTTCAGCTGGTTGCTAGAAGGTGTGAAAGGCATCATTGTTGTCAAGCCAGTCACCCATCCCCCTTCAAGGAAAACACCTGACATTTGCTTTGTGCTTGTCTGCAACAGCACTGCTGGGATTAGTAACTGTGCAGCTCAAATCTCGAGCTACGTGATAACACAGTCAGGATGTGGCGTGTATGCTGCCTGTGTTTATTTTTGAGGGGGGGGGAGAGCACGGTGGTGATATTTGCATGTACAATCTGTAGCAGCACCTTCCTCACTCTGGCCACCTTCCCTCCCCATATGAACGAGGTAATCCTTCCCTCAATCTCCCTAAAAAAAAGACTTTGGCAGGAATATCGGTAGGCATTGAAAAATAAACAGAAATTGCGGCAGCACATTAATTTTAACCGCCTGTACCCAACCCGCCAGTGACAGAGGGAGACCATCCCACCTTGCCAGATCGGCTTTCACTCTCCCCACCAAACTAGTGATATTGTACCTGCGAAGCCTCCTCCACTCCCGGGCAACCTGCACCCCCAGATACCTAAAGTGAATCCCTGCCCTACGGAATAGCAGTCCCCCCCATCCCTGCCCCCCATCCCCGGCCGAGACATCACAAAATACTCACTCTTGTCCAGGTTCAGCTTGTATCCTGAGAAAGACCCAAATACCCGCAGTAACTCCAATATTCCTCCTATCGACGCACTCGGTTCCGACACATACAGCAGCAAGTCGTTGGCATATAAGGATACCCTATGCTCTATTCCCCCCCCCCCCCCCCCCCCCCCCCCGCACTATTCCTTTCCATACTCCCGAACTTCTTAATACGATGGCCAACGGCTCAATCGCAAGTGCAAACAGCAGGGGGGACATAGGACATCCCTGCTTCGTCTCATGGTGGAGAGAAAAGTATCTCGAACTGATATTGTTCGTGCGGACAATCACCTTCGGCTCCTTATATAATAGCTTTACCCGGTTCACAAATCTTGGTCCAATCCCAAACCGCTCCAGCTCTGCCATCATTCTACCCGATCAAACGCCTTCTCGGCATCCAATGCCACAACCACCTCTGTTTCCTTCCCTTCCGCCGGTGCCATAACGACGTTCAAAACCCTCCTAATATTCGAAAACAGCTGCCTCCCTTTCACGAACGCCGTCTGATCCTCACCTATCATCTGCGGGAGGCACTCCTACAGCCTACCCGCCAGTACCTTCGCCAATACCTTTGCTTCCACATTCAGAAGTGATATGGGTCTATACGACCCACACTCCGTCGGATCCTTATCCTTTTTAATAAACAGTGATATCGATGCCTGCCCCAAGGTTTGCGGCAGCACCCCCTTCCCTATCGCCTCTTCAAACATCCCCACCATCAGGGGTGCCAACTTATCCTTAATTTTTTAATAATATTCCACCGGAAACCCATCCAGCCCTGCCACCATCCCCGACTGCATCCTCCCAATCGCATTTTTTATCTGCTGCTCCAGTATTGCTTCTTCTAATGTAGAGCCACCACCAACTTCCCGGCCCTATCCCTTACCTGAAAAATTTCCCCTTGCTGCTGCCTCCCTCCAGAGCTGACCTGCTAACATGCGCCCTATCTCCTTATCTCCATGTTCATAAACTGCACCCCTTGCTCGTCTCAGTTGGCGCACTGCCTTCCTGGTGGATAGTCGTTCGAAGCTGGTCTGTAGTTCCTTCTTCTTTTCCAGCTTCGCTGGGTCCTCATCCTCTGCATAACTCCTATCTACCTCCAACATCTCATCTATTACCCTCTGCCGCTCCAACCTCTCCTCTTTGTCCACCCTGGCCTTGAACGAAATTACCTCACCCCTCACCCTCATTGCAGTGTTAATGTAAGCCTACTTGTTACAATTTTTTTCTGTAAAAATTTAAGAGTACCCAATTCATTTTGTCCAATTAAGATGCAATTTAGCGTGGCCAATCCACCTACCCTGCACATCTTTTTGGTTTTGGGGGCGAAACCCATGCAAACACGGGGAAAATGTGCAAACTCCGCTCGGACAGTGACCCAGAGCCGGGATTGAACCTGGGACCTCGGCGTCAAGAGGCAGCAGTGCTAACCATTGTGCCACCGTGCTGCCTTTAGTGGCACAGTAAATCCAGCAGCTCCCAAAGCGCACAGAAGAAGCGAGCCTGCATTCTGGAGGCTGTATCATTTACATTTGAAAATGGCATTATTGGTGATTGAAAGCAGCCCTCTAAAGTTAAAATGCTTTTAGTTGATTCGTAATTGTTGGTAAAGGAACAGGCTAGAATTACTGTGGATCCCACACTGGCGTTTGTAGCCCATAATTGGCACAAGCTAACTAATACTTAAGAGAGCTGCTCAGAGATGTCTATGCACTGTGAAAACCTCTTCCTTTCTGGAAGTAATTACAATTTTTGTTAGTGCAAACATAGTATTCTGGCCTAAGTGCTCGTTAATTGACACCAAGACCTAGAGAGTATGGATTTCAGAAACAAAGCATGCTTAGTTTGTGGGCTTATTTTCATACCGAGTGAGTGGTGGATTCTCATGCAAATTGCAGTTGTACAAAGATTTTAATGCATTTTTCAACTGCCCAATGAAAATATTTAGCAGGGGAAACATGAGACAATTTTAGAACTGAGAAAAATTCTTGCTGTTAACAAATGCACCATCCTGGATACTACTGAGCAATAAAGAAAACACAGGTTTGAAGTTAAATAACCTCAGCCTGCTGTTTTATAAAGTGGATGCAGAGCTTCTGGGAATATTTAGCAGTGGGTTGCAAAAGAAACTGCGATATTTTGTCCATTTTAGAAATACAAAGGTAGATTTAAAAGATTTCCTGTTTGGATGCTCCTGCCAGTTGCATATGTATCATTGCTGTGGTGTTAAATAAATGGTGTACAGATGGGCTTTAAAACTCACACTGAGGTAGTAGCAGCTGTAAAGTTAAATATTTTTCTTCAGCTTCCCCCCACCTCCACTCCTCTTCCTTTCTTGAAGGCGGCTACTTGTGCTGGGCTATGATTCCATTGGTGTACTGACAGGTAATTGGCAGTTCTTGGCATGCTGGTATTCAGCCATTCGGTACAGGAGGAATTTGGGTCTGTCCTCACCCACAGCAGTGGTTATTGGCAGCAGTTGGGGGCTGAACCAACTTTCCTTCCTTCCTAGGCTAGGGGACATGCTGCCCAGGTTGACGGCAGCTGGCTTGCTCACAGGCTAAGGATTAAACCATACCCATTCTGGATCCTGTGTGGTTCATCACCCTGAAGACATTCACTCGTAGAAGTTAATTGAAGAGCTAATGTTTAAGAGTTCACTTATCCATCTCATGTACTGTTACGTATCGAGAATTGAGACCCAAGTGCAGCATTGTCGTGCTCTGTTGGAAGGTCTATGGGAGGGGAGAGGGTGAGGAGGGAAGTATGGGTGGCATTGCTTGATTTTCTTTTTCTCCCTCAGTGAATGGGTACAGTGAATCAGGGCCGTGTTTTTCAATAATGGGGGTGAGGAGTTTCTCTACATTTTACTTCCAACTCCATTTGCAGCAACAGTGGGGGGTAGGGGGTGGGGGGAGAGAGGTACCCAACGGGAACGGATTCCATCTTGTAAATGTTAAGCTGGGATAACGGGTTGAGACAGACACTTGGTGAATTTATATCCAGCACTTATAAAATTGTCACAAACTATTTAATGTTTGTCCGGGTTGTTTAAATGAGGGCTTGATTCTGAAGGCTCTTTCTACTGCTATTTGCTGCTTCAACTGAAAACCTGGATTTGGAATTATAGCAGGATTTAATTATTTGGTGGTCAGATGAAATTTGACCTTATTGGAAAGCTTTAGAGGTCATTTGGGGAAGGGAGTGAGTGAGAATAATAGAATAGAATTCCCACTCCTCAGTGTCTGGTGAGTGCAAGGGACATGGTGTGTTTTTCTCGGTTATGAGATGTCCTACTTAAAGAGCCACATAATGTAATGCTCAAAAGCACCACCTGCAGACAGTTCCATTGGAATGTCGACTCATTCAGTTTTTAATGTAAAGTAATTGCACAAGCTCTTATTTAAAAAAAATTTTTTTAAGAGTGCCCAATTCATTTTTTCCAATTAAGGGACAATTTAGCGTGCCCAATCAACCTAGCTTGCACATCTTTGGGGTATGGGGGCAAAACCCATGCAAACACGGGGCGAATGTGCAAACCCAGAGCCAGGAACAAACCTGGGACTTTGGTGCCATGAGACAGCAGTGCCAACCACTGCGCCACCATGCTGCCCAGGAGTTATTTAAAAAAAAAATATTTTGGATCAGCATACTCTTCATTTAGGTTATAATTATTCTTGTACCAGCTGAGGTTACCATGAGGCTACTGCCTCGTCTCAACCTTGTCCCTCGCCTGTTGCGACCCTCGGGTTAAATCACTACCATCTCGCAAAGGGGAGAGCGGTCCATGGTCCTCTGGGACTATGGGGACTCCCATTCAAGCAACATTGCCAGCATTTATAGTTTTCAAAGCGAGGCATGGCACAAAATGAATGAACCCGACATCTCCACATCACTGCTGTCTTGAGTCTATTGGGGAAGCATCCTATTGAATGGGACACCCTAGTATTTGGAAACCTTTGTGGATCCATTCTTCAACGAAGTCATTGGCTGATTTCATTATTTTATAGAAGCATAAAGTGTAAACATGTGTATTTGAAGTCTGTTTCATTCAGTTGCTATCTGTCATCTCTGGCATGTTCATTGCTCTTGACCCATATTGATCACTGTCTGGTTATCTGGTTCTCTCACCATGGCAGCTGGTGGAATTTAAATTCAATTATAAACACCTGTAGTTAAAATGCTAGTCTTGCTAATAGTGACTATTATCAATTGTTGTAAAAGCTCGTCTGGTTTGCTCATACTCTTTAGGGATGCCGTCTAGTTGGTTTGGCAAGCCATGATCAAACCGCTACAACAAAGCCTGCGAAGAGGAATGAAACTGGAGGCGGCACTCGTTTCTGAACTTGGCACCAGAAATGATGACAGCCAGCCCAGCATAGTTTAACATCTGGCACTTGTACAACAATAGGGAGAGCTGTCCCACAGACTAGTCAAAAACAGCCTTACATCGTCATGCTCACAGTATCATGTAACACGACCATCACCATCCCTGTCCTGCTGACAGGATAACACAGTGGGTATATAGTCGGGAATTCTCCACAGCATCTCTGGACCCCCCTCCAGTTAGCACATTCTCCCCGTCTCTGCGTGGGTTTCACTCCCGTAACCCAAAGATGTGCAAGTTAGGCTGAATGGCCACATTAAATTGCCCCTTAATTGAAAAAAAATAATTGGGTTCTCAAAATTAAAAAAAAAAAGATTAAAAAATACATTGCTGGACCCCATGAAGTCTCATGATATCAGATCAAACTTGGACAAGGATATCTCCTGCTTTCTTCTCCACATTGAGGATACCCTTCATCGATTTGTGTGGCACTGCCACAGTGCGAAAAGGGATAGATTTCGAATAGATCTCGCATCTCAAAATGGGGTATCCACAAGGTGCTGTGGGTCATCAGCTGCAGCATTATTTCAAACAACCACAGTGTGTAACCTCATGGCCCGACATAACCCCACACTCTACCATTAGCATCAAACTGGAGGATCAACAAAGAGTGCAGGAGGACTAGCCAGGAGCAGCACCAGTCATACCTAAAAATGAGATGTCAATCTGGTGAAGCTACAGCATAGAAATGCTTGCATGCAAAAAAGCGAAAGAAGCATGCAACATAAACAGGGTTAAACCATCCCACAACCACCAAATCAGATCTAAACTCTGTAGCCCAGCCACATCTAGCCTTGAATGGTGGTGGACAATTAACTACCTGGAGGTGAAGGCTCCACAAATACTTCATTCTTGATGATGGGACAGCCCAACACACTAGTGCAAAAGATATGTTTGAAGCATTTGCACAATCTTCAGTCAGAAGCGCTGAGTAGATGATTCATCTTGGCCTACTCCGGAAGCCCCCAGCATCACAGATGCCAGCCGTCAGCCAATTTCATTTACTCTGTGATATCAAAAAATGGCTGAAGAGAATCAATACGGCAGAGGCCCTGACTACACAGTCGTGAACACAGCCCAGTCCATCGCATGAACCTGCCTCCTATCCATTGACTCCATCTACGCCTCCCATCCATTGACTCCATCTACAACTCCCGCTGCCTGGGAAAAGCGGGCAGCATACTCAAAGACCCCTCCCACCTAACTTCCCCACTCTTCCATTGGGCAAGAGATACAAAAGTCTGAGAACACGCACAAACTGACACAAAAACAGCTTCTTCCCCGCTGTTACCAGACTCCTAAGCGACCCTCTTATGGACTGACCTCATTAACACTACACCCCTATATGTTTCACCTGATGCTGGTGTTATGTATTTACATTGTACACTTTGTGTTGCCCTATTATGTATTTTCTTTTATTTTGTTTTCATGTACTTAATGATCTGTTGAGCTGCTCACTGAAAAATACTTTTCACTGTACCTCGGTACACGTGACAATAAACAAAATCCAATATTCTGACAATAGTACTAAGGATTTACAATAGTACTTGCGGCAGAACTAGCTGCCTTCTTAAACAAGTTGTTCCAGTACAGCTATTGTACTGGCATCAAACTGGCAATGTGAGAAATTGCCTGGGTACGTCCTGTCCGGTAAAAGTGGGACAAATCCTCAACCTGACCAATTACCACCACGTCAGTCTCCTCTCGATCATCAGCAAAGTGGTGGATGGGGTCGTCGACCATGCTATCAACTGGCACTTACTCAGCAATAACTTACTAACGCTGTTTGGATTCCACCAGGACCAGTCCGCTTCAGACCTCATTTTAACCGTAGTCCAAATGTGGATGAATATATGAACTCCGAAGGTGAGGTTAGAGTATCTGTCTATGTATGTCTCTCTCTCTCTCTCGCGCTCTCTCTCTCTCTCTATCTCTCGCTCGCGCTCGCGCTCTCTCTCTCTCTGTCTCCCCCCCCTCTCTCCCACTCTCATATTGATTTAATACCACAGCAAGTAACATTCGTGCCACACAAGCATCAGGCAAGGACCATCTCCAACAAAAGAGAATCCATCCAATGACATTCAATGACCAGCCCGTTGCTGAATCCACCTTGGGGGTTACCATTCACTAGAAATTAAACTGGATTAGTCATAGAAATACTGTGGCTACAAGAGCAGGTCAACAATGGGAATTCTATGGTGCGCAGCTCACCTGATTCCCCAAAGCCTGTCAGCCATCTTCAAGACACAAGTCAGTAGTGTGATGGGATAACCTCCATTTGCATAGATGAGCGCAGCTCCAACACCCAAGAAGGTTGACAACATCCAGGCCAAAGAAACTGTTTGATTGGCATTCACTCCCTCCACCACCAATCCATATTGCCAGAAGTTGTGCATGTACATCGGTCCCTTAAGGTGGCAGGGCAGGTGGATATGGCGGTGACGAAGATATATGGTATACTTGCCTTTATTACTGAAGGCATAGAGTTTAAGAGTGGGGAGATTATGCTCGAATTGTATAAAACATTGGTTTAGCCACAGTTAGAGTATTGTGTGCAGTTCTGGAAACCACATTATGGGAGGGATGTGATAGCACTGGAAAGGGTGCAGAGGAAGTTTAACAGGATGTTGCCTGGGTTGGAGAGTTACAGCAGTGAAGAGAGATTTGATAAACTGGGTTGTTTTCCTTGGAGCAGAGGAGACTGAGGAGGGGACGTGATTGAGATTGATATGGGCAGCACGGTGGCAGAGTGGTTAGCATTGCCGCATCACTGCTCAAGGGACCCGGATTCAATTCCGGTCTTGGATGACTGTCGGTCTGCACTTTGGCTTCGTGTCTACGTGGGTATGGGTGCTCCGGTTTCCTCCCACAGTCCAAAGATGTGCAGGCTAGGTGGATTGGCCGTGCTAAATTACCCCTGAATGCCCAAAATGTTGGGCGGTGTTACGGGGATAGGGTGGAGGCATGGGCTTAAGTAGGGTGCTCTTTCCAAAGGCTGGTGCAGACTCAATGGGTCAATTGGCCTCCTTTTGCACTGTTGATTCTATGAGATGCACAGTCGTGTGGGAGCCGTGTTGTTGGTACTTCTCCATGTTTTTGAGGTGCTTGCTGTACATAGTCCACATCTCTGATCCATATAAGAGAGTGGGTATCACCACTGCTTTGCAGACCTGCAGACCCCGAGCTTGGTGCTGGGTCTTCATACGCTCTCTTCCTCCCAAAGACTGTGCTGGTGCACTGAAAGCAGTGTTGTCTGCCCTGGTTGAGAGTAGGTTCCCACGGTATCGGAAATGGTCCATGTTGTCCAAGGCCTCGTGCGGATTTTGACAACCAGGGGATAGTGCTTTGTGATGGGGGCAAGTTGGTGGAGGACCCTTGACTTAGAGATTTTTAGTGTAAGGCCCATGCTCTTGTACGACTTGATGAAGGTGTTGGCGATAGCTTAAATCTTAGCCACCGAGTGAGCGTAGATGCAAGCATCGTCTGCATGCTGTAGTTCAATGGCAGAGGATAGGACAACCGTGGATCTGGCCTGCAGGCGACGGAGTATCAACAAATTCCCATTTGTTCTGTGGGAGCTTGCTGAGGGTGAGATCTGACCAACGGATGGACCACAGACCCAATTAGCGTTCAGACTAGGGTCAAGCAAAGCTACATCATTGCATCGATGCTCTTCTCGATCTTCCCTGCTGCAATGTACCTGCACTGCATGGACTGCAGCAGTTCAAGAAGGCAGCTGACCACCATCTTCTCGGGGCAATTAGAAATGCAGCAAAAATAAAAGCAGTGAAAGAATAAGGAAATATATTATATTAATATTATTCTACTGGCCTAAACATTAAATATTCGTGCACACTTGCTGGCAACTGGGAGACTAAGGGTGTAAAGTCTTGGGTTAGTTTGAATGGACAGCACTTAGCTATGCTGTTATATGAACCACAATTAGAGCACGATTAACCCTTCTGTTTCATGTTAATATTAAAGGAAAAATTCAGGAGTTTTGAATTCTAATTTTAAAATTAATATTTTGAGCTTCATTGGCCCCCAAGTATTCTTTTCAAAGCCAAACATTGGTCCACCAAAATATATTACATTATTAGGTGCTAGTGGAAATGTGTCTCACATTATAGCTCAGCTGATAATAGGTGCAAAATCCCCATGGACTTTAGAGTTTGAACATACCCCAACTCAAAACTGTGTTCTGGAAGAGCACATTCATCCAACATACCCAAATATATCAAATTATAACTTGCTTGTGCTTTTAAAAAAAAAAATGTGAATATCATTCTACATGCAGAAAACCACTTTGTGCTTTTGTGGGTGTTGGGTGATGCACGTATCTGTCTTGCCGCCTAATAAATCATCCATAATGGGTTAGTAGCAGAAGACCTTTTATTTGACCTGTTTCAGATAGTTCATACAGTACACTCTGTAATGCATCCAAGGCACTTTAGGCATTATGCTTTCTATGCAAATGACATGTCAACTTTTGATTATTTTGTTCCACCAGCCACGCTTGCCCCTCTCCATTTGTTTGTTGAAGATGCCTGTAGGGCTGAGAGTTTGGGCTGTCAATCTGTCTTCATGACCACTTTTTAGTGACACTTAGCAGCAGAGGACTTGGAGCTGTAAGAAATGCAAGTGCAGTTGAATTAAGGTTGCATTTGTGTCCTGTGCTGTTTGTTACGTCCTCCCTTAACTGACCAGATTAAACTGTGCTGCCAGAGAGCCAAAGGTACCTTGGCAGCCATTTTATACCGAACAGCAAGTATTGTCCAAGGCTGATGCTTGTTCAGCTGGCTGACCCCATAATTTTGAAGACTCTTCAGTTGGTGTTGGCTACCTAATCCAGCAAAGGAGGGATCTGTTTTTAAGCTCTAAAGGAGTGCCATGAAAGGTTTAACCTGGGCTGATGAGAGACCGTGGACTTGGCAGAGAGTGCCACCATATTGTTCAAGAATATTGTCTACAATTTGACTTGCACTCTGTGCTCCCCTCTACTTCCTGCTTGAGGCGTATATTGTCTCTGAATGGAAATGAGGAAGTAATCAAGTGTTTCACTTGATCCTCTCCACCCTCTCACAAATCAACAGACGCACACTTCAATGAATGCTACCTCTGAGAGAAGCAGGCATCTAAGATTCTAACGCCACCCAAGAGGAAAAGTGTGGCTTTTATCAGAAGAAAGGTTATCAAAATTTGAACCCGGTGGGGTAATGCATATACAAATGAGAAGCATGTGCATCTCCAAATAGGAGACTTGATTACTGTGACGATGAGCTCCATGCCAACCAGTTATTAAGTTGAACTTGTTACTAAAAAGGAATCATGTTAGCAAGATTCATTTAGCAGTGGTTTTGGATCTTGGTTAGCTGGAGATCCCCCTTGTGTATCTTGCAGCTAAATGGCAGCTGGAACAGCTCACCTACTGATTTAGATAGGTGATATAACCCTCTGTAACCCACGACCTCTAAAGAGAAGCATGGGTATTAGCAGGAAGGGGAAAGCAGCATTTCGATCTGTCTGGCATCCCTGCAACGGCCCTCCTGAACCTCCCCTTTTCTTCCTTAGTGCAGAGCAATGGGTGAAGCCTTTGGGAGAGCCCACTGGTTCTGAAGCCCAGTTTTGATCGTAAAAGTTGCAAATTATGTTAAATACTTTACAGGAAGTCTGCTGGTGCGATTGTGCAGTGATGGACCTCAATTGTCTGATTTTTGGATCGTTGGATGATCTATGCACACAAAAAATGGGGGGAAATGCCCCTCCCAGTCTTTTAATTCAGGGTGTGGTACCTTTAAGCTTATTTTGTATCATCCTAAGGAAAAATATAAGTTCACCTGGTGTGCGTTTTTGGTTTTGCCTGGCATTTAAAAAAATAAACACCAAATTATTACTTGCCACGCTCTTTGACAAACTATAGTTGCTTGAAAACCTCCAAGATGTGCTTATTTATAATCTAAGATTCCCCTCGCGAAAAGACTTGCGTTTGGTAAATGAGCTTCATCGTGTGGTTTGTTCGCAATTATGCAGTCTAAATAAACAGTGGGGACGATTTATATGGTAGCACTGTCACTGTATGCAAATATTTCCGCAATTCAGCATTTCGAGTTAAATCAAAAGTGTGTCCATTTGGATTGCGCTTGCGATGCAGCTGCAGATAGCAGTGACAAGAAATCATCCCACAGATCTACTTAAGACTAACAAAAAAAAATGCAGCGAGAGAATTCTGTTTACCCAGCATAAATTACTTTAGGAGTAGGATTAAAGATGTGATTGGTAACACTCAAGTCCTGAAGGAGCATTGTTATATCTCAGTTCTTAAAGATTTCTGGTATAGTGACAGAAAATTATTAATAATGCATTGTACTGTGAGTTGCTTTGTACTGATCCTTTCACATGATATTCAGACTGATTTCTTACATTATCTTATCTCCTCTGCCACTAATGTGGGGGAGGATACCCAAGGATCTCTGCAATTTATCATGAGCAGTGTTTTAGCTGTAATTTTTCTATATATGTATTGTATGCACGATATTATACAAAAATGGCAATATTATTACAAAGTGATGGAATGAAGGACGTACATTTATATAGTACCTTTCACAATCTCGAAGTACGATTCATGTTACAAAAATGAAAGTTTACAGTCTTACGTTATTTTTTACAAATAGAGGTTAACAATGGGGTTTGGGAAATCTATTGGGTGGATTTATGACCCCCCTCCGCTGGGTGTATTTTTTATTCGGAGTGGGGCGGGGGGGGGGGGGGGGGGGGGGGGGGGGGGGGGGGGGGACACAAATAAAGTACGTTGGCTGCCCCAGTCCATCCCCAACCTGTTCCCCATAATACTTTGGTGGGTAAGATGCCCAGTGGGCTGCCAGCCCTTAGGCCTATTGATGCACTTAACTGCCCAGATAAGTGCGTGTCTGTCTCCAATGCCAAAAAAAGGATGAGGAAATATTTTGCACCCAGAGGATGATAGGGGTTTGGAACTCACTGCTTGAAAAGCAAGTACAAGCTGAAAAGCTTAACTTATTTCAGAGGTGTCTGGATACACACTTAACTGAAGGAACCAGCAGGGCTACAGATTGAATGTTGGAAAGTGGCATTAGGTTGGGTGGCCTGTTTTTGGCTGGCTCCGACAACAATGGACAAAGTGGCCCCTTTCTGTCAGAAATTTTCTATGATTCTATTTGATAAACATTGGGCAGTGCAGGTATGCTAGAGTGTCAGAGCCTTTTTGTAAAGGTGGGAAGAAAGGAAAGATGGCTGATCAGTCAGCGAGGATGCCCACATCCCCCAAGATGTCTGCCCCCCCCTCCCCCCTCCCCCAACCACTCTTTACTGTCTGCCCTCAATCCCCCCATCACCCCCTCCCCAGGCTCACCAATCCAATCCACTCTAAATGCCCAGAGCTTGCCTGCCTCCGCTTGCCGTGATCCTTTTCCGAGGCCTCCTTGTAGTCCTGGTAGCCACCACAACAGAGTTCTGCCAATGTTGGCGCTGCTAGACCTGTTGACAGCTCTCGGGGGTGGGATTTCCTAGCCAGGACCGGTGGAGGTCCGACCCTTGGCCTACTTAGCCTGCCTCCTGTTGTGGTGCAGGCATTTCAAAAGTTGCTCTGTCCGGGACCAGCTTTCCTCCCAGGTCAAGGGGTTGCGAGCTGTAAAATGCAGCCCACAATGTTGCCTTGTTATAACAAGGTTAGGGGGAGAACATCATTCTCAAATTGTTTTGAAGTCGATGTTTAAGTCCCATTCTCACTTGGCACCTTTTAATATTTAGCATTGGCATTAAGTGGAATCCTGATAGTCCAATTGCTGGTGCAGTGGTCTGTTTGTGATGTTCTCCTGTTCTTCATATTTTATGTTTCACTGTGGAGAAACTCCAATAATGATGTGCCATTTAGTATGTTACATTCAAGCTTTCTCATTCGTTGTAGCAGTGAATTATAAACCATCGGGACAGCATTCATCACGTGGTAATGTCTTCCTCCAGTTTCAGTCTTGTGTCAGGCTGCAGCATACAATGAAGATAAAGTTAGGTCAATGAATGTAGTGACCTTTGATTATGGAGTAAAAGTATCTTTGGATTGACCAATTCTCTTTCAAGTTGGTTTGTATTTGGTGCCCACTTTGCTTATGCTCTGGTACCTTTTAGTTGATGCCAGCATTGAGAGAGAATAAGTATGATTATTTCTGTATCTTTAACCTTCGATTAGAACCAGAGAATAACTGTTGAATTTACCGTTGCATATTTTAATTCCAGCAGCAGCATTATAAATTCAGTACTCTGCCTTTTTCCATTAATATATTTTGAACATTACTGAATATATTTTCATGAGAGTTTCATATTTTATGAATTATAATTGAGGAAAAAACTGTGTAATGAATACATGGCATGAATTTCACAGTGAAACCAGTACTACTTCGCATTCCTCGCATCGATAATGATTTCAGGTCCAATTTTACATCTAAATACTTAAAATGGCTGTAAAAACACATGACCAGGAGCCATGGCATACCACATGTATTTCCCACCTAAGGCACTGACCATGCTGCCAGACCTGCTGAGATTTTCCAGCATTTTCTCTTGTGCACTGACCATAACTCCTTTTGTTCATAGGTTACAAATTGTATCCACAACTCCTCTACTGTACATCTGCATACCTGTACGAAATTAATTAGCCCAGCCTCACCCTGGAACCTTGTGTGCTACCTTCATGGTAAGAAAAGCAATGCACAAATTAGCGATCTAACTCACAGAGATCAGAAATGAAGATACTACTCCAGTAAAATCAGAAGTGCTCTTCAGAGTTTGAGAGCAGGCTCATCATTTGGGCCAGTAGAAAGGGGGCTTTGTGCCGAAGCTAGTTAATTCAATTGAGTGTGGTGAGCTTTCATTTCAAAATAAGAAATATGTTTGGAACGTGAGCATAATGTTAGGAACAGTAGTATTTTTTTTCCTTCAAATGTTTTGCTGAGTGGCATCACCCCTATGTCAAGCAGTGCATAGATTACACAAGGCAAAGCTCCGTTCTTTGCTGGCCCATTCATGGTCCTAGTCTAGACCTTTGATGAATGCTTCTAGCTCTTCTTGGAGTAATATTGGTTCTTTATTTCCCGTCCTTGTGTGAACTCTTCAAGTGACATCTTCAACTTGTTGTTTAAGTGGTGCTCTTTCTTTGCCATTGACGTATCATACTAGGAGGCAACCTGAGCCTGTACAAACTGTTTTACTTGGAGTGCTTGCAGAGAGTGGAGACATTCACCCCATCACCGTGGAGCATTTTCACATTGAGGGCACTAAAATCATGCTCTGATGATGCAAGATTTGGCTGACATCTCAATCGAAGTCTGTACCGTGCCCACATTGTCTTGCCTGGTGAGAAGCCGTGGGGATTGCGTTTAGTTTTTCTACACCATTGTTGACGTTAAAAAAAAAAGTCTTTCATGTTTCAGGAAAACTGTTTTGCTATACATTTGGCAAAATATCAGAGTAAGTCCTGGTAAACAGTGGTCGCTGCAGCACATGAAATGATCACGTTATCAGTAATGATGAAAGAGGAGAGGTGACTTTGTACAGTGCTTATTTGCACACATGCTCCCATAACCAGCAATAACAGACCGATGAGCACAAATCTGGTGTTCTTGATCGATAATGGGATTTCTTGATTAATAGGGGGCGATGGGAGCAGGCAGGAGAATGGGGACGAGGAACATATCAGCCATAATCGAATGGCGGAGAAGACTCGATGGGCCGAATGGCCCAATTCTGCTCCTATATCTTATGGTCTTATGGACCAGATAACCTGCTTTATTGATGTTAATTGAAGAATAAATATTGGGCAAGATGCCAATCATCGAAATAGTGCCATGGGATCTTTTGCACCCACGCAAGGAGGTCTTACCTGAAGTGCAGCTCCACTGATGGTGCAGCACTCCTTTAGCACTGCACCCAAGTGTCTGCCTAGTTTTTAAATTTACATCTTTGGTGTGGGCATGAAACCACAACCGCATGTCTTAGAGGTGTGAGTGCTACCAACTGAACCATGGCTGAGCAATATGATTAAAAAAAAGAGTGACTTTCCTGACCACTGGATATCCCAAAATGTTTTATAGTCAATGGCATACTCTTATTGAGGTGTAGTCACTGTTGTATTGTAGGAATCGCAGCAACCAATTTGTACACAGAAAGATCCCCCAAACAAGCAATGTGATAATGACCAGACATTCTGTTTTTGGTGTTTATTGAGGGATAACTCCCTTGCTCTTGAGCGCGTTTGTGTTCACCCCACCTAGGCCCACTCCATCACCCCATAACCGCACCTAACCTGCACATCTTTGGATGATAAGGGACTATTTATCTAGCGTTCATCTAACCTGCACATCGTTGTGAATGTGGGAGGAAATCAGAACAACTGGAGGAAACCCACGCAGACATTGGGAGGAAGTGCAAACCTCACACAAGGCTAGAATTGAACCCGGGTCTCAGGCACTGTGAGGCACGTCAAGACCATTGAAGGACCTCATCTTGTCACTGTTGGGATTGACCTAGCTGCTGGTGGGCCTGTCACCATGTGTGGCAGCTGTTAGCCGGCAGGCAGTTTGTCACCTCCTGGGTGGGTGGAAGGGGGGCACAAAGAAGAGCCAGCGCCGTGTGGGCCAAGTTTTTCTCCGCTGGTAGCTTGTTACTTCTCACCCAAATAATCTTGAGGGCAGGAGCAAACTAAAGAGTGAATCAGTCAAAACCTCTTTCATATTTAGTTTCTCCACTGGTATAAACATTTTCTTTCTTATGAATTATCCTTTTATGTGGCGCAGTGGATAGCACTGGGGCTGCGGCACTGAGGACCCGGGTTCAGATCCCGGCCCTGAGTCACTGTCCGTGTGGAGTTTGCACGTTCTCCCCATGTCTGCGTGGGTTTCACCCCCACAACCCAAAGATGTGCAGGTTGGGCGGATTGACCATGCTAAATTGCCAAAACAAAATAAATAAATAAATAATTGGGTACTCTAAATTTCTAAAAGAAAAAAACAGAATTATCCTTTTCAGAAAAGCTAGTGCCTTATCCAAGTGCATCAGTTCAGGCAAGAGAAACATAGACAATAGGAGTAGGTCTTTCAGCTCCTTGAATGTGTTCTGTTAATTAGCAAATCAGACTGATCTGTACTTCAGCTCCCACTTTGTCCCATATGTGTTGCTGTCCTTCCCTAGTAAAAGAATCGTGCCATCTCTGTCTTGAAAATTTCATTTAACTCAAAATCCACATCCTTTTGGGACACACAGCTAAACTGCATAGCTCGATTTTCAAGATTATATCATCCTCTTCTGGATTCCCCAATGAAAAGAAGTGTTCAGTCCCTTTTATCATTTTGAAGACCTTGAATAGATCACATATGACCCTCTGAACTTAAGGGCATTAATAGCCATATTTATGCAACCTGGTCCCATGATTTAACCTTAAGTTTTGATTCTGGTGAATTTTTGCTGTGTACCATCTGAGGCCAGAATATCCTTGTTGAGGTTTAGTGCCCAGAACTGAACACTGCACTCCAGATGTGACCTGACCAAGGTTCTGTAAAATGGGAAGCCTAATTTTTTGAATTCCAATGAATTCCCATTGAAATGAGGTTAACATTCAATTAGCCTTTTTGAATACTTCTTAAAAAATAAATTTAGAGTACATAATTTTTTTTTCCAATTAAGGGGCAATTTAGCGTTGAGCAATCCACCTAACCTGCACATCTTTGGGTTGTGGGGGTGAAACCCATGCAGACTGCAGACATGGGAAGAATGTGCAAACTCCACACGGACAGTGACCCAGGGCCGGGATTTGAACCCAGGTCCTCAGCACCGCAGTCCTAGTGCTAACCACTGCACCTTTTTGATAATTTAACTGAGTCATCTGGGAACAATTTCTATTATGGCCTGTTTTTGTTCCTGTGGCAGTGGCTATTTTCAGGTACAGGTTTTTGGACCTCGGCAATGAAATCTTGTAGCTGATCCATGCGAGTTGTTTTAGATTTAAGGAGTCTCTGCGCATGAAGGTAGCTAAACCTCTGGTGTGTAATGCCAATTATGCGTTCTGTTTATGCGTACCGTTTGTTGTGTATGTGGTGATGGGTGCATGCAGATGCCTTATTCTTAAAGGCCATTAGCATAAAGACCATGCTTAAACCTAAATTTTAATATGGTGGGGGGAGGGGTGGGCAGGTGGCGGAGTCTTGCAGCATAGGAAAGTCGAGCCTAACATTATAGTTTCACGTTTCATTTGACTGAAAGAACGGAGGTTTTAATTCTCTAAATGTAGATTATCCATTCATCACAAATTGACAGTTAACTCTGAGCAAACGAATTGATTCCAGATCAGTTGACTTATAGAAAAACTAAATATGATGTGAAATTCCTGAAGCTGCGACTGACTTACCTGAATAATCTCCCAAGGTGTTTGAGCCTGCAGAGAAGATCTAGCAGCGATTATTGACTCCCAGCTGCGTTCTAACACCAAGCTGGGAAAATTGACCTCTCCATCAAGAAAAAATACAATTTAGATGGCTCTGAAAAATATTCCAGATTTGTTCTTTCTCCCTCCTTCTCATGTTCTCTGCCTTGCAAGTATTACATAATCCGTTCCGACTGAAACAGCAATTGGTGCAGTGCATTAAAAGTAGTAATTAAAGGACACACTGGCAGTACATTTTACATGATTTTTCTGGCAAGTACCGGCCAATTATTCACTACTTTTAATTGATTACAAGAAATCTCAATTTTTAAGTAGTACAGCACTATTTAAATCATTTTTTGACAATTGTGGGAGAAGAACAAGTTACAGATCTTTTCCTTTTGGGCTGAATTCTTATACCCAAATTATTATTATTCATTGCACCACTTTAGACTTTTTGTTTATACTTGTAAAGAATCTAACATTATTCTGTGATTAAGTCCCATATTTTTGAAGTTTCAAAAGGAAAGAATTACATACGCACTATTTGCAAAATGAGCGGATGTGGTTGAATATTCCAACTTTTTATGTGATGCGGTCAACTAGAATTCCATAATAAAAATTAACTTGGTGCAATTGAAGATAATTGCACCCTTTGGGCATCATCAAGTTGAGAATTGCAATATAACTGCAAGGTATTAAGTGCACAGTGTTGCATTCCATGTAATATTGCAGAATGAACAGGCTAGGCTGAATGGTTGATTAACTCCAAGTGGATAGTGATCCCGACAGTTTGTCTGCTATGATTGCATTAAGCAGCAAATGGTGAGACTGTAAGGAAGTTTGAAGGTTTTATGGTTTTTGAGCAGATCCTTTCTTGGATTTAAAGACTTTACTCTTCATAAATCATAAATATTTTCATTCTGCAATGTAAGTACAGCATACATATCGTTTGGCAGAGAACTAAACCTCCAATTAAAGCCACAAGTCTGAGTTCTTGAAAGAGGTGAAAGAAACATTTCATTTCTAGTAACCAAACATTTTTAAAAAACTGCGGTAGAAACAAATGTGAATTTCGTCAGAAAGCCATATCTATAATCATCGGTCGTTTGTTACTATGCACTCGCTGGTTATTTTTCCAGCTGATAAGGGGCTAGAAATGCACAGTAGGTCAATCAACCTCTGAAAGAGTAGGATAAGTTAATGTTTTAGTTTTAATCTTTTATTAGCAATATTAACCCAGCTTTTGCTTTCAACTGTTGATTAATCAGCTGCAAATTCAGTGTTGTCTTTTTTTAAATTAGTGCTAAACCTTTGATCTCCACTACATAAATTGAAGCATTTTATTTCTTACCATTATACATTTTTATTTCTTTCCACATACATTGATATCACCGTGTGATTTTCAGTGACTTTAAAAAATAATTTATTAAAAGAAAGGAACATTAGCCTACGTTCTCATTTTTGCATCTTTCCATGATCACTATACTGTGCTATCTTGCTATTACCTAGTGTCATAGGTAAGTTGGTAAGTTTGGCTTTGGCTCTATCAAAGACTAAAAATATATTTAATTTTTTAGTTGTGGAGTATTTCTCATCTTAAATAAGTATGATTGACTTAAAGAAAAGTACTGTAAAGACAACATTTCCTCATTACTTTGCTCGCTAAGATATGGTCTTAGCCCATCACACACACTCTCTTTTTAAATGAAAATCATATGTCACAAAGAAACATAGGGCTTATTAACACTGGAAAAAAAGTGAGCTGCTTCTTTACCATTCTGCACTAAATATTATTTTTATATTTAAAGCAAAACTTAATATTCCTTCTGCAATTAACAATAGCATTTATAACATTTGGCAAAACAGTTAAAGAAAATTCCACCATTAACCATATCATTAAAGCCTAGTGCTGCTGACTGAGTCAAAGCGTGACTGCACCATTTCACTGAGAGCAGTATTGAATTGGAAGGTTCTGCGCATAGTCTTGGTTATGCTAAATGGTTTCAGAACTTCTAGAATATGAAGGACCAATATTGTCCAGAATTCTCCTTCTAATTGACAGAGAATAGCTGACATGTCAAGGCAGGGCATGGCTTACTATAATATGCTGAATGATCAAATTGTTTTCCAGTTGTTACAGCGTGGTTCACACAGCAAGAGTGGCCAATGCAGCATAGTGCTGGAATACTGTGATGCATGGATTTAAGGCCTTCAGATTTGTATTCCAGTGTTGTTTCGGTTCCCTGTTTTGAACTCAGTTGCCTTGATGGGCCGAAGTTGTTTTAGGGTTGGGGTCATGTAAGTTTTTTTTGGGGGGGGGGGGGGGGGGGGTGGCGGCGGTGAAGGATAGTAGAATAGGACACTTGTGTCTCATTGCTTAATAGTAATCGTTGGTGCCCAAGATGAAAAGCAAAAGGTATTCCACTCCAGTTTTGTGTGCACTATGGGAAGGATAGCTCTTGAGAGGCAGAGGGATCTGGATGTTTTACTGCATGAATTACAAAAGTTAGTATGCAAGTACAGGAAGTAATTAAAAAAGCTAATAGAGCTGGCGCAGCGGGCTAATTTAGGGGGGGTTGATATTTACGGTAGTGAGGGATAGGTTTAGGTACTTGGGGATTCAGGTAGTGAGGGAATGGATGGTACTCCATAAGTGGAACTTAACAAAGTTGGTGGAGGAGGCCAGGGAGGATCTTAAGAGGCGGGATACACTGCACTTAACATTGGTGGAGAGGGTCCAAGTGGTGAAAATGAATATTCTCCTGAGGTTCTTGTTTATCTTTCAGGCTCTCCCGATCTTTATACCAAAGGTCTTTTGTCGGAAAGTGGACACAATCATCTCTGACTTTGAATGGGCAGGGAAGGTGTTGAGGGTGGGGAGGACCCTGCTACAAAGGCAGAGGCAGCAGGTGGGCTGGTGTTGCCAAACTTGCTTCATTATTATTGGGCGGTGAACGTGGACAAGGTGCGGCGGTGGTGGGAAGGTGAAGGGGTAGAGTGGGTTAGAATGGAGGAGCAATCTTGTAAGGGGTCTAGTTCGAGGGCAATGGTGACGGCAGCATTGCCAATGGCTCTGAGTAGGTATTCGGGAAGCCAAGTGGTGCAGTCCATGGTGAAGATATGGAATCAGCTGAGGAGGCATTTTAGGGTGGAAGGGATGTTGGTGCTAACGCTGCTGTGCGCGAATCATGGGTTTGACTCAGGGGGATGGATAGTCTATGCAGGAAGTGGAGGGAAGTGGGGCTTGTCAAGGTGAGGGATTTGTATTTGGAGGAAGGGTTCGCCAGTCTGGAGGAGCTAAGTGAGGGGGTAGAGCTGCCAAGGGCTAGTGAGTTCAGGTATCTACAGGTTAGGGACTTTACACAAAAGGTCTGGAAGGGGTTTCCTAGATTGCGGGGATACACCCTGCTGCAGTGACTGCTGCTTCCGGATGTGGAAGGCGGGGAGCAGGGGGGGGGGGGGGGGGGGGGAAGAATTGGGGATATATATAAGTGGGTGGTGAAGATCAAGGAGAAATGGGAAGCGGAGTTGGGAGTGAGGCACTGCGATGGGTAAACGGGACCTCCACTTGTGCAAGAATGAGCCTGATACAGTTTAAGATGGTGCACAGTGTACATATGACTCGGGCGAGAATGAGTGGGTTCTTTCAGGGGGTAGCAGATGAGTGAGAGGTGTGGGCGGGAGCCAGCGAATCATGCGGACATGTTTTGGGGTTGCAAAAAATTGGGAAGATTCTGGGCGGGAGTGTTCGCGGTCTTAGCCAGGATAGCGGAGGAAGGAGTGGACCCGGACCCTTTGGTGGGGATATTTGGGGTTTCAGAGAAGCCGGAGCTCATGGACAGAAGGAAGGCTGATGTCATGGCTCTGATTGCACGGCGCCGAATTTTGCTGGAGTGGCAGTCAGCATCACCACCGGGGGTAGCAGCATGGTTGGGTGACCTGTATGACTTCCTGCGGTTAGAGAAGATAAAGTAGAGTTAAGGGGCTCAGTAAGGAGTTCGAGAAAAGGTGGGGGGTGTTTGTGACCGTGTTTGAGGAGCTGTTCGTCGCAAGGGGGGGGGGGGGGGGTGAAAAAGGAGGAAAATCTGTACAAACTGTATGGTTGATTGTTGGGAAGAATGTTTCCTCGGGTGTTTATTTGCTGTAACCCACTTTGATACTAGTTTGAATAAAATGTGTTTAAAAAAAAATAAGAAAAGCTGATAGAATTTGATTGTTTCTTGCAAAGGAAATTAAATACAACAGTAGAGGGGTTATTTGGCAGTATGGGGCAGCAGGGTAGCATGGTGGTTAGCATAAATGCTTCACAGCTCCAGGGTCCCAGGTTTGATTCCCGGCTGGGTCACTGTCTGTGTGGAGTCTGCACGTCCTCCCCCTGTGTGCGTGGGTTTCCTCCGGGTACTCCGGTTTCCTCCCACAGTCCAAAGATGTGCGGGTTAGGTGGATTGGCCATGCTAAATTGCCCGTAGTGCCCTAATAAGGTTAGGGGGAGGGGGGGGGGGGTTGTTGGGTTACGGGTATAGGGTGGATACTTGGGTTTGAGTAGGGTGATCATGGCTCAGCACAACATTGAGGGCCGAAGGGCCTGTTCTGTGCTGTACTGTTCTATATGTTCTATTTAGGCCATTGGTGAAACCACACTTGGAATTCTGTGTGCCGTATTGGTTTTCTTGTTTGAGGAAGGATGTAAGGATATTGGAAGCAGTTCAGAAAAGGTTCACTGGACTAATTCTAGGAATGGGTGGGCAGTCTTAATGAGGAGAGGTTGGACAGTTCAGGCTTGCATCCGCTGGTGTTTAGAATAATAAGAGGTGACTGGATTAAAACATAAGGCCCTTAGGGGTCTTGACAGATGCAGAAAGGATGTTTCCTTTTGTGGGAGAATGTGGAACGAGGGGTCACTTTTGAAAATTAAAAGATAGTCCATTTATGACAAATGAGGAGAATTTCTTGGGGATGATTGGTGGGGGGTGGTCGCGGTCACAAGTCCTTGGAGCTCTCGTCCTGACAATGTGGTGGAAGCAGAGTCTTTGAATATTTTTAAGGCAGAGGTGAATAGATTCTTGGTAAGTATGGTGGTGAAAGGTTATTGGTGATAGATGGGATATGGAGTTGCGGTTGCAATCAGATTAGCCATGATCTCAAGCAGCGGATCGGCCTACACCTGTCCCTAATTCATATGTTCAAAGGATGCAGAAAACATGGTGAAGGTGACATTAGGGTGAAAAATTGGGGCTCTTTTCACGTAGAACAGAAGTTAAGAGAAAATTTGAAAGATATTTAAAATCATGTGGCCTTTTGATAATATGGGAAAACTACATCCATCTATCATTGAATCCTAGCCAAAAACATTTAATGTCATCAAAAATAACAGAATAGTTTGAAGGATTAAAAAAAAATACAGTTGACTGTAAAGTTATGGAATTGCCTACCAGTAATTATGATGGAAGTCGAATCCAGAAATGCTTTTGGAGGGAAGTGGATATTTGGCGAAAAAAGTAAATAGCTTTAAGGTGGTGCAGCCATGATGGGAAAATAACATCTTGTGTTGTAATACTCTTTAGTCATGTGGTACTTTATGACTACTAAATGGAGAGAAAAATTCATAGCAGTTCCAGACTATCAAAATATGAGTAATGCTGCTGTGTTACAAGTTTTGGAAGCCTGGTTGCTTTCAACTATTTTCTTTGTGTCAATTCTGTTTGTGACAATGATTGTTTCTCCACATAGTCACAATGTCAGATGCCTTAACCGCATCCATTTAAACAAATCGCATGGAATTGTGGCTGTCTATCAAAGTAGATTTAAAGAGGAGAATGTGTGCACTATTCATGCATATTGATAATAGATTTGGGTTGACAATGCTTTTAGTGGTCTTCTTCCGCGTCCGCATCTTGCATCGGAAGTGTATTGTGAAATTGAGAGGTGGTCTGTGACTCCTAAGTATGTTTCATCTGGCATGTAAATCTGTTTTTTGTATTCTAACACATATGTTGACCTGAATAGTTTTGTATTGTAGTATTTTCCGCTGGCGCTTAGATCAACTTGGCCGGGGTAATGATGTGCACCTGAAAGGGAGTCTCAGCTGTACAATATTAGCAGCTGCTTAACAGCTCTATCTATAATATCGCATTGTTCTGCAATTTTCTGTCAAGCAGTGCTGTACCACATCTAGTAATGGTTATCCATCAGTCTCTGGTGGCTGTAATAAAGACAAATTGAATTAATAATTGCTAGTTAAATGTCAAAATGATTAAGGCAAGTAGTCTGAATTCCTCAAGTGTAATTCAGTGCTTTTGGAAGTGTGTATCCTACAACATTATTGTGGTACAAATAAATCAGCACCTAAACTAATCTTTTGTCGATCTGTTTTTCCCAGCACAACATGAACGCACAATTTAATAAAACACAATAAAAATTCCATCGCTTTTGTGTTGCAAAAACTGGTCAGAAGGGTAAAGGAGCAATTAGTGGAGTTTAACCTGTGTTTTATAGCTGGTCACATCTTATACCTTATGTAATGTGCGCAATATATTTATGATTTAGTGGGAAGAGAATGCGATTAAGAACAACTGGTAGCTGTGAATTTAAATTGTCCTGCAAGCTTGAACTATAAATACTTAGCGAAGCATAAAATATTGCAGAAATCAGTTCTACAGCAATATAAAAAATATTCCACTCGATGTTTCTTGTAAGTGGTACCCAAAACTGACTGAACATTAATGGGATCCCCTCGTATTCCTTAAGAAAAAGTACTTAGTATAAAGAATGGTTGCATTATCTGAGATGTGGCTATATAAACTCCAATAACAAAAGAAAAATCCAGGGTAATGTATAGGTAGGCAGCAGTTTTGAATCAAAAAGGCCAAGTGGCAAATGGTTGCAGCTAATCAATTGTACTGAAATTTTGGATATTTAAAATATAACAGTGCTCCAGATGCCAGTGTCAAGATAGGAATGCTATTTTAAAAAAATCCCAAGTAGCAAGCTTGGGCAGAGTATAGGTGTCATCAGGCTGATTAAACTGAGTATGGGGTTTTTACAAAAATAAAAATGATCTTGTAATGAAGGATGAAGTATAGGGGCCACTTAAGCAAGGGGAGGGTTTTCTTTGTAAATAATAGATCAAGAGCACCAACTCTCTCGCCTAATGGATTCGTGTGCGGCATCAGTTTCAAGGACAGAGCATGGTGCAGAACCACAACCGCAAATGCCGGTAATCAGCAGCTTGTGGTTACTGTTTGCAGCTTTGGGTCAATGAACATTTTGCTATTTAGACAACAGTAAAAATATTTGTGCCTGTTGTTCCAAATAAGGGTGTAAATTGGCGGAGAAAAATAGCGACAACTCCTTATAGGCTATTGGATTTGGATTTTTTGCGGTGCCAAGAAAGAATGCTGAACCGTTTAAATATATTTCAATGTGACACAACAAAAAAGTGTGTCAAAATTAAAACATGAATTTTGGGGCTTCACATCACATAGTGTGTCTCTGATCATTAGTGCAATGTTTTTGAATTCTTTGTGGCCGTGGGTGAGCTGCAATATACTGCAGATGAGGAATTTTATTTTAGCAAATATAGCTAGATATTAAAGTGCTGGAAAATCTTTGAAGATTGTTTCTCTAATACTGCCATCTGCCCCCATATATATTCCGACTGATTATTGTCCAGGATTTTCTGAGGAAATACTTAAAGTTAATACTTTAGTTGCTGGAACATGCTATATTTTGCAGGCAACACAAAATATTAAGACAGTCATAAAATATTGTCTAAACCACCCAGTAGTGTTGGTTTTAAATGTGTCTGAACTTCCAAACACTGCCCACTTCAGCTACTGGAGTAATACATTTTCTTTTTGCATCTAGCAGTTATCCAGGTCTGTGTGCTTCCCCTTTTCAAAAAAAAGAGGCTGCAAGGATTGGGAATTCTGACTCAGATTCTCACACAAACTGAAAGTAGCACCTAGACAGTGGTTAAATAAACTGAAATTATTTTAGGAGTGTTATATTTTACTTGAGCATATTATTTAAAGAAAGCAGTTAAGATGGAGATCATTTACGTTATTTACTCTTTATTTTAGGTGAACCCTAACTTGTGTAATTATTTATGTATCATTTCTGTTCTCACCGTGTAATTTTAGATACATTTACAATTGAAATTCTATCTCTGAAGAAAAGGCAGCATTGCAAAACCTGCTAACACAGACTATAGCGCTATTTTTGTGCGCTGGTTTTGCTTTAGAATTATTTATTTGGAAAATAACTATAATTGCACAACAAGGACCACAGGTCTAGTGACACGCTGAATACATTGTGCTGAATTTCACAACTTACAAAAGTTTTTAAAAAACAGAACTATATTTTTCTGCAAATATTGAGCATGATTGTTGGGATGAATGTATCCATCCTCATTACGCTGTGGTTATTGCCAGCTTAATTACTGAATGAAGGAACCTCTTTCCACCTCTCTCTTTTCCCCTCACACCTTACTCCTGCTGTATGAACAGAATAAATAGAAGCATCAAGGTTAGGTCCTAGTGTGCGGCAACAGAACTGATTGCAATGTCAATAGTGTGTTTGCAGGAGCTTATGCGGCAGGAATTAAGCACCCCAACTGCCACCCCACATTCTGAGAAGAAAAATGTGTAGTTGCAAGTCAATGTTATCTGATCTTAAATATAAATTCTTAATTATAATTTACAATATGTATTCAGTTACAACTAGACAAATCAATATGATTGTAGAAATGATCGGACGCAAGTTTCATTCAAGACTTGCCACTGTGCTATCCAAGTCTGTATGCAGAGAGCACAGTATTATATGTGTCTCGCTGTATTACCGATCTTCAGTGTTATGGCAGGTATTGTTCAGTGCTGGAAAGCAGAGTCTTGACAGCTAATTGATAATCCTGCCATCAGCTGTTTAGACATTTTTCCTTTATGACATTGGAAAAAAGACAGGAAAGAGAATAGGAAGCTCGTAAATAATGTCAAAAGATCAAGAAATCAATGGTCAGAGGAAAGTGATCTGTTTATTTGGTGTAGCTGCTCTTTTCTGTTCACATTAATTCCGAGCAGTCGTCTTCAGCAGTCACTAAATTTGCTTTTATTCACTCCCTAGGAGATGTAATACAAGCATGAAAGCCTTCTCATAAAGCAGGCACATCAGCAGAAATAGCTTTTACTTAAGTATTGTAAAACAACGTTTGCCACGATACACTTTTAGCTACGTGCCAGTTATCCAGTGAAACAAAGTCAGCTGAAAAAACAAATAAGTTGGTAATTTGCGTCTCATTTTGATGGACGAAAGAATCTTTCTTATGCTTAAATTTAGGAAAGTAGGGGCAACAAATATGAAGAAATATCTGAGTAAGTTGGCATGGTTACATTTATTTCATGTTTCTGCATGAAATTCAATGCATCCTGTATGCTGCTGAACCCACCTGCTTCCAACTTCTCTCCAAGTTGCACTGTATAAATCTAAAACTAGGTAACATTTCTTCATCTTGCATTTGGAAGTGGCACTGTAGATTTATAGGATTAAAAAACAAACAATTTCTGGACATTTCTGGATGATAAATTTAATTTTCCTTGCTATTTGGAAGCCTTCTTTGAAAATGAATTGGTAATGAATGCATTCAGTATTGCGGAATAGATTTACCCTCTGTTTCAAATAGTTGACGTTATCGGGCTCTGTCATTTGTTCCTTCCTATTTTCTAGCTGCTAATTGATGTTTTTGATGTTGGCAAGAAAATTGAAGAAAATGTCATGTGTGAACCAGAGCGGAAGTTAATAAGATTGACTTCGTTGACAGAATATACAATGAGCGAAGAGACCGCATAATGGGACCGCTGCGAATTTGTGTCCTCTCTTTAGAGCTGAAAATTGACACCTCACGCTAGGCTGCAGTCGATAACGAAAGATGGAACATTTGCGAAGATTTTTTAATCTCGTCTTTTCACTTTCTCTCCCTTTGCTTTCCTTTGCTGTACAGAGCTTACTTGGTCGCGTAAGCAGCTGTGTATCCAGAGGGCTACTGCCCTGGCCAGCGAAAGCCAGGAGCTCAGTCTCCCAGGGCGGACCAACAATGCCTATTTTTAATGCTGTTTTGAGTTTGAAAGCAAAGAGTCCTAAAAAGGTTAGATTAAGATGTGCCTTAAAGAGAGGTATACTCATATCAAGCAGGGTCATTGCATATCCTTTGATGAATGAAAAAAAAGCTCAAACTTTAATCCCACAGAATGAAACAAGTAGCAACATGGCGTCTACTTGAGTTCTTTGTTTTAAAACTGGCAAAAAGCCGAGAATATTTTAAATTTTCCTCACTTAAAACAGAAGTCTTCCAGCCGCGCTCATTGCATTGATATCTAGTATCCTGCATATAGGTTTGGAGCAATTGGAATCCATTGTTCATGTCATTTTGAAACGATGGAAGAATGTTTAATGGAATTGTGCATTTAATTACCAAATGGATTAGTTGGGCAAGGCTCGCTGGCTCTATTTGCTTCGTCTTTGGGGAAATGCGCTAAAGCTTTAAGACCCCCAATACCCCCTAAGCGCTTTTTTTTTGAAGCCGTTGCACAAAACGTGGCCTCGGCTAGTGCTGGTCTCCCAAGGATATGCGATGAGCGACATTATTCAGAGAATAGCCAATTAATTCCGCAGGCTATGATCAGTTAGGGCTTCCTTTCACTTTCTGCCATTTGAAATGCTAACACAATGAAAATTTTTCTATTGGTATATGTCCCTGGGCAAAGCCACCGCCGCAGGCTGCAAAAAAAGAACCTGAGAACTTCATTGACTGATGAGAGCAAGAAAGATTGCGATACGTGATTTGCAATCCAAGTACTTTTGACTCGCTTAACAAACTGGGCGCCCCAAAAATTGTGTCTCTTTTCTGATGTTTAGATGCAAGATCCTTAGTTTTGTAACTCATTTTGTTGAACTTATTCATGTACTTGGTGCAGATCTGGCCGTCCATATTCTGTAATGTTTATGGTAGCGGAAAAGTGTTGCTTGGCCAAATGGGGCTTCACATCATCTGTATTCTTGTTAGATCACAAAGTTTAGGTTATGTTTGGTTTTAGAGAGGAGAATCAATGAGCATAATGATGTGCCCAATGAATTGTTTTTCCAGGTTAGAAATTGATCATTTTTACTGTTTTGTTAACATTTGAGTTTCCAAAAAATTGACTGTCTACAGAGGAGCTGCGTTAAGCATGTAACCATTTCTGAAAAGAAAAATGCGAGCCAGGTGATGATTGCAGAATGACAAGTTGTACAGGAGTGGAAATCAGACTGCTCTCCCAAATTGTTAGTAAAAGATGCTGCCTGAGATCGGTATCTAGCTCTTTAGCTGTCTGCAAAGAGTAACACAGGTGGCTCCCTATGACTGACTTTTCCTGACAAGATGCCATTAGAAATACCAGTCCCGTTGATCAATTCAGTCGGCATGACAGATTTGCCGTAAGGCCTAGCTCTTTGAGTAAGGGCGCTCTGTTTCTTTCCCCCCTTCTTTTTCTTTGCACTAATTGGTGAAAAGGATCTCTGTGCTGGTGGCCCAGGAAACTTTCTGAACACATCTTATTGGCGTGTTGACTTCATTAGAATTGTAAGTGGGACCCCAGTAGCTAGTACAAAAACTTAATTTGCTCCTGAATTGTATTGTAGATTATTTCATTAGTAACAGTGTTTTGGTGAGAACTATCGACATGAGAGAACCTTTTTATTTGGTAGCAAATTTGCATGAACCTTTTCTCAGTTTTATGTAAAATCTTGGATTTTTAAAATTTACCGTAACATGCTATTTCTCATATTTAACTGAATGCAATCGTTGTCTGCATAAATTGTCACTTGCTGAATAAATTTTACAATAAATGCAATCCTTCAATACTCAAATATTAGCATCCACTGCCAGTATTCTCTTCATAGTTAAAGTTAAAAAGTGGGTTACTGTTGCAGATCTTTGTGTTAAAAATGTATTTATTTATTTATCTTTTTACAAATGCGTGCAAAAAATTTTGAGCGGCAATTAAACATTTTTTTTACCATTAAGCTTAATTTTTCAAGTTGGCATGTGTGTTCAGTGCAGAAGAAATAATTGTGGTTCCCAATGAGTGATCTGAGGTCTAATCTGTGGGCCATTTTATCGTATTGAGGTTTATATTTCAATTTTTTCAAATTGTAAAATCATTTCCTAATCTAATGAAGGAGTTTCTTTCTTGAATCCTTTTTTGCTGTCTGCTTGAACTTCTCAATGTCTTTGTTGTTTCCCAATACTAACACTGTTAGTTATATTGTGGTGTGTGTGGCCATTTTTATAAATGCTACAGTGTTTTTAAAAAAAAAGAGTAACTCTGAATGGTTATAGATCCTGTGCTTGTATGTCTGTTCAATAAATCCAGAGAATAAGTTATGAATTTTACTTATTTGTGGTTTGCGTATCATTTTGCTGTAAATATTAATGACCGGTCCTTCAAATAAGGACTTCAGTAAGTCTGTTCAAATTAATAATCTCCTTAATGATAAAATACTGATGTAGACATGGCAAGAGCCGTGTATACTTCTGCATTGAAAATTCCCGACTCCTGCAGTGCAGACAGCAATAAAGGTAAAATTGGTTTTTGTTTGACATGTTTAATAAATGATGCTGTTAGTCTGAGCAGATTAAGATATTGGTTTAGAATTAGTTGTTTGCTAAAATATGCGCTATTAATATTATCAAGCTGTCTATTGGTAAAAAAAATCAGACCTGACGAGTGTGAAGAGCAGCACATCGAGAATTGGGCTTTAAACCCTCTGCGGATCGGAAAAAGGATCAAAGAAACTTGTTTTATGTGTCTGTGTGAGACTTTGAAGTCTGCACTGCACCTACAGCACTGATTTCATCAAGTTCACTAGTGTCTTAATAGCAGATCAATAACTTTCAAAGTCAGTGAGTTAATTTGATACTAGGGCTGATGTGATCGTGCTGTGTAAGTAGAGGTAGCGGGAGCTGTCTGCGGTAAATGTTCTGTCAGGCAAATGCTTTCTGCACCCACCGCTTCAGAGTCGGCAGCCGTTAACTTCACTTGGTTAGAAAGCTTCAAATCTGACAGTTTTTCACAAACATCCTCCGATTTCTCTTTTCCTCACTCCCCTTTTTGCAAGAGCGTGTGATGTAAAGTAATTTGCGCAAAGACAAACTAAATGGAAACCACCAATAAAAGGTTGTCCGAAATGTTTTGGGGTGCATTTCTAAAATTTAAATGACCCAAGTAACAGGGCGATAGACGAGTACATGTTTATGCTTGCGATGTTTATTTCAAATTGGAGAGGGCAAAAAGAATTGAGCAAAACAAAAGAAGGCGCGCAAGGGGAAAAGAATCTTAAAGCTGAAAGAAATGTTTTCAGGAGATTTGCCATCTGCATATGGAGCTCCAGGGTTGTTTGAACGGGGTCAGGCTGGCTCATCAGAGGACAAAACTCCAATTTAGAATGTTCATCTAAGGATTGCTAATGGTATTAGGAGCAGCCAGTGGGGTGGTCAATGAGAGCAGTAGATTAGCTTGGCAGCCATAGTCGCTTGACCCAGGCCCCCTTATTTCACTGGTCAGATGGCATTAACTATCGCATCTGTCAGCTTTCTCCTTTTAAAAAAAAAAATTCCTCCTCCTCTATCACCTCCTCCCCAAACCACCGTTCAAATAAAATAGCTTTATAATAAAAGGTTTAACATTGTAGAGAAAGGAATATGAGTCCCGTGAGCGGAGATAAAACCAATGCTACACTTCCCGTTTCTGGCGCGTCTGGGTTATTCTTGATGGGTGGCTGAGAAATTAAGCAATTTTTTAGGTTTGCAATTCAAATGACTTCAGTCCAAATTGCCGTTGTTCTTATCCTGCACCTGAACTTTTCCACCCATTATGAAACCCCTTGTAAGCGCCATGGCCAGTTTCTGTACCTAATGCAATAAAGGTCTTGTGCAAATTAACAAAAATCCAGGGAATGAAAACGCTTGTGAGAGGTGGAGAGAAAGTAAATACGGGTAACAGCAAAAGATGTTTACTGTGTGTATATATTTCTGTTACGTGAGATCAAGATAAGTAGCATGACTTTACACGCAGGGAATTTTAGTGATATTTAGCTGCAAATGAAAGGCAACTAGAGAAACATAGTTGAACCAAGTTGCCTTTTGCTGTTGATGTTCACGACTCTCCTTAAATTCCCACAGCAACTGTCAGCATTAAAAGGTTAGGACGCTGTTTCTAAATGTGCTTTAACTTGGTCTTTTATAACTGCAGGATAATTTTTTGCAAAATATATCATGGTATAGTAAAGCTTGCACAAAGTCTGTTTAGCATTTACATTTTTAAAAGAAGTATTTTTGGCAGCATGGTTTATGCAGATACAATTGAGAGAATAATCATGATTGTCAATTGCTTTTAAGGAAGTGTTGATTATAATATTTGTGTAGGAATTATTTAGGATCCTGTCTTTGAGTTGATGTTGTTAAGACATAAGATAGACACAATTATCCCATGTGGGTTATAGCAGTGCATTCCTTATTCAAATGATGCAGATTTGGGAAGAAAGATTCTTTCTTCATTCCAGAAACCTCTGAAGAAAAATTTCAGACAGCTGTCGAAAAAGATATGCCATTCTTTTAATTTTTATCAGCCACCTTGCCGCATTTGTAAGTTCGACTTGTACATCTTGTTTGCTTTTTCTTCATACTTAATAGCCTTCACTTCATTAAAAGTGTATTAATCTGACTGTTCGTCCCCAGGGGGAACCCATAAGATGTTTTTTTTTTTGTCTTTTTTTATTGCAAAAAAAAAAATCTAGCAGATTTGGACCCTGTCAGTCAGAAATAATTGTGTTCTTAATCTTGTCCCTGATGGATGGCTTGGAGTTCAGCATCAGGCCAGCTCCAATGACAAATACAGTATTAATATTCATTAACCGCTTTGACAATGCTAATTTTGATGCAGTAGTAAAGGGCCTTCCAAAGTTAGCGGCCAAAGCATCAGAGCTGTAGAAGGTGGCAAGATAATTTGTGCTGGTTTGCTGAGCTGTAGCTTTCAAAGTAAACCAAAGCTAGGTAAAAAGTTCTGAAGTATTGTGAGGCAAGGCTGTGGAAGTAATACGATCACAGTCCGCCAAAAAATTTGACATCTCCGATGAAGCTTGTTTGACTGAAATTTCAACCAAGTTGTAACAAAAAAAAGCATAGCATGGTAAGTCAGCGCATTTTTTGATTTTGTTTAATCTTTTGATCTTTTCAATTATCACCATTTGAAGATCAATAGTCATTTTTTTCTCCTAGTATCCTTTAAAGGCGCTCAGTGGTGTCATTCTGCGTGAGTTAGTAACGCAGGCTTCAAAAGTGGGCAGTGAAGCTTTATGGAACCGCTTGCCACATTTGGCTGTGGCAAATATTAGAGCTCAGATATACAACTTGCTAAGTTGTCTTACGAAAAAAAAAACTTGGAATTGATGCATCAGAATCATTTCGTAGTTCAACATTTCCTGACGAGCCTACTTAAAGTGAGCTGGTCGTGTGGGCAAAATGAGCGGTAGGTTCGCCTTTATATCTTGGGGTTGGGGGGAGGGGGGGGGGGGAGAAGGAGAGGAGTGGGGAGTAATTTTATTTATTTTTTTTGTCTCGGGCTTCAAAAATACCGGCCAATTTAACATTATGGGAGGCTGAGACTGGTTTTATTGTTGCCAAGAAAGCAAGCGACTGTTATTCTTTTGTTCTTTTCTGCGCTGTTAGTGTGATTTTGGGGCTGGTTCTGATCAAATGAGTGCTGCCATCTCATTATCTCTTTCCCATGAAGCAAGGTAGTTCAGTGAATAGACCTGAACTTGAGCATCTTTTCCTGGAGAGCTGGAGTTGGATGTAATCGCTTCGCGTCCCTATCTCAGCAGCATCTCAGCTGTAAGTGGCTCAGGTAGGGTGCTGCCCCCCAGTGGATCTGCCCACATCGTGAAGAGCTGGCTGATTTTGTGCTGTAGCACAGGAACGGCGGCAGCATGTTTGAATTCAGGCAGTGTGAAGCATCGTAATTTGACCAGGTGTAAATGGTAAGTTAGCAAATTTTAAGACGGGCTAAATGCCTGAAAGCATTGTTTTCATATCGACAAAGATGATATTTTGGGTGAATTGTGCTTTTGTATGTGTTTTGTTTTAAATTGAGATTTTAAGAAAAACTTTTCTGGGGAAGGAAAAACTATTGGGTGATGGAAGTATTGTGATTTTTTTTCTTGATGTAATAATGCCTGATGTTAATCGAAGTTGGCAAGTTTGATTTGCAGCCTCTCTTTCCCACAGCATGTTTTTTGCCTTTCTCTGCACTTCCACCACTCCCCCCCCCCCCCCCCCCCCCCCCCCCCCAACCTCCCCCTCCCCTCAGTGGATGCAAGGTAAATATGTGAACTGAAAGGGTCTGGTATTTTAAGTGTTCACCTTTCGTCGTCTGTGTGGCGAGCTTTCCTCCTGCTCCTTTTTTCTTCTCACATCCTCCAATCCCAAAGAAATCTGTGTTGAAGTTGCCCATCCTTTCTGCCGCACTTAGCGTTCATTGTGCTAAATGATTAGTAACTGTCCATCATCAGCAACCAAACTCCTAGTTTACTTAAGAAATTGCACGTGTGACAAAGGAAGCTGCTGGAGTGTGGTGGCCACCATGAATAGAGGGAGGGAATGTAATTAGCTGCCTCGTTGTTGGGCTTTTTACATGTCAAACTGTAGCCTCACTGCCTTTGTTAGCGCCTGTATTGCACCATATAAAGGGAATTCAAAGGTTTTGTTTTGGTATTAAGGCCGTAAAGATTTCTGGCCGACACTTTGCACGCGAAGGCCAGATTAGCGCAGAGCACGAAATAAAGAGGGAAAAACTGCACAATGTTTTGTTTCTCCTGTTCTCGTGTCTTGTCACTTTTTTAATAGATAAACGGGAAGAAAAAGTGTGTGACGTGTTCTGCAGAGCCTACAAAATGAGTTTAAAAAAAAAAACAAAACAATGCGTATAAAGTTTGTTTTAAAAAAGTTGCATGTTTTTTTGGGGGGTGGTGGGAGGGTATCGCAGGCTTTATGCCACCTATATTCCTGGTGGATGGGTGGGTGGTGGTGGGGCGGGGGGGGGGGGGGGGGGGGGGGGGGGGCGGAGAGGAGAGCGTGGTTAATGGGAACATTTCATTACTTTTGCTTCCATTGTGAAAAGCATTTACTGGAACATATGAGCTGCCCCCAATTTGGAGATGGAGAGGGTTTTGTTTGGAGATGCAATTAGCGACGGGAAGCAGTATGCAAAGAGCAATTCGGAAAGAGAATCCTTGTAATACAAAAGCTGCTCTTGTATATTGTGGATAGCCGAGGTCAGCCAGTAGAAGCTGCACTGAGGTCTAGTGCTTTGCCTTTTCTCCACCCTGTTTACTGTTATAATAAAAAAAAAAACGCTGGGACTGATGGCAAGACCTCACAGGTGTCTTTTTAAAATTTTATTATATATATATATATATATATATATATATATATATATGTATATATATATAATATTTGTATGTATGTGAGTTCTTGTATGTGAGATATATATTATAGTGTCACCGTGTCAAAATGAAATAGAGCATTCTCACAGCTCTACCCCCAGAAGTTCAGCGTGAGGGATTTGACATTCCCACAGATGTGACTGTATGCCACAGTTTGTTGATCATGCTCCCTTAACCAATGCTTGTCTCCTCGCTGCTGCACTTATTGATACCTTTCCATATAGAGTTGCAGCATTGTCATTTTGGTAATCCTAGGAGAGTTGTAGGCTTTGAAAAGAAAATAAATAGTACGGATGGGGTTATACCCCTGTGTGCAAGCTTACTCATTTCTAAGTGAGCATTTTGGTGCAGTGATCTATGCTATCGTTTGAGCGTGTCCTAAATTTTGGTACCTGCTGTACAGCAGACATAGAACTACACCAGGACTAAGATGTTTCTAACGGCAAGCTTGAACGAGGATGTTGGTTCTAAAAACACCAGGCCACAGAAATGGAAAGCTCTTGATCTTTTGAGACATTTTTTTTAGTACCTAAAAAAAAGAGACGCTAGAAAAACCACGAAGACACAAAGCGCAGTCAGCACCAAGGCGAGAAAGAAAGGGAGGGGGAGAAAAGTTTTAGAGGTTAAGAGACGACAGAAGATAAAGCAGCATGTACCCGAGGGATGCGATTTTACTGGGAATGGAAGAAGGGAACAATAAAGAAGGAACGCTAGCCTCTGGGCTCTCCTTTCTCCATCAGTTTGGTTGCTGGCACCTTAATCTAAACAGCTGGGTAAGTTACTATATGCTACATTGCACGTTTATATTTTATTTCACTCGATGGGCTTCAAATAAGGCCAGTTACTGTGGTTAAGAGGTGGTCAGCTAAGGCAGCGACCTTCTATCCAATACTTGAAACTGTGACCTCCGTGTCGCCGGTTTCAGAAGAATCTGCCTGTGAAGAAGAAACAGAAATAGAAAATCCAATTGCAGGCAGCATGACATTGTGTTTTCTTCAAAAAAGTTGTTTTAACCAGCTCAATACTGATTTTATTTTTCTCAATAGCTGCATAGTATGGGATATTCTACATTCGAGATTTCGGTGCACAATTTACATTTTAGTGCTGCACCCGATTAATTCCGGCATTCCATTGTCACGCTTCCGTTTATTTAAATTGTGCTCTTAAAAATTTAAGTGAAATATACTCCTAATGTCATGAGGAAGAGTTGCTTTTGTGGCTCAATTGTCGAGGCTATTTTGAATGCAACAGTGTGAACCAAATATTTACTGAGGGCTTTTTAAAAAAAAATTTATGCATATCATTTTGAAGGGGGAGAAAAGCTGGAGAAAAAGTTGTTTTTTTTCTTAATTAACTATTATCACAGTGTAATCTCTTGAATTGTGAAACACAAAATGTTTTAATTTATCTTAATAAACAAAATTACTTTACATGTACTAGTGTAAAAGCAATATTGCCAACACTATAGAATAATTTACTCCCTGCCCTGCATTCTTTCTCTTTAAAACCTATACATTATTGGTTAATGCTTCCCGTATTGCATACAATCATTTGATACATTGAAGGTTAACTCATTAGAGTTGTGTAATAAAAATGGCTTAAAATAAATGATTGAAAGCGAGGTAGACTTTAGATATAAAAGGCGGAAATTGTAGAATCTTAAGGCAGCAAGTTTGTTTCATTTAGATTTTGAGGAAACGGAAGATTTTATTAAATGTTTCAAAGAAATATGCAAAGCATTTCTGAATAGTCTTGTTGAGTTGACAGGAAAACCTCACTTTTGAGGTGTTGGGCATGTTTTCGTACACTGGGTTGGTGTAACAAAAGCCTTTCATGCAATGCCATTTTTAGAATGTACTTGAATGACGATTTGGATCAAATATTATGCGTTCTGATTGGATTTAAAAACAAATCTGATGTTTTTTTTAAATATGTATATAGGTTGAGGTTTTCATTTGTATATGTGTTGTTCCACTGCTGTGGGGCTGTCTTTTTCCTGCTATGAGCAAAATTAGTGCCAGATGTTCTGATCGTACCACTAGAGCAAATAAATGAGCATTTTAAAGCTCATGTTTTATTATTTTTTGATAAACATTCCCTGTGATTCCCCCCCCCCCCCCCCCTCCGCCATTATAATTAACCAAGCAAATATTTTTATATCATTGTTGTATTTTGCTCTAATTTCATATTTGGCATTTACTGGCATTTGAATAACAAATGCGCAAACGTGTAAAGTGTCCTACGGGACATTCTTGCAGCAAA
This sequence comes from Scyliorhinus canicula, assembly GCF_902713615.1. Lineage (NCBI taxonomy): Eukaryota > Metazoa > Chordata > Chondrichthyes > Carcharhiniformes > Scyliorhinidae > Scyliorhinus > Scyliorhinus canicula. The sequence continues at coordinate 27,700,848 of NC_052161.1, read as the reverse complement.
CTGTTAGTATTCCTGTATGAATTGGTTAAAGCATAATGTGCAATAACTCCTTATAGAACTTGTTAATGTTCAAGCAATAATGTCCGAAAGTTTCAAGTTGCACATTTTATTTGGAAAAAAAGGACCATATTTGAAATGATATGAAATTGCATCATTGTGGACGTGAGCAAAATATATATGTATTTTTATATATAGCACACATCATTCCAAAATTGAATCTACCTTGTAGATATCTTTTCCTGTAATATTTTGAACTGTCTCCCCAGTGCGCACTGCCCCCCTCACCTGCATTTGTAAATAACCCTTCCACATGTTTTTGTTTCTTAAACCCAGCAGTGTACACCCGATATAGTGAAATTATTTGTTAATTGAGAGGTTGCATTCACTTGATGACTGATTCTGATTCTAATGTACTCTAATGACAAGACTGATGGTTTGTGGTGAACATTCTGGCCTGATGTTGCAAAGCTGCAACAGTTCCATGATTGAATCAAGAAAGATAAACAGTAGTAGTAGATAAATCTGTTTAACCAAGTGCTTAGGACCATTTGCGATCGGAATTGATCAGGCTTCACTTTAATTGTGTTGGATGAATGCATTTCTAACGAACACGCTGAAATAGTTCTGTGTCCTCTTCCACATATTGCAAACCTGCTGTTAAAGATCAATTAACGATTTCAGTTTTTGACACCTCCAATATGCACTTGATTGCCACTCAAGATGTTTATATTTGTTTAGTAGTAATTGGATAAAGGAAACATTTTGCTCTCTGTGCGGGTGTTCACGTTCAGAGGTTCCAACTATATTTTGTTCCTTAATCACTTAATATGGTAATTTCACTGATTGAAACTACATTAATGTAACTGAGTGCTCGAGGCAAAATGATAGCCACAAAGGTACTGTTGTTGTTTTCCATATGTTTTGAAGGCCATGAAAATACAATAATTGAAAAAAAAGTAAATCTTTATTATAAATTTATAAAATTGTCCCACTGTCTTTTTTTTCTGTTCCTCAGTTTTTTTCCCCCATGCACACGACTGCCTTCTGGTTCATACTGAAATTAATACTTTGGATTTGAGCCTTAGCACTGCTATTTATCAGGTCACATGCTTGGCAGATGTCTTGTACTGCTGGAATTTGTCAACCTGAAACACCAATCGATCATTGCCTGTCAGTTAACGTTCCTTGTACTACTTGTCCAGTCTGGCACACACATCCTACACAGAGTTCAGTCATTGTACTGTGGACTTTGTGAAACTCTTTTATATGTTAGGCTGAACTGCTGTAAGTGAAAATTGATTTTTTTCTCCCTGAAAGCAACGATGCTCAAGGTTCCTCTCAATAAGCATACGTGCATTGTAAGAGATGGTAACTGCTTTGTAAAGCATGACCTTTCTGCCCTCGGGCCCAATGTTATCAAACGGAAATAAGAAACGATCGTTTTGATAAATGGACAGTTGATATGATTCCTTGACTGTTAAGACCAGGGCCCACATTATCTCAATGTTTGAAGTGAACCACCAGATTTATCCAAAACTTACTAGCTTACTAAAAAAACATTTTAAATATTAAATCTAAAAGACTGGATAATTCAACAGCTAACTTGGGCAGTTAAGTGCAAAAGTTTTGTTGTTGACAAGTTTTTATTGGGGTAGTAAGAGCAAATATTAAATATGTTCTAAAAAGAATCACATGGACTAACCCCTCATTCTAACATTATGTAATGGCACACACTTCTAACAAAGTGCAAGTTATATTTATGGGTTAGTTTTTAGAGCCTCCCAAATGCCAATCACAAATGCTTCCCCCCCCCCCCCCCCCCCCCCCCATGATTTCAAGACTTACACTCGCCATCTATATGTCTGAAGCGGGTGGAATTACTAAAGCACTTGGAATAAAGGGCTCCTTTCAGTCAACCACTGCAGTTGCAATAGAATGCACGCACCATTTGGGGGTAACTCAAATATTCTTGAGCAGCATTTAATGTACTGTAACATGTTGATTATTTGATATGTTAATCCACCTTTTACTAAGTCTGCTTCTTCATTTGTGGTCTTCTGTTCTATGTTTATCTGGCAGTCTTAACTATTCTTTTGCAAGACATGAGTCCTAGCCACGCATTTAAGTGTGGGCTCATTAAGCCACTCTTGACAGTAACTACCATCTCCCACCAAAAATACACCATTTCCCCCCCTGCTCTGCATTAGCTTTACTGTGAGGTTCAGAAAATGGCTATTGAGAAAATCTTCCAAACCGTGATGTTTCTAATTTTTTCGTTGTATAAATTTATATAAATAAGTGCCTACTTTTAGCGACTTGCAAATAGGGAGAGTAGCATGTTGAGATAAGCTTGGTTTTCTCTAGAATATGTAATTCTGACATACTTGTGAATTTGTCTTTCGAAACTCCAATGTCACTAAAGTAGTCATTAGTTGGAAAAGTTCTTGCGAATGACTGTGCCACCAGAAGGGTGACTGTTTCATTGCAGTTCATTAAAATCTTCCCGCTCCCAAAATATGCCAAGGGCTAATACAGCTGAGCAATTAATAGTTTAATATAAGAAATGCATTTAATAGCAGTAGTTCTCTACAAAATGATTTAAGAGGATAGTAGGCTCCAAAGCTGGATTTTAGTTTGGTTTTCCCTATACAATTGTAACAATTGGGTGGTCAGAAAGTGGTCTTTCTTTCTTGACAGCTGGAACAGCGTAGAAATATGTGAGAGCATTCTGAAGAGGTTTTGTGCTGCCTGGTCGTGCAGTTTTGTCTTGTATGCTGTCGTGTCAGTGGTCCTGTCATCGTTTGTTGGAGGAGAAGAGGAGCCTCTTTCTGAACAGGAGAGTTTTACTAGTCAATGAAGGCCTTGTCCCTGGGAACAATGGCCAGTTAACAAAGGGCAAGACCTTGGCCAGAAATGAGCTGCATAATACTGTGAAAGGGCGCAGCCCACTGTATAAATAAGAATAGGAAAAGTAGATTTGAAAGAAAATGCTTACTCAGGTGTGAAGGTTTTTTTTTGGGTGGGTGAGAATGTGAAGAAAAAGTTGAATGAAAGCATGGATTAATTTTGTCCTTAGGAAACCATCCAACTTCTGTTAATGGAAAATTATCGATACGGGGAGAGTTGCGAAATGTAACTCCCGATAGCTTTAAAAAGAACCTGTTCTTTTAAAAAAGGTTGCAGTTGGGCATAATTGACCAGCAATTAGGGAGTTAATATAAAGCAGGCTTTCAGAATGAGAGAATGTAGTGTTGCAGACCATTAAGATTAGTAGCTTTGGAACAGTAAGCCAGGTCTGGGTACAGCCAAGCTCAGGGCTAGTAATTTAAGCAAAGCATTGGACTTGCCAGAATTAGCCTCGGGAAGGCAGCCTGACAAGCCCCCTTGTGTAGCTGCTTTTGTTTTATTGTACTTTGAGCACAAATGCACTTTTCAGACCCAATCTTTCTTCAGCTGCGCAGAACTGCAATGAACGCAATAGGGGTGCATTCAGTAGAAGGGACCGGGTAGAAAGATGGTCACAGCCGCTCCAGTTTGTTTTGCCTGTCTCTTGATTAATGACATCAGAGGTGAATGGCAAGCTTTCATTTCTCTCGGGTTACAAATCTTTTTAAAAAAACGCGGGGAGGGAGTATGAGTGTTCAATCAATCTTTGACTGCCACATTCCTGATTGTGAATACTGTGTAGGGTCCACCCTAGTGAAATATCTCCTACTGCAGCTTATTTGGAATGTGACGCTTAAGTACACTTGAAAGGTCAGAGGTTGACTCTAGAGTTTCCTGGGTAAAGTGTTGTGCAATGATCCAAGAGGAGGGTTCTCTTCACAGCCAGCCCACTGCCACTGTTTGATGGACAGTCCCACTTCCTACAGGCATTTCCTCCATTTCCTCCCTTGGCAACAGCTTCATATTCTAACATCCTCTTTCCTTCATGCAAATCCCAAATAATACCGTTTTAAAAAGAGCAACGTGACAAGATTATTTGATGTAGTTCCCCATTGAACATGTTTCATAGCTACTGTAATTAAGGATGAAAATTCCACCAAAGGGATAAAAATGCTGATGATCACAGTTTTAGGAAGGGGGAGGGGTGGCTTATACTTGTGCCCACACAGGTGTGACATACAGACAAGCCACAGGTTTGGGGTTTTAAGAAGAGCATCATAGAAGGTGATCCCGATTCCCTGGTACAGGTCTTGTGCAATGAAAACTGAATTGACACATTCATTGACAGCGCAGCAGTGGTTCTGTCTTTCGGCGATTATAGTTTCGTTTTTCCGATTTTATTATGTTTCTCTTATTCAATATATTTTTTTTGCAATGTATATTTTTAACAGGTAATGAAAAAGCATCGCACCTGCCTTTGGCATGTACAAGTTAAAACTGCTAAATATGTGATGAAGGCCTTTTGGTTTTAAATAATATCTGCACTGCCCCCCCCCCCCCCCGTCACATCATCCAGAAATGATTACTCATGCTTAATGAAATAGACAGGATGCAATTGCTTCTCTCGATCCTCCACCTTGTAATATGTAATATCAGAGGTAGCTCATAATAATAATGCTGAACAAATAAACGAAATATCAAGCTGGTATACTTTATTGATGCTTTTTTAAAAATCCTAAGTGTGTAAGACAGTGAGGCTTCCTATGTTGCAATCAAATACATTCAACGTTTTCTTCCATGGTGCCACTTTGTCCCTGGAGGAACAAAATTGGAAGCTATAAGAATTGGGGAGGGAGTATCCTCACAAGAAGAACTTGTATTTGTTCACAATAATAACACCCCACCCACCCCCTCTCTCTCTCTCTCTCCTTTCCCCATCCCCATGCTGTACTATTACCCATTTCCGCAAGTTGCTTTTGCTTCTGCACGGAAGTGGATTGAGTTAGTTTTCCCCCCCTGTTTTTCCAATTAAGGGGAAAATTTAGTGTGGCCAGTCTACCTACCCTGCACATCTTTGGGTTGTGTGGGGTGAGATCCACGCAGACACAGGGAGAATGTGCAAACTCCACACGGACAGTGACCAGCCACTGCGCCACCGTGCCGCCCAGATTGAGTAGTTTTCAACTGAATGCAGCTGCAGATGTGTGATTAGGGTGTGAGTGTTCCTTACTCCATCAATACTTAATGTAGATACTGATCACCAGGTTAGAAATTTGTGTCAGAGACCAGAATTAACGTCACTGCAGTTACTAATTGGTGAATCTTGTCATTTGAACACCACATTTAAAAAAATCTTCTTCAGGCTCTGTTGTTGAGAGTATTTATCTCCCTTGTATGTTACTGAAGTCAGTTATATTTTAAAATCCAAGCTAATGATTTACATTGAAGAGATGCCCCGTAGACTTGCTCTTCAAAATTTTCATTGACTTGAAAATCATATGTAAAAGTTAAGAAAGAAATCAGATCTACGACTTTGGAATTCAGCACATATTGTGATGAATTGCGTATGTCAAATATATTTAACCAAATAAACAGCCACCAAATTGGAAAACGAGACGTTACTGGGTTAAATAAGGTCATCCTCCATTACTATTTTGTCTTAATTGATGTCAGTTATCTGATAAATACACTTGTTTGAGATACAGGAATACTGTCTTGAGATTTTTTAATGAATACATAAAATGTGCACCAGACTTGATTCATCCCCCCCCCCCCCATTTTGCTGTATTTGTTATCAAGCAACTTTTATTTTCTTGGCCCTGTTATTACTGTGTCCCATCTTTTGTGCTTAACCTTGTGTGATTGATAATTTAATCTGAAGAGTTGTATTGTTGTGTTAGGGATGGTAACTGCCTTTTATAAATGATATTCAGTATGCTATACAATTGTTTGTAGCACCTGATTGCTTTATTATCTAATGGGTATTGTTGTTTTTAAAAAATAAATTTAAAGTGCCCAATTCTAATTTTTTTCCAATTAAGGGGCATTTTAGCGTGGCCAATCCACCTACCCTGCACATCTTTGCAGACATGCGGAGAATGTGCAAACTCCACACGGATGGTGACCCGGGGCCGGGATCGAACCCGGGTCCTCGGCGGCATGAGGCAGCAGTGCTAACCAATGTGCCACCTTGCTGCCACTCCTAATTACTTTTAAAGGGCACCTGAATTCGGAAACAACTTGGGAGCACTGGTTAACTTGACTGCAGTGTCGCATGATGCAAAAACAATATTGAGAAAAATATACATTGCTGGTCTGCAATGCTTCACGTGTTAGGCTGTCTCTTAGTAAACAGTAGTGATGTAGTTTTTTTTAAGTCTGTGTGAATCCATACAAATACACTTAGTGTTTCTTTTATTTTTTTAAATTTTCTACATTCTTTCTTCCACTTTTTCTCTCCCTTGTGTTTTCTCTTTTTTTTCTCTCCTCTTGCTCCTTGCTCGCTATTAAATCACCTGACAATGATGAGTTAGATGAAGATTTTACTCGTTTATTATGTTGAGTTTTCAATTACTCTTCCAGGAAGCAATTTGATTTGCATATATGGTGAGGTTTATGTTCCCTAATTGGGTGATATTTGAGCCTGTCTCTATCAAGCAATCTCAGGCCAGACAAACCACCGACTATAGCCCAGGAAGCCTCAAAAACCCAAAATTAGCTAGGTTACCCACTTCCATGACTTTCCACATGAACTATTCTGGCTTTTCTGAATGAGACTGGTAATTGTAATGCTGCATTTGGGTAGTTTTGTGCAGTAGAATTGCACCCAATGAAATTGGATTGAGAGTTGCACAACTCATTTGGGACCCTTGCAGCCAGTGGAGAGACTAAACACTTGTGTCCAGGCACAATGACCCGGAGCTGGAAAAAAAAATGCAGATGGTGGAAAATATTGCATGGTTCCATTTTTCAGGCCATAGTGCAATGAATGGAGGTTAAAGCTTAATTTCTGTCAGAATTGAAGGCTTAAAGAAAATAATATCCAAGCATTTAAAAGAATGCAAGTAATTGAGATGGACGTGGATTTCACGCAAAACAAGTAACTAGGCTCATTATTTATATGCTCAAAATGGGGCAAAGGTTGAACTCAATTTTGAACCATGGCAAGGCATTCAAAAGGGAATTGGATCAGTTCCCGATTCATCAGCGAGGGGGTGGTTCAGAAGCTGCATCAGGTCAAGTCCTGATACAGCTGAGGGAGCTGGACGGCTGAGATTCTTGTCCTGTGAGTACATTCTTTGGAAATACTTTTGGGGCTCTATTAGATTTTTGCAAAGGAGGTAATGTTCTAACTACTGTTTTCCTGTGTGTTAATGCATGTTAAATTAATGCTCCTCTTGACTAACCTGGTTGAAATATTAACCAAATAAGTAGATTTTGAAAGGGAATGAAGTGCAGGAGCAAAGAAATCTCTAAAATAAGATGGATTGAAGTCAGATTGTATTGGGTCCTAATTGGGTTTTTTTCGTTAATAAATGTTTAATTACAATTGAAATTAGTTTGTTGATGTTGGGATGGGAGTTTCAAATCATTTATGAAGGGGAATAAACTGAATCATGATCTATCCTATATTGTCCATGCCTCATATAAACTCATTACGACATTAGCAGGCGCCAATTAGAAACAGGAGAGACTGTAGACAGTAAATAACTAGCTGTAGCGTCCTGCTGTTTGCTCTCCGGATTCTACAGCAAATTCTTTCCGAAGCATAAACTTACAGGAGACTTATGATGCCAGTGGACAGAGCCTTCACGCAAAGTGCTAGCAGCTGCAACTCCACAGCTGAAAATGCCCTATAGCATCATGACAAAATCTTGGTGCTAAAGTTCAAGGTTGTAATTCTCATTTGTTTCGGTGGGAAGCAGATCTGCTTTTTTTTAAAGGTTCTCCCGGTTGTTTATGACTGCCTTTGGGCTACTATGATACCAAAAGTCTAAATTGTAACCGTAGAATCGTGCACATCAATTGTGATTTTTCAAAATGTGCATACCCTTGCTAGTAACTGCAAAAGTTCACTTTTGCGTACTTTGTGTTGAGTGGAACCAAAATAGATCAGAAAATTTAATACCATTATGGTTTTGTAAGTTCAAAAATAGTTTTGAAAAATGACTTTTAGACAAAGTTTTTAAAAAAATCAATCTTTTAAAATGAAAATGCAGTGCTGCTTCCGTGCTGCTAGATGTCACTGGTGGGCCCACATACAAAGTAATAGAGATGGGTGGCGGTACACTGATAATACTGGAATGGTTGTGATGTTGGATGTTTTCAGCCCTTCACTTTACTCTTCAATCTGGTTTACTCTTGCTAGCTAACAAGCATCAAATTTAAATCATACACACACACAGGAAAGTGAGTGCATGTGTATGTATAAAAATGTGTAACTTTTGCAGTGTATTAATTCAGGAAAGCAGACCTGTTGGTGACACGATCAGTTGTCTCCTTTGTTGAATGTTGAGAAGACTTTTGTGGAAATGCTTCCTCAAACTCGTGGTTAAAGCCCCATTTTTATATCTATATTTAAATTCACAACACTATAACTTGGGGACGGGTACTGAATGCTGGCTTTGTCAATCCACATCCCATAAACAAATTAAGTATACGAGATCTTAATTTATCGTAAAGGCTCATTGTCGCACCAAGACCATTTTTGATTACTGTGGTTATTTTAATTTTGATATTAGACAAAATTGGCTTTTTATAAAATTTATTCCTTGCCCTTGTAATTGGTCTTTTGGGCTGTAATTTTTACAGAGTCTCGTGGGCAAGTTGAATTGGAGTCAATAAAATGGACAAATGGATTAGGTAATATTTTTGCTCCTGGAAATTCATACATTGAGTTAAATATACCAGGTAAAATCATTGTGATCACAGTTGTTTTTCATTACAGCCTAAAGAGATTTGTATTTTTCATGATTTCTCTTTTCTTGGACGAGTTTCTTTGGACAATAGTTTGAGGTGTTTCATATTTAATGGAGTTTTCATTTTGGTGTTGACTTGATGAAATGTGGATGTTTGCTAAGTAACAAAAATCTGATTGATAAATAGTAACAGATATGGTTGCTTTATTACAGAGTGATTCAAATCACTCTCCTTTGTTACAATTCTTTTAAATTGATAGCAGAAGAGAGATGGCATATATCAAAATAAAGTCTGACTGGGAGCCATTCATCATCTAATGCAGGCCTCTGATTTTTGACAAGGCTTAATATGTTCAAGTGTCCCCTGTTGGAGGCCCCCCTTCAACTCGCTGCCATTAGTCTAGGTTATGGTTCATCGATTGGTTGCTGTTGTCTAACCCACTTCTTTTCCTGTCTTTCTTTTGGCAGTCTAACAAAGTACCCGTTGTGCAACATCCCCATCATGTCCATCCGTTAACGCCACTGATAACATACAGCAATGAACACTTCACACCAGGTAACCCTCCACCACACTTACCAGCAGATGTGGACCCCAAAACAGGTAGGTAAAGGGGGAAAAAAACTCTTCACTGATAATGCTGCACACTTCTGGGATCAGAGTACAATTCAGATGAAAATGTTCTGAATTTTTCTTTACTCAGAAGGCATTAGGGGAGATCCATGTCTGCATCAGAACTAAATGACGTTGAATGTTGTTTGTCTTCTATATATTTTCAGTGATATGCATCAGCAGTGTAATCGAATTTAAATGTTGTACATTCCACACCAGAATGTTCCATGTGTAATTTGCCAGGAATGAATGACTTTTCTGGTGGAAAAGTAAACCGTTTCAAACATCATTTTGTGCCAGGTATTGTTCCTGCTGCTTCCACAGTCGGGTGGTTTGTAAATGGAAGAGCGCGATTGGCCAGGCTTCATGCATGCACGCTTTCCATTTGGGTTCTTGCTTGATGGTATTTTCACCTATTCTTTGTATCCTTTTAACATTATGCACAAGGTGTACACGGAATTACATGTGAAAAATTAAATGCTTCCCAAGAAATGCAAAAAAAATAAAATGCTATGCTTTGAGAGTCTGAACTGCTTACTCAGCTCAACTTGAAAATAAGTAAAGCTTTCCCACAGAAATGTTTTCCAGAAATCGCCATTCGAGCTGCAGTTTTTCCCTGTGGGTCTTGACCACTGAGCCTGTTGTGGCAAAATTAATATTCCTTAATGCCTTTTCATAGCATTCATCCCAGATGTTTTTAAAAAAAAACATTGATGCCCAGTCGTTTGTGAATTCCCGTACCAGCCTCCCTGAATAGGCCCCGGAATGTGGTGACTAGGGGCTTTTCACAGTAACTTCATTGAAGCCTACTCGTGACAATAAGCGATTTTCATTTCATTTCAATTCTTGCTTGTGATCCCTCACTCCATGTACACCACCCAGTCCAGGGAGGGTGCAATCTGATGCAAACCACTTTCACAGCGATCAGAAATCTGTGGACTGGTGTTTTTGCTGCTTAAAGTATCGTAGGTAAGGGGCTGTACTGCACGTTAGCTGTCTGAGCCGGGAATGGCGATGAGGAAGGGGGAATTTAAAAAAAAAAAGAAATATCAGGGATGGGAACTGTATTTGTGATCCTAAATATCAATACCATTTTCAAAGTAGATAATTTTTAGTGCACACAGTGCTTGTTGAATTTGAATGAATTTCTACAACGGTCTAACAGGCAGTCTTCTCAATTTAAAAAAATGATTGTTTTAAATTCACCAATTAAGGGGCAATTTAGTGTGGCCAATCCACTTACCCTGCACATCTTTGGGTGGGCGGCATGGTGGTGCAGTGGTTAGCTCTGCTGCTCCACAGCGCTGGGGATGAGGGTTTGATCCCAGCCCTGGGTCATTGCCTGTGTGAAGTTTGTCGATTATCCCCGTGTCTGCGTGCATCTCACCCCCACAATTGACCACTCTAAATTGCCCCTTAATTGGGGGGAAAAAAAATTGGATTCTCTAAATTTATGGAAAAAAAATCTTTTGGGTTTTTAATGGGAAGAGTGATGCTGCTTCTTTTTCTCACAAATTAGATTTTTAGGAAAGCTATCTTTCTCTTCTGTTCCCCTTTTGCTCAGTCACCCACTTGCTTTCACTCTGCCGCTCACTCTCGCCATTAATACCCACTTTGCTCCTATTTCCATCTCGTCCAATCAGGAGCCTGCTTCTCAGTGCATTGGCTGACAGGCTGACCAGTGCGCACTTCAGTGGCCAACGCCAAATGTTATTGATATTTAGGATCACAAATACAGGTGACACCTCAGTGGCCAACGCAAGGGTAAAAACTGTCTCCGGATGGGAGAAGCCAGAGTGACAGCTTCCCCCCCCCCCCCCCCCCCACATTTACGACGGCCAGACCTGCCACGTGGAATGCAGAGTTCCGCAGAACCCAGCTCAGGAAGTCCTACCATAGTTCATTTGGGGTGTAACTTTTAGTTTCAGGAATACAAGATTTAGGTTGGAGATTAAATTTTTAACTGTAAGATAAATGGAAAACCTGATTAAGTACTTGAGAGAAGGAATGCTGAAGTAAATGCAAATCGAGCAAGCTTGGGTTAATTACAATTAAAAGCTAACCTATGTGCCAGGAAAAGTAAATTTGAACCTGCAAGATTTTGGATAATAAGGAAACTCTTGTGGGGTGGATGCGCGTGGTGGAAAGTAAAAATAAAACTGCATTCTTAACACTATAGTTTATAACTATGTAGCTAAGTTAGTAGCATTTCAATTTTTTACGTATACACCAAAGTTTGTTTTCATTTTAAAATGTAAAACTTTGCGGTGATCCTTCTTTCAATTAACACCTGGTGGGTTTGAATTAAAAATAAATACATTTAGAGTACCCAATTATTTTTTATCCAATTAAGGGGTAATTTAGCGTGGCCAATCCACCTAACCTGCACATCTTTGGATTGTAGGGGTGAAACCCACTCAGACACGGGGGGACTGCGCAAACTCCACATGGACAGTGACCCAGGGCCGGGATTCAAACCCAGGGCCGGGATTCAAACCCGGGTCCTCAGCACCGTAGACCCAGTGCTAACCACTGCGCCATGTGCCGCCCTGAGTTTATTTCTAAACGTAAACAGTCCAAACTGGGATCTTAGCAATATCGATTGGTGTCCGATATAAATTGTAAAATCATAGCTTTTTGGGCATTCCATAATTTATGTTTAAACATTTTCCTTGAGCAGAATTTAAGAGGAGTGACAGGTGACTGGAAGCGAGATCATCATACAGTGCTTTAGTAAAAGGCCAGATATACCTGCTGGCTTGTGGGGTATGTCTTAGTTGACTGACCTTGTCATTGATTTGCAGGTAGTTTGAGATGCATAGATTCAATACTATCTATCCGTCCCCCATCAGGTTAGTCATTATGGCATTGAGTGATGGATGCCATTAGTATGATTTCTGATTTGTATTGTGTTAACTGACCAGAGCCAGTAGCTGTGCTACTAAAATGCTAATGCACCCTGGCACCCGCAGAATCTCCCATTTGGACATTGTTCATGGTTTGTTGGAGGTTGACCCAAACATTGCTCTGTTCTCAGCCTGGTGAATATTTGTGGTGAAGGGGCATGCCCTATCTGATGCTGTTGTTTGCTCCTGCAGGTTTGTAGTTAAATTATGGGGAAGTCCCTCCTACTGCAGTCCTGTTCGTTGCGAGGTACGAAGTAATGCTATTGACATAGCTAAGTTCCTTTTGCCTTTTGACAACACTTCCTGACCATGGCATCCACAGTGCCATCCCCTAATAGGTTATCGACCATGGGGTATTGGCATCGTATTGGGGTAAGAACTCCGATTGCGATGCTAGATAACTACTACATAGCTCTGTGTTGAGTAAATTAAATGTTATTGGATGCGTTGTCGTCTAACCCGGTTCTTTGGGATCATGGAACCATAGCATTTACAGTGCAGGAGGAGGCCATTCGGCCCATGGAAAGAGCACCCTACTTAAGCTCACGCCTCCACCTTAACCCAGTAAACCCATCTAACCTTTTGGTCACTAAGGGGCAATTTATCATGGCCAAACTGCCTAACCTACAATCTTTGGACTGTGGGAGGAAACCGGAGCGCCCTGAGGAAATCCACGCAGGCACGGGGAGAACGTGCAAACTCCACGCAGACCGTCACCCAAGGCTGGAATTGAACCTGGGACCCTGGAGCTGTGAGGCAGCAGTTCCAGCCACTGTGCCTTCCTGATCAAAAGTGACTTGCTTCCATTCCAGTTCTGAAATGGCTGATGTCCAATGGACAAACTTCAGACTGTTGCATACGGGATAGGTGGTGCTTGGAGGGTCGGAGTTTTGTATTTTCTCTTATGATGCCTTGATTTTGTTTCTGTGTGTTACCAACAACATTTCTTGACCTGTTTGGTGCTTTCTAAAATGAACCTTTTCCATTTTGTTTAAAGCAAATTACTGCGGATGCTGGAATCTGAAACAAAAACAGAAAATGCTGGACAATCTCAGCAGGTCTGACAGCATCTGCGGAGAGAGAGGGGGGCTAACATTTAGAGTCTGGGTGACTCTGCCAAAGCTAGAGGGAACTGGAAATAGGAGATCAGATTCATACTGTTGTTGGGGGTGTGTTGAACAGTGGGGCTGGATAGAGGACTAGTGATAGGTAGAGATTGACAAGGATATCCTGGACAGAAAGACAAAGGATGGTGATCAAGGTGAAGAGGAGTGCCGATAGTGGCACATTAAGAGATTAGAATGTGTTAATGGCAGATCAAATGTAAGCAGTGTGCCAAAGGACACTAGAAACAGGTAACCGGTGGCTCAAATGGGTGTTATGTTGGTGGGACAATGGTAAGGGAAAAACAGATCGATGGAAGAGATGAAAATAAGTCCAGAGAAATAAAAATGGGGTGAAGGTGGAGACGGGAGCTCACAGTCTGAAGTTTTTGAATTCAATATTAAGTCTGGAAGGCTGTAACATGTCTAATCAGAAGGTGAGGTGCGATTCCTCCAGTTTGTATTAGTCTTCACTGGAACATTGCAGCAGACCAAAAATGACATGGGAATATGAGAACAGGATGGTGAACTGAAATGGCAAGCGAGAGGAAGGTCTGGGTCCTGCATGCAGACTGACCGACTGTGTTCTGCAAAGCGGTCACCCAGTCAGTGTTTAGTGTCTCCAATGTAGAGTAGACCACATTGGGAGCAGCAAATGCAATAGACCACGTTGAAGAAGGTGGCTCACCTGAAAAGTGTGTTTAGACCCTTGGATGATGAGCAGGGAGGAGGTAAAGGTGCAGGCGTTACACCTTGGGCGATTGCATGGGAACGTGCTATGGGAAAATAGTACATGTTGGGGGTGCTGGAGGAAATACTGTTGAAATGCTGATGGGGAGTGAGAGGAGGATATATTTGGTGGTGACATTATTCTGGAGTTGGAGGAACTGGCAGAGGATTATTCTTATTATTTGAATGCGGAGACTGGTGGGGTGAAACAGGAGGACAAGGGGGACCACTATCCTGGTTCTCGGCAGGAGGGGAAGGGTGAGAGCAGAGGAGCGGGAGAAGGTTGAGAGCCCTGTCAACCACAGTGGGTGGGAAACCAAAATTAAGGAAGAATGAAGACATGTCAGCAGCACCACTTTGGAAAGTTTGGGGTTATTATGATCCCAGACCAGACCCCAACAGTGGCTAGGAAATTGGACCGAAACCCCAATATTTTAGTTTATTTGAAAGACTGTGCAGAAAGAATAATTCGCCCCAGGGTGGTTGCATGAAGAATTAGGGTTTGGTTACTTTTAAAACAAAGCTTTATTGTAACTACAATATCAAGCGTTTTAACTTCACACCTGAAAGACCAGTTTACAATTTACACTTTATACACTACCACTCAATATCCCATTAAATAACAAGAAAAGAAGCATGCAGGTCTCAATCCAGTTTAAAACTAGCAGGATATAGAGTAGTACTTGCGGTACAGGACAGATTATGGCTCTTGTTAGAACCCCTTCAGACTCTGGCTGAATGTCTGCAAATAGCTGCTTCAACTGGGCTGTTTCAGCCTCTTCCTTGTCTTCAGTCAAGAATGCATTAAAATATTATTTCTTGGGCAGCACGGTGGCGCAGTGGTTAGCATTGCTGCCTCACGGCGCCAAGGTCCCAGGTTTGATCCCGGCTCTGGGTCACTGTCCATGTGGAGTTTGCACATTCTCCCCGTGTCTGCATGGGTTTCGCTCCCACAACCCAACGCTGTGCAGGGTAGGTGGATTGGCCATGCTAAATTGCCCCTTTATTGGAAAAAATTAATTGGGTATTCTAAATTTATTTTTAAAAATATTACTCTTATTTCCCCAAACTTCTGGGAAAGAAAACTGCCTTTATCTGTGGTCTAAAAAAATCATGTGTTGCCAAATCAGACTTCCTTTTAAAAAGCCTTTTCTCCAAACCCCTGTCACTCTACGCAGCTTTTCTGAATGTCTCACCACCTTCCTTGGCTCCACCTAGCAATGACCTATCTCCCCAAGCTGAAAAAACAAGTATCTCTGCAGACTGCAAAGCACATTAACTCCCCAGGGACTTCCTCAGACAAACCACAATGCATTAGCCTAGACTGACAAACACATTCCGAGGTCAATTTCACATGCTGGCTATTAAAACTACCCAAGGCCTGCAGAACAAAACTCTCCTTTTTAAAGAATGACCATTGCAATAAAACAGTTTCTAACCCCAGGCTTTTAACCCTTAAATTGCCCAATACTTCTGTAATCCAATTTTCCTAAAATCATCTTCCAATTGCCAGAGACTCCCATGTGTCACTGGGGATGTTTAACTATTTAAAGGATACATTGAGGACATCCCTAAAGCATATAGCGTCATCCTCCTGGGAATCTCTAGCCACGACTGGATGGTTGAATGGAGAGTACTTTCACTGTTAACTGAGATGAGCAGAGATGAGCATTAGAATTGGTTGCAAAACTGGAAATGAGCTGAAACTGCCAGTTTCTTTCTTTGGTGATCTTTTCTATATTTTGCACCCCCTCAATACAGAAAACAGTGAGCACAATTTGTCAACCTTGGGTTCTAATTTAACCAATAGTCTAGACTTCTCGGTCAGCAGCAAAATGGCAGCACTTGCTGCTGACCTAAAACAAAAAAGCAGGTCACAAAGGTCCAGCGATATCCATGGTGCGGATTCCTCTTTACTTCATGACCGTCTGAGTTTGGCAGCGCCAAGTCAAGGGAATCTTTGAGCACCAGAAATAGTGATGTAATCGAGCAGATTAGGCAGCCAATCGACAGCAACAACTTGTGTAGTGCCTTTAAGGTAAATGCATTTATTCCAGGGTGCTTCACAGCAGCATTCTTTTTATTTTATATAAATTTAGAGTACCCATTTTTTTTTTCCAATCCAGGGGCAATGTAGCATGGCCAATCCGCCTATCCTGCGCATCTTTGGGTTGTAGGGGTGATACCCATGCAGACACGGGAAGAATGTGCAAACTCCACATAGACAAGCAATGGTGGGCCGCCACTTTGAAGTGCTACAGTCCATCTGGTGCAGGTGCACTCACTGTTAGGAATGGAGTTGCAAGACTTTGATCTAGTGACAATAAAGGCAATATAGTTCCAAGTCAGAATGGTGTGTGGCTTGGTGGTGGTGTTCTCAAGTACCTCTTCTTCATGTCCTTCTAGGTCGTAGAGGTGCTTTGGAAGGTGCTGTTGAAGGAAGCTCACAGTTGCTGCAGTGCATTGTGTTTATGGTACATTGCTGCTGTTGTGACTGGGTGGTGGAGGGAGGGGATGTTAAACATGGTGGGTGGTGTATCAATCATGTTTGTCTGAGATTAGGCGAAGCTTCTTGGGTGGTAAAGCCTCACTTATCCAAGCAGGAAAGGTGGAGAGGTGTAGGGATGGAATTCCAGAGCAAGCTCATTAGCAAATGTGGAGGGGTTTAAAATCAAAGATGACCAACAAGCCAGAATTGAAGGGACACAGATATCTTGGAGGGTTGTGGGCTGGAGATTATAGGGCTAGTGAGGGTGAGGCTGTGGCGGGATTTAAAAACAACAATGAGCATTTAGAACTAAAGATGCTGATTGGGAGCTAATCTACTTTGGTGAGCACAAGGGTGGTAGGTACAAAGGGCTTGGTGTAAGTTAATAGACATGGGCAGCAGAGTTTTGGCTCTTCTTTACTTTATGGCGTAGAATGTGGGAGACCAGCCAGATATACATAAGAATAATCTAGTCTGCAGGTAACAATGTACGAATGTGGATTTCAGGAGCAAATGAGCTGAGACAAGACGAAGGCAGATGATGTTACATAGGTGGAAATAGGTTGTTTTAGTGACAGTGTGAATATGAGATCAGAAGTTCATCTCTGGTTCAAATGTGACACCAGGTTCGTGAACAGGCTGATTTAATCTCTGACCTCTCTCCACAGAATAGTTTTAAAGGAGAGAGGAAAGGGGATGGAGTCACTAGTTAGGGAATGGAATTTGGAGAGGAGACCGAAAGTAATGGCTTCAGTCTTCCCAATACTTAATCAGGAAATTTCTGCTCAACCATTTCTGGTTGTCAATAAGCAGTTCGATAATTCAGGAGGAGTCTGGGAGTGGCACCCTGCTGCAGTCAGTATCAGTCTGGGAACGGTGCCCTGCCTAAGTCAGCGTTTCAGTGAAGTAGTCTGGGAACAGTGTCCTGTAACAGTGAATGTCACAGCGAAAACAATGGGCGGCACGATGGTTAGCATAGCTGCCTCATAGCACCAGGGACCTGGCTTCAATTGCGGCCTTGGGTCAGTGTGGAGTTTGTACTTTCTCCCTGTGTCTGTGTGGGTTTCCTCCGGATGCTCCGGTTTCCTCCCACAGTCCAAAGATGTGCAGATCAGGTCAGGTGGGGTTAAGGTGTTATGCGGATAGGGCGGGGGAGTGAGCCCAGGTAGACTGTTATTTTAGAGGCTCAGTGCAGACTTGATGGGCTGAATGGCCTCCTTCTGCAATGTAGTAATTCTGTGATATTGAGAGTTGACAGACGTGGTAATGAGGTAGAGCTGGGTGTCTCCAGAGTGTATGTGAAAAATCACACTGCTTTCGATTATCGCACCAAGGACAAGAAGTAGGAATGGACCCGGCTTGATCCTTGGGAGGCACCAGAGGTAATGTTGTTAAAAGTGGGAAGAGAAGCCATAGCATATGATACCCTGGCTACGAATAGTTAGCTAAGAATGGAATTATGCGGGAGCAAGCCTACGCAGCTGGATGATGGTGGAGAGATGTTGCAGGATGGTGGTATGATCAACTATGTCAAAGACTGCTGACAGGTTGTGAAGGTTAAGGAGTGATAGTTTACCACTGTCGCATTCATATAGGTTGCCATTTATAATTATAATCCGAGCCATTGTTGTTTGCCGGGGGGAAGCCTGTTTGGAGGAATCAAACATGGAATTCCAGGGAAGTTGGGGGCGAATTTGGGAGGCATAACGCGTTCAATGCCAAGCTGTTCCCAGAAATACAAAATATCACATTTTTATGCACGATGCTAGTGATTCATTGAGTGTACTTTTACAGGCAGATGGACTGATACATTGTTGCTTGGCACCTGATACGGTAAAATGTGGTACCTCCGAAGTATATTTGCACAATTAGTTCCTAAATCTTTACGAATAACAGAACAGCATAGAATTCAAGGTCTTTGGGGAGGAAAGGGTGGTTGGAGATGACACATTGGTTTGCAAGGATGGTGGGGTCAAGGGCTCGTTTTTGAAGGATCGAGTGATGAAGAATTGAGGAGAATTAAGGTCAAAAAGAGAAATTAGGATCAAAAAGAAAATTGAGTTGACAGGACAACTATATGAAGAGATTGAGATGTGAATTAGCAATCAGTGAGGAAAGTAAGTGACTACCTATGGCTAGGGGAAAACAATGGGGGAGAGACGAGGTCCATCAAAAGTGGAGAGAGAAGGAAATGAACATGTCTATGCTAAAAGCGGACTCCACAGAGTGGATAACATCAAGGGGAAAGAATTATATATCACTAACGCAATAACTGAAGATAGGACGCAGTCACAGCTACATCACAGTCACACCCAGCACCAGAAACAGTCTCCCGAAAAGAAGTGGCAAATTTCACCCTGGCTGAAATGGAAGATGGTTCCCTCAAACTTGACAAATAATCTCTGTGTGGTAACTACCTGCTGGAATTGGCTCATAAGAGTTATATGGTATTGAATGTTGGTTGGGAACAAAGGGGCGTCTCAGAATGGTGGTAGTTGGGAATCAAGGCGTAACTTCATGTAATACTGTGTGTGTGTAAAGCAGTTGTCTGCTAAATCCTTTTAAGTCTGTGTCCCTTGGACCTGAGGGAATGGAAAGGAGGACCATACCCCTGGAAACGGCTACGTTTTAATGCAGTTCAAGACATTCAAAGGAGGGGTGTGCGTGTGGTTGAGAGAATCTGGAGCTGCAGAAAAGTAATAATCTTTATTAGTGTTACAAGTAGGCTTACAGGGACCAAAGGCTAGATAGTGGGGCTTTTGAAAGTGAATTGGAATATTATTTTCAGGGGCGAATACAGAAGGAAGTAGTGTTGGGATGTGGGAGGTGCATGATACAAGGAAGCCTCAGAGATGGATCTATCTGCGATCGATAGAATGGGACTAGCAAAATCAAATGCGGTGGCACATTCACGGGAGTGACCATGAGTAAGAGTTGGGTGTTTAGCTGGAGGAAGAGATTTAGGGAGGAGAGGAGGGCAGTGCACTCTTGAGGAGAAAGTTCATGATGAGTTGAGGGGGAGAGTGAAATTGCTGAGGATCATAGAATCTCAGAATCTCTACAGTGCAGATGGAGGCCAATTGGCCCATCAAGTCTGCAGCGACCCTCTGAAAGAAAGAAGTCCACTGCTCCACCCTATCCCCATAACCTCACCTAATCTGTACATACCTGAACAGTTATGGCCAATCCACCTAACCTGCGCATCTGTGGACACTAAGGGGAAATTTGGCATTACCAATCCATCTAACCTGCATATATTTTGGACTGTTGGAGGAAACCCACGCAGACACCGGGAGAAAATGCAAACTCTACATAGTCACCCAAGGCCGCAATTGAACCTGGGTCCCTGGCACTGTGAGGCAGCAATGCTAACCACTGTGCCACCATGCCGCCCCAGTGATGAGAAGTCAGTTGCTGTTGTCCGAGAGAGAAAAACAGAAAACCGGCTCGGTGAGGGAGTATTTTGTTTATTGTACTTGGGAGGGCAGTGGAGAACATTTTTTTGATTGAGTGGGAGTGGAACAAGGTGAGATGCTGAAAGGAGGAAAAGTACCATAGGAGTAGTGAGCCAGGTCAGGGTAAGATTTGGTGATAAGTGCCACACTACCCTCATGATGTATGATATTCATGATGGAGAAGTGAAATATTTTTCCAAGTGGGGTGGCTTCAGGGGAAAATGTGTTGACACACCTCAGCCAGCTTATGATATTCTAGTATATCAGAAAACGCACTAAATTTTCACTCTTGCAGAACATTGAAATAGGTGATAGGGACATACCCGTAATTTAAAATGTATTCTTTAAATGAAGAAATTTAGTACTCCTCAAATATATCGGGTGTACTTTGTGATCCAGGCAGCCTTTACCCATCAGTGGAAACCACTGTGTGTATGTAATAAATGCTGTATGTAATAAATAAATAAACTCACCGTGGCTAAAAACTACTTTCCTAAGGAAGTTCTGCGGCAGCAAGGTTATTCAGCTTTAATTATTTATTCATTTAAAAAAATAAATTTTGAGTACCCAATTCCTTTTTTCCAACTAAGAGGCAATTTAGAATGATCAAACCACCTACCCTGCACATCTTTTGGGTTGTGGGGGTGAAACCCACGCAAACAGGGGGAGAATGTGCAAACTCCACACGGACAGTGACCCAGAGCTGGGATCGAACTCGGGACCTTGGCGCCGTGAGGCAGCAATGCTAACCACTGCGCCACTCTGCTGCCCTCATTGAGCGTTAATTATGAACTTCATGCAATGTTTAAAATCCAGTTACGCCTTATTCAACAAGGAGTAACTTTTTCACTAAAAGGGCATTTTGTCTTAGTTCAGTGATTTCTACTTGTTTTCAGTCAGGGGATTTTAAAACTATTCATTTACGGGATGTGGGCATCGCTAGTTAGGCCAGCATTTATTGCCCATCCCTAGTTGCCCGTCAGAAGGTGGTGATGAGTTGCAATTGAACTGCAGCACTCCTTGATGTGTATGTACACTCACTGTGCTGTTAGGGAGGGAGTTCCAGGATGTTGCCCCAGCGACAGTGAAGGAATGGCGATATATTTCCAAGTCAGGATGGTGAGTGACTTGGAAAAGAACCTCCAAGTGGTGGTGTTCCCAGGTAGCTGCTGCTCTTGTCCAAAATGGTTGTGGTCATGAGTTTGGGACATGCTGTCTAAGGAACCTTGGTGAGTTGCTGCACTGCGTCTTTTAGATGGTACACACGGCTGCCTCTGTTCATCGGTGGTGGAGGATTTAATTGTTTGTCGAAGGGGAGCAATCAAGCGGGCTGCTTTGTCCTGGATGGTGTCGAGCTTCTTGTGTTGTTGGAGTTGCATTCATCCAGCCAATTGGAGAGTATTCCATTACACTCCAGACTTGTGCTTTGTAGATGGTGGACAGGCTTTGGGGCGGTCAGGTGGCGAGTTACTCACCATAGGATTTCTAATCTTTGACCTGCCCTGGTAGGCACAGTATTAATATGGCTAGTCCAGTTCAGCTTCTGGTCAATGGTAACCCCCAGAATATTGATTGCGAGGGATTCAGCGATGGTATTGCCATTGAATGTTAAGGGGTGGTTAGATCCTCTCGTGTAGGAGATGGTCATTGCCTGGCACTTGAGCCAGTCTGGGGATTTCTACAGCGCACTCTATGGAGAAGCTTAGAATGCTAACAGTAACTTATGGAAATAGGAGCAGGAGCAGGCCATTTGGCCCCCTTGTGCCTGCTCTGCCATTCAACAACATCATGCTGATCTGATTGTGACCTCAGCTTCCATTTTCTTGCCTGTCCCCATTGTAACCCTTGACTCCCTTGTCAATCAAAAAAAATCTCTGACTCAGCATTGAATACATTAATGAGCCAGCTCCACTGCTTAATGGAGAATTCAAAATGTTAACAATCCTGCAAGAGAAGAAAATCCTGATCTCCAGCCTAAATAGGAGGTCCTGTTATTTTTAAACTGTGCTCCCAGGTCTGCATTTTTCTCATGAGAGGAAACCCTTTACTCTCCATTGAATATAGACTCGGCTTGCTCAACCTTCCCTCATAAGACAAGCCCCTCTTCCTAAGAATCAATCTAGTGAGCCTACTTTGGGCTGCTTCCAATGCGAATATGCAAGGCAGACTTTAATCTATAAGGGATTCAAGGGTTATGGGATAAGGCAGGAAAGTGGAGTTGAGGACTGCCACATCCAATCAGTCATTATCTCATTGAATGGTGGACCAGACTCGACGGGCCAAAGGACCTATTTTCCCCCCCAAGTCTTACGGTCACTGCTTGAATAATACACTCAGTATTTTACGTGTGGCCTCGTCCATTGCCTGTACAGTTGTAGCAACACTCCCCTATATTTATACGCCATCCCCATGCAGTAAAGACCAACGGTCCACTTTCCTTCCGAATTGCTGTGCCTGCATACTGATGTTTTGTGATTCATATACAAGAACACCCATATCGTTCTGCAATTGCAGCATTCTGTTAATCAATGTTTGCATTTCTACTCTCCCTGATGAAATGGATAACCTCACATTTTCCGCCATTATGCTCCATCTGCCAAATTTTTTCTCTCAGCCTAATTTCTCCCTGTTTATTTTTTAGTCACCCCGTTGCTGGTTTCTAAAACGTTTTCCAATTTTCTGGCCTCTCACTAATCTTCACAGCATTGTAAGCATTTTCTTTCAGTCAATTTCTTTAGTTATTCATGGATGGCACACCTTTCTGGCTAGATCATTCTTCATTAATGGAATATATTTTTTGTTGAGAGTTACGAAATATATCCTTAAATGTCATCCACTGCTTCTCTTACCATCTTCCCTTTTAAGCCATTTACCCAGTTTGCCTGAGCAACTCTGCCGTCTTATGTTCGTAATTGTCTTTAATAGTTTTAAGACACTAGTCATGGACCCACAATTCTAATTCTCAAACTGAATAGGAAAGTCATATTGTTATGATCAGTTTTGCCGAGAGAATGAGGTCTTGTATTAATGCTGTGTCATTACACATTATTAGGCCCAAAATAGCCTGTTCCCCGATAGGCTCTAGAACGTATTGTCCTCAGAAACACACCTCAATACATTCTATGAACTCAACCTCCAGGCCCACCATTGAAAGTTGATTTGTTCAATTGATGAGATTCAAATTACCCATGGCAGTTTTGTCATCATTACCACTGCAAAATCTGGGACTTTCTGATTTAAAATACTGAGTTGATTACACAAGTGCAGTGGTGAGGGTCTGATGCTCGAAGTCTACAAATCAGCTTTTCAAAAATTGGAGCTAACCATGTCATGAAAGTTGGGCGTACAAATTTGTTGCTTTGCTTAGTGTACAGGTTTTTCACACTGGAGAGAAGCTGATTGGTGTTTTACTGGTTTGGAGGCTTGTCAGCCACTTGGGCTGTATTGCAGATGAGTCCTGATTGGGCAGCTGGTAATAGAATTCTATCGAACAAACTCAAATCACAAAAGTGGAAGGAATTAGCCTCTTTTAAATAGAATAGGAGAAGGTTACCACCCAGTTTATAAAAGTGGCACTGACCCCTTCAGTTCACCTTCTGCACGAGGCACCTACAAAGGCAGCAGCAACGCTACAGTTGACCTCAAGTGTCACTAGATTCACGTGAATTGGCATGGATGACTTCTTAAATGCCAGCTGGTTACTTCTGGAAGAACATGTGTGCAGACCCTAGGTGGGTAGAGGATCAGAATTAAATTGGGGAAAAGAGAAAACATAAAGCAGAAATTGATAGCCTCTTGTAATAAAAAAATACCAGAAATCTTGTGGTAGTTCCTTTTATTTTGGTACAGTTTAACATGTTAAATGTCCTCTCTGCCAAGATCCATGTTACTGGGTTTCCTAATGCAGAGATTTCAACACCCCCCACCCCCCCAACTTTAACCAACCGGCCAAACTTCATGACCCATGCCAGACGTCCTTGCGACACACACCACGTTCGCTTACCTTTAATGCGAAAGAGGAATCTGCTTGGTTCTCAAGATCAGGTTCACAGGGGGAGAGGGCAATTCTCGTATCAGGTGCAGACTTCAGCCGTCTTCTTCATTATGAGAAGGGAAAATCTAACTTCGCACATGGGGGTCGTCATGAAGGACAATAGCAACAAAATGCTTGTTCTACTCAGCACTGGATACTCCTGGGAGATGCTACACCAGAATGCTGACAGCCTCATGGGCTTTTAATGTGGTATGACAGGTCAGCTTCAGCAGGTAGTTTTTAATTTTGAATCAGCTGTAAGTTAATAACTGACTCTGGGGTCTCATCCGCAAAAGGAATTTTTCACCACACCCACCACTTCTTGTACAAAATCTAATTTGCCAGTACTACCCTGCATAGAACTCACATGGGCGTTGCATTCTTATTTGCATTGGCGCAATTGACAAAACCTAACCTCAAGAAATCATCTTTATTCTGCTCTGTTCCCAAGTTAAGTTTCTTCTTTGTGGGCTATTCACCAGAGGGCCTGGAGCTTTGCACTGAGCTAACACTAGCAGTGCTCTGTCCTGCCCTGGACTCTCCTGTGCAGTTCTCTCCAGCAGATTCTGTTCTGAGATCCTGACCAGGCAAACTATCTAATTGAGTCTCTGGCTGTCTCTTACTTTTAAGAAAATTATCTATCTTCTCAGTCCTCTTGTCAGCAGCTGGAAATTCTGTGATTTGGCGCCAAAAGTATGTACATGGTTCTTTTAAAAATTCATTTATGGGATGTGGGCATTGCTGCTGGGCAAGCATTTATTGCCCTCAGGACAAGAGTCAACCACATTGCTGTAGATATGGAGTCGCATGTAGACCAGACAGATTTTCTTCCCTAATGGAAATAAGTGAACCACATGTTTTTTTTAATGGCAATTGACAATGGCTCCATGTTCAGTACAGATTTTCTTTTGAACAAATTCAAATTTCACCATCTGCCATGGCGGGATTTGAACCCCAGAGCATTACACTGGATCTCTGGATTACTGGTCCAATGACAATATCACTGCGCCACTGCCTCCCAATGTCAAGCGTATGTGCAGGGTGGGTGACATGCTCTCTGCTGCCACTTCTGGCTTGAAGACTCCACACAGACTCTCTTATTTCCATTTAAACGGTGGCAGCGGTCACCATTCTCAATTCAAAACTTGGTAGCGGTTGTTGGGTGCTTCTCCCATGATTGGGACCACTGCGGGAAAGGGCACGACTGATCGCTCTGGGACCCTCCAGACACCCGTCCACGACTCTCCTGCGGGTTGTAACCCACACTTTGAAAAACTGCCATAATCAATAGTACGTTTACCTGTTCAGGCATCAGTGTTTGGTTCTGAGCAAGTTTGGCTCCTCTGGTGGTGATGTAGCATTGTATCCATGCTAATTATTCTTTGATGGCAGTTCAATATCGATTTCACACCCCAATTTAACAGAAACAGATCTGTGTAAGTGTGGCAAGTTATGCTGCCTTTCTGAGCTGGCTATTGAATGTGACTTTGTGATACTTCATGAGAGTACCAGATTGAATTAATTCTTATTTCTGTATCCTCGTTTCAGGGGCAGCACGGTGACGCAGTGGTTAGGACTGCTACCTCACGGCGCCAAGGTCCCAGGTTCGATCCCGGCCCTGGGTCACTGTCCATGTGGAGTTTGCACATTCTCCCCGTATTTGCATGGGTTTCGCCCCCAAAAAATGTGCAAGCTAGGTGGATTAGCCACGCTAAAAACAAAACTAAAATTGCCCCTTAATTGGAAAAAATTAATTGGATACTCTTTGAAAAAATTTTTAAATTCTGTATCTTCGTCTCTAAATTGAAAATGTCAGTCTGGAGTTAATTTATTACCAATTAATCTGAAGCCATTATTCCTTGAACTATAGTCCCATGGTAATATCATGGAAGCAACATGGTGCCAGATGTCATTTATCCTACAGCTGGCAGAACCTTCGTACTACTACAATGTAACTTGGTTTATCAGTAAAGGCTGGCAGGCAGGAAAAGCGGCTTTGAAGCCACCAGCACATGGTGGCTATCTCCGCTTTATCATCGTGGATTTAGTTGAAAAAATGGCAAGGGTCGGATCCCATAATGCCATGCTGATAAGGTCAGGGCCCAGTTTTAAAGGCTTTCACAGTGCATGAATGTTAACCACGACCCCCCACCCCGGCCACTGCCTGGACAGTGGTAATGGAGATCCTCTGGGAGGTCTGCTTGCCAGGTTCATATTTTGGGAGACAAGTCTTTAGTTGCATCGCTCTGCCCTCAGGTGACACCGTAGATGATAATGAGATGTTAATGTATGGAAATTATGTTCTCGGCACTGAGTGTCGAGAATCCCACTTTGTCACCTGGGGGGGGGGGGGGGGGGGGGGGGGGGGGCAGCATGCCTTTCTTTGGGATTAGATAATACTGGGAATGCACCTGTGATATTAATGGTGAGCCATAATCCTCCACCATCATCACTTCAGACATTTACTCACATCACCACCATCAGAATGAACTATCTACACTACTGCAACTCCCCAAACATCTTCAACAGCCTTTCAAACCTGCAATCTCTCCTACCCTGTTACAGTGGAGTGTTTTGTGCCAACCTGGTATTGTGAAAGGGGAATCATGTTTGACCAATTTACTGGAGTTAGTTGTGGAAGTAACAGGCAACGTGGCTAAAGGGAACCTGTGAATGCGCTGTACTTGGGTTTCCAGAAGACATTTGACAAGGTACCACATCATAGGTTACTATGCAATGTATCAGCTCATGGTATAGGGTGGGACAATATTAGCATGGATAGAGGGTTGGTCAGCTGATGGGAAACAGAGAATAGGGACCAATGGGTCTTTGTTTGGGTTGGCAAGTTGCAAGCAGTGGGAGTGCCACAGGAAGCAGTGCTGGGGCCTCAACTACTTACAATTTATTTCAATAACTTGGATGAAGGGTCCGAATGTGTGGTAACTAAATTTGCTGATGACACATAGGTAAGTAGGAAAGTAAATTGTGAAAAGGACGAAGGAGCCTGCAAAGGGACATAAGTTAAATCAGTGGGCAAAAATTTAGCAGATGGAGTATTATGTGGGAAAATGTGATCTTGTCCACTTGGCAGGAAGAATAAAAAAAGAGCATATTATTTAAATGGAGAGAGAATGGAGAACTTTGTGGTACAGAGGGATCTGGGTGTCCTGGTACATGAACCAAGAAAAGTTAGTATGCAGGTACATCAAGTGATTTGAAAGACAAGTGGAATGTTTTAATTTATTGCAAGGCGAATGGAATATAAGAATAGAGATTTTTTGCTACAGTTGTACAGAGTAGGTGGAATGTGGAGTAGAGGCCACAATCAGATCAGCCATTATATTGAATGGTGGAGCAGGCTTGAGGGGCAGAATGGCCTACTCCTCCTAGTTTGTATGTCTGTGCAAAACAGGCAGGGCAACAGATGCATGAGAACACCATCATCTGCAAACTCTCCTTTAAGTCGCAGATCATGCTGAATTGGAACTATATTGACTTCCCTTCACAGTCGTTGTGCCAAAATCCTGGAACCCACTCCGGAACAACATCATGGATGTGCCTACACCAGATGGGTTGCAGCGTTTCAAGAACATGAATCATCACCAACTTCTTGAGGGCAATTAGGGATGGGCATTAAAAGGTGGCCTAGCCAGTTAGGCTAACACCCCATCAACAAATTCAAGAAAAGCACAATACCAGTCATCGATGCACTGTCAAGTGCGCAGTGCTAAAACCAAACCGTATGCCTCAAGTGCTATTAGATGCCCTAAAACTAGAGAACATCACATTGCTTTTATCTAGTCTTGGGCAGTTTTGGAATCTAGACTGTAGTATTTGCATGATCTGAGCAAATGATTATTATGCTTTCTCTATTGCCCTCTCTGTCGGGGAGGGTAAATAAGGTTCAAACAATAAAATCCAGGCCAAACCTTTGGCCAAGCAATGAGCTGGCATAGAAGGAGGCCTACAATGAGACTACAGCCCTGGAAATGGCAGAAAGCGATAATTGCAAGGGAATTATTTTCTTGTGTTGGCCGGAATATCCACTGGATTTCAGTGAGATCAAGGCCACAAAAGCCAAATTCGCAGACTCTGAGTCAGGGATTTATTGCTATCGGGCCAAGGTGGTCATAAAGTGCAATATCTGTGGGGAAAATCGGTCAGATCCGGACAGCATGCAGGAGTAGAGGAGACAGTAATGCCACAGTTGTTCCAAACTGCCAGGCCGCAGCCATGCACCAGGGTGAGGTTGTGGTAGGTCTGAAGCCAGTTTAGGAGTCTGGAAATTCTTGAATCGATGTGGAAACAGAAGGTGATGTTATCATGTAGAAAGATTGATCAGAGAGCATGAAAAACAACACATGGACAATGAGAGTAATAGGGTGGAGATATAATTCCAGTACCCACGGTAGAAATGAAATTCACAACTTAATTTCATTGCTGATGTATCTCAGAAGAGAGTAGAAGACATTCCTGCGTCACTATCCCTTGTACACAACTGGTGTGAAACTGGCCAGTTATTTAGCATTCCAGTGCTGGGTGAAATTAGGGTGGAATATGATTATACTTGCTATTACGTAACGATTGGTAGTTGGGGAAGGTGATGGTGCAGTGGTACTGTCAATGGAAGTAATCCAGAGACCCAGGGTAATGCTCTGCAGACCCGGGTTTGAATCCCACTGTGGCAGATGGTGAAATTTGAATGAAAAGAAAGTCTGGAAATGAAAGTCTAACAATGGTTCAGTAATGTCCTTTAGGGAAGGAAATCAGCTGTCCTTACCTGGTCTGTCCTACATGCGACTCTAGATCCACAGCTATATGTTTGACTTTTAAATGGCCTCTGAAATGGCTGAGCAAGCCACTCAGTTCAAGGAATTAAGGATGGGCAATAAAAAAGTAGGGGGGGAAGGAATTGGTTTTGCAAAGAATGGTTAAACTATTTACAATAAGAGTATGTCTGTTCTTGAGGAAGTGCTAAGAGAGCAAAAGTAGCCTTTGAGCAATGAGGACCAAGTGATAAAATTAATTATCAATACAATATTAGATATTGTAAATCAGCTATTGAGACTTTGATTAGTTTGGAATATATGGGTTGCCAGTGTTGGAATTAGAACAGTTGATACCAGAAGAGTTTGAAATATTTCTGAGTAAGAATGGAACTGAACACTCAAATGCCACGTACCACCCAGCACTAAATGCTTCAGAAAGATGTGGGTACAATGTACAGATCAAAAGTATTTGCCAGATGCCATGCTTGGCAGTAACCTCCATGATGTAAATTTAATGCTCTCCCACTAGTGGATTTGTAGGGGGGGGGGGGGGGGGAGAGGAGAGAGAAAGAGTGTTGTGGCTTGGGAAGAAAGAGTGTTGAATGAACAGGAGTCCGTCTGGGTTCCCACCTGCCCTTGCCCCAGTTGAGGCTCAAACGTGTGCACCACGTAATGTCCATTTCCCACCCAGCCTCAATCTTTAGAGTGGTGCGAAGATTTGCCTGACGTGGGGGAAGCCCGAAAATGAACCGACTTATTTCTTGGATCTTGGGCGGGAATGGAAGTGGACCTCCAGAAGTCCCCATTTGACTTTGGGCACTCTTTAAGATCCGGTGGCTTCTGGGCCTCCCACCCCCAACACCCTGATCACCCCTTTGCGCCCACTAGGCCTTGCCTGCCCTTTGACTTCTTAAACGTACCTTGCTCTCCAGTTCCAGGACTTAGGCTCAGGCACCTTGCTGACGTTCCTCTTTGGTCCACTGTAGCTCATGTTGCTGCCAGCCATTCAGATTGGCTGACAGCTCTCTAAGGTGGAACTTCTAAGTGAGGAGCAGAAGTCCCACCTGCAACCAATTGACACTCATTCAAGTATGAAATG
The DNA here is from genome assembly GCF_902713615.1 of Scyliorhinus canicula. Lineage (NCBI taxonomy): Eukaryota > Metazoa > Chordata > Chondrichthyes > Carcharhiniformes > Scyliorhinidae > Scyliorhinus > Scyliorhinus canicula. Next base: position 27,670,852 of record NC_052161.1, on the reverse strand, counting down.
GCTGTGGGTACTCGGAGTTGGCCGGGACTCTTCGCCTGGCAGGAAGCGGAGACCCTGCCATCTGAGAAGTTCAGGGCCATTTTACTCCTTGACAGACTAGGCTATTTTCTGTTCCCTTACAGAATGATCCCACAGTCTGCCACAGGTTGCTCAGCTAATGATTTAGTGTTTAAACGCACTCCTAGGAAAAGGTTTAGTTTGCTTAATTCTGAGGTCAATAGCAAAGTAAGAGAAAAGCAAGAAACAAAAAGATGCGTCATGATACATGAAGCATGAAACTTAAAAAAGAAATATTTACAAAGTGCAGGTCAGAAGGTCACATTGAAAAAATCACTGGTGAAAAGGAAAACCATGTGATTGGAGTTGTAAAGAGATGAGGTACATTTACATATCTAGTGTGAAAGATTGAATCTGACCAAAAGTAGAGCATGATATACCCATATTATCTAAATTTTTCCGAGAGTCCAAAGTGAAAGTCAAAAAGAAAATGTTTGCCCGTATTCCAGAGTCCCATCAGTAGAGCAAAGTGAGTCAGCGTCTTTGACGAAAACAAAGCAACCACTAAGTGGAGTTGATGGTCGAAGTTTATGGTGACAAAGTCAAGAGATGTTGAGAGAGCACAGTCTTGAAAGTGGAATGAGATCCCAGACAGAAAGAGAAACAAGCTTAGATAGGTTGATTGAAAGGATGTAGGGAGGAAGAAGAATTAAGTTACTTTGATTATTTCTTGTCAAATTATATTTTCGTTAAATTCATCGCTTATGTTAAGGAAAAACAATTTTTTTCACCTGCATCGGCCTTGTTTGTTTTGGTTGTGTTTGCAATAAAAACAAATAAGCATTCCAACTTGTTAAATTTCTGGTGTTGTTGATGCTGGTTTCGTCTTAACTATATTCAGGGAAATTATGTGCGTGTACCATTTTAAATTCAAAGTTTTTCAGGGAGGGAGGCAGTGTGTTATATTAGAGGTTCTGAGCATTTTGTTGTATTGCCCTCTCTGCTGCCCTGGCTGCCTGCAGCTGAATATGCGTTCGTCTCAGTCAATGCAATACACAATATATACTTTTTGGATGTAGATTGTGTCCAGCATATAATCCTGAAACATCATTATTACCAACCTCTAATCCAGCTAGTGAGCTGGATATTTCACCGCTGTTTCACTGCTGGGGGCAGATAGCATACATAGGTCAGTGCTAGCTAGTCACCTGTTGGCAAGCAAAATTCTGTAAGCTTTACACTCAACCCTATCTCCAGGATGCAGTGATAACTTTGAATGGTTGTTGTTGGTGGGGTGGAGGGGGGTGTGGTGGGAGCAGTGGTGGTGGTGATGGGAGGAGTTATTGAAGATATAAACATTCATTTTTACTGGGTGCTGGAGCACATTGATTGCCGTGCCACGGTTGTATTTAAATTGTGCAATTTCCATAGATTGTAACAGCTGAGACGACATATCTCTGCTGGTGATGAGGCCAAAGGAGAGCTTCCATTACCAATTGCGGCAAACCATTTAAGAGACACGGTTGCCATCAAATCCAGAAAGTAACTATATGAACCGTTATCTGATGTGGAATGGAAAAGCAAGATTGAAATGTTGATTTAAAGAAAAAATGAGTTTATATAGTGCCTTCCTCAAAATATCTTGCAGCCAACAAAGTACTTCTTGTGCTGTAGTCATAGTTGTCATGTAATGGCAAGGCTTTTCATCACTGAACTGTCGGTTACACTCTGAAGTTGCTCTTGACCGTACAATGCTGTGCAGTTTTCTTTACTCCCATTGAAAGTTAGTTTTGGTTCTTTGAAGCTTATATTTCTCTCCCATCCCCTTTCCTTTTAGTTCAGACAGTTTCAAAAATCTGACAGTGCAAATGACCATACTTCACATATGAGCCTAGGCAGCAATTTGTTTTTGGGCTGACGTAGCTAAGACTGATCTTGTCCTTGCCCATCATCAGCGGGGAATTGCTAGATTATAATCGGGTGCAGGAAAGCTCGCTGATTAGCTTTAGCTCCTATTTGGAGTCTCTCCATCACTGCCCTGGCAAAGCGCAGGTTGTGAATTATAACCTCATAGTCCCAGGCACAGTATGACCATATTCACTGAGTTTACCCCATGGCATTTAAGGAAACTGCTTTAATCTAGTTGAAACCTTCCCAACAGGGGCTGTTTAGCACAGGGCTAAATAGCTGGCTTTGAAAGCAGACCAAGCAGGCCAGCAGCACGGTTCAATTCCCGTAACAGCCTCCCCGAACAGGCGCCGGAATGTGGCGACTAGGGGCTTTTCACAGTAACTTCATTTGAAGCCTACTCGTGACAATAAGCGATTTTCATTTCATTTCATTTGAGTTTCTGATATAATGTACCCATATGTTTTCTCTTGCGTGCAGGCTCTTTTATCGTGACCTCACCCCCACGTATTTACACCACATTTCCCTCTTACCCCGTACATAAGCTTTTTGGTCTCATTTTTAAAAAAAAAAATCAACTCCTGCCTGGGTACCTTAAAGAGAAATCATAATCTTGTATTTAATGTCACAAAAGAGAGCTGCTGCGGATAAATTATAAAAATATATATTGTAGCTTCAAATGAAAACTGTGGAGGGGAAAAAGCCTCATTTATTGGTCGCAGTTAATTAAGTCATTTTCTGTCTGTATGATAAATAAGTGCCCTAGCTGTTTTCATATCAATAATTAACACTGCACAGGGGCTGCGCAAATTGAATTCCGAACATTTATGCTCGCTTCATGTGGCCTTGACTGCCCTGGCTGCACCCAGGTAAACATTACTGTCCTACAAATTGTGTAGTTAGATAATGCCAGACAAGAGAGAGATGTTGAAATGTTTGTGGGAAAAGTGTGATTAATGTCACATGTTGACCCTTCTTTACGCAGTGGGATTAGTTGGGGGCATAAATAGCTTCATTGTGCAAAATGCACAGTAAGTGAAACAAATAGCTTCATAGTGCATAATATCCCATACGTAAAACTGAAGGGGAACATTGGAGACTGTGAGGAAACATAATGAGATTTGAGGGCATTGTAAGAAATATTCAGAAACTTGATTAAAATGACCCAATGTAAAGATTTGGTCAAGAATACATTTTACAATATTACATCACAAGTTGGTCAGTAAATGTGTACTTCTAATCTCCTCAACTGAACTTCTGGGCAACAGATTCTTTGATCCTCTCTCCGCCTTTCAGTGTGAGCTGTGTCAAATAATTTTCAAAGGTTGGAAATGAGACAAAATTAAGACATTGGCCGATCTCCCATTACTTTCGATAGGCAAGAGTCGTGATAATTGCATCTGGCTGTTGTCATGGAGCTGTGTTTTTTCTGGCAACTCTTTACGATATCCCAGATAGTTATCTAAAGATAAATCTAGGCAAACATAGGTGCTTGTAAAGTTGTGATTTCAGCAGACAATGGTAATCGCTTGTAAATATCTGGCTCTAAGTCAGATGTCACCAACAATTCTAGGATTGTTTTGCACCTATCAGCGTGTGACTGTTGTGCAGTGGAATATTCTTTTTCCAATTTTTATACCGGTATCACAACAGTAGATTTCCCACGGCATTGATTATGATAATTAATTTGAATTTCAGGGTGTTGCATGGCCCAGTGTAAAATATTTTTTCACAGCAAGGGTCCAGCATGGCTCGGGAAGGCGAATGGAGCAAGCCGGCCGTCGTGATGGGGGGTGCAGTTTGTGATGAGTGGAGAGGGAGGGGCACAGTACCTAGTGAGGATTAGGGTTATGAGGGTTGTGGGAGTTGGCGAGGGCTGGGTTGGTAACTGGGATATAAGGAAAGGATTCACGAATGCAGAGTAGGCCAGACTTTGTGATTTGAAAATGGTTTTGGACGCAGTGTTTTGGAAGTGAGGTATGTTTTATAAAACCGACATGCGACAGGTTGTTTTGAGCTTACCAGCTCCTTCTGCCTGGTATGCTGGTGTTAATGGAAAGCTGGGGTTGGAAGGACCAAGTGTCAAATGATTGTCATTAGGCTATAAGCATAGCTGGGATGTCCTTGAAGGCGCATGCAAAGATGTTTCTTATATTAAAGATATTAAAATGTTTCACGTAATAAGTAAAATAATTCTTGTACAATCTATTTCAAAGGATGAATGTTATGAAAAGGACCAAATGAAATCACAGCAGCGTGTTCCTGAATCAGTTGATTTTACTGGTGTGAAAATGCTCCATGTTCAAGTTTACTGATTCACTAAAACTAAACGTAAATATCAAACACTTCTTCTAACTTGCTCAAAAATGATGCTGCAAACAATTGCAGTTGGGAGTGATGTAACTGAAGGTTCAAATTACACTGTGGAATGTTGGTGGCTCTTGAATGGTAGTAAACTTTATAAATAGCGGTTGTAATAATTATTTTGAGTTGCTTAGCTCTCGCGAAACGAAATGGAAGGTGCACACCAAATGGGCCATTTAAGACTCACCAGTCTCAGTCCAATTGTTGGCGGAATTGGAAACAGGAAGGTTAACTTGAACAGTTGCGCATTTGAGATTCTGAACTTACTTCTACCGCTTGTGCTCTTGAAAGTTAATTTTTGTTTCTTTTTCTACTTTCTTTCTAGGAATTCCTAGGCCTCCACATCCTTCAGATATTTCTCCCTATTACCCACTCTCGCCAGGTGCTGTCGGCCAAATCCCCCATCCACTAGGATGGTTAGTACCACAGTAAGCAGTTCCAGTTCTTTTTTCTTTTTATTCTTTTAGTTCTTGTAGAATTTTGCATGTTACTGTATTGTGCAATTATTGTAATGAGCCGTGATTGGCTATTGGGTACCCACATATTCATATGGGGCTTCTCCCCTGGCAACACCTGTCAACACTGGTTACTATGACAAAAGGCTACAAATTAAGGACTGTTAATTTAATGTTTTCCTACTGAGTTCTAAATACCAAAAGAGGCCCGAAGCAGAACGGCGGCTCTTTGATTTGATGTATTTTATTTTGGTATAAATTTACATTCATTATTGTTTTCTTTTGGATCTGTAGCCCTCAATTATTGTGATGGCTCCATTAAAGCAAACGCCGCTTCGCCTTTAATTATCACAACAAAACACCTAGTTTTAGCTTGGGGAGAAGGTCTCTGTTGACATTAGCAGAGGTTATAAAATTTAATTAGCTGGTTCTATCAGATTTAGCACATTAAAATTGTTCTTTATTTACATCCTTTGATCCTGGCTGTGAAATCAACAAGATTTTTTTGTTCTGGTCAAATGAGTGTGAGCTTGCATCAGCAGAACCTTCCAGTTATTTTTTTCTTCTTTCTTTTCTTCTTTTCAGGCAAGGTCAACCTGTTTACCCAATCACAACAGGGGGATTTCGACATCCTTACCCCACTGCACTCACCGTCAATGCTTCCATGTCAAGGTGGGTACAATTATTTTTGGTGGCAATCAACTTTTTTGTTTTAAGCAGATAATCTCCAATCAACAGTTCTTTTTTAAAATCATCCTGCCATTGTCTTTGCTCAATGAGGGCGCACATTGCCATTTCCTAATACTCCCCTTTTCGCAATGGAAGAATTGACATGCGCGATTTTTATTGTCTTCGCAATAAACAAGTAAATAAACTCAAAACTGTCTCAGAACTAAGTGTTGCACTTTATGAATGAATTGGCAATTAATGCATCATAAATTTGGACTAGAGTTTTTACTGCAGCAGTATTATGAAAGGAGATCATTTATATTGTCCACAAATATTGACTGCTTTTCAAGGCTGTAGTGGTAAAATATTGCCCCCAAGGGAATATCTAAGTGTCAAGAGCATGCTGCAATTATTGCGCACTTTATATCAATGTTGGAACCCAAGGGACAATATTTTAGCACTTGCAGACAGAAAACTGCAGTTAATATTTATTATACCCTATGGCTAGAGTCACTTATCACTACTTGAGCCATACTAAGTCCGATCAGAGAGTAATAATCTTCATTGTTACATCACAAGTTAAAGGCCACTTAAACATAGAATTACTCAAAAAGTAGTAATAGACTGGCTCCTCTTCCACTTAAGAGGCCTGCCGTCCTTTCTATTGAGGTAGCGACATAAAACGCCTAATATTAATAATAATCTTTACTGTCACAAGTAGACTTACGTTAACACTGCAGTGAAGTTACTGTGAAAAGCCCCGAGTCGCCACAGTGCGGCACCTGTTCAGGTACACAAAGGGAGAATTCAGAATGTCCAAATTTCCTAACAGCACGTCTTTCGGGATTTATGGGAGGAAACCAGAACACCCGGAGGGAACCCATGCAGACAGAGGGAGAACGTGCAGACACCACACAGTGCTTCAAGCCGGGGAATGGAACCTGGGACCCTGGCGCTGTGATGCAACAGTTCTATGCACTGTGCTGCCCAAATCACAACGTAATCAACTCCCATTGTCATAAGTAGGAAGCATTTACGTGGTAATGCTAAATTACCGCAGTTGTTGGAATGCCATTGATTAATACATCAGTGGGGCTACTGGTCAAATAAAAATGCTCACAGGGCCTTTAAGCATTTAAAGGAAAACTAATATTTACCGTGATTCCTATTGCTGAACACTTGAATCTCCTAGCAGGAGCTTTCTTAAATTGTATCAAGATAGTTATTTTGCTGACTAATTTTGAAATTAAATTTAACGGCTGCAGGAGTTAATTCTCCCTCAATACCCTGCAAATTTTTGTTTCTGCCTGCTCTCACGTGCAATCTGAATGAAAATGAAATGAAAATCGCTTATTGCCCAAGTAGGCTTCAATTAAGTTACAGTGAAAAGCCCCAAGTTGCCACATTCCGGCGCCTGTTCGGGGAGGCTGGTATAGGAATTGAACTGTGCTGCTGGCCTGCCCTGGTCTGCTTTCAAAGCCACCGATTTAGCCCAGTGTGCTAAACCAGCCCCTGAAGTTACTGTGAAAAGCCCCTAGTCGCCACATTCCGCACCTGTTAGGGGAGGCTGGTACGGGAATTGAACCCTGCTGCTGGCCTGCCTCGGTCTGCTTTCAAAGCCAGCGATTTAGCCCTGTGCTAAACAGCCCTTATAACCAAAGATTTTCCTTTAGGGGATGCAGGAGTGTGAAAATCTGCCTTGGATAGGGTTTTAAATTTTGAGTCTCGTAGCTGAGAGTTTATTCCTACTGGAATTATTAAATCTGTCTTTTCTTTTGATCAGCAGGCGACTCACTGACTGTGTTTTGCCCATATCTATTATTTTCAGTTTTTGCACTTGAGGCAATGACTCTAGGAAGGATAAATTATTGATTCTCTAACACAATAAAATAAATACTACAGGAATTAAAACAGTTCTTAAAATATGGAGTTGGGTATTTTTGGCCTCCCTACAATTGCTCACAGAGCAGTGCTGGAAGAAAAGGCAACTCCAAATTATTCCACTTCTTTCTGACCAACAGACAATTTCATGAGAGTATTACTTTTTATAACTTTCATGGAAGCTGTTTCTTTGAAAGCCAGCTGACTACTGATGAAATTTGGTGGTTTTATTGACTGATGTGTTCTGTGTTGCCCATTAATTTAAAAACTGGAGCTGATTCCCTCTAAATCCTTCCCCTGCCCGTTGATAAAGTTGCAGTGTGGTCGCGTATTGTGGAATTTTTTAGATACCCCACATCCAGCCATGTGATGCAGAGCAACAAGGAAAAATTCAGCAACCGTATTGGGGACTGGCAAATCTTAAAAGGGGGATATTTGAAATGGTGAACAACACCGCATTATGTACATTATGAAAATTAAACATCTGGCAATATGTTAATTATAAAATTTTCCAAATCCATAATGCAACGTTTATGGCTATTTTAATTCTGTCTCAAAAATGGAATGATTATTAAATTTGCACGTTTAGAGTACCCCTTAATTTAGGAGAACTAAATATCACTGTAGCTTCAGGAACGCTTAGGTTTTGAGCGCGTTATAGTGCATGGGCTTGGAGATGAACCAAAAGGAAAATGGGAATCTTTGATTGCCGTGTTTTGAATTGTACAAAAGTTCGCACTTGTCCGCAGTTGAATCAGCCTACTCTGCAGGGGCAGTAAAAAGAAAGCTGTAAATAAATGTTGAAATAAAAATGGGAAGAGCTACAAATAGGAGTGTCTAGTTCAGATGCTGATTGACCTCCTGTTCCTTTCCTGTACTTTTATTTTGTGGTGACACAGTTGTAGGACACAAAGGTGAATGCTTCTGTTCCTGGTAAGGGACATCCTCGTTTTATCCCTAGAATTGGTGAATTTAGTATACAGTTGCTACACATTTAAATCTAGCTACAGAGTGTCAATTCTCACAATGACCTGACCACATTCATACTGGTGTGAATTATTTTCTTAATATCTTAACCAACTCTTGGGATGCTTGCTCAGTGTAACTAATGAATATCCTTTTAATGCTATAGAAGCGGCACAATGGCACAGTGGTTAGCACTGCCGCCTTACAATTCCAGGGTCCCAGGTTCAATTTCAGCCTCGGGTGACTGTGTGGAGTTTGCACTTTCTCCCTGTGCCTGCGTGGGTTTCCTCCGGGTGCACCGGTTTCCTCCCACAGTCCAAAGATGTAAAAGATAGATGGATTGGCCATGCTAAATTGCCCCTTAGTGTCCAAAAGGTTAGGTGGGGTTACGGGGTTAGGGTGGAGGCATGGGCTTAATTAGGGTGCTCTTTCCAAGAGCCGGTGCAGACTCAATGTGCTGAATGGCCTCCTTCTGCACTGTAAATTCTATGATTCTAAGCACTTCCGATAGTAAGGGAGCTTCACAGGAGCTTCAAAATTATAAACCTTAAAGCAGATGTGCATCTCGTGAAGTGGAACTCTGTTTTAAATGTGGGGTCATTTGCAGAATCCTGAGAGAATGTAGTTTTCCCATTCACCTGGTCCACCATCCTTCAATGTTATGCAGGCCGTGCAGTCAGAGCATGATCCTGCAATTGCAACTTTTGAGCTGCATGAATGCAGTTTTGAATGTGAGTAGTTGTTCTGGCAATGCTTTTAAATTCAGCTGTCACATGAATTCAGAGCCATCAGTAACCGAAACACAGTATGTGACCACTTCCATTAGTTCCACGATGTCAATGGACGATATGGGAAATTAGTATGTGGCCTCGGCTAAGGCTTGACCAATTCATTACTTGAATTGTTAGCCAACTTGTATCGTAGAATAATAGGGTAGGGAAGAGATGTCCATTTGCCCATATTTCTTGGATTGTGTATTTTATTACATGCTTTGCCATGCATTGGTGGCTTTCTGGTTCTGACCCATTGCAACGCATTTCCATACCCGGAGTCATCTGATAAGGTGACGAAAAAACCCAAAGCAGAATTAAGAAACAGCACATTCCTAAATGTGTACTGCCATTATCATACATAAACATCAGCTTATTCCAATCACGTTATTCATCCAATCTTAGTGTCAATTGGCCAGCTCATCAACTAATAGTCAAAGCACACATCTGTATTTTGTTGTAACAAAGCCAGCAGTCTTCTGTGAAATGTGTTTGGAATACCACACCAACTAGCTCACTGACAAGCACTCTATTTAAATTTATTTTGGGGCAAAGTCTAAATTACATCTAGATTTTGCATTCCTTTCACAAATTAGATGCTCCCTGCGTTTGGAAATCGTGCTTAATTGAGAGTGGCCAGTAGAGGAAATGGTCCAAAGTCTCTGTTAACTCCGCTTTCAATTCAACTACTAAGAGTAGGTGTGATCCTACTTTGGATTTTGTCCAGATGAGCTAATCATCCACTTGTCTTCCCCTGATATCAAACACAAACTAGTGTTGAATGTGATTTGCAACGGTAAAATAAATTTTGGGGTATTTTCTGTCCTGACGTAGGATCTCTCCAGAAAATATTTTAGCGCTGGTACAAATGTAGTCTTTGGCCACTGTAGCCTGCATTTGGACTTGCATTGAATCCATCCCTGATGCAGCCATTTCATTCAGCCCTTTTTTGTCCATCGGTTACTTTTTTTGCTCTATAAATCTTAAAAAAACAGAAACAAAATAAAATTCAAGGTTTACATTGTTATGCAGTGTAACTGAGATCATCCAGTCCTATTTGGTGGTCCCACTTAGTCCTGCAGTGTGGAGCCCAAATGCCGACACCAAATTATGCCCGTGGGCTTCAGTATAATTGTATAATTGTGGTATTGGTAAACTGTATTGTAGCAGTAATGAGGCCCTCTTAATGGAAAAATGCAATGATTTTCACAAGATTTAATTGTGCCAGACATGTAAAATTTATATAGGTATTTAGCAATACTGGAGGTAAAATTTTAAAAAAAGTAATGAGGTATTGTAAATCAGTAACTAATTTTAACTAGCCAAAGTAGCAGCCATGCAGGATACAATGTGTATGTATTAAAGTGTACAACACATCAGCATTACCACTCCAGATTCCAGCCCAGTGTACAATATTATGTCCATATGCACACACAACAAATGCAAACATACAAAATCAATAAGAGAGACTGGCAATTGATGACACATCAAAGCTCTTGGAAGCTGATGTTCAGAACTTAAAAAGCTACTGTTTTGATCGGGGCTCTGACTGTTCGTCACAGCCCCAATTAATCCAGTACTAGCTAATTTCCCAGTGGCTACAAGTATATTTACAAACTACTCCATAGCACTGTATTTAAGCAATCACTAATTGCTCCTAATGATGGGTTTATTTTCTGTTCATCTGATTTAGAGTTCAGCTAATTTAATTGGTGGAGGGTTAGACTTTACTGATGGGCTGAAACAGCTAATGCATTTTGATGATAGCTGTTAATTAAATTAGCATAGATTATTAGGCAAGGCTCCCCATCTCCAGGGACTAAGTAGACGCATTTGTAAAAGTACAGCTTTAGATAGGGGCAGTGTAAATTAACCATTTAAAATGAACAATTTCCAGAGGTTTAGCAGAAATGTTCATTACAGAATAGTAAAATATGACTTTAAGAATGTGTCAAATATTCACGATTTTTCGGTGTTGCAAGCCGGTAATGTGGCCTCAGTTACAAGAATGAAAGGTGCCCATCACAGAAGAGGGAAAAGATGTCGGATTAGTTTCTGGGTACACATGGCTGTCCTAGTTTATCCTCCCCGCTCCGCAACAAATAGGATATGGGGAGGGATCAAGTTGTCAAGGAGGAAACACGATTTGTACACTTTTGAAGGCAGTAATTAAAGGAACTTAGCAGTTCTTCAACTGTAGGTACATATATTAGTTATTCAGATTTTAAAAAATAGAACAGAAGATATTTGTGCGGTAACAGGGTGATGAAAATACATGTCTGTAATATTTGTATGACATCCGTAGGAAATGTAGACGCCATGCCCTGCCAGAGCACACCTTTTGATATTCATTCCATCCAGTAGTAGGGCAGTGATTTCTTGGAATTAAGTGATGGGTCATTATACTTTAAACATAGCAGAGAGGCATCGTCTGGCAATTAAACAGCAATAGCTGACACTCACTTGTGCCACCCTGTGACCCTGTTAGATTGAGATGTTAGAGCTTCGGGGCCCCTCAGCCTAGTAAATTGGCTGAAGGTGCTTCTCCTGACTAGGGCCCGCTCTGAAATGTACTGCCTTCAAAGAGATCAGCATCATGTATAAACCATAATGTGGGTTTGTGGTGGTTTCGAAAGCTCAGGAAAATTGAGCTCGGAAAGATGAGAGATAACAACTGCACAGGGAGAGGAGGGGGAATAATGACAAACTAGCTGCAACTCAAAGAGGCTGTTTTTTTTTTTTTGCAAGGGGGAGAAAAGCTTCCCACAGCTCTCACATAAAACAAAGTCAGGCAGATGACATGCAGTTAACAGAAAAATGTCAACAGTGAAATAAAGTGAGAGTGAACACGATAGAAACCCCAGAGACACTGTGGAACAAAAATGAGTTTGTTCGTAACATGGCCTGCAAGTTTATGCACATCATTATAATCTGGCTTGCAGCCATAAAAGCAGGCAGGATTTTTTTCATAATTAGCTTTTAGAATTTTTAGTTTTTACAATGGAATATATATATAATATAATGTCGTTTCCTTGTTCAGTTTTAGATATATCTATTAAATAATGCAAAAGCTATACCAAATTTCAAATATTTTGTACATAGTGTCGTAGTAATCACCTTATGATAGATTGACATTTTATAGTGTCCATTAACTTCTGAACCCCTATAAGTCTCTTCAGGTAATGAAATGAATGTAACCACTTCATCACATGAAGAATAATACTCTTGAGCTTTTGAAAGCCCTAGTGTACTATAAAATACTTCACCTGTGCACTGTCTTATGTTTGTGTGGTAACTGTAAATGGTAATTTCACTGCTTACTCTGCTAATATTTCACTCTGGGAGAAAAAAGAAGCCTGCATCTGTCAGCTAACACAATAACTGCCTCCCACATGCTGTGTAATTGGACACAAATGTTCACTCCAAAATCATTTTACTATATTTTGAAATAAAAGCAGTAAATATATCATTATTATATTAATAGGAAATTATTTTGTTCGCTTGATTCATGATGGAAGATTTTGGTGTGTCTAAAATTCAGCCCATTTCAATAATGCTCGAAATTGAGACTTGACCATGTTTAAATTTGGACAGGTGATAATGCAAACATTGTCAAAGGGGTCAAACCAAAGCTGCTCTTTTAAAAGGCTTCTTGTACAGAATCCTAGAAAGGAAAGACTTAGATTTTATGTAGTGTGTATTGTATTTATACAGTGCATATATTTGTAATTTTCTATCACAAAGTACTGTTTGTAGCCTCAAAGCTGAACCGATAGTTGTACAATGATTCATTTTATGTTATTAATCATAGCTACATAGAGTGATTGTGACAACTTGTGCTTGCATGTATGCTTGTTTATATATCAAATGTGCCCATCCCTCCCGTTCATTCATTTCTGTTCTGTTGATTTACACAGTTTTCTCTCTGGTAGGTTCCCACCACATATGGTTCCACCACATCACAGTTTACACACAACGGGAATTCCTCATCCTGCCATAGTCACACCAACTGTCAAGCAAGAGTCTTCCCAGAGCGACATCGGATCCCTCAATAATTCGTAAGTCATAAACCTGTCATTTACCTTGATAGGAAAAATAGTTCATAACTTCGAAATTTGGTTAATGTTTGCAAGATCAAACTTCTTTCAAAATTTCCAAAGAATGTGCATCTCTTTTTTTGGTTCTAGATTTTAAAATGTTGGCGTCCCCCCGTTTATTGTAACCAGTGTTTTTATTTTGATTTTAAAATTGAATAATTTTAAAATGTAGCCTTTTTAGAAGAGAAATTGCTATTTTAGTTTCACTAGTGAAGTCAGTAACTGTTCTCATTTTCTCAGAAAACATCATCAGGATGCCAAAAAAGAAGAGGAAAAGAAAAAGCCACACATAAAGAAACCTTTGAATGCATTCATGTTGTACATGAAGGAAATGAGAGCAAAGGTAGTAGCAGAGTGCACGCTGAAAGAAAGTGCGGCCATCAATCAGATCCTTGGCCGAAGGGTAAGCAGTTTAAACCAAGTTTCACAAGACCAGGTTAGAAATGTAATCTTACTGATCAGGGTAGTCGGTCAGTGGCGATTTTTATGTTGGCCATACTTTTTCATTTAGTAAATCAGGATCACCACTCTTCAGGAATTGGAAGCAAATGTTGCCAATAATCGTGAATGACACAGCATGCGAAAATCAATGAACGGTTTAGCGCCTCCTTTAAAATAACATGAAGAGAAGTGTTACACAGATGCAGTAAATACCTGTCCAATTTTATTAACTTTATCTTAATTTAAGATCTCCATCTCAGCTGTGAAATGATTAAACATGATGTGCCATACTTCTTAAGAATCCTGTACAATATGAGTACACCTTTTCTTGATTTTGATGCTTCTTATTTTAGTTGAATAGTTTCCCTTCTGGCCATGCTTCAAACACTTCATATATAACCAATGAGTCTCTTTATTCTGCTTTTACAATTTTTTTTTTTACAGTAAATGAATCTATTCAGATAGTGCTAATGTTGATGCTTTACATTATATTGTGGTATACAGCCCAGCTATAATGCATTAACCTTTACATGCATTTTTATGTGCGAGTATTAATGTGATCTATTTCTCCTCCATCCAATCCTGTTCATTCTCAGTGGCATGCTTTGACTAGAGAAGAACAAGCAAAGTACTATGAGTTAGCCAGAAAGGAACGGCAGCTTCACATGCAACTCTACCCCGGCTGGTCAGCACGAGATAACTATGTAAGTTTCATTCTGTATACTCTTCCCTGTTCCCTGCCCCCACTATCATTTATTTTTTTTGTTCTCCACAGGGCCAGCAGTGTGCATGTCATACATACCAGATTAATGTTACAAATAGTGACCAAGATGAAGCCAACATTGTCCTCCCATCTTGAGAAGCTTGTGCGCACCACAGAGCTGTCCTTATAAGCTTTATTTTTGCAGTGTTGGTCGGATTCACGTGGATTTGTGAACCAAATGGAGAAGCTGAGTTTGTGCTATTTTCTCCCCCTTTCCATTTTTTTTTGGTCTCTCCTTATTAGGGCAAGAGGAAGAAGAGGAAAAGGGAAAAGCAGGCAGGGGAAACCAATGGTAAGTAGGCAGCAATTATCTTCCATTATAAAGGGCACCTTTCACATATCAGAGTGACAACATTTAATCAGATGAAACCCTAGCTGCTGCTAACCATGTGTTATAACATTGTTAATTATACTACTATTTATGCAATCTTAATTTTACGGCTAGTTTGCCTTTCCAAGAACGATAAAGTCATCAGTGCATGAATTGTAGACATTTTAATGCTTGTTTTTGTAGAAATTTAAAAAAAAAACATATTGCATTAGCTAATGTAACTTGAAATATTTTGAAGCTTATTGTTGTATGTACTTATTGTCTTGTATTGACATATTAATTTGGGCTGTACCTGTTTTCTGATGCATTCTCTTGGTAATTAGCCTTACCTGCTAGACTAATCCCATTATCCTACTTCACATTTGCTGTGAAAGGCATGCATGTAAAATTGACCCTGCTATCTAGCTCCTATTGCAAAGCACTTTAACCTTTTTAGCTTGATTCAAGCCTAACATCCTCTGCTGGCACTAACCTGCAGGTTCTTTATTCAGTCCACTCACTACTTTTTGTGAATTCTCATTAAAATCTACTATAAAATAATTCAAATTTGTGTTTGCCACACAATATTGGTGCTTTTTAAATGGGTGAAAAATACAGCTGTGATTTTAATACATTTTTTTATGAAATTAGAGGGCATTACTGATCACTGGTAATAGATAAATTGATTTATTCCTTTTTGTTTTCTTGTCTCTCTTTCTTCCTTTTCTGTCTCCTCTGCTCGCTTTCTTCCAATTTGTTCAGATCTGAGCGCTCCTAAGAAATGCCGAGCGCGCTTTGGCCTTGATCAACAGAATAACTGGTGCGGCCCGTGCAGGTGTGTATCGTTTTCCCAGGTTTGCTATGGTTGGTTTCAGCTGGGTTAAATTGGTACTTTCCCCTTCTTGCTATCACTGTTTCAGTGTTTTAATTGGATGCTGCTACACACCCTTGCATCTATTGTTGCTCGGAAGTGCGAATTTTGTTTTCAAAGTGATGAGGGGAGAATGCCAACTTGGCCAGCTAAACCACTAGCTCTGGCTGAGATGTCACATCCAGTGAGCAGTATCCTCCATTTGTTGTTTTTGTTTACTTCATGCTAACAGATGCAAATACTCCAAAGAAGTGTCGGGCATTGTTCGGGCTAGACCAACAGAGTTTATGGTGCAAACCTTGCAGGTATACTCCCAATAGGCCTTCCGGAATTAAATATGCCCTTTTATTGGATTTGTAGTGCATTCGTGTGACTTTCCTGTGCTCTAATGTGCTAATATTCTATAGCTTATTGCAGATTTTTTTTCTTTTTTCTTTTTTTACCTGTTGCCTCTTATTAGCAGCATTGGTCTATCTCCTTGCAAGCACTGTCCACCTCCTTTACCTCCCCCACCCCCACTCTACTTTTCTGGCCCTCCCCAAACCGTGGTTGCGATGGGCCTGTGACCTTGTGTCGGAGATTGGTGCAGTGAAACCTAGGACAGGAGAGAGAAGTTTTAATCTTGAAAACTGGCTCTAACTACTAACCATCCATGGTTCCTAAAGATCTGTATATGTATGTACATATATATATATTTCTTTTAGAAAACTCACCTGGCTTCCGGTGAATGTGTAGACATTGCAGTTATAAGTGCACAACATGTACTGATATTCTTCTGTGCATGAATTCATTTTAGTCAGTAAATGTGAAATTTCAACATTTCGAGCTACCATTTTGTTTACAGAGACTGTTATTGATAAAATAGTCACCTCTCCTGAGTAATTATCACAGAATTGTACAACAGATAAGTTTCCAAGAAGCAGAAAGGTGTTTGTGCACTCCAGTAACTATGTCTTTACATTTTATGTATTAATCGCCAATTTATTTTTAGTAATTGGGCGTCATACCAGCTCCAAGCTCGTTCAGAGGAAACTTTCATTTTCAGGCGAGTGCAAAATCTGTTGGAATATCTTTTTTAAGTAACACAATTAAATTTCTCTTTTAGTTTTCTTACAATTCGGTTTAACTAAACAAACTCAGACATCAAACGGTCAAAGGCTTATCCACCACAGCTAATCTGGGTACTCTAGAACTTTTTGAACTACTCTGGTTGCCAATTCTCTAATTCTTAGGACTTGGCTGGGTAGAGGGAATAAATGTTTTGTCCTATTTATATACACCTTTCCTGTTGACTGCATTTGGTTAAATCTTATTTCTTTGTCCTGACACATGCAGTCTTTGAAGTGGGAATGTTGTTATGGTAGGTATTTTGCTTCTTCAAAGTTGAAACCTTTTGTTTTTCACGTACACGTGGTGCTCTATCTCGTGTCTTTCTCTTTCACACCTCATTTCCCCTAATTCAGAATGTGTTGCAGTCTCTCTAACCTCGCTTGGCTATTAATTATTGGATATACTGAAATTTCTGCTGATGTAGTAGTGAGGCTTATGGAGACTGTACACTTTGTGTGTGCTCCTTTTACGCACTGTCTTTATATTGGCATGTATGTTAAGAGTAGCTACCTTCATTCTAAAATCATGATCTTAAAGCATAATTAAGATGTAAAAATATAATTGTGCTTCTGACCGAATTCCATGAATGAAAGATACATTTTTTCATCTGCTTATTTGACTGTGTCATTTCCAGTAAATGGTGCTCAAATTTAAAGTAAATATTATGTACGATGCAGCACGGACAATTGCCAAGTGATGGATTACTGAATAGGTGCTAGAGAATTGTCAGTTGATACCAATTAGTGTTAAAGCAGTAGCAAATTTGAGACCACAACACTAGTGGCTTAATTCCTTATAGAGTTTTTCCCACTTCTGAGCATTTTGGCTATCATCAATATTTTGGGGATTTATGAATTGGTTAATCATTTGAGTAATTATGGGGGTTTAAATAGTTACATTTTCAATACACTAATGTTTAAGATTATAATGCACACTAAATTGCAAAGATGAACGAGGCAAGAGTCCAAATAAACGGTTCTAAACTGGATTCTTCGGCTAATCTAATTGCATGATTATCTTTTTTAATATTGCCAACGGTGCCCCTTTCTTGTTTCAGATGTCAGGTTTGTACTTGAGGGTTAGTGTACTGGATGGGGGATGTTTTCCAACAGTAGGTTTAGAAATTGCTTTGATGCAACATTGTTTAGGCCAGACTGTAAAAAATGTGACAGATAAACTACTCTTCAATAATGATTTCTAATAAAGTCTTGGGTTACTGGGCATTGTTATATTTAATATTTTCTTTGCCATTCTACAATTGCAAAATAATAGGGATGAATGGTCCAATCGATTTGGATATTCAAAATTCAGCTTTGAATCCCAATTTCTTTATTTCATGAAAACATTGACTTCCTCATTGGGCGTGGCTCACAGAGTGGGAGGTCTCCTCCAATGATAAACCTAAATGGCCATGCTCAACCGTGAATCTATACACTGAGTTTTGGTCAGCTATGTTGTGTGGTGGGCATCACATCTGAGCTCGGCTCAATCCTCCTTAGTTGGCATTCAGGGGCCAAAGCCTTGATTTCTTTATTTTTGTGGTCCTATCTTGACCACGGCTTGCCTTTGCTCAGGTGAACTTAAGTCATTACACACTTGGAATCAAGCCTGGGGCCTTGTTGAATTGTCTGACTCCCTTGAGCATAATTTTATCCAAGCTTTTCCTCCGTTTAATTTGGAAGGAGCCAGCATGCATTTCAGCAAAATAGTCTATGCTCTTATTGAAAACAAAAATGAAACCTTCCTTTGGGACAGGGAGGAAGGTTTGGGTTCATTTTGATATATTTGGGAATGTTGTAGTCAATCATTAGAAAGTCGATAAACTGAATGTAAAGAGCAGTACATTTTTTCATTGTTGACAAAGAGTTAAAAGACAATATTGATAGAAGATGGTTACCAATCTGCTGAGCCACTGACTCAATGGAAACATCCTTGCATGAGCAATTCCTCTTGGGGCAGAGCTCGTGATTGGCTTGAATCAATAAAAGCTCCATTGTGAGGGATGTACACATTGACATCTGAGGCACAGACCAAAATGCAAGCCTTGTACTAGGTTGCCTGACCACATTCTTGCAGAATGCAGCTGAGGACAGGACAATTTTTTGAAGGTGTGAGTTGTAATCTTCAATGCCACATTAAATTCCCAAAATATTCCAATCACAATTTCCCACACCAACATGCTCATATTGGGAGGCAGGACACTTAGCAGCAAGGAAAGGAAAGACAGTAAGTCTATTATCTTTCTTTTGTATATCCACAAATACTAAGTCAGGGAAGATCCAAGGCCCGAGGAATCTCTAAATGGGAGAAAATAATAGAAATGACTTCTAGAACATTCCACAACACACAATGATCCGAGGAAAAAATATAAAGTTGAAAGTATTGATATCGGAAGCAGAAATTATAAAGGATCCAGCACACTACCTGCTATCATTAACTTTGTGTGGCTAGCAAATGCTGCAAATTTTAGAAGTATATTTTTCCCCCCACAGCCAGTTATTGAGAAATCATTTAGCTCTAATTTGGACTTGCAATGCTATCAATGTTGGGCACCTTGTTTAAGTTTTGAAATCGAATATTCCTCTGCAATGCACTGATGCAGATGAACCCCAGTCTCATGCATTTGATTTTTGTGCTGCAGCTAATGCGTACCTGTAGATTATTTACACTTACATTTTTACCATGCTTTCCGGGAGCTGTAATTAAAGACACCGCTCCATTGTCAGGAAATAATTTACATGTTGTTTAAATACAATTTCAAGACCTAGGGATCATTTGCCCTCAGCAGTTCAGGATTGAGCTAAATAAATATTGTTTGTACTTTATGAGCCAGTGACTTGCGATTATTTTGTGGTCAAAGCTCTATTCATTTGGCAATTACCTGGTTGTTGGTGTTGTGTTTTTCTGTTTTGAGCCCACCAAGTTGGTCCTTTCACCTCCAGCTTTGTTTTAATATGGCGCATGACCTGACGCTTCACTTGCATGTTTCTGTCCGTTACATGGCTCTCTTGTATTGAGAAACCAGGAGTTTAACTGCAAGCATACATTGCAGTTTAGCATGTATTTGACCAAGTAAGCGTCCGTGGCTTGAACTCTGAAAAGTGTCTCAAATACACTTTATCGTCCAGGCCCAAATATATCTTACCAATTTCTAATGGGTGTGAACTTCTAACTTGGGCTATAGGCAAGGGGTTCCTTTGTAATTTGTAACATTTGTAATGTTAGAAAACATCCAACGGTGAACTGTATATCCTCTTTCCTTTGGCAAAATGCAGGAAAAAATAAGATTATTTGTAGTGTGAATACTAATACATTTTCTTCTATCTTTTTAGTGAAAATTAAAAGAAGCCTACTAATAAATACTACATGTTGTTTGCAAATTTTATTTGGTGGTTGAACTACTGCTTGTTTGTAAAATAAACCAAATGTGCTCTTATCAATGAATCCTTGGCCAAACTGCTCCAGGAATTGTGAAGTACAATAAAAGCCTTCTTTCCTCTCGCAGATAGCTGGTGTGAAAATGGCGCATCCAAGGAACCCTATTAATGAAATGTGAACCTTTTTTCAATCAACCAAACCTTAATTGACTTGCGTTTTCCATTGCAGACCATTAAAAGAATCAGCCACAGCCTGCAGGCCATAGAACCAGTTATTCTTGTTTTTTTTGCATTTTTCATGGTTTCTTGTTCCTTTTCTTTCTTTCATTCTTTTCTTTAGTATCTTTCTCCTGTCACCCTCAATTTGGTGTGGTTCTTAACAGATAAACCCAATATACTGTCATTTTATTAGTATTTCACATATCAGAAAGCTATACTTTATACATTTAAACAAAGTTGTAAATCCCTATAGATATGCTGGCCTAATTGTGCCTTGCATTAGTTATTATGTTTCAAGTGTCGTGGTTGTACTCTTGTTGCCTGAATAAGTTTACTTTCTTTGTTCAAATAACCAACTCCATTAGTCTTTTTGCCCTTTATTTACAGATAAATCTTTCCCTGTTTCTAGGAGAAAAAAAAAGTGCATTCGCTACATACAAGGTGAAGGCAGCTGCGCCAGCCCACCCTCTTCAGATGGAAGCATATTAGATTCTCCTCCCCCTTCTCCTTCCATGTTAAGCCCGTCTACAGCAGACTCTGATCCACAGACTGAACAAATGCAACCTCTGTCACTCACAATGAAACCTGATCCTTTGGCCCATCTTTCCTCGCCATCCTCTTCCTCAGTCTTGTCGACAAACTCAGCACTCAAGTCCAGCGCAGTTTCAGCTGTTAGTTGCCGGAACGGGGCATTAGAGCACCGCTCCATCACCTTACACCAATCCAACTCCTCGTCTTCGTCGCAGACTCTACCTTCGACTTCATCCATGTCAATTATCCATTCCCACGGTGCTTTGCAAGAGACACAGTCCCAGCCACTTTCACTTGTAACCAAGTCTTTAGAATAGCTTTTAGCATAGTTGCTGGTGTAATTTTTATTTCATTTGTGCCATATGGCTACATGTCAGTAGATGTTATGGAGTGCATTGGTCAATATTTGACCCATTGTTATTTCAAGGTCCTCTTTGAATATGTAGGATAAGCCTTGAGAAATCCTGCCAACCTCTTGTCAACCATTGCAAAACCTTGTAGTGTTCATCACTGTTTTTGGCTCTTACTGGGTGGATTCTTTGCTAGTAAGAGACTGATATCAAATTCAAAGAAGCCCTTGTGGAAGGAGTTGGCTACGCTGTATTATTTGTATTAAATAAGAGCTTGCGAACCAATCATTTTACGTCCATTTTATCCTTAAGGGCACAATGAATGCAGTGCCACCTGTTAATTGTGTGGAACAACTTTTGTGATGTTGCGTGTTATTGTTTAAATGTACAGAAATAATGGGGGAAAATGTGTTAATATGCATTGTTCCATGGCGTTGTTCTTTAAGGGGAGGGGGAAAGGGTGGGGTTTGGGGGGGGGGGGGGGGGGGGGGGGGGGGGGGGGAAGAAATTACAACGCTATCGGACCAGTAGTATTTATTGCTTTAGAGATGCTTGTTGTATCATGTATGTTGTCTTTTAAATATTTTTCATTTCTTCAAACAATGTATAAAGTTTTTTTTTGCTTAGTGTAAGCATCTTATATATAAAAAGATTCATTTACCAAGGATTTCACCTTTTTTCCTCTGTTGTGATACATGACTGTCACCAAATGGATATTGTAGTGGCATTGTAAAGAACAAAAGTGCACAAAATTGCTGAAAAAAAGCCATTGTACAAAAGAAAACTTGAATGCGATTGGGGGAGGGGGGGAATATTTTTTTTTTGGAATAGCACAAAAAAGCAGCATCTGATCACCCATCTGAAGCCCCATAGCGGATTGAAGCCTCAACCCCTGGAATTGCTTAATCTATATTCTATGTATGTATTCTGTGCCAAACTTTTAAAGGTCGATACATCTGCCCTCCCCCATTTTTGCTGTATTTTGGTCCTTTTTAGCTGTGAGGTAACATAGGTATGTATGTAGATTTAATGTTGCTGACTAGTTTAAGCTATAACGCAATGTGTTTGGTAGCTATTGGCAAAATCATCCAAAAAATCGTATAAAGCAAAGCATTGAAGGGTGAGAATTAATGAAACCTATAAGGGCCAAATTTTCTGTACATTGGGGAAATTACTCAAAACTGAAACTGCCACTTTTTATGTACACTACTATCGGTAGGTATTTAGTAAATTTTAAAATAGGCATGTTGATGTTGCAAAGGCTGTATACAACTGATGAAAAAGTTCGTTCATTCGGTGCCATTGTAGTAGAAATGAAGCAGTTATATAGCTGTTTTTTTTTCCATTTTACTAAGAAGCTGATGACCTTTTGTGAATACTCTCAATGTTTCCTAACAGCTGTGATGTTCCTGTTCTGTTTTTTGCTCCTTTTTTTTCTTTTCGTTTTTGAAACCATTTTTGTAATGAATCAATGTTCATGCTGTACAGTATCTGTAGCATGCAGTTCTGGATTAATAAAAGCAACTTAGTACGTGCAGAGAATTCTTGTGGTGTTCGTGTGCTCTGCGTCGCAGCTACGTGAAGAAAGTGGATCGTCAACTTTTAACCTGAACCATAGCGAGAACTTTTTACATAAAATTCAAATGTTGCCTCTGCCAAATTCAGATAATATGTGTAATGATGCACTTCATTGAGATCTGGACATTGGTGCTGAGCTGTTGTAGATGTGGAGTTATTGCAGAGAATTTGTTCCTGATGGACAGACCATGTTGCCTCTGCAAATATACGTAATGAGTCATTTGTTAGGCTGCACTTATATTTTCTTTGCTTTCAACATTTTGCTCACTCACGGTGTCTGCATTAAACCTATTACTGGTTTGTCGCTGTTGGTTTTCTTCAGAGATCAGGGGTAGGTGCCCCATGAAAAGCGATCCGTCACAGTGAGACACGATAAAAGTTGCATTTAATAAAAAGTATTGCACTGTCAACAAATTCTCAATACGGGATTCGTGAGGGAGAGTATTGGGTGTAACTGATGTTTTCTTGTGTGCATTAATTTGTTTTAAGTTTGAAACATGTTTTAATGATGAAACCACAAATATACCAGAGTTTAGATTTTACTGTACAGACTTGAAAGAGAGAATGGAGCTTTCTATACATTACTGTTTCAGCAGTTTCCGATCAGTGCATTTGTCGAGCCAGCGGTTTTAACTTAAGTCTTATTTCTCTGCTGGTGGCTCCAGTAATTCATTACAATAATGAATGGTACTGCAAAGACCGAAATTTACTGTTAAATAATATAAACACAATACAGATGAAGATGCATTGTCAATTTTGTCACTACTCTCACTCGGAATTAGATTAATAAAATTAATCATAACATTTATGTACCATGGGTGAGCTTTTTATTAAGTTAACAGGTAAATATTGAGAAATGTCTGTTTCCATTATTAAAATACTGCTTGTTTTTTTGATGAATCCATCTCCTGTTTTCAGTTCCAGCAACAGTTTTGAATGAGCTTTGTGGAGCAGTCTGTTGAAGGCAGAAAGAGATTAGAGGTGTCTGTATCCCACAACTTTATTCTGTTTTTTACGCTGATATATTTTCAATTGGAAAGGAGTACATCATTTGTACATGATATTCTAAAGGCAGCTTAATAGCTTATCTGTATTAAATACTTACAATTAACATTATGCCACCTATCCAATCAGTCGCCCAGACAGGCTGAAAAGTAAATTGCTCATTGCATCCTGTATCATTTGCAAACTACAGTGTCTGTTTAGAGTGTAAACACTAACATGCCTCCCTGCACCACCCCCCCCCCCCAAATAAATCTTGATTGGATTTTTAGTAAACGTGATGCGTTCTTGTCAGCACACTCTAGTTGCCTGTCGAAAAAAACAGTGTGCTAAAACTTGTGAAATCTTCCAACACTGAATTGTCACCTCAAAAAAATGTTTGATCAGATTTTGCCAAAGTTCCAATAATGATATGCCTGCTGCATACTCCAGATCGCTTTTGAAAATGAGTATGTTCAGAACATCGATGGGTTGGTAAATACTCTCATCTGGTAGTTTTAACTAGATATGATGGGTGAATTATTCTCATCAGTTTCTGGATTCCTGTTGAAAAGTGACTGCTGCGAAGGGAGGAACTGGGGGAGTAAATGTATTTTAAATATATTGATGTCAACTTTTTTTTTAAACGTGGGAGTGCGACTTTTTAGGATTTCATAAATATGACTTCAATTTATGAAAATCTGTTGGATTTCCATCGAGTAGTTATTGTGGAAGTACTGAACTGTTGACAAGCTGCTGAGCCATTAATGCCTTTATAAGCAAAGAATGCTCATTGCCTGTTCGGTATTGCAATAGAACTGTGATAATTAGGCTGATGCCTCTGAACCGTGTTTGCTACAACATAGAAGTTGAGGATCCAATGCGAGGAGTCAATTTGCTTGCTTGTGAGCACATTCAAGTCCCCCCTCGATCATTTTAGCCCTCTTCATTTGCCCCCTCACACCCCCCCAACTGTTGGCCATCACTGGGATATGGTACCACATATGCCCAAACACAGAACCAACAATGCAACCAAGTATCCATTATTCATGCCCAAACCTTGTCACAATTTGCAGGTAATTGATGCTGCCTTCAGTTAGCTATCTCCAGTCATCCTTATGGGCACTGCTAAATGCAATGTTCTGGAGGCTGCAAAATATTTCCATTGCAAAATTAAAATCTAACCGAGTGAAGCATTTTTTTGAAGATGAATGACAGGGACTATACACTGCGTTGCAAAACTTTAAAAAGAACAGAGACCGAGGGATTCCACTAATTTTTTTTGAAGTAAAAATAAATGCTTGCATCTACATTGTTACTTTTCTTGATCTCTGTCAGAGCATTTAGTGATGTAGGAAACATGACAGCCAGTTTGTGCGCAACAAGCTCCCACTAACAACAATGTGATGATGAACGAATAATATGTTTGTAATGTGGATTCAGGGATAAATATTGGCCCATACACCAAGGGATATATATGCCTGCTCTTCGAAGTAATATCACGGGATCTTTTGTGTCCACCTGAGTGGTCAGCCTGATTTCTATTTTGTTTTCGCCAAATAAGTTCATAAGATGTCGGAGCAGAATTAGGCCATTTGGCCCACCGGGTCTGCTCCGCCATTATATCACGGCTGATATGTTCCTCAACTGCGACCTACAGTGTTACAGCCCAAGAGCTGGATTGCGAAGTCAGCTAGAGCATCTCCCTAGAACACATACCCAGGAGCGGGAGTAGGCAATCTAGCCTAACACCCTCAATGTGATTATAGCTGATCCCATCCTGGCCTCAACTCCACCGTCCTGCCCGTTCTCCATAACTCTTCAACCCATTACCAATTTAAAAACTGTCTAACTCCTCCTTAAATATACTCATTGTCTCTGCATCCACTGCACTCTGGGGTAGCGAAATCAACAGATTCGCAACTCTCTTTGAGAAGTAGTTTTTCCTCAAATCTGTTTTAAATTTCCTACCTCTTATTCTAAGATTATAACCTCATTTTAGAAAGCCCCACAAAAGGAAGCATCAGTTCCAGATCTACTTTATTCATACCTCTTTTAAAATTTAGAGTACCCAATTATTTTTTTTCCAATTAAGGGGCAATTTAGTATGGCTAATCCACCTAACTTGCACATCATTTGGGTTGTGGGGGCGAAGCCCACGCAAACCTACTTTATTCATACCTTTTAGCATTTTGTATACCTCAATTAGATCGCCTCTCGTTCTTCTAAACTCTAGAGAGCATAGGCGTAAACTGTTCAATCTCTCATACGACAAACCCCTCATCTCTGGAATCAATCTAGTGAACCTCCTCTGAACTGCCTCCAATGCCACTACATCTTTCCTCAAATAAGGAGACCAAAACTGTGCACAATACTCCAGGTGCAGCTTTACTAATGCCTTGTATAGTTGCAACAACACTTCCTTACCTTTATACTCAATTCCTTTTGCTATAAATGTCAACATTCCATTTGCTTTCCTTATTATCTGCTGCACCTGCGTACTCATTTTCTGCAGCTCATGCACGAGGACACCCAGATCTCTCAGCAATGGAGAACCCTGAAGTCTCTTCCCATTCAGATAATAAGTTGCCTTTCCATTTTTTCGACCAAAATGCATGATTTCACACTTAACCACTTTAAACTCCATCTGCCATATTTTGGCCCACTCTCCTAACCTATCTATATCCATTTGTAAGGTTCTAATTTTCTCATTGCAACTTACTGTCCCACCTATATTTGTGTCATCTGCAAATTTGGCGATAGAACCTTACATCCCTGTATCCAAGTCAATATAGGGCGAAATTCTCTGGTGACGTAATCAACGCCTCCCTGTGTGACTACACAAAAGAGGGCCCCCCCCCAACCCACAGGCACTCGCACTCTGTGATCTCCCTCTCTCTCCTCCTCCCCCCCCAACCCACCGGCACCCGCACTGTGATCTCTCCCCCCCCCCCCAACCCACCGGCACCTGCACTCTGTGACCTCTCCCCCCCTCCCCAACCCACCGGCACCCGCACTCTGTGATCTCTCCCCCCCCCTCCCCAACCCACCGGCGC
The DNA here is from genome assembly GCF_902713615.1 of Scyliorhinus canicula. NCBI lineage: Eukaryota > Metazoa > Chordata > Chondrichthyes > Carcharhiniformes > Scyliorhinidae > Scyliorhinus > Scyliorhinus canicula. The sequence continues at coordinate 27,644,158 of NC_052161.1, read as the reverse complement.
CCGCACTCTGTGATCTCCCCCCCCCCAGCCCAAACCCACCGGCACTTGCATTCTGTCATTTCTCTCTCTCTCTCTCTCTCCCCCTCCCCCCCCAACCCAAACCCACCAGCACTCGCATTCTGTTATTTCTCTCTCTTCCCCCCCCAACCCAAACCCACCAGCACTCGCACTCTGTAATTTCTCTCTCTCTCCCTCTTCCCCCCCCCCCCCCCCAACCCAAACCCACCGGCACTCACACTCTGTGCTCCTCCCCCCCCCCCCCCCCCCCCCCCCCCCGGCCTGTCAACCACCTCCACGATGAAGGTGGTTCAGCACTGGTTGACGTCATTAAATACCAGTTCTGATTAACACCGACGTGACCCATGGCCACGTCGGCGGGACTTCGGCCCTTCTGGGCTGGAGAATAACGGCAGGACACAAACCCGTAGCCTCCCGCCGGCCCCCGCCATTCTCCGAGGCGGGATTGGCGGCATGCCGACTTTTTGCGGGTGGGAGAATTGTGTATATGGCGGCGGCGGGATTTTCAGCGGCCCCGGGCCATTCTCCAACCCTGCTGGGGGTCGGAGAATTTCGCCCTCAGATTGTAAATAGCTGGGCCCAAGGACCAAACCCTGTGGTACCCCCACTAGTTACTTCTTGCCATCCAGAAAAAACATTTATCCATCCATCCATCTCCTATCCATCAGCCAGTCTTCTATCCAAGCTAATGTTAACCTTAATCCCATGTGAACTTAATTAAGGGACAATTTAGCGTGGCCAATCCGCCTACCCTGCACATTTTTGGGTTGTGGGGGTGAGACCCATGCAGACACTGGGAGAATGTGCAAACTCCACCTGGACAGTGACCCAGAGTCCTTGATACCATGAGGCAGCAGTGCTAAGTACTATGCCACTGGGCTTGATTTCTGCACTGAAATCCAGTAGAGGGGCTTGAACCCTTCTGACTTTGCCCTGAGGAAGAGTCCAAGTTTTTTTTTTATAAATTTAGATTAGCCAATTATTTTTTTCCAATTAAGGGGCAATTTAGCGTGGCCAATCCACCTACTTTGCACATTTTTGGGTTGTGGGGACGAAACCCACGCAGACACGGGGAGAATGTGCAAACTCCACACGGACAGTGACTCAGAGCCGGGATCGAACCTGGGACCTCAGCGCCGTGAGGCGGTTGTGCTAACCACTAGGCCACCGTGCTGCCCCAGGAAGAGTCCAAGTTAACTTTTTTTCTCTCCTCACAGGTGCTGCCAGACCTGCTGAATTTTTTCTGCACGTTGTTTTTGCAACCAACTGAGCCACAGCTGATAGATTTTGATTAACAGTGGCCTTTCTTTTAAAAATAAAAACAAGTTTGGGAAGGGAATAATAATTTGATACAAACTATTGCCCGACCTCAATTGAACTATTGTCTGGTTTTATGCGTCCTACTTTAGGTAGGATACTGATGCCATGGAAAGAACACTGATTCAGTGAGGTGATTCCCAGGATGAGAGACTTCGGGTATTTTTACATTTCCTCCCTCTAAGAAGTAGTGAGAGGTAGTGGAAGGATTCCAGGCTTATTAACAGAGCAGGTAGGCTGTGATTAAGTGCTCAATTTATGGTTGTAATCATCTTTGTACAAAGTAGTAAAGTGGTTTGCCCCAAATGGCAGTAGGTTTCAACAGGTCCTCCTAAATTGGGTGGAATGATCGGGGCAACAGCCTTATTGGACAAGGTGTCGTACTGGATGTCAACCCAAAATTCAGCCAGTGAAAAACTTTATTTCGAAGACTAGAGAAAGTGGAACCAGGGTCGGATTCTCCCCTGGGGGGGGGGGTTCCAGCGTATTGGAGTGGCGTGAACCACTCTGGCGTCGGGCCGCCCCAAAGATGCGGAAGTCTCCACATCTTTAGGGGCCAAGCCCTCACATTGAGGCCCGCGCCGGAGTGGTTCCCGCTCCGCCGGCTGGCGTGAACGACCTTTGGCGCCACGCCAGCTGGGACCGAAAGGACTTCGCCGGCTGGCAGTGTCAGCGGCTGCTGACGTCATCCCGGCGCATGTGCAGGGGAGGGGGTCTCTTCTGTCTCCGCCATGGTGAAGAGCATGGCGATGGCGGAAGAAAAAGAGTGCCACCATGGCACAGGCCCGCCCGCCGATTGGTGGGCCCCGAACGTGCGCCAGGCCACCGTGGGAGCACCCCCCCCCCCCGGGGTCAGATCCCCCCCCCCAGGACCCCGGCGCCGCCAATCCCGCCGGTCAGGTAGGTGTTTTGATTCCTGCCGGCAGGAGAGGCTTGTCAGTGGCGGGACATCGGCCCATCGCGGGCCGGAGAATTGCCGCGGGGGGCCCACCGACCGGCGCGTCCCGAATCCCACCCCCGCCAAATCACGGGTGACGGAGAATTCGGAACACGGAGGGGGTGGGATTGACACTGGCCCCGGGCGATTCTCCGGCCCGGCGGGGGGTCGGTGAATCCCGCCCCAGAAGAGAAAATGCTGGAAAATTTCAGCAGGTCTGGCAGCATCTGTAAGGAGAGAAAAGAGCTAACGCTTCGAATCCAGATGACCTTTTGTCAAAGCTAAAAAGCATAGAAATTGGGAGATATTTATACTGTAGGGTGAGGGAATTAAAGCTGAGTCATAGCCCCGCCCCAGAACCAAGGGAAAAGAATGCTAATGGGACTCTCTCCAAAGCAGAAAGTGTTAAAGATCAGACAGTAATGCTGTTATGAGAGTTTTGATGAGGTAAACAGGGAAAAGCGCACTAGTCTGCCTCTTTGTAATTAGAGGGCACATAAGACCATGCTCCCAAGGAAAAGGTTGGGTGATTTTCTTTTCATGCAAGTTTGTTGGGGTACAGTGCTCTTTCAAAACCATAATAAATGACTCCAAGAGAGATGAAGGAATATTTGAGGGAAAATAATTTACAAGACTGGGGAATGAGTAGCAAACAAAATTGCATGATGGGCGAATGGCCTCCTTGCCATAAAATCCTCTGATTCTATGACCAAGTCATACTACCCTTAAAGCAGTTAAAAATGATCTTCAGTCATATAAACATATAAACAGAGGCTTCTAAATATATTTGATTTAGTCCGGCCGCACATTCAGTACTCGCCAATGGTGCTTATATAGTTTGGCAATAGAGTATTTTTGGCATCTTTTTCCCCAATGCAAAACCACTTGGAAGATGAAGGATAGCAAAAAGTTGGTCGAGTGTAATATTTACCGTACTGCTATAGGGCTTTCATTTCAGTGACAGTATCAAAAATCCCAGTTTCAAAGGTGTGAAAATTGAACTGATGTTTAAGAAAATTTATATTTGACAAAAACTGTGCAAAAAAGGAATTGCTTCAAAACTGATGGTACCCCGTTACAAATGGAGGGATAAGCAGCATGGTGGCGCAGTGGTTAGCACTGCTGCCTCACAGCGCAAGGACCAGGTTTGATCCCGGTCCTGTCTCACTGTCCGTATGGAGTTTGCAGATTCTCCCTGTGCCTGGGTGGGTCTCACCCCACAACCCAAAGATGTGCAGGGTAGGTTGATTGACCATGCTAAAATTGCCTGTTTTAAAAAAAAACGGAGGGATGTGAATAATTCTTTGTGCCATGGACATGGCGACACCTGATATGGCCCCTCCCATATTTCTGGTTCTGAATCCACAGCTGTATCCTTTGAACAACCTTACAGTGCATGTATGATCATTACGGTCATGCATTGATAAATGCATTCACAATGCGATGTATTCTGAAACGCCATCCAAACTGGATCTAAAATCCTCACACTGGTCAAACTAGTTGGTTTTCAGCACCTTGATCCAATTAGAGATATATTAGTGACAGAGCTAGATTTTTTTCGGACCCCCAACGTAATTTAAAGCAACTTATCTATTGTGAGTTTGTCTTTTGGTCCCCTGTAGTGAAATTTTTTACCCCAGTTTGGTATCCAGGCCATGGCATGATCAGAATGGATAGCACAATCGCTTCACAGCTCCAGGGCCCCAGGTTCGATTCCGGCTCGGGTCACTGTCTGTGCGGAGTCTGCACATCCTCCCCGTGTGTGCGTGGGTTTCGTCCGGATGCTCCGGTTTCCTCCCACAGTCCAAAGATGTGCAGGTTAGGTGGATTGGCCATGATAAATTGTCTTAGTGTCAAAAATTGCCCTTAGTGTTGGGTGGGGTTACTGGGTTATGGGGATAGGGTGGAGGTGTTGACCTTGGGTATGGTGCTCTTTCCAAGAGCCGGTGCAGACTCGATGGGCCGAATGGCCTCCTTCTGCACTGTAAATTCTATGATACTCTATGAATGAACAGTTTGCACTGAGGGTTTAGAAGTATATTTGGTGACTCCAATTATATCACTAATGAACCCTTTTTCTTTGCACAATGCTGCGTTGGACAAGAGCAATCTCCTTCTTGTCTGTGAGTAATATATTTACTAAAGAATAGTTGGTTTTGACACCTTGGCTTGAGGAGGAGTGGTGAGCCCGAACCCCTGCTCCTGACTGCTTCCCAAGAATGGATTCCCAAGTTAGGTGGATTGGCCATGCTAAAATTGCCCGTAGTGTCCTAAAAAGTAAAGTTAAGGGGGAGTTGTTGGGTTACGGGTATAGGGTGGATACGTGAGTTTGAGTAGGGTGATCATTGCTCGGCACAACATTGAGGGCCGAAGGGCCTGTTCTGTGCTGTACTGTTCTAAATTCTAAATGTGCATATATAATGACTGGGCAAGGACATGATCAGGCCGTGACACCTCCTACAGCTCTATCAATGCTCTGCTGGGGTTCACACACAAAGAATGGGTACTTGGGCCAAATATTGGTGGGGGTAGTGGCTACATCTGCAAAACTCCAGCATGAACCATTAGCTTGTAAATGGGAAGGATGTTTCATTTTTACAGTACTGCTGTTCTATTGTAACGAGTGATTTATCGCAGGTAGCTTGCTCTGCAGCTGTGCCGTCCTGTTTTAACCACATTCCTGTCTTTTTAAAAAATAAATTTGAGTACCCAATTATTTTTTCCAATTAAGGGGCAATTTAGCATGGCCAATCCACCTATCCTACACATCTTTGGGTTGCGGGGGTGGAACACACGTAGACACGGGGAGAAAGTGCAAACTCCACACGGACAGTGACCCAGGGCTGGGATTCGAACCCAGGTCCTCAGCGCCGTAGGCAACGATGCTAACCACTGTGCCACCGTGCTGCCCTTCCACATTCCTGTCTTGCCTGGAAACTCATGTTGTACTTTCCAAAGTTTCTCTGCTGGCTATACCAGCCTCCTTGCAAGGACCACCTGACTCAAACGTGGACATGTTTCCAAGTAGCAAACAAAACAGCTATCATTCTAAGTATTCTTGTAGAACTCTGTTCTGTGATCTGTTTGTATTTTGCAACCCAAGACCTCAAGCAAATTCCTAATTAAAGTTATTTTAAAACCTTGCATCTTATTAAATTTGGTGTGGCTTCATCCCGAGTAAAATACTCCATTTACTGCGCAGTTCTGTCCAAAAATAGAAATCATGCAAAAAAGATTATGGTTGGACAGATGTAGCATCTTAACTGATTTAAAAATCTGGCCCCAATTCAAATGCTGAATGTGCTTCAGTTTATCACAATATATTTTCACCAAAATCTACTTGGTGGTTGTGGATGCAAATTGATATCATCAGGATGCAATTGCAAATCTTGTACAGGGTCGGTACAGTACACTGGCCCTTTGCAATCTACTTAAACATTTGCAAAAGGCTCACTGGATTGCTGGTATTTATTTAATTAACATTGATATGTTTGGTCATTGACATTACAAGTTTGATTTGCAAGTTTTGATCACTATTGTGTGCTGTAGTTCACCATCTCAGTCCTGCTTGTAGCTTTGAAATTGCAGTTGTGAAATTATTGACGTAGAAAAAAATCTACAAGTTGCTCTTGCACGATGAATGGTTTTGAAAAGTCCTAACCTTACGATTAACTTCTCAAGTAACATTGTTTAAGTGGATATTATCAGGAGGATGTTAATCCAATAAAATGTGTCTCTTAACTCAGACAAGGGGCCAGTCAGTGTAGTATGAGCAACCCGCAAGGGGCTACTAAGAAATCTGATTTAGAAAGAAACCATGGAGTATCAAAGATAGGAAAATAAATCCATTGATATTATTGATATTAAAAATCCATTGAAATGAGTTGCTTTGGTTGGAGGCTTGAGCGATTTGGATAACAGGCTGGTTAATGACTGGAATTTCCCATCTGGTTGACATCAATTGTAAATTTGTAAATGTTACTGTGGATGTAATCCTGTGGGTGCTTATTGCAACATTTTCAACCCCCTGGTCAGAGATTGTAATAGGTGACCCTCGAGACCCATCTGGGGCTGCTTTTACAACATTGTTTAGAAGACCAATGTGAACATTTTGTGTGAATCCCTGGCATGGCCATTCTTTGGTTGCAGTATATAATTGTGCATTATACAGGGGAAATAAAGCCTTGCATTTATATAATTCCCTTCACAACCTGAAGACATTCTAAAGCACTTAACAACTAAAGAGATGCTGTAAGGGTTTGTTCAGTCGGTCTTACAAAGAAGTCTGGAGGCTTATATGGTTGAATATTCAGTGTTTATTTTTTTAAAAAATTGAGTGCCCAATTATTTTTGTTCCAATTAAGGGACAGTTTAGCATGGCCAATTCACCTAGCCTGCACATCTTTTCTGGGTTGTGGGGGTGAGACCATGCAGACACTGGGAGAATGTGCAAACTCCACACGGACAGTGACCAGGGGCCAAGATCGAACCCAGATCCTCGGCATCATGAGGCAGCAGTGCTAACCACTGCCCAAGTTTTATTGGTAACGCATGATTAAATACACGCCCAAGTTATAGTCCTGCCTCGGTTCTATCTGTATGCTGGCTTCTCCTAGATTACCACTCAGTTCACTATCATGCATGCAATACTTTGCGAGAGGTATTGGCCGGGATTCTCCCTTCTGGGGACTAAGTCCCCACATCGGCGTTAGAACCGGCGCCAACCCCTCCGGCGTCAACAGCCCCTGAAAGTGCGGAATTCTCTGCACTTTTGGGGGCTAGGTGGACGCCAGAGGGGTTGGTGCCGCTCCAGCCGGTGCTGAAGGGATGGCACCAGTTTGTGCATGCACCGAAGGGCCGGCAAGATCTCGCGCACGCGCGGCACTGCCGGTGTGGTTCCACGCATGCGAAGGCCGGCCAGCGTAGATAGAACATAGAACGATACAGCGCAGTACAGGCCCTTCGGCCCACGATGTAGCACCGACATGGGAAGTCAAAAACTAAAGGCCATCTAACCTACACTATGCCATTATCATCCATATGCTTATCCAATAAACTTTTAAATGCCCTCAATGTTGGCGATACTGTTGCAGGTAGGGCATTCCACGGCCTCACCACTCTTTGCGTAAAAAAACTACCTCTGACCTCTGTCCTGTATCTATTACCCCTCAATTTAAGGCTATGTCCCCTCGTGCTAGCCACCTCCATCCGCGGGAGAAGGCTCTCACTGTCCACCCTATCTAACCCTCTGATCATTTTGTATGCCTCTATTAAGTCACCTCTTAACCTTCTTCTCTCTAACGAAAACAACCTCAAGCCCATAAGCCTTTCCTCATAACATTTTCCCTCCATACCAGGCAACATTCTGGAAAATCTCCTCTGCACCTGTTCCAAAGCTTCCACGTCCTTCCTATAATGAGGCGACCAGAACTGTACGCAATACTCCAAATGCAGCCGTACCAGAGTTTTGTACAGCTGCAACATGACCTCATGGCTCCGGAACTCAATCCCTCTACCAATAAAGGCCAACACACCATAGGCCTTCTTCACAACCCTATCAACCTGGGTGGCAACTTTCAAGGATCTATGTACATGGACACCGAGATCCCTCTGCTCATCCAGACTGCTAAGAATTTCACCATTAGCCAAATATTCCGCATTCCTGTTATTCTTTCCAAAGAATCACCTCACACTTCTCCACATTAATCTCCATTTGCCACCTCTCAGTCCAGCTCTGCAGCTTATCTATGTCCCTCTGTAACCTGCAACATCCTTCCACACTGTCTACAACTCCACCGACTTTAGTGTCGTCTGCAAATTTACTTACCCAACCTTCTGTGCCCTCCTCTTGGTCATTTATAAAAATGACAAACAGCAACGGCCCCAGAACAGATCCTTGCGGTACGCCACTCGTAACTGAACTCCATTCTGAACATTTGCCATCAACCACCACTCTCTGTCTTCTTTCAACTAGCCAATTTCTGATCCACATCTCTAAATCACCCTCAATCCCCAGCCTCCGTATTTTCTGCAATGGACGACCATGGGGAACCTTATCAAACGCTTTACTGAAATCCATATACACCACATCGACTGCTTTACCCTCGTCTACCTGTTCAGTCACCTTCTCAAAGAACTCGATAAGGTATTTTGGCACATGCACGGGGGGTTCTCCGTGCCGGCCATGGCGGAGCAATACAGGTGCCGGTCCGAAAGTCAGGAGTGCCTCCGCGGAACAAGCCCGCCCGCAGATCTATGGGCTCCAATCACAGGCCAGGCCGCCGTGAGCCCCCCCCCCCCGGGTTGGATCCCCCCATCCCGAGGACCGCCCTGCCAACTTACCTGCCAGGTGCCGCCGGTACGTGAGTTGAGTGATTCACGCCGGCAGGACTGGCCAAAAACGGACAGCCACTCGGCCCATCGGGGCCCAGAGAATCGCCGGGGGGTGCCGCTGCCAAGGGCCCCCGACTGAAAAACGGTGCTGGAGAATATGACAGCCAGCGTCGGGATGGGATTCACACCGCCCCCATTCCCCCAGGGGATTCTCCGACCCAGTGGGGGGGAGGGGGGAGTTGGAGAATCCCGCCCATTGTTTCCTCAGTCCCACATTAACCCTTACTATGCTGAACACCATTATACTACCCTCCCCCACCAAGGATTTAGCCGAATAGATTTGCAATACAAGCTTTCCACACTATCCTTTATTATATCTCTTCACCACCACCTGAACCACCCCCCCAACCCCAAGTTACTCACTTTATAAATTCAGATATTGCTAATCCGTCTGCATTGGTTTGACGCTATGGGTTTATTTTGTTTCATCCAGAGCGAATATTCACTCTATTCAGCTATAGAGTGGACTCGGACTTCCTTTTCCGTTGGGTCCACCATGACCTTGCTGAAAGTTGACATTTAGAAATGGAACTTTCATTTCTATCACAATTTCACTCAAATATTTTCCAAGCATCTACTTTGGTTAGTTCAGTTTTCTTTTTTTCAGAGATGCCTGTGGAATCCTTATGAGTTTAACATCTTCGACTTGCCATCCAATTCCTTTAGAATTCAACTTCCAATTGGATATGCTACAGAAGTGATAGAGAACTCTTTTTTTCTCACTTTTCTGACTTTCAAGGCAACAAGCTGGAGATGATTCAGATTATCACTCATATTGCATTTTTCACACCATTCAACGTTTTTGTTTCTTTCAAAGCTTCTTGTACTGTAGCGACTCGTTAGAAATAAATTCAGATCTTGAACAGTTTGGTTTATCGACAATACAAAACACTAAAGTCTTCAAAGGTGCATATTTTGCTGAAATCTTGTGTTTCAAACCTTCCAATTCAGCTTTGATGCGCACATTCTCAATCTTTGTTCTGCCTTTTCGTTCTCGACCTGCAGCAGAGCTTTGTACTTCATTTTGGTTTTCCAGTTCTGTCTCCAGTGTAGCCTTGGCTTTACCGTGCTACTCAGGGCTTCATTGTCTGCTCACTGCTTGGAATACTCTATGACTTTCCTTTCAATCAAAGTCAACTGGCTCAGCACTAGATACACCTGCTGTTGTGGTTAGGGTAACATTTTGGCCTTTTTAAAAACATTGAGCTTTAAGGCTTCTAGCTTGTTTTCAGGCTAATTTTTCAACTGCACTAAACTCTTCGACTCATCGCGCCGATATGGTCTGTCACCATCGTGTGGTTTGCTTGGGCATTGCCTATTGTTGCTTTACTAGGGGTGTTCTATCTTTTTTTTTTAGCTCTGCGTGAAGATTAAAATACTTGTCAAAGACTTTAAATATCTCATCAAAGCTGGCTGAGGATTCGGCCATTAGGTTTATTTCAGTAAGTTCACCAAAGAAGTATAAAAACATATGAACTTGTATTTCCCATGATTTTCTTGTACTTAATTCTGAAGTATTCCTGTAATCTAAAACTGTTCACCCCCAGGATGTCCAATTCTGAGTCTGGTTTGGCCTTCGCATCAGCCTAAATTGGTCTGGTGGTTTTCATTTACTATCCATGGCTGTGCTTTATAACGGAAGTGCAACATTAAATTTTCTTCCAAGCTAGCTCCCCAGTAATGGTATTTTTCTCTTCCCCCTGTATTTCTCTAGTTTTGTTAGGCTGCTTGGCAATCTTGGAGCTTTTTTTCTAAACTTTGAGATTCTGCAGGATTCTCTTCAGAGTTGGGTCAGCTACTTGCTTGTTAGAATCAGGGAAATTGATATAGCTCTGCCTCAGGGGCACCCCGTTTCCCTGGGTTTCTGTGGCTATGACTCATCTTTCATTCTCACTCCACAGTATAAATATTTCCCACTAACTCTGTCTTTAGCTTTGACAAAGGGTCATCTGGGCTCAAAACTTTAGCTCTTTTTGCTTCCTACAGATGCTGCCAGACCTGCTGAGATTTTCCACCATTTTCTTTTTGGTTTCAGATTCCAGCATCCGCAGTAATTTGCTTTTAGCTCTGCCTTGTGTTTTTAGAAAAAAGTTTCATTCATTCGAACTCGGCTGCCACAACGAATGGTGCTGACTCCGGACCCAGCTGTAGCGTTCTTCCATCTGCATTGCTTAAACAGTCGGTATGCTCTGCCTTATTGGTGCTCTGATTATTTTTTTTTAAAGTTAGTTCAGCTTTTTAGTGGATTTTGCTCACCCTTTTGATCTGGCGAGATCCTTTGACTCTGCAACTGATGGGGGTATGACAATTTGCTGGAGACCCATCAGCTGCACAGTGAATTTTCTTCCTGCCCTTAAACCCCCCCCCCCCCTCCCCCCACATCTGCAATGGGGCTTTTTAGGCACAAAAACAAATTACTGTGGGAGCTTTGACAAAGAGTCACCCAGACTCGAAACGTTAGCTCCGTGTTCTCTCCACAGATGCTATCAGACCGGCTGAGCATGTCCAGCATTTTCTGTTTTTGTTTCTTTTTAGGCATGCTGTGTCCAGGCTTACTGTATCAGCTGTTGTCTTCAATTCAGGTGTACTTGCTCTTGTCAGAATTTCAGTCCCTTTGGCTTTTCATGCCCTGGGATTCTGGGGTTCTTCTCCAGCTTCTTTGAGGTTATGGATTTTTTCATTAGCTGCCACTATGTTGTAAGGGTTTGTTCAGTATGTCTCACAAAAGAAGTCTGGAGATTTGTATTTTTGAATATTAAGTGTTTATTGGTAACACGACTCTTTGCATCTCCTGGGTATAACCCTGCTTAGATACTATCCGGGATTCTCCGAGCCCGCGCCCGGTCGGAGAATCGCCGGGGGGGCGGGGGGTGAGAGTCCTGCCACGCCGCTCTGACGCCGGGCCGCTGATTCTCCGGTGACCAGAGAATCGGTGCCAATCGCGCCTGCATGCTTGTCGCTGAAATTGGCCCCCGCGGTGATTCTCCGTGCGTGACGGTCCGAACACCCGCCGAGTTCGGCCGAGTCCTGCCGGCGTGGTTCAGACCTGGTCCCACCTGGCAGGAGCCTGGATCTGCAGACGTCCTGGTTGGGGGATCTGACTCCGAGGGCGGGGGGCCTCCACGGGGCCCAGGCCCGCGATTGGGGGCTTCCGATTGGTGGGCGGCCGCGATCTGGAGGGGGCCTACCTCCTGCCGGATGGGCCCGCTGTTCGGCCATCGACATGTTGCTCTGCGCCGGCATGGAGACGGCAACCACGTGCATACACCGGCGCGGAGACGGCCGTGGCGCACATGCGTGGAACCGTGTAGGCCCGGCCTTCGGCGCCGGAGCAGCACACAGCATTCCGTTGCTGTGCTAGCCCCCAAAGAGTTGGAAAAATACTGGGCCTGGAGACCCATTTACGCTGGCGTCGCTCGGGCCATTTTGAGGCCGGCATCAACATTTGGCTGCGATATCGGTGAATCCCAGCCAATATCTTCATGCTGGCTTCCACTAGACTACTACTGACTCTCTACATCATACTGTGGCAGGTATTGTTTTCCCAGCCCCTTATTAACCTTTGCTATGTTGAACACCCTCATACTACAAGTACAGTTACCGTTTTTCACCTGAAAGGTTAATTCAGTTTCACTCCCTATAGGCCTGCTGAGTATTTCCAGAAATTTCTGTTTTTATTCATAGTAAAATTAATGTCATGTTCATGCTTCGATTGATGTAAGCTTGTTTGCATTTCAGAATATTGCATGTATTTTTACTTATTACAATGAGATGGCAGTGGTGGGTATTCCACTTTGGGTGTGCAATGCTAATATAAATAAACCCTGCAGGAATAATTACCGTATGGGTCAAATAGAAAATCGAGCTTTCCTTTGATTAAACTCGCATTAATCTCCATCTTTAAAATCTGGCCCAACTAGCCCTTTGTGAATTGTTCTTGCTTATAGCACCATCTCCTGACCTTTAGGTAAAATTTGCCAATTTTTACAGAATTGTGAATGGAACGGCAAGTTGGTACAGTGGTTAGCACTGTGCCTCACAGTGCCAGAGGCCCGGGTTAGATTCCGGCCTTGGGTCGCTGTTTGTGTGGAATCTGTACATTCTCCCCGTGTCTGTGTGGGTTTCCTCTGGTGCTCTGGTTTCCTCCCACAGCCCAAAGATGCATGGGTCATGCTTAAATTGCCTCCTAGTGTCCAGGGATGTGCAGGTTAGGTTATGGGGTTACACGGATGACGGGGGAGTATTGGTAGGGTTGGTGCAAACTTAATGGGCCGAATGGCCTCCTGCACTGTAGGAATTCTGTGAACTATGATCCATTCCTGTTAGGAGTTACATTGAGAGCAACCAAATTAATTTCACACCGGGTCTTTCCAGTCATCAGAGGGATTATTATCGTTTCATTCTGACGGGAGTCAAATCCTGAATCCAGGGCTGCAGGACCATCTGTTCAGTTATAACATCAAGCCCCTGGATACTTTTGTAAGTGCACTTGCACTACAATTGTAGTGCCAGTGAAGCACATGTTTTGCATCATACCAATGATTGTATGGCTTTGGTGTAAGTGCAGACTAAATTTGGAATTTTTACCCTGACCTGACATGAGTGAAGTGGAATACAACTGTCAGGACAAAAGTCTCATTCAGTTTCTTTAAGGGGTAAAATTGGGCCTTTACAGTCCACAAGCTTATGGTTGATGTGAAGTGGAAAGTTATAATTTAGTTGCAGTACAGGGGCTGGATTCTAGCTCCAGGAGGAACATGTTCCATGTAAAAACCTTAATCAGCTCCAGGTACTTAAATAGCCCTGAAGGTGGCAAAATTTGTTCCAGGCTATTCCCAAAAGTGATTTTAACTCCACTCCTATATTGATTCCAACAATAATTTGCTGTGGGGCGAAACCAAAGTGTCCCTTATTTTTGGATCTAAATTACTCCTGGTGAGATTCCATACGGCATTGTTTTATGTCTCCCAAAGCCCATTTGTATGTTGGGAATATAAGCTGCAAATGATAAGACAATGATTACAGATGGTGTTACCCTGGGTTTAAAAGCAGTGGTAGTCTATTTTTTAAACTAATTTAACAGCCTTTTGTTTTCATAATAATAATCACTTATTATCACAAGTAGGCTTCAATGAAGTTACTGTGAAAAGCTCCTACATGGAGGTAAAGTTGCCAACATTCCCTTTCTTAACCCATCAAATTCCCGACCGCTGGGGGACGGTCGGGAACCCGGCATGGCCATAGTCGGCTGGGAGCCGATTTTGCCGTTGTAAAATGCCACAGTCTCCACGCTGGCGTCAAAACTGGTGAATCTAGCCCCTATTTTAGAATTGGAATTTCAAAGTGTGCAGATACTTCCAACCAAACATAAATATTCCAGGTAGTGTTGAATCTCTTGAGGAGAGGGGCTTTGTGAAAACTTTCTACAGCCATGGTCCACTCTGCTAAATGCTGCATGCTTCAGGACTTGGGAACTAGCTACCAGGGTGTTCAGTTTCAATGGATTTTAAGATGAAAGAATCATACCTGCTGCCTTAAACTAATTGTCAAATAAAATGTGGAGGGAGGTGGGATGTTTTCCATGATCATCCACAGTTGGGTGTCTGTGTTTAAAAGGTGTGGCACAACCTTAATGGAATATTAATCAGAATAAAGTATCCCAGCCAAATTCAGATTCATACCTTGTGAAAAGTACAGCCAGGGATGGCTGTGGTACTATGACATAAATAGGGGAAACCTTCACCATGGAAATTCACTAGAATGGAACCAGGGGTGAAGAGCTTCCGTTGTGGAGAGATGGGAGTAGCTGGGATTTTGCTTGGAGCAGGGAAGGTTAAGAGGCGATTTGGGGCAGCATGGTGGCGCAGTGGTTAGCACTGCTGCATCACGGCGCCGAGGTCCCAAGTTTGATCCCGGCTCTGGGTCACTGTCCGTGTGAAGTTTGCACATTCTCCCCGTGTCTGCGTGAGTTTTACCCCCACAGCCCAAAGATGTGCAGGGTAGGTGAATTGGCCACACTAAGTTGCCCCTTAATTGAAAAAAATGAATTGGGTACTCTAAATTTATTTCTTAAAAGGAGTAGAGATTTGATAGAGATATTCAAACTCATTGATGGCTTGATAGGTTACATCTGGAGAAACCAGTTTATGTCCAGTGACAGATCGTTTAGTAACCAACCAACGGGGACAGATTTCGGATGATTCCCAGAGCCTCAGTGTGTGGCGGAAGCAGAATCAATAGTGACATTCAAAAGCCAATTTGATAAATACTTGAAGGAAAAAGAATTACAGAGCTATGAGAAAAGAGCAGTGGGGTGGGATTAATTAGATAGCTCTGTGAGAGTGGGTCCAGACAAAATGGGCTGAATTGTCTCCTCCTGTCCTGCATCATTCTATAATTTTAATCTAATTTTAAAGCTGGAAAGTGGATATTTTTAAATATTTATTCTTGAGAATGTCATTATTGCTTTGATTTCACAAATGATTAATCTGATGGAAAAGTCATTGTACAAATTTTTATGCTCATAAATAGTTCCTTACAAACTTGATAGTTTCCTTTTGTAATATCTAGAGGACGTCAAGCCTCACAATTAGAAAACAAAACTGCATCGCCTTTCAGAAACTTTCAGGCTATTCAGTTTTTAATGCATGCTGCCATTGCATTGCTGGTGGTCTTAAGCCCAGCAAAGTGGAAGACCTTTACCTACTGGATCAGGTAAAGATCCTCCAGACATATCAAGGGGAGGAGACAAAGCCAAAGCCACAAGAATCAAGCCTCAATGCACATTGTTCCAGCACCATTCCGCTCAAGAGTAATCTTAATTTGTGATGAAGCTTCCCTGCATTCTGAAACCATGAAGAATTAACGGCTGGAGAACAGATCTACAGGATAAGCCACGTCGTCTGGATTTCTGACCTGATGAGCACCTCCCAGCTGGAGCATCTGAACCATGGCCAATTTGGCAATGCCCCAATTACTTACACACTCGTACTTGTCATTCAAAAGTAATAGTCCACGAATAGTGATACATTCACAGTAACTCTGGTGATGAGTTGCAAACAATAGGCCAGCTGTTCCACGACCCACCACTGTCCCAGTCCTAGAATGCTACTGATCTTGCTATCTACAACAGTAAGGCCCAGCATTCATGGCCTTGTGGCAGGGAGCAATGTGAACATACAATACGTTGACTCCCAATAGTGGTGTTCGTGATAACGGTGTTTTGGTAGGATTCTGCTACTTGGGCAGCACGGTGGCTCAGTGGGTTAGCACTGCAGTCTCACGGCGCTGAGGTCCCAGGTTCGATCCCGGCTCTGGGTCACTGTCTGTGTGGAGTTTGCACATTCTCCCTGTGTTTGCATGGGTTTCACCCCCACAACCCAAAGATGTGCAGGCTAGGTGGATTGAACACGCTAAATTGCCCCTTAATTGGAAAAAATTAATTGGGTACTCTAAATTTAAAAAAAAATTAAATTTAAAAAAAAGGATTGTGCTACTTTGTAATGCACAATCTATTATTCTCCAAAGGTGGATCTGTGTCATTTTAATGGCCACAACATGTGGGCTAATCAAAGTGTATCTGTTGCTTGGTGAGAGAACTGCACAGATTGGATAATGCTTTTGGATAGGCTTCAGCATCCAAGCTTCAAGATATACACTTTTAAGTGTGTGTTTTCTTTCAGTAACAAAATGATCTGTGTGTGTACCGAAGTATGTTTGGGGAAACAATATTGATGTGCTTTTTTTCATCAGGTGAGAGGTGGATGGATCAAGCTGATAAACCACCAATCCATCCCTTACCCACACTCTGAAAACAGGCAGCGCTCTCAACCATTTTGATCAGACATTATGTTCAGTTTATTATATTACAGCCATTTGAGGCTTACTGTATAGAAGAAAGCTATTTGACTTATCATGTCTCTGCCAGTAATTTACTGCAGCAATCTGAAACTAATCACACTGCATTGCACTTTCCCGATTTCCCTGAACAATCTCCTCTCCTCGATCATCTGGTATCACACATAAATCAAAAGTGACATTTAAAATTTATATAGTGCAAACTGATTGAGGGTAGAGGCAGAAAATCTGGCAGCTTCTCCATGGGGCGAGATGTTGGTTGTAGTTAAGGGAGGGAAAGCAATCCTGGCTGCGTCCGGCAGATATTTTGGCATTGGGCCAGAAGGAGCAACAAATCTTGCTCGAGAATCGCCAACCCACTTATAGATCAGAGAATAGAATCCTTGCAGTGCAGAAGGGGGCCATTCGACCCATCGAGCCTGCACTGATCCTCTGAAAAAGCACCCTACCCAGGTCCCCACCCTATCTGCTGCAAACCCGTAACCCCACCTATCCCACATCACTAAGGGGCAATTTAGCATGGTCAGTCCACCTAACCTGCACATCTTTGGACTGTGGGAGGAAACCCACGCAAACACGGGGAGAACATACAAACTACAGTCTCCCAAGGTCAGAATCGAACCCGGGTCACTGGCGTTGTGAGGCAACAGTGCTGATAGACTAGCTTCCAGTAGTTCCTTTAAGGCTAGGCTGCATGGCACCGGACCTATTGTGATGTTGTAAGACTCTAGTTTTCGTTGTACGGGGAGGATGTTTCAAGAGACAACTTTGCCTGTCCACCTGAAGGATCCGATTTAAAAAAGCGACAGGCAGAAACATGGCAACACCTTCACTAATGTCCCATTCCAATCTGACAGCAGATTTTGTGTGCAAGCTTTCTCTAAATAACATGTATTGACACAGAATTTCCTGATGTGCATAAAGCATGCACTGTTTTGCATGCCAAAATTCCTGCTGTGAGCTTACTCCAAATTTCCTGGAATAAGTAATTTCAATATGTGTAGTGAGCGACTCAGGAATTCAGAGTTGTATAGGCAATGGTGAGACCCGAAAATGATCAAGACATTTATAAATTCTGTTGAAATGGAATATTTCCTGTGATGTTAAGTAAAACAGCTCCATAATGTTTTTGAGCATAGTTTTCATTTCTCCTTGCTCTCTGTAAATGTAATCATAATTTTAAGGTAAATAACAGCTCTACTGTTACATTATTGTGGTTGTTGATCCGAGATTTCACAACCTCACAGGGAACATCCTGAACATAATTGTTTGAGACTTCCCCATACCACTCAATTTGTTAGTTTTGTTTCTAAAATGTCTTCCAAGTGCACATTTTCCTTTCCTGCCTTTGCAAACTTTGTGAGTTTGATGATCCTACCAGCAGACTCTGCTCGTCCAATGCTGGTCTACTGCAGGTACCACCATCAGTAAAAAATAGTTCAAAATCTGGTCCCAACATGATCTTTATTATTATTATCTTTATTATTGTCACAAGGAGGCTTGCAATAACACTGCAATGAAGTTACTGTGAAAATCCCCTAGTCGCCACACTCTGGCTCCTGTTCGGGTACACAGAGCGCAAATTCAGAATGTCCAATTCACCTAACAGCACGTCTTTCGGGACTTGTGGGAAGAAATCGGAGCACCCGGAGGAAACCCACACAGACACAGGGAGAACATACAGACTCCCCACAGATAGTGACCCCAGCCAGAAATCAAATCTAGGACCCTAGCGCTGTGAAGGAGCAATGCTAATTACCATGCTACCATGCCGCTTACCGTGGATCAACCTCCCTAAATCTCTTCAGTTTGTTGCATTCCTCCCAAATTTTTAAATTCTTTGGAACCCTCTCCTTTCAGAAGCACTTTCTGTCATAATATACATCTATGTATATAATGGAGTGCAGACAGGCAGTGCTTGACACACACGATGACCAGTAAGCACACAGAACAGAGCAGCCAATCACCAGGCAGGACACAACCACTATAATGCCAGAGGGCACTAGTTTTCCCGTTCTCTCGGGACCCAGCCTCTGAGACAGTCAGAGCTTGTGAGCTAACCAGTGCAAACACCATGCGGTAGCTAGTAAGTCTGGTTAGGCTAGTATCAGGTCTCCAGTCAAGTCAGCATAGTGTCAATCCACAGTTGAACATGTATAATAGTTTAGATGTTAAATAAAATTGTGTTGCATCTTATCAAGTGTTGGAGGTCTGTCTCTCTCTACACTGCATCAAGTGCAGTCCACATCAACCCAGCCTGCCCAACACATCACTTTCGGCATTCTCTCTGAGTACCCATCTTCTCAGATCTAATCTCCAAACGCCGTGTGGAGATTTACTCTTACCTTGTGATTTTCGGGTGTAGGTTACTGACGCTTTGG
Organism: Scyliorhinus canicula; assembly: GCF_902713615.1. NCBI lineage: Eukaryota > Metazoa > Chordata > Chondrichthyes > Carcharhiniformes > Scyliorhinidae > Scyliorhinus > Scyliorhinus canicula. The sequence goes on along the minus strand of NC_052161.1, from coordinate 27,625,255 downwards.
AATTTAGATTGATGTGTGGATTTGATGGCATTTGTGGCCAAATAGGGAACCATCACTTTGTGGATTGTTGTTTAACTTCAGTTCTGGCCATTTGGCCTTCTTTAATGGCCAGGGAACGTGTGCACAGGCTGAGAATAAGCTGCTGCGATATCGATCCGTGTGTCCTGCCGCAGTCAAAAGAAATGCTAACTGGCAGCTCTGTTTACTTTTTTTGCTCTACTCCCACAGCCTCTGGAGACCTGAGACATATGCAGTGGTCATACTGCTACCTCACTTACCTTGCAAAGCGTCTATCGAAACTAAGAAAACAAAAGGACCATTTACAGCACAGAGAATTGCAGAGAAATCCTCCTCAGTTTCTTGGCCAAATCTTATCCCTCAATCAAGTCCAAGAAAACACTATCTCGTCATTTATCTCATTGCTGTCAACAGGTCGTTGTGCAAGCATTAGCTGTTGTGTCCACCTGCAAAACAATAGTGACTATGGGCGGGATTCTCCCATACCCAGCGGGGCGGGGGTCCCGGCGGGACGGAGTGGCGTGAACCACTCCGTCGTCGGCCCGCCCCAAAGGTGCGGAATCCTCAGGGGCTAGGCCGGCGCCGGGGTGGTTTGCGCCCCGCTGGCTGGCATGGAAGGCCTTTGGCACCACGCCAGCCGGCGGAGTCCCTTCGGCCCCGGCTGGCGTGGTCCACGCATGCACGGGAGCGTCAGCGGCTGCTGACGTCATCCCCGCACATGCGCGGGCGGGGGTTCACCTACGTGACGGCCATCGCGGAGGATCACACCACCGACGCGTAGGAAATGAGTGCCCCACGGCACAGGCCCGCCCGCGGATTGATGGGCCAGATTGCCCCGCGCCGCCCCCCCCACCCCAGGACCCTGGAGCCCATCCACGTCACCAGTTCCCGCCGGTAAGGGACCTAGTCTAATTTACGCCGGTGGGACTGGCAAAGAACCAGCGGGACGCTGATGGGCCGAAGAATCACCGGGGGGGGGGGCTGCGAGCGGCCGCCGACCGGCGTGGCGCGATTCCCGTCCCCGCCGAATCTCCGGTGCCGGAGAATTTGGCGGACGCCGGGTGTGGGATTCACGCCCCCCCCCCCCCCCCCCCCCCCCCACGTTTCTCTGACCCGGCGGGGGGGTCGGAGAATCCCGCCCTATATTTCCAAAGTTAATAAATTGACTTTGAAACCGTTTGGAATGGAAGGCACTTTACAAATACAAGTTCCTTATTTCTTTTCACTCGTCATTAAGACCTGATGACTATTTGTGCATTAATAGTTCTATTAGCACGTAGGAAGGTTTAGTTTCAATTTGGAGAATTTAGAAATGAATTTGAGTTTGATTATGTGGCACATGCAGCCACCAGAAGAAAATGAACAATAAGTATTCATCACAGTGCCCAAGTAACATAATCTGCTGCAGATGAATCAAAACCATATTGTCTTTGCTATGTGAAAGTTAATTATAAACAGAATTTATGGCAATATATTAGATATAAATATGTTTCTCCTTATTGAAAACTATGGTTTATAGTAATATAATGCCATAACTTATTTCCTAAAGCAAAATATCTTGCTCTAACAGGCAACCTGGTGCCACTGTGGTGCAGTATTTGTCTCGCACCTCATCGCTCATGGGTTCAGGTATCATCAAAGGCCATCATTCCATACGCGACAGGCTATGTCAGTTCACATGTAGAATCACATACCAAATTTGCACTGAACTTCTGGCTAACGCTTGACTAACAAGCATTAAAAGCTATCCAAAATCTCCGTGTGGGATTCACCAATTTTAAAAGGTTCAAACCACCTTTTTGTAGATTGTGTCATCAGAATAGGGGATATTCTTTAAAGACATGCAAGTTTTCTTAAGGGTCTACAAGTGTAGCAATGCAGGTGGAATTTTTAATTCCTGGCAGAGATTGGTCAGTGAGTGGCTAGCCAGTCTGGGAAGGTCTAGCCGATTTTTAAAGCTGAACCTTACTGAAGTGGCTGAAGGCTGACTTCGTGACCATGACCGAGCAGCCAATTGTGCAGTCTCTGGGCTGTCCAATGCGGCAAAGGTCGCTGCAGGAATCGGGCAGTTTGCAAAGGCAGCAACTCCAGACCTCAGGGTCCTTGTGATAAAATAGGCCCTTGAATTTCACTGATTTTCAACTAGCTTATTTCTGAAAAATGTGTCATCCAAATGGCAATAAAGTGGGTAAGTCCCTCCCTCAATTTTAGCTGTTGGTCACTAACAAGGCCACTCTCTGCCTGCTGTTTCCTTTGGGTAGGTAGGAGGAGTTCAAATTTCTACAGTATGTTGAAGAACACATGAGGTACAGAAATGTGAACAGTGAATATTGAAACTTATAATGAGGAGAGGAAAATTCTAGAAATGTGAAGCAGCATGATTGGCTTCTGGAAAAAAACATTGTTGAAAGATTACATGCAAAGTTTTCCTTTAATTTTTGATGCTTCATTTGTTACATTTCCTGCTCTCTTCTTTTCAGGAATACACATTTTGTCATTGTTGAGCCTTCATGGTTTTTTTTTACTCTTTTGCTTAACCAAGTTCCCCCCTCTCAGTTGCATGCTAAACTTCGATTGAATGTAAAACCAGTTCAATGATGGTTGTTATGAGGGCCTTTCTCAGGTAAATTATTTTAATTTAGAAAGGACAATTAGGGTTTAACAACTAATAGCATTTCTGAGGTAATTTATTGTAATATTATTCAACCTTTTGCAGTGCATTGTTTTTTTTTCTAATATAAGACCACACGGAGAAGGTTTTAGCTAATGCAGACTGACAGATTGACACAGCCTTTGCTACACATGGTGTTATTGAGAAGTGGACAGCGAGAGGTTTGAGGCATGATTTGATCTACAGTGAAGCTTTCTGGATTTGAATAAATGACAAGGAGGCTGTAATTGCAGACGGCGAGGATAAGCCATTCATATTTGTTCATTTTTAGATCAGGTTCACTAATGGACTGCTTTGCCCAACAAGTTCTGTACCCTATCTGATTTGTTCTTCAGTAAGTGCTATATGCATTGGTACACAAGGTGAAATATCACCCTTGCCCCCCCCCCCCCCCCAACCGTCACCCCCGTTTAGATGCCTCTGGCTAGCGCCTCTGTAGCATAAGGTTGATAGAAGGAACTGAAGAAGAATTTGCAGGCCTTTTACCCTTTCTTTGAACCTTTGATCAAGCCTTTTGACCATTCAGGACTTTGTGTAAAAGTTTAGAAATAACTAGAACAATATGGGAAACCAGAAGGGCAGCACGATGGTAGAGTGGTTAGCACTACTGCCTCACAGCATGAGAGACCCAGGTTCAATTCTGGCCGTGGGTGACTGTGTGGAGTTTTCACGTTCTCTCCGTGTCTGCATGTGTTTCCTCTGGGTGCCCCAGTTTCCTCCCACAGGCTAAAGATGTGCCTGTTAGTTAACAGGATAGGGGCGGGGTGCTCTTTCAGAGGGTTGGTACAGACTCGATGGTCCGAATGGTCTCCTTACGCACAGTAGGGATTCTATGGTTCTAACCATGCAATTAGTAAAGTCAAAAGCAGTCAAGTAATCCTAAATTGTTAAAAAGCGAAGAACTTTGGGGGAACATTTTCTGCCCTTTGACAATCCTTTTATAGGTTTTTTTTAATATAAAAGAAAGACCAGGAATACAACTAGGAGTTATGGTACTAAATATTATACCAGTATTATATCAGTCAATCACAGTGATGACCTATTTGTCCGTCAGTGGAAGGGTAGTTGTATATAAATGGCATAGTTCTGTTCTTTTGTACAAACAGGAGTGGGAAATCAGCCAACGAGAACAGATTCGAGTATGACCATCTCAAGGGAGAACCTTTGTCTGAGGATCTGGGTGGAGCTTAGCGAGAGAAAGACATGAAATGCTGTTATGGACAGTTACAGACAGAGAAGGCTGTGGAATTGACCAGGGAGGCCATGAAAGTTGCCACCGAGGCAGACTTGGAAAAAAGATTCTGAACAACTGTCCCTAACAGAAGAAAAATGTTTCCTACTGCAAGTATTTCCTTTGTCTATCTGTGATAGCGGAAGAAGAGCTGCATTTTCGTCTACAGTGTGGTTTAATGGGAACTCATGTGCTGAGGTTAAGAAACTACATGAAATTGTTAGTGTTAGCTGAAGTGAATGTTTAAATACTGTTTTTTCTTTTGTTTTAATAAAGTTTGCTGACAAAATAACCACGCCTTATTTCTAATCAGTCCCAAGATGAATCGATCTTTCCACACCGCACTAAAAACTTCAAATGTTACATGTCTGTTTCAGTATCTTAGCCATTGTTGAGAGCTGATTAGGTGTCCGTAACAAGAAAAAGAGTATAGAATACAATAAATGGAAAGAGACCTGGGGTTGTGAATAAGTGGGGGAAGTAACATACAGGCATTGACAGAGTCACTGTTACTATACCTTGAAAATAACAATTTTACTAACCAATAAAAAAAATGTATCTTTTCTGTAAATTACTCGAGATCTGACAGAAACAATTTTGAGGAGATGTTTTGTCCCCCAAGCTATATCCATATTGGTCCTTTTACACTTTTCCATAGTTCAAAGTTGCTAACTGGAGACAGTTTATAATAAAAGCAAAACACTACACAACCTGGAGATCTGAAATAAAAGCAAAATATTGGAAAAGCTCAGTAGGACTGGCAGCATCTGTGGAGAGAGAAAAAGAGTTAACATTTTGAGCCCATAGCCGCACTGGAGTTGAAATGTTAATTCGGTTTCTTTCTCCATAGTTGCTGCCAGACCTGCTAAGATTTTCTAGCATGCTCACGGTTTAAAGAAAGCTGAGGCAAGTTAGGTTCACAGACTTCCATTGGCCATAAGAACATCACAAGTCCACCAACGTGCAGACAATTTAAAAAAACAATTTATCTGAAATTCACCCCAGCAAAAAAAATAGGGCTTCTGAAAAGACTTGGTGAAGAAGGAGGTTATACTGGTGGCTGCGGTAACAAATATTTCAACTCTGCATCTTGCATATTGAGTGAGAGCAATGCATCTGGTCTTTATTTGGTGACGAGGGACACGGTTTTACAGGCAGCAAATTCCCCGCCTTCATTAGCAAAAAGTTGGTCATCTGCTCACGGACTCAAAACCTGGCTGCCTGACAGCAATATTTCACTGGGAGCAACCTTTAATTGTTTCAGAGACGTCCATCCCCACCTAGGAGAAAATCCCACCCTTGAGAGCTGTCTAAACTCTGTAGTCCCTGTACTTCCCAGTTCAAAGAGTGATCACTACTGAGACTACAGCCAGTTGCCGAGAAAGAAGTAATGATAGAGCCTGGACGTAAAGGGGGTTCTGGGATCTTGGATAAACCTTTCTGGTAGGCCCCAGCAATGTGGAAGGGGGAGGGGTGAAAGGGCTTGAGTTCCGAGGCCGGGTAGAGCATTAAAGTGGAAGGTTCCGGTCTTGGGGGAGGGGGTTGCCTCCAATAGGCACAGGGGATCCTCCAAAATTAGGTATTCCCCCCACTCCCCGGCCCCCTTCCTGCATAACAACAGGGCAGCATGGTAGCACAAGTGATTAGCACTGTGGCTTCACAGCGCCAGGGTCCCAGGTACGATTCCCCGCTGGGTCACTGTGTGGAGTCTGCACGTTCTCTCGTGTCTGCGTGGGTTTGTTCCGGGTGCTCCGGTTTCCTTCCACAGGCCAAAGACGTGCAGGTTAGGTGGATTGGCCAAGATAAATTGCCCTTAGTAACCATAAAAGGATAGGTGGGGTTATGGGGATAGGGTGGAAGTGAGGGCTTAACTGGTTCGGTGCAGACTCGATGGGCCGAATGGCCTCCTTCTGCACTGTAAGTTCTATGAAGAGCCTGCATAGTTAAATCTGCCGCAACTCTGCCTACTCATGCTGCACGTGATGCAGGAGCGGATGTGGCCTTTAATAGGGCAGTTGAAGGCCTCACTAGGGCTTAAGCCAGGCTGCCTGACTCCGCCGTACTATGCGAGATAGATTGAAAGTGGGTGGGAACGCACACAGTTAATTTTGCGAAACTCCCCTCGCCTTTGTGAGCACTAATGGGCTGGTGGGAGAGGTGCAGTAAATTCCAGCCAATGAAGTTGCTGATGAGCTGGAAACAGATTGTATCTTGGTTACATCCAATGCAGCGCTTGAGCAATATAAAACTACGGTAACCTCGCCTACACTGTGCATGTACACCCATCAATCAGTCCTGCCTGCAAGATAATGATGTAGATATTTGGTCAGTTATCAGGCCACTTACTGAAATTCTGAATTCACAATTCTCTTTTATTTTCTTTTGGTGTTATAGACAGTACAGTGAGCATCATAGTTTAAAAATTAAAAAAAAAAAAAAATGTTTTTATTGGGTTTTTTTGAACAAGGTATAATTACCGTTATGTACCCAGAATAAGAAACACACATATATATATATATATATATATATACACACACACACATTTAGAGGAGAAGGGCACACCCCAACATAAAAAAAAATACAATAACATATGAAATGGAATAACTGGTGGGGTATTGTGCACCAGCTTGACAGCGGCATCTCTGTACATCTGGCAAAAAATTACCCACACCACATAAGTAGGCGATTGCCTGCGGGGGGGGGGGGGGGGGGGGGGCTGGGGGGGGGGCAAGCACACCTTTGGGTGCCGGGGAGAAAATCACAGTGTGCGATATTTGGCTGTGCTGTGTGTTGCTGTCGCCCGCCCTTCCCGGACAGGTCTCGCTGCCATCCCACGCTCACCCCCGCTTCTGCCGCTCCTCCCGTCCTCCATCTCCAGTTTCCTCGTTCCCCGCTCCTGGAGATGTCATGCACGTTTTGGCATCCCGTGTCCTCTCTCCGGCTCCTGCTTCCCTGCCCCCTGCCGGCCCTCCTCTCCCGTCCCCCCCGCCACGGTTCGCCTCCCTCTCCCCAGGTTTAGCTGTCTTCCCCCCTCCCCTCCCCTGTGGTTCGCCCCTTCCTCCTCAGGTTTAGCCGTTCCTCCTCCCCCCCCCCCCCCCCCCTCCTCCCTCCCAATCCATCTCTCCCCTCCATGCCCCGGCTACCTTCCCCCGACTCCCGACCATTTCCCCCTGATTCTTGGCCACCCGGCTATTCTTCCTCTTGTTCATTGGCCACAAACAGGTCCCGGAACAGTTGCATGAATGGCTCCCACGTTCTATGGAAGCCGTCGTCTGACCCTTGGATGGCGAATTTGATTTTCTCCATTTGGAGAGATGTGAACATCATAGTTGAGAGTCATCACTGAGCTGATAATTGGAACATTTGGTGAGTAAATATATCAATATTCGTGATTTGAAATCTCAGTGTCCGTCATTTTTATGTTAGAGTTTTAAAGACTTGTCAATCTTCTTCACAATAATAATTGGTACTTAAATAGCATCTTTAAGAAAATTAAATGATCTAAATTTTAGGATTGTGCGTACGAGAATCCCAACAATTTGTAATTTGGAGGGCTGTGAGGGAAGATTACTAAACCACAGGAGTGACAACACTGACCAATGGGTATCTTTTATGTTAAAATAAACTTTAATTTTGCAATATTGTAATAGCTTTCCAATTCATAATTAAAACAGTTATTAAATAAAAGGAAACAAACTTGGCCTCACAGTCTACATCTAATACTGTGTATTCCAATTATACAGTTCAGATGCCACTTATAAATAAAGTTAACAAGCAAGATACTTGTGTTTCTGTGCACGCCTTTGGTGAGAGATTTTTTCAGGAACAACCTGAAAATCCTCCTGTCTTGTCAGACTAAAATCGTATGGGAAACTGCTGTTCAACTTTTTTTTAAAATAATTTTTATTCAAATTTTTACAAAATATTAATAACGACAAATTATATATTAACAACTGAGAAAAACCAAAGAGAACAAAACCCCCCCTCCCCACCCCATAAATACAAAACAGAAAAAATAGATTAACGCCCGTCGTAAACAAAGAACATATGTACACGTCCCTTTAACCATAACCACCGAGACAACCCCCCCCCCTCCCTCCCTCTTCTCCCCCCCCCCCCCCCCCCCCCCCCACCCCCGGCTGCTGCTGCTGCTGGCCTCTTTCCCTATCATTCTGCTAGGAAATCTAGAAAAGGCTGCCACCACCTGAAAAACCCCTGAACTGATCCCCTTAGGGCAAATTTCATCCTTTCCAATTTGATAAACCCCGCCATATCATTGATCCAGGCCTCCACGCTTGGGGGCCTCGCATCCTTCCACTGAAGAAGAATCCTCCGCCGGGCTACTAGGGACGCAAAGGCCAGAACACCGGCCTCTTTCGCCTCCTGCACTCCCGGCTCCCCTGCAACGCCAAATATCACAAGCCCCCAGCCTGGCTTGACCCTGGATCCTACAGTCCACGCTGGGCATGCCCAGAACATATGGCCATGATTCGCTGGGCTCCCTGAGCACCTATTGCACCTGTCCTCGCCCCCAAAGAACCGACTCATCCTCGTCCCGGTTATATGAGCCCTATGCAGCACCTTAAACTGTATGAGGCTGAGCCTCGCACAAGAAGAGGAGGAGTTCACCCTTCCTAGAGCATCCGCCCACGTCCCCTCCTCAATCTCCTCACCCAGCTCCTCTTCCCATTTACCCTTTAGCTCCTCCACCGAGGCATCGTCCATCTCCTGCATCACTTGGTATATTTCCGAAATCTTCCCCTCGCCAACCCACACCCCTGAGAGCAACCTGTCCTGGACACCACCCGGGGGCAACAACAAACAGCTCGCTCTTCCCCAGGTTGAGCTTGTATCCTGAAAACTCTAAAAATTCCCTAAGGATCTTCATCAACTCCGGCATTCCCCCCCACCGAGTCTGCCACATACAACAATAAATCATCGGCATAGAGCGACACACAGTGCTCCTCCCCCCCTCACGCCAGTCCCCTCCAGTTCCTCGACTCCCTCAACGCCATGGCCAGGGGTTCAATTGCTAACGCAAAGAGCAGGGGGGACAGGGGACACCCCTGCCTCGTCCCTTGATATGACTGAAAATACTCCGATCTCCTCCTATTCGTGGTCACGCTCACCATCGGGGCCTCATATAATAGCCTCACCCATCTGACAAACCCCTCCCCAAACCCGAACCTTTCCAGCACCTCCCACAAGTACTCCCACTCAACCCTATCAAAGGCCTTCTCCGCGTCCAGCGCCACCACAATCTCCACCTCCCCCGCTACCTCTGGCATCATTATAACATTCAAGAGCCTCCGTATGTTGGTGTTCAACTGTCGCCCCTTCACGAACCCCGTCTGATCCTCATGAATAACCCCCGGCACACAGTCCTCTATCCTGGTGGCTAAGATCTTCGCCATCAGTTTGGCGTCTACATTTAACAGCGCAATTGGCCTGTATGGCCCACACTGCAGGGGGTCTTTGTCCCGCTTAAGGATCAGGGAAATCATCGCCCGGGACATAGTCGGGGGCAGAGCCCCCCCCCTCCCATGCCTCGTTGAAGGTCCTAACCAACAGGGGACCCAACAGGTCTGCATACTTCTTCTAAAATTCGACCGGGAACCGATCTGGCCCCGGCGCCTTCCCCGACTGCATGCTCCCAATCCCTTTGACCAGCTCCTCGAGCTCAATCGGCGCCCCCAATCCCTCCACATGTCCCTCCTCCAGCCTCGGGAATCGCAGCCGGTCTAAGAAGCGACCCATTCCCCCCCCCCCCCCCCCCCCCCTCCGCCGGGGGTTCAGACCGATACAGTCCCTCATAGACGTCCCTGAAGACTCCATAGATGTCTACCCCCCTTCGCACCACATTTCCTCCCCTATCCTTGACTCCACCAATCTCCCTAGCCGCATCCCGCTTGCGGAGCTGATGCGGCAGCATCCTACTCGCCTTCTCCCTGTATTCATACACCGCTCCCTGTGCCTTCCTCCACTGAGCCTCCTCCTTTCTAGTGGTCAGCATGTCAAACTTGGCCTGAAGACTACACCGCTCCCTCAGCAATCCCTCCTCCGGAGCCTCCGCGTATCTCCTGTCCACCCTCACCAGCTCCCCCACCAACCTCTCCCTCTCTCTCCGTTCCCTCCTCTCCCTATGGGTTCGAATGGAGATCAACTCCCCTCTGACCACCGCCTTCAGTGCCTCCCAGACCGTCCCCACTCGGACCTCCCTATTATCATTAGCCTCCAGGTACCTCATGATACCTCCTCGAACCCGCCCGTTCATCTCCTCATCAGCCAACAGCCCCACCTCGAAGCGCCAGAGCGGGCGCTGGTCTCTCTCCTCCCCCAGCTCGAGGTCCACCCAATGCGGGGCATGATCTGAAATGGCTATCGCCGAATATTAGGCGTCCTCCACTCTCGGAGTCAGCGCCCTACTCATAATGAAAAAGTCGATCCGGGAATAAGCCTCGTGCACATGGGAGATGTATGAAAACTCCCTGGCCCTTGGCCTCGCAAACCTCCAAGTATCCACCCCTCCCATCTGATCAATGAACCCCCTCAACACCTTGGCCTCGTACCCGTCCTGGACCTGGATCGATCCAGTGGCGGATCCAACACTGTATTAAAATCCCCCCCCATTATCAGACCCCCGGTCTCCAGATCTGGAATGCGGCCCAACATGCGCCGCATAAAACCCGCATCGTCCCAGTTCGGGGCGTCAACATTGACCAACACCACCCACTCCCCCTGCAGCTTGCCGTTCACCATCACATACCTCCCGCCGCTGTCCGCCACCACATTCAACACCTCAAACGACACCCTCTTTCCCACTAGGATTTCCACCCCTCGCTTTTTTGCATCCAGTCCTGAATGAAACACTTGGCCTACCCATCCTTTCCTCAATTTAACCTGGTCCGCCACCTTCAGGTGTGTCTCCTGGAGCATAGCCACGTCCGCCTTCAGCCCCTTCAGGTGCACGAACACGCGGGCCCGTTTGACCGGTCCGTTCAGTCCCCTCACATTCCAGGTTATCAGCCGGATCAGGGGGCTCCCTGCCCCCCTCCGACTAGCCTTAACCCTTCCCCCGCCCGCCACAGGCCCGCGCCTCCCACTTGGCCCATTTCCCACGGCGGAAAACCCCCTACTTGACCCCCTCTGCATACTTCAGCTCCTCCCTGACCATTCCAGCAGCAGCCCGGTACCCCCCCTCCCCCAGCTAGGGCCCCCCCAGCCGCGTTACTCCCTCCATAGTACTCCCGTAAGCCAGCTGACTCCTGGTGACCCCGGCAACTCCCGCCAGTCCTCCGACCCCTCTCAACGTGGGGCTGCCCCTCCTCCCCAGTGCCCACGAGCAGGCTCTCTTCCTCCCCCTCCCGCTCTCACGCGGGAAAAAAGCCCGCGCTACCAGCTCCGACTCCGACCCCCTCAGCCCTCAGCGCGGGAAAAAGCCCGCGCTTTCCTCCTGTCTGCCCCGCCACCTCTAAAACAACACCCATTGTCGGCCCCATCCCCCCGCGGGGCCCCAGCCCCCCTTCCCACCATCAGCTCCCCACACAGCCAGTCTTCCCCCCTCCCCGAGCCCATCCACCGAGCCCACGCAAAAAGACAGTACCCCACACACCCTGAAAACAACATAGAACCAACATTAAACAGAAACCCCCCCCTCAAAAGATAACACAGTTACACAGAGTCCCCCGCACCCAACCCTCAGTTTGAGTCCAACTTCTCAGCCTGCACGAAGGCCCATGCCTCCTCCGGGGACTCGAAGTAGAAGTGTCGGTCCCTGTAGGTGACCCGCAAACGCGCCGGCTGCAGCATTCCGAACTTTACTCCTTTGCGATGTAGCACCGCCTTCGTCCGGTTGTACCCGGCCCTCCGCTTAGCCACCTCCGCACTCCAGTCCTGGTAGGTCCGTACCACCGCGTTCTCCCACTTGCTGCTCCACTCCTTCTTGGCCCACCTGAGCACACACTCCCGGTCAGTGAACCGATGAAAACGCACCAGCACCGCCCGTGGCGGCTCATTCGGCTTGGGCCTTCTTGCCAGAATTCTGAGGGCCCCCTCCAGCTCCAGGGGCCCCTGGAAGGACCCAGCTCCCATCAGCGAGTTCAGCATGACGACCACGTAGGCCCCCAAGCCTGACCCCTCCAGCCCCTCCGGGAGGCCCAAGATCTGCAAATTCTTTTGCCTCGACCGGTTCTCCAGCTCCTCGAACCGCTCCTGCCACTTTTTATGGAGCGCCTCATGCATCTCCACCTTTGCCACGAGGGCTGAGGCCTCATCCTCTCTTTCAGAGGCCTGTTGTCGGATCTCCCGAATTGCCACCCCCTGGGCAGTCTGAGTCTCCATCAGCTTGTCGATGGACGCCTTCAACGGCTCTAGCCGCTCCGCTTTGAGCTCCCCGAAGCAGCGCTGGAGAGTCTCCTGCTGCTCCTGCGCCCACTGCCTCCAGGTCTCCGCCGGCCGCCATCTTGTGCCTCTTCCCCTGCTTTTGCTTTGGCGTTGCCACCGCTATTTTACTCGCCCCACTCCTGGTCTAGGCCATATACTGCTGGGGGAATGTTGTTATCACCTTCCCACATCGGAAGCCGTCGAAAAAGTGCCGCTGGGGGCCCTAAAAAGAGCCCAAAGGTCCGTTCCTGGCGGGAGCTGCCGAACGTGCGGCTTAGCTCCGCATGGCCGCAACCGGAAGTCCTGCTGTTCAACTTAAAGACATATAGTAGACTGCAAAACTACAAACAGGCCTGGCTCCTACCATTAATTACATCATCTGTATCTCAAGTATAAAGCATTCTACAGTCTCCTCCCACCAAGATATCCCATGACCTGTTTAGCTAGACCTAAACCCAATCCATCATAAATTATCTACACCCCAGGGAACCTCCAAAATATAAATAATATTCCATTAGCCATCTCTCTGTAACCAAGTAAATGGTTAAAATCAATAATTCCCTCTGCTTTACAACCCATTGGCGCAAATCTAGCAGAAATACTGCCTATATGTATTTGAACCCAAGAGTTTTAATAACATTACTGCAACAAAATATAACATATAACATATAACAATTTCCTACGTTTGTTATACTTCCTTAAAAAATGAACCTGCAATATTATAGGATGGCTTTATTTTCCAAAGACTTTTCAATTTAAATACTACCCATCACTCAATACTAGTATTATTCTACAAGACACATATCTTGCCATATGTATGCATGCAACTTTAAACATCAGTACAGTCCATTTCAGTCTTTCCTTCCAACTTTGAATATTCTATTCTTCTCGCAACTCAAATTTGTGATAAGCATCGACAATTATGTTTTGACTTCCTGCTACATGTATAATTGTCAAGTTAAATGGTTGTAGCAATAAACTCCATCTAAATAGTCTTCCATTAAACTTCTTCAGAAGCTTCAATGGATTATGGTCTGAATACAAAATTGCCTCTGATCAATTGTTAGCAACATAAATGTCAAAATGTTGCAACACTACTACCAAACTCAATGTCTCCTTCTCGATGATTGAATACTTTTTTGATACACAGGTAGTTTTCTGGAAGAATAACTAAAAGGTCTTTACCTTAGTTGACTTATTGTAACAGTACAGCACCAACACCCACATCATTCGCATCAAGGTCACCTTAAATATCTTGTCATAATTCGGTGTCGCCAACACTAGTGCGGTGGTTAACGGTTTTCAGATTGTCAAATGCCTCCTGACATTCTGATGTCCATTGAAATTTTCTGTGCTTTTTCAAAAGTTGAGTCAATGGAATAACCACACTGCTAATATTTGGCACAAATTTTCTGTAGAAACCACTCATGCCCAGAATTCTCAAAACTTTTCTTGTTGACGGTACTGGGAACTCCTCAATAGCTTTCGCTTTCACGTTCCATGTGGCCACCCGACAATGCCCAACAGTATGGCCTAAGAATATGGCTTGGCCTTTCATTAACTCGCCTTTAGTCAAGTTTACCACCGTGCCAAACTCTTCTGGTCGATTGAACAATTTCAATTAAAAAAATGTTCCAAATGCTACTTCCACAGTTGGCTGACCACCAGATTTTCTATTTACACTGCACAATTCTTTGGTGACCAGAAATGGCCTTGTTGGTTAGTCTTTGGAATGTTGTTGGTGCATTCTTCGTTCCAAATAATACAATTTTAAACTGTACAGACCATTTGCCACTACAAACGGCAAAACTTCCTTTGCCTTTTCCAATAAAGGTACTTGTCAGTACCCTTTAAAAAAATCAATTTTGGTAATGATATTTGCTTGTCCACCTCTTCAATAACATTTTCCAAATGAGGAATAGGATATGAAACTGACTTCATAACTGCATTGACTTTCCTATATTCCAAACACAATCAATGTGTTCCATTGGATTTTGGAACCATCATAATAGGTGAGCTCCAATCGCCGCAACTCACTTCAGTGATATCATTCTGAAGCATGCTTTCAATTTCCTTTTGTACCTGTGGCAACTTTAGTGGATTGAGTCAATATGGATGTTGCTTAATTGGGGATAGCATTTCCTACATTTACATAATGCATAATTATTTTTGTACTTCCTAATTTTTTTATCACATTTAGCTCTATGTGACTGCAATAACTCAGGTCACTCAGATTTTCCTCCAGGAGGTAAGTCATTAATTTATCCAAATTTTTTATTATTTCCTCATTGTCCAATCTAATTTGAGGAATGTCAAAGTCAGAATAGTCTGGATGTGTGTCTTCTCCCTGGGTTATAACTACTGACAAATCCTCTGGCTTTTCTTACTCATCAAATTACGTTTAGAGCATATTAACATGACACACACTGAGTTTTCCTTCTATCTGACGTTCTTACCACATAATTTACCTCAAGCAATTTCCTTTTGATAGGGCCAACAAAATCTTGCTTTTCCTACTATGGTAATAAATTAATATTTTCTCCCCAATAACAGAACTACGAGATTTTGATTTTTATCCACCTCTTTTTCATCACTTATTGTGACAATTTGAAATACTTTCTAGCCAACTCACCAGCCCTCTTTAATCTCTCCCTAAAGGTCGGCACATATTCAACAATGTAGTCTCAGAACACTGACTCAGCAATTTCTCAATCAATTTAAGGGGATGGTTTAGCACAGTGGGCTAAACAGCTGGCTTGTAATGCAGAACAATGCCAGCAGCGCAGGTTCAATTCCCGTACTGGCCTCCCCGAGCAGGCGCCGGAGTGTGGCGATTAGGGGCTTTTCACAGTAACTTCATTGAAGCCTACTTGTGACAATAAGCGATTATTGTAATTGCAAATAGTAATCCTCTGGATAATCCTGTCTATAGGTCTTCAACATGGTCTTTGAAGTTTGATGCCACCTTTCTAACACACTCAGCGATTCTGGATAATATGTGTTTGATTTAGATTCCTTTATTCCTAAATTATTCCATAACTTCCCTGAGTAACCAACAGAAATATGATCCTTGTTCTGATTGGATTACTTTTGGTAGTCGGCACCTGGTAAAATGAAATGAAGTTAACTCCTCAACAGCCCTCTTAGCTGTAATGTTTCTTCATGGAATGGCCTCCTGAAATCTAGGAGACACATCCATTCCGATCAACAAGTACTGATTCCCACTTCTTGTTTAAGAGAAGAACCTACTCAATCAATAAGGACCCTAGTAAAAGGTTCCTCAAATGCTAGAATGGGTATTTAGGATGCTGGTTTGATTACTCCTATCACCTGACATTCTGATATATATGGCAAAATTCAACTCCATCCTTATGCAGTGCAGACCAATAAAAATGTTTTTGTATTTTGGCTTCAGTTATCCTTGCTCCTAAATGCTCCCCTACTACAATCTCATGCACTACTCGCAAAACCTCCTTTCTATAAACCACTGGAATACAACTTAATAAACTTCTGTCCATTTCTGATCTGCCTGAATATGGAAAGGTCTCCACTTTCTTTTTAATACATTGGCCGGGATTCTCCCCTACCCGACGGGGCGGGGGGTCCCGGCGGGACGGAGTTGCATGAACCACTCCGGTGTCGGGCCTCCCCAAAGGTACGGAATTCTCCGCACCTTTAGGGGCCAAGCCCTCACATTGAGGGGCTAGGCCCGCGCCGGAGTGGCTCCCGCTCCGCCGGCCAGCGCTAACGGCCTTTGGCGCCCTGCCAGCCGGGGCCGAAAGGCCTTCGCCGGCCGGTGGAAGTCCACGCATGCCCTGGTGCATCAGCGGCTGCTGACGTCATACCGGCGCATGCGCAGGGGAAGGGGTCTCTTCTGCCCCCGCCATGGTGAAGGCCATGGCGGGGCGGAAGAAAAAGAGTGCCCCAACGGCACAGGCCCGCCGGCCGAACGGTGGGCCCCATTTGCGGGCCAGGCCACCGTGGGGGCACTCCTGGGGTCAGATCGCCCCGCGCCCCCCTCCCCCCCCCCCCCCCCCCCCAGGACCCCGGCGCCCACCCGCACCGCCAGTCCCACTGGTCAGGTAGGTGTTTTGATTCCCGCCGGCGGGAGAGGCCTGTCAGCGGCGAGGCTTCGGCCCATCACGGGCCGGAGAATCGCCGCGGGGGGGGCCCGCAACCGGCGCGGGGGGGGGCCTGCCTACCGGCGCGGCACGATTACCACCCAACGCCGAATCTCGGGGGGCGGAGAATTCGGGACACGCCGGGGGAGGGATTGACGCTGGCCCCGAGCGGGGGGGTCGGAGAATTCCGCCCATTATTTCTAATTGAATAACTCTCCAGTATACACTCAGATTCTATTTCTGTGTCTGCTTTCTGATACAACAGCTGTATCTCTGAATCCTTCTGTTGTAATTCTACCAACTTTCCTGAACTGAAGATATCTGTTTCATCCTCTACCTGCTCCTGTTCTTTATCAAGAATCTGGTCAAAGATTTTTTTCTGATACTGAACCTCAACCTCCTTCTGCTCCTCCTGTGTCAACCTGTAGCTTTGTGATCTTGTTACCACACAATCTGGAAAAAAAGTCCGTTGTTTGACTTTCCACCGGCTTTACAACTACAGTAGGCATCACTCCCACCAGTAATTCAGCTATATCCAGGATAAACTGTACCCCTTGAGAAAGGTAATTTTTCTATTACTCCTACCACCACTTCACCACTTTTCACTGGACTCTCTAATCTTACCTTACATAATGAATAACATAATGGAATAACATTCACTTCACCAATAATCACACACACTACCACCTTTTTTGGCAATAATCCTTCTGAATTACGTATCTCCTTTTCTCTCACTATTAAGTATTGACTTGCTCCTGTATCCTTTAAGATTTTAACATCCTTACCTACCCCACCTTGTACATATGAGGAAACCTTAGATTCACAAATAAAATAATTAAAAAGATTTGGCACCTGCTCATCAACAAACCTCTGAACAAACTGTACTCACTTTTTCACCTCCAGCTACAACCATGGTTTATTTTGCCACTTTAATAAACCCCACTGGTTTATCCTGTTTTAAAGAGTCTGTTTTCCCAGTACTTTTCTTAAATCCCCACACTGCGACTTCATGTGCCCAACTTTAAAAAAAATCTCCCTTCCACTCTCATAAGTGTTTTCTTTAACTTCAGGCAAAATCTCTTTAATGTTTCAACAATACTTCCGTTGCCTTGACCGTCTGTGGATTTCTAATTTCCCCAGTTTATATCATTCACAGAATGAATATGATGTTGAAAACTAATTCAAAACCAATTCAAAATCATCTGCCATTTCTGCTGCCTGTCTAACAGCATTAACCCTTTGCTCTTCCACTGGTGTCGGAAGTGATTCTTTTAAATCCCTCCAGAATAATAATTTCCCGAGGAGCTTCATACGTTCAGTCTATTTTTAGTGCTCTCATCCACCTATCAAAATTATTTTGTTTGATTCTTTCTAATTCTTTATATGTCTGACCTGCTTATTTATTTCAATTTCTAAACTTCTAGCTAGAGGCTTCTGGCACTAGTTAAACATATGAAGTTAAAATGTTTTTTTCCACCTCATCATAATCCCTATGTCACGTGAGAGTATGTTGAAGAAATGGGTGTTTATCAGACAGCTGTAGTGGGTGTACCTTTAAGAAAGGGTGTTTATCGGATGGCTGCAGTGATGTCAGAGAGTGGGTGGAGCTGGGCTCTGCTTTTACTTTGGGCTCGCAGCTATAGGGTATGTTTAGTTTTGTTTTGCTAACGAAATAGCTGCAGTCGCAGCAAGAAGGTGTATTAGTCTCTCTCTCTGCAATTTAAAGACTGTCTCCTTTGGTGATTTAACAATCATACCTGTTTCTCTAGAGAAGTTAAACCTGATGTCTTTCGATAAAAAGTTTTTTTTTTGTCTTATGGATGTTGCAAGGAAAGATTAAGAGTTACTTATAGAGTACTGTATTGTTTGGGGGATTTATTGGTGTTGATAGTTGTTAAGATGTTTACTGTGGGTTTATTATGTGTTAACTGGTTTCATAAATAAACATTGTTTTAATTTAAAGGTACTGTAGATCTCTGTTGCATCGCACCTGCAAAGTAGGCCCGTGTGCTCCCCATAACCACAATCTATTAAAGGTTGTGGGTCAGGTGAACTCCATGATACACTTTGGGGTTCTCTAAACCCTGGCCCATAACAAATATAATAATGCAACTTTAACTGACCAACAATGCCCACATGGTTGTTGGCCAATTCAGTTAGTTAGCTACTTTCTCAAGTGAATCAAAAGAAAAAAACTTCCACATCTTTCTCGTCAAACATGGGCAATGCTTGAACATATTTAAACATATCCCCACCAGAATTTTGACGAGGAGGGTTTACCCCTCCCTCTAGACTTTCCTTAACATCTGCCTTTAACTTTTTAAGTTGATATTCTCCATACTTTTCTGACTCCCTCACCTTCAGTTCCATTCTCTGAAGTTCAACATCTGTCACCTTGTCTTTATCTCTCTGCCCTCTCCTTTTCTTTTTCTTCCACCATTTCTGCACCTCCTTATCTTTTTCCTTTGCTTTTAATTCCAATTTAAGCTGTCTCAGTTCTTTATCATGTTGCAACTGTTTCATTGTAACTGGATCCTATCCAATTCCAATGATTCATACTGTGTGCCTTCCAAATTTAAATGCTGAGCTATTGCTTTGATTGCATCTATCTTTCTCACCCAATGCAGGTACAGTGAACTGCAGCTTGTATGCCAAATCCAAAAGCTTTACTTTAACCAACCTCTGTAAACTACCCATAGTGACCTCTTCAACACCCACTGAAAGATCCATTTTACAAGTCACTCCCTATTTAAACTGACAGTATAAACACCTGAATGAAAGTAGTAGCCCCTCACACTCACTGCCTTTAAGTTCAATAATTCAAACTGTTTATACTGTATAAATAATTTATACTGTTTAAAATCCCAACAAAGAGTCCCCAATTTTTGTCAAGACTGTGCGTACAAGAATCCCAACAGTTTGCAATTTGTAAGACTGTGGGAAGACTAAAGCACAAAAGTGATAATACTGGCCAATAGGTACATTGCTTAAGTTTAAAAAAAAAATAATTTTTATTCAAATTTTCACATTTTCACAAAAAAGAAAACAGTAACAGAAAATTCTAAGAACAAAAAGAACAACCCCCCCCCCCCCCCCCCCCATATATACAAAAGAGAAACAATAAATAAACGCCCGTTGTTGGCAAAGATTCAACCCAAAACAAAAACAAAGAGACCCCCCCCCCCCCCCCCGGGGTTGCTGCTGCTGCTGACCTTTTGATTTTACCGTTCTGCCAGGAGATCTAGGAATGGTTGCCATCTCCTGAAAAACCCCTGCACTGACCCCCTTAGGGCAAATTTCACCCTCTCCAATTTAATAAACCCCGCCATATCATTGACCCAAGCCTCCACGCTTGGGGGCCTCGCATCCTTCAACTGAAGAAAAATCCTCCGCCGGGCAACTAGGGACGCAAAGGCCAGAACACCGGCCTCTTTGGCCTCCTGCACTCCCGGCTCCACTGCAACGCCAAATATTGCGAGTCCCCAGCCTGGATTGACCCTGGATCCTACCACCCACGATACCGTCCTTGCTACACCCTTCCAAAATTCCCCCAGCGCTATGGCATGCCCAGAACATGTGGACATGGTTTGCTGGGCCCCCATAGCACCTAATACACCTGTCCTCGCTCCCAAAAAACCGGCTCATCCTTGTCCTGGTCATATGAGCCCCATGCAGCACCTTAAACTGTATGAGGCTAAGCCTCGCACAAGAAGAGGAGGATTTCACCCTTTCCAGGGCATCCGCCCATGTCCCCTCCTCAATCTCCTCAACCAGCTCCTCCTCCCATTTACCTTTCAGCTCCTCCACCGAGGCCTTGTCTACCTCCTGCATCACCTGGTACATTGCCGAGATCCTCCCCTCTCCAACCCACACCCCCGAGAGCACCCAGTCCTGAACCCCACGCGGCGGCAGCAGAGGGAACCCTGCCACCTGCCGCCTGGCAAACGCCCTTACTTGCATGTACCTAAAGGTGTTCCCCGGGGGGAGCCCATACTTCCCTTCCAGCTCACCCAGGCTCGCGAACTTCCCATCTATGAACAGGTCCCCCAGCCTCCTGACACCTGCCCTGTGCCAACTCAGGAACCCGCCATCAATTCTCCCCGGAACAAACCGGTGGTTCCCCCGTATCGGGGACCCCATCGAGGCCCCCACCTCCCCGCTATGCCGCCTCCGTTGCCCCCAAATCTTGAGTGTAGCCGCCACCACCGGGCTTGTGGTATACCTCGTTGGAGGGTGCGGCAGGGGCATCGTTACCAGCGCTTCCAGACTCGTGCCCACACAGGACGCCATCTCCATCCTCTTCCATGCTGACCCCTCCCCGTCCATGACCCACTTACGTACCATCGCTGCGTTGGCAGCCTAATCATACCCACAGAGGTTGGGCAGCGCCAGCCCCCCCCCCCTCCCCCCCCCATCCTGCCCCGCTCCAGAAACACCCTTCTCACCCTCGGGATCCCGTGCGCTCACACAAATCCCGTAATGCTCCTGTTAACCCGCCTGAAAAAGGCCTTTGGGATAAGGATGGGAAAGCACTGAAACAGGAACAGAAACCTCGGGAGCACCGTCACCTTGACTGACTGAACCCTACCCGCCAGAGACAGCGGCAACATGTCCCACCTCTTAAACTCCTCCTCCATTTGCTCCACCAGCCTTGTGAGGTTAAGCTTATGCAAGGCTCCCCAGTCCTGGCCACCTGAACACCCCTGGCCGCATCCCGCTTACGGAGCTGGTGTGCCAGCATCCTGCTCGCCTTCTCCCCATACTCGTACACCGCACCCTGAGCCTTTCTCCATTGAGCCTCCGCCTTTCTGGTGGTCAACAAGTCGAACTCAGCCTGAAGGCTGCGCCGTTCCCTCAGCAATCCCTCCTCCGGGGCCTCCGCGTACCTCCTGTCCACCCTCACCATCTCCTCACCATCTCCCCCACCAATCTCTCCCTTTCTCTCTGCTCCCCTCTCTCCCTGTGGGCCCGAATGGAGATCAACTCTCCCCGAACCACCGCCTTCAGCGCCTCCCAGACCGTCCCCACTCGGACCTCCCCATTATCGTTGGCCTCTAGATACCTCTCGATACATCCTCGAACTCACCCCCTCACCACCTTGTCCGCCAGCAGCCCCACCTCCAAGCGCCACAACGGGCGCTGGTCCCTCTCCTCCCCCAGCTCGAGGTCCACCCAATGCGGGGCATGGTCCGAAATGGCTATCGCCGAGTACTCAGCGTCTACTACCCTCGCAATCAGCGCCCTACTCAAAACGAAAAAATCAATCCGGGAGAAGTATGAAAATTCCCTGGCCCTCGGCCTCGCGAACCTCCATGGATCCACCCCTCCCATCTGGTCCATAAACCCCCTCAGCACCTTAGCCGCCACAGGCCTCCTACCCGTCATGGAACTGGATCGATCCAGTGGCGGATCCAGCACCATGTTGAAATCCCCCCCCCATTACCAGGCCCCTTCCACGAAATCTGGAATCCGGCCCAACATGCGCCGCATGAAACCTGCATCATCCCAATTCGGGGCGTATACATTGACCAGCACCACCCGCTCCCCTTGTCGCTTGCCGCTCACCATCACGTACCTCCCGCCGCTGTCTGCCACCACACTCGACGCCTCAAACGACACCCTCTTCCCCACCAGGATCGCCACCCCCCGGTTTTTTGTATCCAGCCCCGAATGAAACACTTGGCCCACCCACCCTTTCCTCAACCTAACCTGATCCGCCACCTTCAGGTGTGTCTCCTGAAGCATAGCCACGTCCGCCTTCAGCCCCCTCAGGTGCGCGAACACGCGGGACCGCTTGACCGGCCCATTAAGTACCCTCACATTCCAGATGATCAGCCGGATCGGAGGGCCACCTGCCCCCCTCCCCCGACGACTAGCCATCACCCTTCCGTAATCCGCCACGTGCCCGCGCCCCCCGCTCAGCCCGTTCCCCACAGCGACAGACCCCCATCCCGGCCCCCTCTGCATGCTCCAGCTCCTTCTTGGCCATTCCAGCAGCAACCCAGTATCCCCCCCCATTTCCCCCCCAAACCTCCCCACCCCCCCAAACTAGGGCCCCCCTAGCTGCGTAACTCCAGTCATTGTACTTCCGTCAGTCAGCCGACTCCTGCTGACCCCGGCTACTCCCGCCACCCCAATTACCCTCCCCAGTGTCACACACCCATTCCCCCAATGCCGCCCCCACCCCCTGCGTCTCCAGCGCGGGAGAAAAGCCCGCGCCCCCTTTCCAAGCCCCGCCCCCCCGACCCAAAACGCGGGAAGACAGGCACATGACCCAACAGGGCCGCGAACCCCACCCAAACCCGCAACCAGTGAAACAACAAAAATCCCAACACGAGACGATAAAACACCCAAGTAAACAGATAACAATCCCGAGAAGCAGACAAGAAAAAACAGAACAGCAAACAAACATCGTCCAATAGAACCAAAAAGAAAAATGCAAAAGGATATCAAGGAGGACAAAGCCTCCGGGCTGTGTACAATGTTCCCCAGCCCCCAATCTTCAGTTCAAGTCCAGCTTCTCTGCCTGGACAAAAGTCCAGGCCTCCTCGCCGGAGTCAAAGTAAAGTTGACGGTCTTTATAGGTGACCCACAGGCGTGCCGGCTGCAACAGGCCAAACTTGACCCCCTTCTTGTGGAGCACTGCCTTCGCCCGGTTAAACCCAGCCCTCCACACTCCAGTCCTGGTAGATCCGGATCTACGTATTCTCCCACTTGCTACTCCTCTCCCTCTTCGCCCAACGAAGCACACACTCACGGTCGACCAAGCGTTGAAAGCGGACCAGCACCGCCCTGGGCGGCTCGTTCGGCCCGGGCTTCCGCAGCAGCACCCGATGGGCACTCTCCAGCTTCAGTGGTCCCCGGAACGACCCCGCGCCCATCAGCGAGTTCAGCATCAGGACCACGTAGGCCCCCAAATCCGAACCTTCCAGCCCCCCCCCCCGGAGGCCCAAAATCCGCAAATTATTCCGGCGGGAGCGATTCTCCATCTCCTCCATCCTTGCCAACCATTTCTTGTGAAGGGCCTCGTGCGACTCCACCTTCACCGCCAGGCCCAGGAGTTTGTCCTCGTTCTCCGAAGCCTTCTCCTGCAGCTGCCGAATCTCTGCAGCCTGAGCCATCTGAGCCACCCCGAGCCTGTCCAGCGATGCCCTCAACGTCTCCAGGATCTCAGCCTTTAGTTCCTGGAAGGAACGCAGCAGCAGCTCCTGCTGCTCTCTCGCCCACTGCTGCCACGCCGGTTCCCCGTCCGCCGCCATCTTGTCCTTTCTGCCTCGCACCTTCTTCTGCTGCAAAGATGATTTTCTGGTCGCTCCACTTCTAGTCCAGCCCATCCACCGGCCGCCAAGTACAGAGGCTGCATTCCCACCCGGGGAAAAGTCAAAACAGCGCCGTTGCGGGCCCTCAAAAGAGCCCGAAACTCCAAAAATAGCGGGAGCCACCGAACATGCGGCTTGGCACTGCATCGCTGCAACCGGAAGTCGTTTAAGTTTATTTGAACATCAGCAGTATCACGGGATTTGTGTGGGAGCATGGGACTCCGAGGGTTCGAAGACTGTTCCTGGAGCGAGGCAGGGATGGGGAGGGGCTGGCGTTGCCCAATCTCTGTGGGTACTACTGGGCGGCCAATGCAGCGATGGTGCGTAAGTGTGTAATGGACGAGGAGGGGGCAGTGTGGAAGAGGATGGAGGCGGCGTCTTGTGTGGGCACGAGCCTGGAAGCGCTAGTAACGGCGCCGTTGCCGCTCCCTCCAACGAGGTATACCACGAGCCCGGTGGTGGCGGCTACCCTCAAAATCTGGGGGCAATGGAGACGGCACAGGGGAGAAATGGGGGGCTCGATGGAGGCCCCGATACGGGGGAACCATCGGTTTGTCCCAGAGAGGATTGATGGCGGATTTCTGAGCTGGCACAGGGCAGGGGTTAGGAGGTTGAGGGACCTGTTTGTGGAGGGGAGGTTCGCGAGATTGGGGGAGTTAGAGGGGAAGTTTGGGCTCCCCCCGGGGAACATGTTTAGGTACATCCAGGTGAGGGCGTTTGCCAGGCAGCAGGTGGAGGGGTTCCCCTTGCTGCCCCCACGAGGGGTGCGGGATAGGGTGCTCTCGGGGGTGTGGGTCGGAGGAGGGAGGATCTCGGACATATACCGGGTAATGCAGGAGGAAGACGAGGCCTCGGTGGAGGAACTGAAGGGGAAGTGGGAAGAGGAGCTGGGGGAGGAGATTGAGGAGGGGACGTGGGCGGATGCCCTGGAGAGAGTGAATTCCTCCTCTTCCTGTGCGAGGCTTAGCCTCGTACAGTTCAAGGTGCTGCATAGGGCCCACATGACTGGGACAAGGATGAGTAGGTTTTTCGGGGGCGAGGACAGGTGTGCTAGGTGCTCGGGGAGCCCAGCGAACCACGCCCATATGTTTTGGGCGATCCCAGTGTTAGGGGAGTTTTGGAAGGGGGTAGCAAAGACGGTGTCGAGGGTGGTGGGGTCCAGGGTCGAGCCAGGCTGGGGACTCGCAATTTTTGGGGTTGCAGTGGAGCCGGGAGTGCAGGAGGCGATAGAGGCCGGGGTCCTGGCCTTTGCGTCCCTAGTAGCCTGGCGGAGGATCTTGCTCCAATGGAAGGATGCGAGGCCCCCAAGCGTGGAGGCCTGGATCTCGGATATGGCGGGATTCATTAAATTGGAGAGGGTGAAATTTGCCCTGAGGGGATCAGTACAAGGGTTTTTCAGGCGGTGGCAGCCGTTTCTGGACGTCCTGGCGGAACGGTAGGGAAATAGGCCGACAGCAGCAGCAACCCGGGGGGGGGGGGGGGGGGGGGGTTAAGGATTGGGGGGAGGGAGAACTGTGCACATGGGTTTGTGGAGGGTGCTATCTCTCTCTTGTTTGTTTTTTTTTCTTTGTTCTTTTTCTTTGTTGTTGTTCTTTCTTTTTGTTTGAAGTTGCTCTTGAAGCTGGGGGGGGGGGGGGGTATTGTTCATGGGGTGTTACCACGGTTGTATGTTAATAGAGCTAAGATGTTTATATTTTGTATTTTGTAAAAATTTCAATAAAAATTTTTTTTTAAATTTTTTTATTTGAACACACATAGAATCAATCACATTAGCAACACATTAATAGCTTTCCAATTAACATGTAAAAACAGTTGTTAAATAAAACGGAAAAGAACTTTAACTGACTATCAATCCTCCCACTGTATATTCCAATTGAGCAACCCAATACAGTTCAAATGCCACTTACAATAAAGTTAACGATCAGGGTACTTGGGTGTCTTTGGAGAAAGATCTTTTGATGAACAATCTGAAAATTCTTGTCAGGTAAGTAACGTTTTTTTAAAACTGTATTAAACTTCAATTCTGGATTCCCAAGCCTGATTTCCTGACTTGGTAGCAACTCACCAGGATTACTGAGGTGAGTGCAAGAGCAGGAAGAGCTTCTTCACTGAAACTGACAAGCTTGGAACTTTACTTACCTGACAGGTCTGATGGAACGGGACTAAGGGCAATTTATCGTGGCCAGTCCACCTAACCTGCACGTCTTTGGACTGTGGGAGGAAACCGGAGCACCCAGAGGAAACCCACCCAGACACAGGGAGACTCCGCACAGACAGTGATCCAGCGGGGAATCGAACCTGGGACCCTGGCAGCTGTGAAGCCACAGTGCTATCCACGTGTGCTACTGTGCTGCCAGGGATAGGAGATGGTGTGCTGCCAGGGGTTTGCAAGGCAGATTGAGAGCTAATGCCCTATTTATATTAGAGATGCAAGTTACAGAATTAAGTAACTTAAGAAATATGCTCCATAAAGAAATGAAGCAACATTTACCTGTTGTTTCATTGTGGCATGTAGATCTGAATGATATCACGTACAGATAAGTGCAAGGGAATGTGCAATACCTTCAGGTTATCATGTGATGGTAATTCCTTTTTTTTCCCCAAAGTGACTATTACATTTATAAGTTACAAGAACAGGTCAAAAGTCCAAGCAATTAAGATGACTTGTTCAATTTCCTGTTGTATGTTGGTGGAGTAATTTCTTCATTTGTAAATGAGATATTAAGTTGTACTTTCTGTTCCTTATATTCAGAGCCTAGCCTATTTTGATACTCACTGAATCACTCAAATCTGATGATCTTTTGTCAAGTTACTCTGTGAACCCGTGGGTGATCAGCAGCTCCAGGGAATTCTTTGCTGCCTGAACCAGCCATTTATTTTTCATCGTTCAGCTCATGAATTAAAATGTGCCCTAAGATTGGAATAATAATGCTCTAGAATTTACTCAAGGTGGGCATCTTGTGACAGCCAACCTGAGTTGGAACTCTTGCCCTTACCCATCAGTTCCAATTGTTTTGGAAGTACAATTTGAAAAATGACAACGTCAACGGAGCATCTTGGAACTTGACGAATGACGGGACCAATTGTCAATCTCCTTCGCCAATTAAATTTAAGGATAGGGAAGGAAAGCATGGAAGACAGAAGAAAATGGATTGAATTAGAGTCACAAATAAAAATCAAGAGAGGAAAAGACATTGGATGAGAGCATAAGAAAAAAATAAAGTTTAAAAAAAAAAGAATACCTCAACATAGTTTACTATCTGCAGGCTTGAGATGCCACAGTTGTTCCTTTCCTGGGCCTCCCTAGGTTGCATGGCTTGGCAGGAACATAAATTTCATCATTAAAATTGTCACCATGTAGCAAAATAACAGCCCTAACACTGCATTGACTTGAATTTGTATTAACAGTGCAATTTCTTGAATCCAATATAAAAGTTGATTGTGAGTTCCAGTTTCAGCAAGGCTGCAAGTTGTGGACATTTGCAAGTCATGGTGTAGCTCGTCCTTGCCAACAGTTTTTCTTTCAATGTATTAATGACAGCATGTGATGTGAACTCACCATTATTTCCTCAGCAAATTCTGGACCCGTGTCAGAAGGAACCTGAAGGCAAGACCCAAGTATTTTTTAAATCCTCTCCCTCTCAGCAATTTTCATTTTCCTTTTACTTTCTCTTTCCTTTCTGTGTCTACAGCTTCCAATTCTCCATTCTGAACCTGGGATCCCCCATCGTCAGTGGCGTGCAGAGGTCTGGTGATGCCCGGGGCAAATCTTGATTCTATGCCCCAAAGCCCCACGTAAATATTTCATTAAATATCACCAAAAAACCTATAGAAAACGTAGTTGCACCCGTTCTAGAGCTATTCACTGACCTCTTTATCTTTAGAACATAGAACATAGAACGATATAGCGCAGTACAGGCCCTTCGGCCCTCGATGTTGCACCGACATGGAAAAAAACTAAAGGCCATCTAACCTACACTATGCCCTTATCATCCACATGCTTATCCAATAAACTTTTAAATGCCCTCAATGTTGGCGAGTTCACTACTGTTGCAGGTAGGGCATTCCACGGCCTCACCACTCTTTGCGTAAAAAACCCACCTCTGACCTCTGTCCTATATCTATTACCCCTTAATTTAAGGCTATGTCCCCTCGTGCTAGCCACCTCCATCCGCGGGAGAAGGCTCTCGCTGTCCACCCTATCTAACCCTCTGATCATTTTGTATGCCTCTATTAAGTCACCTCTTAACCTTCTTCTCTCTAACGAAAACAACCTCAAGTCCATCAGCCTTTCCTCATAAGATTTTCCCTCCATACCAGGCAACATCCTGGTAAATCTCCTCTGCACCCGTTCCAAAGCTTCCACGTCCTTCCTATAATGAGGCGACCAGAACTGTGCGCAATACTCCAAATGCGGCCGTACTAGAGTTTTGTACAACTGCAACATGACCTCATGGCTCCGGAACTCAATCCCTCTACCAATAAAGGCCAACACACCATAGGCCTTCTTCACAACCCTATCAACCTGGGTGGCAACTTTCAGGGATCTATGTACATGGACACCGAGATCCCTCTGCTCATCCACACTACCAAGAATTTTACCATTAGCCAAATATTCCGCATTCCTGTTATTCTTTCCAAAGTGAATCACCTCACACTTCTCCACATTAAACTCCATTTGCCACCTCTCAGCCCAGCTCTGCAGCTTATCTATGTCCCTCTGTAACCTGCAACATCCTTCTGCACTGTCTACAACTCCACCGACTTTAGTGTCGTCTGCAAATCTACTCACCCATCCTTCTGCGCCCTCCTCTAGGTCATTTATAAAAATGACAAACAGCAACGGCCCCAGAACAGATCCTTGTGGTACGCCACTCGTAACTGAACTCCATTCTGAACATTTCCCATCAACTACCACTCTCTGTCTTCTTTCAACTAGCCAATTTCTGATCCACATCTCTAAATCACCCTCAATCCCCAGCCTCCGTATTTTC
The DNA here is from genome assembly GCF_902713615.1 of Scyliorhinus canicula. Classification (NCBI taxonomy): domain Eukaryota; kingdom Metazoa; phylum Chordata; class Chondrichthyes; order Carcharhiniformes; family Scyliorhinidae; genus Scyliorhinus; species Scyliorhinus canicula. The sequence continues at coordinate 27,596,519 of NC_052161.1, read as the reverse complement.
TGCAATAGCCGACAGTGGGGAACCTTATCAAACGCTTTACTGAAATCCATATACACCACATCAACTGCTCTCCCCTCGTCTACCTGTTCAGTCACCTTCTCAAAGAACTCGATAAGGTTTGTGAGGCATGACCTACCCTTCACAAAACCATGCTGACTATCCCTAATCATATTATTCCTATCTAGATGATTATAAATTGTATCTTTTATAATCCTCTCCAAGACTTTACCCACCACAGACGTTAGGCTCACCGGCCTATAGTTACCGGGGTTATCTCTACTCCCCTTCTTGAACAAAGGGACCACATTTGCTATCCTCCAGTCCTCTGGCACTATTCCTGTAGCCAATGATGACCTAAAAATCAAAGCCAAAAGCTCAGCAATCTCTTCCCTGGCTTCCCAGAGAATCCTAGGATAAATCCCATCAGGCCCCGGGGACGTATCTATTTTCACCTTGTCCAGAATTGCCAACACTTCTTCCCTACGCACCTCAATGCCATCTATTCTAATAGCCTGGGTCTCAGCATTCTCCTCCACAATATTATCTTTTTCCTGAGTGAATACTGACGAAAAGTATTCATTTAGTATCTCGCTTATCTCCTCAGCCTCCACACACAACTTCCCACCACTGTCCTTGACTGGCCCTACTCTTACCCTAGTCATTCTTTTATTCCTGACATACCTATAGAAAGCTTTTGGGATTTCCTTGATCCTACCTGCCAAAGACTTCTCATGTCCCCTCCTTGCTCGTCTTAGCTCTCTCTTTAGATCCTTCCTCGCTTCCTTGTAACTATCAAGCGCCCCAACTGAAACTTCACGCCTCATCTTCACATAGGCCTCCTTCTTCCTCTTAACAAGAGATTCTACTTATTTGGTAAACCACGGTCCCCTCGCTCGACCCCTTCCTCCCTGCCTGACTGGTACGTACTTATCAAGAACATGCAATAGCTGTTCCTTGAACAAGCTCCACATATCCAGTGTGCCCAACCCTTGCAGCCTACTTCTCCAACCTACACATCCTAAGTCATGTCTAATGGCATCATAATTGCCCTTCCCCCAGCTATAACTCTTGCCCTGCGGGGTATACTTATCTCTTTCCATCACTAACATAAAGGTCACCGAATTGTGGTCACTGTTTCCAAAGTGCTCACCTACCTCCAGATCTAACACCTGGCCTGGTTCATTACCCAAAACCAAATCCAATGTGGCCTCGCCTCTTGTTGGCCTGTCAGCATATTGTGTCAGGAAACCCTCCTGCACACATTGTACAAAGAACGACCCATCTAATGTACTCGAACTATATATTTTCCAGTCAATATTTGGAAAGTTAAAGTCTCCCATTACAACTACCCTGTTACTTTCGCTCTTTTCCAGAATCATCTTCGCCATCCTTTCCTCTACATCCCTAGAACTATTAGGTGGCCTATAGAAAACTCCCAACAGGGTGACCTCTCCTTTCCTGTTTCTAACCTCAGCCCATATTACCTCGGAAGAAGAGTCCCCATCTAGCATCCTTTCCGCCACTGTAATACTGTCCTTGACAAGCAGCGCCACACCTCCCCCTCTTTTGCCCCCTTCTCTGACCTTACTAAAACACCTAAACCCCGGAACCTGCAACAACCATTCCTGTCCCTGCTCTATCCATGTCTCTGAAATGGCCACAACATCGAAGTCCCAAGTACCAACCCATGCTGCCAGTTCGCTTACCTTATTTCGTATACTCCTGGCATTGAAGTAGACACACTTCAAACCACCTACCTGAACACTGGCACCCTCCTGCGAAGTCAAATCTGTGCTCCTGACCTCTATACTCTCAATCTCCCGTACCCCAAAACTACAATCCAGGTTCCCATGCCCCTGCTGAATTAGTTTAAAACCCCCCCAAAGAGCACTAACAAATCTCCCCCCCAGGATATTGGTGCCCCTCAGGTTCAGATGTAGACCATCCTGTCTATAGAGGTCCCACCTTCCCCAGAAAGAGCCCCAGTTATCCAGAAATCTGAATCCCTCCCGCCTGCACCATCCCTGTAGCCACGTGTTTAATTGCTCTCTCTCCCTATTCCTCATCTCACTATCACGTGGCACGGGCAACAACCCAGAGATAACAACTCTGTTTGTTCTCGCTCTGAGCTTCCATCCTAGCTCCCTAAAGGCCTGCCTGACATCCTTGTCCCCTTTCCTACCTATGTCGTTAGTGCCAATGTGGACTACGACTTGGGGCTGCTCCCCCTCCCCCTTAAGGACCCGGAAAACACGATCCGAGACATCACGTACCCTTGCACCTGGGAGGCAACATACCAAACGTGAGTCTCTCTCGCTCCCACAAAATCTCCTATCTGTGCCCCTGACTATTGAGTCCCCAATTACTAATGTTCTACTCCTTTCCCCCCTTCCCTTCTGAGCAACAGGGACAGACTCCGTGCCAGAGGCCCGTACCCCATGGCTTACCCCTGGTAAGTCGTCCCCCCCACAAGTATCCAAAACGGTATACTTGTTACTCAGGGGAACGACCGCAGGGGGTCCCTGCACTGACTGCTTCTTCCCAGTCCCTCTTACAGTTACCCATCTATCTCCAGTCTTTGGTGTAACTACTTCCCTGAAGCTCCTATCTATGACCCCCTCTGCCTCCCGAATGATCCGAAGTTCATCCAGCTCAAGCTCCAGGTCCCTAACACGGTTTTTGAGGAGCTGGAGTTGGGTGCACTTCCCACAGATGAAATCAGCAGGGACACTGACAGCGTCCCTCACCTCAAACGTTCTGCAGGAGGAGCATTGTACTGCCTTCCCTGACATCACCTCTAGATTTAAAAAAAAACAAGAAGAAGAAAAAGAAACAAAGAGCTTACCTGATATTCCCTCAAACCCTGCTCCCGGTGAAAGGTAAGCAAATTTAAAGGCACTCACTCACCTTCACGACAGGCCCCAAGCTGCCTCTAGGTCATCTCTAAGGTATAGGGCGGCTGCCTGAGGTTAAATTGTGCTGTAAGAGTTAGTCAATTTCCCCTTAGCGCTGGGATTCTAAGGATATTGTTCTCTTCTTCAGTAATTTTGCTTTGCAGCAATGGGTGAGATGTTGTCTCAAAAGTTGTGCCTCCCTCCTCTGCAACCCCCATGGAGAAGGATAAGAGCAGCAACGTCATGGAAATACTGTTATGACCCTTGTGGAAACAAACTACAAACAACCCAACTAAGACCAATATACAAGACTTCACTTTTATATTAGCAATCACACCAAAATCAACGTAAATTAAACATGAATTAACAGGAAAATTGCAATAATATGACCGATAAATTACACATAACAGATACAAAGACATATCTCACACATTTCTCAGTCAGCCCATTCAGCACGTATCGCATTCATTTCAGCCACAATATCCTTCAAAACGTTGAACTTCTTCAAATCAAATTCCATCTTCATTTCTCTAAAGCTTTAGCACCAAGTCTCATCAAACACCGGCATTACTTCACCCAATTTCCACAAATATAATTTTCACAGTCGACACATTTCCAGATCCCTTCTTCTTCACAAAACCCTGGTCATGTGGGGCCTGTTTGTGCACTATGCCAGTGCATAAAGGGTCCCCAAATCCAGATATAAAGTTCTGTTCAAGATCCGAGCTCCAGCAGCTTGCAGTCAAGTAGAACATAGAACATAGACCAGTACAGAACAGAACAGGCCCTTCAGCCCTCGATGTTGTGCCGAGCAATGATCACCCTACTCAAACCCACGTATCCACCCTATACCCGTAACCCAACAACCCCCCCCCTAACCTTACTTTTTAGGACACTACGGGCAATTTAGCATGGCCAATCCACCTAACCCGCACATCTTTGGACTGTGGGAGGAAACCCACGCACACACGGGGAGGACGTGCAGACTCCGCACAGACAGTGACCCAGCCGGGAACCGAACCTGGGACCCTGGAGCTGTGAAGCATTTATGCTAACCACCATGCTACCGTGCTGCCCCTGTCTCTGAGAATCTCCCATTTATAGGACCCTGGGCTTTAAGTATAAAGGGTAAGAGGGCAAAAGTTAAGAGGCCATGATGAATCTTCATAAAATACTGGTTCTGTCCCAAATGGGTGCCCCTGGCCCAAATGTCAAATTCTGGGCACGACAGTTTAGTAAGTTGACAACTATAGAGAGGGTGCAGAGAAGAGTTTAAAAATGGATCAAAAGATAAAGATAAAGAATAAATAAAACTCACCCATAGTGGCATTGATTGCCGTCGATTCGGGAGAATTTGCGCCCTTTTTGTTCACGCTCCAGCCGCCGAGTGCAAAGCCGCCTCTTCACCAGCGGCGACCGCGGTGCGCAGGCGCGCTCCGGCCGACCGCGGTGCGCAGGCGCGCTCCGGCCGACCGCGGTGCGCAGGCGCGCTCTGGCCGACCGCGGTGCGCAGGAGCGCTCCGGCCGCCCGCGGTGCGCAGGCGCGCTCTGGCCGACCACAGTGCGCGCTCCGTTCTCTTCACGCTGCTGCCCCCATCCAATCGATGCCCGGGGCCAGCGCACCGTCGGCCCCCCCCTCTGCACGCCACTGCCCATCGTCCAACTGGTTTGGTGGAGAGCTGTGTGTTTATTCCAGTCACTTGAACACTGGGATTTCAGCTTGATTCCATCATTGAACAAACTGGTATTTTCATTAGATCGGAGTACTCGGTATGAAATAATGGTGGGGCTTCAGGAACTGGTTGGCACCAAAATGACAACACTTGAACGGTTGGCAAATTCTGGCTGCGCCTGGGGGCAGTGGCGGGGGAAAAAAATAATCATGCTTTGAAGTGATTATATGCCCAATAAGGGAAGGGGGTGGCGAGGACGGTGTCAAGGGTGGTGGGATCCAGGGTCAAGCCAGGCTCGGGACTCGCGATTTTTGGGGTTGGGGTAGAGCCGGGAGTGCAGGAGGCGAAAGAGGCCGGTGTGCTGGCCTTTGCGTCCCTAGTAGCCCGGCGAAGGATTTTGCTACAGTGGAAGGACGCGAGGCCCCCAAGCGTGGAGACCTGGATCAATGACATGGCGGGCTTCATTAAACTTGAGAAGGTTAAATTCGCCCTGAGAGGATCGGTGCAAGGATTCTTTAAACGGTGGCAACCTTTCCTCGACTTTCTGGCTCAACGATAGGGTACTGGGACAGTAGCAGCAGCAACCCGGGGAGGGGGGGGGGGGTGGGGGGGGGGGGCGTTGATTATGTTGGCTTATTTTATTTAAATTTGATTATTTAATTTTAATTTATGGTTACGTTCTCTTGTTGGGGGGGGGGGTTGTGGGGGGAGTGTTATACATGTGATGTTACGGTATGGGGGGAATTGTGGGTGCTATGGGGCTGTTAGTTGCATATTACTGCTTTTTGCTATACTTGTTGTTATATTTTTATATTTTCTGTAAAAAATTCCAATAAAAATTATTAAAAAAAAAAAAAAATATGCCCAATAAGGACAGATTGTCAGATAAAATACCTGAATTACGATAGAGGGAAGTCCTGTAACACCAACTGTTAAGGTAATGGAGGCAATTTAGAAAGTTCACTAAGTCTCCCAGTTCAAAAATGTGCGTGTTAGGTGGATTGGCCATGCTTTATTGCCCCTTAGCATCCAAAGGTTGGTTGGGATAGGGTGGGGAAGTGGGCCGAGGTGGAACGCTCTTTCAGAGGGTCAGTGCTGGCTCGCTGGGTCGAATGGCCTCCTTCTGCACTGTGGAGAATCAATAATTCTATGATGTCAGCATATTTTTGAGCTTGAGACTCTTTTCAATATTCAAGGTAAACACTGCTCCACAGAGCCAGTTGCTCAACCGTGTTTCGTGGGATAGATTTCAAACAGATCTAACAATTCAAAAGTGGGCATCCATGAGGCGCTGTGGCCATCAGCAGAATTGTATACGACCACAATCTGTAACCTCGTAGTCTGGCATACCCCTACTCTACAAATACCATCAAGTCGGGGATCGACCTTGGTACAAAGAAGAGTGCAGAAGGACACACCAGGAGCAGTGCCAGGCATACCTAAAATGTAATTGTCAACCTGGTGAAGCGACAGCACAGGACTGCTTGTATGCCAAACAGTGGGAGCAACATGCGATAGGCAGTGTTAAGTAATCCCACAGCCAACGGATTAGATCTAAGCTCTGCAATCCTGCCACATTCAGTCGTGAATGGTGGTGCACAATTAAACCACTAACAGTAAGAGGCTTGACAAATATCTCCATCCTCAATGTTGAGAAGCCCAGCACATCAGTGCAAAATACAAGGCTGTACCATTTGCGGCCATTTTCAGTCAGAAGTGTCCCCAGCATCACAAATATCAGTCTTCAGCCAATTTGGTTCACTCCACATGCTATTAGGAAACGGCTGTAGGCACTTGATACTGCAAAGGCAATGGGCCCTGGCAATTTTCCAGCAGATGTATGAAGACTTGTGCTCCAGAACCAGCTGTGCCCCTTGACTAGTTGTTCCAGTACAGCTACAGCAGCACTGGCATCTACCAGGTAATGTGGATAATTGCCCAGTTATGTCCTGTCCACAAAAAGTTGGTTTAATCCAACCCGGCCAATTACTGCCCCATCAGTCTACTCTTGATCATCAGTAAAGTAATGAAAGGTCTCATCAACGGTGCTATCAAAGCAGCACCTGCTTAGCAATAACCTGCCCATTGAAATTCAGTTTGGGTTCCACCAGGGCCACTTAGCTATTAATCTCAATACAACCTTGGTCCAAAAATGAACAAAAGAGCTGAACTCAAGAGGTGAGAGTGACTTACTGCCCTTGACATTAAGACCACATTTGACCAAGCGTAGCATCAAGGAGCCCTCGCACAACTGGTGTTTCCAATCGAGGAGAAAACAATCTACGGATTGGAGTCATACCTAGCACAAAGGTTGATCGCTGTGGTTGTTGGCGGTCAATCATCTCAGTCCCAGGACATCACTGCAGGAGTTCCTCAGGGTAGTGTTCTAGGCCCAACCATCTTCAGCTGATTCATCAATGACCTTCTTCCCATCATAAGGTCAAAAGTGGGCATGTTCTCTGATGATTGCACCATTTCAGCACTATTTCGGTCGTCTCGGGTACTGAAGTAGTCCATATCCAAATGCAGCAAGACGTGGACAACACCCAGGCTTGGGATGACAAGTGGCAAATAACATATGCGTCACAGAAGTGTCAAGCATTGACCACCTCCACAAGAGAGAATCTAACCATCTCCCCTTGACATTCGATGGCATTACCGTTATGGAATCCCCCTCCTGGGGATTAACCTTGACCAGAAATTGAACCGGGACTAGCCATATAGATACTGTGGCTACAAGAGGAGGTCAGAGACTGGAAATTTGGCAAAGAGTAACTCATCTCCTGGCTCCCCAAAGTCTGTTCACCATCTACAATGTATCAGTCAGAAGTGTGATGGAATACTCTCCACTTGTTTGAAGAGTGCTGCTCCAACAACACTCAAGAAACCTGACATCATCCTTAAAAAAGCAGCCCCACTTGCTTGGCAACACCTCCAATACCTTTGACATTTCACTCATCCACCATCTACGCATGTGTGCCATATACAGGATGCACTGCAGCAGCTTACCGAGCTCCTTCGACAGCATCTTCCAAACCCACAACCTATGCCAGCTAGGAGGACAAGGGCAGCAGATCCATGGAGACACCACCACCTGCAAGTTCCCCTGCAAGTCACACACCAACCTGATTTGTTCCACAACATCTAGAGGGACAAGTACAGCAGTCACCACCACGAGCTAATATTCTCAAAATCCAAAGCATGGCTCCGAGTACTTTAGGAGTTGATACTTAAATATGCAGGAGATATACAGAAGTGTCACAGAAGATATTGTAGCCACAATGCTTTAGAACATAGAACATAGAACATAGAACAGTACAGCACAGAACAGGCCCTTCGGCCCTCAATGTTGTGCCGAGCCATGATCACCCTACACAAACCCACGTATCCACCCTATACCCATAACCCAACAACCCCCCCCCTTAACCTTACTTTTATTAGGACACTACGGGCAATTTAGCATGGCCAATCCACCTAACCTGCACATCTTTGGACTGTGGGAGGAAACCGGAGCACCCGGAGGAAACCCACGCACACAGGGGGAGGACGTGCAGACTCCACACAGACAGGGACCCAGCCGGGAATCGAACCTGGGACACTGGAGCTGTGAAGCATTTATGCTAACCACCATGCTACCCTGCTGCCTTTAGAAAGATAACAAGTTTATTACAAATATGACGTATGTAAAATTGCTATACTTAGGGACTGTGTCTTTAATTTAGGGTAAGTTTTTAAAATTCATTTAAGAGATGTGGCCATCATTGCCTAGGCTAGTATTTATTACCCATTCCTAATTGCCCTCCAGAAGGTGATGGTGAGCTGCTACCTTGAACCACTGCAGTCCATGTGCTGAAGGTACACGCTCAGTGCTGTTAGGGAGGGAATTCCAGGATTCTGACACAGCCAACAATGAAGGAATAGTTCAAGTCAGGATGGCTTATCAGGGAACTTCCAGGTAGTGGTGTTTATGTCCTTGGCCTTCTAGGTGGTAGATGTTGTGGGCTTGGAAGGCCCTGCCTAAGGAATCTTAGTGAGATTCTGTTGTGCACCTAATAGATGGTATGCACTGCGGCCACTGTTTGTCGGTGGAGGGAGTGAATGTGGAAGGGCTGCCAAACAAGTGAGGTTGCTTTGTCCTGGATGGTGTCAAGCTTCTTGAGTGTTGTTGGAGCTGCATTCATTCATGTAAGTGGAGAGTATTCCATCACACTCCTGGCTTGTTCTTTGTAGATGGTGATTGGCTTTGGGGAGACAGGAGGTGAGTTAATCACCACAGAATTCCTAACTTTTGACCTGCTCTTGTAGCCACAGTATTTATATGGCTAGTTCAGTTTCTGGTTAATAGTAACCCCCAGAATGTTGATAGTAAGGGATTCAGCGATGTTAATGCCATTGAATGTCAAGGGGCGATGATTAGATCCTCAGGTCATTGCCTGGAGGAATGAAGTTGGAGGTGACTAAGTTGCTAAAGGAGGACCCAAGTTGTTTTACTGGGAAGAAGGTGCATGATGTTCACATCTGCAAACAATATGCAGGATAGCTGTTCTAACTGTGTTAGTCTCCAAGTCACAGGGAGATGTTAGAAATGCCAGATCTTGTAACCAGTTGTATGTTAAATTGTTTATTTAATTCCACGACAGAAGCATCATAGAATTTACAGTGCAGAAGGAGGCCATTGGCCCATCGAATCTGGACTGGCCCTTAGGAAAGAGCACCCTACTTAAGCCCACACATCCACCCTATCCCCGTAACTCAGCAACCCCACCTACCTTTTTTGGACACTAAGGGCAATTTATCATCGTCAATCAACCTAACCTGCACATCTTTGGATTGTGGGAGGAAACGGAGCACCCGGAGGAAACCCACGCAGACACAGAGAGATCGTGCAGACTCCACACAGACAGTGACCCAAGCCGGGGATCGAACCTGGGACCCTGGAGCTGTGAAGCAATTGTGCTAACCACTGTGCTACTGTGCTGCATGTTGTCAGGGAGGTAGGCTTTAAGAGGGCAAGCACCCATAGGAAGCTATTGTAGGGTCAGGTTTGAGATTTTCCGAAATATCAATAAACATCATGGACAGGGTTGGTCTGACAGAATCAGAGAGAAAGAGAGCAGAGGGATAGGGGCAGCAAGTCCTTATTGTTCACCATGCGGGTGAGAGTTTGGGGTCTGATTGAAAAGCCCGTTTGTGAGGATGTCTAGCTGTGCCTAGAGGGTGGGATCTCCTATTCATCCCTCACTGTCAAAGCAGGAGGAGTAGATGCTATCCAACAAGGAGTAGATGCAAAGGAAACTGGAGTCAAGAATAGCTGTGTCCTGGTTCCTAGAGAATCAAGTGTCCACTGTTTTAGCACACTGGGTTAAACAATTGGCTTGTAATGAAGCAGCGCGGGTTCAATTCCTGTACCAGCCACCCCGAACAGGCATTGGAATGTGGCGACTAGGGGCTTTTCACAGTAACTTCATTGAAGCCTACTTGTGACAATAAGCGATTATTATTATTATTACTTAAGGGACAGAATAAAATATAACTGTGGCAGGGAGATTTTCAGGCATTTTCAGTGTTTTAAAAAAAAATTTAGATTACCCAATTATTTTTTCCAATTAAGGGGCAATTTAGCGTGGCCAATCCACCTACTCTGCACATTTTTTGGTTGTGGGGGCGAAACCCACGCAGACACGGGGAGAATGTGCAAACTCCACACGGACAGTGACCTGGCATTTTCAGTGTTAAACGGAGGATCTTTTCTGTAGTTTAGAGCATAATTTGCCAACAGAAAAAGTGTCTGATCAGTGTTTCTTTTAAATTTGTGTGTTGCACTGGTCTTAAAAACTGAAATCTTATTGTATGTACCTTTCAGCCATTCACTGGAAGCTGGAGTTTATTTTAAAGTTATGGTGATCGTAACACGATTTTGAGGTCAAATGGTGGTCAGAGGATTTCCTGAAATCAATTTTGGTATATTTGACTTCCAGAAATCCATTCAAATTAAGGAACTGGAGAATCAAAAATGTCTTAACTGAGTCGTATGATTCATGGATGTTGCCTTATAGATAAAAGAAGGTTTTTAGCCATCTTTTATTAATCAACATAATTTTTCTCTTGGAATTTAGTCTCCTGGGAGGATCATTAGCTTCCCCAGAGGTACCTGAGAATGACATGAATGCTGATAATTGGCCCCTTTTCAATTCGTAATTATTAATCCAGTGATTCCAAAAGGACCCTCGTGCAGAATCTCATTACCCTCCCAACTGCCAGTCTCAACATTGAACAGCCCGCTGGTTTTCGGGCAGTACGGCATGCTCCTTGAGTCTTACAACTTAATGTTGAGGGCCTGCTGCCCAGCAATGTTTCATTGGGTTTCTTCCCACCCAACACTCCATCAATATAATTTACTTCCAAGTGATGCATATTGGAACTGAAACAGAACAAGTGGTGGACTATTCACAGCTCCATGGTCCCAGGTTCGATTCCCGGCTTGGCTCACAGTCTGTGTGGAGTCCGCACGTTCTCCCTGCGTCTGCATGCGTTTCCTCCGGGTGCTCCAGTTTCCTCCCACAAGTCCCGAAAGAGATAATTTGGACATTCTGAGTTCTCCCTCTGTGTACCCGAACAGGTGCCGGAATGTGGCGACTAGCGGCTTTTCACAGTAACCTAATTGCAGTGTTAATGTAAGCCTACTTGTGACAATAAAGATTATTATTATTCTATTTTCTAAATAATAAAAGTTATAGCCGACAACTGTGATTTGCCGGGGTTGTGATGGTTGGTGGTGGTGATTGTACCCCCGAGGATGCACTGGTGGACCCTCCAGAAGCCCCCACACAAAGACTGTGGGAATCGTCTGGGAAGTTAAAACTTTTGATGGCCAATCGCCCTGCAACTGGAACATCTGATACTCTGATTTAAATTGGAGACTTTGGATTGTTCCGTCTCTCTTCGCAGGATAGTTACCCAGGAAAGGTTAAATGGATTAAAACAAGGGTGGCACAGTGGTGCAGTGGTTAACACTGCTGCCTCATGGCACCGAGGACCCGGTGTTCGATCCCGGCCCCAGGTCACAGTCCTTGTGGAGTTTGCACATCCCCCCCGTGTTTGCGTGGGTCTCACCCTCACAAACCAAAGATGCGCAGAGTAGGTGGATTGAACATGCTAAATTGCCCCTTGATTGGAAAAAAATAATTGGGTACTCTAAATTTATTTTAAAATGAGGATTGAAACCACTTCCGACTCCTGATTAACTATGGTACCAAAGACCCCCAACTCTCCGCCTGACCAACCCGACCACCCAACCCTGCCCCGATCTCTTCCCCAACCACTTGATTCCCACCTGACCATCCCAACCCACTGAATGTACTTTCCCTCTCCCTAGCTTCTCCCAAGTGGCTGGGACCTTTAAACTCACCCTGTTTCCAGCAACAAGTGCTGTAAAGCTGGGCTTGGCTTCATGCCCCCCTGTCATTGCTCACCAGGCTTGGGACAGAGGATTGGGTGAAAGATGTGCAACTTTCGACCTGGGCAGCACGATGGCGCAGTGGGTTAGCCCTGTTGCCTCACGGCACCGAGGTCCCAGGTTCGATCCCGGCTCTGGGTCACTGTCCGTGTGGAGTTTGCACATTCTCCCCATGTTTGCGTGGGTTTCGCCCCCACAACCCAAAAGATGTGCAGGCTAGGTGGATTGGCCACGCTAAATTGCCACTTAATTGGAAAAAAATTGATTGGGTACTCTAAACTTAAAAAAAAACTTTCGACCTGGGCAAATAAAAAGGAGCGGAGTGGCAATCTGACAGTGAATTACCACTACATCAAAGTACGGGGCCTTAATCCTGCTTGATGGGCGACTCACAAGAGAGAAGATTCGGACTTTGTACTGAGTTGGTCAACTAACTGATGTCAAAACTAACAGGTCCAGCAGTGAATCAATTTTCTTGACTAGGGTGCAGTCTAAAAAGGAAATATGCAGGCGAGGCAGAAGGATTTGAACCCACTCTCTGGAGGGTCATTGAATTGTAATTGTAAATCTTGATCAGAACTGACAAAATAATGGATGTGAGAGGGACAACTTATCAGTGATAATTGAATTTTACAAGTGATTGACATATTTCATAAAGTTCAAAACTGGTACCTGCCACAGAAATGTAAAAAGCTGTAAAACACTGGGCAGGGTGAGAGGTTTTACCAAGTCAGTTCTATACACAGGACTTTTGTCACGGTGATTTGGTTTCCCAGAATAAAAGCAGATTTGAAAGGGTCAGTGGGCAGAAGAATTGAAATGTTGTTGCTTCTCTGTGTGTGAGCCGCTGAAAATGTGGAGTACTTCCCTGAAACTTTCAGCTTCTAGAAAGATACAGACGGAAGAGGAAGCAGAACTGAGTGAGCAACAGTCCTGCTCATGATGTGCACTTAACAAGTAAGGAGCCCCTTTATCTTCAAGTTGGAGCCTGAGGGAGGACTGTTTGGAATTCAACTTTCTGTATGATTGCCAGAGGGAAAACAGACAGAAGGTTTGTGAAGGCCTCCAAACAACTGTTGCTTCTCGTAGATTGCCGCTGGTGATTGAAGCCAATCTGACATTCGTTCAGAGTTCTTTGTTGTGCCTGAAAAGAAGCTTCAGCAATCTATCTGTAGAACGAAGAAGAAACTTCATCATTTCATAGAACATGCAGTTGTTGAAAACTACAATTGTGTCTGGAAGCACAGCTTTTTGACAAGTTCCATACCCCCCAAAAAACATTTTGTGCTTTCACTCTTCAATAAATGACGCAGCTGTAATTTCAAGATTGTCCTCTTCTTCTGGATTTATCCTGGTCATAGGAAATACATCGACCCCATTGAAGCCCATTATCACTTGGTGCTGAACTAGATATGGTGACCCAAGCCCTTCCAGAGTTTTTAGGTTTTTGACACTAGGGCCTAGTCATTTATTGTCATTTTGGAGCCTGTTGCAATTCTGAGCATGGATCTTTAATTAAGCATAAATTTAATTGAGCAGAACACATTATCAATCAAACCCCACACACACTCTAATTTCATTTGCAAACCTGGGCAATCGCGCACATACAATGGCAATGCCAAAAAAACTAGTCAATGTATCATACCAGGCTAGTCTAAATAAAACACCCAACTGTATTCAACATTGAAGAAAGTAGACTTTACCATAAAACAACAGTCTGGCATGACCCAGAAAGTTGAGCAAAATGGAAAAGAAAATTGCATTGATTTTTTTGGAGGGTGTAATAACTTTGGCCCACTAGCTGGGTATGAAACAACCAATGTTTATTTGCAACATACCATCTTACAGTCTTGCAGCTTTTGTGGCCGCCAGTCAGCCAGTTTGGAATCCAGTGGTGCACTTGATACATGAAGCTAAGGGTCTGCATTTATGTAGTGCCTTTCATGATGGCAGTGGTCCCCAAAGTGCTTTGCAAATCAGTGAGGTACTTTTGAAGTATAAGTTACGCCCAGGCTCTGATGGAAAAAAAATGTGTTTTATCACCTCGGAATTGCAGAAACACAGGGAGGTGATGAAGGAGGACCTCGTGGCAGCTGTGGGGGCAGCAGGGGAGGCTGCGATGGCCCCCATGAAGGAGACTATGAGCAAGCTGGAATGGAGGCTGAAGACTCTAGATGTAACAGCAGGAGACCTCGAAAAAGTTGCCATGAATAGAGGTGATCAGATTGTGGCACTAGAAGCCGAGGTGATGAGGCTGGTCCAGACTCAGAAAAAGTCAATAACCGGAAAAACAGATCATGTTGGCAAAAAGCCGTGGTTCATGGGGCTACCAGAGGGCACGGCGGGGAGGAACCCCACTGAGTATATGGCCGCGATACTCAGGAAGCTGGTTGGCGAAGAGGACGTTGCCAAGCCCCCGGAGGTAGACCGCGGTCGTGAGTCGCTCCAGCAACCGGCCAAAGCTGGGCAACCACCAGGAGGATGATTGTGAGGGTCCACATATACCAGGACGAGGAGCGGATCCTGAGCTGGGCGGAATGCGTGGAAGTGTGCAAGTGGGGAGGGCAGTCCATCCGATTGTACCAGGACATTGGAGTCAACCTGACCAAACACCAGGCAGAATGTAACGGTGCTAAATCCACCCTGTATAGGTGCAGTTTGGCATGCTCTACCCTGCCAAGCTATGGGTCACTACTTCAACACACTGGAGGAAGCCAATATGTTTTGCAAAAAATGAACCGGGGAAACAGCAGTAGAAGGCAATGATCATAGAAGAGGGGATAAGGGGGACAGATATAGACGGGGTTAAATTGGGGAATTCAATTGTTGAGGGGAGCTGCTGCACTAGTGAACAGGCTGGTATTTGGAGATGCAATGAAGGAGGAGGCCGTGCGGGAGGGAGGGTACGTTTGGCAGAATGCAGGGGAAATCAGATGCTCAGGGGAAGCAAAGAGCAAGAATGGAGGAAACGAGGGGGTGGGTACAGCCCAAAGATGGTGGAGCATACGGGTAGAAGGCGCCATGGGGGAAATCAGCCGGGGGGGGGGGGGATGGTGGGGGGGGAGGGTAGTGTGCTGGATACAACAGGTCGCATGTGGAGGTGGTGGAAAAAAAGGGAAGTAGACAGTGGCCATTTTGAACAGACTGAAAGTGAGGGCAGCCAAGACAAACAGCGCAGGACCCAAAAATAGACAAATCCAACCCTAGGCCGGGAACTGTGTCAGGAATGGCACGAGAATTAAACACCTTTATGCAGCAGATGGGGGAAGTGGATGCATGAAGATTCAATCGCCCAAGGGAAAAATAATTCTCCTTCTCCCACGTAAACGAGGCCTACTCGCATACACTTTTTAATCGTAGAGAAAATGGTGCTTCCAGGGAGAGTAAAGACAGAATACTCCGCGATCGTAATCTCTGGCCATGCGCCGCACTACATGGACGTGAGGTTTGAGAAGGGCCGGATCCAATGCCCCCCCATGGAGGCCGGACACAGCCCTCTTCGCCGATATGCAATTCTGCGTAAAAATATCCCAAGCCATCGCCGGTTACGTAACCTGCAACCAAAACAGGGAGGTCTCATCCTCCATGGTCTGGGAGGCACTGAAGGCAGTGATCAGGGGGAAAAAATAACTTCTAGGGCCTTTTGTGATGAGAAGGAAAGGATGACCAGGCAGTGGCTGGTCGACTCCATACTGGAGGTGGATCAGCGGTACTCCATGGTCCCGACCTTGGGCGGAGAGGAAAAAGCTGCATATGGAATTTGATCTGCTCTCCACAGGAAAAGCAGTCCACCACCTCTGGCAGTCACGGAGGGGGCTTCTATTACAAACATAGAGATGAGGCCTGACACAGCTAAGGAAGCAGACTGCCATGAAAGGAATGGTGCAAGTCAGGGACAGGGATGGTAGGTTGTGGTCCCGAACAAGATTAATGAGGCCTTTGCATACTTTTACGTAGGCATGTTCACCTCCGAGCCCCGAAGAGTGACTCTGAGAGCAAACAATTCCTCGATGGACTGGATATGCCAGTGGTGATTGAGGACAAGAAACAATGACTGGAAGCACCACTAAAGTTCGATGTGACCATGGAAGGCATCAATTCCATGCAGTCAGGGAAGGCGCCAGGACTAGATGGGTTCCCGGTAGACTTTCACGAAACCTTTGCAACATTGCTGGCCCCGCACCTGTGGGAGTTGTTCAACAATTCACCGGCACAGACCTCAATTTCACTGATCCTAAAAAAAGACAAGGATCCAACAGAGTGTGGGTTATACAGACCCATCTTTGATGCTAAAGTCCTAGCAAAAGCATTGGTGAAGCGTCTGATGAGTTGCCTGCCAGATGTGATCGTGGAAGATCAGACCGGGTTTGTCAAGGGCAGGCAGCTGACAGTGAACATCAGATGCCTGATGTTGAATGTAATAATGGCCTAATCCGGACAGGAGACACCAGAAGTGATCATCTCCCTGGACGCTGAGAAATGCTTCGATCTAGTAGAACGGAGGTACCTCCTGGAGGTGTTTGGGTTTGCAGCAGGGTTCACCATGTGGATGAAACGTCTGTGCAGCTTTCCTATGGTGAGTGTGCAGACAAACGCCACCAGCTCCAAATACGTTTGCTCCACAGGAACAAGGCAGGGGTGCCCGTTATCCCCGCTCGTTTTCACACTGGCCAATAAGCTACTGGTAATCAGCCTTAGATGACAGAGTCGTGGACCGGCATTCAGAGAGGGGGCAGGGAGCACAGAGTTTCACTTTATGCAGTGGAGGGGGGGAGGGGAGAGTGGGGGGGAGGGGAGAGTGGGGGGGAGGGGAGAGTGGGGAGGAGGGGAGAGTGGGGGGGAGGGGAGAGTGGGGGGGAGGGGAGAGTGGGGGAGAGGGGAGAGTGGGGGGGAGGGGAGAGTGGGGGGGAGGGAGGAGGGAGTGGGGGGGGGGGGGGAGATCTCCCTAGGGTACAAACGCCTTAGGGTACAAAAAAGCCATCTTGCACAGATGAATGGCTGAGACCACTGCATGTGAAACAAAGTACTATTCCTATAAATTTCACTTCTGGAGTATGAATTTGTACAAACTAGACACTGCTTCCTTTCTTCAACAAAGGTGCTAAAGCCAGAGCATCTGTTTCATTTGCAGTGAGGGTGAAATGTGTGAGGCCTGGCCCTACTAAACCTCCTATTCTACCACTGGGCAGCAAATGCCAGGGGCGGCTGAAGGAGCTGGAGGCAGACTGGGTCCAAATAGAGGAGGCCTCCTGCATAGGGACATCTCTCTGGGCGCTGGCCACCATCTGGTTCCAGGTTTCCCCCCCTGCCCCCACACACACACACACACACCCTAGGAGCCTGATGGTAGTAGTCACATTGAAGGCCTGGAACCAGTTCAGGCGCCACTTCAAACTCAGTGGTATGTTTTTTTGAGGCCCCCATCTGCAACAATCATACATTCACCGCTAGGATAGATGCCACATTTAGGATACGGAAGGAGGACAGAGAGGCCTTGAGGATGAAGGACCTGCACATGGATGGTAGAATAGCAACCCTGGGGGAACTATCAGAGAAGCTGCAACTCCCGAAAGGGAACAAGCTTTAGTACTTGCAGCTGCCCGGCTTTCACCACAAAGAGATAAAAATGTCCCCCCAGTTACCCCGACACACACTGGGCTGGATTGGCTAGGGGGTGACAAATATGACGACTTGTACGGGCGACTCATAGAAACGGTCAGGACTGCATTAGATGAAACGTGACAGGAGGGGGGGGGGTGGCAGGGAGGAGCTGGTCATGGAGATGGGGGGGGGGGACTCTGGGTCGAGGCGCTGCACAGGATCAACTCCACCTCCTCATGCGCAGGGCTAAGCCTGATGCTCAAGGTAGTGCACAGAGCGCACCTAACCAAGAAAAGGAAGAGCAGATACTTCCCGGAGATAGAGGACAAGAGCGAGCAGTGTCAGGCCTGTCCAGCCAACCACACCCTCATGTTCTGGTTCTTCCCCAGGCTCGATGGGTTCTTCGAGGCAATGTCCAGGGCTGTGGGGGGGGGGGGGGGGGGGGTTAAGATGGAGCCACGCCCACTTGTGGCGGTCTTCAGGGTGTCAAAGCTCTTCCCATGGATAGGGGCGGACACTCTGGTCTTTCCCTCTCTGATCACCCGACTGAGACCTCTGCTAGGCTGGAGGTCGGCAGCGCCACCCAGAGTCTCAGAGTGGCTCTCTGATCTGGCTGAATTCCTAAATCTGGACAAATTATAATTCTCAATCTGGGGGGGCCGAGGAGAGATTCCACGACACATGGAGAAGGTTCACCAACCTTTTCCAAGTCTGAACCGGGGAAGCAGAACATCCTACACATCTTCTAAAATCAACGGTTTGACATGACTCTTCCCGTCACAATAAATGTAAATAAAATGATCTCTTTGTAACCATTGTAAATAAGGAAATGTGATTATAAGGTCTATGGTCACAGGCACGGTAACGACCTGTGATTTTTATGTGGTTGTTGTTCTTGTTCTTTTTTTTTGTTTTATTTTATTCACAGATGTGTTCTGTAAATTCAAAGTCCAAATGAATATACTTTTTCAAGAAAAGGATTCTGAAATGATATAATTCTGCTTTAATTTTATTTCTTGCTATTCATATCTCACTAGACCACACTATGGCAGATGGGGCCTTTTAATTCAGTTAATTAAAAACATCTGGAATAAAAAGCTAGTCTTGGTAATGGGGACCACGAAACCATAGGATTGTGGTTTTAAAAATCTTCTGGATCGCTAATATCCTTTAGGGAAAGAAATCTGCCATCTTTATCACGTCTGCCCAATATGTAACTCCAGATCCACAGAAATGTGGTTAACTATTAAATGTCCTCTCAAATATCCCAAAGCAAGCCAGTTGGTTGAATCAAGACACTATGAAATTATCTAAAAGGATTAAAAACAGACCACAGGTCATCAACTTAGGCACCAACCCAGAAAAATCCTCCCATGAACATAGAATCCATCATAGAATCCCTACAGTGCAGAAGGAGGCCATTTGGTCCAGCGAGTCTGCACCAGCCCTTGGAAAGAGCAGCCCACTTAAGCCCACTTAAGCTACCCTATCCCAGTATCCCCAACTCACCTTTCGGACACCAAGAGGCAATTTAGCATGGCCAATCCATCTAACCTGCACATCTTTGGACTGGGAGGAATCCAGAGCACCGGGAGGAAATCTACGCAAATATGGGGAGAAAATGCAAACTCCACACAGTCACCCGAGTCCGGAATTGAGCCCTGGTCCCTGGAGTTGTGAGGCAGCAGTGCTAACCACTGTGTCACCGTGCCATTTGGGGACTTCAGCCAAAATTGGGCAAGCTATCCCGCAACAATAGGCATGGTCCTACTCAGAGAATCATACCTTACAGCCAATGATCCAGCCTCCTCCACCGTCTTGGGCATGTCCTGTTCCACTGACAGCTCAGACTCATCACATTGTGGTAGATAGCTGGAGGGAGCGGCCATGGGAGTCCCCAGCATTCACTCTGGACTCCATGAACTCTCTTAACAGCCATAACCAGGCAAGGAAACCTGCTGATGATTACCACCGACTACCCTCCCTTAATTGACAAATCTTCATTCTTCCATGTTTAATACCATCTAGAAGAAGCACAGAGAGTACGAAGAAAACAGTATATTCTGGGTGGTTAAAAGCCAGCATCTAAATTCAATTAACTCTCAATTGATACACAATTAACAGAGCTCACCAAACTCCTTACACAAATGCATCAGTCCAAGACAACAGAAGTATCATTCCTTGTTCTACCTCACACTGCCATGTTGCAATATGGTCGTTAGGGAGCCTGGCAGTGAAAGATAGAACAATGAGGTGTAGGTAATATGTGGTTGCAAGCTTTTATTTACAGAGAAGACATGTGCACCTTCAAGCAACAAATCATCTTTCAGTCTGCTCCGATATAACTCTATTTTAAACCAGTAATTGGGTGCTGGTTATGACATTTTGCACAAAATAAAGATGGGGAATTAAACCCCGGCAGCAAAATCACTGAATCCAAGCTACTAGGTATTTTTGTTGTCTATCTGTTTAGCGAATTCAGCTGCCAACCTGAATAGTAAAAATCACAACAGCTTTCACTTCCAGATATATTAATTGAATTTAACTTCCACCAGCTACACTTGGTGGGATTTGAACCCACATCCCCAGAGCATTAGTCTGGCAATATTACCACTATGTAACCACGTCTTCCCCTGCCCCTGATATATGGTCAGTCCTCAATTAAAAGCCAGCATCTAAATTCAATTAACTCTCAATTGATACACAATTAACAGAGCTCACCAAACTCCTTACACAAATGCATCAGTCCAAGACAACAGAAGTATCATTCCTTGTGCAGACGACATGGTGTCTTCACACTGAGAACACCCTCCATTACTACGTTAAATGTGATCGAGTCAGAACAGATCTGCCACTCAAAGGTTAGCATCTATTAAGTGCTGTGGGCCAACAGCAGCATCCCCATCAGTCTCCTCTCACTCGTTGGTAAAATGATGGAAAGTGCCATTGATAGCATTATCAAGCAGCATTTACTCAGCAGTGACCTACTCAATGGTGCCTGGTTTGGAACGTGCCTGGGCCACCTCAGCACCTGACTTCATTCCAGCCTCAATCCGGATAAGACAAAGGAGCTGGATTCCAGAGGTGAGAGTGACTGCCCAAGACACATCAGGGCATCCTTATAAAATTGAAGTCAGTGGGAATCGTGCAAAAACTCCACACTGGTTGGAGTCGTACCTGGCATAAAGGTGGGTGGTTGTCATTGCTGGAGGTCAATCATCTCGGTTCCAGGACATCACGGCAGAAGTTCCTCAGGGTAGTGCCCTCGGCCCAACCATCTTCAGCTGCTTCATCACTGACTTCCCCTCCATTATCGGGGCAGAAGTGCAGATATTTGCTGATGAGTGCACAGTGTTCAGCACCATTCACGATTCCTCAGGTACTGAAGCAATCCTTGTCCAAATGCAGCAAGATCTGGATAATACCCAGGCAAGGGCTGACAAGTAACATTCGGCCCAAATAAGTGGCAGGCAAAGACAATTTCCAACAAGAGAGGGCCTACCCATCACATCTTTTATTTTCCACTCCCATCGCAGAACCCGCTCAACGCAAATAGGAGTAGAAAATCCTGGCCAGTGAGTTTGTGTGCGTGTGAGAGAGGGTGTATGTGTGTGTAAGTGTGTGCGCATGAGAGAGAGTGAGGTCATATGTGTGTATGAGAGTGTAAGTGCGTGTGTGAGAGAGGGTATGTGTGAGGGTGTGTGGGCGAGGGCATGTGTGAGGGTGTGTGGCAGAGGGCGTATCTGTGTATGAGAGAGTGTGTGTGTGTGCGTGAGAGAGAGAGGGTGAGTGTGTGTGAGAGAGAGAGTGAGTGTGAGCAAGCAAATGTGTGTGAGAGAGAGTGAGTGTGTGTATGATGTGAGAGTGATGTGTGAATGATGTGAGATAGTATGTGAGAGACTGAGTGCGTGTGTGAGAGACAGTGGGTGGGATTCTCCGACCCCCTGCCGGGTCGGAGAATCCCTGGGGGGGGGGCAGCGTGAATCCCACCCCGACGCTGGCCACCATATTCTCCGGCACCATTTTTTGGGCAGGGGCGGGATTCACGCCACGCCGGTCAGGGGCCGTTGGCAGCGGTCCCCCCGGCAATTCTCCGGGCCCAGATGGGTTGAGCGGCCGTCCGTTTTTGGCCAGTCCTGTCGGCGTGAGTTACTCACCTTACGCAAGGCGGGACCTGGCAGGTAAATCGTCGGGGGGTCCTCGGGGGTCGGGCGCCGGGGGATCTGATCCCGGGGGTGCGCCCCACGGTGTCCTGGCCCGCGATCGGGACACACCGATCTGCGGGTGGGCTTGATCCGTCGGGGCACTCCTTTCTTCCGCGCCGGCCCCTGTAGGGCTCCGCCATGCGCGTGATAATGCTGGTCCTTTGGCGCATGCGCAAACTCGTGCCGTCGGTTCGGCGCCGGCTGGAGCGACGCCAACTCCTCCGGCGTCCACCTAGCCTCCGAAAGTTCAGAGAATTCCGCACTTTTGGGGCTGTTGACGCCGGAAAGGTTGACGCCAGTTCTCCCGCCGGTGTGGGAACTTAGGGCGAGATTCCCCGGACTCACGACGGGTCGGAGAATAGCGGGCGTCGGAAATTTTTACGGTGACGCTGTTCCGACGCCCTCCCGCTATTCTCCGAACCCCGCAAAATGTCGGAGTCGGCATTCCCGACAAACACCTCCTTCCCGCCCCTGACACGACCAGAATCGCCACTGATAGCCCCCCCCGCTATTCACCGGCCCGGATGGGCCGAAGTCCCGACGTCATGGCGCCCTGTTTGCACGTCGTGAAACACACCTGCTTTTTAAATTCGTCAACCAGTCGGCCTGGCTGACGACAGCTTGGAGGAGGTCAGGGCACCACTCTGCGCACCGCTCAGCGCACCGCTCGAGTCTGGCCACAACGGGGAAGGCATCCCTGAGAACGGGAGGGGGTCCAGAGCGGGGGGAGTGTGGGGTGACGGGGGAGGCAGTGTGGGGCGATGGGGGAGGCAGTGGGGGGCGATGGGGGAGGCAGTGGGGGGCGACGGGGGAGGCAGTGGGGGCGACGGGGGAGGCAGTGGGGGAGACGGGGGAGGCAGTGGGGGAGACGGGGGAGGCAGTGGGGGAGACGGGGAGGCAGTGGGGGGCGACGGGGGAGGCAGTGGGGGGCGACGGAGGGGGGGGGTTAGGTAGAGAGTGAGCCGTCCAACCCCGTAACAATATGTCTGCCAGCATGCCATGGTGTGCCGGTGACGAGGACACGGCCGCTGGTTCCCCTGTGGCTTCCGGACACAGGCCACTGACGCACCCGTGAGGAGGCCATAGTTTACTGGCCGTTGGATGCAGAAAGTGACCAGGGGTTAGGCTGACCGCGTGTCAGCAGCGCGACCAGGCCACCGGGACACACTGGTATCCCATGGCTGGTGGCTGTCGAGGTGTCGACTAACCTCCGTCTAACATGTCCCGTTTCTCTGCCTCCCACCACCCTTCTGTAGGTTAGCACGATGTATGGGAACAGAACGGCGATGTTCTGCGCAGTGGTTGGGGCCGCTCTACTGGATTTGGAGATGCAGCAGCATCCACACCCACAACCCGCAGTGGCTGCAGGGCCAGCTGCAGCAGCAGAGGGTAGGGCTGAGGAGTTGCCAGTCGTCGAGCAGCATGGGGGGGAGGAGGAGGAGGAAGAGGAAGAGGAAGAGGAGAGAGTGAGGGTGCAGCCACGGCGCCAGAGGCGACGACCAAAGCCGAGGGTGTACCGTTTCCGGGTCTCTTTCCTAACAATGCCGGACATCACCTGCAGGAGAAGACTCCGGCTGAGTAGGCAGACGGTGATACATATCTGCCAACTCCTGTCGCACCTCGCCCCACGTGGAACGGGGGGAGGACACGCGATCCCGGTTGCCAGCAATGTGACGGTCGCTCTGAACTTCTATGCTACCGGCTCCTTCCAGTCTCCGAGCGGGGACGTCTCCGGGATCTCCCAGTCATCGGTCCACAGGTGCATCCGGGATGTGACCGACGCCCTCTATGCCATCGCCGATCGCTACATCACCTTTCCCGAGGACCGAGCAAGTCAAGACTCACGAGCCCGTGGATTTGCCAGTGTGGCCGGGATACCGAGGGTTCAGGGGTCAATCGACTGTGTTCACGTCCCCATGCGCCCGCCTGCTGTGGACAAGGAAGTGTTCACAAACAGGAGGGGGACATACTCCATTAATGTCCAGGTGGTATGCGACCCCCACATGAGGTTCATGAACGTCTGTGCAAGGTTCCCAGGGAGTGTGCATGACTCCTACATACTAGCGCAGTCGTTCATCCCTGCGATGTTTGAGGGACGTCCCCCCCGGCTGAGGGGCTGGTTGCTAGGCGACAGGGGTTATCCGCTGCGGTCTTGGCTGATGACGCCTATACGGCGGCCTCAGACCAATGCGGAAACACGATACAACGAGGCCCATGCAGCAACCAGGGGTGTGGTGGAGCGCTGCCTTGGCCTCCTGAAGATGAGATTCAGGTGCCTGGACCGCTCCGGAGGGGCCCTGCAGTACCAGGCCGACAGGGTCGCTCGCATTGTAGTGGTCTGCTGTGCGCTGCACAACATCGCGATGCAGAGGGGAGATGACCTGTTGCAGGAGGAGGAGGGAGAAGCTAGTGGCAGTGGTGCCAGCACAGAGGAGGAGGAGGAGGAGGAGGAGGAGGCGAGGGAGGAGGAGGAGGAGGAGGAGGAGGAGGAGGAGGCTGGCGGAGTGGCGGGCGCAGAACGCAGACACGACCCAGGTGCTGGTGATGTCCAGGAGGCGGCACGACGGACCCGGCAAGGACGGCGGGCACGCGACGCCCTGGTGGCAGCACGGTTCACGCATCGCATGTGACGTCCCCGATGAACACCAAACCACCACCTGCATCGCTAGTCATGCAGAGGGTCACCACACAACTGCCACCACCACAACCCTCCCCCCCCCCCCCCCCCCCTCAGTGTACACTGCTCCACTTCGACATGACGCTTATCACTGGGTGCAGACGGAATGGCACAACATTGATGGCTGTGTCAGCGGGTGTGATCAGTGCCATGTGGAATGATGACAGCCCGCTCTGCGAAGAGCTGTGAGCTCAGAATCGTTAGAGAGAGTCTGACCCATGGCAATAGCTGAACCATCCACCTTGGTGGCCGCTGAGTTCGTCACTGACACTCCATCACGTGCCCGCGTGGGCTAGCTGTGGGAGGGGGTAGGGGCAGGGACTGCACACCCGGCACCGAGGTTTCACCACCCGTCACCCCCAGCGACACTCGGTCACCATCACGATTCCTGTGGCTGTGGAACAATCACACGGTATTACAAGTAAGGTGGAACAGTGCGTTTAATATTAACAATTATTTACAGGTGCCCTAGCCCCTACAACTAAACTGTGCCCTTCACCCGTGCCAACTTACTCAGTGTCTATCTTAGTTGCCTTACGGGCCCTACCACTACGTCTAAGTGACTCCCCAGATGATACAGCAGGAGTGGAGGAGGATTGCTGCGAATCGCCCCCCTCGACTCGTTTCTCCTTGGCTAAGCGTTTCCTGGGGCGACCAGGCCTTGATGGGCCAGGCTGCTCTGCGGGCGTCTCGGGTGACATTGTGCCACCCTGCTCTGCCTGCTGCCCACCCGATGCACCAGGGATGGGACGGGGGAGGCCGAGAATTCCGGGACGTCCCGTGATGGAGTTAATGGGACGGGCCCCGAAACCTCCTC
The DNA here is from genome assembly GCF_902713615.1 of Scyliorhinus canicula. NCBI lineage: Eukaryota > Metazoa > Chordata > Chondrichthyes > Carcharhiniformes > Scyliorhinidae > Scyliorhinus > Scyliorhinus canicula. Next base: position 27,571,196 of record NC_052161.1, on the reverse strand, counting down.
CTCCCCCCTCGGGGAGCCCGGTGGCTCCCGGGCCTCACTTTGGGACAGAGGTGCGAGCGGGGAGGTGCCCCGTCGCACCACCGACACCTGGCGCTGCCAGTCCTGGAGGCCTGCAACGGTATCCACCAGGATCCGAAGGTTTGCAGAGACGGAGTCCAGGGAGTTAGACATTTCTGCCAGGGACTGTGCGATCTCAACCTGTGTGTGCACGACGCCATCCAGCACATGTGTCAGGCGGTTGATGGTCTCCGCGACCGACTGCTGCGACTGGGCCATGACCTGCTGAGACTCGGCCATGGCCCGCAGGGTGCCGGCAATGTCGTTTTGGCTCTGGCACATTGCTGCCTGTGAGAGGGCAGCCCTGTCCAGGGCCGAGAATGACGCGTGCACATTAACCCCAACGTCTTGCATAACCTGACCCATTGCCTCCACCGTGGATGCCACCCGTGCGGTGTCGGACTGGGTCTCTGCCATGAGCGGCACCACTCCATGCTCTTGGACGCGGTTCGACTCCTCTAACAGCGTCTGCAGAGCCAGGAAGGCTGCCCTCCTCCCACCATTGTTTCCCTGGGTTTCCTGAGGTATCGGCTGTGCGGGTGGGTTGATAAACTCCAGGAACTCAGAAAACGTCTGGGAGCCAGCTGCATCCTGGGCCTGGTCTGGCCTCCGCGAGTCCGGGCCCTCTGTTGCTCCGACCTCCACCTGCTGTACCTGCTCAGCTGTGATGTGCCAACCAGACTGTGCCCCAGGAGACTCATCACTAAATAGGCCCGCCGGGGTGTGTGTCTCTGGGATGATGGATGTGGTGGGAGAAAGCAGTGCCGCAAGCCCGATGCTCTCAATGTTTAGGGCCTCCTCCAGGGTGTGGGGCTGCTCAGCGACAGGAGGGTTGTCCCTGGCCATTTCTGGTGGTGGTGGTGGACTTCGAACCCTCTGTGCGTCCTGGTCCGCAGATTGGGTTGGGGCGGATAGGGCTGCCCGCTGATCAGGCACCCTCTGTTGTGAGGCCCCGGGTGAGGTGGCGGCAGATTCCTGTCTCCGTCTGGAGGCAGACGCCCTGGTTGTTCGGCATCACGTCCTAGGGAAGAGAATGAGACGGGTTATTTCGATTTGCTCGGCAGGCCGCTGGACGGTCCCAGTGGGCAGGGTTTGTGAAGGGACAGAGGATGGGGGAGGTGTCCCAGTGGGCAGGGTTTGTGAAGGGACAGAGGATGGGGGAGGTGTCCCAGTGGGCAGGGTGTGTGAAGGGACAGAGGATGGGGGAGGGGGGGGGGGGTGTTTGTCAGGGAGGGTTGTCTCACTTGCTGCAGTTCCGCCAACCTCGCATTGCGCGATATCGCGGGTGGCAGACCCCCCAACAAGGTCCAGGGCCCTCTGTTCAAAGGTGCTGAGGGGGTGCAGGTTGGGCGAACCCCCTCCAGTCTTGTGCCGCTCACGGTGGTTATGAGCGGCCTTGGCCTGTTGGGGGAGGGAACATAGGTAGATCATTACAAAACGGTAGGTATCAGCAGTCCGTTCAGATACTGGCACAGTTTGGGGGGGGGCAAGTTGTCATAAGACGATTGCATCTCTCCTCGGGGCCAGAGCGCTGGGTCTGTGACAACTTTGTGAACCACCCTCAAATAACTCTGCCCCAATCCCTCTCCCCCCCCCCTCCCGTGCCGGGGGGGTGGGGGGGGGTGCTTAAGTTAAGGGGGAGGGATGGTTGTGACTAGGGGGCACCCTCATGGCACTTACCCTGGCAGACCTGGTGAGGTCGTGTAGCTTCTTCCTACATTGCTCTGCTGAGCGAGGGGTCTGCCCCACAGCACTGACGGCAGCAGCCACGTCACGCCAGGCCTGGCGTACCGCGCTGGCAGGTTGGCGATGCCCTCTCCGCGGGCGGATGATGCCCCTCCTCTGCTCCACGGCATCGAGCAGCGCCTCGACGTCAGCATCTACAAAGCGAGGAGCAGCTCTCCTCGGCTCCGACATCCTGCCCGACAGATTCTGTGGTCGCCCGCGCCTTTTTACGGCGTCGGGCGGCGTCACGTGGGCGTGATCGTGTCGTCGTCGCGTTCCGTCGTCATCACGCACGTAATTGACGCGGCCGCGCTACTAGCCCATTTCCAGGAAGTGAATCCGTCGGGAAATGAAGCCTTCGCGACCGTCGTAAAACGCTCCCGATTTTTACGACGGTTTTACGACTTTCCGCGGGTGCGGAGAATTTCGCCCGTAGTCTGCAGAAGGGAGAATCCCGGCCCGTTTGTTTGAGCGTGTGTGGGAGAGTGAGGGAGAGGGAGCAAGTGTGTGTGAGAAAGAGTGTGTCTGAGAGAGAGTGAGAGGTAGAGAGTGTGAGAGAGAGGTAGAGAATGTGAGAGGGAGAGAGTGTGTGTGAGTGAGTGCATAAGAGTAAGTGAGCGTGCGTGAGAGTGTGTAAGAGAGTGAGTGTGCATAAGAGTGAGAGTGTGTGTGTGTATCATGTGAGAGTGAGTCTGTATGATATGAAAGACTGAGTGTGTGTGAGAGACAGTGAGTGTGTGTGCGTGTGTGCGTGAGAGAGAGAGAGGGAGCAAGTATGTGTGAGAAAGAGTGTGCCTGAGAGAGAGTGAGAGAGGGAGTGTGTGTGTGAGAATGAGTGTGTGAGAGGGAGAGAGTCTGTGCGTAAGAGTAAGTGAGCATCCTTGTGTGAGAGTGTGTGCAAGAGAGTGTGAGTCCATGAGACAGAGTGTGTATGAGAGAGTGAAAAGCTGTGGCTGTGAGAGTGTGTTGCGCAAGAGTTTGAGTGTGTGTGTGCGCGAGAATGAGTGAGTGAGTGTGTGCATGAGAGCGAGTGTGTGTGTGTGCGAGAGTGAATGAGTGTTTGCCCTCACCCCAACACGGCAATTGGTTTTCAGACCCACACACAGTGGATGAGGCTGAGGGAATGGGTACCCTGGGAGTGAACTGTTCACATACTCTGACCCTCTCACCCTCCAATGCTCAGTATACAGGCACACCAAATGGAAGGCAAATGGATTGTTGTAATTTATTGCAAGAAGAATGGAACATAATATCAGGGTGTTTTGCTGCAGTTGTGTGGTAGTCACCACTGATATATATATTAGGTATTTGTGGTAAGGCCCTGTACTACAGGTACGGGGGTAGTTCCCTGCCTGCTGGCTCCCCACAGCAGACAGTGTATAAATATGTGTGCTCCCCATACAGCAGCCATTTTGCTAGCTGCTGTAGGAGACCACACATCTTAGTACAGTGGTGGGCAAACTTTTCCGTGCAAGGGCCACGTTCAGAAATTCACAATTTTAAAGGGCCGCATAGTATATTAAGTAAAATAATTACTTCACCCGGTTATGATTCTGGGCGCCTCATATAGAACATAGAACAGTACAGCACAGAATAGGCCCTTCGGCCCTCGATGCTGTGCCGAGCAATGATCACCCTACTCAAGTCAACGTATCCACCCTATACCAGTAAGTAACCCAACAGCCCCCCCATTAACCTTAAAAAAAATTTAAAATTTATTTAAAAATTTTTTTTTTATGACTTGGTGGGCCGCATAAAGATCTTTGGCGGGCCGTAGTTTGCCCACCCTTGTCTTAGTATATTAAAGCCTCGATTGCGTTCATCTCTCGTCTTTGTGTAATTGATCGTGCATCAATTTAACACATTAAAGTTTTCATAAGATGGACCTCCGCATCAAGCCGGATCACCTGCAGCTGGATCCGCAATCGGGCAATGCCAAAAAGGACTTTGAACATTGACTAGCCTGTTTTGAAGCTTACATCAGGTCTGCACCAGACCCTATTCCAGAAGCTCAGAAGATTCAGATCCTTTACATGCGGCTGAGCTCAATGTCTTTCCGCTTATCCAGGATGCGCTGACCTACGACGACGCCATGGCGCTACTGAAAGAAAACCACGCTCAGCGGACTAACACACTTTACGCCAGACACATCCTCTCCACTTGTAATCAACTCCCTGGTGAGTCGGTAGAAGATTTCTGGCGTGTTCTAATCCGCCTAGTCAGAGACTCTGACTGTCAGGCTGTCACACCCACGGAACACTCGAACATGCTTATGAGGGACGCTTTTGTTACGGGGATAGGGTCAGATTACATCCACCAGCGCCTTTTAGAAGGGGCCACGCTCGACCTCGCGGCAACCACAAATCTTGCACTCTCACTGACGGTCGCCTCGTGCAACATCCAGGCCTACACCCTCGGCCACATGGCCCCCTCCTACGCATCGTGGACTCCGCAGACGGCCGCCCCATCGGGGACCCCAGTCAGCCAATCCCGCACCTGTGCCGCCCGCCTGCCAACCACATGGGGGCCCCAGATGTTACTTCTGTGGGCAGCCAAAACACCCCCGACAACGCTGCCCGGCCCGGAGCGCCCTTTGTAAGGCCTTACGGCAAGAAGGGGCACTTCACTGCGGTGTGCCAGGCCCGCTCAGTCGCCGTTATTGTTCCGACTCCCCCCATCGTAAGGCCAGTGGTCGCTGCCATCTCCCCAGGTTCTACACTGGTTTACTACTCAGCCTGGACTTCCAGTGCAACCTCCAGAGCCTAACATTGAAATTTGGTGGGCCCCTACCACCCCTTACTATGTGCGGCCTCGCGACCCTAAAGGTCGACCCACCTTCCCTATTTGCAAACTTAACCCCAGATTGCAAACCCGTCGCCACCAGGAGCAGTACAGCACCCAGGACAGGACCTTCATCAGGTCCGATGTCCAGCGACTGCTGCGGGAAGGCATCATCGAGGCCAGCAACAGTCCCTGGAGAGCCCAAGTGGTAGTGGTGAAAACTGGGGAGAAACACAGAATGGTCATGGACTATAGCCAGACCATCAATAGACACATGCAGCTCGATGTGTATCCCCTCCCACGCATATCTGATATGGTCAATCAGATTGCCCAGTACCGGGTCTTCTTAACTGTGGACCTAAATTCCGCCTACCACCAGCTCCCCATCTGTAAGGCGGACCGCCCATACATTGCCTTCGAGGCAGATGGCCGCCTCTACTACTTTCTCAGGGTTCCCTTCAGCGTTACCAATGGGGTCTCGGTTTTCCAACGGGAAATGGACCGAATGGTCGACCGGTACGGGCTGCGGGCACGATCAGCAGGACCATCTGTGGCCACGATCAGCAGGACCATGACGCCAACCTTGCCAAATTTCTCCACACTGCCACTCTCTCCAACCTAATTTACAACAAGGAGAAGTGTGTGTTCAGCATGAACCATTGAGCCATCCTCGGCTATGTGGTCCAGAAAGGAGTTCTGCGGCCTGATCCCGACCGCATGTGCCCCCTCATGGAACTCCCCTTCCCCTACTGCCCCAAGGCCCTCAAACATTGCCCGGGGTTCTTTTCTTACTACGACCAGTGGGTCCCAAATTATGCGGACAAGGCCCACCCACTCATCCAATCCACTCTTTTTCCCCTAACGGCCAAGGCTCACCAGGCCTTCAACCGTATTAAGGTCGACATCGCCAAGGCCACGATGCACGCAGTCGATGAGACGTTACCATTTCAGGGTTGCGGGTGGCTCTAGCCGCCACCCTCAACCCGGCAGGCAGGCCCGTGGCATTCTTTTCACGAACCCTTCATGCCTCCGAAATTCGGCACTCCTCCGTCGAAAAAGAGGCCCAAGCCATCGTTGAAGCTGTGCGGCATTGGAGGCATTACCTGGCCAGCAGGAGATTCACTCTCCTCACTGACCAACGGTCGGTAGCCTTCATGTTTAACAACACACAGCGGGGCAAGAACAAAAACGATAAAATCTTGAGGTGGAGGATCGAGCTCTCCACTTACAACTACGAGATTTTGTATCAGCCCGGTAAGCTCAATGAACCCCCTGATGCCCTATCCCGAGGTACATGTGCCAGCACACAGGTGGACCGACTCCGGACTCTGCACAACAATCTTTGTCACCCGGGAGTCACACGTTTGTACCGTTTCATCAAGGCCCGCAATCCGCCCTACTCCGTCGAGGAAGTCAGGGCGATCACCAGACACTGCCAGATCTGTACGGAGTGCAAACCGCACTTCTACCAGCCAGACCGTGCAAGCCTGGTGAAGGCCTCCCACCCTTTTGAACGCCTCAGCGTGGACTTCAAAGGGCCCCTCCCCTCCACCAACCGTAACACATACTTCCTCAGTGTGGTCGATGAGTACTCCAGATTCCCCTTCGCCATTCCATGCCCTGATGACGTCTGCCACCGTCATCAAAGCCCTCAACACCATCTTCGCTCCATTCGGCTTCCCCGCCTACATCCACAGCTACAGGGGATCCTCATTCATGAGCGATGAGCTGCATCAGTTCCTGCTCAACAAGGGTATCGCCTCGAGCTGGACGACCAGCTATAACCCCCGGGGAAACGGGCAGGTGGAGAGGTAGAATGGGACGGTCTGGAGGGCCGTCCAGCTGACCCTACGGTCCATAAATCTCCCGGCCGCCCGCTGGCAGGAAGTCCTCCCCAATGCACTGCACTCCATTCGGTCGCTCCTATGCACTGCGACAAATGACACACCCCATGAACGTCTCTTTGTCTTCCCCAGGAAGTTCACCTCCGGGGTGTCACTCACGACTTGGCTTGCAGCTCCAGGACCCGTACTCCTCCGTAAGCACGTATGACTCCACAAGGCGGACCCGTTGGTTGAAAGGGAACAGCTACTCCATGCCAACCCACAGTATGCCTACGTAGCGTACCCCGACGGCCGCCTAGATACTGTCTGCCTCAGGGACCTGGCACCAGCAGGTTCCACACACACACACCCCTCTGGCCCGGTGCCACCCTCCCCTTCCCCGGCGCACTTAGCCACAACTCCCGCCCCAGGACAATCCGTCCTTCCCCTGCCTCACCGAGGACCAGACCGACACCGGAATCGCCGCCACCACTGCGGTGCTCCCAGCGGCAGATCAAGGCTCTGGACCGACTGAACCTGTAACTTGATTGGGACTCTTGAAACATCATCCTTCTGTATAATTCTCCTCCACCCCGCTGGACTCAATTTTTTTTTCTCTGCATTTTAAAACATGTACTTGTATATAGTTCTCCACCACCCTTGCCGGACTCAATTTTAACAGGGTGAATGTGGTAGTCACCACTGATGTAGATATTAGGTGATTTGTGATAAGGTCCTGTACTACAGCTATGGGGGTAGTTCCCTGCCTGCTGGCTCTGCCCATTAGGCGGGGTATAAATATGTGTGCTCCCCGTACAGCAGCCATTTTGCCAGCTGCTGTAGGAGGCCACACATCTTAGTGTATTAAAGCCTCGATTGCATTCAACTCTCGTCTTTGTGTAATTATAGAACATAGAACAGTACAGTACAGAACAGGCCCTTCGGCCCTCAATGTTGTGCCGAGCCATGATCACCCCACTCAAACCCACGTATCCACCCTATACCCGTAACCCAACAACCCCCCCCCCCCCCTTAACCTTACTTTTATTAGGACACTACGGGCAATTTAGCGTGGCCAATCCACCTAACCCGCACATCTTTTGGACTGTGGGAGGAAACCGGAGCACCCGGAGGAAACCCACGCACACTGGGGGAGGACGTGCAGACTCCACACAGATAGTGACCCAGCCGGGAATCGAACCTGGGACCCTGGAGCTGTGAAGCATTTATGCTAACCACCGTGCTACCCTGCTGCCCCAATTGATCGTGCATCAAGTTGCACAGGGGGCTGGTGAGACCAGGTCTAGAGTATTGTGTGCAGTTTTGGTCACCTTCCTGTAGAAATTATATAAATGCATTGGAAGTAATTCATAGGATCATAGAATTTACAGTGCAGAAGGAGGCCATTCGGCCCATCGAGTCTGCACCGGCTCTTGGAAAGAGCACCCTACCCGAGGTCAACACCTCCACCCTATCCCCATAATCTAGTAACCCACCCAACACTAAGGGCAATTTTGGACACTAAGGGCAATTTATCATGGCCAATCCACCTAACCTGCATATGTTTGGACTGTGGGAGGAAACCGGAGCACCCGGAGGAAACCCTCGCACACACGGGGAGGATGTGCAGACTCCTCACAGACAGTGACCCAAGCCGGAATCGAACCTGGGACCCTGGAGCTGGACTGAACAGGTTGGGCCTGTATCCATTGGAGTTTAGAAGAATGAGAGGTGATCTTATTGAAACATTTAAGATCCTCAGTGGATGCTGAGAGGATGTTACCTCTTATGGGAGAGATTAAAGCTAAGGAAAAGAGTAATAAAAATAAGGGATCCCCCCATTTAAGATGGACAAGAAGATAAATCCTTTCTCTCCGAAGGTCATGAGTCTGGGGAACTCTCTTCCCCAGAGAGAGTTTATTTAAGGCAGAGCTTATCATAATCATAATCATAGAATGTACAGTGCAGAAGGAGGCCATTCGGCCCATCAAGTCTGCACCGGCTCTTAGAAAGAGCACCCTACTTAAGCTCCCGCCTCCACCCTATCTCCGTAACCCAGTAACCCCAACTCACCTTTTTGTACACCAAGGACAATTTATCATGGCCAATCCACCTAACCTGCATATCTTTGGACTGTGAGAGGAAACCGGAGCACCCGGAGGAAACCCACGCAGGCATGAGGAGAATGTGCAGACTCCGCACAGACTGTGACCCAAGCTGGGAATCGAAACTGGGACCCTGGAGCTGTGAAGCAGCAGGGCTAACCACTGTGCTACTGTGCTGCCATAATGAATGATAAATTTCTAGAAATTGTAGATCTATTTGCCCGCGTTTTTCCACAAGTATAGACAAATTGATACTCATGCTCAGTTTCAACATTTTAAGAAATAACATTTAAACAAAAGAATCTTTTCCCACAAAGGTGCTGATTGGGACATAGCCAACCAGCCGTGTTGTGTATCCATATTACCATTTCTCTGGGTGAATGGGAGTTGTGGAAGGCATCAATCCTCACCCACTAGACAGATTCTTGACGTACAAGGGAGTTGGAGGCAGGCACGGAAATGGCATGAAGGCCACAGTTAGATCAGTCATGATCTTATTGAATGGCAAAGCCGGCTTGATGGGCTGAATGTCCTATTCCTGCTCCCAATATATACGTTCTCACGGGTTGGACTTAAATCTCAAACTAGCCTCAAGTTTTGATGGAGGTCTTCAGGAGCAAGTGATCAGTACATTCTCTGCTGATTGATTGGTCCATGCGGGTGGAGGGACCCTGGTACAGGGGAGAGTGAGACAGGGCTGGAGGGAGATCAGGGTACAGGGGAGAGAGAGAGAGAGAGAGACGGGGCTGGAGGGAGACCCTGGTACAGGGGAGAGAGAGAGATGGGGCTGGAGGGAGATCAGGGTAGAATATTGCAGCAAGAATCTGATTTCTCCTGGGGAGAGGATTTGCAAAATGCACAGGGAAATGAAAGAAAAATGACATACAAGAAAATTTAATTGCCTTTCTCTGTTGAAATTCTGCTGCAATTCTCGATAGCATGTCGTGCACATTTGTCAGCGTGACTGGTACACCGCTTTGCAGGATTAGTGTTTATAAAGCCCGCTAATGGATGTTTTGGAATATGCTAGTGCAACTGGGTGGCAGGAAGAAATCTTGAAACCATTGCTTAATATATCACATTGTTTGAGTCATAAACGAGTGCTTTGTTTTAGAGCGGTTGTTTCCACTGCAGGGGGCCCTCTGGAGGAAATGGGAAACTGATTTTACTGCATTCTTTGCTCTATCTGCTCCTTTCTAACTCGCCCTCCTCCTCCTCGGTTTTGGCCCTTTCCTTTGACTTGTCTATTATTTTCTTTCAGACGTTTTTGAAATCGGACCAAGTGAGCGAGACTGCAGGAGGAACGTTATTATATGGCTGTGTCACAGTCCCTACTACTGTTCCCTTGCGGTTTCAATTTTACTGGGGTGGGAAAAGCTAGTCAATCTGCTGCGAGGTCAACAGCAAAGTGCAGATTAAATTTCAGCTATTTCCACTAAACACATTTAGTGCAGGAGAGTTGTTTGCAAAGACTTATTGTTATGCTGATTATTTGCCTAAACTTTCCAACTCGCTGTTTGTCACTGGTTCTGTGTTATTCGTTTGAGACGATTGCCACCTCCAATCAGTCCACAAATTGATGCTGTAACATTAGCCGCCTTAATGAGCTCTTCAGCAAATGTAGTGCTGAGAACTTGGGCAAAAAGGTGTTCCCCGCCCTAGAATTTGCGGCTTTGCGACGCTGGCCGAATGAATTCTGCTGTCAGGGGTTTCCCGGGATTTCGCGCGGGTTGGATGGCGCGCACCCCGTCGACATATCCAGGCGCCATATTTAAAAGACAATCGGCCAGCAACTTGCCCACCGCTGAAGGAGGGGATGGCTCTGATCACAGGAAGCTCCAGCCCCCAGATTCGGTGGCACATTCCTCGATGCCCTGCTCACTGCAGTGGAGGCCAGGAGCGGCACCCTCTACTCCAGAGAATGGAAGGAGGAGGCCAACCCCGCATGGGAGGAAGTCTCCAGGGAAGCCAAACCCCTCGCCCCCCGCCATCACCACCAGAGGTCTGGCCCGCAGGGCTGGAAAGGGATGAGTGGTCACATTTGATTTGCCAGGGTAAAGTGACCCCTCAGCAACTCACGCTCACCTCACTGAATGGTAGAGGGGACCTGGGCCTTAGTGGCAAGGGCACTACCCCATGCATAAAAGAGTTACTCAACGATATAGGATGATCCCTCATCGGCCCACTCCAGTCTTTCGTCTGCAGGTGGTGAGGTCACTGCGGCTCCCTGACCCTTCAACCCAGAGAGCTCAGATTCTGTCTGAGAGGGCATGGGGAGGGGGTGTTTAAGGAGGTCATGTGTTGAGGGCACTAGCAGGCACCACAAATGACACCTCTGGGAGCCTTATCCTTCTATCTGAGCGCACACCCCCATGCCCATTCACACCTGCACAGCCCCATGCCCATTCACACATGCACTCCTCCATGTCCATTCATATCTGTATACCCCGATGCCCATTCACGCCTGTATACCCCATGCCCATTCACACCTGTGTACTCCCATGCCCACTCACAGCTGTGCATCACCCCCATGCGCATTCACACCAGCACACCCCATGCCCATTCACGCCAGCACACCCCCATGTCCATTCACACTTGTACAACCCCATGTCCATTCACACCTGTACAACCCCATTCCATTCACACCTGTACACTCCCATGTCCATTCACACCTGCACACATCCTCATGTCTATGCACACCCCCATGTCCATTCACACCTGCACACACATCCTCATGTCCATTCACACCTGTACACTCCCATGTCCATTCACACCTGCAAACGTCCTCATGTCTATACACACCTGCACCCCCATGTCCATTCACACCTGTACACTCCCATGTCCATTCACACCTGCACACACCCACATGTCCACGCACACCTGCACATCCCCCATGCCCATTCACATCTGTCTCCCCATGCCCATTCACATCTGCAACCCCCTTGCCCATTCACACCTGCAAATACTTGCCATGCCAATTCACACCTGCCCACCTGGGCCTCACATAGTCAGAAAACCACTGATCTGTGAACACTTACTGTGGGTACCAATTTTGGGCATCGCAATGCTCAGAGCAGCCCTCAGGCGGGTCCTGTGAGCGGGGAATCTGAGTGAGGATGGAGGTGACTGAGCAAAGAATAAATGAATGTTGCAACTGTGAGAGGCGAACTCCGCCCCTCTCAGTTTAATGCAGAATAAACGCTGTCATACTCTGGGAACTAGGGCCAGCCTAAACCATCAAAATGTGGCTCTCTGGATTCCAACTGCAGAGTCCAGCACAACTGGCAGCCGATGACAACAATTCAAAGACCAGGGCAATATGTTGAGGTCCCTTTCCTTTGAAAAGAGCATTGCATCATTTCAAAAGAGTCAATTGGTGCCAGTTCACAGATTGGTTTTCATAAGGTTTTCAGTGAAGTTCTTACTCATGTTTGAATGATGGAAACTGCTGATAAGAAATTTCGGACAGGATTTTCACAGTAGGTTAAGTAAACAATCTCGATCAATACACTGTAAAACTCAATTTAAGTAGAAGAATATCAACTATTTTTTATTATGTTGTTATTTTAGTATTAAGTACATCAGAGCCCAGGCCTATGGGGACTGATCGAATGTTTACACACTTCTGGCCTTATAACAAGATCTGTGTAGGTCATGTCTATTATATTACATTATGCTGGCCTTGTTTTCCCAAGGAATATGCATGCCTGTCGCATATCCAGGATCCTGAATAGTAGAAACCAAGTTACAGCCAGACTTTATCACACCACAAGTTTTCTAAAAGAAGACAATTATAAACTAGAATCTCATTAAGCTAATAGCAATAAATGTACTCCTGTCTTATCAGGAAAATTGCATTTCATAACTAATTCACAAAATTGGTGGTACAGTAATTCATTTAAAAATAAATCCTGCACAGCAACAAGTCTCAAACCATTTCACCTATTAGGGAAAAAAATGAGAATTTATGTTAATGATGTTATGAGTAAAGACAAATCAAACCTTTACACAATACAGTGAATTTATCTTCAGTGCAACAGTGTATGCAAAACAGTATTGCTTAGAACAATGCTACCTTATATTTGCAGTGTTGGGGCAGATTAGAGGAGGAAGCGTTCTCTCCAATTGGCAGTTCAAAATGTGGAGACAGGCAATTGAACAGGACAGCTGATTGTGAAGGGCCTCCAGCAGCATCTTAAAGGGAAGGTGCAATGGTGCCAGAACTAAAAAAAACACAGAACGTTCGAGCAACAACAAATTAAATCTGAAAAGTCTTTGGAGTACAAAATCCTTTACAGCTCCATTCACATTTTCCTGACAGCAGACGATCCCTTTAATTGTCATGATTATCACTGGGATTGTCCATCTCCTGACTTACTGCCCATATTTGGGGGGGCATGGGGCTAGTTTCTGGTTCAGGTGGGTAGAAACAAAATTGTGTTTTTCAAGGGTCTTTATAGCATCAATTGATCTGCGTTTTCATAGATGTGAGAATGTCCTGCCGGAGCAGCTATCTTCCCAAAGTTCTGAATGGGTGGCAGGGTCCCAGGTTCGATTCGTGGCTTGGGTCACTGTCTGTGCGGAGTCTGCACATTCTTCCTGTGTCTGCGTGGGTTTCCTCCGGGTGCTCCGGTTTCCTCCCACAAGTCCCGAAAGGCGTGCTGTTAGGTGAATTGGACATTCTGAATTCTCCCTCTGTGTACCCGAACAGGTGCCAGAATGTGGCGACTGGGGGCTTTTCACAGTAACTTCATTGTGGTGTTAATGTAAGCCTACTTGTGACAATAATAAAGATTATTATTAGCAGGGCGGTAAGTAGCTGCAACTGATCTCCACTTGTTTCTAGTCTTGTTCCTGCCCTGTTTGCAAATCTCGGAGCTCCCCCCTAAGAACAATAGAACAGGCAGAAGAGCAGTTAGGGCAAGTGCAAGCACATTGCACCACGGTGAGCAGTAGCTAATGGCACAGCTGATTGGTTGATGTTACAGATATCACCTGTTGTGTGTTGGAATGAATCTGAGGTATGAATGTCCAGGGACGCCGTGATTTTCACTGCCACAGATAAGGGGTGTACACAATCTGGTGCTTCAATTGCACGGTGATGCGACAGAAGGTGGTTGCGCACTGTGCCTGCCTCTCTGATAAAGCAGGCATTCCTCGCACCATGCACTTGGTGAACTGGGCCGATATATTTCTCTCTCAAGCCGCTGATCTATGGTCTCTAGGCTTCTCCTCCTTGCCTCTTTCAGATACAAAACCAAGCAGCAAAATCATTGAAACAAATCAAGGTTTGCCAGAAACATTGGTTTGCAACCTCTCTGCTGACTCACTGAATTAGTTTCATAAAGGATTACTGTCAGTTCCTGTAGTCTAACCTCCTCAAAAGCAGCACAGGAGCAGCACAAATAAACTAAGAGCGTATACCCAAGAGTAAGAAATGGCACCTTCAAATGTTACTTGAGTTTGTGCCCTCCACTGTGTTCCTGCTCATGGTTACTGTTATATATTGTCATATTAAATGTAAATGTATGTAAATAACAGGGAACTACTTAGCTAGGAACTATTATGTTATGTGTACTGTTCCAGGGGGCCACATTACACAGCTACAGAGTCATGTGACATATACCAGACCCAGGTCAATCTGGGACCTTCTGTTGTTCAAGGAAACATGATATTAAACTGATCTTCCAAAATCTAATCTGTGATTATTAACACGATCTGGAAACTAAAAAGTAACAACAACATGTATCAGTTACTAAGACCAGTTTACGATTGACGAATACAGTACAAGAGATGTTGAAAAGGGTATTTGTTTTACTTGATCGACAGCCAACCCGTAATCTTAAACATTCATTCCCTCCACCACTGGCACACAGTACATATCGCCTGCAGGATGCGCTGCAGCAACTCGCCAAGTCTCGTTGAACAGCACCTTCCAAACCCGTGACCTTTACCACCCTGAAGGACAAGGGCATTGATCACATCAGAGCAGCACCTGCAAGTTCCCTTCAAAGCTCCACTAAGTAGCTGTTCCAATTCAATACAAAATCCAATAAACTAAAATACCTTTCAAGAGCAGGCCTAGCACACTGTAATCTCACTTGAATGGGACTGGTCCTTTCCCTGAGATCCCGTCTTCAACCAGCAGATTCAAAACTCCTTCCGGAAAGCAACTCTACCTTTAAAGTTTGCAAGGCGGTTTGCCACACCTAATGTGCTTTCAGTTCACTGGAACAGCTTAAAAAATGAAAACAGGGAAACACTGCTTTCTTCTTCTGGCTGTCCAAAGCAACAAACCGAAATTGAAAGCCAAACACTAAACCCCATCTCACCTGACAGCCACAGCCCAGCTCCACCCACAAATGACATCAATGAAGCCGTGTTACAAGTCATGTGGTCAAACAAACCTTTCTTAAAGGGACACTCACATGACATGAGACCCATCCGATGCTGAATGCCAGTGCCAGCTGAGGAAGACTTGCCTGCAAAATCAAGCTCCTTAACCTGATTCATCCTGGATCCACCCTTTCCTGACGTGCAAACACATTCCCAGTAAACATTGATCATCCCACAACTCACTACAGAAAATGAGATTAAACTGTTGCCATCTTCTTTGTCAATGGATGAACAACAGGGTAAGGAAGAGGAGAGGTCCAACAATGGTGCTTTAGGGCTCACTCGAGGTGAGCATGGCCAGCACTTTCCAGCCGCCAGATTTTCAATTGACGGAGGGGGCTCGCCCTTGGCTGCTGGCGGGATCTTCCGATCCCACTGAAGTCAATGGTCATTTGCATTGATCGCCAGCCGCACTGCCGGGGAACCTGCAGGGCGGAGTGTCAAGTGCCACCCATATTTGCATCTGATTTAAGTGGATGCAATTTTTATTATCGGGACCATTTACTCAGGTGTGAAATGGAGAGAGGCAGACAGGGAGCATAATCAGGTGGAGGGGAGTTCAAATTCCCTGCATTTGGCACGTCTATGGGTGTGAGACACAGAAAAATCACCCCTTCCATCTCGGCTTCATTTATAGATACAAAACTACAGTGATGGCCCTGCCCCCAAATATTATTCAGTTGAAATAACGTAATTTTAGCTATTCAGCATTCGGCTTTACTTCAACTGCTTTTCTTTTGTGGCTCTCCTCATACTTTCCTGTGCACCTAATAACATTTCCAACTTTTTTTTTCCCCCTTCACTGATTCCTTCACCAATTTGGCCACGCAGGTGGTGAACTCATGAAAGTGTGAGTTTTATTGGCCCAAATTTGGGAGCTTACGGATGGCCTATGAGACTCCAGTTTGTTCTTTGAATAGTAACCCTTGTTCACCAGAGTTTTCAACATTAGTAACAAGGCCACCTCCGGCAGCCAATCAACATGGGCTGTAATTAAATTATAAGGACATTCTCAGCTTGGTCTGCCTCTGCATCAGTAAGTGGGGGGCACTGGATCAACTTCTGGAGCCAGGCAGGCTTGCCAACAATAATTTTCCTAGTCCCAGTGGACCTACGAGGCCTGGAGCAGACTCCAAGTTTCTCCCAGCCTGGCTGCTCAATTTAAGCTCACTGACAGAGTGCCTGAAAAGGGTCATAGAAACCTAGATAAATACACTTCTTGTTTCAGGCTGCTCAGAATAGCCAGACCCCAGAAAAAAATGAGCTCATTCCTGTTATTACTTTTGCCAGATTTTTCCCCCCTCTTCTGATTGGTATTGAATCAGAAAAGTAACCAAACAGAATCGCTTCATCAAAAGCTGCTTTTTCTTCTGTTGGCACTGAAAGTGGCACTTAAGTGGAGCTTGTTTGAAATGTTTATCAAAGGTATTTGGCATTGTTTTATACAACACTGGGCGAACCAATTATACAACAGCAAAACTAACTGAATTTGCTCATTTACTTCATGGAAAAACATTTCTGGCAGTCCTGTCACATTTTACGATTTCTTCTCCTCTCATCTTTTTTTTTAACACTTTAATTTCACTCTTTTCCATGTAAACTAAGCTGGATTTTTTTTCTCTCATTCTTCAATATAAATGACACATTTTACCGACATTTTTTCTTCTCTGACCTGGATCCCTCCCTCCTTCCATTTGGCGTTGGGGAACAATGCTTGGTGAAACACAATGGGGGTAGGGCAGGGGAACGGAGCTGACTGGATTGCTGTACACACAGCCAACAGGGACTAGATGGGCCGAATAGCCTCCCTCTGTATCTTGATGACTCCATAACTCCAATGCTTACTTTATTCACCAATCATAATCCAGTCAAGTGGATTTTGACATGGGTCTTTTATGATGGTAACCAGTTCTAGACTTAAACCTTCCTCAAAATAACATAAAGGGTGGCCAACAAACACATTTGTTTGCTAATGAGCCATAGAAGAGTGTACTGAAATGCTTTTAGTGTTGAGGTTGAAATGATTTCTTTATGGATATTTTTGGGTCGGGAGGGATTGTTAGAAAAATGTTTACAAAAAGTTTTGATTTATTGCTAAAGGATTTTACATTATGACCTGCGGAGTTGGTCATTTGTTATCATCCCCAATAGCGTAACAGAACCATTGTTTTTTTTGAGTACTTCAGTGCAAGAATAATTTTAAATAATGCAACTTTTTAATCATTCAAGTTGACTTTGAACACTTAAAAAAAAAACATTCAGAGTACCCAATTGTTTTTTTTTTCAATTAAGGGGCAATTTAGTGTGGCCAATTCAGCTACCCTGCACATCTTTGGGTTGTGGGGGTGAAACCCACGCAGACATGGGGAGAATGTGCAAACTCTACACGGACAGTGACCTGTAGTCGGGATCGAACCCGGGTCCTCGGCATCGTGAGGCAGCAATGCTAACCACTGTGCCACCGTGCTGCCCAGGTTTTGATTACGTTTACAGTCTGGAAAAGGAAGGATTTTTACTTAGGATTTTAAAAAAAATTGCTTTGGCTCTTTTATCTTCCTCCAGTTTCTCCCATTTGCAGAGTCTTGCCTTTACGGTGCTTCATCTTAGAAGGAGACATGAGAAGAAAATAGAGTGAAATGCTCGCCAGAGATTCAGTAATTTGATGCCAATGCTTGTGTACAGAGTCCACAGGAGGCACGCTTTCTAATATAATTTAAAATGTTGCATTGGAACAATGGAATATTATTTAATCCCATCAACTCTGCCAGGGAAATCTAGTTAGATCTGTCCAATCTGTATCTCATTAATATATATCTGGGAATGCATAACATTTTATCAAAGAAAACCATTGTCTTTTTTCAGACCGTGGATTGATCGACACAAAGTTAATGTTTCGAGTCCAATATGACTCTTCAGTTCCGAAAGGAAAGTTATATTGAAACTTTAACTCTGTTTTTCTCACTCCGCAGAAGCTGCCAGACCTGCTGAGCTTTTCCAGCACTTTGTTTTTATTTCCATGGTATTTAACTTTTATTTTGTGTTAACCGACACGCATCTGCTTCAGAATCTGAATGAGCCAAAGGAAACTGCAATCAGATTTGTTTTGTGACTTACCGCTAGATGGGCTGACTTGATGCACATTCACTTTGAACATTGGTACTAAGTGACCACTTCTTCTTTCACCTTCGCCCATTTTATTTGGGGCTCACCACATTACGGGTTGATCATCCTTCTCCATCTCATCACCCATTCCTCTTCCAAACCTGCTCTTTATGTCTCTTGTCAACACATCTTTCCAACTGGTTTTCGACCTTTCTCTTCTTTTTTCGGGCAGTCCTGTCTCTGCCACATACCTCAACACATTTCCTCCCTCACTGCCACAGATCCCTGCACTATTTCACTCTTTGACCAGTTTCTTTCTTCAATGCTCCCACAATCTTCACTGACCCCCCTGATATGCTGCTTCCTGATATTGCCCTTTCTCATAACTCCACGTCTTTTGGTGTTGCTTCAGTTTCTGCAGGTCAGTTTCACAGCTCTCTTGCAGATTCTTCCTTTCAATTTCAGTCATGCTTTTCTGTCACCTAACACTCCACTCCACTTCTTCCAATGACTCCAGCCAGAGGGAATCCATTGCTTAATTTTATTTTCCATATTTCTATCATCTGCCTCCACAGATCCCCAGGACTTGAAAATTACTCACACTAATATTCACCCATAATCTTTACACCTTCACTCTGAACCTCTGGCCCAGGCTCAATCTGACAGCACAAAAGGCTATTTGGTTCAACAGTCTTCATACTCCTGTCTTCTAGTATTTATGTCCAGAAACTCACTCATGTTCTCATCATCCCCACCACACAGCTTAATGTCACCATTGCAAACATAAGAACTCGGAGCAGGAGTAGGCAATTCCGCCCCTCGAGCCCACCCTGCCATTCAATACGATCACGGCTGATCTCCTCTTGGCCTCAATCTACTTCCCTGCCTGCTCTCCACAATAATAATAATAATCGCTTATTGTCACAAGTAGGCTTCAATGAAGTTACTGTGACAAGCCCCTAGTCCTCACATCAGGGCGCCTGTTCGGGGAGGATGGTACGGGAATTGAACCCTCGTTGCTGGCCTTGTTCTGCATTACAAACCAGCTGTTTAGCCCACTGTGCTCAACCCTTCAACCCATTACTACTTAAAATTTATTTAAAATCTTTCTCCTCCTTAAATTTACTCAAAGTCTCCACCGCATTCTGAGGTAGTGAATTCCATAGATTCACGACCCTTTGAGAGAAGTAATTTCTCCTCATCTCTGTTTTAAATCTGCTACCCCTTATCCAAAGGAAACACCCGCTCTATGTCTACTTTGTCAATAACTTCAGCAATCACTGCACTCCTTGCCTCACTTGCTCAGATAGAACCACCCATGGCAATCAGAAAGAGGAAGGGACTCGGTGATGATCCTTGGTGCATTCCAACTCTCACCCTCCCCACGTTGCTTCCTACTCTTCTCTGGCACACCATGCACATGTCCAGTAATAGCTATGTGCCTCTCAGGGATCTCACAAACTCCAACTTTTCTCCAGTCTTCCTCCTGAGCCACCTGGTCATAAGCCCTCCCTGGATTGCTGAATCCAGTCCTCACGTTGTTTTGGCCATCCAATTTAGCAACTCTTGATAAGCGTGGTATTGTTGCCAGGCTCCTAAAGTGCAGGTCTTATGCAGCCAGCTGCAAACCAAATGATAAACTGCGGCAACGCGACACGAAGGCCAGTGACTTGGAAGATTTACTTAACTCCCTGGCAGCCAGCTTTAGTGAATCATGGCTGTCTTACATTTAACTTGTAGCCAGCATTGCAAGGCCTGCAGTTTGGGACCCCGATGATCCTAGCACACATCTCAGAACAAGATGAAAGTATCTGAACTGATTGCATATAGCCACCAGCTATTTTCACATTGCACAAGACTTTCTCTGGTTCATGCACAAAATGCTGAATGCCAAACTGCCCACTGCTGGTTGAGAGAGATTGAGAAAGCAGCTAGTAAAGGATACGGGATCCTGGGCTTTATAAATAGAGGCATAAGGTACAACAGCAAGGAAATTATAATAAATCTGCAGGAAACTAGTTTGGCCTCAACTGGAGTATCATGGCACATTCTGTGCATCGCACTGTGGAAGGAAGTGAGGGTATTAGAGAAGATGCAAAGAAGAGTCACAAGAACGGTTCCAGGGTTGAGGAACTTCAGTTGAGGAGATACATTGGAGGAGCTCGGGCTGAACTCATTGGAGAAGAGAACATTAAGAGGAGATTTGGTAGAGGTATTTGAGATCATGAGCAGTCTGACCAGAGTAGATCAGGAGAAAATGTTCCTGCTGGTGGAAGGATCGAGAACCAGAGGACTCTGATTTGATAAAAGTAGCAATGGCAACATGAGGAAAAACGTCTTTCTGCAGCGAGTGGTTAGGATCTGGAATACATTCCCATCCAGTGTGGTGGAGGCCTCAACTGAGGCCTTCAAACGAGAATTGGAAAATTAACTGAAGAGAAAGTTTTTCAGGACCATGGGAAAATGGCAGGGGAATGGGGCTAGAAGAGTTGCCCCTACAGAGAGAGTCAGCAAGTTGCTGAAACCATTCTATGATCAATGACTAGCCAGGACTGCTAAACTGAAGGATTGGCTAAAAATTGGCCCTTCAATTTGCTGGTTTTAGTGACCCTCGGTATCTTACATTGGTGTTGCTGCTGGCACTTGGGTCCAATGTAAAAGCAATTTAGAGCAATTAAAATCATTTGTTAGACTGATGTTCGGTAATTGACAGAATATTGGATATAGTTCAAAGGAAGGATTCTGGATTTTTAACACACTCGCGATAATCTCAATGAAATACTTAATGAAAATCCAAATTTATCAGCTGTAACAGCACTTTTCAAACTTTGATAATACATAAAAAAAGTGTAATGTCCTCTTAGCTGCTGGGACAGCCTTCTTCTCTTTGAGTTTAAGCCTCACTCCAGGAGTTTTTAAAAATACATTTACAATGCCCTTTTATTTTTTTCCAATTAAGGGGCAATTTAGTGTGGCCAATCCACCTAACCTGCTCATCTTTCGGTTGTGGTGGCGATACCCACGCAGACAAGGGGAGAATGTGCAAACTCCACACGGACAGGGATCCTGGTCTGGGTCCTCAGCGCCATAGGTGGCACCGTGCCACCAACTCTCACTCCAGGAGTTAAGGATAATAGCCACAAGATCATAACTACACCTGCTGTTGCCTCCAGTACTGACTCTATGCAGTCATTGGAAGGGTGCATCATGGGAATTTAGGGTGCCAATGTTGCTCTGGGTGCATCTCCAGTGCCTTGCAGGAGATGCATCCATGATGGGGCACGCACCCATTGTCTAGGACGTCTGTGTTTTGCCATTTGGGAGTACCCGGGGGCCTCTGCGTAATGGGTTCAATCCAAACTGAGTGGTTATTCAGCTTAAAGCAGCTTGCAAGGCCTTCCATACAGAAATGGGCTGCTCTGATTGCTTATATAACACCAGTGACTACACAGCTGTAGTAATTCATTGGCTGCGAAATGCATTGGAATGTCTTGAGGCTCTGAAAGGTGTTATCAAAGTGAAGTTCTTTCCCTGTTTGAAACCTGATTACGATCTGAAGAAGATTCATTTAATAAAGAATTACTTGTTTGTCATTCAGTGAATTGATGATGGATTTTTACTACATATCTTTTTATTAAAACAGTAAAAATATGTACAAGGCCGTACGGTACAAACACTCATTTTGTGTTGGAGAAACAGGGTACCCTCCCCTCACTACCAATGTACAGGGAGGGCCGTGGATACTCTGATTATTAAAACAGTTCACAACACATTTCTACAAAAAAAAAACCCAAGTGGTACAAGCACTAAACATTGCGCTGGAGAGACCCAATACCCTCACCTCTGTACCAACAGAAGGGAAAGAAAGGGGGTGGCGGGGAGAGAGGGGAAAGGAGGGTGGTGGGGAGGGAGGGTCGGGGTGTTGGTGGAGGGGGGCCCATATTAAAAATGCAGTTTTTTTCAATTACCAGCACTGATTGGACACATATTTCAACAGTTACATTAAAACTCAGAGCTGAGTGGGTTAAATTAGTAAATTTATGTCAGCTGCTCCATCTGGATCTGGTAACCAATGGAATTCTTACATAACTATCTGTTTTAACTCGGAGTGTAGGAACAGGAGTCCACGAAGCCACTCAAGTCTATTCTGACATTTAATTAGATCATGTTGAGCTGTATCTCACCTGGTTTAGCTCCACGTCTCTTATTTGACAAAAATCTAACAACCTTACTTTTGAAAACTCCAATTGTTGCAATTTTCATGGAATTCATAGAATTCCTACAGTGCAGAAGGCCATTTGGCCCATCGAGTCTGCACCGATCCTTCGCAGGAGCACCCAAGCCAGGTCCCGCCCTATTCCTGTGATCCCCACCTAACCTTTTTTTATGGACACTAAGGGGCAATTTACGTGAGGCCCTTGGTTGGTTGGTGGGCCCGTGTCACACTCAGTGTAGTGGAGAATTCGGGCCCGGAGGGCGACTGTCCGAAGGCTGTCAGCCACCCAGTGTCGGAAGTGGAGGGTGCCCATGAGGCTCTCTGCAGTGGTGTGAAGGGCTCACTCGTGCCCGTCACTGTGCCGTCCCTCACCCCCTCTGGGAGACTCCCAGAATCTGGCACATCATAATTGAAGGTTCTTTGTTTTTCTGCCTCCATAGATAGTTCAGGCAGTGTTCTATTGGGGCCCCCCCCCTCCACCATCACCCCCTTCCAGTCCCTTTTGTTGGTACAGAAGAGAGGGTATCTGGTCTCTCCAGCGCAATGTTTAGTGCTAGTACCGTTTGTTTTTTGTAGAAATGTGTTGTGAACTGTTTTAATAATCAGAGTTTCCACCCCCCCCTCCCTCCCCATACATTGGTAGTGAGGGGAGGGCACCCTGTTTCTCCAACACAAAAGTAGTGTTTGTACCATTTGGCCTTGTGTATATTTTTTACTGTTTTAATAAAAAGATATGACCAATTCACCTAACCTGCACATCTTTGATCTGTGGGAGGAAACCAGAGCACCCGGAGGAAACCCACGCAGACACGAGGAGAATGTGCAAACTCCACACAGTCATTCACCCAAGGCCGGCATTGAACCCGGGTCCCCGGTGCTCTTGAGTCAGCAGTGCCAACCACTGTGTCGCCTGATAAATTTTGGGGAAGAGAATTCCAGATTTCTTCTCCTCTTGTATATGAAGAAGTGCTTCTTGTTTTCCCTCATTAGTCCAGCTCTAATGTCATGATTATATCACCTTGCTCCTGAGTTCTCACACAAAGGAAGTAGTTGCACTGTGCCTACCCTATCAAATCTGAAGCTAATAGCAGTCAGGAAAAGTTTAAATCAGTTTTGTGTTTCTGAATGACTTTGCTTGAGCTGAAGTAAATTGACCTGTAGCATTTCAGCAAGATGAGGGAGCACTGTAGAACCCCGAGCTATTGTCAATCACTCCATTTGTACCTCAGCTATGAACTAATGATACCTATCATAAGTGTAGCTGATAGACCTCAGTACCTCATTGTGGTACAACCTCATTGTAAGAGGAGACAAACGAATGCCTTATGCTTTGAGTACAGATGATGTAGTTATTGGGAGAAGCCAGGTCTGTCTGAAGAGTCAGTAGGTCCGAGAACTCTAATTTCAACAGACTTGTTTCAGTTTGGTTCCAAAATATTCTCTGAAGATTCTGTACAGAGAGAAGCAAGTAAAACCCCGGTTGTTAACTTTATTCATGAGTGGTCTTTAATATATATTTGTTTACTTATTGAATATAATGGCAGGTTTAGGAAGTAAGCTGAGGTTTCTTCTCTTACTTAAGAACTGTTGTAATTGTTAACTGTAAAGCTATTTCGTTATTGCTAATGTGGTTAAATTGAAGTTTAATTTAACGTAAAATGTACCTATTAGTCAGTGTTATCATTCCTGTGGCGCAGTAACAGTTCCTCACAGTTTTACAAATTGAAAAAGGTTGGATTCTCATTTAGCAGGTCGCTCTCTCATGTGAATGTCGTGTGTTATGATCCCTGGAGAGACCTATAACTTTAAAAAAGACATTCAAACTTGCAGTGCAAAGCTGAATGGACGTCACAAAATTTCAAGTTTAAAAAAAATAAATTTAGAGTACTCAATTCATTTTTCCCAATTAAAGGGCAATATAGTGTGGTCAATCCACCTTACCTGCACATCGTTGGGTTGCGGGGGCGAAACCCATACAAACACGGGTGGAACATGCAAACGTCACACGGACAGTGACCCAGGGCCGGGATTGAACCTGGGACCTCGGCGGCATGAGGCAGCAGTGCTAACCATTGCACCACTGTGCTGCCCTTTCAAAATTTCATGTTTTAAGACTTTTACTGTAACAGACTATTGCAAACACTATTTTTGTCAGCAACCTATACTTTTAAACTACAGAAAAAAACTTTCAACACAATTGACAAATTCCACTATCGGGTGTATGTAACACTGTCTTTTAAGTAGACATTCAATTTACCCGGAACCAGCCTAAAATGATTCTTGGCGCCCGAGGATTTACATCTGGGGGCGGAATGTTCCGTCGGCTGACACCAAAATCAGGAAAGGCGATTGGGCAGAGAATTGGTTTTGACACCAAAATCATTGGGCACATGGGTGCAGGCCAAATCACAATTCTCTGTTGCCTCGACAGTGGCATCTATGCGTTCTGCTCCACGTGCATAGTAAATGCCATTTGCACATCGTTAGTGGGCCTGGGCTTGTAGTCTCCGGAGCTTCCACAATTTTCCACCTCCACTGGGAGGAATTCCTGATGCCGAGGTTCACTTGTGCTTTTAAAAATCGAGGAACAGGCGCCGTGGCTGTTGAGGGACAGAGAGGAGGGAGGACACACAGAGGCACAACCGTGGGCTGCCGATCCTTACACTGGCCGGACTGGCTGGGGTTGGGGGGCGGGGGGAGGAATGGGCCGTGCGGGCGGGATGACCCCCCATGGGACTGGGGCGGTGCCCAGGCATGGACCAACATTGCCATGGCCTGCAAGACAGCCATTTTGCTGCGTACCCCACTGACTACCCACCTTGCTGGTTCTGCAGAGTGCCACCGGCAGTATGGGTGCCCCCACCCGAGCCTCCACTCTCCACCATACCATTCCACCCCCGCCCCAACTGGCTGCCACCTGCCCGCCGGGCATCACACGGCCCGCCCAGGAGGAACACAGTAGACCCGACAGGGGGGGCGTCGGATGATGGCTGTGGAGCGTACTCCTGGCATGGGCAGTAGGGATGAGCGCCAGGGCCAGAGGGCACCAACAGAGCCAGGGGGGCGAGGATGTGGGAGGGGAGCTTACAGGGGCTAAGTCCGCAGTACCAACCGGGATCACCGTTGGACGTGGTTGGGCACAGGGGTGTGCACCATGCTAATTTGTTGGAATTTCACCCCCTGCAAACAATGGATATTGGAATTCAACCAGCAATGGTGGCCTTCCTGCTAGTCGCCGCAGTGCTGCGGTATGCACTCTGGCTGTACAAGCTGGAGCTGCTCGAGGAAGAGGAAACTGCAGCTGTGGAACCAGGGGAACAGAGGGCAGGTACCCAGGATTGAGAGCCGGCCTCCCAACAGGCCGTGGAGGAGAAGCAAAGGAGGTGCTGCGTGAGGCCTTGCGTGTACCGGCAGCACCTGTCTTTTCAGGGATGCCAGACTGGGCATGCCATCGAAAACTCTGGCTGAGCAGGGGGACAGTACCACATATTGGCCAGGTCATCGTGCACCTTGCACAGGGGGGGGGGAATGGGGGAGGACACACACTTCCAGTGGCCGTCAAGCTGACGGTCGCCCTGAACCTTTACGCCACGGGATCCTTCCAGCCACCGAGTGGGGACATGTCCGGAATCTCACAGAGCTCGGTGCACAGGTGCATCCGTGCCATCACGGAGGCCCTATATGCCCAGGCGGATCAATACATCCATACAGCCCACAAGGATGGCCGGGCAGTGGGGATCGCCACCATCGCCGAGATGCTCCGGGTCTAAGGAGTGATTTACACCCTATGAGCACCTGCAGATGACCGGCCACTCTTCACAAACCAAAAGGGGTTCCACTCGATGTACGTGCAGTTTATGTGCGATCATCAGTTGTGCATCATACACATCTGCGCCCAATACCCGGGCACTGTGCACTTCATCCTGGCACACTCAACAGTTCCTGGCCTCTTCGAGGTGCACCCCCGGATGGGGGTTTGGCTCCTGGGCGACAGGGGTTATCCACGGCGTTCGTGGCTGATGACGCCTATCAGCTGAGACCCGTTACATCGACGCTCATGCAGTGACCAGAAGCGTGATCGAGCAGCGCTTTGGCATCCTGAAGATACGGTTCAGGTGCCTGGACCGCTTTGGAGGGGCCCTCAAGTATAGCGCTGGGAGGGTCGCATGCATCATGGTGGCCTGCTGTGTCCTCCATAACATCGCGCAGCAGAGGGCCAACGTGCTGGTGGAGGAGAGTGGACGCCAGTTCTTGCTAATGAAGAGGATGCGGAGAAGGGTGAGAATGGGCATGACATGGTGCCCAGGAAGACACGAGAGGCCGCACAAGTGTGCGCCAGGGCGCAGGATGCTCTGATTGCCTTCAGGTTCACCAACTAAAGGGGTGGGGGAGACTGACCAGGGACACAAACACCACATCCCACCCCACACTCCATTACACCCACTCCCCACGTCCCCCACATTCTCCCATCCCCCGGCCAACCCACCATCTGCAACTCCTGACGTGATACATATGCCACACTATGTGGCCTTGGATTGGCAGTAACAGCAGGTATGGTCTATGGGATGGAGGATGATGACAACCCGCTCTGGAATGAGCTCTGACGCTCCACATCGTTTGACAATGTCTGATTCCTGCCCATGGTAGCACTTTCCACCGTCTACCTGGGTGATCCCTGCATGCGAGCTGGCCATTCCATAACACGGTCCCAACAAATCTCTGTTGGGCATGGCAGAGGTGGAGACAGGGGGGCTGATGGTGGGACACCAGAGCACTGAGCGCTGGTTGAACAGTGGTCCCTGAGCCAAGCTCAGCCCATACGACCGCCCATTCCACCCCCCCCCCCCCATTGCCCCCATTGCACCTCTTCTGCAGCCAGCCCAGACCAGCCCACCCTTCACACCCTTCTGACAGAGCAGCAAGGTCGGTTGTAACATTGTGCACAGATATTTCATGTGAAAACATATATACAGATTTGTGTCCTAGCCCCTATCACTAAACTGTGCTCTGCACCCGTGCCAACTTAATTGGTGTCTACTTTTCTGGCCTCACCGGCCCTAATGCTATGCCTATGTGGATTCCCAGATGGTCCATCACCAATGGAGGCAGTCTGTTGTGATTCCCGCCCTGTGACCTGGGTCCCCTTTTGCGGCTGCCTTCTGAGGTGACCGGGCCTGGATGGGCCCGGCGGTTGCTCAGGTGTCCCGGGAGGGGGGGGGAGTCCAAGGTGCTGCGCTGGTTCTGGCATCTCCCCTGTGAGAGTTACCGGCATGGGCCTCATCAACTCCTCCTCCCTCAGGGTGCCAGGTGGCCCCCGGGCTACTCCATGGGACAGGGTTACGAGCGGAGCTAACCCCTGAGGCTCCTCCACCACCTGGCGCTGCCAGACCTTGGGAATGTTCAAACTCCACACGGATAGTGACCCGGAGCCGGGACGTACCCGGGTCCTCGGTGCTGTGAGGCAGCAGTGCTAACCGCTGTGCCACCGTGCCACCCAAGAGCTTCTGATATTTTAACCTCTACCTTCAGCCCATATGTAGGTCCAATATCTATTTTGCTCCATGTAAAATCTGAAAAAGTGATTTGATTCTTGTGGAATTTCATTTACTGGTTGGCTGCCCATGAGAATTCTTCAATATCATTGGCTGGTTGGTCAGCTGGATGACATCACAGCTCTGAAAACTGCACTAAAGAACTTTTTTAATCCACCGGAATGCAAAAAGAGGTGAGGTTCTTGCCACAGACACTGCTGGATCTTTCAGTGAGGCTTTATTCAAGGAAAAATTGAATCTGGTAATTTTAATAGACAAATTGCTGCAGTTTGTGAAGGGTTGAGGATAAATGGCAGATTTCCACCACTTACTTCTCACTTGGCCCAATGTAGAAGTTATAATGCAGTCAGTATGGCTGAGACTTGGCTAAGTAATCCAAGTAATATCAGTATTAATTTATGTGTGGGTGGGGTAAATGTGGACTTTTGAACAAAGGCAAATTGAATAAGGCTGTGGGTGAGATTCATGACATCATTGTCAAAGGAGAACTCTGTGGTTCACGCATTTGTTTTACAAATGGACTGGAAGCAGTTATGACTATGCATACAAATGAAAGGCAGGAAGGAAAACAGAACAGAGTCTGATTACATTGACCTACAAATTGGTTAATATGCCTGTTCAACAGGCGGAAAATGGGCACCAAAGCATGGAATGTGATGGCTTGCATGTCGTACTGCATCAGAAGTGCACATCTGCCATTTTGGTAAAGGCAGAAAAAGAGGTATCCATGCTTGTGCCTGCATTATGTATTTTTCCTTAATCAAGCCTTGTGCCTGTTTGAGACCCCTTTGAAAACTGGTCTTCCCTCAGGGCAGTTAGAAAGTGGTGTACACGTGGCAGAATTGATGTATGTTCAAAGGACCGTTGGAAGTCACCACCAAAAGATAATAAAAGCAAAATACTGCAGGTGCTAGAAATACAAACAGGAAGTGCTGGACAAACACAGCAGGTCTGGCAGCATCTGTGGAGAGAGAAGAACAGGGTTCAATGACTCATTGGAACTGAAGGGAGGTGGAATTGTGATGGGTTTTATGGTGTTGAAAGCGGAAAGGTGGGCAAAGAACAAACATCTTTTCCTCCTGATCGTCCCCTGTTTCCTGACCGCTCACTTCCCTCTGAAAATACTTGTGGGTTGCTGCCTGCAGTAGCCCAAAATCCAATTTGATGTACCTGTGAGCTGCATCCATGACCTGCCAGTCTCGAAACGAGGCACAGGGCCCAATATTGGGTGTGCCTCTGCCTACCCATTCCTGTGCAGGAGCCATGCTCTGCATTTAGGTAGCTCCAGCAAACTAGCATGAATCCAGTCCAGTGGTTAGCACTGCTGCCTGACAGAGTCAGGGACCTGGGTTCAATTCCAGCCTTGGGTGTCTGTGTGGATTTTGCACATTCTCCTCATGTCTGCATGGGTTTCCTCCGGGTGCTCCGGTTTCCTTCCACAATCCAAAGATGTGCAGGTTAGGTGAGTTGGCCATGCCAAATTGCCCCTTAGTGTCCAGGGATGTGTTGGTTAGGTTAAGGGGGTTATTGGGATAGGGCAGGGAAGTGGGCTTGGCTGGTCCTCTTTCAGAGGGCCGGTGCAAACTCAATTGCCCTAATGGCCTTCTTCTGCACTGTAAGGATTCTGTGAAAACACATCCATTATTACATTATTTATTATTATTATTTATTTATTTTAATAGAGTTAAAATCACCTGGTTGCTGCCGTCGTGAACATGGCGCGCCAGGTAAGTGTGGGGCCTAGGGGGGCGGATCGGGGATCGAGCACCATGACCGTGCTCGGGAGGGGACTGGCCAGCGATCGGTGCCCACTGATCGTCGGGCCGGCGTCTCAAGGGGACGCACTCTTTCCCCTCCGCCGCCCCGCAAGATCAAGCCACCACGTCTTGCAGGGCGGCTGAGGGGAAAGATGGCAACCGCGCATGCGCGGGTTTGAGCTGTCCAACCCGCGCATGCGCGGCTGACATCATTAGGCTCCGCCGCGGCATCATTCTTGGTGCGCCGGGCCTTGAAGCCAGGGACAAGGCCCGGCCGCCGAGTTTCCCGGTATGGCCCGCCTATCCCCCCGGGTAGGGGAGAATAGGGGGCCGGGAGAGGCTTCCGACGCCGTCGTGAAGCTCTCCAGGTTTCACGACGGCGTCGGTCCTTGCGGAGATTTCCGCCCATTATGTTTTGTGATTAAAATCAGGCCCAGTATGTTTTGTGGTTAAAATCAGGCCCAGTATGTTTTGTGGTTAAAATCAGGCCCAGTATGTTTTGTGGTTAAAATCAGGCCCATTATGTTTTGTGGTTAAAATCAGGCCCAGTATGTTTTGTGATTAAAATCAATCCCAATATGTTTTGTGGTTAAAATCAGGCCCAATATGTTTTGTAGTTAAAATCAGGCCCAGTATGTTTTGTGGTTAAAATCAGGCCCATATGTTTGTGGTTAAAATCAGGCCCAGTATGTTTTGTAGTTAAAATCAGGCCCAGTATGTTTTGTAGTTAAAATCAAGTAGAAATTAGGAACTGTGATTAGCTTTGAAGAACAGCATGGTGATGCTGACGTGAGAAATTCTGTCAGAGTTCTGCTCAGTGCTCTGTGTGGAAATGACTCTGAATCTAGAAGCACCCACTATTTTTGTAGTTGAATGTCTTATATTGGGGTTCCAAAGGCATGATTAAAGATCCCATGTCATTTTGTGGTTTTACATGAGCGTAACCATCCAGAGCTGCTGAGATATATATGAAAGCTCAGTCAAAGAATCATAAACTGATGCTAGGCAGATCAGTATGCAGCAGGGATAGACCCTTGTGCCTAGTTACTGATGCCCTTCAAACCGAGACAATGACCAGGTGGTACCTCGTGCACACTCCATGCCAGTGGGTGGCCAGATGCAGATCTGTGCCATCTGTTGCTGTGAACACAGCCTGCTACATCTGCCAGCGGCAGTGTTAGTTGCTCCTGCTCCCCCCTCAGCATGGCTATTCCACGGGGAGGTTGCCCTGGGGTTGCAGCAAGCGACTTCACTCACTCCACCGCATTCTCCACTTTGCCAACTATAAAGCAGGTATCTGAAGCTTCCGCTGCCCAATCACTGAGCCACAGATCTGGCCTCCTGCTTTGCCATTTATTGTGCTAGCCATTGCGGGACTCAAACCGTGTGAAATAGTGAGCAGCCCTGAGTAAGATGGCAGGCGGGACATTAACAATGTGGCGGGGGCACTTGAATGTTACCCGGCATGTTGAGCCCTTCCGCAACTCGGTACAAGTGGCACAGTGCGATCCAAATTCCAAACCCTAGTAATTCTAGTAGCAAGTCACTAACTTCCCTGTGACTCATGTATATGGATACTGCAATGAGATCCAGAAGGCAATCTGGATAATACAAGGAAAGATCCAAGTTTAATTGATTTTACAAATTGATTGTCACTAGCTCACAGTATGGGAGAGTCGTGAACAACATTGCTATTTGTAATGACTGCCATAATTGCTCCGTTCCCTTGTGGGCTAAGAGTACCTTTTAAGCATTGACTATTTTCATTATGTTATAATCTTTAGTTTGTAATGTCTCATGTTGCTGCAAAAAATATTTTCTTACATCACATGATATTTTTCTCAAGGGATTGATTCTGTTCCTCTGATATTACATACACCGCTACATTGGAAACACTTTTTCCTCAAATGAGAATCCATCTTCCACAGTTTTATATTTTACTGATTTTTGTCATTGATATTTTACTATTACTTTTTCTGAACCCTTGAAAAATTGATTGTTAAGACAAAAGCCCCCAGATCTTCACTCAGGCAGTTAAGCCACACAGGATATATGTAGGAATACTACAATTAGTGCCAGTCATTGCTCAGTGGCAGTGATCTCATCCCTCTCACCCAGGGAATTGAGTACGTAACCTGGGATGACGGTTTAGTGCAGTACTGAGGGAGTGCGACAGCTGTCAGCCCTCCCATTTATCAAATCAGATGTTGAACAGACATCTGGCCTGTGGGACAGTTCATGGAATACCTACAGTGCAGAAAGAGGCCATTCTGTCCATTACGTCTGCATCGACCCTTCGAAAGACCGCTCTACCTAGGCCCAATCCCCCTCCCTGTAACTCCAGCCCAAGGGGCAATTCAACATGTCCAATCCACCTAACCGGCACATCTTTGGACTGTGGGAGGAAACCAGAGCACCCAGAGGAAACCCACGCAGACACGGGGAGAATGTGCAAACTCCACACATGATTGTTGTGTTATGCTTATTCATGTAGCATAAGCTGCTTCCTTGATGTATGCTCTGACAAAGGAAGGTTCAGACTTGGAGATAGGTTGAACACATTTATTGAACAGTTAACAATTCTCCTACTCGAGTTCGACTCTCCTGCTAATCTTGCTATAGTAACTCAGTCTAACTAACCAGTCTGCTCTAAGCCATGCGGTGGGTGTGATGCTTCTGATCTGCCCCTGTGCTTCTCTCTAAGTATCGCCTGTGGAAAGAGAAAGAGCATGTGTGCCCTGTCCTTTTATATGGGTTGTGTAAATGCCCCCTTGTGGTAGTGTCACCTCTGGGTGTCTTGACTGCCCATTGGTCGTGTCCTATTCTATGTGTTCATTAGCTGTATGTCTGCATGTCATGACATCTCCAGTGCTCCCTCTAGTGTTTACTTAGTTGTAGTGTATTTACATTAACCCCTTGTGTATTTACAGTGATGCATATCACCACAATGATGTTAGACTGGATATTTGCCAGTAACAAATGTGATTTCTTGTTTCATAAAGGAAACATGCTTGGCTCGAAACGCTGCTCCCTGTTGGCTGAGAGCCCTCAGCAGAGAGAAGCAAGTTGGGATAAAATGTACACCACTGAAACACACATCCTTTGGATGAGAAAACCACACTGACCTGCCGCATGAGAAAGCACGAGGACAAAGACTGGTTAATAAATAAAAAATGGTCAAGACAATGCTAAACAGGACAGCACAGTGGTGCAGTGGTTAGCACTGCTTCACAGCGCCAAGGACCCAGGTTCGAATCCTGGCCTTGGGTCACTGTCCATGTGGGGGTTGCACATTCTTCCCGTGTCTGCGTGGATCTCACCCCCCCCACAACCCAAAGATGTGCAGGGTATGTGAATTGACCATGCTAAATTGTCGCTTAATTGGAAAGATTTTTTAAAAAGCCATTGCTAAACAAATGGAAAACCTTTACATTTGTTTTCACAGTCCAGGCCATTCACAAACTGTCCTTGATACATGTCAGTGGCAAGACACGTTTGCAGACTGTAATTTGTCTTTCTTTTTTAACCTCGAAGCATTTTCACAAAGTGAGATTGGAGCTACTGCAAAACAAAACAATATTTAGTGGATTGCTGGTTATGCTTAGACTTGCAGATCTCTGGTTGACATTCAGAATTTCACAACAACATTCTCTGAGATAACCATCAATCTTTCCATAGGTGGCTCTTTGTTTTGCCTGTGTTTTATAGTTTTCAAGTACATCTCTTCCTGGGTGACTCAAAGTATTGTGCAACAGGATTCTGAGAATGTGAAAAGCTAAGCAAGAATTGTTTTTTTAACTGTTTGGAGGGAAATCTCCACAATCAGGCTAAAGTCAACCCAACCAGCTTGGCCTTTGTTGTTTTTAGTCAATTAGATATCTGGGGCAACTTCTCAAAGTGGACCAGAGAGGACTAGCAGTGCCAAGGGGTACACAGAATTTTAGGAAATCAAGACATATAGGACGCAATTTGAACATTTCTGAGAGCCATTTTAGGTGCGATTGGCAGAGTATTTCTCGACAGCCGGGTTGGCAAGACGGCGGCCCATATTTAACTGCGTTTAGCGCCGGAAATGAGCCACCACGAGCATCTCGCCATTACTAGCTGTCTCGCCGTCTCATTCGCCAGACTCGCGCCTCAGCAGTTCGCCGGTAACAACGGGGAGCTGCTTTTAGAGCAGTCACCGACAGTGCGGTTGGCCTGCACTGCAGAGGTGAGGATCCATTGCCCCTTCACCCAGATGACCTGCCTCAAGTGAGTTATTCACGTCAGACAAAATGATGCTTCCCTCTCACTGACCACATGGACATAGTCTCGCGGGACCTCCATCTGATGGAGCTGGGCCATCTGGAGTCAGTCCCTCCCCCCCCCCCCCCCCCCACCCCCCCCTCGCCCCCACCTCCGCCTCTGGAGCTCACTCCAGCTGCCCCCTCCATCTCATGGAGATCTCGAGGCCCTACGGGCACCTTCAGGGAGGAGGATGTTCTGGAGGCCCAACCATGGCCTGCCACCAAGGAGACGGCAGCAGTCTTCAGTTCTTCCGAATTCCCCTCTCCCACCCCGCACACCTGACACCGGCGCATCTGAAGGGTAGCGGGTAGAACAGGGCGGCATGGCGATGCCAGTGACACTGGTATGTCGGTTGGAGCCCTCAGCTCCAGGAACTCCAGAGGACGTCTGTCAAGGGCATCAAAGGTCACAGGGCAGGCTGCCTCCACCTCTGATGAGCATTTTGTGGCCACACCCAGACATAGCAGGAGACCACGAAAGATCAAGAGCAAGGAGCACTTCGTGGGCACGGGTGGGGGGGGGGGGGGGGGGGGGGGGCGTCCATTATCTGTAGTCAGGGGAACGGAATTATCAAATGTTCACTATTATAACATGTTTCACCCGATACATGGGAAGCCTCTGTCATGTTAATCTTCACAGTTGGTCTGCCTGCACCCCCACCTTGTGTTGACCTCTGCTCCCTCCACCGGCTGCCCCTGGCCAGAGTGGTCCAAGATCAAACTTCCCCGATGCAGAGCCCCTTCAGAGGATGAGTATCAGTGTACTGTCAACATAAAGACAGGAGTCGGGCTGTGAGATAAACTGAGGAGCACCAGAGCTTACCTCACAGGCCTTTAGAGGCTGGAACACGGTTCCCGGGGAGGGAGGGGGGAGGGGGGGGGGGGGGGGGGGGTACCTCCGCCTGTCCTCCAACCTTCGGTTCCTCCTGCTGGTCCTCCCTGGGTTAGTCCTCCATCCCCTCTAGGTCTGCCTCCTCACCTTCTCCTCAGACGAGGAACCATGTCCCTCCTTTCCTCCTCCTCCTCCAGCATGTTGCCCCGCTGCTGTGACAGGTTATGGAGCACACAGCAGACCAGCACAGTGCAGAGAGACCTCTGGGGGGTGAACTGCAGTGTATCGGCAAGCAGTCCAGGTTGATCCACCGCTCCATGGCAGCATGGTTGGCCACATGGGCCTTGAAATATCGAGACTCTGCCTCAGCCTCTGCACTCCTCACTGGTGTCATCAGCCAGGACCTCAGAGGTTACCCCTTATGCCCCAAGAACCAACCCATCATTCTGGGTGGCCCTTGAAGACTCCGGGGGTTTACAAGTGTCCCAGGAAGTAGCTGTCATGCATGCTGCCTGGGAAGATTGGACACACCTGTAT
The DNA here is from genome assembly GCF_902713615.1 of Scyliorhinus canicula. NCBI lineage: Eukaryota > Metazoa > Chordata > Chondrichthyes > Carcharhiniformes > Scyliorhinidae > Scyliorhinus > Scyliorhinus canicula. The sequence goes on along the minus strand of NC_052161.1, from coordinate 27,536,024 downwards.
GATAGGAGGTGGTGGTCGCACACAAGTTGAAGCCCCCTTACTGTTAATGGATGGTACTCCTTGATGCCCTGATGCGTGTAAGGCGATGTGCTTGCCGTCAATTGCCCCATGGGTTCCACCTTGGCCTGATTGGTTGCCAGGTCTTCAGGGTGTGTGGCAGCCCCCTGCACATGGAGTGCCGCCTCCAGTCAACACTACTGCCTTCTCCGGCGTCTGGCTGCTTCGGCTGCGTCCAGAACCACAAGGACATCCTCTGCAGGATTGACACCATCATCCATTTTGTTACCTATAAGGATTTGGAGAAGGAGACAGACCAAGTCAGTTAGGGCCTCTATCCCGGGGGCCTCTATCCCGGGATCCTCAAATCCCCTAAACCACCCTCATCCTTACGTGCCCCAGCTTCTCTCACCGTGCCAGCCAATGAGCCAGTTGTGCTAGAAAACCTTCCAGGAACATTAGGGAGACCGTGCTCAGTTGCTCTCCCTGATCCACACACACACACAGTCTCACCCTTTGGTCATGAGGATATCCCCAGTGCTGAACCCCAGCTCTTGATGTTTGATTGTTGACTGCTGTCACTATGTTTAATTGATTGAAATGTGATGCAACAATCATCGCCTGCCATCCTGTGGAGGAGGAGGAGGACACCCGCTCCCGGGGACAATGGGAGCAGGTCAACTGTTGCTTCACGTGTCAGGGTCCCAAGTTCAGTTCCCGGCTTGGGACACTGTCTGTGCGGAGTCTGCACGTTCTCCCTGTGTCTGCGTGGGTTTCCTCCCACAAGTACCGAAAGATGTGCTTGTTAGGTAATCTGGACATTCTGAATTCTCCCTCAGTGTACCCAAACAGGCTCCGGAATGTGGTGACTACGGGATTTTCACAGTAATTTCATTGCAGTGTTAATGTAAGCCTACTTGTGACAATAATAAAAGATTATATTATATTCCCGGGATGCCATTGCATTCAACTTCAATCTGAAATGAAAAAAATGTAATGAAAATCGCTTATTGTCACAAGTAGGCTTCAAATGAAGTTACTGTGAAAAGTCCCTAGTCGCCACATTCCGGCGTCTGTTCGGGGAGGCTGGAACGGGAATTGAACCCATGCTGCTGGCCTTGGTCTGCTTTACAAGCCAGCTATTTAGCCCTTCTCGCTAATGAGATGGAAATTGATGCAAATCGGGGTCAATGATATGCTCGCCATATTTGGGCGTGATCCGGAACTCGCCATCGGCAGCGGGCAGTTAGTTATCAATCTGATAGAGGAGATGTACGAGGCAAGTTTTTTACACAGAGGATAGTGGGTGCCTGGAACTTGCTGCCGGAGGAGGTGGTGGAAGCAGGGACGACCGTGACATTTCACGGGCATCCTGACAAATACATGAACAGGATGGGAATAGAGGGATACGGACCCAGGAAGTGGAGAAGATTTTAGTTTAGACGGGCAGCATGGTCGGCACAGGCTTGGAGGGCCGAAGGGCCTGTTCCTGTGCTGTACTTTTCTTTGTTCTTTGATCTGTGCCTGGCGCAAATCTCAATTTTGGCCCTTTGCGCTATTTAACCGACGTGCCCAGATCCACCCAGGTGCAACGCAGTGGTTAAATCGCGCTTAAAATGTTTATTGCTTTAGTGACATACAGTTAAATAAATTCAGGAACAAACCCCACTAAAGCTGGAATATAACCAGCTCGAATAATAAAGCACAATAGGGCATATATACTGCAGCAGAGCCAAAAACAATCAGCAAGGGCTCAAAGCCAAGAATTTGGGGAGATATACGCGAGCTTTCCAAATCTGTTGCAACTGTGAATAAAATTAGCAATTTTAACCCTTCCTATTTCCTACGTATCCTGAAAGCATGTCTTGTCTTTTAACAATATTTGAAAGAATTAATGAACGCTTTTTCTCGTCTTTTCCTTCCCGTAGCTAAGTTGTGAATCTTCACGTGCCATTTTCCCCTTCTCCAAACATTCCCCGTAAGGATTTAACATGCCTGTCAAGCAGGGACAATTTTTCTGTTTTGAATGATTTGAAACATGTTTGCACATCAAAAAAAAGTCACAATTTAAAAAAAAAAAATTAATTCAGAACCCATAATTCATTAATAAATAAAAGCTCCTGGAAAACCTTTTGCAAGTAGGATAACAATAATACCCTTCTCGGGTTTCAGTTCTGATAAAAATTGCAGGAACGTGAACAAATCTGGTTGGGGCTGGTTTAGCACAGGGCTAAATCGCTGGCTTTGAAAGCAGACCAAGGCAGGCCAACAGCATGGTTCAATTCCTGTACCAGCCTCCCCGAACAGGTGGCGGAATGTGGCAACTAGGGGCTTTTCACAGTAACTTCATTGAAGCCTACTTGTGACAATAAGCGATTTTCATTTTCACAAGTCATTAGGATCAAGACTGTCATTGCTTTAACTCACAGTTACAAACAAACTGCCAAAATGATCAGGTTATTGTCGATTGGGAAAGGAAGGAGAGGAAATGGTAAAACGGCAGCAGAGTAAATGATCATTTGGGTGTTGCATTCATAGCAAAGTTTGCTGGCACAATTCCCCCTTTGTAAGCCAAAAGTTTTAAACAGTCATTATTTTTAATTTGATGCAGCACTGTGTTCAATTTCGTGTGAGACTCATAGATTAAAGATGAATCTTGTTTTCTCTCTAATAGTTCTGAATTTAATTCTCATGATTGAACTTTGTAATTCTCTTTGAAGGGATAATGGATGAGCAGAGCTTGGTTCAAGACATGGCATGGCAGATGATTTGATGACAATGTGGGTTGGAAAGGGTTAAAGGTGGCCAGTGCTATCAAGGTGAAAATCCCGATTACAGATAGGGGCTGTTTTGCACAGGGCTAAATCACTGGTTTTGAAAGCAGACCAAGACAGGCCAGTACCACGGTTCAATTCCCGTACCAGCCTCCCCAAACAGTCGCCGGAATGTGGCGACTGGGGGCTTTTCACAGTAACTTCATTTGAAGTCTACTTGTGACAATAAGCAATTTTCATTTCATTTCATCATCATATGATGTGACATTTGAATTTCTCCTCGAGACTGAGCGGAACTTAGAAATTGCTTTGATTCGCTCTGAGTAACTTTCCTGACAGGAGAATGGAGGCTAAGGGAAGGACGTGATTAAAAAGAACGTCTTAGAGGGCGGCACGGTGGCGCAGCCTCACGGTGCCGAGGTCCCAGGTTTGATCCCGGCTCTGGGTTACTGTCCGTGTGGAGTTTACATATTCTCCCCGTGTTTGTGTGGGTTTCGCCCCCCCCACAAGTCAAAGACGTGCAAGGTAGGTGGATTGAACATGCTAAAGTGTCAAGAGTGAGGTGTTTGTGGTGCATCCGGGGGATCAAGAGGAGGGGATTGGTAGGCTCCCATTGAAGCAGGCAGGGAAGAGTTTTAGGTACCTAGGGGTCCAGGTGGCGGGGAGCTGGGGGGCCCTGCACAAGCTCAACCTCACAAGATTGGTGGAGCAGATGGAGGAGGAGTTTAAGAGATGGGATATGTTACCGCTGTCACTGGCGGGGAGGGTGCAGTCCGTCAAGATGACGGTGCTCCCGAGGTTTTTGTTCTTGTTCCAGTGCCTCCCCATCCTTATCCCGAAGGCCTTTTTCAGGGGGGTCAACAGCAGTATCACGGGATTTGTGTGGGCGCATGGGACTCCGAGGGTTCGAAGAGTGTTCCTGGAGCGAGGCAGGGATAGGGGGGGGCTGGTGTTGCCCAATCTCTGTGGGTACTACTGGGCGGCCAACGCAGCGATGGTGCGTAAGTGGGTAATGGACGAGGAGGGGGCAGCGTGGAAGAGGATGAAGGCGGCGTCTTGTGTGGGCACTGTTGCCGCTCCCACCACCGAGGTATACCACGAGCCCGGTGGTGGCGGCTACCCTCAAAATTTGGGGGCAATGTAGACGGCACAGGGGAGAAATGGGGGGCTCGATGGAGGCCCCGATACGGGGGAACCATCGGTTTGTCCCAGGGAGGATTGATGGCGGATTTCTGGGCTGGCACAGGGCAGGGGTTAGGAGGTTGAGGGACCTGTTTGTGGAGGGGAGGTTTGCGAGCTTGGGGAGTTGGAGAGGAAGTTTGGGCTCCCCCCGGTAAGCAGGTTTAGGTACATCCAGGTGAGGGCGTTTGCCAGGCAGCAGGTGGAGGGGTTCCCCTTGCTGCCCCCACGAGGGGTGCGGGATAGGGTGCTCTCGGGGGTGTGGGTCGGAGGAGGGAGGATCTCGGACATATACCGGGTAATGCAGGAGGTAGACGACGCCTCGGTGGAGGAACTGAAGGGTAAATGGGAAGAGGAGCTGGGGGAGCAGATTGAGGAGGGGACGTGGGCGGATGCCCTGGAGAGAGTGAATTCCTCCTCTTCCTGTGCGAGGCTTAGCCTCGTACAGTTCAAGGTGCTGCATAGGGCCCACATGACTGGGACGAGGATGAGTAGGTTTTTCGGGGGCGAGGACAGGTGTTCTAGGTGCTCGGGGAGCCCAAAGAACCTAGCCCATATGTTTTGGGCGTGCCCAGCGTTAGGGGAGTTTTGGAAGGAGGTAGCAAAGACGGTGTCGAGGGTGGTGGGGTCCAGGGTCGAGCCAGGCTGGGGACTCGCAATTTTTGGGGTTGCAGTGGAGCTGGGAGTGCAGGAGGCGATAGAGGCCGGGGTCCTGGCCTTTGCGACCCTAGTAGCCCGGCGGAGGATCTTTCTCCAATGGAAGGATGCGAGGCCCCCAAGCGTGGAGGCCTGGATCTCGGATATGGCGGGGTTCATTAAATTGGAGAGGGTGAAATTTGCCCTGAGGGGATCAGTACAAGGGTTCTTTAGGCGGTGGCAGCCGTTTCTGGACTTCCTGGCGGAACGGTAGGGAAATAGGCCGACAGCAGCAGCAACCCGGGGGGGGGGGGGGGGGGGGGGAGGGGGGGGGTTAAGGATTGGGGGGAGGGAGAACTGTGCACATGGGTTTGTGGAGGGTGCTATCTCTCTCTTGTATGGTTTTTTTGTCTTTGTTCTTTTTCTTTCTTGTTGTTCTTTCTTTTTGTTTGAAGTTGCTCTTGAAGCTGGGGGGGGGGGGGGGGTATTGTTCATGGGGTGTTACCGCGGTTGTATGTTAATAGAGCTAAGATGTTTATATTTTGTATTTTGTAAAATTTCAATAAAAATTATATTAAAAAAATAAGAAAAAGAACATGCTAAAGTGCCCCTTAATTGGAAAAAATGAATTGGGTAATCTAAATTAAAAAAAAAAAGAATGTCTTAGGTTATCTGTTCAATTGTACTAAACTCTGACCATTTTAGTATTTAGTTATAGACCAGCATGAAGATAGCATGGTAGCTCAGTGGTTAGCACAGTTGCTTCACAGCTCCAGGGTCCCAGGTTCGATTGCCAGCTTGGGCCATTGTCTGTGCGGAGTCTGCGGTATCCTCCCAAAGTCTAAAGATGTACAGGTTAGGTGGATTAGCCAGGCTAATTTGCACTTTGTGTCCAAAAAAGGTTAGATGGGGTTACTGGGATAGGGTGGGGGTGTGGGCTTGATTAGGATGCATCTTCCAAGGGCCGGTGCAGTCTCGATAGGCCGAATGGCCTCCTTCTACATGGTAAATTCTATGATTCTATAAATGTAGGGTTAATGAAAGGACTTGGAGAGGGAGAGAGTGTACTCTAATTATTTTGTAATGCATGGCTGATTTGTGTAAGTATGTGGGCTCTTAATTTTTTTAACACAGCTGCAGATCTGCAGTAACTTTAAAAGGACCAAATTGTGCAAGGCCAGCGCACACAGTTTCAGGTTGGTGTGTGACTATGCAGCTTACAGGGAGCATTGGGTGTCATCAGCAATTATTATGGAGGCTGACTGTGGGTAGATCCAGAGCGGTGAATGAGGCAAGCAAAAATTACTTGAAGACAGCAAGGAGCTGTGGCTGACGAGAGCAAGGAACTGGGAGGTGACGATGACTGGCAGGACCTTGGACAAGATGAGGAAATTACAGCTTTGGTAGTAGTTGGCGGGAATGGATCACAGTGCAGATTTTGCGAAGGGCTGTTCTGAATGGAAAGGGATCATGCCTGAACAGACACAGTGACTAAAAATATTGACAAACACTGGAGTGAGAGCAGAAAAGGTACAACAGCTGAGATTGGAAAGGACAGGATAGAAGTAAACCTGTAAACAGTAGGATGTCAGTGCTAAAATGAATAATATTTTGGGAAGTAGTTGGCATGGGAATGGCATGAGGGAAAGTTGGTACTTGAGGCAAAGTAAAAGGTCTAATGTCTCCATATCAGTGTAGAAGATGAAAGGAGCAGGGAAAAGTGGTTCAAGGAAACTATTTGCTGTAATGACTTATGAACTATTCTAGCCCTCCAGATTTGGAGTAATAAAAGTTGATTAACATGTGGAAAGGATGTTTCCTCTTGTGGGTGAGTCCAGAACTAGGTGCAGCTAAATTTGACAGTGGATGGCTAATCTAGGTATGCTTGGGCGTGCATATATTGGGGTAAGATTTTAGCATGGTTAAAAGATTGTCTGGCTAGCAGAAAACAGAGTATGCATGAATGGGCCTTTGTTTGACTCACAGGATGTGACGAGTGGATTCCTACAGCAGTCTGTGCTGGTCCCTTGACTTTTGACAATTTTGATCCATCACTTAGATAAAGGGAACAAAGGCATGGGAGCTAAATTTGTAGACAATACAAAGATAGGTAGGAAAGCATGTTGCAAAGAAGACATATGGGGCTTGATTCTCCATTCTTGCAGCAGGCCAATGGGGTTTCCTTTGGAACTCCTTTTGGAACTCTGCCTCAGATGGCGGTGGAAGTGGGGTCATTGAATATTTTTCAGGCAGAGCCAGACAGATTATTGTTAGGCAAGAGACTCAAAGGTCCTTAGGGGTAGAGGGGAATGTAGAAATTGAAGCACAAATAAATCAGCCATGATCTAATTAAATGGCGGCCAAGCTCAAGGGGCAAAATGGCCTACTTCTTCTCCTATTTGAAGCATTATTCAAATCCACAGACTTGAAGGTGTGAAGGTGGGAGCTGTACTTAGCTGAAGAACTAGGTTGGAAGATAGTGACTGACTTTGGCAGAGTTGAGGGAACTGCTTGGGAGATCAACAGTAGAATTGGTGTCAGGATGCTGAGGTGAAACTTGCACTACATCAGGAAATGATTCTGGTGGTATCTGAAGGTTTAGCACATGCAGATAGTCTTGTGCTGATTTGGTTATATCTGGGTTACTGATATATGTCAACTTAACATATAATTATATAGCTTCACAACATGGAGGAAGCATTCAGCTTACCGAGTCTGACCTATTCCGCTTGCCATAGTCACGTGACCTCCGCAGGGGAAGGAGGGAATAGATACAAAAACAATCCTGAGGGAAAAAGTACCAGGGAAACTAACAGGACTTAAGGCTGATAAGTCCCCTCGACCTGATGGTTTGCATCTCAGGATATTAAAGGAAGTAGCTACATAGATAGTGGATGCACATAGCAACCTTCCAAGAATCCTTAAATTCTGGAAAAGTCCCAGAGGATTGGAAAACTGCCAATTTTACTCGTTACTCAAAAAAGGAGAAAGACAAAAAAAAACTATAGGCCATTTAACTTTCCTTCTGTCATTCGGAAAATGTTAGAGCCCATTAGAAAGGATGTAATACAGAGCACTTAAAAATACATAACATAATCAAGCAGAGACAGGATGGTCCATGAAGAGGAAATCATGCTTGACAAATTTGTTAGAATTCTTTGAGATGGTAACGAGCTGGATAGATTAAGGGGAACCAGTGGATATAATATACTCGAATTTGCAAAAAGCATTTGATAAAGTACCACACAAAAGGCTACTTAATAAGATAAGATCCCTTCATGTTGGGGATAGTATATTGACATGGATAGAGGATCGGCTAACTGATAGGAGGCAGAGAGTTGGGGTAAGAAGGGCATTTTCAGGATGGTAACCTGTAACAAGTGGAGTGTCAGGGATCTGTGCTGGAGCCACAATTATTTACAATATATATTAATTACTTATACGAGGGAAGTGAATGCACAATTGCCAAGTTGGCAGATGACTCAAAAGTAGATGGGAAGGCAAGTGATGAAGATGACACAAAGAATCCTCAGAGGGATATAGACAGTTTAAGTGATTGGGCAAAAACTTGGCAAATGGAAGATAGTGCAGGAAAATGTGAAGTTATGCACTTTGGTAGGAAGAATAAAAGAGTGAATATTATTTAAAGGAAAAAGACTGTAGAAAGCTGCAGCACAGAGAGATTTGGGGGTCCTCATGCATAAATCACAAAAAGCTAGCATGCAAGTTCAGCAGGTACTTAGAAAGGGAAATTGCACTTTGGCCTTTATTTCAAAGGGAATATAGTATAAAAATAGGAAAGTCCTGCTAAAACTACACAAGGCACCAGTTAGACCACACCTGGAACGCTGTGAACAGTTTTGGTCCTTTTGTCAAAGGTGAGATATTCTGGCATTGGAGGCAGTCCAGAGAAGGTTCACTAGGTTGGTCCCGGGTATGGAGCGATTTTCTTATGAGGAGAGATTGAGCAGGTTGCGTCTGTACCCATTGGAGTTTAGGAAAATGAGAGGCGACCTTATTGAGACATATAGGATTCTCAGGAGGCTTGACAGATGCTGAGAGGGTGTTTCCTCTTGTGCGAGTGTCTAGGACCAGAGGACATAATCTCAGAGTAAGGAGTCGTTCATTTAAGACAGAGATGAGGAGAAATTTCTTTTCTCACAGGGTAGTGAATCTGTGAAATTATTTACTGCCGAGAGCTGTAGAGGCTGGGCCGTTAAGTATGTTCAAGGCTGAGATAGACAGATTTTAAATCAGTAAAGGGAATCAAAGGTTAAAGGGATAAGGCGGGAAAGTGAAGTTGAGGATTATATCAGATCAGCCATGATCTAATTCAGTGTTCTTCAAACTTTTTTTCCAGGGACCCATTCTTACCAACCGGCCAACCTTCGGGACCCAACCCAGCTGACCTTCGCGACTCACGCCAGCCGACCTTCGCGACCCACGCCGGCCGACCTTTGCGACCCACGGCGGCCTACCTGAGTGACCCACCATTTTCTCTTACCTTGTTTGCTGCTGACAAAAATGGAAGCCATGATGTGGAGATGCCGGCGTTGGACTGGGGTGAGCACAGTAAGAAGTCTTACAACACCAGGTTAAAGTCCAACAGGTTTGTTTCAAACACGAGCTTTCGGAGCACGGCTCCTTCTTCAGGTGAATGGAAAGGCTTGTTCCAGAAATGTTTATATAGACACAGTCAGAGATGCCCCGGAATGCGAGCACCTGCAGGCAATCAAATCATCAAAGATGCAGAGAGAGAGGTAACTCCAGGTTACAGAGGTGTGAATTGTCCCAAGCCAGTTCAGTCGGTAGGCCTCTGCAAGTCCAGGCTTGTTGGTGGGGGCCGAATGTAATGCGACATGAATCCCAGATCCCGGTTGAGTCCGCATTCATGCGTGCGGAACTTAGCTATAAGTTTTTGCTCAGCAATTTTGCGTTGTCGCGTCTCCTGAAGGCCTCCTTGTAGAATGCTGACCCGGAGATCAGAGGCTGAATGTCCTTGACTGCTGAAGTGTTCCCCAACTGGAAGGGAACAGTCCTGCCTGTTGATAGTCGCACGATGCCCGTTTATTCGTTGTCGCAGTGTCTGCATGGTCTCGCCAATGTACCACGCTTCGGGACATCCTTTCCTGCAGCGTATGAGGTAGACTACATTGGTCGAGTCGCACGAGTATGCGCCGCGTACCTGGTGGGTGGTGTTTCCACGTGTAATGGTGGTGTCCATGTCGATGATCTGGCATGTCTTGCAGAGATTACCCTGGCAGGGTTTTGTGGTGTTGTGGTTGCTGTTCTGAAGGCTGGGTAATTTGCTGCAAACAATGGTTTGTTTGAGGTTGCGCGGTTGTTTGAAGGCCAGTAGTGGGGGTGTGGGGATGACCTTGGCAAGATGTCCATCCTCGCTGATGATGTGTTGGAGGCTGCGAAGAAGATGTCGTAGTTTCTCCGCCCCAGGAAAGTACTGGACGACGAAGGGTACTCTGTCAGTGGTGTCCCGTGTTTGTCTTCTGAGGAGGTCGGTGCGGTTGTTTGCTGTGGCGCGGTGGAACTGTCGATCAATGAGTCGATCAATGAGTCGAGCGCCATATCCCCTCGTACGAACGGGATATGGCGCTCGACTCATTGATCGACAGTTCCACCGCGCCACAGCAAAAAACCGCACCGACCTCCTCAGAAGACAAACACGGGACACCACTGACAGAGTACCCTTCGTCGTCCAGTACTTTCCTGGGGCGGAGAAACTACGACATCTTCTTCGCAGCCTCCAACACATCATCAGCGAGGATGGACATCTTGCCAAGGTCATCCCCACACCCCCACTACTGGCCTTCAAACAACCGCGCAACCTCAAACAAACCATTGTTTGCAGCAAATTACCCAGCCTTCAGAACAGCAACCACAACACCACAAAACCCTGCCAGGGTAATCTCTGCAAGACATGCCAGATCATCGACATGGACACCACCATTACACGTGGAAACACCACCCACCAGGTACGCGGCGCATACTCGTGCGACTCGACCAATGTAGTCTACCTCACACGCTGCAGGAAAGGATGTCCCGAAGCGTGGTACATTGGCGAGACCATGCAGACACTGCGACAACGAATAAACGGGCATCGTGCGACTATCAACAGGCAGGACTGTTCCCTTCCAGTTGGGGAACACTTCAGCAGTCAAGGACATTCAGCCTCTGATCTCCGGGTCAGCATTCTACAAGGAGGCCTTCAGGAGACGCGACAACGCAAAATTGCTGAGCAAAAACTTATAGCTAAGTTCCGCACGCATGAATGCGGACTCAACCGGGATCTGGGATTCATGTCGCATTACATTCGGCCCCCACCAACAAGCCTGGACTTGCAGAGGCCTACCGACTGAACTGGCTTGGGACAATTCACACCTCTTTAACCTGGAGTTACCTCTCTCTCTGCATCTTTGATGATTTGATTGCCTGCAGGTGCTCGCATTCCGGGGCATCTCTGACTGTGTCTATATAAACATTTCTGGAACAAGCCTTTCCATTCACCTGAAGAAGGAGCCGTGCTCCGAAAGCTCGTGTTTGAAACAAACCTGTTGGACTTTAACCTGGGGTTGTAAGACTTCTTACTGGACAAAAATGGAGGAAATGGTTTTGGATCCCTTTGGCCCTCATACACGCTCCTCCAATGGAACCTGTTGGATGAAGGTGAAGCCTTCTGGTATCGGAAAGCATGAAGTCTCCATCTGTTCAAGGGGCAAGTTCTGCATATTTTTCCTGTAAATTTTTATCAAATAAACCCCCCCCGAACTTGTAAAAAAAAAATGAGGAAAATAAATGAAAAAATGAATAAAACCTCCCTCCCGAACTTGTAAAAAAAATTAAAATGAATAAAATAAATTTTAAAAATGAATAAAAACCCCCTGAACTTGTAAAAAAAAATAAAATGTATAGCATAAAGGAAAAAAAAATTAAATGAATAGAATAAATGAATAAATGAATAAAAACCACAAAGCTCCAGGGTCCCAGGTTCGATTCCTACTTGGGTCACTGTCTGTGCGGAGTCTGCACATCCTCCCCGTGTCTGCGTGGGTTTCCTCCGGGTGCTCCGGTTTCCTCCCACAGTCCAAAGATGTGCAGGTTAGGTGGATTGGCCATGATAAATTGCCCTTAGTGTACAAAATCGCTCTTAGTGTTGGGTGGGGTAACTGGGTTATGGGATAGGGTGGAGGTGTTGACCCTGGGTAGGGTGCTCTTTCCAAGAGCCGGTGCAGACTCGATGGGCCAAATGGACTCCTTCTGCATTGTAAATTCTATGATAATTCTATGAAACTTGTAAACCAAAAAGTTGCAACTGTTAAAAAAAAATAGCGGCCACACTGCGCATGCGTGCCTGATTATCGGTGCGCATGCGCATTCTGCAAACATGTTAAAAAAATCGGCTGCATTGCACATGCGCGCGCAATGATCGGTGCGCATGCGCAATGCGGCCGATTTTGTTTTTGACAGCCCAAGATCAAGGGTGGAATTCTCCGACCACACCCCCCCCCGCCTGAGAATCGGCGTGGCGCTGCACAAATTGCGCCACGCCATCTCGACGCTGGGACACAATTTCTCAGCAGGGCGGAGAATCGGCGCCATTGGCGCCGGCGTGGTCGGGGTATGCGGCAACTCTCCGGCACGGGTGGGATGGGCCGAGCAGTCGTCACAAAAAATCCGAGTCCTGCCTGCGTCGTTCTAACATCCTCTGAGCCGGCGGGACCTCGGCGTTGAAGGGTCCGGGGGAGCCCTGTGGGGGTGGGGTCTGACCCCGGGGGAGGGGGGGCCTCCGCAGTTACCTCGCCCGCGATCGGGGCCCACCGATTGGCGGGCCGGCCTCTATGGCGAGGGGGCCTCCTTTCCTCTGCACCAGCTCCTGTAGTCCTGCGCTATTTGGCATCGGGGCCGGCACGGGGAAAAAGGCCACTGTGCATTCACTAGTTTAAAAAAAAAAAAATTTTCATTGAAAAATTTTGAATTTATACAACAACATCAAACCATACTAAAATACCAACAATAACAATAATGACAACAATCATGAACCTTCGCCCCTCCTCAATGAACAACCCAACATATTAACAACTTAAATTAACACAATGTTTTTTTTTTAAATAATTTTTATTGAAAAATTTTGAATTTATACAACAATAACGCACCATAGTAAAATACCAAAAATAACAATAATATTAACAATCATAAACATTCGTCCCACCTCCATGAACAACACAGCATTTTAACAACAACGCAAATTAACACAATATAAAGTTACAGAATAGACACTACAATAAGGACCCCCCCCCCCCCCCCCCGGGTTGCTGCTGCTATTGACCAAGGTACCTATCTTTGAGCCAGGAAGTCCAGAAAAGGCTGCCACCATTTATAGAACCCTTGTATTGATCCTCTCAGGGCAAATTTGACCCTTTCCAATTTTATAAATCCCGCCATGTCACTGATCCAGGTCTCCACACTTGGGGGCCTTGCATCCTTCCATTGTAACAGAATCCTTCGACGGGCTACTAGGGACGCAAAGGACAGGACACCGGCCTCTTTCACCTCCTGCACTCCCGGCTTTACCGCAACTCCAAAAATCGCGAGTCCCCACCCTGGTTTGACCCTGGATCCAACCACTCTCGACACCGTCCCCGCCACCCCCTTCCAGAATTCCTCCAGTGCTGGGCATGCCCAGAACATATGGGCATGATACGCTGGACTCCCCGAACATCTGGTGCACCTGTCCTCACCCCCAAAGAACCTACTCATCCTAGTCCCGGACATGTGGGCCCGGTGCAGCACCTTAATTGGATGAGACTAAGCCTCGCACATGAAGGGGAAGAGTTGACTCTCTCCAAGGCATCCGCCCAAGTCCCGTCCTCTATCTGCTCCCCAAGTTCCCCCTCCCATTTAGCCTTCAGCTCCTCCATTGACGACTCCTCCACCTCCTGCATTACCTTATAGATGGCAGACACCTTCCCCTCTCTGACCCACACCCCCGAAAGCACTCTGTCCATCGTCCCCCGCGAGGGCAGCAAAGGGAATCCCTCGACCTGTTTACCTGCAAGTATCTGAACATGTTCCCTTGGGGAAGCCCAAATTTATCTTCCAGTTCCCCCAGGCCCGCAAACCTCCCACCAATAAACAGGTCCCTCAATTTACTGATGCCCACGCTTTGCCACCCCCTAAATACCCCATCCTTGTTCCCCAGGATGAACCGATGATTGCCATCCAGTGGAGCCTCCATCGAGCCCCCTGTTTCCCCCCTATGCCGTCTCCATTGTCCCCAGATTCTTAGGGTCGCCGCCACCAACGGAATCGTGGTATACCTCTTAGGGAAGAGCGGCAACGGCGCCGTTACCATGGCACCCAGGCTCGGACCTCTACCTGACGCCATCTCCATTCTTTTCCACGCCGCCCCTACCCCCTCCATCACCCATTTACGCACCATTGACACATTGGCCGTCCAATAGTACCCCAAAAGGTTGGGCAGCGCCAGTCCGCCTCTATCCCTCCCTCATTCCAGGAAAACCCTTTTCACTCTCGGAGTCCCATGTGCCCACACAAAGCTCAAGATACTGCTAGTCACTCTCCTAAAGAAGGCCCTGGGGATGAAGATGGGCAGGCACTGAAAGAGGAACAAGAACCTCGGAAGCACCGTCATTTTGACGGACTGCACCATCCCCACCAACGACAATGGCAGCATGTCCCACCTCTTGAACTCCTCCTCCATCTGATCTACAAGCCTGGTGAAATTATGTTTGTGAAGAGTCCCCCAGTCCCTGGCCACCTGCACCCCCAGGTACCTAAAACACTCCCCTGCCCGCCTAAGCGGGAGCCTAACAATTCCTTCCTCCTGGTCTCCAGTGTGCACCACAAACACCTCACTCTTGACTAAATTTAGTTTATAACCTGAAAAGGTCCCAAACTCAGCTAGCAGCTCCATCACCTCCGGCATCCCTCCCACCGGGTCCGCCACATACAGTAACAGGTCATCGGCATACAACGACACCCTATGTTCCTCCCCACCTCGCACCAAACCTCTCCACCTCTCTGAGCCATCGCCAGCGGCTCGATTGCCAATGCAAACAACAAGGGGTACAGGGGGCAACCCTGCCTGGTCCCTCGGTAAAGCCGGAAGTACTCCGACCTCCTCCCATTCATGGCCACGCACGCCATCGGGGCCTCATATAGCAGTCTCACCCATCTAATAAACCCTTCACCAAATCCAAACCTCCCCAACACCTCCCATAAGTACCCCCACTCCACTCTATCGAAGGCCTTCTCTGCATCCAGCGCCACCACTATCTCTGCCTCCCCCTCAATCGCTGGCATCATGATGACATTCAACAATCTCCGCACATTCGTGTTCAGCTGCCTTCCCTTCACAAACCCTGTCTGGTCCTCGTGTACAACCCCGGCACACAGCCCTCTATCCTGGTGGCCAGGATTTTTGCCAGCACCTTGGCATCTACGTTGAGGAGAGATATGGGCCTGTATGAACCACACTGCTGGGGGTCCTTGTCCCTCTTTAAGATTAACGAGATCAGCGCCCGCGGCATCGTCGGGGGCAAAGTCCCCCCTTCCCACTCTTCATTAAGTGTCCGCACCAGCAAGGGGCCCACTAGGTCCACAAACTTTTTATAAAATTCCACCGGGAACCCATCCGGCCCCGGTGCCTTCCCTGACTGCATCTGCCTGATCCCCTTAACTAGCTCCTCCAGCTCAATCGGCGCACCCAACCCCTCCACCTGCTCCTCCTGCACCTTCGGGAAAGAAAGCCCGTCGAGGAACCTCTCTATTCCCCTCCTCTCCCCCGTTGGCTCCGACCGGTACAGTTCCCCGTAAAAGTCCTTGAAGACCTCATTCATCTCTACCCCCTTCCGCACCACATTCCCACTCTTGTCTCTCACTCCAGCAATTTCCTTCGCCGCATCCCGCTTGCGGAGCTGATGAGCCAGCATCCTACTCGCCTTTTCACCATGTTCGTACACTGCCCCTTGTGCCTTCCTCCACTGTGCCTCCGCCTTTCTAGTGGTCAGCAAATCAAATTTAGCCTGTAGGCTGCGCCTCTCCCCCAACAGTCCCTCCTCTGGTGCCTCTGCGTACCTCCTGTCTACCTCCAGCATCTTTCCCACCAGTCTATCCCTCTCACTCCTCTCGCTCCTCTCCCTGTGTGCCCCGATGGATATCAGCTCTCCACGAATCACTGCCTTCAGGGCTTCCCAGACCACCTCCACCTGAACCTCCCCCGTATCATTCACCTCGAGGTACCCCTCAATACTTGCCCGGGCCCTCCTACACACCTCCTCCTCCGCCAACAACCCCACATCCAACCGCCACAACGGGCGCTGGTCCCTCACCTCCCCCATCTCCAACTCTATCCAATGCGGAGTGTGGTCGGAGATTGCAATGGCCGAATACTCGGCCTCCTCCACTCTCGGAATCAGTCCCCTACTCACCACGAAGAAGTCTATCCGAGAGTAGACCCTAAATACGTGGGAGAAGAAAGAGTACTCCCGTGCCCTAGGCCTCACAAACCTCAATGGATCCACCCCACCCATCTGGTCCATAAACCCTCTCAGTACCTTGGCCGCCGCCGGCCTCCTACCCGTCCTAGAGCTGGACCGATCCAGTGAAGGATGCAACACCGTATTGAAGTCCCCCCCCCTCCCCCCCATGATCAGACCACCCGCCTCTAGATCCGGGACCCGTCCCAACATACGCCTCATAAAGCCCGCATCGTCCCAATTTGGGGCATACACACTAGCAAGTACCACCTTCTCTCCTTGTAGCCGGCCCCAACCATAACATACCTACCCCCCTTATCCGCCACCACCTCCGATGCCTCAAATGACACATTTTTCCCCAACAGAATCGCCACTCCCTGGTTCTTCACATCCAACCCAGGGTGGAAAACCTGCCCCACCCACCCCTTCCTCAGATGGACCTGGTCCGCCACCTTCAGGTGGGTCTCCTGAAGCATTGCCACATCTGCCTTTAGCCCCCTCAGATGAGCAAGTACCCTCGACCGCTTCACCAGCCCATTCAATCCTCTCGCATTCCAGGTGACCAACCGGATCAGAGGGCGTCCTGCCCCCCTCCCCCGTCGACTAGCAATAGCCCGTCGACTGCCCGCCCCAGGCCAGCACCCCCCGCCCGACCCAGTCCCCACAGCGACAACACCTCACCTCTGTCCCCCCGGCCCCTCACCAGCTCCTTCCTAACCCTGCCAGCAGCAACCCGGTATTCCCCTTTCCCCCCCTCCCTCTCCCCCAGGCCTCCTAGCCGCGAACCGTCCTCCATTGTACTTCCGTGGGTCAGTTAACATCTGCTGACCCCGGAAACTCCCGCCAATAACCCGACTCCTCCCAAAGTGGGATCATCCCCCATCCTATCCCTCCTCCAGGCACCGCTCCAGCACGGGGAAGAACCAGTTAAGGCCCCGCCTCCCCCCGTCATCGTCTCCACCCCCCAGCCCCGCAGCGCGGGAAACCAGAGGAAATCCCGCGCTTTCGCACTTCCCCACCACACCCTTCTGACGCGGCTCCCAAATACCAGCCCCACTCCATACCCCCAACCCGACATAGAATACAACAAACCCCCCCAACCCTCCCCGCAAGATACAAAACTCAAACAATGCCCCACAGCAAAAAAAACAGAACAACACCCCCATAAATAACCATATCAAAATTGCAAAAGTACAGAAAAAGAGAACACAGCAACAGCAGAAACCAGCATTAAAGTATTACAACCGACCCCTCAACTCCCAACCCCTAGTTCAAGTCCAGTTTCTCCGTCCGCACGAAGGCCCACGACTCCTCCGGGGAATCGAAATAATAATGCCGGTCCAAATAAGTTACCCACAGGCGCGCAGGCTGCAACATTCCGAACTTTATCTTTTGCCTGTAAAGCACCTCTTTCGTCCAATTAAACCCGGACCGCCGCTTAGCCACCTCCGCACTCCAATCCTGGTAGATCCGTACTACCCCATTCTCCCAGTTGCTGCTCTTCACCTTCTTGGCCCAGCGCAGCACACACTCCCGATCACTGAACCGGTGGAACCTCACCAGCACCGCACGCGGGGGTTCATTCTCCTTGGGCCTCCTGGCGAGTACACTGTGGGCTCCCTCCAGCTCCAGGGGTAGATGGAAAGACCCGGCCCCCACTAGCGAGTTCAGCATCGTAGCCACGTAGGTTGTCAGGTCCGACCCCTCCAGCCCCTCCGCAAGGCCCAATATCTGCAGATTTTTCCACCTCATGCGGTGATCAAGCTCCTCGAAGCGGTCCTGCCACTTCTTGTGCAGCGCCTCATGCCCCTCCACCTTACTCATGAGGACCACGGCCTCCTCGTCTCGTTCAGTGGCCTGCGTCTGCAGCACCTTGATGGCAGCACCCTGGGTCGTCTGAATCTCCGAGAGCCTTTTGTTCGTTTCCTGCAGAGAACTCAGTACCTCAGCCTTGAAATCTGCAAAACAGCGCAGGAGAGCAGCTTGTTGCTCCTGGGCCCACTGCTTCCACTCCTCTGGAGCTCCGCCGGCCGCCATCTTGGATTCCTTCCCTCGTTTTTTTCTGGGGAGCTGCTGCCGTTTTTTCCCCCTTTCCACTCCGAGTTCGAGTCATGAACTGCGGAGAAAGTCGACCAGCACATCTTCTCCCACCGGGAGACGTCGAAAAATTTCCGTTTTGGGCTCTAAAAAGAGCCGAAAAGTCCGTTTGAAACGGGAGCTCCCAAATGTGCGGCTTCCTACGTCATCGCCGCCACCGGAAGTCGTGCATTCACTAGTTGGCGCCAGCCCAACTGCACATGCGTGGATCCTGCGGCATCGGGTTCACGCCGTTATCGGCAGCTGGAGTGGCGTGGGCCGCTCCAGTGCCGTGCTAACCCCCTGAGGGCTGGAGAATGGGGTCCCGGAACGGGCGCCGTTGCCGGAGTAAAACACTCCCCTTTTTACGCCTACGTCGACACTTAGCCGCCCGATGGGAGAATCCCGCCTGGAATCTGTATAAAGGAAATAGAGTCATTCTCCCTAAGGAGATGAGAGATCCTGAAGTGAATCCATGCAAGCAACCAAATAATTGAATTGAGCCTGAGAAAGGTAAAGGAAGTGTTCTACTGGCCAAACATGAACAGGAATTAAAGACTGCATTGGCCAGTGTGTAGCTTGTAACAGTACCAAGCTAAAACTCTGGATAGCCATGATTGATGCATGACATTCCAGATACACCATGGATGAAGCGGACATCATCACTTCTTCACTACAGAAGGAACTGATTATCTTATATCAGTTGCCTATTATTCAAACTACTGTGAGTTAGACCAGCTGACTTCAAAGACGGCAGGAGGAATAGTGGTATGCCTGAAAGCACATTTCAGTCTTTATGGCACTCCAGGCATTGTGATGAGTGACAATGGCCCTCAGTTCATGAGCGAAGAATTCAACTGCTTCACATAGGATTGGAAAATTCAACACTATTCATTACTTCCACATTATCCCCAGTTGAATGGAAGGGCTGAGGCGGCAGTAGCAATCGCCAAAGAAATCATCAAGAAATCCAGAACTGATGTATTGACAGCAATCCTTGAGATGTCTAACTGACGGAATGAAAAGTAGTCCAGTCCAAAGGCTAATGTCACGTCGCACCAAAACTGCAATTGCAAAAAAGGCTATAAAACCAGAAACAATAACAGACTTGAGTGAAGGTAGAATGTCAGAAAGCCAAATTACATTTTGACCAGACTACCAAACCTTCACCACGTTTGGAGAACCAGTAAGGATGCAAACCTTCAATGCTCTCAATAGGAGTCAGACCACATGGCAAGTTGGGTAATGTGTAGAGCAGTTGTCACTTTGATCATACGTGGTAAAAGTGAACAACTAAAGATACTGGCGCCACCACAGGCATGCATGAACAACTAGAGAAGCTGTTACTTCACTGTAGGCAGCCGATCAGGATGATCAGATCTCACTAACTGCACAGAATGCAGAATGATCGTCACTCCCAGAGGGCCATCAGCCCCCATCAAGAGAAGTGGAACAACAGCAACAGTTACCCTGGCAACAAGTGCCATGGAAGTGACATTCCCAAGAGAGGGAATATCACGCAGATGAAGGACCAATGACAACTTGCACTCATATCATTCGGAGACCTACATAACTCAATGACTATGTATGCAATGGATGTGGCGTGACTGACAGGAATAACAATTTGTTAATGCATGAAAACTTTTGTTGTGCAGTGGATGACTTGGGTTACACATGATAGTGCATGCAAGTTGTCTTTTGTTTGTAATGAAAAGGGGATGTTTGGATTTTGAAATGCAATCCTTACTGCATGTCCTATCTGACTTGCCATAGTCATGTAATGTCTGCTATGAAGAAGGCAGGCAGCCATCTTACATTCAGTTCTATAAAGACAGTACACGAGAAAAATTGTACTCTTTGAACACGCAACAGTCGGTCTTTGAAAGAGCTGTCCACTTCGATCTGTATCCCTCCCCATTCCTTGAACCCTTTTAACTTTATACTTTTTCAGATATTTATCTTCTCCCTTTTAAAAGCATTTTAATGAATTGTGTTTTGGGTATGATACAGTAGTACTTAAGTACACTTTACTTGAAACAAAAATCTCCCAACCTCTTCTTTCTATAGCGTTGATCTTAAATTGATGGCAACTTGATACCGATTCACCGTCCAGTGGGACCAGGCCTTTGCTATTTCCTTTTCCAAAAGCCCTCATAAGTTTGAATATGGTAGGGATAATTCCTGTGCTATGTTCGATTTATGATTACTGACTAGTTCAAACACTTTTCCGTGACTCTGAACATTAGCCTCCAAATTAATTTGTGTGCTTCTAATATCTAATACACAGAAACACCCGATAATAAGACATGGTCACAGATATTACTATTTCCTAGCAGTATGGAACGACGATTCTGTGCTTGGATCTAATGCTATGCTGAATTAATTAACTTAGCCAAGAGTTTGTGCATGATTCAGAGTCTCTATCAATCAGGAGCATTCTCCCGCAGGAAAGCAACCTAATGAGGTCATGAGATTGAAAGCATTCAGAAAGCCTATTCTGAAGGATAGCCAAATCTCCAGGGCATTAAAGCACATTCTGAACACCTACAAGTACTGTTTGAATCATCAGATGAAGGATTTAGGGAATAAATTGTCACTACAGTACGTAGCCACAAGATCTTTTGATCTTTTTCAAAAAGGTTTAATAAGCCTATTTTTTTTTTTGTAGATTTTAATGACCACCAAATGGCAGAAAAACAACCAATCACATTGTACCTTTAATAACACTTCTTTTGCACTTGTTGAATAGCTAATAGGTCTCTTACCTGATATCAAGACAAACATTTTGTTAATTCAGCTGTGCAAAATGTTCCAGCTATGGAAATTTGAGAATGCCCATTTGATATAACATTAGAAGTCTTTGTGGATTGTGTATTGTGGGTTAGTCCTGCCATTGTTGTTTCAACAGAATAGTTCACAAGTAACGCTGTTGGAGAACTTGGAAATTCATCATGTCGGACAGAAACTCTGCGGACATGAAGGAGTAAATTTGGCGGAGGTGTTGCAGCTTGCAAAAGAGCACCAATGTCAGTCTTCCCTAATAAGGAGATATATGGACATTGAGCTAAATAAAGTCTGAAATTAAATGGTTTTTGATAAGCATGGAATATGGAAACCAAAAGGCAACTTTTGAGAGGAGCTTTCTTCTTCGTCACCTTGCAGGAGTTAGCAAGACTCCTTGAGTGCAGTAATCCTGATGGTGTGCTTCATGCAGTTCTGGATCCATTGGAATTAGGACCTTCTCCTCATCCACATCAAAGTGCACTGTTACGATCCCAGTTAATGTTAGAACTGGACGGGAAGATCCCAGAATGGAAATCTGGCTCAAAAGACCGTTACATTTTTGTTTTAGAAAATGCGGAGAAGCAGAGTCACAGCTAATTAGCTTTGACAACAAACCATTTATTAAACTTTAAAAAGTTTGAAGTGGAGATGCCGGCATTGGATTGGGGTGAGCACAGTAAGAAGTCTAACAACACCAGGTTAAAGTCCAACAGGTTTGTTTCAAACACTAGCTTTCGGACCACTGCTCCTTTACCTGAGGAAGGAGCAGTGCTCCGAAAGCTAGTGTTTGAAAAAAACCTGTTGGACTTTAACCTGGTGTTAAAAAAGTTTGATTATGATATAAGACTCCACCCTATCTTCTTATACCATGAGCTACCTTGTCTCACTGAACTCTAGCTTCAACATGAGTGATTTGAAACGCCGCTTGCAAAAAGACACGGATTCAAATCATCCTTTAGACAATGCTTTCCCTCAGCTCCTTCCATCAAAGTTTTGTTTTCAGGTTTTACACCTCCCTCTTTAGGATTTCTTCTGTCTTGAAGGCAAACTCCATGATCCAGCCACCAATTTTCATGATTATTTCAAATAATGTCTGCCAAACGGAAGTGAAAATCTCCCAAACTGTAGTAAAAGTCTCCCAGACATGAAAATCACTTCAGATATCTTTCTGGCAGCTCAACCTTCTTCTCAGCTCTGCCTGGCTTGACTAAATAGTTCTCTGTTCCAGTACCTTTAACCTCATGGAAATTCCTCTTCATTTCTTTCATTTCCTTAACGATTTGGTCTTCTTAACCATTACTCCATAGTATGGCCTTTCTTCTAGCAAAGCTGAGAGGCATGTTCTCTCTCTAGCCTTCTAACCCAACTGAAAATTCATTCAACTAAAACTAAAAAACAATGCCTTTCTACCTGAAAAGGGTCCCCAGTTGCTAAACATGCTTCTGCTAGCTTTTATTTACTCTTCAAGCCATAACTTCTCTCAGCACAATAGAAGCACAGTTTGAATTGAAACCAGAATCCCCTTTGTCCAGCAGGAATATAACTATAGGTTTACCCTTCTAATATTTACCAATACAAATATAAATCCCTTAAAACTACCTTTGTTTTCCTGACAGCACCCATTCCTGAATGAAAACATTATGAAGAGCACAGTATGTAATCACCATTATACAAATCTGATCTGGAGTATACAGACAATCCCCTCCTGACCTGTCCAGACAGTGAAAGCCATCTTATCAACACCTCAATTGTCCTTTCAATCAGCTGCCAGGTTACAGCATGTGCCTCAGTGGCATTTCTTTGTTGCTGTTTCGGGCACTCTGATTAGGCAGCATTGCTGTATGGGGTAGACATTTTTGCTCAGAAGCCATTTGTGAATCTGACTGTCTTTCTTGAAGAAGTGAGAGAGGACTGAATGACAAGGGTATCATGGTAACTTCCTACATAACACATGTTGACATGGAGGATCCTCTGATTATTATAACATGCCGTTTGGACATTGAGGGAGAAGAATTTCTTACTGTTGTGGTGGCCAGGTGGGTATTGTACGGGTGCCCTACCAATGCAATTCAATGCTATTGATTACACCCTCAATGTTGTGCAAGTTAGCGCCCCATAAAACTACCTGACAAAGCTCGTGAATTGCACTTTCCTATTGTAACAAGGGCATCAGTTTTGTGCCAAATTAAATGCCCACATTACCCCCTGACTACTGAATTGACAATATTGTCATGGCCAAAAAGGCACAAAGGAAAAACACATCTAAAATAAATTTGTTCCTCTTCCATATTCTCTTGTTCAAATTCTGTTTCACTAAAAGACAAATGGCTGGACTGATAAAATTGCTACGGCTAACCACATGGTGGTAGTTCAGGAAGTTTCTAAGCAGTTTAAAAATGGAAAAAGGCTAACTCATCAAACTCCTGAAATGTAACACTCCTTACATTGTATAAACATTCCAGTCAAGCCAACACAAAGAATTAGTGGATGAGGCTTCTGCACCAGCCAGCTCTGGACAAAGGCAGAGTTACTGGGACTCCAGATCTCCAATGTTGTGCTGATGGTTCCACAGTTACCTACTCAAAACCCAATGGGTATTAACAAGGGGCCTCGATGGCTGAATGGACCAGCTCAAAACCACCCTGCCACATGACTGAGACTTGAGCTGTTTGAATTGCTTTAATCATACAACTTTTGGGGTCTGTTTTTGGTTGTGGTTTAATCTCAAGAGAAATTCAGACTCTAGGTGAGCTGTCTGCCTCTGACCTCCATCTCTCTTAAAGACAGACCGACAGAAAGAATCCTGGGGTTCTCTTACAGAGTGAACACATTCTCAGAAGACAAGAATACTTTGCTCCATCTTCAATCTCTAAGCAAGTTCCTAGGACCAAGACCAGGAATTCTGCCAGACAAAGCAACCTGAAAGAACTTTCATTGGACATTGACCTCCTGGACTCATGTGAAACAATAATTCTTATTGGGTCTGTGGTCTTGGCTCTTTACCTCTTTCTTTTCCATATCCCTCTTTTATTGTATGAATGCAAAGAGCGGGGTGAGGTGGTGGTGGTGGTGGGGGGGTGGGGGGGGGGGGGGGGGGGGTGGGGGGGGGGGGGGAGGTGCAGGGGGAATTGTTGTGAATCCCCCAACTATGTTTTATGTAAAATAAAACAACCCTCTTACTTGACCTTATCTTGAGTTTACTGTGGGGGTATTAATACAGAAATGCATCATTCCAAAACTGCAGTGCTAGGGAAAATATGCCACCACTAATAAAGGGGGAAATCAAACATCAAAAACACCTTTTTCTTTACAGACAGGGAGTGAACCAGGGCTGTTTCAAATTAAACCTCCCTCCTGTTCAGAAGACTATGCTATAAACGTTACTTTCATACTCTGAGATCAATGGGAGTAGCGGACTCACTTCAAGTCTTTCTGTAACAAGTCATGAAGATGCCCTATTGACTCATTGGTGAAGTGCTCAAGAAAGACAATCAGATTCACAAATGGCATCTGGGCAAAAAACTGCAGCAGAGAAGCCTCTATATGACTGTCACCTATATATTGTTTAGGGAGGTGTAATATCTGTTGGATTGTATCTTCCTTGAATGGTGTTTGACTCTTCTTGGTGGCATCCTTTGCTGCTGCTCCCCTTCATTGATTGAATGGTGCCTTACCTGCTGAGAGCTGCTCATTATGGGTAGGGGGTTGTTTCAAAAATCTTCTAGTGGGCTGACCCTGAGAGGCAGTCAGGGTCAATTGCTGGTCTTCATTGGGTTCCCAGGCTGCAGAATTCACTACTGACTTGTCAAGATGACAAACTCCTCACATTTACACTTACCAGCTAATGCCGCAGAGCCTGTTAAAACTGCAATCTTAGCGTAAAGTTTCCCGGCCCTGCCCGCCTCCGGGGTTGTCAGGTTCTGCCGCAAGTCAATGGACCTTTGGCAAGGCCGCTCGCTGAACCTCCCACGGGGGGTGGGGCGGCCATGAAGGGGTCAGAATATCCCAACCTAATTTACACAGCAGCGCAAACTCAGGAAACTAGGAGTTGTCCTGCTATGGTTGCTTCCTCTAACATTTGCAGATGAGGCTACAAGTAACTGGAGCATGCAAAAGAAAAACAACTTATATTTATCTAGTGCCTTTAACATAATGAAACATCCCAAGAAACGCTTCACAGGAGCATTATAAAGCAAATGTTAGAGGAGCATTATAAAGCAAATTATGAACACTGAGCCACATAAAGAGATATTAGGTGAGATTAGCCAAAAGCTTTGCCAAAGAGGTACGTTTTAAGTAGTGTCTGAGAGGAGAAAATCGAGGTGGAGAAGTGGAGATATGTAGAGAGGAAATTTCAGAGTGTGGAACCGAGGAAACTGCAGGCCCAGTCGACAATGTTGGAACAATTATAATCAGGAATGCACAGGAGGCAAGTATTTGAGGAGTTCAGATATAGCGGAGGATTGTGGGGCTGGAGGTGATGAGAGAGATAGGGAGGGACAAGACCATGGAAGAATTTGAAACAAGGATGAGAATTTTCAAATCAAGATGTTGCACGATCGGCAACTAATGTAGGGAACCATGACTTAATGCGGGTTAAGAAATAGGCAGCAGAGTTTTGGATGGACTCAGGTTTATTAAGTGTAGAATGTTAGAGACCAGCTACGAGTCTCCTAGATTCTAGGAACATTGCAACAGTGGAAACGAAGGTAAGAAATCCATGTAATCAATTATGGCCATATGGAAGGGTTATAAGGGTAAAATAGTTATTTTCCTATAAATAAATGCTCAAAGAACATAAAAGGGTCATTTTTTGTAAATAGGTAACAGTCCACAATGCCTGACCACAGGACTATACATGTGGAGATTTGTGTCTCCTTACAACTGTAGAAAGATCCCTGATAAGAACGGGCAGCTCCAGGGTGCCAGGTTCAATTCCCGGCTTGGGTCACTGTTTGTGCGGAGTCTGCACATCCTCCCCGTGTGTGCGTGGGTTTCCTCCGGGTGCTCCGGTTTCCTCCCACTGCCCAAAGATGTGCAGATTAGGTGGATTGGCCATGCTAAATTGCACTTAGTGTCCAAAAAGGTGGGGTGGGGTTACTGGGTTACGGGTATAGGATGGAGGTGTGGGCTTAGGTAGGGTGCTCTTTCCAAGGGCCGGTGCAGACTCGCTGGACCAAATGGCCTCATTCTGCATTGTAAATTCTATGAAAGACATGTACCTAAAAACTGCACACCACCATATTGTGTTGGAAATTGCCAGCAAAGACAATACAATGTAAGATTTGATCAGATGTGTTAATACTGATAATCCAAGGTCACTATTTTATAGTTGTTATAACCTAGAAACATATTATAATCTTAAAATGCAGACTCCTGACTAATGAAAAATTAACCACCGCAATCCTTGCAAGTTTGACTTTCCTGGAATCAATGCGTCTCATAGCTTCTGGAGAATTTGGCAAGTTATATATTTTCTCTGAATCAAAAGGGCTGTCCGTAACTAGATATTAACAGTGATCAAAACAAAATTTGGAACATTAAGGGGTGCAACCTAATACCGATTAACATTTGACCCAAATACTTAAATATTAGCAATACAGTCTCAAAACACACTCTCAAAGTCGATATTGGATTTTTCAGGTTTTCTCCACTTACTTAGATGTCTCTCACAAGGTAAAAGTTCAACTGCAGAGGCTCAGAGAAGGTGATTTTCTCCCTAATTGGGCAGAGACATCTTGCTGACTTCGTAGTCTTCACACAGGAATTAAGGTAATTGAATCTTTAATATTTGAAGAATATCTGAAATGTACCTTTAAGAAATGGAGCTGTTCATGTTACTGGAGTGATGTCAGAGTGTGGGTGGAGTTGAGCTCTACTTCTGCTTTTTTAGTTTCAGTTTGAGAAAAGCTTGGGTGTGTCTGTGAGCTGCACTGCTGTTGAGCTCTGCCATCCAAAAACTATCCATGAATCATTTGGTGAATTCAGAAGAATTCTAAATGTTTTCAGTCTTTTTTTAATATAATTTTTATTGGAATTTTTTACTGAAAATATAAAACATAACTACAAACAATGAAATGCAACAAAATAACCCATAATAACTGTAACACCCCCCAGACCGTATCGACACATGTATCACATCCCCCCACCCCCCAACCCCAATGAACGACAAAAGAACTTAACAATAAATTAAAATTAAATAAACAAACATAGTCATCGTTCCCCCCCCCTTTTCCCTCCCCCTTCCCCCCCCCTTTTCCCTCCCCCTTCCCCCCCTCCCCCCCGGGTTTCTGCTGCTACTGACCCCGTACCCTATCGTTGCGCCAGAAAGTCGAGGAAATGTTGCCACCGCCTAAAGAACCCTTGTACCGACCCTCTCAGGGCGAATTTGACCTTCTCTAGCTTAATGAAACCCGCCATGTCATTGATCCAGGTCTCCACGCTTGGGGGCCTCGCATCCTTCCACTGTAGCAAAATCCTTCGCCGGGCTACTAGGGACGCAAAGGCCAGCACACCGGCCTCTTTCGCCTCCTGCACTCCCGGCTCCACCCCAACCCCAAAAATCGCGAGTCCCCATCCTGGCTTGACCCTGGATCCCACCACCCTCGACACCGTCCTCGCCACCCCCTTCCAGAACTCCTCCAGTGCCGGGCATGCCCAGAACCTATGGGCATGGTTCGCTGGACTCCCCGAGCACCTGACACACCTGTCTACACCCCCAAAGAATCTACTCATCTTGTCCCAGTCATGTGGGCCCGGTGCAGCACCTTGAATTGGATGAGGCTAAGCCGCGCACACGAGGAGGAAGAATTAACCCTCTCCAGGGCATCAGCCCATGTCCCGTCTTTGATCTGTTCCCCCAGTTCCCCCTCCCACTTAGCTTTCAGCTCCTCTACTAACGCCTCCTCCGCCTCCTGCATAACCTTGTAGATATCAGATATCTTCCCCTCTCCGACCCAGACCCCCGAAAGCACCCTGTCGCTCATCCCCCTCGCGGGAAGTGAAGGGAATCCCTCCACCTGCCGCCTAGCAAATGCCTTTACCTGCAGATAC
The DNA here is from genome assembly GCF_902713615.1 of Scyliorhinus canicula. Classification (NCBI taxonomy): domain Eukaryota; kingdom Metazoa; phylum Chordata; class Chondrichthyes; order Carcharhiniformes; family Scyliorhinidae; genus Scyliorhinus; species Scyliorhinus canicula. The sequence goes on along the minus strand of NC_052161.1, from coordinate 27,508,012 downwards.
CTGAACATGTTCCCCGGGGGAGCCCAAATTTCTCCTCCAACTCCCCCAGGCTCGCAAACCTCCCATCAATAAACAGGTCCCTCAGCTGTCTGATGCCCGCTCTGTGCCAACCCTGAAATCCCCCATCCATTTTCCCCGGGACGAACCTATGGTTCCCCCTTAACGGAGCCTCCATCGAGCCCCCCACTTCTCCCCTATGTTGCCTCCACTGCCCCCAAATCTTGAGGGTAGCCGCCACCACCGGACTCGTGGTATACCTCGTAGGAGGGAGCGGCCACGGCGCCGTTACCAGGGCCCCCAGGCTTGTATCTCCACAGGACGCCCTCTCCATCAGTTTCCATGCTGCCCCCTCCCCCTCCATTACCCACTTGCGCACCATCGACACATTGGCCGCCCAATAATACCCCGAGAGATTGGGTAACGCCAGCCCCCCCCCCATCTCTACCCCGCTCCAAGAAGACCCTCTTCACCCTCGGGGTCCCATGCGCCCAAACAAAGCTCGTGATGCTGCTAGTCACCCTTCTAAAAAAGGCCCTAGAGATAAAGATGGGCAAACACTGAAAAAGGAACAAGAACCTCGGGAGAACCGTCATTTTGACGGACTGCACTCTACCCGCCAACGATAGCGGCACCATGTTCCACCTTTTAAATTCCTCTTCCATCTGCTCCACCAGCCTGGTAAAATTAAGCTTATGGAGAGTCCCCCAACTCCTGGCCACCTGCACCCACAGGTATCTGAAACTCTTCACTGCCCTCTTAAATGGGAGCCTCCCAATTCCCTCCTCCTGATCACCTGGGTGTACTACAAATGCCTCGCTCTTGCCTAAATTTTACTTATAGCCCGAGAAGCCCCCAAATTCCGCTAACAGCTCCATCACCCCCGGCATTCCCCCTTCTGGATCCACCACATACAACAGCAGGTCGTCCGCATACAGCGATACACGATGTTCCTCCCCACCCCGCACCAGACCCCTCCATCTCCCTGACTCCCTCAACGCCATAGCCAGAGGTTCAATCGGCAATGCAAAGAGCAAGGGGGACAGGGGGCACCCCTGCCTGGTCCCACGGTAGAGCCTAAAGTACTCCGATCTCCTTCCATTGGTAACTACACTTGCCTTCGGAGCCGCGTAGAGCAGCCTCACCCATTTGATGAATCCCTCCCCGAATCCGAACCGCTCCAGCACCTCCCACAGGTACCCCCACTCAACTCTATCAAACGCTTTCTCCGCATCCAGCGCCACCACTATCTCCGCCTCCCCCTCCACTGCCGGCATCATAATAACATTTAGCAGTCTCCGCACATTCGTGTTGAGCTGCCGTCCCTTGACAAATCCTGTCTGATCCTCGTGTATCACCCCTGGCACACAATCCTCTATCCTGGTGGCCAGGATCTTCGTCAGCAACTTAGCGTCAACATTGAGGAGCGAGATAGGCCTGTATGATCCACACTGCAAGGGGTCCTTATCCCGCTTCAGGATCAGAGAGATCAGTGCCCGTGACATCGTCGGGGGCAAAGCCCCCCCCTCCCATGCCTCATTGAAGGCTCGCACCAACAGGGGGCCCACCAGATCCGCATACTTTTTATAAAATTCCACCGGGAACCCGTCCGGCCCCGGGGCCTTACCTGACTGCATTTGTCCAATCCCCCTGACTAGCTCCTCCAACTCTATCGGCGCCCCCAGCCCCTCTACCAGCTCCTCTTGAACCCTTGGGAAACATAGCCTGTTCATGAAGCTCTCCATCATCCCTCTCCCCATCGGAGATTCTGACCGGTACAGTTCCTCGTAGAAGTCCCTAAAGACCCCGTTTACTTCTGTCCCCTTCTGCACTACATTCCCACCCCCATCCGTCACTCCACCAATTTCCCGAGCAGCATCTCACCTGCGGAGCTGATGCGCCAACATCCTGCTCGCCTTCTCCCCATACTCATATACCGCGCCCTGCGCCCTCCTCCACTGTGTCTCCGCCTTTCTGGTGGTCAACAAGTCAAATTTGGCCTGCAAACTACGCCGTTCCCCCAGCAACCCTTCCTCCGGTGCCTCCGCGTATCTCCTGTCCACATCCAGGAGCTCCCCCACCAGTCTCTCCCTCTCCTTCCTCTCCCTCCTTTCCCTATGGGTCTGGATGGAGATCAGCTCCCCCCGGATCACTGCTTTCAGAGCCTCCCAGACCATCCCCACCCAGACGTCCCCCGTGTCGTTGGTATCAAGATACCCCTCAATACTTCCCCGGACCCTCCTACACACCTCCTCATCAGCTAGCATCCCCACATCCAGGCGCCAGAGCGGGCGCTGGTCCCGCGCCTCCCCCATCTCCAGATCAACCCAGTGCGGAGCATGGTCTGAAATCGCTATGGCCGAATACTCGGCATCCTGCACCTTCGGGATCAATCCCCTGCTCAGACGAAAAAATCTATTCGGGAATAGATCCTATGGACATGAGAGTAAAAGGAATACTCCCGCGCTCTCAGCCTCCCAAACCTCCAGGGATCCACCCCTCCCATCTGATCCATAAACCCCCTCAGCACTTTGGCCGCCGCCGGTCTCCTGCCCATCCTTGAACTGGACCGGTCCAGTGGGGGATCCAGCACTGTGTTAAAGTCTCCCCCCATGATCAGGCCCCCTGCCTCCAGGTCCGGAATGTGGCCCAACAAGCGCCTCATGAAGCCGGCATCATCCCAATTCAGGGCTATACATTAACCAGCACCACCTGCTCTCCCTGCAGCCTACCCTTCACCATAATATATCTCAGTAAGAAGTCTTACAACACCAGGTTAAAGTCCAACAGGTTTGTTTCAAACACGAGCTTTCGGAGCACGGCTCCTTCTTCAGGTGAATGGAAAGGCTTGTTCCAGAAATGTTTATATAGACACAAACAACCGCGCAACCTCAAACAAACCATTGTTTGCAGCAAATTACCCAGCCTTCAGAACAGCAACCACAACACCACAAAACCCTGCCAGGGTAATCTCTGCAAGACATGCCAGATCATCGACATGGACACCACCATTACACGTGGAAACACCACCCACCAGGTACGCGGCGCATACTCGTGCGACTCGACCAATGTAGTCTACCTCATACGCTGCAGGAAAGGATGTCCCGAAGCGTGGTACATTGGCGAGACCATGCAGACACTGCGACAACGAATAAACGGGCATCGTGCGACTATCAACAGGCAGGACTGTTCCCTTCCAGTTGGGGAACACTTCAGCAGTCAAGGACATTCAGCCTCTGATCTCCGGGTCAGCATTCTACAAGGAGGCCTTCAGGAGACGCGACAACGCAAAATTGCTGAGCAAAAACTTATAGCTAAGTTCCGCACGCATGAATGCGGACTCAACCGGGATCTGGGATTCATGTCGCATTACATTCGGCCCCCACCAACAAGCCTGGACTTGCAGAGGCCTACCGACTGAACTGGCTTGGGACAATTCACACCTCTTTAACCTGGAGTTACCTCTCTCTCTGCATCTTTGATGATTTGATTGCCTGCAGGTGCTCGCATTCCGGGGCATCTCTGACTGTGTCTATATAAACATTTCTGGAACAAGCCTTTCCATTCACCTGAAGAAGGAGCCGTGCTCCGAAAGCTCGTGTTTGAAACAAACCTGTTGGACTTTAACCTGGTGTTGTAAGACTTCTTACTGTGCTCACCCCAGTCCAACGCCGGCATCTCCACATCATAATATATCTGCCCTCCTTGTCCGACACCACCTCAGCCGCCTCGAACGCCACCCTCTTCCCCACCAGAATCGCCACCCCCCGGTTCTTCGCGTCCATTCCTGAGTGAAAAACCTGCCCCACCCACCCTTCCTCAGACGAACCTGGTCCGCCACCTTCAAGTGGGTCTCCTGGAGCATAGCCACGTCCGCCTTCAGCCCCTTCAGATGAGAAAATACCCTAGTTCTCTTAACCGGCCCATTTAGCCCCCTCACGTTCCAGGTAATCAGCCGGATCAGAGGGCAACCCGCCCCTCTCCCCCGTTGGCTAGCCATAGCTTATCGACTGCTCGCCCCAGGCCAGCTCGCCCCGCCTGACCCGTTCCCCATGGCGATAAAGCCTCCATGGTACTTCCGTGAGTCAGCTGACTTCTGCTGACCCGGCAGCTCCCGCCAAAACCCATCCCCTCCTGGCATGGGGTCATCCCCCTCTTGCCACACCTACTTGGCACCGCTTCAGTGCGGGAAAGAAAACCAGTAGAGGCCACGCCCCCAGCTCCAGCTCCGCCCCCACTGCCCCGCAGCGCAGGAAACCAGAGGAAAGCCCGCGCTTTCACACTGCCACACCCCACCCTTCTGACGCAGCTCCCCAAAATCCAGTTTCACCCCAACCCACAGCCCCGTTCAGAAGAGAACATATAAAGCACATACCCCCAACGTTCCCCACATACCCCACGCCCATACCCAACAGACAAACCCACCCGGAAACAGAGCAAAAAGAAAACCAGCATAAAAAAAACACGTGTCAAAATTGAAGAACAGCAACAGCGAAAACAGCAACGGCCATAGTGTGTCCCCAGGCCCTAGTTCGAGTCCAGCTTCTCCGCCTGTACAAAGGCCCACGCCTCCTCCGGGGACTTGAAGTAATGGTGCCGGTCCTTGTATGTCACCCACAGGCGCGCAGGCTGCAGCATTCCAAATCTGCTTGGCATGCAGCACCGCCTTCGTCCGGTTGAACCCGGCCCGCCGCTTTGCCACCTCCGCACTCCAGTCCTGGTAGATTCGCACTACCGAATTCTCCCACTTGCTGTTCCTCTCTTTCTTGGCCCAGCGCAGAACACACTCCCGGTCACTAAATCGAAGGAACAGCACAAGCACCGCCCGCGGGGGTTAATTTGCCTTAGGCCTCCTGGCCAGCACTCTGTGAGCTCCCTCAAGCTCCAGGCAAATGGAAGGACCCCGCTCCCATCAACGAGCTCAACATCGTGGTCACGTACAACGGGAGATCCGACCCCTCCAGCCCCTCCGCCAGGCCCAGGATCCTCAAATTCTTTCGCCTCGTGTGAATGTCCAGCTCCTCCAAGCGGTCTTGCCACTTTTTGTGAAGTGCCTCGTGCAACTCCACTTTCCCCACGAGGACCACGGCCTCCTCCTCCCGCTCAGCGGCCTGCTGCTGCAACTCCCGAATGGACACCTCCTGGGCCGCCTGGGTCCCAAGCAGCTTGTTGGTAGTCGCATTCAGGGAGTCCAGCAACTCAGCCTTCAGCTCCGCAAAACAGCGCAGAAGAGAGGCTTGCTGCTCCTGCGTCCACTTCCACCAGTCCTTGGGTGTTCCGCCGGCCGCCATTTTGTCCTTCTTCCCCCACTTTTCTTGGGGAGCTGCTGCAGCTTTTTCCTTTGCCCCACTCCGGGTGAGCACCATAAATTATGGGGAATGCTCCTCTAGACACCTTCCCCCACCGGGATTCGTCGAGACAGCGCCGTTTGGGGCCCTCAAATCGGCCCAAAAGTCCTTAAGTAGCGGGAGCTGCGGTGCGGCTTAGCTCCGCATAGCCGCAACCGGAAGTCTCCAAAGCCGATTTTCTGACCGCTCCACTCCTAGTCCAGGCCATCCACCGGTGGAGAATCTGAGAAGGAGTGTTCCCACACGGGGAAAAGTCCAAACAGCACCACTATGAGCCCTTAAAAGAGCCCCAAAGTCTGAAAATAGCGGGAGCCACTGAACGTGAGGCTTAGCTCCGCATCACCGCTACCGGACGTCCGTCCCCGCTTCTTCAATGGCCTTGGTGAGATCTTTTCACAGTTCTTCCCTCTGCTGCTAGAATTCAGCTCTAATAAAGGCCCCCAATCAGCTTGAGGCCTCTAATCTGGCCCTTCCCCGCCTGCATGCTTGCAGAGGCTTTTGCCTGCTGCTGCTTAAGCCCAATCTTGTACTGTTTCTGAGGGTCTGATAACCAAGAAACATACTATTCCTGGGGGAAAGTACTCCTCGAACATTCACCTACGCCTTTTCATCGAAATTCCAACCCGTGTTGCTTAAAAAAGAGCTCTTTTCTGTAACCTTGGGCAGGAGCTGCCTCTGTGTGATCACTCACTCCATGATGCACACCGGAAGTCTCCAATGTTTTCAGTCTTGAATGTAAACCCTAATGTGCTCCTGTTTGAAGGTTTGTTAAGCCTTTTGGATGTTAAAAGGACGGCATAGAGATTATGGTTCTTTCAGAAGCTCTAAAGTTTTTGGGGGTGGAGACGGTCACACGCAGTACCTTACAGACAGAACTAAAAGCAGACTGTTAGATTTGGCAAACATTGCAGTTAACATTACCTGAAAAGATGTGAAAAGATGAGGTAATTGTGGCGGTGGTTAAGCATTTAAAGTTGCCTGAGATACAGTCTGACGCATTAGAAATGGCAAAGATACAGTTGCAGATTAAGCAACTTGAACATGAAAAAGAATTAAAGCAGCTTGAATACAAAAGAGATAGAGAGGAAAAAGAAAGAGAGAGTGAGGAAAAAGAAAAGGAGAGAGAAGAAAGGAGAAAAGCAAGAATAGCCAGAACAGAACAAAAATAAAGAGAAAGGGAGATCAGAGCAGGGAAAAAGATAAAGAGAGAGAGTTTGAACTTCAGAAAATGGCCATGAAACATGACAGTCAGTTAAAATTGGCAAACGTAGGACTTCTGGTGGCGGCGATGTCTGAGTGAGCCGCACATTCGGCGGGCTCTCGCTCCGGCGGGCGTTTAGGGGCTGATTCCCCGCGATAGCGGGACCACGGACCTGAAGGAAGGCGGCAGCGAAAGTGCTGAGGAGCGGGCTGCGGCACATGGAACAGCGGGAGTCCAGGAGGCAGAAGAAAAGAGAGAAAAAGGGACAGAGACAAGGACCTGAAGAAACTTACCTGGAACCTAAGATGGCGGACACACGGACCCTGGACTCAGCAATCCAGCAGCGCTGGATAACATGCTCCAGGTAATGAAGTCCAGTTTTGAAGCGCTGAAGCGGGACAGCTTGGACCCAATCCAGAGAGCGGTGGATCAGCTGAACCAGAGGCTGGATGCGCAAGATGTTAACGTTAAGGAGCTGGGAAAGGCGGGGAAATGGAGGACGGGCTGTGGTAGAGTCCCTGAGTAGGGTAAATTCGACCGCGACATGTGCCAGGCTCGGGCTGATTCAATTTAAGGTCGTTCACCGGGCCCACATGACGGTGGCTCTGATGAGCAAATTCTTTGGGATAGAGGACAAATGCGCTAGGTGCGCGGGAGGACCAGCGAACCACGTTCACATGTTTTGGGCATGCCCTAAGCTTAGGGGGTACTGGGAGGGATTTGCGGGCATCATGTCCCGGGTGCTAAAAACAAGGGTGGCGATGGGTCCAGGGGTGGCAATGTTTGGGGTTTCGGAAGACCCGGGAGTCCAGGGGGAGAAAGAGGCTGATGTTTTGGCCTTTCCTTCCCTTTTAAAAAAAAATTTGGAGTACCCAATTATTTTTTCCAATTAAGGGGCAATTTAGAGTGGCCAATCTACCGACCCTGCACATCTTTGGGTTGTGGGGGTGAAACCCACGCAGACACGGGGAGAATGTGCAAACTCCACACGGACAGTGACTCAGGGCCGGGATTCGAGCCCGGGCCCTCAGCGCCGTAGGCCGCAATGCTAACCACTGTGCCACCGTGCTGCCCTGGCCTTTGCCGAGTAGAGTAGGAGGGATAAAATGGCGGGTAGTACCGGTGGGAGAGGAGCGGGTTTGTGCAGTATGTTACGATTGAAATATTGAATGTACATGGATGTTTGCACATTTTTGCATTTTTTTTGCTTTCTTTCTGTTGATGTCTGTAACTGTTTACAAAGCCAAAAACTACCTCAATAAAATTGTTTATTAAAAATTAAATTGGCAAACGTAAAGGGAAACGTACAGTTGGATGATAGTGATGAGGATTGTGAGAAAGAGCATCAAAGTCGAAGGCTTGGTAGTGATGGGATCTATTTAAATATGACAAAGCATTGCCAAGGTTTGACGAGAAGGAAGTGGAAGCCTTTTTCATTTCATTTGAGAAGGTAGCTAAACAAATGAAGTGGCCGCAGGTCATGTGGGTATACAGATTCAAACAAAGCTGGTAGGTAGAGCTAGTGGAGTCTTTGCATCACTACCAGAGGAGGTATCTGGGACGTATGAGGTTAGCAGCAGAAATGGCAGATGATTATTAATTAGTTCATAAATCAAAGCTTGGTTTCCGACATCAGTTTCAGCTTGTGAGGGATAGAAACTGGGGACATGAGAAATACTCAAGTGGTAAAGGTAAAGGTGATCTAATGGGAGATAATAAGGAGAGTGCACCTTAGATTAAAAAATAAATCCAGGAGGGTGGAAAAGAAATGAAAAGTTTCAAATGTTTTCACTATAATAAACTAGGCCATGTAAAGTCACAGTGTTGGTGGTTGAAGAAAAGCACTGGGACGGCAGATGTGGGAAAACAGGGTAAGACAGTAGGGTTTGTTAAAATGGTAAAGGAAAGCTCAAGTGAAGCGAAGGAAGTGCAAAAGATTGTACAACCTGATCAAGAGGTGATTGATAAGAATTTAATTGTGTGGGTAAAGTTTACTCATGTGTATCAGGATGAGCAGGTAAAGAAGTCACAATTTTAAGAGTTAAGGGAGCTAGTCAATCTTTAATGGTAAGAGATGAGGAGTTATGTAGTTTTAGAAGAATGTTGCCAGAAAATGTGGTAATATGTGGAATTCAGGGTGAGAGGAGTAGTGTTCCATTATATAAGGTGAGGTTGGAAAGTCCAGTGAAGAGTGGTGAAGTGGTAGTAGGGTAATAGAGAAACTATCTTGTCCAGGATTACAGTTTATCTTGGGTAATTATATAGCTGGATTGCAGGTGGGAGTGATGCCTACTGTGGTTGATAAGCCAGTGGAAAATCAGACAACTGAAGTGTTGAAGGACGAATATCCTGGGAGTTTTCCAGATTGTGTGGCTATAAGGTCGCAAAGTCACAGGTTAAGACAAGAGGAGAAACCAAAGTGTGAAGATGAAGTTGAAGTGCAATAATCAGAAACGATTTTTGATTAGATGGTTGAAAAAGAACAAGAACAGGTGGAGGATGAGGTGGATAGTTTTAGTTCAGAAAAATTTGCGGAGTTACAACAAAAAGATATAGAATTAAAACAGATGTATCAGAAAGCATATACAGAAGAGGAATCTGAGTGTCTACCAGAGTGTTATTGCCGTAAAAGTGATGTCTTGATGAGAAAATGGAGATATTTGATGAGTCTTGATGAGAAAATGGAGGCAAGTGGATGAAAAGTGGGCAGAGGTTCATCAAGTAGTATTGTCGATAGGGTATAGAAAGGAGGTGTTGCGAGTTGCATATGAGGTACCAGTGGGAGGTCATTTGGGAATAAGGAAAACTCAAGCTAAAATCCAGAAACATTTTTATTGGCCTGGACTACATAAAGATGTAGTTAAATTTTGTCAATCATGTCACACATGTCAAGTGATAGGGAAACCTCAAGCAGTGATAAAACCAGCGCCCTTAATACCCATTCCAGCATTTGACGAACCTTTTACAAGGGTCCTAATTGATTGCGTAGGACCGCTTCCGAAAACAAAAAGTGGGAATTAATATCTTTTGACTATAATGGATGTGTCTACTAGGTTTCCAGAGGCCATTCCAGTACATAATAAGCTAAAAAGATTGTGGAGGAATTACTTAAATTCTTTACTAGATATGGACTACCCACAGAAATACAATCGGATCAAGGATCAAATTTTACCTCAAGATTATTCAAATAAGTTATGGATAGCTTAGGAATAAAACAATTTAAATCAACTGCGTATCATCCAGTATCGCAGGGAGCATTAGAAAGGTGGCATCAGACATTAAAGACAATGTTGAGGGCGTACTGTCAAGATTATCCAGAGGATTGGGATAAAGGAATTCAATTTGTTCTGTTTGCAATTAGGGATGCTCCCAATGAGTCAACCAAATTTAGTCCTTTTGAATTAATTTTTGGTCATGAGGTAAGAGGACCACTTAAATTGATTAAGGAAAAATTGGTGAGTGAGGAATCGGAAATTACATTATCGGATTACGTGTCAAATTTTAGGGAACGCTTAAATGGAGCAGGTGAATTGGCTGGACAACATTTGAAAGTTGCACAAAATGTGATGAAACGGTTCGCAGACAAGAAATCCAAAGTTCCTAGTTTTGCCAGTGGAGATAAAGTGTTAGTGTTCTTACCAGTGGTAGGTGAGCCTTTAAAATCTAGGTTTTGTGGACCTTATCAGATTGAAAGGAAATTAAGTGAGGTGAATTATGTGGTAAAAACACCAGATAGAAGGAAGACTAACCGAGTGTGTCATGTGAATATGCTTAAAAGTTACTTTGAAAGGGAAGGAGAGAAAAAGGAGGAGGTTTTAATGATTCTAACTCAAAGTGATGAACCAAATCCAGATGACTGTGAATTTGACATACCTCAAATTGAATTGGAAAATGAGGATGTTCTTAAAAATTGGGATAAATTGTTGAGTTATCTTCCAGAGGAAAAATGAACTGACCTGAAAGAGTTATTGATATCACATGGGAAAGTTTGTAGAGATAAATTGTGAAGTACTAAAATGGCTATACATGATGTAGATGTGGGAAATGCTGTTCTAATCAAACAACATCCTTATAGACTTAACCCTTTAACATTGGCGCAGGTTAGCAAAGAGATTGAGAGTATGCTTAAAAATGGCATAATTGAAGTGGGTTTCAGCCAATGGAGCTCACCCATAGTAATGGTACCTAAACCAGACGCTAACCAACGGTTGTGTGTGGACTATGGAAAGGTGAATGCAGTTACAAGAACGGACTCTTATCCTGTCCCACATTTGGAGGATTGCATTGAGAAAGTGGGACAGTCAGCTTTTATTTCCAAATTGGATTTACTTAAAGGTTACTGGCAGGTACCTTTATCCGAAAGGGCGAAGGAGATTTCAGCTTTTGTGACTCCAGATGGTATATACCAATTCAAAGTTATGCCATTTGGCATGAAAAACACCCCAGCCACATTTTAATGGTTAACTAACAAAGTTGTTTCAGGATTACCCAATTGTCCGGTATACATCGACGATCTGGTAATTTTCAGCCAGATGTGGACAGAGGATTTGAAACATCTGATGGAGTTATTCGATCGACTTCAGGAGGCGGGTTTGGTGGTAAACCTAGCCAAAAGTGAATTTGGAAAAGCCCAAGTCACTTTCCTCGGCCATACAATCGGACAGGGTCGAATGGAAGTGAACATGAATGTTATTGGGGAGTTTCCGATACCCTCGACACGATGGGAAATAATGCGATTTCTTGGTATGAATGGATTTTACCGTAAATGTGTACCCGATTTTAGCAGCGGTCGCTCCACTGATGGACTTGCTCAAGAAGCACAACAAATTCTATTGGACAGCGGTGTGTCAATAGGCATTTGACGGCCTGAAGGCTGTGTTAACCACTGTTCCTGTGTTAGCCATCCCAAATTACACCAAACTATTCAAAGTGGCGGTTGATGCGAGTGATGTGGGTGTAGGTGCGATGCTTTTACAGGACGGCGATGAGGGGCTAGAGCAGCCTATTGGTTATTTCTCAAAGAAATTGAAGTCTCACCAGAAAAAGTATTCTGCGATTGAGAAAGAGATTTTGAGTTTGGTGCTGGCTTTGCAATATTTTCACGTTTATGTAACCAGCAATCTGTCTCACACCGTTACATATACTGATCACAATCCGTTGTCATTTTTGGAGTGATTCCGGAATAACAATGCAAGGCTGTTTTTCTGGAGTTTACTGTTATCGCCATTTCATTTACATATAGTACATGTGGCAGGACGAGAAAACATGATGGCTGATGCTTTGTCATGAATGTGATGAACGGAAGCAATTTCCGTTGAAGGAAGAAGAAGGAAAAAAATTGACTATATTATTATACCTGTTTGCGTGTGTTGCTTTTTGAAACAAAAAGTATATTTACTGTGTGCATTTCTTAAAGGATGGTGAAAAGGTGAAAAATGAAACCATTTTGAAGTTGATGGTTTATTTTTTTTATTTTTTCTTGGGGGGAGGTGTCATGTGAGGTCACCCTTTAATAAATGGGTGTTTAAGAAATGTACCTTTAAGAAATGGAGCTGCTCATGTTACTGGAGTGATGTCAGAGTGTGGGTGAAGTTGAGCTCTACTTCTGCTTTTTTAGTTTCAGTTTGAGAAAAGCTTGGGTGGTCTGTGAGCTGCACTGCTGTTGAGCTCTGCCATCCAAAAACTATCTATGAATCATTTGGTGAATTCAGAAGAATTATAAATGTTTTCAGTCTTGAATGTAAACCCTAATGTGCTCCTGTTTGAAGGTTTGTTAAGCCTTTTGGATGTTAAAAGGACGGCATAGAGATTACTTAGTGTTGCATTCTTTGGGGGGTGTATTTGATTTACTGGTTGCTAAGATATTCACTGTTTGTTTTAAAAAGGTTAACTTGAGTTCATAGAATAAATATTGTTTTGGTTTAAAAACCACCGGTCCATTTTCTGCTATACCATACCTGTAGAGTGAGCCATGTGCTCCCCAGGCCACAATCTATTAAAAGTTGTGGGTCAGGTGAACTCCACGATACATTTTGGGATTCTCTAAACCCTGACCCATAACACTTTAAGCAAAATAAATTTAGAGTACCCAATTCATTATTTCCAATTAAGGGGCAATTTAGCATGGCTAATCCACCTACCCTGCACATCTTTGGGTTGTGGGGGCGAACCCACGCAACCACGGGGAGAATGTGCAATTTCCACACGGACAGCGAACCAGAGGCGGGATGGAACCTGGGAATCGGTGCCATGAGGCAGCAGTGCTAACCACTGCACCGCCATGCTGCCTAGAATGGGTAAACATTTGACAGCGCGAGACAGGGATGCTGTTTCCTCTGCCTGGGGGGTTCTAGCACAAGGCATCACAGTCTCAAGACATGGGGTCGGCCATTGAGGACTGAGATGAGGAGAAACCTCTTCTCTCAGAGGATGGCAAACCTGTGGCCTTCTCTCCCACAAAGGATTGTGCTGACCAAGTCTCTGAATATATTTAAGAAGGAGATTTCAAGACTCTTAAGTGTGTCAAAGGGTATGGGGAGAGAACGGGAGCATGGTGTTGAGACTGAGGATCAGCCATGATCATTTTGAATGTTGGAGCAGGCTCTAAGGGCTGAGTGGCCTACTCTTTCTCCAATTTTCTATGTTTCTATTCAAATTTATGATTTACTGTTTTGACATGACTTTAAAATTGCGGGCGCGATTCTCCCAAAACGGGAGAAATCGTAAGGCTGGCGTCAAACCCGGGTGGGTTTGACGCCAGCCCCCCCCTTCCCGACCGGGAACCGATTCTGGTCCCCGGTCGGGGCTAGCAGCCCGACGCCGTAAGCTCCGGCATCACGAATTTTGTTAAGCCCGCTTGCCGGAGTTAGCGCCGGCTGACGCGTCATATGACGTTGCCCCTCAGCCGCCCCGCGAATGGATACTGCGGGGCGGCGGAAGGAGAAATAGTGCGCGGGCATCGGGCCCGCTGCCCGCGATCGGTGGGCACCGATCGCGGGCCCATGGCACCCTTGGCACGGCCGTGGTACTGCCGTACCACGTGGTACTGCCGTGCCAATCGGTGCCATGGTTATAAAATGCGAGTGTTTACGGCCGTTTTTACGAACGGCCAGACCAGGTGTGTTTGCCGTTCGTAAAAACAGCCGTAAAGGGCTGGGAACTCGGCCCATCTATCAGCTGTGAATCGCTGCCGGCCGTAAAAAAACGGCGGCAGCGATTCGTGTCGGGAGTTGGGCGTGGGGGGGGGGGGGGGAGAATAGCGGGAGGGCGTCGGAACAGCGTGGCCGTAAAATTTTACGAGCCACGCTATTCTCCGCACCGTCGGGAGTGCGGAGAATCTCGCCCTGCATGTTTGGCTCTTTAATAAAATGCTACATATTTCGGCTTTAATTTTGTCTCACGTGGTCCTCTGTATTGCTAACTCGAGAATCCAGTCCTGTACTCTTATTGGTGGCGGGTAAATTATTGAGGAGGAGCCTAGACCCTGATAATATCCTAGATACTATAATCGATCTGAACCCTGTTAAGAATGCAATCCAGTGGATTGTAATAGTCCCAGCTGGCTCCTTTCCTTTAGGGAGAGGTGGGCCAATCCTTCAGACCCATTTAGCATTTTTAGGAACCTAATCTCGAGAGGAATCATCTGAGAGGTACTGCTAATGTCAAAAAAGGGACAGGACTATAATCCACCACAGAATGAGCATTTCAGGAACAGATGGGCTGAGACAGGGGTGAAATTGAGAATATTACATAGGTGGAGCCATGTGATCTCAGGGATGATGCGAATATGAGGTCGGAAGCACATCTCAGGATCAAGCGTGACACCAAGGTGGCAAACAGACTGACTTTTTAAATATTTGTTCACAGGATGTGGATCCCACTGGCTAGACCAACATTTATTGCCCACCCTAGCTTCCCTTGAGAAGATGATGGTGAGTTGCATTCTTGGACCGCTGTAGTCCATGTGGTATTGGTACACCCACGGTGCTGTGAGGGAGGGTGTTCCAGGACCCAGTGACCGTGAAGGAACTGTGATATATTTCCTAATCAGGATGGTGCGTGGTTTGAAGGGGATCTTCCAGGTGGTGATGTTCCCAGGTATCTGCTGCTCTTGTCCTTCGAGATGGTAGTGGCCGTCGGTTTGGAAGGAGTCTCGGTGAGCTCCTGCAGTACATCTTGTAGATGGTACACACAGCTGCCACAGTTTGTCGGTGGTGGAGGGTTTGAATGTTTGTGGAAGGAGGAGCAATCAAGTGGGCTGCTTTGTACCTGGATGGTGTTGAGCTTTTTAAAAATAAAAATATTTTTATTCTCCTCCTTTTTCACATTTTCTCCTAAATTTACACCCACCAACAATAAACAATAATCAGCAACAAATATGTCAATCCCCATAACAATAACAACGATCCCATCCTCCCACCAAACCCCAAACATCAGCCCGCATGTTCACATAAACAAATGACAAAAAGGAATCAGGAATCACCCATAGTCACCCTTAATACTCACAGACCCCCTCCCCCCAACCCTCCCACTCATCTCCCCCAACTAATATTTGATGTTATCCAGTTCTTGAAAGTGCATAATGAATAATGCCCATGAATTGTAGAACTCTTCCGTCCTTCCCCTCAGTTCAAACTTAACCTTCTCAAGAGTCAAGAATTCCAACAGGTCCCCCCGCCACGCCAGGGCACAGGGTGGAGAGGCTGTTCTCCATCCCAACAGGATCTGCCTTCGGGCGATCAACAAGGCGAAGGCTACGATATCTGCCTCCGCACCCGTTTCCAATCCTGGCTGGTCCGACACCCCGAATATGGCCTCCCAATGGCCCGGGTCCAGTTTCACGTACACCACCTTGGGAATTACCCTAAAAACCTCCTTCCAATAATCCTCTAGCTTTGGACAGGACCAAAACATATGAACGTGATTGGCACCCCCCCCCTCCCCCCCTCCCCCCCACCCTGCAGTGCTCACACACATAGAACATAGAACATAGAACAGTACAGCACAGAACAGGCCCTTCGGCCCTCAATGTTGTGCCGAGCCATGATCACCCTACTCAAACCCACGTATCCACCCTATACCCGTAACCCAACAACCCCCCCTTAACCTTACTTTTATTAGGACACTACGGGCAATTTAGCATGGCCAATCCACCTAACCCGCACATCTTTGGACTGTGGGAGGAAACCGGAGCACCCGGAGGAAACCCACGCACACAGGGGGAGGACGTGCAGACTCCACACAGACAGTGACCCAGCCGGGAATCGAACCTGGGACCCTGGAGCTGTGAAGCATTTATGCTAACCACCATGCTACCCTGCTGCCCTTCTACATCTTCTACTCCTTCAAAGAATCGGCTCATCCTCGCCCTTGTGAGATGTTCTCTGTATACCACTTTCAGCTGTATCAGCCCCAGCACGAGGTGGAGGCATTTACTCTCCGGAGCACCTCACACCAGAACCCTTCCTCCATAACCTCTCCCACTTTGCTTTGATCCCTTCCAGTGGTGCCTTCTCCTCTTCCAAAATAGCTCCGTAAACCGCTGACACTACCCCCTTCTCCAGTCCCCCTGTCGTCAGCACTTCCTCCAGCAATGTGGAGGCCGGCTCCACCAGGATTTTCTGGCAAAATCTCAAACCTGCATGTATCTAAACATTTCCCCCTGCTCCAGCCCATACTTCGCTTTCAGTTCCTTCAGTCCTGCAAACCGACCCCTAAGAAACAAATCTTTTAGTGTTTTTTTTTATAAATTTAGAGTACCCAATTATTTTTTCCAATTAAGGGGCAATTTAGTGTGGCCAATTCACCTAACCTGCACATCTTTTGGGTTGTGGGGGCGAAACCCACGCAGACACGGGGAGAATGTGCAAACTCCACACGAACAGTGACCCAGGGCCGGGATTCGAACCCGGGTCCTCAGCGCCGTAGGCAGCAATGCTAACCATTGTGCCACCGTGCTGCCCGGTCTTTTAGTGTCTTAATCCCTTTCTTGAAAATTTCTATTCCACCTCCCTGGCTCAAATCTGTGGTTCCCCTGAATCGTCATTTTCCTTGACCCTGCCCCCAACCCAAAGTGTTGGCGAAACTGCCTCCAAATTCTCAATGAAGCTATTATTACCGGACTCCCTGAGTATTTCCCCGGAGCTATCGGGAGTGGCGCTGTTGCTAGTGCTTTCTATCCCGACCCCTGGCACAAACTCTCCTCCATTCTGACCCACTGGGAATCAACCCCTCTGATCCAGCTACGCACCTTCTCCACATTCGCCGCCCAGTAGTCGTACATCAGGTTCGGAAGACCCAAACCCCCTGTTTTGTTATGCTCTTGATGTAGCATAAGTTGTTTCCTTGATGTGCACTCTGACAAAGGAAGGTTCAGACGTGGAGATAACTTCAACACGTTTATTAAACTGTTAACGATTCTCCTACTTGGATTCAACTCTCCTGTTAATCCTGCTATAGCTACTCAGACTGACGAACCAGTCTGCTACAATCCACGTGGTGGGTGTGATGTGTTTCAGATCAACCCTGTCTACTCACTAAGTGTCTCCACTGGAAATAGGAAGATCATGTGTTTTGTATCCTTTTATATGGGTTGGTGTAATGCCCTCCTGTGGTAGTGTCACCTCTGTGTGTGTCGTGAATGCCCATTGGTCGTGTCCTATCTTACTGGCCTATTGGTTGAATGTCTGTGTGTCATGTCCCTGGTGCTCCCTCTAGTGTCTAGCTAGTCAACGTGTATTTACATTAACCCCTTGTGTATTTACAGTGCTGCATATCACCACATCCCCCTTTTTTGTGTTACATATTTTCTGTACAGTGTTAAAGAAAATTGAACAAAAACAGGTAGATAAGTGATGCTATGTACAAGTTATGATAACAGTGATCATTAAACAATAAGTCCAAATCATATGCATGAGTCCAAAATTCATTAATTATTATGGTCGAGTGTCTTTCTTGTTTGGTTGGTGAGGTGGTGATGTTGATGGTGGCATTGCTTTGTAAACGCCGTCAGTGTCCCTGTGCGTCAGGAACCAAGAAGTGATCAAATCACTTTGTTGTCTGATTTGGAGTCTTTTTTTCTTCCGATGGTTGTGGTAGCAACCATCTGTGTCGTCCTGCCATGGTGTGTCATTGTACTGAGCTGAGCAGTAACAGTGTCCCTCATTTGCAGAGTTATACCATGTTGTACCATTCGTTGTTCCATAGGTGTTGTTTTCGTCGTACTTGTTGTCGACGTTGTTGCCGCTGGTACGCTTCCTGTTATTGTCTTTGATGTGGTTTCCATAGGTTGTGTTGTGTTGGATGGTTCTGTTGTTGTGTTTGCCGCGCTCAAGGACCACACTCTGTGGATAATACGAGACCTTCACACAGTTACTCGTTTCAGCGTGCTTTGTGGCATCTGCTGTTTCCTTGAGCGTGCCATCTTCCTGAGGGCAATTAGTATGGGAAATAAATGATGGCCTTGCCAGTAATGCCCACATGCCATAAATGAAATTTAAAACAATGTGACCATTTAATAAAACCAAATTCTGACTTACTCAGTCCCCATAAACCTATGCCTTAATGATAAACACAGAATTGCGGAATGCAACTGCCCAAAGCATCACATAAAATCCCTATGGTTCTAAGTAATAAAAACTGAATTTGACTTTAACAAACACTCTCGTAACCCTGCTTGGGTCTGATTTTTTTCCATTAAAATAAACACAGGGAATGATGGCCAATTCACATCTCTATATCCAACAAGTCACAATACTTAATGTTTACACCAAATCAACAATATTGAGCAGTCCCATGGGATTACCCCGAGACATTTCTAGTAGCTTATCTAAATCCCCACTTTATCAGTCGCTCATGAGGTTTACATTTACACAACCAGCGTAACCCTTAACCTACAGCATATGGATTTCAACTGCATATTCAAATTGATTTTCAGCAGACCAGAAGTTAATGTTCTGTAACTAATTTCTTATATTACTTATACAAATACGTAAAACGTAGGATTCATGAGTATTTTAAGGGGTTTCATGATTTAATTTCAAAACAAATGACGCACTGTCTTTTCTCATTTCTCTTTGTTCCCCCCCCACCCCTCCCTGTTGAAAATGCAGGCCACTTGACTACCTATAAATGATTAATCTTTCCAAATTCCTACAAGCCTTATCCGGAAGATGGATTACAGAACAGTTTTAGTTAATAGATTTTTCACACAAGTCTCAACTTGCAGATTGTGTAACATAAAACACAGATAACAGATATAACACACAGTCGAACTAAAGCCCCAGCACGGTTTAGCCGAGGTCTTACAACTGTCTAAATAAAACAGAATGCTAGGTTAATTTAGAAAATTAGTTTGGAATCTGTGAAAACCCATACAACCGAGGATATCGTATTTATGACTATCAATCAAGTTCAGGATGTTTAATAACGTATTTAAAGGCACACTTTCTGACTTCAGTAGAACTGGTCAGATGCACTACATTTAGGGGGGAAGATCCACTGGTTTGTATAATCTGGCTGTGTGGATTATTATTGCATGGTAGCACAGTGGTTGGTAGTGGTGCTTCATAGCGCTAGGGACCCAGGTTCGATTCTGGCTTGGGTCACTGTCTGTGCGGAGTCTGCATGTTCTCCCCGTTTCTGCATGGGTTTCCTCTGGGTGCTCCGGGTTCCTCCCACAAGCCCCTAAAGACGTGCTGTTAGGTGAATTGGACATTCTAAATTCTCCCTCGGTGTACCCGAACAGACGCTGCAGTGTGGCGACTAAAAGATTTTCACAGTAACTTCATTGCAGCCTGCTTGTGACATTAATAAAGATTATTATTCAAAATATGCTTTATTGACTGTAATGGTTTGTATATAACAAGGATATTAGATGCATGTCCCACCTATTCAAATACCACTCTAGGACTTGAGCACAGGAATCTAGGATGACACTGTAGAGCAGTAATGCGGGGAGGGGGGAAAACTGCTGATCCACCAGAGGTGTTGTCTTTCAGATGAAATATTAAAGTGGAGATCCGTCTGCCTGCATGGTAAAAGATCCCGCGGCAATCACTCTGTTGAAGAGTGAGGGGGTGGGGGGTGTTATAACTGGTGTCCTGGTCAATATTTATCCCTCAATCAGCATCACAAAAAACAGATTTTCTGCTCATTGTCTAATTGCTGTTTGATGGGTACAAATTAGCTGCTGCATTTCCTACGTACAAGGGTGACTACACAAAGGGTACGTCCTTGGCTGTAAAGTGCTTTGAGGCATCGGTGGTTGAGAAAAGTGCTATTTAAATGTAGGTCTTTTTTAATAGAGGAACTCATCCAATATCTAGCTTTTCTTAATTTATTCTTTCATAGGTTGTGGGCGTAGCTGGCTAGGCCAGCATTTATTACCATCCCTAATTTCCCTGTGGAAGGTGTTGGTGAGCCTCCTCCTTGAACTGCTCAAGTCCCTTGGGTGCAGGGACCAACAAGGCTGTGAGGGAGAGAGTTCCAGGATTTTGACCCAGCAACAGTGAAGAATACCAGACATGATCCAAAAGGTTTCTCAGTGTCATTTGTGGTGGGCTTTGCTGGGAGTTTGTCGTCTGCTCTGTTGGCGAGTTCCCCACCTCTATTTAACCACATTTGGTCACTTTTTTGGTCTCTAGGGAGTTTCTCACTACTTTAGCCCACTCTTAGAATTATTTTCATCACTGGAGAGCTGAACTCACTGGCCAGATCCACTCCTCAGAGATAGGGCTGTCGTTTGGAAAGGGTGCCCCAATCTCTAAGTGAACTTGTGGGTTCCCCCATAACCCCACCCATGGGCAATGTCATACGGCCCAAACATATGGGCATTACCATATGACACCCTACAATGGGGCCACTGTGTACCCCCCTTTTCAGGTGCTCCCATGGAGCCCCCCTTTTCAGCCCCCCCCCTTCCAGGACCCACACCTTCACCCCCCCAAAAACTTTCAGAGGCCCCTTCCTACGCACCCTGCAACCCCGCATCCTTCATACCCCTCTCCGCTCTCCTTTCATGGGCATAGCCCCCTCAGGCCCTGACCCTTGGCAGTGCCACCTTGGCACTAATACCCTGGCACTCTGGCAGTGCTCCTGCCAGCTTTGCAGTGCCACCCAGGCACCTTAGCAGTGCCAGGGTGACAGCGTCAGGATGGCAGCACCAAGGTGCCAGTGTTCCAGGGGTAGGGCCAGGGGCGGCACTTTGCACTGCCCCTGACCACCCGGGGGCCTCTGTTGGCTGGGGATACCCCCCAGGTGCCATTCAGAGTGGTTCATTTTTGTGTGGACCAGTACTGAATGGCGCCCAGCTAGGGACTCCATGGAGAGGCCGTTCAATACTGGAATAGATCCTGGGTGAGTATGCTTTAGTAGGTTTAAAACCTACTTTGGCGTGCGTGGCTTGGCCACACTCATTGTGGGCATCCCTCAATGCCTGGGTAGATCTTGCGAGGCGTACTGGCTTCCGGGAGCTTGTGGCTTGTGGGAGGCTTCTCCCGACATTTAACGGCCATGTTGCGCTCCCATTCGGGCGCTACACGGCCGTTAGTTGCGCCCATAGTCCCCAATGAGGATGGTGTGTGGCTTGGAGGGGAACGTGCAGGTGGTGGTGTTCCCATGTGTCTGCTGCCCTTCTTCTTCTAGCTGGCAGAGGTCACCAGTTTGGAAGATGCTGTGGAGCAAACATTGGTTCGTGGCTGCAGTGCAAGTGAAGAGTAATCCATCACACTCCTGACCTGTGCCTTGTATTGTTGGACAAGCTGTCAGGAGTTAGCATCGCAAAAGAGAGGGAGGTTGATGCTAGATTCTGGCCAAATGCCCACGTGGACGTTTTGGGTGATTAACAGTTATGT
This sequence comes from Scyliorhinus canicula, assembly GCF_902713615.1. NCBI lineage: Eukaryota > Metazoa > Chordata > Chondrichthyes > Carcharhiniformes > Scyliorhinidae > Scyliorhinus > Scyliorhinus canicula. The sequence goes on along the minus strand of NC_052161.1, from coordinate 27,486,614 downwards.
TTTTTATTGACATTGTAAAAGTGCTAATATATGGAAGCAAATTATCACTAATTTCACATACAACAGGAGATAGATTATTTTTTTAAAATATAATTTTTATTGGAATTTTTTACAGAAAATATAAAACATAACGACAAGCAATGAAATGCAACAAAATAACCCATAATAACTGTAACACCCCCAGACCATATGTATCCCATCCCCCCACCCCCCAACCCCAATGAACAACAAAAGAACTTAAAAATAAATTAAAATTAAATAAACAAACATAGTAATTGACCGCCCCCCCTTTTCCCTCCCCCTTCCCCCTCACCCCCCCGGGTTGCTGCTGCTACTGTCCCTGTACCCTATCGTTGAGCCAGCAAGTCGAGAAAAGGTTGCCACCGCCTAAAGAACCCTTGTACCGACCCTCTCAGGGCGAATTTGACCTTCTCGAGCTTGATGAAACCCTCCATGTCATTGATCCAGGTCTCCACGCTTGGGGGCCTCGCATCCTTCCATTGTAGCAAGATCCTTCGCCGGGCTACTAGGGACGCAAAGGCCAGCACACCGGCCTCTTTCGCCTCCTGCACTCCCGGCTCCACCCCAACCCCAAAAATCGCGAGTCCCCATCCTGGCTTGACCCTGGATCCCACCACCCCCGACACCGTCCTCGCCACTCCCTTCCAGAACTCCTCCAGTGCCGGGCATGCCCAGAACATATGGGCATGGTTCGCTGGACTCCCCGAGCACCTGACACACCTGTCTTCACCCCCAAAGAACCTACTCATCCTCGTCCCAGTCGGAGATAGATTATTAATGGTCTAAATCCAACTGGATAAAATGTTGCTGCAGGTATTAGCCCCTGAGTAACAATAAAACTGACCACTCTACTTTCGAGCAGCCCGGAAAGATCTTTAAATGTATACTGTTCGACATATGTTTCTTTCCTGAACTGGATTCACAACATATATTTGTGAGAAGCAGATTGCAGGCAATTAAACATCTGCAGCATAATTAGGGGCTCTAGTTCAATTAGAAAATGAATAGTTTAATGAAAACAAGCAATGTGAACTACTGAAGCGTTTTATTACAATTGATTACACAGAGGTCTCAGCAATTTTGATGAACATCAGTGGAACTGGCAAAATTTATATGGTCATTATGAAAATAATTGCTTATGATTTTTCTGAATATACTCCTTTCCCTTACACTGCAACAGGCACAGACCGACAAGGAATAACTGTAATTCCAAGCCAAATTTTAGGGTGTTCCACTCTATTCCATTTGGTCTGCATTTGATTAATAAAAATGAAATGAGGCGTTCAACATTAGCAGAGTTCTTCTAAATGACATGTGTCCATGCCAGTATTTATATATTTCCTGGTCATTATCACATTGCAATTTGTCGGAAGTAGCTTTGCACAATTTGGTTGACGTACTTCTTACACAACAATAGTGAGTACACTACTTTTATTAGCTGGAGAGTGCTTTGGGATCTCCCATGGTTGAACAAAGGTACTATACAAATGTAAGCTCCTTATTCTCTCTTTTGCAGACGAAGACAACTAAGAACTGATGATTGGGAGAAAACAGGTAGCAACAGAATTCACCCTTTTCAATCTCACCAGAATTAGAATGCATCCACACTTAGCAATTCAAGTGTAAAGCCAAAATCACTTTGTACCGATAATATGGTTCAGGTATGAAGGTCCACATTGGCGCTGGTATCATTATCCTTGGAACTGGTTAGGTTGTGCATGGCCCAGACTCTGACCAATTCTGACTTAAAATGACAATTGGAGTTTTATTTACGTCCACTTTCCATTTCAAAAGAGATCTGCATGAAGCAGACGATTGCTTTGGGTACCAGGCGGTTAGGCACCATGCAAAATGTAGCCAGCCGTATTCATTATTGCTGGAATGGGGCAGTAAAGCTACTGTCCCTATGTTGAGACCATCATGGCCTGTTAACCACAGAGGAAGACAGTGAATTCCGTAGGGTGATGGCTGCCAAAACTATTATCTGGTACTTACATTTAACCTTTTCAAAAACAGCACCTTTTTGCAACTGGTTGTATCACTCGCTAGTAACGTTTTAATCGCATAATTTGTCAAAAACACTAAATAAAATGGAACAGTACACTTAGAAATCTGCAAGGGAGTCAACGGGGTGATTAGGCAGACAAGTGGAGTTAAGGCCACAATCAGATCAGCCATGATTTTATTTTGAATTCCACAGCCAAATAGCCTACTCCTGCTCCTATTTTGTATGTTCCTATTTTATTACTACTGTTCCTTACATTTATTGGACATGTGTCATACTATAAGAACATAAGAACTAAGAGCAGGAGTAGGCCATCTGGCCCCTCGAGCCTGCTCCGCCATTCAATAAGATCACGGTTGATCTTTTTGTGGACTCAGCTCCACTTACCCGCCCGCTCACTGTAACCTTTTATTCCTTTACTATTAAAAAATCTATCTATCTTTGCCTTAAAAGCATCCAATGAGGTAGCCTCAATTGCTTCACTGAGCAGGGAATTCCACAGATTCACGACACTTTGGGTGAAGAAGTTCCTCCTCAATTCAGTCCTAAATCTGCTCCCCTTTATGTTGAGGCTAAGCCCCTTAGTTCTAGTTTCAACTGCCAGTGGAAACAACCTCCCTGCACTATCTTAACTATTCCCTTCATAATTTTATTTTTTTCTATCAGATCTTCCCTCATTCTTCTAAATTCCAATGAGTATAGTCCCAGTATACTCAGTCTCTCCTCATAAGCCAATCCTCAACTCCGGAATAAACTTAGTGAGTCTCCTCTGCACCCACTTCAGTGCCAGTACATCCTTTCCCAGGTAAGGAGACCAAAACTGTACACAGTACAGGTGTGGCCTCACCAGCCCCCAATACAGCTGCAACATAACCTCCCTGTTTTTAAACTCCATCCCTCTAGCAATGAAGGACAACATTCTATTTGCCTTCTTAATTACCTGCTGCACCTGCAAACCAACTTCTTGCGATTCATTCACAAGGACACCCAGGTCCCTCTGCACAGCAGCATGCTGCCACTTTTTACCATTTAAATAATAGTCCATTTTGCTGCTATTCCTACCAAAATGGATGACCTCACAGTTACCAACATTATACTCCATCTGCCAGACCCTTGCCCACTCACTTAAACTTAATGCTGGCTTTGATCAAGCTAACCATCTATTTAAGTCTGAGAGGGAAGAAACATTCTTAGGCTATTGATTTCAACATTCCAAAGACACTTTGCCATGGCACAGGATGCATCATAATAATATTCACTGGGTAATGATGGTTTGCAGATACTAGCCTGACTATAATAGTGCACAGTTCTGTGGAGTCTGAGTGTAGCTTTCCCTGATTGACAGCAATGCCAGGTTGATTATTTTCTCTTGTGGTCCAGTTGAGGTCAGTTCATGAGGGCTTGTCCTTGTCAATCTAAATGCTGTTCTTAATCTTCATTGGCTACAACTAAATCATTGCTGCCACAGCTTTGAGCTTGCACTGCAGGAAGCATAATGATCAGGAATTGAATGTAGGAACTTTACTCCAGCCGCATTTTCTCTTATGGTCCATGATAGGACACCCCTTCTCTTTTTTGAAAGAATAAACAGTTAGGGTTTTTTTAAAATGTTTTAAATATTTGATTATTTCCTTGCTTTTCCTTTCCATCTCTGTTTTTTCTCCCTTGATCCAGTGTTTTTTTTTTACCCTTTATTTCTCTTTCTACAGCTGATTTGATTCTAATCACCCCCTTCCCAGTTGTTTTTCTGATTGTTTCTCAATTCCTAAAGCCCATTGATTAAGGAGATTCCCTATTTATCTCACTGCGGCCCCAGAAGACCACAGAATACCATCTGTGCTCCAAAGATGTGCAGGTTAGGTGGCTTGGCCGTGGGGTTGTGGAGATGGGGCGGGGCAGTGGGCCTGGGTAAGGCGCTCTTTCAGAGAGTCACTGCAGACTCGATGGGCTGAATGGTCTCCTTCTGCACTGTAGGGATTCTATGGTTCTAAGACCTGTCGTCCTTATCAATATCAGCATGCAATTCCTGCAAGTTATGGCGCAAGATAATTTTGAACTGAAAGTTGAAGCAAGTCTAATGGGAAAATGATGTGTTATAACCCCCATGAGACCAATGGGGACAACCCAATTCATCTCCCCATGAGCCTAGTAGAGTATGAGCCCCTCAGCAGCCTCATTAATTCCACAGGATAAAACCCAACCCAGGGAGGAGCCTGGGTTGCAGAATTGTCCCTGCTGGGACTTGGACTGTTGCTTGTCTATACTTTTCCTGAACCAATGAATAGACTCTCCTTTCCAGACTCCTCCTTTACTGCCATATTGGCGACAAGGATAAAGTGGAACCGCAATCGACGCTACTAGCCATTTGGATACAACTACCTCCCTTTGTGAAGGAATAAGGCGTGCACTGTTCTGTAAATGCCGCTCTTTGGCTGCCTTGATGCATTTGATCCGGGTGTGGAGGACTGGGCTCGGTACGAGGAGTGTATGCACTAGTTTTATAAGACGAACACTATCATCGTGGGTTATCGCCAGACAATAATCCTTCAGACCACCTATGGAGTCTCCACCTTCAGCGCCATAAAGAGCCTAACATACCCCACTGCCCCAGTCTCCAAGACATGTGAAGATCTGGTAGCACTCGTAACAAACCATTACGACCCCAAGCCATTGGACATAGTGCAAAGATATTGATTTAACACGCCTGAGAGAACCCCGGGGAGTTTGTTACTGAAATTCTGGCACGATTGGGAAAACTGCAGAGTTTTGCGACTATGGGCCATTTCTGCATGAAATGCTGTGGGACCTTGTATGCGGGGTAAATAATATGGCACCCAGTGGAAATTGCTGGTAGAGTCATTGCTGGAACTAAAAAAGGCCATTGAGATCTCCCTCTCATGGGAAAACGCAAAGAAAGGAGCCCAGGAATTCTTTGGGATGTCGGGGATGTCGGTAAGCAGCGTTGGGCACTCTCTCTCTCCCCCCCCCCCCCCCCCCCCCCCCCACCGGTGGGACCCCTGGAACCCCACACTGACGTAAACACCGTGAGGACGAGGCTTGTTGGCCGAAGACCGCTAACCAGGCAGGACACCTCCCCCAGGATCGATGAAGGATGATCCGCGGCACTTGTGGCCGATGAAGCCACAGAGATAGGAAACCACAAGCCAGCCAGCAAACCCTACCTGAGGGAGATGCCAGCACAGAGCCAGGACCCTCCATCTGAAACAGCCTGCTGAAGATGTGTGCATGTAATTAAATTGCATTGTTGTCCTGCAGGTTGCCCTCACCTGAATAACTGGCCAGGTAAACGACCACCCATTGGATATGGAACTGGACACGGGGGCCATGGTTTCAGTAATAGGGAGACAGACATTCAGGAAAATTAGGACGAAGAGTCAACAGCTGGATTTACGGGACACCGAAGCAAGACTAGCAACCTACACAAGGAAACCTCTAAGCATAGTAGGCATGACTATTACCTGAGTCACATATGGACAGCAGTCCATTAGCCTACTATCCATAATAGTGCAGGGCTCCTGACCAAGTGTGCTGGGCTGCGATTGTCTAGAATGCCTCCGGCTGGATTGGCAATGGATCTTCTGGATGGGCACCGGAGGACTTTACGAAATCTTGGGAAGTAACCGGAGGTCTTCCAGGAAGCTTGGGCAAAATTAAGGGGTCCGTGGCCAAGATACATGCAGACCCTGAGGTCCAGTTAATATACTTCAGGGCCCACCCAGTCACCTATGCACTACTGGCAAAAATCAAGGGTGAGCTCAACCAATTGAAAGGCTTCGGTATCATCCGACTGGTACGATTTGTCGATTGGGCAGCCCTGATATGATTCACACCTATCTCCAGTTGGACGCCAATTGCAGATGTTATGTAACCATCAATGCCCACAGGGACCTCTATGAATATACGAGGTTGCCATTTAGAGTGTCATTGGCAAGCGTAATTTTCCAGCGCGTCATGGAGAGCAACCTCAGAGGGCTACCGCGTGTGGCTTCAACGACGTCCTAGTCCCCAGAACCATGGAAAAGGAGCACCTGAGCAACCTGGAGGAAGTCCTCCGCCGGTTATCCGAAATGGGCTTTTGCCTCAAGAGGGGAAAGTGCTCTTTCCACGCCAAGGAAGTCATGTGCTTGGGGTGGCGAATTGATTGTGACGGCCTACACCCCCTGGTTGAGGAGAAGGTGCAATAAAGCAAGCCCCCACTCTGGAAAACGTGATAGAGTTGATCGTTCTTAGGTCTCATAAACTGCTGCAGGAAATGAATACCTAACCTGGCAAGCACCCTCGCTCGTCTGCATGCATTGCTGAAGAATCACCAAGAATGGGCGTGGAGAGAACCTCAGGAGGAAACCTTCACCAGGGTAAAACTGCAGCTAGTGTTATCGGGGTTGCTGATCCAAATTCCAAGCCCCTTTTGGTGATGTGCGATCCCTTACGGCATCGGGGTAGTAATCCCACTACATGGAGGACAGACTAGAGAGGCCAATAGCTTACCTAGCGAAGCGCAATTACACCCAAATTGAAAAAGAAGGACTGCCTATTGTCTTTGTGGTGAAGAAATTTCAGCAATATGTATATGGACATTGATTCACCATTGTGACAGACCACAAGCCATTGCTAGCGCTTTTTAAGAGGGCAAGGAGATCCTGCCAATAGCGTGTGCTCGGATACAGTGATGGGCCCTATTGCCAGCGGCATACGTGTACGTATTTGAGCATCACCCAGGCAGCTGATCGCGAATGAAGATCGCGCTGAGTTGGCCCCCATTACCAACATGTGTCCCATCCCCGCCAATGGATGATGAGGTCATTTCAACTATGTACTTCATGGACACCTTTTCGGTCACCGTTGTCCAGATATGTGGCTGGATGGAAAAGGACTCCGTGTTGGTGAAAATATGCCACATTGTCTTGCACAGGGCCAGAAAGGGAGGCTGTCCAAAGAACTACCGGTGTTTGACACCAAGGTGCAGGAGCTTAGTGTGGAAGATATCATCCGAGTGTGGGCATCATGGTCCCAAGCCAGGGGAGACAGGCCATACTCCAGGAGCTGCACAATGGACACCCAGGAATGTTGAAAATGAGGTTACTGGCCAGACGCTATATGTTGTGGCCAGGCCTGGATGGTGAGATCGAACCACTGGCCCAACATGTCAGGAGCATCAGAAACTTTCCCCAGCCATACCACTGCACCCATGGAATGGCTGGGCCACCTTGGGTGCATCTGCAAGCCGCTTTTGCCGAGCCTTTCCAAGGTTCCATATTTTCACTCATAGTAGACGCCCATTCCAAGTAGATGGACCTCCATCGGACGTCATCCACCACGTTGAAGGCCATCGTGGAGAAACTATGACTCTCCTTCAGCACTCAGGGCATTCCGGAGGTGCTTGTTACAGACAATTGTTCCCATTCACCGGTGACAGATTTGCACACTTCATGAAGGTAAACAGGGTGCGATACATTCGGATGGCTGCATCCACCCTTCCTCAAACGGGCTGTCCAAGTGAGCAATACAGAGCTTTAAAAGAGGGATAAAGAAACAGACCATAGGACTGCGGAAATGAGATTAGCATGATTTTTATTATTACCGGACCACGCCACATGCCATGACTGACGTATCAGAAGCTGAACAATTGATGGACCAGAGCCTTAGCCTTGTGCTCCCCAAAATTGGGAGGAGAGTGCAATACAGTCAGGACCTACAAAGGCAAGGCCGAGGGAGGCGGACACTGACCAGGAGTTTCTGACGGGGACATGGTGTATGTCCGAAACTTCAGAGATGGAGCAAGCTGTAGTCCAGGGACTGTGGAATAACAGACCAGACCATCCTTGTACTAAGTAATGCTCCCTGACGGACAGTGTGGAAGCACCTTGATCACCTCAGGAGCAAGGAACTAGTGTCAGGACAAGCCCCATCAGAGAAACCATCTTCCAGCCACGTCAGCCCAGAACATGGGGGCCCAGTGGTTTCGCCCCCTGGTGGCCCCAACACAGAGCTGCATTAGGTGGTGGTCTCGGATTCCGAGATGGAGACCCAGGCATCCCAGGTTTCCGATGGCAACTTTACCAGAAATCAGTCCCCAGAGGTACACCCCAGACGGTCATCGCGGACACGCTACACACACCCCGACCTAGCCACACAGCCACAGGTGTTGCCATCACAGGCAAAGAGGAGAAGACGACCTCCTACACTGCCAACTGCAGAGGGATGTATGGGGGGGATGGATGTTATAACCACCCACCAGACCCATGCGGATGCCCCGATTAAACTCCCCATGCATCTAGTGGAGTACGAGCTCCCCTCCTGAGGGGCCTATTAAATCCACAGGATAAAACCCAGCCCAGGTAGGAGTAGGGGTTGCAGAATAGTCCCCGCTGGGACTTGGACTGTTGCTGGAACATACTTTTCCTAAACCAATGGTTGGAAATAAACCTTTTTTGACTCTCCTTTCCAGACTCCTCCTTGACTGCCATATGATGCAAGAAGCTGCACTGAGGTAAAACCCAGCCCTCTATGTTGCACATCTTGAAGTTTTAAAATGTTTTGCCTTTAGTTACCCTGCTCATGAATTTTCTAGATACTAGCGTTACAACTTTGTGAAGCTGCAAACACTGTGATAAGGCTAACATTAACTGCATCCTCAGCAAGATTATGTTTATTTCATTAGTACCAATAATCAGACTGAAAGCATAGCTTAATGATAATCTTTATTGTCAGAAATAGGCTTCCATTAATACTGCAGTGAAGTTACTGTGAAAAGCCCCCAGCCGCCACATTCCAGCGCCTGTTCGGATACACAGAGGTAGAATTCTGAATGTCCAAATTACCTAACAGCACATCTTTCGGGACCTGTGGGAGGAAACCGGAGCATCAGGAGGAAACCCACACAGGGAGAATGTGCAGACTCCGCACAGACAGTGACCCAAGCTGGGAGTCAAATCTGGGACCCTGGCGCTGTTAAGCAACAGTGCTAACCATTGTGCTGCCGTGCTGCTCATGTCTGTAATGATGTTAATGATGTCTGTTATTCAGCTTCTCGACCTACCTCACTCCTATTTAAATGCACTTGGATTTGTTATTCTTATGTAGCCACTGGACTTTCTGGCCCAGTGGCCTTTCTGCCCACTGGACTCACTTCTATTGGAATCCCGCTATGAACTGTACTCACTCTGCAGCTTATTGATTTCACTCACATTTCCACTGACAGCCTTCAGAGTCCAAAATGCCTCTTAAAGCTAGGATTCCGGTAGTGATTGCAGCAAACTTTACTCCTGGATTCGACCATAAGCGGTCATGTAATTCTCTACCCAGTAAATAGGTTTCAGATTTTCTTCCCCTTACACTCTCCACTTTCTGAAAGTGCTCATGCTATGATGCAGTGTAATTAATGCCAGAGCCACAGTTCCACCCACCCACACACAGAATGTTCCACCCACACATTGACCAGCAGCTGGCACCAATAGAAAACCTTTTCTTTTCTGAGTTGGCAAAGCACGTGGCAAAATAAGTTGGCTTATTCATGATTTTTTTTTTCTCCACCGGCTTGTTTGATTTGTCTTGAGCTACCTGACAATAGAAATGTCCTCCAAAGGATAGAACCACAGGTCTGATGTTTGGGTGGTATTTGGCAGGCCGCAAGAGAAAACCACGCGACAATCTGCTCTCACTTTGTGTGAGCTCATCGTCGCCTTGAAGCTAATGACTGCTGGTCAGGGTGTGTGGGTGGAGTTTTTCATTCAACTGTGGCCCTGCCGTTCATTACAACAGAGCCATTAAGTCATAGCGCAAGCATCCCTTTTACTGTCGGGAGTGTGAAGGGAAGAAAATCTGAAACTTCTCATTTGCTGCCACTGCCTGAAGAGAGGCAACGTGCATTTTGTGAAGAAGTAATAAACTGTTTGAATAATTAGGATATTGCCAGCTAATAAGTTTAAAAAGCCATCCCACGTTTTCATTGGATGATGATTACATTCCAGGATTTATCCACAATAATGATCCATTAAGCATCTTAACACATTGAAAGGGCTCGAACACTTCACCTAAACGTGTAGTCCAGTGACAATTGTTACCAAAGGGATGGTAGCACCCATTCAGACCAGAAATCTGCATCATTTTAGGTGGCATTAATAAGAGAAGAATATTGACTCGGATACCTTTCTTTGAATAGTGTCATCATATCTTTAGTATTCACTGTGGTGATATGTCTGAAAACAAGATTGTATGCAGATAGCAATGCAACCTCCAATCAGCTAGTGGCATCAGACCTTGATCACGTAATGTGGCAGACTATGCAGTTGGTAGTAAGGCGTACGCAAGGACAGTTGCACATTGGGTCGTCCAGAGCAACCTAGTCTGTATAGCATTCTGCATGTTACCCTTCCACGCGTTAACTAATAAATCATTCTAAGTAAGTCATCAGCAGTTCTGTATGAATCATTGCACGGACAAGACAGCAGAACACAACATTCACTGGAACAGCAGAGAAGATCTTGGCCGTGAAGACCAGGATGTCTTACAATGTACCAAGCGCTCAGTACTACACTGAACATATACTCCAATAATGTATTCATATAAGACCATAAGACATAGGAGCAGAATTAGGCCACTCAGCCCATTGAGTCTGCCCTGCCATTCAATCATGGCTGATATTTTCTCATCCTCCATTCTCCTGCCTTCTCCCCATAACTCCTGAAATCCTGGTATTGGCGTTTGAATGCCTGGTGAATCTTTCTGGTGTTTTGGGCATTTTAGTGGTGTATGAAAGGGCAATGTAAATGTTTGTGTTGAAGACATAGCCTCCTACTGCTTTTCATTGTTAACTTGACCCCCCCCCCCCCCCCCATCACCACCACCGCCACTAAATTCCCTTCGGTTTCCTGGTCTACCCCTTGATCCACCCTCCAGTCCCTGTCTGCACTATGCTAGGATGGCCAATGGCACCTCGGGTTTTCTGATTTTACACCACTAATGCACTCAGGGTAACTCAGGGTAAGGTTTATAAGTCTGCTGTGAATATCAGCTGGGACTGGTGGAAATGGGAAGTTTCTGCACCTTTTGAAAAAGGGGTATGAGCATTGCTGGCTACTTTAGCAATTGTTGGCCAACCCTAATTGCCCTCGAGAAGGTGGTGGTAAACTGCCTTCTTGAACCGCTGCAATCTTCCTGGCGTAGGTACACCCACAGTGCTGGTAGATTGGGAGATCCAGGATTTTGACCCAGTGGAGAACTGGGGAGACAGTGGCAGTGTGATAATGTCACTGCACAGGTAATCTAGAGGCCGAGGCTAATATTCTGGGGACATGTGTTCGAATCCCACCATGGCAATTCAGTTAATCAAACCTGGAATTGTAAGGTAGGTTCTGTAACGGTGACCATGAAACTATCACCGGTTGTCAAGAAAAAAGTACCTGGTTGACTAATGGCCTTTAAGGAAGGAAATCTGCCGTCCTACCCTGGTCTCCATGTGACTCCAGCCCCACGTCAAAGTGGTTGACTCTTAACTGCCCGCTGAAGTGGCCTAGCCAGCCTCTCATTACAAGGGCAATTAGGGATGGGCAACAAATGCTGGCTCAGCCAGCGACGCCCACAATAAAGAAGGGGATTTCTGCAACTAGGTAAACACTTTTTGCAGCAATTTGTTTTCATCATTCGGCCCACATAGTCTTGGACTTGCTTCTCATGGGGTCAGAGCACCAGCAGTTTTTTTGGCTTCATCCCTGTACTTTCAGTGACAGCTTTGCAGATGTAGCCATAATATTTCCCATCGGCAGATATTTTATGCCATTATGAAGGAGGAAAAAGAAAATGAAACAAGCGATGGAGCAAAGGAAGGTAGCGCAGCATTTAAGGTAGGCCCAAAGATATTGCCAATCCGTTAGAGAATATACCTTCAGTGTAGGGCCTATCAGAAGAAGATTGCACTTCACCAAAGAGGCCATAGGCCAACTCTGTTGCTTACTGCATTGTGGCCTGAAGCCATGCTGATCCACTTAGACTGATTTTTTTAAGGCATAGACTCATTTTGATCAACTCTTCAGTATCAACCAGGCTATCGTATAAATATGTATTCAACAAGTCATTGACACACATTACAGGAGAAATGGTGAATTCTTCATCTTCAGCAGGCCAATGGAAAGAGACGCTCAATCAGTTTTGGTTGACCTTTCCTACTGAGTCCAGGGTGCAATCGATGGCTCCCACGTTGTTTTGTAAGCTCCTGAAGAACAGCCACTAGATCAACCACCTCGACAGAGAGAGACAGCAGATTGTGCATGGTGTCACACTGAGCATACTGCCTGTCAATACCTGATATGCTGGAAGTTTTCACACAGCAATCATCCATCACGATTTGGCCTATCTTTTTTTTTATAAATGTTTTTATTCAGTTTTCATATTTTATATTGAACAAATTACAAATTGTTAGGAGAGAGAAAAAAAAAACAAACACGCAAAAATTAACATACATATTTACAGGTAAGACGATTTGGCCTATCTTAGTCTCTTCTGATTTTCTTCATTGGTTATTCAATCGCTATTGGGCGATTTAGCCGGTGCTCTGTTTCTATAAATAATGAGCTTAGTTTTTATTTTTATTTTATAAATTTAGAGAACCCAATTCATTTTTTTTTTCCAATTAAGGGGCAATTTAGCGTGACCAATCCACCTACCCTGCACATCTTTGGGTTGTGGGGGCGAAACCCACCCGAACACGGGGAGAATGTGAAAACTCCACACGGACAGTGACCCAGAGCCGGGATCGAACCTGAGACCCCGGCGCCGTGAGGCGGCAATGATAATGAGTTTAATTAGGATATGCCAAACAGTGGCAGAGTACTATAATAAAGCACATGCCTAGAAAAATGGTCATTGTGATGATTTGTGCACTGCTTGATCAGTATTGTGAGAGGCTCCATGTCTGGCACAGATATAACCGGCTGTGTCTTTCATAACATTCACCATTCAATAAGAACTGGGCTTTGACATCACAAGCAGAGAGTCCCTGGCTGCATTGCAACCTGGAGTACACGAGGGAGAGAGCATCATGATGATCAACATTCAGGGAAGTCCTCAGGGAAATGCAGAAAGGGGGATCAAAGCATCCTCCAGGTGGCATGAGTGACATTCCTGGCAGGCGTGTTGGCACAAAAACCCAGAGTATGTGCTTCCTTAATTCAATTTCTTCAGAGAGCCTGCAGGTCTGGGTCAGACAAAAACTCTGTGTTTTCCTTCAGCGTCTGGCTTGGCTGCTTGTTCCTGCTCTAGATATTTTTAGAACGTATCATAAAAAGATTGATGAGACTTGTTGTGAAGTTAGCTGCAGGTTAAGTGTGTGAGCCAAACACTGTTCCATCCATACCTAGCTGATCCCAGTCTGTTGCTGTAATGTGCAGATTAAACTGTTTTTAAAAGCCACTGTCAAATACTCCAGCCGCTTACATTCATTTTATACCAATCAGCAGTCCAATGGGTAAACGCTATAACCCACAGGTAAATACTCTTCTTAACCACAATACTTTTCCATTGGTGAAGCAATTGGCCTTATAGAAGCTCACCTCCCACAATCATTCCACAGACACGCGAACTGCCGAATCATCAGAACATAGAACTTAGGAACATGAGTGGGCCATTGAGTGATCTGGATATGGCCTAAACTCCACTTTCTTGTCTTGCTCCAGCACCTCGACAGCGGCGTCAATGTGTTCCGGAACGCACGTACAGTAGACATCGTTTGCATATCATGATCAGGCCTGACCCAATATTCTCCGAGGCCTCTGCGATTCTCCGCCTCCAATGGGCTGAGTTCCTGATGGCGTGGTTCATTAGTGCTTTTAAAAATCGTGAAACCGGGGGCCAGGGAGGAGTGGCAAGGGGGGGGAGGCCCCCCCCCCTCCGAGCCGGGGGGAGTCGGAGTGTGGCAGGAGCAGCCGGGTCAGCGTGAACCAGCTGACTTACGGGAGTACGATGGAGGGTACATCGCGGCTAGGAGGAGTCCTAGCCTGGGGGGGGGGGGGGGGGGGGGGGGGGGTTAGGGAGGGACACCGGGTTGCTGCTGAAAAGACCAGAAACGGGAAGTGGAGGACTGGAGAGGTGGGGGGAGGGGGACATCGCCATGGGGAGCGGGTCAGAAGGGGAGGGTCGACCCGGGGCAAGCAGGGAACAGGACATGGCTAATCGGCAGGGGAAGGGGGCGGGTCGTCCCGCGACCCAGCTGATCACTTGGAACGTGAGGGGGTTGAATGGGCCGGTCAAGAGATCAAGGGTATTCTCACACCTGAAGGGACTGAAGGCTGATGTAGCAATGTTACAGGAGACCCATTTGAAGGTAGTGGACCAGGTTCGCCTGAGAAGGGGGTGGGTGGGACAGGTGTTCCACTCTGGATTGGACGCAAAGAACCGGGGGGTGGCGATTCTGGTGGGAAAGAGGGTGTCGTTCGTGGCGGAGGAGGTGGTGGCGGATAAGGAGGGTAGGTATGTGATGGTGAAGGGTAAGCTGCAGGGGGAGAAAGTGGTGATGGTCAACGTATATGCCCCGAACTGGGATGACGCGGGTTTTATGAGGCGCCTATTGGGCCTCATTCCGGGACTGGAGGCAGGGGGCTTGATCATGGGGGGGGACTTTAACACAGTGCTGGACCCCGGGCTAGACAGATCGAGCTCAAGGACCAATAGGAGGCCAGCAGCGGCAGAAGTGCTGAGGGGGTACATGGAGCAGATGGGAGGAGTAGACCCATGGAGGTTTGGTAGGCCGAGGGCGAGGGAGTATTCCTTTTTCTCCCACGTCCATAGAGTGTACTCCAGAATCGATTTCTTCGTGTTGAGCAGGGGGCTGATCCCGAGGGTACGGGAAGCTGAGTACTCGGCCATTGCGATCTCTGATCATGCACCGCATTGGGTGGATGTGGAAATGGGGGAGGCGCGGGACCAGCGCCCGCTGTGGCGGCTGGATGTGGGGCTGTTAGCGGACGACGAGGTGTGTAAAAGGGTCCGGAAGAGCATTTTAGAGCTATCTGGACTTGAATGACACGGGTGAGGTGCAGGTGGGGATGGTCTGGGAGGCCCTGAAGGCAGTGATCAGGGGAGAGCTGATCTCCATAAGGGCGCACAGAGAAAGAAAGGAGAGGCAGGAGAGGGAGAGGCTGGTGGGGGAGCTATTGGAAGTGGATAGGAGATATGCGGAGGCACCAGAGGAGGGGCTGCTGGGAGAACGGCGCAGCCTGCAGGTCAAGTTCGACCTGCTGACCACCAGGAAGGCAGAGACGCAGTGGAGAAGGGCACAGGGCGCGGTCTATGAGTATGGGGAAAAGGCGAGCAGGATGCTGGCACACCAGCTTCGCAAACGAGATGCGGCTAGGGAGATTGGGGGAGTGAAGGAGAGGGGCGGGAAGATAGTGCAGAAGGGGCAAGAAGTGAATGGGGTCTTCAGGGATTTTTACAAGGAGTTGTATCGGTCTGAGCCGCCGACGAGGAGAGGGGGAATGGAGGACTTCCTAAACAAATTGAGGTTCCCAAGGGTCCAGGAGGGGCTGGTAGAAGGGCTGGGGGCGCCAATAGGGCTAGAGGAGCTCGTCAAGGGAATAGGTCAGATGCAAGCGGGGAAGGCGCCGGGGCCAGATGGGTTCCCGGTGGAATTCTATAAGAAAAATGTGGACTTGGTGGGACCGGTACTGGTAAGAGCCTTTAATGAGGCGCGAGAGGGGGGGGTTCTGCCCCCGACAATGTCGCAGGCTCTGATCTCCCTGATATTGAAGCGGGATAAAGACCCCGTGCAGTGCGGGTCCTACAGGCCTATCTCGCTTCTGAACGTGGATGCCAAGTTGCTGGCAAAGATCCTGGCAGCTAGAATAGAGGATTGTGTGCCAGGGGTAATCCATGAGGACCAGACGGGGTTCGTGAAGGGGCGGCAGCTCAACACGAACGTGCGGAGATTGCTGAATGTAATTATGATGCCGGCAGTGGAGGGGGAGGCTGAGATAGTGGTAGCGCTGGACGCGGAGAAGGCATTCGATAGGGTGGAGTGGGAGTACCTGTGGGAGACGTTGGAACGGTTTGGGTTTGGGGAAGGGTTTATTAAGTGGGTGAAGTTGCTCTACTCGGCCCCGACGGCGAGTGTAGTGACAAACGGGAGGAGGTCGGAGTATTTCGGGCTCCACCGAGGGACCAGGCAGGGATGTCCCCTATCCCCCCTACTTTTGGCACTGGCGATTGAACCGTTGGCGATGGCACTGAGGGGTTCAGGGGGGTGGAGAGGACTGACTAGGGGAGGGGAGGAACATCGAGTATCGCTGTATGCGGATGATCTACTGCTGTACGTGGCAGACCCAGAAGGGGGAATGCCGGAGATAATGGAACTATTAGCAGAGTTTGGGGACTTTTCGGGGTACAAACTAAATTTGGGCAAAAGCGAGGTTTTTGTGATACACCCGGGGGACCAGGGAGAGGGTATTGGGAGACTCCCCTTCAAGCGAGCAGGAAAGAGCTTTAGGTACTTAGGGGTGCAGGTGGCAAGGAACTGGGGGACCCTCCACAAGTTGAACTTTTCCAGGCTGGTGGAACAGATGGAGGAGGAATTTAAGAGGTGGGACATGGTACCGTTGTCGCTGGCGGGGAGGGTGCAGTCAATCAAAATGACGGTCCTCCCAAGGTTCTTGTTTTTATTTCAGTGCTTGCCCATCTTCCTCCCTAGGGCCTTCTTCAAAAAGGTGACGAGTAGCATCATGAGCTACGTGTGGGCGCATGGCACCCCAAGGGTGAGGAGGGTCTTTTTGGAGCGGAGTAGGGACAGTGGAGGGCTGGCACTGCCCAATCTCTCGGGGTACTACTGGGCGGCAAATGTGTCAATGGTGCGCAAGTGGATGATGGAAGGGGAGGGGGCAGCTTGGAAACGAATGGAGAGGGCGTCCTGTGGCAACACAAGCCTGGGGGCCCTAGTAACGGCACCATGGCCGCTCCCCCCCACGAGGTACACCACGAGCCCGGTGGTGGCGGCCACCCTCAAGATATGGGGGCAGTGGAGGCGACATAGGGGGGAAATGGGAGGTCTGTTGGCGGCGCCAATAAGAGGGAACCATAGATTCATCCCGGGGAACATCGACGGGGGATTTCAGAGCTGGTACAGGGTGGGCATACGGCAGCTGAAGGACCTGTTTATAGAGGGGAGGTTTGCGAGCCTGGGAGGGCTGGAGGAGAAGTTTGAGCTCCCCCCGGGAAACATGTTCAGATATTTACAAGTGAAGGCATTTGCTAGGCGGCAGGTGGAGGGGTTTCCCCTGCTCCCCAGTAAGGGGGCGAGTGATAGGGTGCTCTCGGGGGTCTGGGTCGGAGGGGGGAAGATATCAGACATCTACAAGATAATGCAGGAGGCGGAAGCAGCATCGGGGGAGGAGCTGAAAGCCAAGTGGGAAGGGGAGCTGGGAGAGCAGATAGAAGACGGGACGTGGGCGGATGCACTGGAGAAGGTCAACTCTTCCTCCTCGTGTGCGAGACTGAGCCTCATTCAATTTAAGGTGCTGCATAGAGCTCACATGACGGGGACAAGGATGAGCCGGTTCTTTGGGGGTGAGGACAGGTGTGTCAGATGTCTGGGAAGCCCAGCGAACCATGTGCATATGTTCTGGGCATGTCCGGTGCTGGAAGGGTTCTGGAAGGGGGTGGCAAGGACGGTGTCGAAGGTGGTGGGGTCCAGGGTCAAACCAGGATGGGGGCTTGCGATCTTTGGGGTCGGGGTAGAACCGGGGGTACAGGAGGCTAGGGAGGCCGGAATACTGGCCTTTGCGTCCCTAGTGGCTCGACGAAGGATATTAATTCAATGGAAGGACGCGAGGCCTCCAAGCGTTGAAACTTGGATTAACGATATGGCTAGCTATATTCAGCTAGAAAGGATCAAATTTGCCCTGAGAGGGTCGGTACAGGGATTCGCCAGGCGGTGGCAACCTTTCCTTGACTTTTTAGATCAGAGATAGACGTTCGGGGTCGTGGCAGCAGCAACCCGGAGGGGGGAGGGGGGGGGGGGGGCAGCAAGGGTCGTGGGGGGACATGCACGACTGTAACGCGGGCACGTCTGCTCGCTGCTCATGTCTGCAACTGTAGGCTGCCTTGTTTGTTAAGGTTGCCTGGGGGGGGGGGGGGGGGGGGGGAGGACTGGTGCGCGCGAGAGGGCGGGCGAGGGAGGGACATTTGCCTAGAGGGATTGTGTTGTAAATAATTTAAAAATTAGTAGGGGTAAATGTCTGTATGGAAAAACTCTTTCAATAAAAATTATTTAAAAAAAAAAAAAAATCGTGAAACCGGTGTGGCGGATGCTGAAGGAGAGAGAGGGGGTAAGGGCTGGGGGTGTAGTTGGGGGGGGGGGGGGGGGGTGGTGGTGGTCAGGAGGTGGGCAGTGGAGTCGGGATGGCCGGGCATGGAATAATATTGCCGCAGCTGGCAAGGCAGCCATGCAGTTGCGCACACCGCTAACAGCCCATTTGAACCGAGTGCCGTGGGTTGTATAAGTGCCCCACCAGGACTACCCCGGGTGTACTCTGGCCCGAGCCAACCCATCAACTGGATGGGCACGCTGCAGCACAACCAGTGCCATTTTTTTGGCTGGATGAGTGTGTGCGAGATTGTAATGTGTATATGCGGCTGCAGCTTGTCAGCCTCCCGACTGTCAATCACGGACCCAGCGAATCCTGCACCGTTTTTCATTGGAGTCAATTGTGTTCCACTCGGCACTGATGCTAGCCCCTCAATGGTAGCGGCATCGGTCCAGGTGTGATGCCGGTTTTTCTGTCATAAAAGTCCACAGATTCTGCGTTGGCGTCAACACGTAATCTTAGAAATGGAGAATCCCGCCCTCTGTTTTTCTCTCTCCTTCCATCCTTGAATAAAGGTGTTATTTTTGGTATTTTATGCTAGGACCCTTCTAGAATCGAAGGAATTTTGGGAGATTATAACCAATGCCTCTGCTATCCATGCAGCTAACTCTTTTAAGACCCAAGGATGAAGGCCATCTGTTTCTGGGGACTTGTAAGACTTTAAATCTCACGGGTGGGATTCTCTGACCCCCCCCCCCCCCCCCCCGGCCAGGTCAGAAAATCGCCGGCGGGTGGCATGAATTCCGCCCCGCTGACCCGACGCTGGCTGCTGAATTCGCCCGCGCCGGGATTTTGGTGGGGGCGGGAATAGCGCCGGTCCGTGGCTGTTGGCAGCGCCCCCCTAGAGAGCGATTTTCCGGCCCGCGATGGGCCAAGTGGCTGCCCATTTTCGGCCGGTCCTGCCGGCGTAAATCAAACCAGGTCCATAACGGCGGCCTGCAGAGTCCTCAGGGGGCATGGGGGGAACTGGCCCCAGGGGGGTGCCCCCACGGTGGTCTAGCCCATGATCGGGTCCCACTGATCCGTGGGCGGGCCTGTGCCGTGGTCACTCTTTCCGTCAGCGCCGGCTCCTGTCAACCTCCGCCATGCCCGGCGCGGAGAAGAACCCCCCTGCGCATGCGCTGAGATGATGCCAGTAAACGTTGGCGCTCCCGCCATGCGCCAACTCGCGCCAGCTGGCAGAGACCCTTCGGCGCTGGTTGGAGCGGCACCAAGCTCTTCCACGATGGCTGGCGCGGAGCCAACCCCGCCAGCGCCGGCCGAGCCCCTGAAGGTGCGGAGGATACCGCACCTTCTGGGTGGCACGACGCCGGAATGGTTCACGCCTCTCCTCGGCGCCGGTACAGCCCGCACCGCCGGGTAGGGGAGAATCCCACCCAATAGCTTTCCCAACATCTTTTTTTTCTGCTGATGGCAATTGTTTTAAACTCTCCCTCCCTTTCACCTCTTCATTTATAAGTATCTTGTGAAGTTTCCCCAGCATTCGAGTGAAGACCGACGTGAATTCTCCAGACTCGCTCTCTAGGGGGTGAACCCGAGCTTCAGTTACTCTTTTCCTATTCAAATAATTGTAGAAGCTCTTCATATCTGTTTTCATATGACTCAATAGCTTTCTCTCATGTTCTACCTTCTCCCTCTTCTTTTGGTCATTCTTAGCTGGTTCTTAAATCTGCCCAATCTTCTGACCTATCAGCAGTCTTTGCAGATCTGCACAGTGTTTCCTTCAATAGGATACAAACCTTAACTTCCTTAGCTAACCATAGATGCTGCATCCTTCTCAAAAATGCTTCTGTGAACTGAAAACTTACTGAAGTATTGCAGTTTATTTCTATGATATTTTTCCCATTACATTTTGTTGCTAACACCCTATTATTATAAAACAACACTTCCTCGAGTTCACTGGTTCCATAGAAGGGACGCTAGCGAAACCTTAGAAATTGACAGGAAGGGGCCAATCAGCTTATTGTTTCTGTACTGGCTCCTTCTTAGAGAAATCAAAACAAATGCCTGCTCTCTCCCGAAAGCCATGTATCATCTTCTCATGAAACCCTCATAATATAGGAAAAGTCTTGATATGGCCTGCAACTGTAACACTTTCCTACCACATTATTTCCACTGAGCTATCTTGTCTGGTACTCATTTCTGCCTTTGAACTTTTGTAGTTTTGTCTTCACAGTAGGTGGTACATGATGCTGGCTGATCTCCGCATCACACTTTTATCTGTTTGACTCTTATGTTCAAACTGGATAATTCTAGTGTCTGTAGCATCTTCTGCCTGAGGGTCCCAAAGATGGAGGGGCGGGATTCTCCAGTCGCCGATGATGGAATCACGTTCGGCAATTGGCCAGAGAATCAACATTGGCGCCACAATCGGGGGTGGCGCTGCTTTTGCGATGCTTCGCCCTCTCCAAAATGGCGTACTCTAGGGTAAGCCGCACACTGTAATGATGGCCTCAGGACGTTACCCGAGGCCCACCTCCCTGATGCTTCACTCCCGACCGGCCGAGTTCCCGACGGCATCAGTCACGTGTCCTATTTTTTGTTGGGAACTCGGCATGGTGGCTGCAGACTCAGTCCAGCGCCGCCAGTCAGGGGAGAGCCGATCCGCGGGCAGGGGGGACTTTGGCAGGGGCTGGGGGCACTGTTGAGGGGTGGTCCGGGGGCCACGCGCATGACCAAAGGAGGGTGCACCATTTGGCAGGCCGGGTCCACATGCGGTGGTGCCATGTTACACGGCGCGGCTGCCACAGGCCGCCGCCGTGCACATGCGCGGCGATGGACCTGGCAATTCTCCGGCCGTATTGGCAGCTAGAGCCGGGTGCTTTACGCTGCCCCTTTGTGAGACCCCTCACCAAATGGAGGATCGGTGGCCATTTTGTTCCGATTTTTCAGTCATAGCCTGAAACCCAGAGAATCCAGCCTGGGATATTTGAGCCACCCATTCATCAACTCTTTACCTTGCTCCCCCCTAACACCTCACCAACCTGTCAGCCTTCACCCAAGCCTGAAATTATCTGTGTCCTCCCCTCCTGCCTCACCCCTCTCTGGGCTTCCCTCAGCAATCCCCATTGTTATGTCTCTTTACTGCTGTGTCCGCACCTTCCCGCCTACCCCCACTAATGTCGTAGTGTAGCTGCAATCTGAGGTGCAGGAAAGTTTGAAACCTTTTCAATGCATGTTTACTGTCATTGTCTAAGGACAGTTCTGACTCACGGCTGGGAAAATGATTTTGGCACTGGAGCAGCAAGGGGGTGGAATTTCTTCAATAGTTTCCCCAGCATGAAACTGGGAGGCCTGCTTTAATTATTTAGAGCAAATACCACTCTTATACAAGTAACTGACTAAGACAAGTTACCTCTTCTTCCTCAAATACAACCAGTGCCTTCGATTCTACCACATTCTGGTTTTCTTGGTACTGCAAGGCCTCAAGACTATTTTCCAGACTTATATCAGATCCCCTCTCCCCCCCCGAAACACTTCTTTTATGTGCACAGTGCACAGGGGACATGGTTCACGCTGTCAGTTAGGTGGGATGGGACCTGATAGAGCTGGCAGTGCAGACTCAGCAGAGAATGGTAAGTCATCTTTAATTCATCTTTAACTCAAAATCCACCCAGCTCTCCCCAAACCGTGAAAGCATCAGGGCTCTCACCCTCAATGGCACACTTATTGTAGGCTCTGCCCCTGCACCTCCTCCTCCAGAACAATTAGTGCCCTCCCCACACAAAGCGGGAACCCCACCCCACAACCACTCAGCAGTTTCACCGCCACTCCACCCTCTATGCCGGCTTCCCCCTCAATTCCCACTCCCCC
This sequence comes from Scyliorhinus canicula, assembly GCF_902713615.1. Lineage (NCBI taxonomy): Eukaryota > Metazoa > Chordata > Chondrichthyes > Carcharhiniformes > Scyliorhinidae > Scyliorhinus > Scyliorhinus canicula. Next base: position 27,464,405 of record NC_052161.1, on the reverse strand, counting down.
TCAGTGTTGGCTCTTCCGGCGTCAATGCAAGTTCCCCCCCTCAATGCCAATGCCCCTCCCATCACTGCCAAGACCCCCCCCCCCTCCCCCACCTTCAAAGGCCTTGGTGCTCTCCCTCTCCCCCACAACACATAGCAGGAACCCCAACCCCTCCCAATTGGGCTCCCCAGAGACCTGCCCCTGGCACTGCCCCTTAGTACAGGTTGACACAGCCAGATTGGCAGTGCCAGCATGGCAGTGCTAGCGTGTGACAGGAGCCAGTGCCCAAGCATTCCCCTCTTCCGCTCTGCGGCTATAGTGATCCTGGAGCCCCCAGCGGGAACTACTTGACTATTTCCGTCTTTGAAAAGCTGTTGTAAACATTGACTGTGTGACGTTACATCTGCGGGGTTTGAATATTCAGTGAGGGGAGGGGTGGGGATCATGTGTCATGTAGGCCCTTTAATAATATGTCCATTCATTACAATGTATTTAAAGGGGGTGGGGGGCTCGCTATGTCACCACTGCGGAAGCGAGGTAAAACAGAAAATAAGATCTTGCTGGTGAGATTCCCGTTTCCCCGCTCTTGCGAGATTTTGCACCCACGTTGTCATTCTCGCTAATGGTGAACGGGGGTGAAAAATTGCCCTCAATATCTCCAATTGTGTGTGGGCTGTGAAAGGTATTTCCTCCCTGGATTAAAAAGCTGTGATGATATTGTTTAGTTATGAGCAAAGTGATATCCTTCCATAAATTTCATGAGGTTTCTATGGCAAAGTTAATCTGGCAAATCCTGGAATAACTCAGCGAATCCATCAGTGAAAGGACAGGTTAACGTTTTGTCAGAATACAGAGCCTTGATTTTGTTCTGCGACAGAATTCGGTCATTGTTGAGGCCCACTGAGAAAAGCAATTGATGCAGTTTATTGTACGTCGGACATACTTTTTTGATGCTTCAATCTGTTCTATAGAGTAAAAAGAATAAAAATAGAAATTGTTGCAAATGCACAGCAGGTCTGCCAGCTTCTGAAAAGTACGGACATCATACTTGTGGACCATTTGTGAGGACTGGAAACAGAAAGTTGACTAAGTCGAGTTGCCGAGCAGGCTTAAAGAACACAGAGGGGGGAGGGCTGGCTGTGGGATTGGGGTGGAGAGCAACAGGCCATCTCAGTCAGGGAGCGAGGTTGAACGTTAAAGCTGTAAAAAGACAGAAGGAAGGGATGATTGCAGCTGTGCGTTTTCCTAATCCTTTTCCTCGCTATCTAATCTTTCAGCACCTGTGACTCTTCCTGTCAGAGCTGAGAGTGAGATTAGTAAGGGTGGAGAGTTCGCATCCGTGAGGGTTGCATGGAGGTGCAATAGCTTACAAATTCCCCTCTGACTTCACTGAGTTTGCTGGAGTTTTAATTATTTATTTTTGAATTCAGGCAATGGCTCAACACCAGGTTTATTTTCTACAGGGTGTACACATTCCAGCCCTGTCCCTTTTTCATACCATTTTGCCTTGATTTTCTGCTTCTATACAGAACAGAGCAATGAAATTCCATCAGGATTTCCCCTGTTTCCTGCATTGACATCGGTGCGAATTGGCCGAATCTCAAGAGAAATGGAGCATGTGGCTGTAAACAGCTCTTTACGCCATTTCTCAGCTGGTTTCCTCAGTGTCCTGTCAAAGATAAATTGAACGATGGAGCGAACTGCATCATTGCCAGCTTTTTCAGCTCTCTCTCGTCCAGACCCATGCCTTTATGTTAATGACTGAACTAGCATTCTAGCTTTGCTACTTTTTTGCATCCAGCTCCATGTTTCAATCTTTCCAATCGGGTTTCCGCCCCAGCCACATTAGTGTGGCAGAAGTGTCGCGGTGGAGGAGGAGGCCATTTACCTATTGTGTCTTACCGGCTCTCCAAACGAGGAAACAGTAATGGCACAAACAAATGTACAAAAGGGCATCGCGGTGGCACAGTGGGTTAGCCCTGCTGCCTCACGGCGCCGAGGTCCCAGGTACGATCCCGACTCTGGGTCACTGTCCGTGTGGAGTTTGCACATTCTCCCCGTGTTTGCATGGGTTTCGCCCCCACAACCCAAAGATGTGCATGGTAGGTGGATTGAACATGCTAAACTCCCCCTTAATTGGCAACAAATGAATTGGGTACACTAAATTTATGAAAAAAAAACAAAGGTATAAATGACTGTGACCTGTGTTCCCTCCAGGACATACGGCAGCACAGCAGTCCAAGGTTTTCTGTGCAGGTTGAGCACACATTGGCCCTTTTAAGCTACCACTAAAAAGATTTAAAGTGCTCACACACTTAAATGAATCGACTGTGCACTGCAAAAATATTAGATACTAAGTTAACTGTGACTGTAGTACCGCATCCCTCCTAGACGTCCTCATCCTCTTAGCAGCTTTTGAAATCATAAATTGTACCACTCTCCTCTGATGTCTTTCCGCTGTCTTCTGGTCAATGGTGGAAATAACCTTGCTTAATCCGACTCTTACCACGGGTCAGCACGTGGCAGTTAGCACTGCTGCCTACGGTGTTGAGGACCTGGGTTCGAATCCCGGCTCTGGGTCACCGTCTGTGTGGAGTTTGCACAATTTCCCCGTGTCTGCGTGGGTTTCACCCTCACAACCCAATGATGTGCAGATTAGGTGGATTGGCCGCGCTAAATTGCCCCTTAATTGTAAAAAGATAATAACTCTAAATTTATTTAAAAAAAGAAAGAAAAATAAAACTTGGGCGGGATTCTCTGATCCTGCGGCTAAGTGTTGACGCCGTCGTAAACGCCGTCGCGTTTCCCGATGGCGTCAACATGGCCTCAGGATCAGCAATTCTGGCCCCTACAGGTGCCAGCATGATCGTGGCATCAACTGAGCACCGCGGGGTCCGCGCATGCCCAGTGGCACCGGCGCCAACGCGCGCAAGCGCAGTGGCTTCCTTCTCCGCGCGGCCCCCGAGGTAACATGGCATAGGGCTAAAGGGGCCGGCGCGGAAGAAAAGAGGCCCCCAGCCCGAGAGGCCAGCCTACCGACTGGTGGGCCCCGATCGCGGGCCACGCCACAGAGGAGGCCCCCCCACCCCTGGGCTGGACCCCCCTCCGCCACCATGGGCCGGCCCTTGACCCTTCCACGCTGAGGTCCCGCCGGGTAAGACCACACGTGAACGGCGCCGGCGGTACTCGGGTTTCTTGTTACGACCATCCCGGGCCGAAAATCGGCGCGCGGGGGGGGGCACGTAGAGCAGGCCCCAACTGGCTGTGTGCCAACCTCGCCAGCACTAATAGCGCCGATTCTCTGCTCTGTGGAGAATCGTGTCCTGGCGTCGAGGCGCAATTCGCGCCGGTTGCGGCGATTCTCCAGCCCGCCCCGGGCTGAGAGAATCTTACCCCCTACTCTTACCAATCCGATCAGAACGAGTGAATCTCCAGTACTGACTTTGCTACCAGCACCATCACATCTGGAATCATGCGTGGGTCTGTGCTGGATCACTGCTCTTGCTCATTTATCTATCCTCCTGGCATCATCATGGGTAGGATTCTCCAGTTCTCCAGCTGTTCGCTGGTGGTGGGATTCTATCTTCACGCCTCTTATCAATGGGATATCTCCTTGAAACCACACCACAACGCCCGGAAACCTTCAGGCAGGGGTGCGCAAATGGCGCAAAACCGACATATGTATAAAACGGGATTCTGCGCAAATTCACGCCGGCGGGATTATCCGGTCCCGGCCACTGCACACCCACGTCGCGATTTTCCGGCGGGAAGAGGAGCATTCAAGGGGAAACCCTGTTGACAACAGGGGGATCAGAAGATCCTGCCACTGGCCAATGGCGGGCCACTTCGGCTGACTTGAAAACCCGGCGTGGGATGTCCTGCCTGTTGGGTTTGCATCCATTGTATATTCTCAACCGTGTCATACTTATTTCCAATTTCCAATATATAAGGCAGGGCTTTACGGCCGCACCCGCTAGCAGATCGCCACGGACGGGACGGGGACCATGTAAAGGCCCATTGATCTTGTGCGGGAATTTCCGGTCGCAGGGCGGGCGCGGCAGTTGAGAAAACCAATGCTTTAAAATGGTCAATATTCTTATCATTATAGGGTCATATAGTTGCTGGCAGCTGCAGGGGTGGTGGCTGGCACTTATTACGATGCTGTAGAGAAAGCTTCCTATTCTGCCTGTCTGACGATGAGGCACCAACTAGCTCGTTCATTAGGCTGTCCTCACAGCCCTTTCTGCATTGAGGAAAAAGCTGAAAATGAAGGATTTCCCGCTCCAACAAATCTACGAGTGTACAAAAATCGGAATGCTGCTGGAATTAAATCCCAACTAATATAAAAGGTTGCTTATTAATGTCAATTTAGTCAAGCCTACAGACAAGCCTGCATTTATCGGGGAAGAGTGTGCCAGCTAAACAACCGATTAAAGATGAAATCATTTTGAGTTTTCTGATGTTGTCTGGATTTGATATGCTGGCTAATAATTAAGCAGATTTACACATATTAATGTAACATTTAGTGGTGACAGGAATGGCAAACCGCATATAGTTAAGAGATGAGAAAACTAGCTGAAATTTAGATCTTTTAAGGTCAATCTGACCCAATGTACTCAAATTCATTGAATGTGTCGAATTAATGCCAAAAGTTCTGGCGAAAACTTAATTCAGTTCCAAGTTTTCCTTAAGCAGGGTCAGCTCTGACTGTGCTGACCTAACACACGAACTTGCATTGGCATCATGTCACAATGCTTGCTTGTATGGTCGTGCTGTGTTAAAAGCCAAATTACACCCTTAATTAACTACAGCACACATAGTTTGAAGCAAACGTGCTTCAATGTGAAGAAGGGTTCAATTGGCGCCGATTTTAACATTGTGTCAGTTTTGGGTGGGCGAATCAGTTTAACATTCACCCACTCTTGGCTATTTGAGCTCCAAAGCGTACCGATAACCGTACCAGAGAGTTTCCTGCTTGATTGGTTGATCCGAGTGGAAGCCTGCCCACTTCCAGGGAGCAGTTTCCGCTGGCTCAGCCAAAACCCTGTTTAAAGCAGGGACATGCTTCTTAAAGGAAGCTAGCACTCCCTCCTGGCGTCTTGCGTTTCTGAGAGATGCTGGGAGGAGAATGGATGAGTCACACATCCTCTGCGGTCTACCCTCCCACAGAGCAGCCCAAGGAGAATTGCAGTCATCCTCTTGAGAACTGCTTGCTGCATTTGTGCAGTCAAGATGCCCTGTACTAAGATCCCACAACAGACCACAACTATTTGGAAAAGTAATGCACTGGTTAGCTCTGGTTAATTGGTTTGTGCACTCAGACTGAGAGATGTGGGTGTTGACACCTGCACTAGTTTGGAAGGCGTCAGAGGCAAAAGGGTTCAGTGCAGTGGTGACTCTCACAGTGACTGGCAATGACTCATTCCCTCGGTACTGCTGCAGGATGTTTCACAGATTGGTAACAGCTTGCCTGGTGAAGCACAGTCTGAGATGTCCAGGAAGGTGATCCTGTATATCCTATAAGCTGCACAAGGCTTTCCATGAGCTCCCTCATCTGTTGTTCTCTATCAGAGCCAACTGCCTTTCATCTTGAAAGCTAAGGCTGTTGCAGAGTCTGGTTCTACTCTTCCTCCAAATATGGGAAAGTAGCAAGTGGTACAAATCAGAATGCCTGCTCCACTGTCTACTGTCATCACAGAGACGTTTACATAACTGGCAACCCCAAGGAGACATTCCTTCTTTCACTTTTGCATTGATGTTCAGCTGACTAAGATACTCTCAATGTGTGCCTGCTAGTATCCTGAAGGAACCAGAGGCAAAATAAAGTTGCATGCCATGGCGACTTTCATAGCTACTGGTAATGTGTGGGCACCAGTTCAGTAGAGAGCAATTCTTCTTTCTGGATGCTGTGTATATCTGCCACTACCTGACGTGACAATCGCAGCCTCCAAAGGCACTGCTATTCAGAGAGTCAACAAAAACGACCCAATGTCTTGCCTGGGCAGTGCCTCCTGTGACCTTCCCCCTCTGTCCCTCCACTCTCTGTCCCTCTCTGTCCCTCCCCTCAATGTCCTTCCCCTTCCTGTCCCTCCCCCTCCATCCCTCCCCCCTCTATTCTATCCCTCCCCTCTTTGTCCATCCTCTCTCTGACTTCCCCTCTCTGACCTTCCCTCTCTGTTCCCCTCCCCATCCCCGCTCTTACCATTCTGCCTATCCCGTCTATGTCTCCTCTACGTCTGTTGTCTATCTCTCTGATGTCTACCTCTCCTCCCACAGCACAGTCTTGCTGCTGTTGATGTTGTTTGCTTGCCTTGTCAGAAGTCCAATCTGAAGCAGCCATGGCACTCCCCCATCCTGTATCCTTCATGCGTGTGAAGATCGCCAAATTGCACAAGTCGGGCTCTGGCAACGCATGGTGCGACCAAACCATTTCTCAGAGGGAACCAAGAAAGCAGCTGAGCAGTAAACCTGCACTAATCTCGGAACTCCAGACCTTGAATCTCCGTGTACCTCCAATACTGGCATTCCCAAACCTCAGGAAACCCTGTTCAGGAACTGTTAAATACAATTATAGTTGCAATCTAATCTGAATATGATAATCATTAGCCTGCTCTTCAGAGGGTGTTAATCTGAAACATCCATCTCTCCTTCATTAAAACTGGAAGTCAGCGCCGGCCCTAGGGTTGCTGGCGCCCCAGGCAAGCTGAACTTCGGCGCCCTTCGGGGGGGGGGGGGGGGGGGGTCGGGGCGGGGGTCGGGTTGACATTGATCCTGAGCTGCTGCGACCTGTCTGGTAGTGGTACATGAATTTTAGTTGCTGTATCTATGCTCTGGATATATATTAACATTACCTGTGTAATATTTTTCGCTAAAGGAGCACGGACGAATTCAAGCCTTTGAAATTGTAGCTTCTATGCCTGTGGCCATGTGGCCACATGTTTGTGCGGGGCGGTCTGGGGGAGGGCGGCCACCGCGCATGCGCTGGTTGGCACCGGCCCAACTGCGCATGCGTGGGACCCGAGTCTTTTACGCGGCGCCGGGTCTCTGACGCCGGTCACGCACTCCTTGATGGCGCCCCCTAGCACATGGCGCCCCGGGCGACTGCCCGAGTTGCCGGTACCTTGAGCCGGCCCTGCTGGAAGTCAGGGGGTAGTTAGAGTTGGGCTTTGGATTTTTGCTATTTTAATGTCCACAGGCTAAGCCTCGATCAGAAGGACGATCATGGTGGTTAGCATAAATGCTTCACAGCTCCAGGGTCCCAGGTTCGATTCCCGGCTGGGTCACTGTCTGTGCGGAGTCTGCACGTCCTCCCCGTGTGTGTGTGGGTTTCCTCCGGGTGCTCCGGTTTCCTCCTACAGTCCAAAGATGTGCGGGTTAGGTGGATTGGCTATGCTAAATTGCCCTTAGTGTCCTAAAAAATAAGGTTAATGGGGGGGGGGGGTTGTTGGGTTACTGGTATAGGGTGGATACGTTGACTTGAGTAGGGTGATCATTGCTCGGCACAACATCGAGGGCCGAAGGGCCTGTTCTGTGCTGTACTGTTCTATAATGTAACCTAGGTCAATTTTAACTCTGTGTAAATGGGTGAGTTTTGAACAGGTTAAAATTGGGCCCTCAACCTCTGCTGGCAGGCAGGGTTAAAATTTGCCCAACGCATTGTTTTGTTTTCTCGTTGGTTGAGCTCTCCTCTCTGTAGCTGTGTGTTCTTGCGAGTGCTGCTTTTCTGATTTGTGATAGTGTGGAGACCATTAACCCCTTGCTCACAACACAGGTTGGTTGCCTGAACCGAGGACGGGCGGATAAGGTTCAATTTTTATTCTTGAAAAGCATTCAGGGAGGAACCGTTTCCAGTTTTTTAGATTAACCACTGACTAAGGCAGATCAGAACAGATGCAAACTGCAAGAATCAGTGATTTCTTGCTTCGTGTAGTATTGACTTTCCACATGGTCTTGACAATAGGCACAATAACACTTTCTTGCAGGAAGATCATTTTGCAAATTTATACAACTTCAAGGTAACCAGGGAAAGTACTCTCCCCCCCACTAACCCCCCGCCCCAAATATTTATATCTGTCTTCAAAGTCTCCGCCTGGGTTGCAGTAGAAGTTCAAAACTGGTTTACTGCCTTTGGACTAGTGAAGGAATCTTTTCCTCTGATCATCCAATGAGTAGTGAAGACTCTCACGGTCCAATAGCATGCCAATTGAATGAGGGTGACTAGTATCAATGGAACAAATGTTCAGCAGGAAGAAAGCTGTTGAGGGGGTTGGATTGGTGATGGTGGGGAGTAAACCCATGTTGGCTTTTGCAATCTAAATCAGGATCAAAGTTGCCATGGTAATCCTTTCTTTAGTTTTTATTAGAGTTCATGAAATTATATCCCCCCCCCCGCCATTAAAGATATCAAAATATTTTTATAGACTATGCATACCAATCTAAGGATTCCCAGGGGAGATGTAGACAAAATTCAGTCCAAACCCAAAGTGTAGCATGGATATATGATTCGGTATTTATTGCCAGGAGATATGTAATATAACTTCATCAGCTGAAAAAGTGACCTTGAAGATTCATGAGTATCAATATGTATACATTACAACATATTTTTGGTTAAGCAATAAGTTCTTCCTTTGTACTACTTGTTTATTTTACTCTCGGAGGACATCAAACATGTAGATTGATTTAGCCAAGTCCATCGTTTTCCTTTGTTTGATAGTCTCTAGTATGATGTTTGCAGAAGTAGTGAGCATGTACCCTGTAGCAGGACACCAGGGAATATACAGTTTGCATTTCATCAAGTCTGATCAAAAGGTTAAGAATTTGGGTCTATTTGAACAGTCAAATTGAAACCACCCTTTTTAAAGGGACAGGTCTTTCATGCAGCTATGTAATGCTATGGCGTTGCATGGTACACCCTCCAATGTAACCAATAAAAATGACTATTCTGAAGGGCTGCTCGGTTTGCCTGCTGACATTTATATAAGATATAGATATATCGTCTATGACAGAAATATTCATTCATAATTCGTTAAAAATATAGATCAGTAAACACAGGGAATGTCCACTTTTCTAAAAAGGCAATAGGGGCCAATGTCCGTCCTTTCCTGCTTAATGGGGATAGGGCAGATGGGAGGTTAAAGTTCCTGTGTTGAGAGGTATGGACGAAGAAAGGTGGTTTCTGGATGGGGAACAGCTGAACGTAAAGGTCATCGTGCAGGATCGTTTTTGGAGTAGTTGATAATGGTGCAAGTGAGATGAGAATTCATGTGTGATGTGAAAAGTACATTGAACATACAGTGCCGAAGGTGGCCATTCGGCCCATCAAGTCTGCACTGACCCACTTAAGCCCTCACTTCCACTCCACAACCCAACAACCCCCCCCCCCCCCTAACCTTTTTGGATACTAAGGGCAATTTAGCATGTCCAATCCACCTAACCTGTGGGAGGAAACCGGAGCGCCCGGAGGAAACCCATGTAGTCACAGGGAGAACGTGCAGACTCCACACAGACAATGACCCAGCAGGGAATCGAACCTGGGACCCTGGCGCTGTGAAGCCACAGTGCTATCCACCGTGCTACCGTGCTGCCCACGGTAAATGTGGCCTGGGAGTTCAAATGGCCAGGGCCACACGCTGTTAACCTACGGTTGCCAAGTTAAAATCATTCCCACAGAAATTAGATAAATTGTCGAGATACAAATTACATGGATACGCAAAGGCAGTTTTATGGGAGCTAAGTTTGTATTGGTAGATATTAGAAAGAAGGCATAGTTTTAAGTGTGTTTAATTTAATGTTTCTATACCTGGAAGTGCAAAAATCTATAGTTAGATGGATGCTGGACAAAGGTGTTTGTATGTGTGTGGGTTGGTTTTAATAATTCCAACTGTGATTCTGTTATACTTAGAGAGGGGTACAGTGTGAAGAATAAATAGTAGTAGCAGTGGTTGCTCGGCAACTAGAGGCCCTTGTAAGGTGAGAAAGTTTTTTTGTTTTAGCTGGATATATTGCAGTTGAAGACAGGACGTTGGGGAGTGAACATCCCTCAACTCTGCCAGAAGAAAGACTGGACAAGATAGGAGCTGCAACGAGGCAGTGTTCCAAAAGAACTAGTTGCTACCCAGATAACTACGGATAAAAAGAATGTCTGAAAACATCTTAAGTTAAGAGAACAGATACCGAGGTATTGTTCAGAAGAAATCAAGGAAGAGTATAAAAGGATTCTGAGTTACAGAGAGAATTACAGTAACCAGATTTAAAGCGTGACAGCAGACTTCAGAGGTAAATCAAAAGTTTGAGACCATTTTTACTAGCGCTTGGGTTTGGAGGGTTAAAGCAGTTGTGATCAGTTTATGCAGCAGTCAAGACAAAGAAATCCTAAAGGGGGTGATGCAAATACTGGACTGGATTTGCTGTTAAAAGTGGAGCAGATGTTTTGTTTTAAAGTGTAATTTGGAAAACCTGGACTGGATTTCGGAATGCCAACCGCTAAGGGAAAGCATTATTGTGAGAAAAGATTTTAAAGCATGTTTTTGGGATTGGAGTCTCACAACTCTAATGGTATTCTAAGGAGAAATCCATAGACACTGCTTTGGATTCAGAGTGAAGTGTGTGTATTTGACCACAGTCATCTTGTGTACTTAAATGGGACTGTGTGTATTAACAAGACCATTGTAGTTTAAGATGTACTTTGTAATCCATATTAATCTTAAAATCTATGTAATTATTAACCTAAGGGGAGAGTAAAGGAGTAATGTACCACAATCAAATCTTTGTAAGTTGAATAAATATTTTTTTCTTATTGTTAAAACTAATTAGCGGTCCTGTGACTCTGTTCCTCCACCTTTTATCAAAAATAGTAAAAACGGGCAGCACGGTGGTTAGCACTGCTACCTCACAGAACCGATGTCCCAGGTTCGATCCCAGCTCTGGGTCACTGTCCGTGTGGAGTTTGCACATTCTCCCCGTGTTTGAGTGGGTTTCGCCCCCACAACCCAAAGGCGTGCAGGCTAGGTGGATTGGCCACACACAATTGCCCCTTAATTGGAAAAATGAACTGGATATCCTAAATTTAAAAAGAAAATAGTAAAAGTTACAGTCTATTGAGCCAGGGTTCCATTCTGGGATCTTCCCATCCAGTTATGACATTATGGGAAAAATAGTAACACATTCTCCAACAATTTAAAACTGCTCACACATGAAGAAATCAAAATTTTAAACTGTTCACACACTGTTGATTTATTTGAATAATTATAACCTCTGATTAAAGGAGAAATTATTTCGGTAAAAGCAACTTAAGATACATGAAAGATTGAGGGGTAAATATAAGTAAAAACAGAGACTAGTCATAATAAGTGGGAGATATACAATGACTTGGCATTCTGAATTTCATAGACTTGCTTGTGGTAACGTCATTCAACTCTGTCTTACATTTTATTAAGCTGTAATTGTGTTAAGGTTGTTTGGACTTCTAATAGAATCTGGATTTCGCTACATACAACGAGGAGGAAATTAATGAAAATATTTGCTTAACAGCAAGGTTGGACCACCTGTTGAGAAAGAGTTTGTGCATTTATATTTTAATTCACTGGCTAGTGAGTACATCAGTGAGAGTTCAAACAAACTAAGTTTGTATCAAACACCACTCTCTGAGGACAAGTGCATGATTATACATAAAAATGAAAGTATCCTGCTTTTCCAGAGGCATACGTTTTGGTCTTTTGATGTTCTTTTATATTTCTCATGTAGAGAGCTAATTGCAGGAATAATCAATAAACCATTACCACTGTCAAACATCAGATTAAAAGCTATGGATTTCTGGACTGCACAATACTATTAATTAGCGGTGCATTGTAATTTGGGCTTGTTTACGGTCTATAAACGATTTAAACACTTAGATAGGACGAGCGAGAGAAACGAATCATAGGATCTAACAGCACAGCAGCAGGCCATTTGCCCCATCAGGCCAATGACAGCTCTTTGAAAGAGCTGTTCTATTTTGTCTCATGCCTCAGCTTGCATTGCAATTTAATCTTCTTCGAGTACAAGTCCGGTGGCCTTTTGAAAGTTCCTATGGAATCTGCTTCCACCAATTGTTTTCGGAAATGTTTTCCAGAGCATAACAACCTGTGTGAAAAACCTTTTCCTTGTATCGCTCTCAGTTCTTTTTCCAATTAGTTTGAGTCTATGGCCTCTGGTTAGTTGCCAGAGGAAACAATTTCTCCTCGTGACACTCATGGTTATTTTGAATGCCTCTATTAGGTTTACCTTTGACCTTCTCCAGCCTCTCCACATAACTGAGGTCCCCCATTCCTGGTATCTCTTAGGGGAAATTTTCTCCTCATGGCCAAGACATCCTTCCCAAAGTGTGATGCCCTGAATTAGACCAAGGTGCTAGTTGAGGCCTAACCAGCAATTTGTAATGGTTAAGCATAGCCTCCTTGCTTTTATATTCAATGTTACTATTTGCAAAGCAAATTATTCCATATCTTTTTCTTAGCAGCTTCATCAACTTGCCCTTACACCTTCAAAGATTTTTGAATAGGTGAAAGGCTTCAGCTTTTTAAGAATCACAGAATTAAACACTTAGATAGGACAAGCGAGAGAAAAGAATCATAGGCTCCAATAACGCAGCAGCACAAGTGGTTAGCACAGTTGCTTCACAGCTCCAAGGTCCCAAGTTCAATTCCCCGCTGGGTCATTGTTTGTGCGGAGTCTGCATGTTCTCCCCGTGTCTGCGTGGGTTTCCTCCGGGTGCTCCGGTTTCCTCCCACAGTCCAAAGAAGTGCAGGTTAGGTGGATTGGCCATGATAAATTGCCCTTAGTGACCAAAAAGGTTAGGAGGGGTTGTTGGGTTACGGGGATAGGGTGGACGTGAGGGTTTAATTGGGTCGGTGCAGACTCGATGGGCCGAATGGCTTCCTTCTGCACTGTGTGTTCTATGTTCTATAATTATTGCAGAAGGAGGCCATTTGGCCCATCGTGTCTGCGCGGACTCTCCAAACTAGTATCATGACTTTGTTCTATTCCCCTGCCTCTACCCTGGCACATTCTTTCTATTCAAATAACCATCTAATGCCTCCTTGAATGCTTCTATTGAACCTGCCTCCACCACACCTCTGGGCAAACCAGACCTGAACCATTTGTTGTGTGAAGGAGTTTTTTTCTCACATTGCATTTGCTTCTTTAGCAAATCACTTCAAATCTGTGCCCTCTTGTTTTTGATCCTTTTACAAGTGGGAACAGTTGTTCCCTGTCTACTCTTTCCAGCCCCTCCATGATATTGAACAACCTTAACACATCTCCTCTTAGCCTCCTTTTCTCCAAGGAGAATAATCTCAGCTTCTCCATTCTTCTGAACATTCTCCAATACAGTCCCATTCTCTGGTTGTCTGACATTAGGACATAGGAACATAGGAATTGGGAGCAGAAGCAGGCAATTCGGCCTTTTGAACCTGCTCCGCCATTCAGTCAGATCATGGCCGATCTCTTCCTGGTCTCAAAGCCACCTCCATACCTGTTCCCCTAACCCTTTAACCCGTTTTTAAAATCAGAAACATATCTATCTCCTTCTTGAAACTACTTAATGACTCCAATTCCACCACACTATGGGGCAGCAAGTTCCACAAATTCACCACTCTCTGCGAGAAGTAGTTCCTCCTGATCTCAGTTTTAAATCTACTGCCTATCAACCAATATCTGTGACCATTTGTGCAATGTCACAATATCGTGTGACATTGCACAAATGGTACACTTCTCGCCCTTACAGTTCTGCCGTTGGATATTATATCAATACTGTTAGGTGGTTTCCTAATGGAATGCCATCAACCTCAAACATTAATTCTGGTCCGTAATTTACCTGAGCCAAAATGGTGCTGAAGCCCCGATTCTAGAAGTCCCACCCCTGATCCCAGCACCATGCACTATTTGTACTGGGGTTGGGGGGGGGGGGGGGGGGGGTGGCGGTGGCGGTGGGAATGAGGGCTCATTGTAATTTGCACATCCAAAGTGGTAGTTACCTACACACAGATGCAATTTTCTCCAGTGGGGTGTTCAAAACACAATGTGGTGGACCATTAGACATTTCAGCAAAAGGTCTAAAGTTGCTGGGGCCATTTGGAGAGCTAGGGCCCGTTCCCCCTTTTGGATAAGTAGAGATTGAGTACCATTTGGGAGAGTTTCTTTTCAAAATAATTTTTATTGGAATTTTTTGAAAAATATATATCAACAGAGCAATAATAATAATAACAATAATAAACACCCCCCCGGCACCCGTAACAACGCATGTAACAAACCCCCCCCCACCCCCCAAACCCAATAAACAACAAAATAAATTAACCATAAGCAAATTAACTTAAACATCTCCAGCCGTTTCCATGCTGCCCCCTCCCCATCCATTACCCACTTGCGTATCATCGAGATATTAGCCACCCAATAGTACCCAGAGAGGTTGGGCAGCGCCAGCCCCCCTCTATCCCTGCCCCACTCCAAAAAGACCCTCCTTATCCTCGGAGTCCCGTGCGCCCAAACAAATCCCAGGATGCTGCTGTTCACCCTCCTAAAAAAGGCCCTCGGAATGAAAATAGGGAGGCACTGAAACAAAAACAAAATCCTCGGGAGCACCATCATTTTAACGGACTGTACTCTACCCGCCAATGAAAACGGCAGCATGTCCCACCTTTTAAACTCCTTCTCCATCTGCTCCACCAACCTAGTAAGATTAAGGAGTCCCCCAACTCCTAGCCACCTGAACCCCCAGGTACCTAAAGCTCCTCACTGCCCTCTTTAGCGGGAGCCTACCAATCCCCTCCTCCTGATCTCCCGGGTGTACAACAAACAGCTCACTCTTGCCCAGATTCAATTTATAGCCCGAGACACTCCCAAACTCAGCAAGAATCTCCATCACCTCCGGCATTCCCCCCACCGGGTCTGCTACATACAACAGCAAGTCATCTGCATACAGCGACACTCGGTGCTCCTCCCCACCCCGCACCAGACCCCTCCACCTCCCCGACTCCCTAAGAGCCATGGCAAGAGGCTCAATTGCCAACGCAAAAAGCAAGGGGGACAGGGGGCACCCCTGCCTCATCCCACGGGGGAGCCTGAAGTACTCGGACTTCCTCCCATTTGTGACTACACTCGCCATCGGGGCCTCGTACAGCAACCTCACCCATTTAATAAACCCCACCCCAAACCCGAACCTCTCTAACACCTCCCACAAGTACCCCCACTCAACCCTATCAAAGGCCTTCTCCGCATCCAATGCCACCACAATCTCCGCCTCTCCTTCTGCCGCCGGCATCATTATCACATTTAGCAGCCTTCGCACGTTAGCGTTCAGCTGCCTCCCCTTCACAAAACCCGTCTGATCTTCATGTATCACCCCCGGCACACAGTCCTCTATTCTAGTGGCCAAGATCTTCGCCAGCAACTTGGCGTCCTAGTTCAACAGTGAAATTGACCTATATGATCCACACTGCAAGGGGTCCTTATCCCGCTTCAGGATCAGGGAAATCAGCGCCCGTGACATCGTCGGGGGCAGAACACCCCCCTCCCATGCCTCGTTAAAGGTCCGAACCAACAGGGGGCCCAACAGGTTCGCGTATTTCTTATAAAATTCAACCGGGAACCCATCCGGTCCCGGTGCCTTCCCCGACTGCATGTGGCCAATCCCTCTGACCAACTCCCCCAACTCGATCGGCGCCCCCAGTCCCTCCACCTGCTCTTCCTGCACCCTTGGAAATTGCAGCCTGTCCAAAAAGCTCTCCATTCTCCCTCCCACCACTGGCGTCTCCGACCGGTACAGTTCCTTGTAGAAGTCCCGAAAGACCCCATTGACCTCTGCCCCCTGCCGCACCACATTCCCACCCCTTTCCTTCACTCCACCAATTTCCCTAGCCGCGTCCCACTTGCGAAGCTGATGCACCAGCACCATTTAGGAGAGTTAAGATGCCATTTTTTGAGAGCTCAAGTGCCTTCTGGGAACAGTTAAGTGGGCTAGTTAAAAGGTGGGGAACTAATTTGAGCCGTTGAGCATTTAAATCGGCAAGTTCATCAAATTAAGTACAGCCCACTGTGACTGTTCCACTCTCTCAGTTTGTTGACATAGCCTGAGGTTTTTCATCACAAGTTAAGTGCTGCATAAACTATTACACAAACCTGTCATTCTCAGAGTGTGGTGGGCCGGAGGGTGCGGGCTGTAAGTTCACAGTTTGAGTGACTGCCGCAAGTGGTTATGAAGAGATTAGCTGTATTTTATGTGAGTCCATGAATGCAAATGTTTGTTTTTATAAGGGATAAAGTACTTGAATGAAGTTGCATATACTGAATGGGTTTTTATTAATGAGACTGTCTTATTAAAAAATGGAGTCTGTAGATACTTAGAACATTATTTTATTTCACCTCAGCATTGCTCCTGAGATCGGTCCACAGCGGATGCCGGGTGAGTTGGCTTGGGTGGTAAAAGGGCAAAGTGTGGTGTGTGGGGGAGCATGGGTTGGCATGAGTTGGAACTAAGTTGGCAAAGGGGCTGTAACGGTCGTGGGGGATAGGTAGAGGGTGTAACTTGGCAAAGGGCCTATCAAGGGGAGGGGTGTGTGATGTGATATGAGTTGTGTGGATGGGACATGGGAAGTGTGTGGGGAGTTGAGGGTATGTGAGGGGTGAGTGCTAGAGAGCTGTGATATGGCAAAGTTCCAGAGCACTGAGGCAGACCTTTTGAATAGCCCTCCTACGTATTCTGCCTCTGAACTGTCTCCGGGGGCGGAGGGCCCAATTCCAGAATGAAAATCTGAACACGTGGGACACTTTCTTCCGAATCTGGGGCTGGATTCTCCCCTACCTGGCGTGACGGAGGGTCCCGGCGTAGGGTAGTGGCGCCAACCACTCCGGGGTCGGGCCTCCCCAAAGGTGGGGAATTCTCCCCACCTTTGGGGGCCAGCCCCGCGCCGGAGCGGTTGGCACCAGAAGACTGGCGCAAAAAACCGGCGCCAGCGGCAGTGGGGCTGGCCGAAAGGCTTTCGCCGGTCGGCGCATGCGTAATGAGGGTTTCTCTTCCGCTTCCGCCATGGCAGAGGCCGTGGCAGCCGCGGAAGGAGAAAGAGTGCACCCAGGGCACTGGCCCGGAGTCTGAGCGGGGGGCCCCGATCGCGGGCCAGGCCACCGTGGGGGCAACCCCCGGGGTTCGATTGCCCCCCGCCCCCCCCAGGACACCGGGGCCTGCTCGCGCCGCTGATCCCGCCATTACAGAGGTGGTTCAAACCTCGGCGGCTGAGAGGCCTCCCAGCGGCGGGACTTCGGCCCATCCCCTGAGGGGGGCCTGAGGGGGGCCTGAGATGGCAACAAAGTATTGCTAGTAATCCCACCCAGATCAGACTCTGATTATTTTAGGTTAGATCGCACCCTATGTTTCACTAATTGAAGCACGGCACAATACGCAAGTTCAGTGCGGGTCAGTCAGTCTTTCTTGTGGACCCTGGGAATTCTGGATCTTTTCGGTTCCATGAACCACGATATGCTTCAAGATTTTAGCGCAGTCAACGTAACGCTGCCATACAATCGAGTTTCTCTCTCTCTCTTTCCAAGTATGTGCACCTGTGTCAACCAACTAACAACTTCTTACCCAATATTTGAAACTCCTGACCAATGACTTAACTTGTATCACGTAAACAGGGATCCTCGGAACATCCCATCTCCATGCCATCTTCTTGACCAAATAACATTGTCGATTTGACTTCTGTTTACTGCTAACAGGCTTGTTGGAACCCAAAATGTGCAAATGTGGCCAAGCTATAATAGCTCAGTCCACATAGTCCAAAGATGCGCAGATTAGGTGGACTGGCCATACTAAAAGAATTTGCCCCTTAGTATCCAAAGATGTGCAGGTTAGGTGAGGGGTCATAGGGATACGACAGGGGAGTGGGCCTAGGTAGAGTGCTCTTTCAGAGCATTGGTGCAGACTCAATGGGCTGAATGGCCTCCTTCTGTACAGTAGGGATTCTGTAGGATATTTTTTATTGTAGCTATATCCCAGTATTTGTCACTCAAAGAGATGCCAACTGTAAATCTTTATGAACAACGTCTAACAAAATTCACAAATTACCCCAATAATACATACAAATTAAGACACTTAATCGCTAAGCTTATGTATAGTATAGTTTGAGAATTTAAGCCTTATTAAATGCCCAAATGTGCCAACGAGGTGATGATGTGCCAGATGCTGAGCAAATCTCCCTTTATCTTCCCTCATAACAGGCACTAACGTTTGTGTGAATTGTTACACTTTCCACACCAGCTACGTCTCTGTCCTGTGTGGGATTATTAATGATATATATGTAGAATATTACAACGTCTGTAAAGAACATTGGGCAGGGATGGAATGGATCTCTACTGCCAGGAATGAAAAGATGGTGCTAAACTCTAACACTCATCATAAAACAGAAAGTATTTTTCTGTAACATCGTAATATGTCACATGATTCATACCGTAACTTACTGAAAATTGATGAATCATGCTGCATATTTCTGAATGAGCCTGGCTATGTTGCAGGGTTAAGTGTGAATATAAGAATATGTTCAAAACTATTCAATAATTAGTGGAGTGTCAGCTGTAATTTATGGTGCAAAATGGAACTACTAAATCCCAAAATGACAAGTTTATCAATCCCTCCACCTTCCCGCCAACACACAGTTTTTATAAACCCTTTATCTACCAGGCCTCAGTGTGGCATTGAAAGATGGTTAATTATACTGGCTCGACTGAACAACATTGATTTTCAATGACAGAGCTATTGCTTCATTGTCCTGCAATCAGCCTTAATTTCAGTGTTAGTCTGTTTGGTTACTGACTGAGAATTTAAACGTGTATAACACCGTCTTTTTCCTGGGTTGCAGTTTGCTTCGGGTGACTTTTTACTATTGCCCTGGCATATATTCAGCACATTTGTTTTTCCACTTAGAAATGTTAGTGATGTCTGGTGCATCGTCGCTCATGAACTGAGAGTATCTCTGCATATTTGTGTGTTTTCTTACCTGCATGCCTCATAAAGGGACAAATTAAAACCAAACCACTTGGCCTCCGAATATGTCACGCTCGGCGAATACAGCTTGAGGAATGAAACTGAAAACTGCCATGAACATTCTTGAGCTGCATGATGTTTAAACTCGTGGGAGAGAAAATGTCAAATTCTCTACATGCCAATTTGTGGGATGAAGTGGCCTGATGTTTTATCCCTCAGCATGCGCGACAGTTCCACTCTGTGGCCCCATTAACCGTCCTTGCTGTCTGGGTGATTGTAGAGCACATCTCGGGGGATATTTCTCCCTTTTTACTTTCTGATGAATGAAAATCTAGTTGTTGTTCGGCGTCCTCTAGATCTCGACAATACACATTTTCAGAACCTGAAGAGGGATTTCCCGTTGTGTACAAGGAGGTGAAATAGGGAATCACAGGAAGTGATTTTCTCATGGAGAATGTACTTTTCTGCCCTTTTTCCAGAGTGTGACAGATGTAATGATTCAGCGTAAATATATTCAATATGTGATGCGCAGTTGGAGTTATGAAGTGTCTGAAGGAGATATAAAGGTTATTTTCAAAATGTTCAGGCAAAATATCTGCTTTAACCATACTCGGTGGCTAACCACAACATTTGTTTGTAAATTGGCCACCTTTAAGTCTATTAGTGATTAGCTATTCCGAACCTAGTCAATGAATAAAGCCCATTAGGTCTCTTTGTGTTATATCCAAAATGTTGCTGTTTCCCAGGCCAGCTATTTACACAGCATTACATCCTTTCTGTGGCAACAATTGAGCCCCTAATCAGAGAATTCAACAACAAAAGAAAATCCCATCAAGCATATGCCAAAGAAATACACTGAAGTGCTTTCTCTAACCCTGTATAATGTGATTCAGTCGTGCCTGGGGTACTCAGAGTTATTATGGTGAATGGTTTTCTGCTGTTTTGCTTCCTTTGGTTCATATCCTTTTCCTCATTTAACTTGGATTCATTTCATATCTATCTGTATAATTAAAAGAGGCTGTTACATCTCAGGTTATCACATTTCAGAATACCCATTGGACAAAGCACGGTGATTGGCTCTATTAACTTAATTAGTCATATTTTATTCAAAGCCACCATTCACCAACCAGTAATCATTGCAAAATCAACTGAGCACTTCACTTACAAAGTCACTGAAACTCCCATCAGCAGGTTTTTGATTGTCATTCTGCCAAGTACATGACCCTGAATGTTAACCTGGGTGACAGCAAATACATCACAAATTAAGTAACCCTAACAAAACGCTAGAAGTATTCTGTAAACTTAGTTGCCAGGGAGGGGAGCGTGGGGGCACCCAAGGCCAAGGCAGGCCGAGTGGAACACCCACGGTAACCACTGAAAATTAAAAGTAACTTTTCTCTTTGGACCAAGACCTGCCAGATGAAGCTGGTGCTTCTTAAGCTCTTCCTGTTATTTCAGCACACTGATTTGCTGGCATATTCAGGGAGATCCTGGCAGTTTCCTGGGCTATCCTGAGATTTTTGCCCAGCTTACTATGTGATTAGGCCAGCTGTATCTGCACCTGCTCACAGGCCTCAGGCTGGGCCCAGGCTACAGGAAATGAGGGTAATTGATCTTGTAGGCTGTCTTTTCGCTCTCCGAGGACAAATAAAACATTTGGCAGTTCTTCGTCAGCCTTTTCAAACTCTCGGATGTGCCCTCTTTTTGGAGCTCCCCCAAATCCTTAAATTTGCGACAAAATTGGGATATAGGTGATGGGTTAAAGCAGTGAATGGTAGTCCTACTCAGTCACATTTCCAGCCTCTCATAAGGGTAAAAGGAATGAAATTAAGGCAGGAGCAATTGCCTCACACCTGATAGCGTGGTTCAATCAACCCAATTCAGCCGCCACCAAATAAGATTCCAAAAATACAACTAAAAAGGACAAGTTTATGGTGTTGAAGTTCCTCACTGCTTCTCCCACTTCAACTCTGTAACTTTGGTGGAAACTATGTTTATGCATTATAACACAGTTTCCATCAAATTTCATGGTCGTTACGGCGATGGGAGGAGATTCAACACTATTATGAACACTAAAGTTACCCCTTTTGCCAGTCTAACAATATTGCAAAGACATAAAGTAAGTAACTCTTTTGTAATTGCATTTTTTTTTTGCTGCAGGCTTATCCTGTAACAGCTTTTGAATCATGGTTCTTAAAAATATACATCTGTGCCAGGTATTCCAGGACCACATATGGAAAGGTGGAATTGAAACAGCAACCTTCACGTGACTCTCACATCGAAGCAAGCTTTTCAACTTGAAGAACTGCAAATTAATGCTGTCAGGAAGACAGCTGAACCCCAGCCACTAGGCTCCTGGTGCAAGCAGTAAAAACCTACTGGAAAATGGACTACCTCAGGGTCAACAAAGCTGAGAAATAGGATCAGCAACAAGCTCGATGTTGAAGGCCCAAACTGGGCAAAAGACACAGGAGATCTAATATCAGACAATTCTGACTCCATCTCTATCAAAGTAGATAAGGCGACCATCACAAATACGTTCAAGCCACTGAATGACCTATGGTCTATATTGTAATACAGCCAACAGCACACACACATCCATATTGGTTACTTTGACAGCCAACATCACATGTGGGGTTACTCCAAAGAACAGCACTGTGGGAGAACAATTGTCAGACTGGGTCTCCATGTGTGACCTAAATCTTGTGTACGATGCAGTAGCCCAGAACATTCCATTCCAGGTAGAAGGAGGATTACTCACCCATGCTTGGCTTCATGACCCATGTCACTAATGATCAACCCTGATGAGCTTATGACGAGTGCTGCCCATCTTCCCCTACTTGAAACATTGCTCAAACCTCACTCAGCTTCGGCTTAAATTGCCATCCATAAACTCAAAGTCAAAACCTCGTTGGAATTTGTGTAAGGGCAACTTAGAATCCACCCCGGCTCTGGGTCACTGTCCGTGTGGAGTTTGCACATTCTCCTCGTGTTTGCATGGGTTTCACAACCCAAAGATGTGCAGGCTAGGTGGATTGGTCACGCTAAATTGCCCCTTAATTGGAAAAAACAAATTGGGTACTCTAAATTTAAAACAAAGAAACAAAAAAAACCACAAAAAACTTGGAATCCACCATTAGCTGGATCCTACTTGTCGTTGAAAACTACAGCTGCTTCACTCAGCTTCTCAAACTGGCAGCCATTAAATTTGTTCCCCTGGGCTTCAGAAAAACTTTCATCCCCTGCTGGACTCTGGAAAATGAACAGCTCCTGGAAGAATATAGGGAAATTGAAGATACCGATGTGGCAATGAAGCACTCCCACTGACACAGGAGCGCAAAAAATCCCCTACTGGATCACACTCTACAGACTGGTGAAGGCCCCCCAACTTTCAATGGCACATTGCCTGGTTGACTGAAAACATCACCAAATGCAACCAGGATTCAACCATTCATGGAAAATTTGGAAACCCTCAGCTGGTTGAAGACAGACCAAGGAAGATGTGGCCATTCGTTCCACAGGTGGAACGTGCAGAACATCTCAAATTATGATCCCACGTCGGGCCACCACCCACATACTGAGCTCCTGCCCTGAGAAATCTGTTCCTGGTGGCATCACAACCCCTCACACTGTGCCAGCTGATACCGTTCAGTGGATTGTTAACTGTGGCATTGAAACATAACTGCTTCCCCAGACAGACAGGATCTATGTGAGACTGCAACTGTCACTGGCTATTGCAACTTCGAACTGATATATCACTTGTGAGTCTATTGGCAGATCCTTGAAGGGCTTCTTCAAGTCTATACACCAAACAAGCAAATAATGCTAGTTGACTATTTTGGCCATGAGGGTGTTTGGAAAGGAATGTGGAAATTACTCCAATGTGCAGGTGTACTCTTGTGTACAAATAAAGATAATTTTATTTACCTGGTGCCATGGTAAATAAGAATCTCCAAATTTTAAAACAGTATCCATTCAAGCTCCAACGCCAAGTCGTTTTAAGGTAAAATCTGGTTTGGCTTAGAGTGAATGAAACAGTGAATGAAACAGAACAAATTCGGATTTGCTTGGTTCTTTGGCTCAGGTCCATGTGAAAATGGTGAGTTTCTTAATCTTTGGCAGAACAAATCATCAGGTAGTTTTTTTTTGCAGATCCCTCCAACTCTTCAATCATCCTTTTAACACACTATGTAAAGCTGCTTTATAAGGACTTGACATTGTCAGTTGTCTCTGCTTAATGAAGCTTAATCATGCTTTCAGTTTCTTGGGACAGATGGAATGAGATTGATTTTCATTCCCACTTCAAGATTCAAATGACTCTACTTTTCCTACGTGATGTTATGTAATGATCAAACAGATATTTCCAAAAGTATTTACGAGCCAAAAGGTGACTTAGGTTCTTCTCTTCATGCCTGGTATCTAATTTCTTCCGTTGCTTTTGAATCTAGCAAAACATGCTCAAACAAATTTTAGAAGGAGATAGAAAGAAAATGCCTAAAAATATGGTCACAGGCTTTAAGGAGGAATGGGAGAATAGGAGGTGGTGAGAGTTAGCAAGGGAATGCCAGAGCTTAGTACCGAAGCAGCATGGATCTCTGGGATGCACAAGATACCAGAACTGGAGGAAGACAGAGATCTCAAAGGCTTGTAGGGCTAAAGGAGGTTACAGAGGCAGAGAGGGATGAGATGTGGAGGATTTGGAACAAAAATGCCGATTTTCAAATTCAGGCTTGTTGGACTAGGAACCATTGGAGAACAGTGAGCACAGGGGCATACATGGTGAATGGGACTTGGTACAAGATAAGATATGGGCAGTATAATATTGGATGAGCACAGATGTATATAGTACAAACATTTGTAATATGAAGAGAACGGGGAATGGGTGGGCAGAAGATCACTGGAATAGGTGAGTCTGAGAGTAGAAAAGGCGTGGATGGTTTCAGTAACAGATGAGCTTAGGCAGGGTCAGAGTCGGATAATGTTACGGAGGGGGAAAGTGACCGATTTTGGTGATGGCCTGGATATGTGGTCAGAAGCTCATCTCAGCATGGATTATAATGTTAAAAGCAATGAGATGAGGAAAAATTTCTTCTGTCATAGGGTAGTGAACGTGCGGAATTTTCTACCACAGAAGGCGGGAGACCAAGTCACTGAATGTATTCAAGAAAGAGATCGATAATCTTTTAGATTTTCATGAGATCTAGGGGTTTGTGGAGAAAACAGTAATCTGGCATTGAGATCAAAGATTAACCATGATTGCATTGAATGGCAGAGCAGGCTCGAAGAGCCGAATCGCCTAATGTTGCTCCTAGTTTCGACGTTTGTATTTCTATGTGGCTCGAACAGCAAATGGTTGCCAGGGAGAGGTGTTGAAAAGAGATCAGGAAACACAGTTTGTGCTGGGGACAGAAAACAATGGTTTCAGTCTTCTCAAGATTTAGTTAGGGGAGATTTCTGCCCATTCAGCACTGAATGTCAGACAAGCAGCATAACAAATCGGAGACAATTGAGGGGTCACAAAAGAAGTGGGAAATAAAATAGAACTGAGTGGTGTATATTTGCAACCTGATATATTTTCAGTTGATGTCATAGATACATAGAACATACAGTGCAGGAGGAGGCCACAGAGCAGGAGGAGGCCATTCGGCCCATCAAGTCTGCACCGACCCATTTAAGCCCTCACTTCCACCCTATCCCCATAACCCAATAATCCCTCCTAACCTTTTTGGATGCTAAGGGCAATTTAGCATGTCCAATCCAGCTAACCTGCATGTCTTTGGACTGTGGGAGGAAACCGGAGTACCCGGAGGAAACCCACGCAGACACGGGGAGAACGTGCAGACTCCCCGCACAGACAGTGACCCAGCAGGGAATCGAACCTGGGACCCTGGCGCTGTGAAGCCACAGTGCTAGCCATGTGAGCTACCGTGCTGTCGTTGAGGGACAGTATGTAAATGGAGTCAAGATAGATCGTAGGAGGATACCAGGAGTAACGGTGCATAATTGGCAAGAGGAGCCATTGCAGGTGATTCTTTGGCTGTAATATGATAGGGAAAAATGGAATCAGGCAAGTGCAGTCCTACCGAGCTTGGCAACAGGAGAGAAGTGTTTAAGGAGGATGGTATTGTTAACTATGTCAAAGGTTGAAAATGGGTTGAGAAGGATGAAGAGGTAGTGTTCACCATGGGCACAGTCAAATAGGATGTTAGTAGGATGTTAGATGCAGGTAGACTGGGCATAAATAATTGAGGGTAGGATGGTTGAGGAACAATGGCGGATGTTCAGGGTGATATTAAACACATCTCAATTAAAGTATATTCCTGAGAGGAAGAGGAATTGTAAAAGGGAGAAAACAAGGAAGTCAAGGAGTACATAAAGGCAAAAACTAGGGGATACCACACTGCAAAAGCTAGCGGTAAACTGGAGGATTGGAAGAACTTTAAGGTGCAGCAAAAAGCTTCAAACAATAGAATCAAAAAAGCAAAGATGAACTACGAAAGGAAACTAGCAGAAAACATAAACACTGATACCAAGAGCTTCCATAAGTTATAAATAGGAAGAGGATAGCTAAAGTAAATGCTGGCCCTTTAGAGGGCGATACTGGTGAGGTAATAATGGGGAACACAGAGATAGCGGGGGCACAATATTTTGCCTCTGTCTTTATGGTAGAGGATAATGAACATTTTCTAAGAAATACAGTTAACGCAGAGGAACTTAGTGCAATAACCTTCACTCGGCAAAAGGCATTGAATTAACTAATGGGACTAAAGGCAGATAAGTCTTCTGGACCTGATGGCCTGCACCCTAGAATATTACAGGAGGTGGCAGCAGAGATAGTGGATGCATTGGTTATGATATTTTGAAGTTCCCATGATTCTCAAAGGTTCTGGTGGATTGGAAGCACGCTAATGTAACTCCCCTATTCAAAAAGGGAGAGGCAAAAGTAGGAAACTATAGGCTGGTTAGCTTGATCTCTGTGGTGGGGAAGTTACTGGAATCAATCATTAAGGAGGAGATGACTGAACATTTGGAAAGATAAAGCTCAATCCACCATTGTCATCCTGGTTTTATGAAGGCTAAATCATACTTGACAAACTTGCTTGAGTTCTTTGAGGGTGTACCAACAAGGTGGATGCGGAACATCCAGACTTCCAGAAGGCACTTGACAAAGTGCCGCATAAAAGATTGATCCAGAAGGTGAGATCGCAGGAGGTTGGGGGTTGAATACTAGATTGAATTGAGGATTGACGGACTGACAGAAAGCAGGTCGGGTTAAATGGGTCCTTCTCTGGCTGGGGAACTGCAACTAGCGGGTGCCACGTAGGTCAATCCTCAGACCTCAACTGTTTACAATCTATATAAATGATCTGCAAGCTGGGACAGAGTGTAACATAGCGAGAGATGCGGATGATAACAAAGTAGGTGGGAAAGCAGGCAGTGAAAAGGAGATACAGATTTTACAGATGACACTTAGCCTCAGGAATGGAGAATTCCGCCCAGAGTTCAGGAGCATGGATTTGGAAGGGATAATATGTTCAAGGGCTTTGCAGATGAAGTTTGAAGTTGACCAAAGAGACAAGAGGGTGAATTTTTTTAGGAGAGGTCCGGCATCATTTTATGTGCTCAGTTTCTTAGTCTGATGAGGCGAGATCAGCGAGGTGCAATCCCGGGTCATCAATCCTCTCCCATCAGCTATATACATCACACTGGCTATCAGCTGGGTAATCTGAGGCCACTGCTCTCCTGCTCACCATGCTGAGTGAATGGAGTCCCCTTTCACACAACTACCCTGCTGGATGTCAATTCAGTATTGGAACTCTAAGCCATGCTCACTGTAGAATGCGGTTCAAACCCATCATGTTCTCACTGGGCAATGCGGCCAAGGGGAGGAGGCTCACCTCAATGACTAAAGTCAATCCCTTGAGAATTATAGTTGCATTCAAATTAAAGAAAAGGCTGCCCATTTTTAAAGATCAGTGTTATTTGATTGCACCACAGAAAGGCGGCGCAAGGCTGTATTCATGATCCCAAAGGAAATCACTTCCAGTCTCAGCTAGATGAAGACAAGATGCTGAACCAAAGTCAGGGGCTTCCTCACAGAGGGGACAAACATCCCCTGGGTCTGGTTTAGCTCACTGGGCTAAATCGCTGGCTTTGAAAGCAGACCGAAGTAGGCCAGCAGCACGGTTCAATTCCGGTACCAGCCTCCCCGAACAGGCACCGGAATGTGGCGACTAGGGGCTTTTCACAGTAACTTCATTTGAAGCCTACTTGTGACAATAAGCGATTTTCATTTCATTTTCATTTTATTTCCTTATGACCAGGTGAGAGGTGTCAATAGTGACAGGGCGAGTACATCACTAATCATCTGTGGGCTATGTAAACCTTTGTACAAGCGAGAAGAAGATACACTCACTTCCTGACAGTGCGACAGTGCAAGTTGTTAAAATTATTTGCCAAATGTGTCAGAGTAATATAACACATACTGAAATGTTCCATGCCGTGGACGCAGCCATACGTTGTTTGGGTGTAACATAATGTATGCCTCTTTAGCACTTTTCCTTCAGTGACAATGTTGAAATAACAAGAGTAGCTGTAACAATGATCCAAAAACCCACACTTAATCGGTATATTCATCAGACGGAGGTTTGAATTCGGGGAAAATCTATTCAGCGTTCTAACTAGCTAATTGTGTGTGAATCAGTGCCTTTTGAGTCTGACAACTGATCACAAATTGCACCCATATGTACAGGCTAATCGTTGGGAGTTCATTGCCAAAAATGCAAATGTACATGAGCCGATTGTGAATATACCCATGCACAGTGGAAAATGTTAACCCAAGAGATTGCTGTGTTTATTGGCAGAGTTACACTAAAATTCTTTATTTTAAGATATTCTGGCATGCTTTTGCCTTTAGAGCCACTACATCAGTCTTCTATCTCTCTCCAGTGTATTCACCTGACACAGTAATTAATTCAGAGTGCAGATATTTTCTCAAGAATCCAGGGTATGTATTCAGCTTGATACATAAAGGAACTAGAGGAAGGATTAACATGAGTCACGGAAGTCTATTGACATCCAAAACCCAAACGTGCTGCAAATATCATAAAACAGCGATAGTGTTTGAAATGGTGTAACAACCTATGGAAATACAAATGCTGTATGCTTTAAATTAGAAATCCATTTTAAACTGAGGTTTCTGGTTTGGAACCGAGATTTTATAAACAATTTTATAACCTTCTAAGAAACCACTAATTAAACATTTGTGCATGTTTGGAGGAAACTTGTACACGTGTCCCCTATACTCCTAGTGTACAATTGGCACTGATGGGGTGAAGTCAGCAAGAATATAACAATTGAATTTTGTCCTATTGGTCTTTCTATCTGAGAGAGAATGGAATGAATGGGCGAGTTATAGTAACCTCCTATAACATTTTTAAAAATTTGTTTTTGGGTTCTGAGCATTCCTGGCAGGGCCAGTTGTTATTGCCCATCCCTAACTGCCCTTCAGAAGGAAGTGGTAAACTGCCTTCTTGAACTGCTGCAGGCCATGAGGTGCAGTTTCATCCTCAAAGCTGTTAGGGACAGAGTTCCAGGAGTTTGACTCAGCGACAGTGAAGGAACAGTGATGGAGTTCCAAATCAGGACGTTGTGTGGCTTGGAGGGGAAATTGCAGGTGCTGGTATTCCCATGCATCTGATGTCCTTGTCCTTCTAGGTGGTAGAGGTCACAGACTTGGAAGGTTTTGTAGAAGGAGCAATGCTTAATAGCTACATGCATCTTGCAGATGGTGTTTGGGTTTTGAAATGTAACTAGTCTGATTGACCCCTCAGGATTTCAGTAGTCATGTGACCATGCCATAAACATTTCAGTCCTTATACTTGCAAAATGATGCCCATGAATAATAAAATGTAGATTTTTGAAACCTGCAAATGGAGCAAAGAAGACACTGAGAACCGAGGAAGACAGGAAGGTTCCAAATCTGCAAACAGCTGCTGAAAAGAACAAAGGAAACAGAGAAAGACTGCAAATCTGCAAGAGACAGAAGTAAGACAGATGCGGACAGCAAGTAAAAATACTGGCTGTTGAAAAATTACAAATGAAAAGCAGGCACAGGCTGCAAGTGAAATTACAGGCTGAAGAGACAAAGTGGACGTAGACAAAGGCTACAAGTAAATAATACTGTGAAAGTAAAAATGGCTGCAGTAAATTTATTTTCCAATCATCTCTAGTCGAGATGAAAAATGATGCATGGCAAAACTGGCAGATTTATCAGTTACAATGTTAAAACTACGAGATTGCAAAAGACTTAATTAAGACACCCGATAGGGCAGGGACTGCTACAAAGTTTATACCACACTAATTCTGACAGATGAGCAAAGAAAAAATAAAACAGAAATTTTGAAATCTTTGACCACACATTTCGAACCCAAATGAATGTTACATATAAGAGATAGGTATTCAACATGAGAGTTCAGAGTGAATGTGAGACCACTGAATGGTACATCACGGCAGTAACACAACTAGCAGAATTGTGTGAATTTAAGCAGCTAAAAGACGATTAGGTAGATTGGTCCTGGGTGTGAGAAACCCCTTGGTAAGAGCAAGTCTACTGAAAATTGAGAAACTGACATTAAAGAAAGCGATCGATGTGTCAAAATGCGGAAGTTGTGAAATGTCAGCTAGATTGGAGGGCAGACCAGGAGATGCATTGCACAGAGAAACCGTCAAAGCTGAAAAAGCAGCGCAATCACAGACAAAAGGCAGGATGCAAACACTGCAGAGGACAGCCTGCACAGGAAAATAAGGACTGCAAAGTATAGGGATAGCAGCGTTTTAGCTGAAAGAAGCAAAATCATTTTACACACAAGTGCTTTGCTAGAAAAAAGCAAAATGAGCCTGTGCAAATGAGACTGGAGAAATACCAGCAGTTGAGTCTGATGAAGAACAATATACAATGTAACAGGTTGGTTCAGCAAGTTATTACATAATAAATGGTTTGTGACACCAAAGGGCAGAAAAGTCCCCTTGAAAAAAAGAAACATAATACTCTAGAATGAGGGAGGTTGAAGACCCTAGAGACACGGAGACAATATTCCAGTAAGCCACAGGATGGTTGCCAACCACACCAGTTGAATGAATGAATGAGCCAAAAGTAAGTGTTCTCCAGCAAACTGTACACTGAGCTGAACTGGAAGAGTGGAAGGGCAAGATTTCAGTTGAGTTTATACCTTTGGAAGTGCACAATAAACTGAAATCTTCAATGAGCCAAGCTGTGTGAGATAGGACCAAACAAAGATTAGAGAAAAGAGGGGGGAAAGAATGCCTCACAATTCCATAGTTGAAAGCTCAAAGCAGGAGTTGAAAAAACTCAACTAAATATACCGGCATTCGGGCGACACGGTGGCGCAGTTGTTCGCACTGCTGCCTCACGGCGATGAGGACCCGGGTTCGATCCCGGCCCTGGCTCACTGTCCATGTGGAGTTAGCGCATTCCCCTCATATCTGCGTGGGTCTCATCCCCGCAACCCAAAGATGTGCAGGATAGGTAGTTTGACCATGCTAAATTGCCCCTTAATTGGGAAAAATGAATTGGGTACCTAAATTTATTTTAAAAAATATACCGGCACAACCGCAGACATATCCAAACAACATGTTGTCCCCTTGTTCAAGAAGGGGAGTAGAGACAACCCTGGTAATTATAGACCTGTGAGCCTTACTTTGGTTGTGGGTAAAATGTTGGAAAAGGTTATAAGAGATAGGGTTTATAATCATCTTGAAAAGAACAAGTTGATTAGCGATACTCAACACGGTTTTGTGAAGGGTAGGTCATGTCTCACAAACCTTATTGAGTTTTTTGAGAAGGTGACCAAACAGGTGGATCAGGGTAAAGCTGTTGATGTGGTGTATATGGATTTCAGTAAGGCGTTTGATAAGGTTCCCCACGGTAGGCTATTGCAGAAAATAAGGAAGTATGGAATTGAAGGTGATTTAGCGGTTTGGATCAGTAATTGGCTAGCTGAAAGAAGACAGAGGGTGGTGGTTGATGGCAAATGTTCATCCTGGAGTTCAGTTACTAGTGGTGTACCGCAAGGATCTGTTTTGGGGCCACTGCTGTTTGTAATTTTTATAAATGACTAGGAAGAGGGTGTAGAAGGATGGGTTAGTAAATTTGCAGATGACACGAAGGTCGGTGGAGTTGTGGATAGTGCTGAAGGATGTTATAGGATACAGAGGGACATAGATAAGCTGCAGAGCTGGGCTGAGAGGTGGCAGATGGAGTTTAATGCGGAAAAGTGTGAGGTGGTTCACTTTGGAAGGAGTAACAGGAATGCAGAGTACTGGGCTAATGGCAAGATTCTTGGTAGTGTAGATGAACAGAGTGATCTTGGCATCCAGGTACATAAATCCCTGAAAGTTGCCACCCAGGTTAATAGGGCTGTTAAGAAGGCATATGGTGTGCTAGCCTTTATAAGCAGGGGGATTGAGTTTCGGAACCACAAGGTCATGCTGCAGCTGTACATAACTCTGGTGCGGCCACACCTGGAGTACTGCGTGCAGTTCTGGTCACCACATTATAGGAAGGATGTGGAAGCTTTGGAAAGGGTTCAGAGGAGATTTACTAGGATGTTGCCTGGTATGGAGGGAAGGTCTTACGAGGAAAGGCTCAGGGAATTGAGGTTGTTTTCTTTAGAGAGGAGAAGGCTGAAAGGTGACTTAATAGAGACATATAAGATAGTCAGAGGGTTAGATAGGGTGGACAGTGAGAGTCTTTTTCCTCGGATGGTGATGACCAACACGAGGGGACATAGCTTTAAATTGAGGGGTGAGAGATATAGGACAGATGCCAGAGGCAGTTTCTTTACTCAGAGAGTAGTAGGGGTGTGGAACGCCTTGCCTGCAACAGTAGTAGACTCGCCAACTTTAAGGGCATTTAAGTGGTCACTGGATAGACATATGGATGAAAATGGAATAGTGTAGGTCAGATAGGCTTCAGATGGTTTCACAGGTCGGCGCAACATCGAGGGCCGAAGGGCCCGTACTGCGCTGTAGTGTTCTATGTTCTATGTTCTATGTTCTAAGTGAAGCCATTCATTCACAGCAATTGGCCTGTCGGGGAAAGCAATCTCACCAGTTGTATCGAGTACAGAGCTATCATCAATCCCAGAGATCCATATATTTCCAACAACCGAAATGGAATAACAGCTGTCACCAAGACAACGAGGGGCACGGGAACAACATTCTCCAGACAAAGACCATCAGCCAGAGGAACAGCCAACGTCAACGTGCACACATTCCATTCAGAGACCTGCACAGGTTAAAGACTAGGGATGGGATCCTCACCTATATCAATAAAGATTAATGTTGGGCGGGAAAAGTGGTGTTGAGGCTGCCGTTGGCAATGGCGGCTGACTCCGCCATAAAGCGCGGGACCTTTAAGAAATGATGGCAGGCAGGGGTTCCACGATGAATCACTGGAGGGTGGCCTCTGATTCGCTCACCCGGCTATGAACTCAGGGATTCGATTATCTGGGCTCCATCTTTAAAAGCCACCTGGGTATAGCGAGCACACCAGGGAACATTCTCAAACTAAGTGCACTCCTGGATTCAAACTGGCTTCCTGGTATTACTCTGGAATTAGCTTGGTATTACCCTGGCATGACCCACTTCCCTGACTGCTGCGCTCACCTCCCCTGGGAGTAATGTTGTCCAGGTGCAGGCCTTCAGGAGACCAGCGGTGCTTCGCACTGTTCTGACATTATGCCACCATGGATGCGTTATTTGACATGATTCTGGTGTATGGGCCTGATAATGTGATGCTAATTTATTTACACAATCGCTTCTTTATTCCACATTGACGTGAAAGTTGATTTTGGCCTTCTCACGATATTTTATGCTCTCGTCACCAAACCCGCCCAATGCAAATGGGAGCGGAATATCCTGACCTGTGTGTGCAATGCATGTGGACGGACTGATTAGAAGACCAGACAGTTGAGAGCTGTGGCTTTGTAATGGGTTACAGGATCATACATGCAAATATATCTTTTATTTGCCAGGCAAAAGGGGATGGTTGTACCTTTGTTTCAAAATGGAAGGGGGATGTTTGGGTTTTGAAATGTAACCAGTCTGATTGACACCTCAGCCTTTCAGTAGTCATGTGCCAATGCCATGAGTCTACCTCTGGAGACAGACGTCTCAAAATCAGTTCAATAAAAACCTCTCACATAAATACAAGAATGAAGACAGCTGTCCTTACACTTGCAACAGATAAGGCACATTGCTGCCACTGTGCGTCAGTAGTGGATGGAATGAATCTTCAAGGCAGCGGATCGGGTGACAATCAAACAGGCTGCTTTGCTCCGAATGGTCTTGAGTTTCTTGAATGTTGTTGGAGAGATACTCATCCAGGCAAGTGGAGAGTTTCCCATCACACCCCTGACTTGTAGATGGTGGACAGGCTTCGGGGAGTTAGGAAGCGAGTTACTCACTACACAATTCCCAGCCTTTACCCTGCTCTTGTAGGCACAGCATTTATATGGCTCATCCAGTTCAGTTTCTGGTCAATAGTAACCCCCAAGATATTGATACTGACGGATTCAGCGGTGGTAATGCTATTGAAAGTTAATGGGAGATGGTTAGATACTCACTTGTTGGAAATGGTCATTGCCTATTACACGACTATGACCATACACTATATGGACCGATGAACTAGGAGCAGGAGTAGGCCACTCGGCCCTTCGAGCCTGCTCCACCATCCAATAAGATCATGGCTGATCTGACTGTAACCTCAACCCCACATTGCTGCCTACTCCCGATACCCTTCCTCCTCCTTGTAAATGATGAATCTAGCTGGCTCTGCCTGAAAAATATAAAAGGTTTCTGCTTCCATTGCCTTTTGAGGAAGAGAGTTCCTAACCAATGGCCCTCAGCGAGAAAATATTTCTCCTCATCCCCGTCTTGAACGAACGAAAGAGGAAACATCCTCTCCACATTTACCCTGTCAATACTTCGCAAGATCTTAAAGGCTTCAATCAAGTCGCCACTTACTCTTCTAAACTCGAGTGGATACATACCTAACCTTCCTCCTCCTCCTAGGGGCAGCACGGTAGCATGGTGGTTAGCATAAATGCTTCACAGCTCCAGGGTCCCAGGTTCGGTTCCCGGCTGGGTCACTGTCTGTGCGGAGTCTGCACGTCCTCCCCGTGTGTGCGGGTTTCCTCCGGGTGCTCCGGTTTCCTCCCACAGTCCAAAGATGTGCGGGTTAGGTGGATTGGCCATGCTAAATTGCTCGTAGTGTCCTAAAAAGTAAGGTTAAGGGGGGGTTGTTGGGTTACGGGTATAGGGTGGATACGTGGGTTTGAGTAGAGTGATCATGGCTCGGTACAACATTGAGGGCTGAAGGGCCTGTTCTGTGCTGTACTGTTCTATGTCTAACCTCTCCAACTTTCCCTCAGACGTCAACCTGCTCATTCCTGAAATTAATCTAGTAATTCAGATTTCTGGATAACTGGGGCTCTTTCTGGGGAAGGTGGGACCTCTATAGACAGGATGGTCTACATCTGAACCTGAGGGGCACCAATATCCTGGGGGGGAGATTTGTTAGTGCTCTTTGGGGGGGGGTTTAAACTAATTCAGCAGGGGCATGGGAACCTGGATTGTAGTTTTGGGGTACGGGAGATTGAGAGTATAGAGGTCAGGAGCACAGATTTGACTTCGCAGGAGGGTGCCAGTGTTCAGGTAGGTGGTTTGAAGTGTGTCTACTTCAATGCCAGGAGTATACGAAATAAGGTAGGGGAACTGGCAGCATGGGTTGGTACCTGGGACTTCGATGTTGTGGCCATTTCAGAGACATGGATAGAGCAGGGACAGGAATGGTTGTTGCAGGTTCCGGGGTTTAGGTGTTTTAGTAAGCTCAGAGAAGGGGGCAAAAGAGGGGGAGGTGTGGCGCTGCTAGTCAAGGACAGTATTACGGTGGCGGAAAGGATGCTAGATGGGGACTCTTCTTCCGAGGTAGTATGGGCTGAGGTTAGAAACAGGAAAGGAGAGGTCACCCTGTTGGGAGTTTTCTATAGGCCACCTAATAGTTCTAGGGATGTAGAGGAAAGGATGGCGAAGATGATTCTGGAAAAGAGCGAAAGTAACAGGGTAGTTGTTATGGGAGACTTTAACTTTCCAAATATTGACTGGAAAAGATATAGTTCGAGTACATTAGATGGGTCATTCTTTGTACAATGTGTGCAGGAGGGTTTCCTGACACAATATGTTGACAGGCCAACAAGAGGCAAGGCCACATTGGATTTGGTTTTGGGTAATGAACCAGGCCAGGTGTTAGATCTGGAGGTAGGTGAGCACTTTGGAAACAGTGACCACAATTCGGTGACCTTTACGTTAGTGATGGAAAGGGATAAGTATACCCCGCAGGGCAAGAGTTATAGCTGGGGGAAGGGCAATTATGATGCCATTAGACATGACTTAGGATGTGTAGGTTGGAGAAGTAGGCTGCAAGGGTTGGGCACACTGGATATGTGGAGCTTGTTCAAGGAACAGCTATTGCATGTTCTTGATAAGTACGTACCAGTCAGGCAGGGAGGAAGGGGTCGAGCGAGGGAACCGTGGTTTACCAAAGAAGTGGAATCTCTTGTTAAGAGGAAGAAGGAGGCCTATGTGAAGATGAGGCGTGAAGTTTCAGTTGGGGCGCTTGATAGTTACAAGGAAGCAAGGAAGGATCTAAAGAGAGAGCTGAGACGAGCAAGGAGGGGACATGAGAAGTCTTTGGCAGGTAGGATCAAGGAAAACCCAAAAGCTTTCTATAGGTATGTCAGGAATAAAAGAATGACTAGGGTAAGAGTAGGGCCAATCAAGGACAGTGGTGGGAAGTTGTGTGTGGAGGCTGAGGAAATAAGCGAGATACTAAATGAATACTTTTCGTCAGTATTCACTCAAGAAAAAGATAATATTGTGGAGGAGAATGCTGAGACCCAGGCTATTAGAATAGATGGCATTGAGGTGTGTAGGGAAGAAGTGTTGGCAATTCTGGACAAGGTGAAAATAGATAAGTCCCCGGGGCCTGATGGGATTTATCCTAGGATTCTCTGGGAAGCAAGGGAAGAGATTGCTGAGCCTTTGGCTTTGATTTTTAGGTCATCATTGGCTACAGGAATAGTGCCAGAGGACTGGAGGATAGCAAATGTGGTCCCTTTGTTCAAGAAGGGGAGTAGAGATAACCCCGGTAACTATAGGCCGGTGAGCCTAACGCCTGTGGTGGGTAAAGTCTTGGAGAGGATTATAAAAGATACAATTTATAATCATCTAGATAGGAATAATATGATTAGGGATAGTCAGCATGGTTTTGTGAAGGGTAGGTCATGCCTCACAAACCTTATCGAGTTCTTTGAGAAGGTGACTGAACAGGTAGACGAGGGTAGAGCAGTTGATGTGGTGTATATGGATTTCAGTAAAGCGTTTGATAAGGTTCCCCACGGTCAGCTATTGCAGAAAATACGGAGGCTGGGGATTGAGGGTGATTTAGAGATGTGGATCAGAAATTGGCTAGTTGAAAGAAGACAGAGAGTGGTAGTTGATGGGAAATGTTCAGAATGGAGTTCAGTTACGAGTAGCGTTCCACAAGGATCTGTTCTGGGGCCGTTGCTCTTTGTCATTTTTATAAATGACCTAGAGGAGGGCGCAGAAGGATGGGTGAGTAAATTTGCAGATGACACTAAAGTCGGTGGAGTTGTAGACAGTGCGGAAGGATGTTGCAGGTTACAGAGGGACATAGATAAGCTGCAGAGCTGGGCTGAGAGGTGGCAAATGGAGTTTAATGTGGAGAAGTGTGAGGTGATTCACTTTGGAAAGAATAACAGGAATGCAGAATATTTGGCTAATGGTAAAATTCTTGGTAGTGTGGATGAGCAGAGGAATCTCGGTGTCCATGTACATAGATCCCTGAAAGTTGCCACCCAGGTTGATAGGGTTGTGAAGAAGGCCTATGGTGTGTTGGCCTTTATTGGTAGAGGGATTGAGTTCCGGAGCCATGAGGTCATGTTGCAGTTGTACAAAACTCTAGTACGGCCGCATTTGGAGTATTGCGTACAGTTCTGGTCGCCCCATTATAGGAAGGACGTGGAAGCTTTGGAACGGGTGCAGAGGAGATTTACCAGGATGTTGCCTGGTATGGAGGGAAAATCTTATGAGGAAAGGCTGATGGACATGAGGTTGTTTTCGTTAGAGAGAAGAAGGTTAAGAGGTGACTTAATAGAGGCACACAAAATGATCAGAGGGTTAGATAGGGTGGACAGCGAAAGCCTTCTCCCGCGGATGGAGGTGGCTAGCACGAGGGGACATAGCCTTAAATTGAGGGGTAATAGATATAGGACAGAGGTCAGAGGTGGGTTTTTTACACAAAGAGTGGTGAGGCCGTGGAATGCCCTACCAGCAACAGTAGTGAACTCGCCAACATTGAGGGCATTTAAAAGTTTATTGGATAAGCATATGGATGATAAGGGCATAGTGTAGGTTAGATGGCCTTTAGTTTTTTTTCCATGTCGGTGCAACATCGAGGGCCGAAGGGCCTGTACTGCGCTGTATTGTTCTATGTTCTGAACTGCTTCTAATGCAATTTACATATAAGTGGCCAGTACTGTACACAATACTCCAGATTTGGGCACGGAACTAAAAACAAAGTCAGTTCCGGGGGGGGGAGAAATCGAGGGGCCTTTCCAGGTGCTTGCAGTGCTGGGAACACCCCGCTATCTAATGGCATTCTGTTTATCTTCACACCCCGGCGGGGAACACCGTGCCAAGGCTGCACTTAGCCACATACCCTGCACTGAAGAGTGGGTGGCACCAGTCACAGTGCCAGCCACCACCTGGGGGCCTCCAATATCCTGGCAACCCGCTCCCTTTTGTGGGAACCAGTACTAAATGGCGCCTTGCTGGGGTCTCCTTGGCGAGGCTGACAGATGCCGGGTGGCCGTTCAAACTGGCGGCACCATAACTAAATGAGCCTTTAAACTCTTTTAGCTAGGCAGGTCTGAGTCCCGCCCATTGTGGGCAGGATCCATATCGCAACGTCTCAGGAGATCTCGCTCGAGGCCGTCCCGATTCCTGGGACCTGGCCGGTAAATCCCACCAGTGGCCTCACCAGTATGGCGTTAATGTTACTTGTCTCTTATCAGCCCAAACCTGAATATTGTCCATGTCTTGCTGCACGCAGGCACCAACGAGTTTAATATCTGTGGAATTATGAATGAAAATATCTTCTGACTTTGGCCGGGATTTGTGACATTACATGAACTGTTCAGAATACAAAGGGTTAATGTCATATCATAATTAACCACTAGATGGAGCTAGATGCAGAACGATATAAAGCACTGACTCACAGACTTCTGGGAGAGAGCTGGAGGAGAGTAGTGATAGCGAGATTACTAGATTATTGTTTACTATTGGCGTAAGTAGTCGAACTTTATTAAGTAGTGTAAAGAAATGTCAGCTTTGTTAATGAACTTAACTTCTGTGGTCTTTGTAAACACTCCACATCCACCCTGATAACAAGAATCGCAAAGAACACCGTAGGACTCTACGATCTGAATTCGCCCCGCCATTGTTGCCCGTGCGAACGAAGAATTTGGCGCTCAGAGAAAACTCCATTCAATGCAGCGAGACTGAAGAATCCCACTCGCGTGAAACGGGCTGGATTCTCTGATTCTGCAGCTATGTCTGCAGGATCTGTCTGGTCTTACGAACAAAACATTGGTGCCACCCCCGCACCGATGCTCTGCCCAGTGGGGGGCTACCAGCCGCACCAGGTAAAGCCCCTGCTTTACCTGCCAATTAGGATGGCGGCGGCCTGTGACGGCCACGTCATATAACATGACGCCGGCCGAGGAAAACCCGGCCTACCAGAAGCTGCCCCCCATAATTCCTCTCGCCACTTCCAGTCACAGTCCGCAGCCGCCACGGCAGGTTTACGAAAAGTGAGAGGACACGTGACCCACGCCACCGGGGACTCGTCCCATCAGGAGCGGAGCATCAGGGGAGGGCCTCAGATGGCGTCCTGAGGCCGTCCCGACGGCGTAATCCCAGAGTACGGAGCATCGGAAAAACATCGCCGCCCTCGATTCCGGCGTAAAAATGGATTCTCCGGCCAATCGCCAAACGCAATTTGGGCATCAGCAATCGGAGAACCCAGCCCAGAGAATCCTTTTTGTCAAAGGAAAGTCATTGATGGAGCAGTTGAAGATGGTTGGGACCAGAACACTGACCTGAGAAACTTCTGCAGCAATGTCTGGAGGCTGAAATTATTGACTTCCAGCAACCACAACAATCTTCCAGTGGAAAACTTTCCTCCTGATTCCCATTGCCTTCAGTTTTACGAGTATTCTTTGATAGACTCCATTAAATGCTGCCTTGCTGTCGAGGACAGTCACCCCACTCTGGAACTCAGCTTTTTGTCCATTTTTGTAACTAGGCTGTAATGAGGTCTGGAGCCAAATGGCACTGGTGGAACCACAACTGAACATCAGTTGTGCAGGGTGATGCCAGTTTAGCTCAGTTGGCTGGACAGCTGGTTCTAACTGTGGAACGAGGCCAGCAGCGTGGGTTCAATTCCCGTACCGGCTGAAGGTATTTATGAGGGCCCTGCCTTCTCAACCTTGCCCCTCACCTGAGGTGTGGTAATCCTCAGGTTAAATCACCACCAGTCAGGGGAATATTGACTCAAAGGGGAAAGCAGCCTATGGTCACCTGGGACTGTGGCAACTTTACATGACTTACTTTAATGCTGTGTAAGCGCCACTTGAATAGTACTGTTGACTTCACTTTGCTGATGATTTAGAGGAGACAATGAGGCAATAATTGGCTAGTATGGATTTTCCTTGTTGTTTGTGGACAATCTTCCACATTGATGTTTGGATGACCGTGTTGTAGCTGTACTGAAACAGCTTTGCAAACGGCGTGACTCCCTCTGGAGCTGTAGTACTCCTTCAGTACTACAGCTGTCAGGGCTCATAGTCTTTAGCTGTATCCAGGGCCTTCAAGTGTTTCTTCATGTGTAGTGCAATCGAATTGGCTGAAGACATATCTCTGTAATGCTAGGATCTCCGTAAAAGACTGAAATGGATCATCCACTTGGCATTTCTGTATGAATATTGTTACAAACGCTTCAGTCTTGTGTTTTGCACTGATATGTCGGGCTCTCTGACCATTTAGAATGAGGATGTTTATGGGCCCTCCTTCTCCACTTCATTCTTTCATTGTCCATCACCATTCATGTGTGGATGTGGCAGGACTGCAGTGGTTTAACCTGATTTGTTGGTTGTGGGATAACTTAGCTCTGTCTATGACATTCTGCTGCCTGGCAAGACAAAACATAGTCCTGTGTTGTAGATTCGCAAGGTTGACATCTCACTTTGTATGTATACATGGTGCTGTTTCTGGCAGGCTCTCCTTCACCCCTCATTGAACTAGGCCTCAATGGCTTCACTAGGCTTCATCTGAGGAAGGAGCAGTGCTCTGAAAGCTAGTGATTCCAAACAAACCTGTTGGACTTTAACCTGGTGTTGTAAGACTTTTTACTGTGCTCAATGGTAATGGTAGAGTGAAGGATTTGGCGAGTTATGAAGTCATAGATTATGGTTGAATTCTGCAGCTGCTGATGGCCCTCAGTGCCTCACTCATTGCCCAATTGTGAGCTGCTGGTTCGGCTCTGAACCTATCCCATTTGGTACAGTAGTAGAGGCACACAATAGTATGCAAGGAGTCCACAGTGTGACGACGGGACATCAAAGGGGAACTTCAAAGGACATCTGTTTGGCTGATACCAGCTCACACATATTGATCCATCATCACACTCAAGGGAAATGCTAAAGGCACTTATTTATAAAGATTGCAGGTTACAATAAAGGCTCTGACATTGGAGAGGATATCGATCTTGTATTGTTAGCCTGGTTTATCGCCCCAATACCTGAATTCAGTGTTGCCGTTATATCTGGTCAAAAGTAAATGTGACAGCATAAAATTAAAGGCAATGATTGAAATATGTTCTTTATTTCAGTGCTAAACATGCATGTGCCTACTATGTGATCATTTATCATGTACTTTTAGTTCACTTCTAGATGCTCTCGGTGCTCCCTTTAAAAAGCAATACCATTGGTGGAAAGTGGATCATTTAACCCCGGTCTTTCACCCCCATCGTGAGACTGGTTTCTGTGGAGGGCTTCTAGCTGCAGAAAGAGCTTCTGAAGCTATCTGGGGCTCTCTGATGTTAGTGTCAAGCTCTGATGTCCAATATCCTACTCCTGTGATTCATCATTTGGATGCACAAGTTGGCATCTTCTCTCATGGCTGCCATCAATCTGTTGGGGGTACAACCCACTGTACCTCAGTAAACTGAGGAAAAACCTCCCAGAAAGCTTACGCACGAGGGACTAATGTGAACCCTGAGCATTTTGAGTAATGAATTTATGCTAGCAGTCTCCAAGTTTGAATGTAGTTTGCAATTTGAAATTTGGAAGTGTTGGCGCTTGAGCCCGGAAAATAATTAAATAGTAACACATTGCTCTTTAAAAGTAAACCATTAGAGCATCGTCAGCTTGTGCTGACTGGGCTGTCGGTGGACCACACGTAGCTGTTTGTTCCTGTATGACTGGCTAATGAACTTTCATTAAAATGGTAAATCTGGGTCATTAAGGGAGAGAGAGAGAGAGTGTGTATGTGTGTGAGAGAGAGATAGATAGATAGATAGATAGAGAGAGAGAGAGAGATAGATAGTTGGATAGATAGAGATAGAGAAAGAGAGATAGAGAGAGATAGATAGAGAGAGAGAGATAGAGAGAGAGAGAGATAGATAGTTGGATAGATAGAGATAGAGAGAGAGAGAGAACTGAGTTATTACCAGGCAACAGATGCAACGAGGCCTCTTGGGGTATATGGGGGTATAAGCTTCAACCACAGGGCTCGGAGTTATTCTA
The DNA here is from genome assembly GCF_902713615.1 of Scyliorhinus canicula. Classification (NCBI taxonomy): domain Eukaryota; kingdom Metazoa; phylum Chordata; class Chondrichthyes; order Carcharhiniformes; family Scyliorhinidae; genus Scyliorhinus; species Scyliorhinus canicula. The sequence continues at coordinate 27,422,447 of NC_052161.1, read as the reverse complement.
TACTATATTTTTATCAGAAAAACATATTTCTGTGTGTTACAGGGGACTCATGAAAATTTTATAAAACATAAGCAGGGCCTCAGAATCCATACACAGCCTAACACTGAAATAATGCTACTTGACGGATCCTCTAAACTGCGTGATGCCTCCAGACCCTCTCAGCTCGCTGCACGTTGTCTGCTTTGTTGTTTTTCCACATTATAGAAAAACATTTCCCTGAGCATCCTCTGTATTGTACAGTTGTTGTAGGGGTGATGTGGGGTGAGAGTTACCAGCCTTGTGCTGACGTGATGAGGCCGTCGAATCTTGCGAGTGGTCTCTTGTGAGATTAACGGATGCTTGTGATGACTCGCGAGATTCAACTGAACCTTGCGCGACATTTCAATCTGGATCTTGCCCTCGCTGGGTGACATCCAGATCAGCATATTTAAAAAAATATATATTTTAATGAAGCATTTGTAATTTTCACAATTTAACATATTGACATTTCTAAAACAACCACGTTGGTCGACGCACAAAATGCCCCCTTAAATAACAACAAACAATAAACCACGTACTCCACTTCTCCCGCCCTATCCCCAATCACCCGTATACTAAATTCCCTGTCCGTATTTAATATTACCATTTAACATTGCCTCCTATTTTCCTCCCCCCCCCTCTTTTTCCCTTCCCCCCCCCTTACTGCTGACGTTCAGTTTTTGTTAAGAAATTGATGAAAGGCTGCCAACTCCGGGTGAACCACTGTATTGATCCTCTTAAAGTAAACTTGATTTTCTCCAGACTGAGAAACTCTACCATATCGCTGACCTACACTCCTGACTTCGGGGGCTCCGAGTCCCTCCATCTCAGCAAGATCCATCTCCGGGCCACCAGGGAGGAGAAGGCCAGAATATCGGCCTCCCCCCCCCCCCCCCCCCCCCTCCCCCCCACTTTGCCCCAGGCTCTTCTGACACCCCAAATATTGCTAATTCTGGACTCGGAGTTACCCTACCTTCCAGGGCTTCTGACATAACATCCGCAAATCCCTGCCAGAATTCCCTCAGTTTCGGACATGCCCAAATCATATGAACATGGTTGGCCAGGCTACCCCCACACTGCCCACATCTGTCCTCCACCTCCTCGAAGAACCTACTCATCCGAGCTACCGTTATGTGGGCCCTATGGGCTACCTTGAACTGAATCAAGCTGAGTCTAGCACAGGACGAGGATGCATTTACTCTTTTCAAGGCTTTTTCCCACAGTTCAGTTTCCAGCTCCCCTCCGAACTCCTCTTCCCCTCTCTGATAGGGGCCCCTTCCCACTCTAACAATTCCCTGTATATGTCCGAAACCTTCCCACCTCCAACCCCTGTTTTTGACAGCACTTTATCCTGTAGTCCCCTCAGGTGAAGGTGAGGAAAGCTAGGGACCTGCCTCCGTACAAAGTCCCGCACTTGAAGATACCGAAACCTGTTCCCTCCCGACAAGTCAAACTCCTCCTCTAATGTCTCCAAGGTCGGGAAGCCCTCCTGGATGAATAGATCCCCAAACCTCTCAATCCCTGCCCGCTGCCATACCTTAAAGCCCCCATCCAGCCCCCACGGGACAAACCGGTGATTGTCACAGATCGGTGACCACATTGATGCTCCCTCCAGCCTCATGTGCTGCCTCCATTGCCCCCACACCCTCAGGGCTGCCACCACCACAGGACGTGTAGAGTACCGAGCCGGCGAGAACGGCAGGGGCGCCGTCAGTAAAGTCTCCAGACTCGTACCTTTGCAGGATGCTGCCTCCATCCGCTCTCAGACCTACCCCTCCCCTACTACCCACTTCCTGACCATCGATATGTTGGCAGCCCAGTAATAGTTAATAAAGCTCGGGAGAGCCAAGCCCCCTTCCCCGCGGGCTTGTTCCAGTAGTACCCTCTTTACCCTCGGGGTTTTACCCGCCCATATTAACCTCGATATCGCCATATTAATACTTCTGAAAAAAACCTTTGGGACAAAAATCGGGAGACACTGAAAAAAGAAAAGCAGTCTCGGAAGGACCGTCATCTTCACCGTCTGAACCCTCCCTGCCAGCGTCAGCGGGAACATGTCCCATCTACAAAATTCCCTTCTCATTTGATCCACTGCTTTGCCCAAATTTAACTTGTGAAGCTGCCCCCAGTCCTTGGCCACTCGAATCCCCAGATACCTAAAAATCTTCCCAACCACTTTAAAAGCTCCTTCAGCCTCCTTTCCTGCCCCCGTGCCTGAATCACGAACATCTCCCTTTTTCCCATGTTTAACTTATACTGTAGCCTGAAGATCGCCCAAATTCTCCTAAAACCTCCAATGATTTTGGTTATCCCCCCCACCGGGTCCGTGATATAAAGCAGCAAATCGTCCACATAGAGTGAGACCCTGTGCTCCATCCCCCTCTCACTATTCCCCTCCAGGTATTGGCTGATCTCAGAGCCATTGCTAAGGGTTCTACGGCCAGGGCAAACAGTAATGGGGAAAGCGGGCATCCCTGCCTTGTCCCTCGACAAAGACTAAAGTATTCTGACCGAACTCGGTTAGTTCTTACATTTGCCACCGGGGCCTGGTACAGTAGCCGGACCTACTCCACAAATCCCTGCCCAAACCCAAACCTGCCTCAAATATCCCATAGATACTTCCACTTCACTCAGTCGAAAGCCTTCTCTGCGTCCATGGCAACTACGACATCAGCCTCGCATCCCTCCGCTGGCATCATAATTACATTGTCTAATGTTGGATGTCAGGTACCTGCCGTTTACAAATCCCGTCTACATCCTCCCCAATAATCTCCGGGACACAATCCTCTTTCGAGTGGCCAGGATCTTTGCCAATAATTTGGCATCTACATTGAGATCAGCATATTTAAATGAACCATACTGCTCAATTAAACATGCCTGCGCCGGATGTTTAGTACGGGTCCACACCTGGGAGGGGGTTCCCAGGGCTCCTGGGTAGTCAGGGACAGGACAGGGTGGCCCCTTAGCTCTCCCTTTAGCACCCGGGCACCTTGGTGCTGCCAGCCTGCCACCTTGGTACTGCCACCCTAGCACTCCCAGGGTGCCCAGGTGGCATGCCAGGCTTGCGGGGACACTGCCAGGCTAATAAAGTGGCAGTGCTGGGGTGCCCGGATGCCAGGGTGGCACTGCCAAGGGGACCAGCCTGAGGGGGGAGGCCATGGCCATGAAAGAGGATGAGGGGGATTATGAAGGGTGGGGGGGGGGGGGGTTGATGGGTGGGTATGAAGGGACCTCATGAAGGTTGTAGGTTTAAGGGGGGAAGGCAAAAGGGGGGCTTGGTTGGTCTGAACAGGGGGGTGTTGCCTCAGCGACCCCATGGGGGAGTGTCCTCACTTGGGGAGTTATGATAGATAGAGAAATACAGCACAGAACAGGCCCTTCGGCCCACGATGTTGCGCCGAACTTTTGTCCTAGGTTAATCATAGAATTTTGGACAATTTGTCATGGCCAATCCACCCAACCTGCACATCTTTGGACTGTGGGAGGAAACCGGAGCACCCGGAGGAAACCCACGCAGTCACGGGGAGGATGTGCAGACTCCACACAGACAGTGACCCAAGTCGAAATCGAACTTGGGGCCCTGGAGCTGTGAAGCAATTGTGCTATCCACAATGCTACCGTGCTGCCCTTAAGAAGTTAACCTACACTCCCTTATTCTACCCTAATCCAAGTACCTATCCAATAGCCGCTTGAAGGTCCATAAATTTTCCGACTCAACTACTACCACAGGCAGTGCATTCCATGCCCCCACTACTCTCTGGGTAAAGAACCTACCTCTGACATCCCCTCTATATCTTCCACCATTTATCTTAAATTTATGTCCCCTTGTAATGGTGTGTTCCACCCGGGGAAAAAGTCTCTGACTGTCTACTCTATCTATTCCCCTGATCATCTTATAAACCTCTATCAAGTCGCCCCTCATCCTTCTCCGTTCTAATGAGAAAAGGCCTAACACCCTCAATCTTTCCTCGTATGACCTACTCTCCATTCCAGGCAACATCCTGGTAAATCTCCTTTGCACCTTTTCCAAAGCTTCCACATCCTTCCTAAAATGAGGTGACCAGAACTGCACACAGTACTCCAAATGTGGCCTGACCAAGGTTTTGTACAGCTGCAACATCACCTCACGGCTCTTAAATTCAATCCCTCTGCTAATGAACGCTAGCACACCATAGGCCTTCTTCACAGCTCTATCCACTTGAGTGGCAACTTTCAAAGAACAATGAACATAGACCCCAAGATCTCTCTGCTCCTCCACATTGCCAAGAACCCTACCATTAACCCTGTATTCCGCATTCAGATTTGTCCTTCCAAAATGGACAACCTCACACTTGTCAGGGTTAAACTCCATCTGCCACTTCTCAGCCCAGCTCTGCATTCTATCTATGTCTCTTTGAAGCCGACAACAGCCCTCCTCACTATCCACAACTCCACCAATCTTCGTATCATCTGCAAATTTACTGACCCACCCTTCAACTCCCTCATCCAAGTCGTTAATGAAAATCACAAATAGCAGAGGACCCAGAACTGATCCCTGCGGTACGCCACTGATAACTGGGCTCCAGGCTGAATATTTGCCATCCACCACAACTCTCTGTCTTCTATCGGTTAGCCAGTTTGTTATCCAACTGGCCAAATTTCCCACTATCCCATGCCTCCTTACTTTCTGCATAAGCCTACCATGGGGAACCTTATCAAATGCCTTACTAAAATCCATGTACACTACATCCACTGCTTTACCTTCATCCACATGCTTGGTCACCTCCTCAAAGAATTCAATAAGACTTGTAAGGCAAGACCTACCCCTCACAAATCCGTGCTGACTATCCCTAATCAAGCAATGCCTTTCCAGATGCTCAGAAATCCTATCCCTCAGTACCCTTTCCATTACTTTGCCTACCACCGAAGTAAGACTAACTGGCCTGTAATTCCCAGGGTTATCCCTATTCCCTTTTTTGAACAGGGGCACGACATTCGCCACTCTCCAATCCTCTGGTACCACCCCTGTTGACAGCGAGGACGAAAAGATCATTGCCAACGGCTCTGCAATTTCATTTCTTGCTTCCCAGAGAATCCTTGGATATATCCCGTCAGGCCCGGGGGACTTGTCTATCCTCAAGTTTTTCAAAACGCGCAACACATCTTCCTTCCTGACAAGTATCTCCTCAAGCTTATCAGTCTGCTTCACGCTGTCCTCTCCAACAATATGGCCCCTCTCATTTGTAAATACTGAAGAAAAATACTTGTTCAAGACCTCTCCTATCTCTTCAGACTCAATACACAATCTCCCGCTACTGTCCTTAATCGGACCTACTCTCACTCTAGTCATTCTCATATTTCTCACGTATGTGTAAAAGGCCTTGGGGTTTTCCTTGATCCTACCCGCCAAAGATTTTTCATGCCCTCTCTTAGCTCTCCTAATCCCTTTCTTCAGTTCCCTCCTGGCTATCTTGTATCCCTCCAGCGCACTGTCTGAACCTTGTTTCTTCAGCCTTACATAAGTCTCCTTCTTCCTCTTAACAAGACATTCAACCTCTCTTGTCAACCATGGTTCCCTCACTCGACCATCTCTTCCCTGCCTGACAGGGACATACATATCAAAGACACGCAGTACCTGATCCTTGAACAAGTTCCACATTTCACTTGTGTCCTTCCCTGACAGCCTATGTTCCCAACTTGGAGTTATGGGGTGATGTCCATGTGTGGAGGGGGATGACATTGTCAATGAGTGATGGGTGTGTAGGACCTTCAAGCTCATCAAAATGGTGCCTGATCTCTGAGGAGCCGGTCTCACTGGCAAGTTCAGCACCCCAGTGTTGAAAAAACTTCTAAGTGTGGGCTTCACCGGGGAGAAACTTTCCAAGGCCAAAAATAATGGCTATCGGCGTGATTTAATGGAAACGTTTCTAACTGTGGTAATGGGCGGGAACTATCGCGAACTTACTGACGCTCGACCCAGTGAGGTCGTCAAAGGTATCAAACACTAATTGGTCAACTTAACAAGGCCACTGGCTTCACTCCGCAAACGATGGTTCCATCGGCTGATTCGCTCGGACCGCATCTGCCATCTCCCCGCTAACAAGAGGGAACAGCACTTAAACTGATGCCACAGATCAAATCCCACACTGCGCGTAGCCATGCTACCGAGGAGACGAGCCCCACGATTCGGCGATGCCGACCTGGCCAGAATGTTGGATGCGGTCAAGTCCAGACGATTTGCCCTGTTCCCCCAGAGGGGCTCAAAGGGTCAGCGACAGGGCAGCCAGTGTCGCTTGGGAGGAAGTGGCAGTGGCCCGTCAGTTCAGGGAGCGTGGCAAGGACGACCGGCACCCAGTGCCGGAAGAACATCAGTGACCTCCACCGGGCCGTATGGGTGAGTTGGCACCAGGTCCCCTGGCACTGGGCCTGCCTGCAACCGCCCCCCCCCCCCCCCTCCCCCCCCCTGCGCCTGGCACATGATCCCCAGGGCCCTATGGGCAGCAACTGGTAGGAAGGGGCACTGGATGCCATCCCAGAGCCACCGGCAAGTAGGGCAGGGCTCTCCGACCCCAGCGCTCCCAGAGGAAGCATGCCAGGGACATTGAAGGCCACGGGATGCGGTAAGCAGCAGGCTGCCTCCACCTCTGATGTGCATCCTGAGGACACACCTAAACATATCGGTAGAGCATGAAAGGCTGAGCAGGTCGAGTGGGCACTGCGGGGGGACGGGAGGATAAAGGTGCGGGGAAAGAGTGGGGAGTAAGGTTTGGGAGGGGTGGGATGGGGGGCACATTGTCGGGGGGTAGGGGCAGTTGGGGACACAAATGCCAGGAAAATGACTCTCTTCCTCTCTACAGCCGGGGACCATGCTATCCATATCTTTAACTCCCTCACCTTTGCTGAAGGCGAGGACAAGACAAAGTTTAAAACTGTCCTGCTGAAGTTTGATAGCCACTGTGACATCGAAGTCAATGAGAGCTTTGAACGCTATGCGTTCCAGCAGAGGCCTCAGGGTAAGGATGAACCTTTTCAGTCCTTTTTAACCCATCTCCGCATCCTCGCGCAGTCCTGCAACTATGGCTCCACTTCCAATTCCATGATCCGGGATCAGATCGTTTTTGGGCTCCACTCCGATCCCCTTCGCCAGCAGCTCCTTAAAAGTTAAGCAGCTCACCCTTACCATCGCCATCGAAACCTGCATCCTCCACGAGCACGCTAACAACCGGTACTCCCATATCAAGGCGGCAGAGATGGCGCGGCAAGGCCCCCACGATGCCGAGCGGGTGCAGGCCGTCAAACAGCTCCAGGGCCTGAGTCTGGATGAGGGCGGCCATTTTGCGCGCTTTTCCCGGGCTCCTGCGCATGCGTGCAACGACTGAGGGGACGGTGAGGCCGACGACCAAATTGCGCAGGTGCGCACGTCATTCGACCACACTGCGCATGCACGGTGGCGCATGGAGCGTCCTGATGTCGGTGCCATGATGTGCAATAACTGTGGCTCCGCCCATTTAAAGTGGCAATGTCCCGCAAAATCTCGATGCTATCTCCAATTTGGCAAGCTTGGCCACTACGCAGCCCTGTGCAGATCTGCTCAACTGCCGAACACACAGCGATCCCAGCCGCAGGGCAGGAACATCCGGTCAGTACTGCAATCCTTTGCAGACTCCAACTCCGACATGCTTCCAGATCCCGACACCGTGGGCCTCACATCCCCATTCCGGGTGGGCATCACCACCAAGCAAACGCTGCTTTCAGCAAAGATGGTTCAACAACTCCCAGTGATGAGCATTGATCCGGACGATGAGTGGTGAACAAGGCTCGCATACGCTTCAGGCTGGACACCGGCGCTTCAGCGAACTTCATTTCACAGTCTGACCTTGACACCATTCGGGTCAAGCCAAGCATCCTTCCACCGGCCTGCCAGTTCCTCGAATACAATGGCAATGCCATTGCTGCCAGTGGCTTATGCTAGCTTGCGGTATCCCATCGTTCTTCAAAAGCGACCCTGCGTTTTGAAATTGTAGGAACCAACAGAGCTTCCCTGCTCGGTGCTGAGGCCTACAAACTCCTGAATCTTGTGCAGTGGGTTCACACCACATCGTCCGCAGAGGCAACGGCCTCGCCAGATGTCAACTTTCAAGCCCAGCTAGATGATATCATAGCACAATACCATGGCGGCTTCGAAGGTAAGGGCACACTCCCCTACCGATACAAGACACTGCTGAAGCTGAATGCCACACCTGTGGTTCATGCACTACGTCGGGTGCCAGCAACCCCAAGCAGCAGCTGCAAGACCTCCAGGACCAGGGCGTCATTTCTAAGGTTACGGAACCCACGGACTGGGTTAGCTCCATGGTTTGTGTCAAAAAACCATCAGGGGAACTTTGCATTTGTATCGACCCCAAAGATTTGAACCGTAACATCATGAGGGAACACTACCCTATACCTAAACGAGAAGAGCTAACCAGTGAAATGGCTCATGCCTAGTTTTTCACGAAGCTGGATGCCTCCAAGGGGTTTTGGCAAATACAGCTGGACATGTCCAGTCAAAGGCTGTGCACATTTAACACCTCTTTCGGTCGCTACTGTTACACCCGAATGCCCTTTGGCATCACCTCTGCCTCGGAGGTGTTCCACCGCATAATGGAGCAAATGATGGAGGGCATCGAGGGGTGCGAGTGTACGTCAATGATATCATTATCTGGTCCACAACTCCTCAGGAGCATATCGATCATCTCAAGCGAGTGTCCCACATGATCCACGAGCATGGCCTCCGACTCAATAGAGACAAATGCTCGTTCGGTCAAGCAGAAATCAAGTTCCTTGGCGACCATATTTTTCAGTTCGGCGTGCAGCCAGATGCAGACAATGTGTCGGCGATCAACGCCATGAAGACCCCGGAGGACAAGAAGGTGGTCCTCCGCTTCCTCGGGATGGTCAACTTCCTTGGGAAGTTTATCCCCAACCTTGCATCGCACACCACAGCTCTCCGCAATCTCGTTAAAAAAACTACGGACTTCCAGTGGCTCCCCGCTCATGAGCAAGAGTGGTGTGAGCTCATGGCGAAACACACCAAGGCCCCAGTACTGGCGTTTTTCGACCCCGCCAAGGAGACGAAGATCTCCACCGACACGAGCCAGGCTGGCATTGGGGTGCACTGCCAATGACCTCCAGTGGGACGATTCCTCCTCCTGGGCCCCAGTCGCATATGCCTCTAGAGCCATGACACCTACTGAGCAACGATACGCTCAGATTGAAAACGACTGCCTGGGCCTCCTCACAGGGATTGACAAGTTCCATGATTACGTGTATGGACTCCCCAAATTCATGATCGAGACAGACCACAGGCCATTGGTTCACATCATCCAAAAAGACCTCAATGACATGACGCCACGGCTACAACGTATCCTCCTCAAACTCCGCCGCTATGATTTCGACCTGGTTTACACCCCGGGCAAAGAGCTCATTGTGGCCGACGCACTCTCTAGATCCATCACCACGCCATGTGAGCAGTCGGACTTTGTCTGTCAGATAGACGCTCAGGAGAACTTTTGTGCCTCCAACTTTCCGGCCACTGATGAAAGTGTCGTGCAAATTTGTCAGGAGACGGCCAGGGATCCTCTACTCCAGCGGGTCATGCGACATCTCACGGATGATTGGCAAAAGGGGCAGTGCCCTCAGTTTTATAATGTAAAAGGCGATCTAGCGATAGTGGACGGCATACTAATGAAGCTGGACAGGATAGTAATCCCACAGAGCATGGGAGAGCTGGTCCTCGGCCAAATCCACGAGGGTCACCTGGGGGTCGAAAAGGGTCGCCGTCGAGCCCGAGAGGCAGTATATTGGCCAGGCATCAGTCAGGATATCCCCAACACTGTCCTCAATTGCCCAACGTGTCAAAGTTTCCAGCCGGCTCAGCCTAAAGAGACTCTACAGCTGCATGAACTGGCGTCCTCCCCATGGTCCAAAGTTGGTGTGGACCTCTTTCATGCAAAGGGCCGAGACTATGTCCTCCTAGTGGACTACTTTTCCAACTACCCCAAGGTGGTCAGACTGACTGAACCTACATCAGCAACAGTAATCAGGGCATGCAAGGAGACTTTTGCCCGGCATGGCATTCCACTTACAGTTATGACTGACTATGGCCCTTGCTTCTTCAGCCAGGAGTGGACGGATTTTGTCCGGCTGTACAATTTTAGGCACGTCACTTCAAGCCCCCACTACCCCCAGTCGAATGGGAAGGCTGAAAAGGGGGTCCACATCGTGAAACGACTGTTGTGCAAAGCTGCTGACTCAGGTTCGGATTTCAACCTGGCGCTGTTCGCCTACAGGGCCACTCCCTTGTCCGCTGGCCTGTCCCCAGCGCAGCTCCTAATGAACCGCACACTACGGACGATGGTGCCGGCTATTCACATTCCGGACCTTGACAATTTTCCGGTCCTGCAGAGGATGCAACAGTCTCGAGCCCAATGCAAGTCGGCGTACGCCACCCACGCCACAGATCTCCCTGCTCTGGTCCCTGCTGACCGAGTTCGTGTTCAGATACCTGACGGTGGCTGGTCTGCCACAGCTGTGGTGGTTAAGCAAGTGGCCCCGAGATTGTTCCTCGTTCGCATGCATGATGGCTCCTTTCTTCGGCGTAATAGGTGGGCACTGCGGCTACTTCCACGCCCGCCACCTGAACGTGATGTCCCGCCTCGCATGCTGGTTCCTCAGGGCGTGCCCTTCCACGAGGCCTCCGATCTGCCAGTTATTTTACCGACCTCTACATTGGAGGCAGTTCCGCCCATTCAAGTGCAGGTGGCCCCTGACCCACCCTTGAGGTGGTCAACCAGAATTCGTCGCCCGCCACAGAGACTGAATTTATAGACTGAATGTTGCATTACCTTGTGATCCATTTACACATCTGTACTATTGTTTTTTTTCCTGATTTGTTATCTGCCCCTATCTGCACTAGACACCTTCCCATGTAAATACATTAACATACTTTGTATATAGTCAGGCTCCTATACACACACACACTATTTATTGACCTACACACATTTTTTAAAAATAGTTTAAAAAAAGGGGAGGAGATGTCATAATATACACACAGGTATATGATGATGCACAGACAGGCAGTGATTGACACACAGGTGACCAGTGAACACACAGAACACAGCAGCCAATCACCAGACAGGACACGACCACTATAAAGCCAGAGGGCACTAGTTTCCCCGCTCTCTCGGGATCCAGCCTCTGAGACAGTCAGAGCTCGTGGGCAGCAACTGGAACATACACCATGTGGTAGTAAGATAGTCTGGTCAGGCTAGCCTCAGGTCTCCAGTCAAGTCAGCATAGTGTCAACCCACAGTTAAAGTATGTATGATAGTTAAGAGTTCAATAAAATCAAGTTGCATTTCTTCAAGTGTTGGAAGCCTGTCTCTCTCACTACTGTAGTAAACGCAGTCCTTGCAGACCCAGTTTACCCAACACATCACCAACCACCCCCCACCCCCCTCCTCCCACCCACCCCAGCCATACCACGTGCAGGTGATGGGTGTGAGCAGGCACTTAGCTGACTGGCAGGAGTCAGACTATGGCACAGATTGAGGAGCACTCAGCTCGCAGCGGGTTATCATCACCCCCCCCCCCCCCCCCCCCGCCTTTGACAGAGATCCGCTAAAGTCCATTACCCTGGAGTGATGTAACACAGACCCTGGGAGGGTGGAACAGGGTGAGGGAATGGGTAGGGGGAATGGAGAGGTGGGGGAGGGAGTGAGATGACGGACAAAGCCACGTCCAATGAGAAGTGGGTGAGGATGAGGACCTCCCTGCCCCTCCGTGAATGCCAGACCTTCACCACTGGGCCGGCGCCTCCTCATCCTCCTCGTCAAGTAGCTGCATACCTCCACCTCCAGCACCCGCCCCACTGCTGTGCCAGGTCGTGGAGGACACAGCAGACGCCCACAATGCCAGAGACCCCCTGAAGCTGTACTACAGAGCACAACCTGAGCGGTTGAGGGATCGGAACCGCTTTTTGAGGAGTCCGATGCACCGCTCAGTGACAGCCCAGTTGGCCGCATGGGCCTCATTGTATCAGGTCTCCACATCAGTCTCCGTACTGGCATCATTGGCCAGGTCCTGAGTAGGTACCCCCTATCCCCCAGGAACCAACCGGGCATTCTAGGGTGCTCCTCGAAGAGGCGGGGATGTCCGACTGCCCCAGGATGTAGTTGTCGTGCGCACTTCCTGTGAAGCGGACACACACGTGCATGATCTTGAGGTGTGGTCACTCACGAGCTGGACGTTCAGGGAGTGGAACCCTTTCCTGTTGATGTAGGACACTCCCTGATGCCCTGGTGCATCGAAGGTGACACGCGTGCCATCTATTACCCCGTGGACCTATGGCACCCCGTCGATGGCGAAGAATCCCACTGCCCGGGCACCTTGTTGCGCTTGATCCATGTCAAAGTTACATCGTTTACTGCCCGGGCAAACAGGGCATCCATGAACTCACGAACACACTTGTGTGCTGTAGCCCGGGAAATGCTGCACAAGTCCCCACTCGAGCCCTGGAACAATCCTGAGGTGTAGATGTTCATGGCTGCGGTGACCTTAAAGGCCACCGGGAACGGGTAGCTTCCTCCTTCACACGTCTAAGTCTGCAAGGATATGCTACAGGTCCCGAAGTCACGCCTTGTTGAGGCGGAGCCTCCTGCGGCACATATTGTCCGTCAACTGTTCGAAGGACCAGCGCCGCCTGTAAATCTCGGGCCGTCACCTCTCTTCCTCTCTGGTCCCCCCCTGGCTTGATGGGCGGCTCGAATCTCAGGTTGTGCGGTGGAGCTGCCGCCTCAAACCCCCCTCGACACGGCTGCCACTCGTCTGGCCGCCTAGCCTGGCAGCAGCACCATGTGGGCAGACTCCACCGGGCTCAAGGTATCATCTATGTCATGTAATATCTGTAAGGAATTGAAGGGCTAGGGACAGATAGCCAGTGATGTCCCACCCTGGAACCCTCTAGTCCTCTATGGCCACCCCTTGCCCACCCCCCTACATCCCCTGCCATTCCTTCGGATGTCAGGCAACACGCCCTGCCCATACACCCCCTGCCGCAGTGGGGCCCCCTGGTCACCGGATCCCAGACACTATACCCCAAACACCCGCTCGTAACATTACCCCGACCCGACGCTGCTCCCCTCCCCAATGTACACACCCACCCTCTGGTCGTGGAAATGTCCCCGGTGCTGGGGCCCAGCCCCTGAATGTTTTGATGTTGGCTGCTGCGTCTGCGGTGTTGGTTCCTGCAGTGTACAGGCATAGTGGCCACATCTCACAGTCTGGTTGAGATTCTAGGCAATAACTCCCACAAAGGGCATGGCACGCCTTCCCATGGGAATCCACTTGGGAGTTGTGAGATGCACACTTTACTACGATTGCCAATTCTCTATTAACAATAGCCTTCAGCACGGATAGAGGCTGCCACGTTTAGTGGGAGTTATGGGTGGTCAGCTGAACAGACAGGCAGGAGCTGGAATTGCCCCCGTTATGGGTACACACGATCCAGGGGGTGGCACGGCAGACCCGTGGGCGCTGAGGCACCCACCAACCGCCAGCCCGGGGGTGGCCCTCCCCCACCCTTGGCACCCCCCCTTCACCCCGAGCACTGGGACAGCAGACACCCCCTCCCTCCGAACACTACGGCAACAGCTTCAATGCACCCAGTCTCACTGCCCGGGAGCAAAGATGGTTACTCACCTCCTTGGATCCCCGCTGCAGTCATTCCACCAGCTTCACATCTTTAAAAAGGAGTATTAATCTGTGTCCGTGTGGCCACTTGCTTGTTAGATCACAGGAGGCCATCAGATAGGGGGGGTCGCTCCCATAATTGTATGCAGATTGGCTCTAATTGGTGATTTTTGGTTTCTTGCCACCCCACTGCGGGATTCGATTCTCACCAACGGGGACGGGATGGTTTGTCGATGCCTGTGTTGAGCATTGGTGCCTCCTGGTCTGAACACTCCTCAAAATAATTAGTATTTCAGTGTTGATCCAATGGCTTTTCTTCAATTCTTCCTGATCAATCATTATATTTTATTATTCGTTCTTGGGATTATGGACATCACTGGCAAGGCCAGCATTTATTGCCCATCCCTAATTGCCCATTGAAAAGTGCAGTTGAACCATTTTCTCAAACCACTGCTGCCCTTGCAGTGCAGAAAATTGTAAAATTCCTCCCTCGACCGATACATCTGAAATGGTGACTGGTGCATTACTTGTATCAGGCAACAGGCTCATTTTCTGCTTAATTGATGTGATTCTGCCTTTCTGATGCTCACAGGTCTGTTGAGAAGAAACAGGAGTGTTACCGTATATTTATTCATCTGTTAAGGATCGTAATGATCCCAAGAAGCTAATCTATCCCCAGCCAGTGAGATCTTGCATGAAACCTTAGTAATCTGAAAAGTACACACATTAATAATCTCGTAGCTCAAATGGTTAAGACATAAAGAGGGCATTGGGTATACAGACCTCCAAAAACAGGTGGGATTTTCACAGTAACTGCATTGCAGTGTGAATGTAAGCCTACTTGTGACACTAATTAAGATTACCAGGGATGCTAAAATATAAAATCTCAAACCCGAACCTGAATCTCCTCCTCAATCTGCCCATGTTGGGTTAGTATGCTAGGCAATCAATCTGTCCCCAGGGAGGTTGCTTATTTAAAGATGTTTAATAAGTTTTCCTGCCTCAGATTTTAACTCTCTTCTAGCTGTAACTGTCTGCTCAGATATCTTGGGATATTGGGAATCTCAGGAGTCAGAGGGAGGCAAGGCTCTTTCCATGGAACATGTAAATACTTCTCCAGTACTTGAGGGTTATGAGTAGCAAGAGGGCTTGGCTTCCCTCTGAGTCCCCAAGAAAACTGGTTTCAACCGTCTTCACATCATCAGCAACTCCAGTGATCATCGATCCCTTGTGCAAGCACTTACATAACTCCTGTTCTTCCCCACCATGGCCACTGAACCCTCCCACCCCCAAACAGTGTTTGTGAAAACTTGGACTTCTGAATCGCCCAACAGAAATCCAATCCCAGTAAAATTCCGGGTGGGAGGGCTGAATTTTGCTGTTCACTAAATTGGGGCTGAAAGCAGGAGGCGACTTCACATCAGCACGCATTGGGACACAAAGTGGCATGCTGGCCACTGATGGGAACTGTCGCCCAATTAAGCCCAATCAGAGAGCTAGCACGTCAACAGCGCCGCCACTAGCATTGGCCATTGCTGAAGCTGCAACTCCAGCGAGGGTAGATCAATAATGGGGTGCCCTTGACGACAGATGAGTTAGGTTGGGGAGAGCTGGGGCCTGACAGCCAGTGAATGGTGAATGCGGGGGAGATGGTGGAGCTCTGCTGATGCAATTCCCACTCAGAAGGTCCTCTGTGGCCATGCAGCACCCATTGAGGAAGGGCCTCTCCTCCATGGAACGCACAGGATTTATCTGGCAGCTTCTCCAGTGGCAGCGTGAAGTGGTCCTTAACTGGCCACGTAAATGGTTCCATTGGTCGTAGGTGACAGCTGAGCCTAGATGTTTCCTCCTGCGGGCAATGTGGCATGGCAGCACAAAGACTTCAGGCACCCATTCTGCCACCTTTCCCCGCCATTTTGCTGGCCTTCCCGCTTCACAGCCTATCATCAAAGGACCAGGAAAATTCAGGCTAAAGTTTCTGAGCCACTCGGATGAGGGGGGTGGAAAACTTGGGGTTTGGTTCGTGCAGAGTGACAGTGGGTCAATAAAAATCACGTCAACAATCTTGGGTCCAGGAGCTTGAGGACCAGGGTTCCGATTCTCACCACTACCCGGGGCTCTGTCGTGAAAGTGCCTGCTCTTTGATGTTTTCTTTTATTCTTTTCGTGGGCCTTGGGTGCCACTGGCATGGCCAGTGTTTATTGCATATCCCTAATTGCCCTTGAACTCAGTGTCTTGGGAGGCAATTTCAGAGGGCGGTTGGGCATTGCTCTGAAGTTACATGACAACCATCCCAGGGAAGGACAACAGGATTCCTCCCAAAGGGCATTAGTGAACAACTAATGCCAGCAACTTTGTTTGACTAGCTTTATTTTCCAATTATTTCTATTTTATTTTTCCTGATTGAATTTAAATTCCACCCAATGCCATGATGAGCTGTGAGCCTATGTCCCGCGAGCATTAGCCGGGGCCTCTGGATTACTCCTGGTCCAGGAACAGTGTCACTAAGTCACCCCCTCCCTCAGGTTTGTCTATGATGCATTCCTGCTCCGAATATTCCGCCAGCTCTTATTGTCTTGGCCCACTATGTCGAATGGCCATTTGAATGATGGACGGGGAGGCTGCCAGTGCTCATGGAACTGCACTGCAGTGAGGCCTCAATTTCTTCGGGAGAGGAAGGGAGAGGGAGGGGATGAAATTGTTTAAAAAAAAGAACAAAACACATTAATACAAGCTGCAATACCGTAAACTGAAAATAAAATTAAATGCAAAATCCTGGAAAACATCCTTACAGGAGAAAATTGGCCAATATTTTGTGTGCAATGTCCTTGTTAGAACTGCTGTCAGCCCTGTTGAAGTGTCTGCACCTGAAATATGAACACACATGCTAATAGTCAATGAGTTCTAAACACGTACTTAAGGTTGATGTAGAATACACAAAGCATTGCGCTGTATCAAGGGGAGAGGGCAAGGATGAAAAAAACACTCTCCTATTCAGACCCTTGATAGTCTTTTATTCTGAAATATTTCTCTGCCATTAAATGGTAGCTGCTGGATATGACTGCAGGATATTAGATTGCTTTTCTCAGAATCGCAATCAAACTGAATGTGCTAAATGTAAACTACGGGTTGTGGATTTTCCTTGCCCAGAATGAGTTGAGTTTAAATTGTCCAACCTAAGAGAAAATGCAGACAGATAAGAGCCTAGCATAAAGCTAAAATAAGGCAGAAGGTGTGATCAAGGGTGCATGAGCGGAAGAGTCAGCGTTAACCCAAGTATGTCGATGTTATGTTCATAAACCGACTCTGGAATTTAATAAGGACAGAGCACTTTGAAATTACTATAATTGCTTGTGGTGATAAATGCTTAAGAAGTTTAGATGACATTCCATTATATCAATTTAGTTATTAGCCACGAGTAATTTTGTGACCATCACGGTCCTTTTTATTATTGGTGCTTTATATATGAGTCGGTTCTAAAAATGCTATACAAATGTTAGTGGATTTTTCAGTTGTGAAGGACGTAATAAGACAATAAATAGTTAAAAGCAATCAATCACTGTTAAGCAGAAGGAAAGGTGCCAGAAGAGCAAGTCTGAGAGTACAACATCTCCAGTCAGCATCTCTGGCATTAAGCTATAAATAAGAAGACAGTATCCCTTTGGCTGGCTTATGTAGGCGTTGTGAGCATTCTGTAGATTAGCTTCCTTACAAAAGCTTCTTTCAGATTTGATCAAGGAGAGTGACAGCAGCAAATTGGTCAAGTTTTAAGAAGTGCTTTGTAGCTGGCCACATCAAATACCAAAGAAAGTAATGAACTGATTCTCTCTGCAATTGATTTAATTGCATAAGGCAAAAGGGACTAGCCATACTAATTATTTCCCAAATATTTCTAGATCATTCTACAACTTTTTGTTGCGTATCCTATCTTTACATTGAAGGGTATGAAATTCTGGAGTTTAATTTTCTCAGCTGCTATTAACAGCTGGTTGTACATTTGCATTTAGATTTGGGGGTGATTTTGCTCTGGTTGCTGTATATTAACAGTGTCAAAAACATAGAGGACAGATTTTCAACATATTTGTGATTGAATTCTTATGGAATGACTTTTTTTTTCCTAAAATGGCAAAGAAAGGAAATCTCCTTCTCTCACAGTCTTTCAACTTTATGTGAACAAATGGGGGTAGAAACTGGGATGTGTTGTGTCCGTTTTTCAGATGTATAATGGGCACCAAACACACTGGGTGCGATTCTCCGTTCCTGAGACTAAGTGTTGACGCCGGGGCAGGATTTGTGGACTTCTACAACAGCAAAATTGGCATTGCGCCTGGACCGATTCAGCGACCATGGAGGGGCTGCCACCGATGTCATGTGTAGCACGACCGATTTCAATAAATGAAAGGTGGTGTCTGATTCGCCGGCTCCGTGATTGACACTCAGGAGGCTAACAAGCCGCATTTACAGACTTCACTCCCCACACACCCTCCTCCCAGCCAACAAGATGGCATTGGTTGCGCTGGAGTGCCCCCATCCAGTTGATGGGTCGGCTGGGGCCAGAGGGCACCTAGGGGGTAGCCCTAAGTGCACAGTGGGCAGTCGGCGGCATGCGCAGCTGCATGGTTGCCTTGAATGCTGCGGCAATAGTGATCTGTGTTGGTCCACCCCGACCCCATAGCCCACCTCCTGGCCACCCCCTGCTACTCTCCTCCCCAGCCTTGGCAGAAGCCTCCCGGCCAGCGGCACAACTGTCAACACACTATGGCGATATCAGACACTTTCCGTACCCCCTCTCTCCCCCTCAGCAGCCATGTTTCACCATTTTTGAAAGCACAATCGCGGAGGCCCCAGAGAATACCGGGTCAGGCCCACTAATGATATGCAAACGGCACTTACAATATGCGCAGAATGGAATGCATTGATGCCGTTGTCGAGGCACCGGAGAACCCACGCCCACCACAATTTTGGTGTCAAAACTGATTCTCCGCCTAATTGCCTTTCCCGATTTTGGCATTGGCCGACGGAGAATACCGCCCACCAATCTCCCAGGCGGGAAATTAAGCACATAAATTAGAGGCTCTTAAGGAGCCTCCCGCTCTACAAAATGTGTTTGCGATGAGCAGGCCAGATACTGGGCTGGCTGTGTTTAGAGTTCTTCAGCGAGTCTCACGGTAGTCAATTGTGGGTTACTTTTTAAATTGGGAAAAGTCCTTACTGTGGAGTCAGGAGAGGACATTGACTGAGTGAGGGGGGACCACTGCCTTCTCAATCAGCCAGATTGCCTCCCTGATACCTTAACTGAGATCAATCCCCCAGGATGCAACTGAGGCGTCTCTGCCAGTACCTCAAAATTGAATTTTTATCATCGGCCAGGATGCCTGCAGGGGGCTTGACAGGCACAAGCATCTCATTTGGAACATGTAGACAAGACCTGAGACCCAAGGTCCAATTTTCAGACAGCATTAGGCCCTTGTTCAGATGATTACACAGTCCAGGTTCAAAATTGGACCATGCCAAATTTCTACTGCATTCAATTGAGTGTACTTGAAGTTTAAGGTTACTTGAAACACTATTGGACTCCTTGCAGGTGATATTGTTCCTCTTGCCTGACATAACATAAGCTTCCTATTCATTGCTGCACGACTACAGTCTGTTATAAAGCAAAATCTAAACTAAGCAACCGTAAACTTAATCTGTAATATTTTACTGTTAGCAGACGGCTAATTCTTGTAATATAACATCCTGAGGCTTTTGGCAGTGCACAGAAATTCTATCCTACCTGCAGTCCATTGTTTTCAACAGTACCACTCAAATTTAGTGAAACAAATACAATATTAAACTATTAAAACATCAGAATTAGTCGTTAATCCCAAGCTACAAAAAATAGCTAAAATTCAAATTAAAATAACAAGAAAAGGGTTTAATATATTGGGCTCGATTAAACGGAAATAAAACAGAGTCCTATGTCGAGCGCGATTGGTCAAGTGTTTCCGGTTGTAAGCACCAGGAAAGTCCTGGCTATCTGACGGGTGCCTGTTTCATTTTGGCAACTCTGCAGGGAATGCCCTGCCAAGGCCACACTTAGTCACATGTTCTGCTTGCCAGTGCAGGAAGAGCTGGCGCCCCGATAGCGAGA
Organism: Scyliorhinus canicula; assembly: GCF_902713615.1. Lineage (NCBI taxonomy): Eukaryota > Metazoa > Chordata > Chondrichthyes > Carcharhiniformes > Scyliorhinidae > Scyliorhinus > Scyliorhinus canicula. The sequence continues at coordinate 27,402,586 of NC_052161.1, read as the reverse complement.
CCCCACCCCCTAACACGACACCAGGGTCCTCCAAATGCCCCAATTCACCTTATAAGGAGGATATCAAGTCCCCAACACCCCACCTAATAAGGGCAGGGCACGCCAAGGCCCAATCCCCAGTGTGGGCAAAATGCCACCTGGGCACTTCCAGCCTAGCATGGGATCCAGATCGTGACGTCTCACGAGATCACGTTAGGTATCGCCAGGGGTGGCAAGTTAGGTAAATCCCATTTGAGGCTTCTCGCGAGATTTACGAGCTGCGTCACACCCGGTTCGGGCCCGGCTGTTAGATTTTGGCCATTGTTTCACCTTTCCCTTCATTCTCACTTTATCCACTTTAAAATCAATGTGCTTAAAAAGAGACCTGGATTTGTGACATGGCGGGATTTATAAAATTGGAAAGGGTCAAATTTGCCCTGAGAGGATCAATACAAGGGTTCTATAAACGATGGCAGCCTTTTCTGGACTTCCTGGCTCAAAGATAGGTAACTTGGTCAATAGCAGCAGAATTCTAAAAAATTAAACCAATCTGAGAATCTATTTTTGAATATTGCTCCCTGCGTCCCCCTCCCACCAACCCCCCCCCCCCCCCCCTTCAAACTGGATACAGGAAAGGAAGAAAAAAAGGCAAGTACAGGTTTTAAATTTAAACCTTATAAAATTTGTAGAAAAGTAATGAAAAGATTGCCTTTACTTTTTTTTTTGAAATAATTTTTATTGAAAAATTTTGAATTTATACAACAATAACGCACCAGAGTAAAATACCAAAAATAACAATTCTGTAACTTTATATTGTGTTAATTTGCGTTGTTGTTAAAATGCTGTGTTGTTCATGGAGGTGGGACGAATGTTTATGATTGTTAATATTATTGTTATTTTTGGTATTTTACTATGGTGCGTTATTGTTGTATAAATTCAAAATTTTTCAATAAAAATTATTTCAAAAAAAAAAGTAAAGGCAATCTTTTCATTACTTTTCTACAAATTTTATAAGGTTTAAATTTAAAACCTGTACTTGCCTTTTTTTCTTCCTTTCCTGTATCCAGTTTGAAGGGGGGGGGGGGGGGTTGGTGGGAGGGGGACGCAGGGAGCAATATTCAAAAATAGATTCTCAGATTGGTTTAATTTTTTAGAATTCTTTCACGGGATGTGAGCAATGTTTGCAAGACCAGCATTTGTTACTCATCCCTAATTGCCCTTGAAAAGGTAGTAAGTAGTGAGCCGGCTTCTGCTGCAGTCCACGTGGCGTAGGTACACCCAGAATGGAGGAAGGGAGTTCCAGGATTTTGACCCAGTGACAGTGAGGGAACTCGGTAGTGATCTCATGCATCTGCTACCCTTGTCCTTCTAGGTGGTACACGTTTGGAAGGTGCTGTAGAAGGAGCCTTGGTGAGTTGCTGCAGTGTATCTTGTAGGTGGCATTCTTGTAGATCGAGTGTGCTGTTTTGTTGTGGATGGTGTAGAATTCCTGAATGTTGTTAGAGCTGATCTCATTCAGGCAAGTGGAAAGTAGTCCAGGGTGGAATAGTGGTAATGCCTCTGTACAGAGGCCTATGCTAATTCTTTAGGGACACAGGTTCAAATCCCACAATGACAACTGTTCAAATAAAAAAAACCATATGGTTCACTAATGTCCTTTAGAGAAGAAAATCTGCCATCCTTATCTTGTGTGGCCTCCATGTGAATTCAGGTCCAAAGCAGTGTGGTTCATTCTTACCTACCCTCTGAAATGAGCTGACAACACACTGCAAGGCTAATTTAATGGTGGGAAATCAAATGCTGGCTTTTCCAGCGATGGCCACAGCCCATGAAAGAATAAAGTAAATAAAACACTTGTGTCTTGTGGACAGTGGACAGGTTTTGCAGAGTCAGGAGGTGAGTTACTCACCATGGAATTCCCAGTTTCTGACCCGTTCTTGTAGACATTTATATGGCAAGTCCTGTTCAGTTTCTGGTCATTGGTAACTCTCAGGAAGTTGATAGTGGGAGATTCAGCAACGATAATGCCATTGAATGTTAAGGGGGACAATTGGATTCTCTCTTGCTGTAGTTGATCACTTCTGGTACTTGTGTGGCATGCATGTTACTTGCCGCTTATCAGCCCAAGCCTGAGTGTTGTCCAGGTCTTGCTGCATGTGATCACCGTGTGCTTCAATATCTGAGGAATCATGAATGATGCTGAACATTGTGCAGTCATCAATAAACATCCCCACTTCTGATTTTATGATTGAGGAACGGTCATTGATGAAGCAGCTGAAGATGATTGAGTTGAGGACACAACCCTAAAGAAAAGGAAGTCTCTCTTCAGCCAATTAAATGCTGATGACTAATGCTGCTGTGTTAAGTCAGATATTTTAAGTGCTACAAACTGGAAGAATTGACATGACACAAGTTAATGAGTGGGGGATCTCTGGAGCTTGACTCTGCCAAGACAAAACAATGACATGAAGATTGGAAATAGCCTGAAGCCCAGGACCACTAGACTTCATGAGAAGTGAAAAGCTACTGATGGTATACAGCAGAAATGATAGAAATATAGATCCATCCACAGATCTTTACTAGTCCACCAGAAATTGAATGCACACAGTACACCTCACTCTAGGTAATCAGCACTGGAGCTGTGTTCTTTTTCTGTAGAGGTGTGCTCAAGACTTAAGATCATTTTATCCTGTTTTGTTGCTTTATCTAATAATTTCAGATGGTCTAGAGTTTGAACTTCTCAGCTGTGTTAAGAACAAATCACAGGGCTGTACGTTTAGGTGCATTTAAAATTTAGGCCCCTTCCAATCTTATCCACGTCTGAATTTAGTTTGTTCGCAGTCAGCCATTGCAGCGAAACCATGGGTGTTAAAGTGTGCATTTGTAAACCAACAATTGGTACCGTGAAATAATTCCCCCAAAGAATTTCAATGTTCTCCGCAACAGATTGGGTCAAATCTCACTCTTCCTGCTCTTACATTCATCATTATCAGCACAGTTGCTTCACAGCGCCAGGGTCCCAGGTTCGAATCCCGGCTTGGGTCACTCTGTGTGGAGTTTGCACTTCCTCCCCGTGTCTGCGTGGGTATCCTCCAGGTGCTCCAGTTTCCTCCTACAGTCCAAAGATGTGCAGGTTAGGTGGATTGGCCATGCTAAATTGCCCTTCGTGTCTAAAAAAGGTTAGGTGGGGTTACTGGGTTACGGGGATAGGGTGGAGGTGTGGGCTTAAGTGGGATGCTGTTTCCAAGAGTCGATGCAGACTCGATGGTCTGAATAGTCTCCTTCTGCACTGTAAATTCTATGTTCTATTATCAAAAGAAAGGATGAAACAAAGATTATATGAAAATCGGTCAAGATGAAAGATACCAATCCACAATGACCATGAAGAAATGATGAGTGATGTTTTTGGTTTGGTGTGAATGGAGGAGGATTTTCCACAAAAATGTTGATTCCATTTTTCCCTCCATTTCTAAATTGATGCAAATCTCCTTCAATTTGTTTTAACAATTTAAGATTGCATTTAAAATGTTACGCATATTGAAAATCAAAAGTAATTGAAAGCTAACATTTGTACACAGTAAAGGAAGTGTAATCAAAAGAAATAGATACAAAGACTGAAAATGAATATTTCTGAAGCAGTTTTTTTGTTAACTGAACATTGCTAGGGATGCCTAGCCAGCTCTCAGCAGTGGCTAAGATTCTAAACCAGAGGTTGAAGGTGGTGCAGAAAGATTGATTCATTCCAGGTGTAATAATATAAGAACTAGGGCTCGGCAATTTTATAAACAAACTTTATTAAAAGAAAAGAAAACAATATTTAAACTTTTAAACTTCAACCCTAACAATAATATGTAGTCTCTTAACCTTAACACACTCGTTTCCATTAAACAACACTGTATCAGAACATACAAGCAATCATGCCACTTTCACAGGAAGACAAAGGCAACACGTGCATTTACAAAAGCTATTTTTGTTCCGGTGGGGGCATTCGTTCTGAACCCATTTTCCTAACTCTGCCTCGGTTGCATTTTTCATGACCTTCTTGGTCAATTTCCAAAACCTTCTGCTCTTTAACAGTTCAGAACAGCATTATTTCTCTCTATCTCTAAGCTCCACCCAGCTCCTGAAACAAAGGTTGTCTGCTGGGGTATCCAGGCTTGAATCTTGGCTGTTTGATTGCCCGTTTATAAAAAAGAACAGGGCCACGCTATTGAAATGCAACTAACCTCTCATTGGCCATCAGACTCTAAAATGGGCTAATGGCTGGTCAGACAGGAGTGGCCCGAAGAACAATGGATCTGGGGCATCCTGTGTATTCCCACTAATGAGTTTAAGTCTGACTGGGATAATGTAATTAGGACAGATGTGGCCGTATCCCTCTGACTCCATGCTCGCAGTGTTGTTCCCCCTCAGTCTGCTCAACCCCTAAATTGCCTGCTTCATCTGCGATATAATTTCTGGACCCAATTTCCTAATAGAGAAAATTTCCTAGAGAAAAATGAACCATCAATATACACAGATGGAGTTGTTCCAGAAATGATAATGTAAGAAATAGGGCTTAGATATTTTATAAACAAACTAAATTGCCTGCTGCATTTTGGTCTCATTTCTGAACCTAATTTCCTTATGTCTCCCTCGTGGAACAATATTGCTGCATCTTTTGGCAAACAGTGCAGTGCGACAGCCACCATTTGCGGAGAGAGATGCAAAGTTGATGCTTTAGACTCCTTGATCTTACATCAAAACTGCAAGATGTTAGAGGTCCCTGCTGGAGTGAGCAGAATATCCCCAATGTGGGCAAAGCTGGAAGAGAGGTGACAGTGATTGAACCCGGGTCCTCAGCATTGTAGGCGGCAGTGCTAACCATTGTGCCACCTTGCTGCCGATCAGTGGGTATGATTAGCAGACAGGCTTCTGGGTCATGACCTGGTGAGCACCACTCAGCTGCTATTGTATGTCAGGTGGAGGCAGCGACATTTAAGGGAGACAGCAGTCGGGTTTCTGCTAGATCCCGAGACTCAGTTGGCCCCCAGCCAGATGCCGAACCTCTGGACTCTGGCGGTTGATAAGCCAGAGTCGTGAGATTCAGGAGGGGATGTCAGCAACATTCCTGCAGCTGCAGGGCTGATTAGAGGAGTCTCAAAGGCTTCAGGTGCAGAAGATGGTGCCAGAATTACGTGGACCTCAGGCCTACACTCCTAGGGTAGCGATCTCTATGGAAAATCTGAGGTACAATGTCAAAAACATTAGTGGTGGAGTCATGGGGCCTTCCACCAAGGAAACACAGGTGGTCTCCAGTACTTCTGACTCTATCCCCCTACCCTCTCCCCCCCCACTCTTGACACCGGCGCATCACAAAGGCAGCAGGCAGAACAGGGTGGCATGGCAATGCCTGTGACACAGGTAAGTCAGCCGGGACACTCCCACTCCAGGCTCTCCAGGGACGTGTCAAGAACATCAAAGGACACAGGGCATGGAAGGCAGCAGGCCGCCTCCACCTCTGATGTGCATTCTGGGGAGACACTTAGATATAGCAATAACCACAATCTTAAGAAGTTATAGGAGCAGTGAATGGGCACTGATGATGTCTGTCATTTAAACCTTTATAATAGAGTGGGCCTCTCTTCCTTTCTGGACTTGCTTCCTACTACAGGCCCCCCAAGAGACACCACCAGTGAGAGCCCATGAAACCCACAGTGACAGCATGGAATGCACTCCCCATCGCTCAATGGACACAGATATACTCCTCCTCCCCCACAAGCTGTCTGATCGGGGTCTGATCGCGCTGTCAGTAGAAAGAAAGAAGTCAGACATAATCAGAACTTGAGCAGCATCACAGCTTTCCTCACAGCGAGTGGCTATCGCTCTCCTGCCTTGAATACTAACCCGCTGACACTGCCAACACAGGCCCATCACCTTGGTGTGATGGCACATAGACCCTTGGAGGGGGAACAGGGTGATCAGGGAAGTGTGATGTTAAGGGCGTTGATCTGACGGACACAGAGGCTCCTGTCATGTGAATCTGGAGGCTTTGAGTACTTCCCTGGTCTGCATGGTTTGTCGAACCCTTGCCGCAGCCTGATCTCCATCCCGCGGTTCTCCTCGGTCTTGCCCACTGCCCTCTCCTAGTCCTCCTCCTCCTCAGGTGAGGCTGCATGTTCCTCCTCCTCCTCCTTGTCCCGCATGTTGGCTGCTGCTGTGTCAGGTTTTGGAGGGCACAGCAGACGGCAACAAAGCGGGAGACCCTCTGGGGGCTGTATTGCAACGCACCACCGGAGCAGTCCAGGCAACGGAACCGCATTTTTAGCAGCCTGATGCATCACTCAATTACATTACGGGTGGCAGCGCAGGTCTCATTGTAACGGGCCTCCACCTCAGTCTGGGACCTTCCCATTAGGATGATGGCCAAGTGGTTATAGTGGCCTGACATGCTGGACACTCAATGGGATGTGAAATGGAATGGAAACACCCAAGAAAAGAAGGCAATCGACAACATTGAAACCACAGCCTATTGAAATTTCAATAGGCATAAATGGTCTTTAAACAAGCAAGTACAATGGGGAAACTTCAAGGAAGCTGAAATGGGCCTAAAACTGGTTAGTAAAAAAGGGAAATTTCAAGGGGAGTAAAATGGACTTCCAGGAGACAAGTTGTAGCATTGGAGCATGTCTCTGTTCTGTGAGAGTTTTGTGGACAGACTGGTTGCAGTTGTGGGTTGCCCTGTTATGGGTGTTCACAAGAGATATAGGTGGCTTCAGTTTTTCACATGGCCAAACTGCCGCCCACCCCTCTCCCCTCCAGCCAACCTCCAACCTGGTCCCCTCCAGCTCCTCAACTCCCAGCCCCCTTGAAGGACTTTCCCCACGGCGCCTGGCCAGCAGCTATTCTGCCCTTCAGCTGCATCTAGATAAATGGAAAGTCGACTCACCTCCTTGCTCCCCTCAGTGTCCATGGCATCTGGTTGGCGCTTCTGCAGAGCAATACTGAATGACGCCTGCGTGACTTCCCGCTGGGGAGAGGTGGGTGACTCCCGGGCTGTCGTTGCATTCAATTTTAATCTCGCTAATAAGATTAAGGTGAAGGCAAAGGATGTGATCAGGGGCGGGATTCTCCAACCCCCTCGCCGGGTCAGTGAATCGCCGGGGGGCGGTGTGAATCCCGACCCCGCCGGCTGCCAAATTCTCCGGCGCCCGGGATTTGGTGGGGGTGGGAATCGCACCGCGCTGGTCGGACGCCGCTGGTAGCGCACGAAAACCATTCCGGCGCCGGCCTAGCCCCTGAAGATGCAGAGATTCCGCACCTTCGGGGCGGCCTGATGCCAGAGTGGTTCACGCCACTCCTTCGCGCTGGAGTTGCCCGCCCCGCCGATTCCCGCAGAATCCCACCCCAGGATCCTGATCATGCCAAATGGAGCGGGCCGGGAGAATAGTAAACTGTTTGGCGCCCTGCACAAACCCCGCTTTAGGGCTTTGCCGCTATTCTCCAGCATAGTGGGATTGGAGCCACGCACAACGTGGCCAGAGAATCCCCTCTTCTTATTTTACTTTGCGTTCATTTCTGAAGTCTGTAGGCATTTTCCCGCCCAAGTCACTTTTTCATGGATGGAGCTTGGAACTAAAACCGAGAAGAATCAGGAAGAATTCAGTAGCAGATGATACTAAGATTTGTGGAGTTGCAGATAGCGAGGCGGACTGCCAGAGAATACAGCAGAATATAGATAGATTGGAGAGTTGGGCAGAGAAATGGCAGATGGAGTTCAATCGAGGAAAATGCGAGGTGATGCATTTTGGAAGATCTAACTCAAGAGCGGACTATATGGTCAATGGAAGAGTCCTGGGGAAAATTGATGTCCAGAGAGATCTGGGTGTTCAGGTCCATTATACCCTGAAGGTGGCAACGCAGGTTGATAGAGTGCTCAAGAAGGCATACAGCGTGCTTGCCTTAATCGGACGGGGTATTGAGTACAAGAGTCGGCAGGTCATGTTACAGTTGTATCGGACTTTGGTTAGGCCACATTTGGATACTGCGTGCAGTTCTGGTCGCCACATTACCAGAAGGATGTGGATGCTTTAGAGAGGGTGCAGAGGAGGTTCACCAGGATGTTGCCTGGTACGGAGAGTGCTAGCTATGAAGAAAGGTTGAGTAGATTAGGATTGTTTTCATTGGAAAGACAGAGGTTGAGGGGAGACCTGATTGAGGTCTACAAAATTATGAGAGGTATGGACAGGGTGGATAGCAACAAGCTTTTTTCCAAGAGTGGGGGTTTCAATTACAAGGGGTCACGATTTCAAGGTAAGAGGGGGAAAGTTTAAGGGAGATTTACGTGGAAAGTTTTTTACGCAGAGGGTGGTGGGTGCCTGGAATGCTTTGCCAGCGGAGGTGGTAGAGACGGGCACGATAGCATCATTTAAGATGCATCTGGACAGATATATGAATGGGTGGGGAACAGAGAGAAGTAGGCCTTGGAAATAGGCAACAGGTTTAGATAAAGGATCTGGATCGGCGCAGGCTGGGAGGGCCGAAGGGCCTGTTCCTGTGCTGTAATTTTCTTTGTTCTTTGTTCTACCATTGCATGTCAAACAGTAACCTGTGACCAGTTACGGCAATTTTTAAAACAAAATATTTACCCTTAAAAAATAAAACCATTTGCATTAAAGCAAAAGAAAATGTCATTGCATCTGCATGTACTTCAACACAGAGCAATAAATTTACAAGTCTCTGACACGCGACGTCAGTTTGCTTATCCATCCCACTTTAGTGCTGGTCACACTTCCTGGAGGCTGCCGTACGTTTTTAGAATGCTGGTTAAGGCTGTTGTGTTTCTGTTGCATCTTAGACCTAGAATTATCTGATGTTTCTGGTTGTGGTATTGTCCTGATATGACATCTGTTTCATCGCACTGGCATGCCATCTGGTGTTTGTACTTGATAGGATCTTAGTTCTGGGCATATGCTGACAATTCGTGCTGCATTACATGTGTCCTCACTCACAGATTATACATTCGTAGACATTTACGGGTCAGAGGACCATTCAGCCCATCATGTCCACAGTGGTCAACAAAGATCTGACTACACCAATCACAGTTTCCAATGCTTGGCCCATAGCCCTGGGGCTTACGGCAATGCGAGTGAATAGCTAAATGTTTCTTAAATGCTACGAGAGTTTCTGACACAGCTACACTTTCAGACAGTGAGTTCCAGACTCCCACCATCCTCTGAGGGAAAAGGGCCGGGATTCTCCCCTACCCGGCGGGGCCGGGGGTCCCGGCAGGCCCGAGTGGCGCCAACCACTCCGGCGTCGGGCCTCCCCAAATGTGCGGAATTCTCCGGCCGGCGTCGGGGCTGGACGAAAGGCCTTCGCCGGCTCGCGCATGTGCCGGTGCGTCAGCTGCCGCTGTCGTCACCACCGGCGCTTGCGCGGTAGGGGGGTTTCTCTTCCACCTCCGCCATGGTGGAGGCTGTGGCGGCAGCGGAAGAAAAAGAGTGCCCCCATGGCACTGGCCCGCCTGCCGATCGGTGGGCCCCGGGGTCCGATCGGCCCACGCTCCCCCCAGGACCCCGGGGGCTCGCTCACGCCGCCAATCCCGCTGGAGGATTGGCCTCTCAGCGGCGGGACTTCGACCCATCGCGGGCCGTAGAATCGCCGCAGGGGGCTCGCCGATCGGCGCGGAGGGCACGCCGGTCGGCGTGGCGCGATTCCCGCCCCCGCCAATTCCCGGGTGGTGGAGAATTCCGGCCACGGTGGGGGCAAGATTTGTGCTGGCCCTGGGCGATTCTCCGACCCTGCGGGGGGTCGGAGAATTTCACCCAAGGTTTCTCCTTGACTCCCCTCTTAGCCTTCTACCTCTCATCTTAAATTTATAAATCCTGGTTATTGATCCCTCTACTAATGGAACAAGTGCCTTCCTATTCACTCTACCTATGAGTCGGGTGTTGTACTCACGCTTTCTGTCCGATGTTCAGGTTGGGTACTTCTTTACCCTCATGACGATCATGGGCATCTTTCCTCTTCCTCTGTTTGTTGATCAATGTATCACTTACTCCTGGGAATATCACCGATTGATGTCCAGGGAGATTTTCCACACTTGCTTGCCGAATAGTAATTTAGCAGTACGGTGAAGTGTGCACGTTGGGAATGGGTAAGTGTCTTACCTTCAAATAAAGAACCCACATTATTGCTTCACCAATGCTTCTGTATGATTGGTGCAATTACGTCAAAAAAAAAATGACATTCAAAAATGTTTAATTGGCTGTGAAATGCTTGAGAGATAACATGAAAGGTGCTATATAAATGCAAGTCTTCCTTTTTCAATCATACAAGAAATCATGGTGCCCCTGCAGTGCAGAAGGAAGCCATTTGGCCCACCGAGTTTGCACCAACCCCTCTGAAAAAGTACCTGACCTAGGCGCAATCCTCCACCCTATCCCCATTACTCCGTATCCCCACCCAACCTTTGAACTAAGGGGCAATTTAGCATGGCCAATCCAAGTAACCTGCACATCTTTGGACCGTGGGAGGAATGCGGAGCACCCAGAGGAAACACACGCAGACAATGGGAGAATGTGCAAATCCTACCCACAGCATCACCCGAGGTGGGAATTGAACCGGGTCTCTGGCATGTTTAGGTAGCAGTTCTAACTACTGTACCACCATGCCGAACTCATCAGTTATTCAGAAATGGGCTGTTTACAGGTGGTTAGGGTAAAAATGCGTATTTTTCTGTAATAAATCCTTTCCAGCTGCATTAATCAAACTGCACCAAGATACCATTCCCTAATGTATCAAAGACTATTACATGAACAATTGCCTATCAGACAGAGTATAACAGGGAGCAGGCCCTGTCAGCCATAGGTTAGTGACAATAGTCTCCACTTTGACTCAGTGGATTGTAGATTCAGGTCCCACTCTGGAACCTTGAGCATAAAACCGAGGTTGATAACTCCAGATGAGTATTGCACCATTGAAAGTGCTATTTTATAGATCAGCCATTAAACCAATGCCCCCTCAGCAGAGACATGTAAAAGTGAGAAAAGGCCATTCTGCTTGATTACATTGGTTTGTAGAAGATTTTATATCCGTTGATGTACAAATAAGTTTAAGTAAAAACATGACCAAAAATAAACCTTCTTAAAACTAGTGTAATTTTGAGCGCAGTTTGCGCACGGATCATCAATCGCTCCGAAAGCAAAAAGGCTTGGCAAATACAAATTGTACAGACAGCGAGATGATATTTTAAAGCTACTAAGAAATTTAAAACTGAAGATAGAACCGTAGAACTATGAACCAAGTAAGAAACTAAAAACCGAAGATGTTTAACACTGAAAATCATTCAATGGAAGCATTAAATCAAAATTCCAAATTAGTAAATGATGCTTTAATGTTCCTAGATTTATGAGCAAAGTGTATCTATTCACTTTTTTAAGGCTGATTTTACACAAGTTTCTAATTTTGATGGTAACTATTTCTCGACTCGCACCATGAATTGAATTGCAGCCATACTTGCATTGTCTGTCTAATTCATGACGTATTCTAACAGAAGAGAAAGACAAGAACATCCAACAATAACAGTGTAGATTTAGGATTTTGAACTTTTCAGTTTTATGTTGCGGGAAACTGTTTGATGTCGGGATTTAGAAAGCTGGCTGTTACCTTTGAGATTTACTATAAAGGGGAATGAAGAGTATTTTACTGAACTGGCACTTAATCCTGACTGTAATCAAGAGGGCTGCTTGTACACTTAATAATCCTTTAATTTTACTTTTGTCTTATGCTTTCAAACTACTGGCCAAAGGTATGATGGAAGTAGATGGTTTATATGGAATCTCCTCCTCAATGACATTCTAATGAAGATAGTAGGATCTCACACCCAACAACTTCCCTTGCCCTAGCCCAAGTAAATCAACTTTCACCTAAAGTTCCTAATTGCCTCAACCCTCAATCTGCAGATCTACGGCGCGATTCGAGCCGGGCCGGAGAATCGGCGCGACCGCGCCACGCCGCCCCGACGCCGGTGCCTGATTCTCCGAGGTGCGGAGAATCGGCGCCATTTGCGCCAGCGCGTTTGGCGAGGCGCCGGCCGCGGGCCGCTGGAATCGGCGGGGCTGCCGATTCTCCGGCCCGGATGGGCCGAGCGGCCACAAGGATATAACAGAGTCCCGCCGACACTGTTCACCCCTGGTCGCTGCCGGCGGGAACTCTGCGAGAACGGTCGGGAGCGGCCTGTGGGGTGGGGAAAAGCGCTCCTTCACCGGGGGGGGGGGGGGGGGGGGGGGCGGCCTCCGATGGGGTCTGGCCCGCAATAGGGGTCCACCGATTGGCGGGCCGGACTCTCCCCCCCAGGCCTACTTTGTTGCGCGGCCGGCCTCTGAACCCCGACGCCATGTTGAGTCGGGGCCGACGCGCTGAAGAAATCCCCCGCGCATGCACAGGTTGGTGACATCGTTCATGACGGCATGAACACTTGGGCTCCATTTTGGAGAATCGCCCCCCCCTAATCTATCACCACTTATGCTCTTCCTGCGGTTCACCTCGTCAGTGAGACTTGCACCTAGCCTCTCAACTCTATTCATACTAAACTGCTGACCACCAACATCTCCTGTTAGACCCCATTTCAGTTGGTATTTTAAATGGTTCCCTCTTCTTAGGTACTGTCCCGCTCTTTCCAAATCTGCCGCCATCATCCCTTTCTCAATAAACCTACCCTCAATCACTATCCTTACAAACGATCACTTCATTGACAACTTCCCCTTTCCTTTCCAATGTCCTCGTATATGTTTTTGTCTCTCAACTCAGTGCCCACATCTCCATGTTTAAACTTCTCCTATTAGGTTGCAATCCTCCCACCCGAAAAAACCTTGATCATAGGCTCAAGCAACATCCTATGTGACGGTCGTTGTGCGGCAGTGTCCTCCTGGTCCTTCTCAACCTCTGTGCAGTTTTTCATACTGTTGGCCCCACCACCCTCCTTTAATACCTCCCTCTGTCTAGCTGAGTGGGCTTGGTTTCATTCTTACTTATCCAGCGGTAGTCAGATAATTCCCTGGAATAATTTATCTTTGCCTACCACACCACTATAGTTGTAGTCCCCAAAGGATTTATCCGTGGATGCCCTCCTATTTCTTACTTACATGCTGCTCTCTGGCAACATCATCTGAAGGCATAATGTCAACATCCACATGTAAGCAGATCACACCCTGCTATACCTCACCACCACTTCTCCAGACCCCTCCACTGCATTTGTGTTTGCTCAATGTGCTCGTCTGACATCCAGTGATGGGTGAACTGCTGATTTCTTCAGTTAAATATCAGGAATGTTGAGGTTCATGTCTTTAGTCCCTATCATAAACTCCATTCTCCCGCCCCTTACTGGCCATGATCTCAGACTGGACCAGACTGATTGCAAGCTTATCATTCTATGTGACTCTGAGCTGAACTTCCAATCCATATATCCCTTCCATCACAAAGACTGTCCACTGTCCACTTCCATAACATTGTCCATCTATATCCCTGTCTCAGTCTGTTGCTATCTTCAATCTCTACTGTTACAGTGTTCCCTTGGACTGGCCTTGCATCTTCCATCCTCCACGTACATGAACTCATCCAAAACTCTGCTTCCTCTACTCTCATTTATACCAAGTCTTGTGTGCGTACACATCATCCAAACCTGCCCCCCCCCCCACCCCCACACCTTCATGTACACTGACCAACATTCACTCTTGCCCCACAGTTGCCTCAGATTTGAAATGCTAATTTTTATGTCCAAATTCCATTGCCTTGCCCCTCTGTATCCCAGTAACCTCCTTCACACAGAGGGTGGTGAGCATCTGGAACAGGTTGCCAGAGGCAGTGGTAGAGGCGGGAAGATTTTGTCTTTTAAAAAGCCATTAGATAGTTACATGGGCAGGGTGGGTACAGAGGGATATGGGCCAAATGCAGGCAAGCGGGACTAGCTTAGTGATAAAAACTGGGCGGCATGGACAAGCTGGGCCGAAGGGCCTGTTTCCATGCTGTAAACATCTATGACTCTATGACTATTACTCCAGCCACAGCCTGTGGGCGGTGCTGGCCCAGAGCTTGAAGGATAAAATACTGTTAGAAGCAGGCAGGCACACTTGGCCATCGAGCATTAAGCGTGTTAAAATGTGACCACAGCATTGGCATCAACAGGGAGGTAAGTCTACCAACCCAATTTAATGTCGCTAGTGCCTCTTTATTGTGGATTTAGGGAAATTAAAATCAACCTCAATGGTTTGGAAATGAGACTGTTTTAATTCTCGACAGGAGTTTTATATTTTTCATTGGGAATGGAAATTCTATATAAAATGCCTCCTCCTTGGTTGCCTTCGACTAACAACACAATGGAAGACTTGGGAGGCACAAACAAATGTCCTGGCATTTCCTTAAATAACATTCAAAATTCAGGAGAGCAGCCTCCCCATTGAAACTAGTAAACAAGTTAGTATTGAAACCTGGTGGCTGGCAGAAGTGTCCTTCATTGTTTTGGCAAAGGAAGGATTCTGCTGAAAACAAGCTGGGTGACTCATTCGCAGTCTAATGAAATTGCCGTATTGTCTCTAAAATATTGACCACGTTAGAATCTTACAGGTTTCGAAGTGAAAGACTGTACTTGGTCAGGAAGGTGAACTACAATTTTTCAGAATTTTACAAGGTAATAATTTAAATACAACTATGACCTAAATTGGCTCCAGAGCTTTTGGCAACCATTCTGAAAACCAGATGATAGATGATAATTTTGAGAGAGAGAGAGGGCAGCTTTATTGCAACATCCGACTAAAAACAGCCAATAGGTAATAGGCTGCAGCAATAGAGACTGAACAATTGCCTATCAGACAGAGTATAACAGGGAGCAGGCCCTGTCAGCCATAGGTTAGTGACAATAGTCTCACTTTGAATCAGTAGATTGTTGATTCAGGTCCCACTCTAGAACCTTGAGCATACAATCGAGGTTGATAACTCCAGATGAGTATTGCACCATTGAAAGTGCTATTTTATAGATCAGTCATTAAACCAATGCCCCCTCAGGAGAGACATGTAAAAGTGTGCCATGGCAATATATTGAAGGTGAAAAAGTGTGTTCTTCCCCTGTGACCTGGCCAATATTGAGCACTCTGATCACAGGAATAGATTCTCTGGTCATCATGGATTTGTTGCGTATGGGAACTTGCTGTGCGCAAATTGATTTTCGTGGTTCCTAGATATTATAACTATGGCAACACTTGAAAAGTACTTCATTGGCCGTAAAGTGCTTTGGGTCATCCTGAAGTTGTGAAATATGCTATATAAATACAAGGCTGGGATTTTCCTCAGTCGTTAGACCTCGCGAGACGTTGGGATCTGGGTCCTGGTGGTGCAAGATTAGGTGAGTTAAAAAACCCAATTAGATGTGCCAGCACAGATTGAACGGCCACAGGGCATCAATTGACCTAGCCGAGGAGACCCCAGGCCAGCGGCAAGTAGTACTGGGCCCAACAAACGGGGACGAGACGTATCAGCATTTGGGGGAGTCTCCCCAGGAAATCAGGTGGTCGGCCTTTGGCAAGGTTGGCACCCTGGCACTGCAGGGCCCTCCCACGCACCTTGGCACCTTGGTACAGCCAGACTGACACCCTGGCAGTGCCACCTGGGTACCCTGGCAGTGCCAGGGTGCCCAGGTATCACTCCCAGACTGGCAGGGGCACTGCCAGGATGCCAGGCTGGCAATACCAAGGTGCCAAGCAGGCATTTTGCCCACACTGGGGAATGGGCTGGATGCACATTGCCAGCATGAACTGGGGTATTGGGGGGCTCGCAGACCCATCTTCAGGTTAATTGGGGTATTTGGGGGGACGGCAGCTCGCGGGGAGGTCAAGAGATCAGGTGCCATTTAAAAATGGTTACCCGATCTCCTCCTGCATCACCGAGCTCCGCTCGCTGGAGCTCCTTAGTGCAGGAAATGATGTTGAGTGCATTCCCCACTGGGGCACAAAATAGATAGTGGGATTGTTCCCAGCGCTACAAGCACTGGGTACATCCCACCCAGAACAGATTCTGATTTTTTTGGTTAGATCGTGGACATGTATCAGATGTATCAGTGACATCAAGTAATCGTGTTCAACTCTCTCTCTCTCGAAATGAACACACTATACTCAAGTGACATACCTACTCTGTAGCCTGTCTTATATCTAGAGTTAATAATGCAATCCAACACAAGTACCAGAGTAAGACTACAGTCTGTCTAGGAAGACAGGTTATATACCAGCAGCCACTCCAAGGGTACACCGATCATGGTGGCAATATGAAGCATGGTAGCAGTGGCGATAACACCAATCTCGCCATTGATGCAACCATGGCAAGGTAGTGAAGAAACATTTGGTAGCAGTTCATAGTTACAACTCAATGGAAGCAGGAGACAAGCTGGATAGAAGTAATGATGTCAGGACCCAGTGAGCCGTACCCTGGCAGTCCCTACCCTGCCTGTTTGAATGTCTTGAGGTCCTGCAGAGAGGCCACAAGTGGGAGTTATAGAAGAGGTACAATGCCAAACAGCATCGGCCTTCACGTTAAGGAGCAAAAGCATCAAGTCAGTTTTTTCCTTGAAGCTGTGGGTCCAGTAACAGATGTCGTTCTCCTGAAGCAGCATGAGGAAGTGTTCACTGCGATCTTTGACACCGTACTTAAAGTCTTTGACGAGTATTTCAGCCGAAAGAAAAATCTGGTGGTAGAGTGAGCCCACTTTAACCAAAATAATTTGTCTTCATATTGTCTTAGAGATTTGTCTCATTGTAGAAAATGATGTTGCCTTGTCTTCTTATCCTCAATTATTCTTCCCATTGCCCATGGTGGAGCAGCCTCATACAGATAAAAGGGTGGTAATGTTACATTGCCTGCAGAAAGAGACTATTCTTTCCAAAACACCATCAGGAAATCATCTTTTCCTCATTTAATGAAATGCTTCCAGGAAATGTGTTACTTTTTTTCTCATTGTTCATAGAGTGACTTCTAGATTGCCCTCCATTTTGAAGCTGGAGCTCCTCTGGGGAGGCAGTGTTCAGTCTCTGAAGAAACTATGCTGCTCTGCCCCTAGTAGCCTCTTTGTTGTCATAATATTCATCTATGTATATAATGGAGTTCAGACAGGCAGCGATTGACACACAGGATGACCAGTAAGCACACAGAACAGAGCAGCCAATCACCAGACAGGACACGACCCCTATAAAGTCAGAGGGCACCAGTTTTCCCGCTCTCTCGGGACCCAGCCTCTGAGACAGTCAGAGCTCGTAGGCTAGACAGTGCAAACACCATGTGGTAGCTAGTAAGTCTGGTCAGGCTAGCCTCAGGTCTCCAGTCAAGTCAGCATAGTGTCAACCCACAGTTGAACATGTATAATAGTTTAGATGTTAAATAAAATCGTGTTGCATCTCATCAAGTGTTGGAAGTCTGTCTCTCGCTACACTGCATCAAGTGCAGTCCACATCAACCCAGCCAGTCCAACACATAATTTGTGATGGTGTATGATACTTGACCTTGTCTGGCATCCTTCGGCTAATTCTGGTATTCCTCTCTTTTGGGGGTTTCCTTCCTTTCCTTACTTTGTGTAGTTAGCGTTCTGATGGGAGTCCCGATTTGGTATAATGTGTCTCGGGGGGGCTTTCCCTTACTGTGTTGGAGGGGGTGTGGAGGATCGTACCCCTCCCGCGACGCCCATTTGTTGGGTATCTCAATTAACTTTCCTCTCCTTGTGGGTGGGGTCTCGTTGGTGGAGGACGGCGTGAATCCTCTACTGTTGAAAGGGCAGTGCGCTACCTCAGATGTAGTGAGGTAGTGTCCGGTGTGTCGTGAATCCTGGCTTGGTATGGGTATCCTTGGCTTTCTAACTCTCATGTGTGATGGTGTACAGTGCCCGGACAGGTCTCGTAATGTGGTCGGTTTCCTCTTGTCCCCTTATGCTTTGGGCTTCCTTCTTGGCTGGGGTATCTCGAGAGGCTGAGTGAGGTTTCGAATGAACAATTGTTCTCTTTTTGATTTGTGGTGAGAGGCATGTGCCAGGGGCCCAATGTGCATGTGCTCGTGGTTGTATCCAGGTCCCTGTTATCCTGAGTTTTGTGAGAGCCACGAAGAATCCAGCACGAATTTTCAGGTTACAAAGAAATAACATTTATTTATAATAACATATATATATATACAACAGCTGCAGCAACTTCCCTTGCTGCTCACTCCTCTCTCTCCCTGGTTCCAAACTGGCCAGCTCTATTTATGCAGGGAGTCTGCTAATGATTTCTCCGCCCCCCCCCATTGGGGAATCTCATACTCCCAGAGGATTGTGGGATTGTCATTAGTCCCCAGCCAATGGTAAGCAGGCAGGTTATAACACTGAGGTTCCCTGATTTTGGTAGTGCTTCTACTAACCTGTCATTGTTAGTCTTGGGAAGTGCTGGCCACATCGATTATAATCTGAACCAACTGTATGACTATTTTCTGGACTTCCCTGCGTAATTGTGAGGAATGATGATTGGAGTTGGGGAATCTGTTGCGTCTGATGGTTACGTCTAATGCAGTCTTTTGGAACTGGTGTCCTCATTAATCTTTTTTGTTCTTCTGAAACTTTTGTCCCTGTTATTTCGGAGTTAAAGAATCACTGTATAAATGTACAGACAGATCTTGTACCCGAAAAGGACTTGTTATTGATGCCTCTGGTATGACTGGAGCTGGGGTAGATGTGTTGTGGCCGGCAACTGAACATGGCGCGGAGATCTTATCCTGGACTCCTGTGGGCAGTGCGCGCACTCGCTGCGCGGTGATGTGTGCGCCATTTCTCCATGTTTTTACGGCCTATTCCTCCTTTCCCTCATTACATACGGAAGCACCAAGCTTAATAATTATACTGATCCATCGGTATTGTTGTTCTCCTGTCCTCTTCTGTATTATCTTTGCTCAGACATTTGTGCTCTGCTGTACCATTCCTGAGGTTTTACTGCGTTGCTTGTTAAAATGGAAAATCTTCAATAAAAGTATATACCTTGAACAAAGAAACGTAATGTAAAAAGTCAAAACAGAGGGCTGAATAACTTACTCCGGCGTAGTCGGTGGGACCCGCACCTGGAGGCCTTCTGACTCCTGGTTCCACAGTCCAAGTATGCCATATAAAATGGCAATTAGGTAAATTGAGACCGGAGGGAGGATTTCCCGACTTAGAGGCCTAAAGGCAGTGAGGATTCTCCTCAATCAGTGCTGAGCACAGGATGTCCGGTGTCTGAGGTTGTTGGTCATGACCTGGAAGGAGGTCACGGCTAGTCATTTAAAGGACCACCCAGCATGGACATTATCCGGTGACCCAGAAAATGTACTCATACACTGCAGAACGGCAGCATTTGAACCGGAAATATTAGCAAAATTTTCAATAACTGTCAATCTGTTTAACCTTTCTTTGAAATGTCCACAGTGTAAGTTTTGTTTTTGCCATTGATCACAACTGACATTCAATTTGAGCATGAATAGGTTTTCCAGATCTTAACATAGAAAGGTTGTCTAGCTCTAGCATGTCCCCGGCCCCCATAGATGGCCAAGGCAAGTGAGAGAGAACGCAGTCAGGGAAGAAAGGCCAAATCATCCCCAGGATTTGTTGACAAATCTCTGCGTGCCCTCCTCTGTGCTGTGTCCACCAGACAAGAGCAACTAGTGCCAGCTCAAGGGAAGAGGAGAGCTCCCCCGGTCAGATGGGACGAGCTTGCAGTGGAGGTCAGCAGCAGATGGGCTGGTGCGTCATCCTTGAACGCAATGACAGAAGAGGCTCACTGACCTCCTGAGGTTTTCCAGCGGAAGTAAGTCCTCAGTATGTATATTCTTGTGCCAGGGAGCGACACGTAAGCCTTGAGAATGCTGGAGGTTTGTAAAGTTGTTTGGCGATCCAAGGCAACATTATGTAGCAATGGCACTGGTCTTGGCTTTTGTCTGAATCCGCTTTTTGTTCTGGTCCAGTTTGGGGGTGAAGGTGGCGGTTGGTGGTAGGAACCCGTACAAATAAGGAAGGTGGACAGCATCTCAGCTGTCACGCATTATTCTGATCATAAGTGGGCCAGAAGACATCAATTAACCTAACAGTGTGAGTCATTGCAGTGTTACACCTATTTCCATGGCGAATGGTGGCCACAATGCCCAGCAGAGAGGCAGAACTGAAGGTGGTTTCCCTGAGCCTCCAATGCTATCGCTGTACGAAGAGGAGGTTGCACACGACTGTCATGTGCATTGTGACATTGCACAGCTGTGGAAAGCTTTGTAAAGACATCGAATGTCCTTTCTTTTATCTCTCCTGTGCAGGTGAAGCCATGGACCGGACTGTCAATGCTGGCCCATCATTCCTCTCTGAGGGTGAGGAAGAACTCTCACAGGAAACACCATCACATCCACTCTGTGCTTCTAAGTACCAGCGCCTGTACTGGCAACTCGGCAGGGAATAGCGGGTTGGGACAAGGACTGTCATAATCTGGAGAGGGCACTTCACATTCTATATGGAACTGCCAGAGAGTACGATGAAACAGGCCTCAGATAGTCGGAGGAGTGCCCGCGGGAATCCAGGGACTGATTCTGAGTCGGATAATGTGAGGTGGTCGATGCTGAATGTCCATGGAGATTTGATGGGTATGCCGGAAGGGTGGCATGCACTGGCTGCATTGGGGGGGTGACCATCCAGGCCACGAGCACTGCGATCACCCACTCTTCAGAGCATCAAGCTTTGTCCATGGACAGAGGGTTGACTGTCTTGGAAGGGCAAACAGACGCAATCGAGGGTTTGCACTCTGACCTGCACACTGCTGCCCTGTCTCTGACAGGAGATATTCTGAGTTGAAAGGATCCTCTGACTGAAAAAGAAGATTCCTCATATTGAGCTTTTTCAAGTCACTGATGTGCTCCTACAGTAATTAATTGTGTGAATTACTAATTTATTTTTTGCGATGATAAACTGCTACATTCACTCAATGTTTATTTTTTTTTGTATTCCTGTTGAGGAGAAAAATAGCAGAAGGAAAGTCAGCATCTGGTAAATATGTTTTTTCTTTCATTATTCTTGGTTCACAATTTGAATTTGGAAACTCTGTATACAGAAAACTACACGGCATTCTGGTGCATGCGCAAACAAAGCACACAGACCCCGGCTTACAAACTGCAAGAGTGGAGCATTGAACATCTTTGTGAAGGGCAGGTCAATTTTGACTATCGTTAACAAATAAGAAAGAGTAAAATTGAGCCGGTGCAAAATGCTATATGCACTCAGCAAGATGTAGTTTCCTTCAATGTCATACAGACTTCCCTCATCACAAACAAGGGCCTAAAGCTAAATGAATCTATCCATTAACCTTTAGCCTGTTGCTTGCAGCACTGAGCACCCTGAGTAGAAAAGGCGAAGGAGACCTGGAGGAAATATAAATATGGGGTAGTTCTGAATTCCCACAAGGTAAAGTAATTCACTTAATTCCGCCATGGATGGCAAAATTTAAATTGCTCGTATGTTTGTAATTCATCAGGCAGACACAAATCAAAAAAAGCCACATAGTAGATTGACTGTCCTAACATCTCATGGGCTTAACTGGCGCGTTCTGGGACAAGCAATCAACTGTGTTGGTTTAAGCACCAAAGCATGACACTCTGATCTACAAACCTTGGTACCTGGGTTTCCCCCGACATGTGACTTCCCAAGTGACAGGGCTCTGCCTGACCTTCAATGGCAGCGATCCAATAATAGCAAGCACCGTTTCAAGAACAGAGGAGAAGGTACAGAATATTCAGGCACAAGGAGGAATGGGCACCTATCTTTGCTTTTTAAATTCAAGTCCAATGCTTTCTCACTTTACAAATGTTTTTTTGCCATGTGGTTTTAATAGAAAGTTCGCCATGTGCATTAATGTAATTCAAGCATTTATTAAAATGTGTGAACACGTTCAAGCATTTCTGGATTATGTTTCTCCTTCGTCCCAATTCTGTTTCTGCATCTCATCAAAGTAATAAAGCTCTGGCACCATCACTGCAGTTGAGTACTGCAACATATCCAGAGCAACAGATTACACCCCTAATGCATGGAGTCATCCAGCAGCCATTGAGGGATGATTTCAAACATGTGCAACCACCCATGGGGGAAGACTAGGTGCGATTGTTATAATATAGGTTCTTTAAATGTGACAATGAGGAGATAGAAGCATAGAATGGAACAATAGAAACGTTACAGCACAGAAGGAGCCATTCGGCCCATCTTGTCCATGCCAGCCCATGAACACCTAGGTCCCCTTTCTAATCCCACCTTCCTGTACAGGGTCCATAGCCCTGTATCTTACAGCACTTAATGTGCAGATCCAGATACTTCTTAAAAGAGGTTATGGCCTCTGCTTCCACCACCAACTCAAGCAGTGAACTCCAGAATCCCACTGCCCTCTGCATAATAAAATTCCTCCTTATGTCTCCTCTATACATTCTGCCACTTATCTTGAATCTATGTCTTCTGGTTCTAGAATTCTCCACCAGGGGAAACAATTTGATCCTGTCCACTCTATCTCTTCCCCTCATAATCTTGTCCACCTCAATTAAGTCACCCCTCACTTTTTTTTGTTCCAAGGAAAATAACCCCAATCTATCCAATCGATCGTCACAGTTACATAGGGGAAAATAACCCCAATCTATCCAATCGAACGTCATAGTTACATGGGGGAAAATAACCCCAATCTATCCAATCGATCGTCATAGTTACATAGGGCAAAATAACCCCAATCTATCCAATCGAACATCATAGTTACATAGGGGAAAATAACCCCAATCTATCCAATCGAACATCATAGTTACATAGGGGAAAATAACCCCAATCTATCCAATCGAACGTCATAGTTACATGGGGGAAAATAACCCCAATCTATCCAATCGAGCGTCATAGTTACATTTTTCTCGCACTGGCAACATTCTTGTAAACCTCTTTTATACTCTCTCCAGAGCAATTACATCCTTCCTGTAATGTGGTGACCAGAATTGCACACAATGCTTCAGTTGTGGCCTCACCAGTGTTTTATACAATCTTGAGATCTTGAAACGTGTTTAATTAAACATGAACCATTTATTGGTAGCTTTTTTAAATTTACAGATCCGATGTATGGTGCCTCTTCCATACAGGCTGGCTGCTTCTAGAGTATTCTGTCTGGATTGTTCTCCTAGTCTATTACCATATGATTCTATACATCACACCGCGGTGGGTGCTTTTCTCCAGTTCCATGTTAATCCTTGCTCTGCCGAGCACCTTTACATTACAATGGCAGGCAGGCACATTATAACACTCTTCTCGAAGGAAAACGTTAATTTCCAACAGAGTATAGCTATTGCAATACAATTTTTACTGTTTTACTGCTCCCTATCTCAAGTCTCTGACTTTATAAATTTAGATAGTCTAGAAGCTTGACAGTTCTTCGACGTCTCAGTCAATCACGTTTAGAGAAATGGCGCCAGTACTCTGTGTTTCTGGCACTTGGTTATCTCCATTCCTTTCGCTTTTTTCCCTCCTCCAAGTTGTGTTTCTCTTTGTTAAGAGCTCGTCTGCTTTTCTCAGACACTGTGGTTTTGTTCCGTCCTTTGCGAAGAGAATGCGCGCTTCGCTCATTCCTACAGTGGACTCAAATTGTGTCTCTCCGTGGTGCCCGCCATGTTCTGACTGAACATATACGTTTCAGAAATGGAACTTACATTTCCACGCCTTTCACAATCTCAGCCAAACATTTGTTTGCTGTTTTATTTTCAGATCGTTTTGCAAGCTTATCAATCTTTTCATTCAGCTCAATGGTGCTCAGTACGTCTCAGGCATCCAGTGCTTTTCTTCCGCTAGTGCTTTCCACTTCAGTGTTCGGGTTAGCAGTTTTCAATCTTGTTTATGTCTTGTCTTCCTCTGTCTGCAGCTTGCAAAGCTCTATGGTTTTTACTTTTAACGTCTCCTCTCTGCCATTCACCTGTTCCTTCAGTTCTTTCAGTCTGGCTCTTGTAGCTTCCAGCTTCCTCCTGGAATATGGAACATTGCTGAGTCTTCTCTGCCAACCACTTCTTCAGTTTGTAAAGAGCAATGTGAAACCCATTTTGCCTCTCTTTGTAATCTTCCAATGGATTAAACATTGACCGAAGGAATCTTGTAGCATGTGAAGGTCACTTAAGTGGATTTCCTTTTCTTTGAGAAGCTCGTTTACTTTAGCTTGAGCTTTCCTGTAATTCGATAGTCACCTCAAGTTTATTCTGCTGTGCGTCCATTCTGCTGTTTCAGACAATAATAATTTCTTCATGTTGTTGAATGGTTCTGTATTCATGGTGCATTTGATCTTGAAGGATAATTAACGGTACTTACAACTGTTTATTCTCTCGTTACCTTCTCTCTGGCGTCTTTTATTGACCTCTCTCTGGGGTCTTTTGTTGCCCTGGGCAGAGTTGTCCTCTCTCTGGGGTCTTTTATCGCCCATGGCAGTGTTGCCGTCTCTCTGGGGTCTTTTATTGCCCATGGTACTGTTGCCATCTCTCTGGGGTCTTTTATTACCCTCTCTCTGGGCAGACACAGTGAGAAGTTTCAAACTCCACACGGACAGTGACTCAGGGCCGGGATTGAACCCGGGACCTCGGCACTATGAGGCGGCAATGCTAACCACTGCGCCACCGTGCTGCCCACCTGGGATCTTTTGTTGCCCATGGTAAAGTTGCCCTTTCTCTGGGGCCTTTTGTTGCCCTCAGTGGTTTTTCGGGAGTGTGCTAGACCACTCTGGTATCTGGTGTAGCCATTTCCTTATCACAAATGCGCCTGACCTTTCTAATTTGCTGTACATGACCATTTGTTTTTTTTTATATTGACCACTTTAAATGTGCTGCTATCAGTGCAGTAACCGTTCTTTTTCCTCCATCTCTCAGCAGCTTGTCAGTATTGGCTCTGTACTTTTCCCATGCTTTTTGGGTTTTTTGGCAAGCTCTCCAATGATTGTGGGTCTTCTTTTTTGGTAAGTTTGCTAATCCTTTCAAGCATTTTGATTTAAAACAAACCAGTGCAGTGATTGCTACCTTTAAACTCTGCAGGCTTTCTTTGATTTATACTTTGGGGGCTGTTGACAGCCTATTGGTTTTGTGTTTTCGGTATCGCCCCACTTTTCTGGGATGTCTGCGATCATAGGTGCTGTTAAAAAAAAAAATTGTGAACACTTTTAAGACTGCAGCACTTCATTACTGGGTGATTGTGCCCTTTTTAAAATGCCGTTGCAGGTTATTTTCTCTTATTTTTTAACTGTCCCCTGCGGCGTCTGTTTATTTTGAAATTTTGACTCTTGTCAGCCAAGTTTTACAGGTTGTTTTTTTAAAACTGTCAGTCTTCTCTTTCTTTTTTACTGCAGGATTCTTTCAGCTGCCCTCTGGATGCTGAGCCCTTGGGACCATCAGTTCATCTAAAATGTAAATACAGCTAAATTCTTAAAAATTTTAACTCACCATCTCATGGAGCGTGTCACTCAGGTGCTTTCAACTTTCCAGAGTGTTGCTCATCTGTCTTGTGATCTGAACTGTCTTCAAGCTTACTATCCCTCAGAGCTCTTGCAATGCACATCCACACACTTCGATGGATTCCTCATCTATAAGTCTGTAGTGAAGCTTCTTCAAGTTTTCTTCTTGTATGCACATCTCTCTAGTTAGACTTCAATTTTCATACCTTGGGATACTCTCCTGGGTTCACCGTTTAAAATTTACCCTATTGTATGATGCCCCCACCACTGCCAACCGCGTTATATGTTGCATGGTGCTGTCTCAATGATGAGATGGTGCAGAGCGGTAAGTTTAAACAAGAACCGTTTGTTGGTAGTCTTTAACTATTTACGGATCCCAGGTTACTGTCTTGCATGGCAGTCCTTCTATGCGGCCTTGTTTGCTTCTGGAATGTTCTCTCTAGGCTGTTCTCCCAAAGCTTGGGCGAAATTCTCCGACCCCACGCAGGATCGGAGAATCGCCCGGGGCCGCCGAAACTCCCGCCCCCGCCGTAGCAGAAATTCTCCGCCACCCGGGAATTGGCGGGGGCGGGAATCGCGCCACGTCGAGCGGCGAGCCCCCTGCGGCGATTCTCCGGCACGCGATGGGCCGAAGTCCCGCCGCTGGGAGGCCTCTCCCTCCGCCGAGGTTTGAACCACCTCTGGTGGCGGCGGGATCGGCGGCGCGAGCGGGCCCCCGGGGTCCTGGGGGAGGGGCGCGGGGCGATCTGACCCCGGGGGGTGCACACACGGTGGCCAGGCCCGCGATCGGGGCCCACCGATCGGTCAGCGGGCCAGTGCCATGGGGGCACTCTTTCTCTTCCGCCGC
The DNA here is from genome assembly GCF_902713615.1 of Scyliorhinus canicula. Lineage (NCBI taxonomy): Eukaryota > Metazoa > Chordata > Chondrichthyes > Carcharhiniformes > Scyliorhinidae > Scyliorhinus > Scyliorhinus canicula. Next base: position 27,376,276 of record NC_052161.1, on the reverse strand, counting down.
CGCCACGGCCTCCGACATGGCGGAGGCAGAAGAGAATCCCCCAGCGCGCATGCGCCGGTGGTGACGTCAGTGGCAGCTGCCGCTGACCTCACAACCGGCGCATGCGTGAACCGGCGAAGGCCTTTCGGCCAGCACCGGCGCCGGGCGGCGGGCCTGAAAGGCCGCTGGTGCCAGTTTTCGCGCCAGTCGACGTGATGCCAACCGCTCCGGCACGGGCCTAGCCCCCAAAGGTGCGGAGAATTCCGCACCTTTGGGGAGGACCGACGCCGGAGTGGTTGGCGCCACTCCCCTACGCTGGGACCCCCCGCCCCGCCGGGTAGGGGAGAATTCCGCCCCTGATTACCATGTGACTCTATACATCATACCATGGCCGGTTCTATTCTCCAGTCCCAAGTTAACTCACGCTCCGCTGAACACCTTTACAATACAGTGGCAATCGGGCACATCACATAACACAATGCAGATGGATAGGCAATCCAGTAACACTATTTGTCCATATGCATTTACCACTACACAAGCAGGACGTCTTAGTTCTGATGTACCAGGAATTCAAAGCTAGACTGAAAGCTACCTTTATGGAAGCCAATGCACAAGTGGTACACAATCCAACTTGATTACGAGGCACTTTGCTTTCAATTCATAAAGTATTTTTGACATAGTATCCCTTGGCTTGATGAACGCTGTGCCCAATAATTATTCATTCCTGTATGATTTAAGTATAATACAAGTTAGATTGAAACTAGTTTATATTCTGTGGCGTAGCCTGCACGTAGTCTGTGACCTGGAGCAGGGTCGCAATGTTTAGTTCTTAAACAAGTGTGCCCTGAGATTGGAGACTTCCTGAAAGTCTACGGTCATATTTTCGGGTGGGGGGATTGCGAGGGGCCAGCCAAAAGTCGATTGACTTCCAGCAGGACAGGGAGATCCCATCAGTGGGCGGGGCCAGAAAATTCCAGCCTAAGGAAACAACTGGGATGGGGATCATGTGGAGTGGGCTGCTGGCTCGAGAGGGGCTTGGCAGAAAGGGTAGGGGGTGGTTCTTTTTGGGCCCTTGCCTTCCCAATACTAGGTCCCCCAATCAGGCACTGACTTCCTCTTGATGAGGGACACCTGTCCCTCAAGGGTAATTAGGGATGGGCAATGAATGCAAAGTCCACATCCCTGGAATGAATGATAACCAAACCCCACCGGACCCCAACCCCACCCCCCACCTACCCTGAGTCCTAATGCAACCCAACCAAGTTTTTCTATTTGGGATACCCATATGAAAACCGTTTCACCCACTGCTGCTTTACAGTGGGATGAGGTCCTTGAATGTGCGTTAATTGTCCATCTAACGGCCTCAATTGAAAGTCTGTTGGGAACTGTCAGACAGGCTGGGCTGGATTCTGGATTCTCCGATTTTGAGGCTATGTCCGGAGCATGTGTCTCGCCTTACGACCAAAAAGTCGGCGCCCAGTGGGTGGCTAGCAGCTGCCGACGTAAAGCCCGGCTTTACCTGTAGATATGGATGGAGAATTGCCGGTTCCGTGGCTGCGCATGCACAAGGTGGCGACCTGCAGCTGTTGCACCATACAACATGGCAGCAGCCACACGTGGATCCGGCCTGCCAGATAGTGCCCCACTGGAAACCCCATTGCCACTCTCGGACCACAGCTGAAGCCCACCCCCCTGCCAGCGTTACGGCTCCCCCCTGACTGTGGTGGCACTGGACACAGTCACAGCCTCCGCGCGAAGTTCCCGAAAGCTGTGAGCACACGCGCCCCACACCGTCGAGAAGTCAGCCCATCAGGGGAGGGCCTCAGGTGGCGTCCTGAGGCCGTCCCAATGGCATGCGACGTACTCAGTGATGACGCCGCTTTTGAGGGGAAGAGCATCTGAAAAACAGCACAGGCCCCGATTTCGGCGTCAAAACGGATTTTCCCGCCAATCCGAATGTGATTTCGACATCGGCAATCGGAGAATCCAGCCCGCTGTCTATAAGGAAAGTTAATTTCAGTGATGGCAAACTGGAAATCCCCTTGGTTATAAAAACCACAGGACATGAGGGGAAACCTTTTGAAGCTCTCAACAGAAGGATTCTTCAGCAGCCGCCATTGCCCAGCAGCGACTGCCAGCAATTGCTAAGTTTGAAGTACAAATTATTTTTCGACAGCATTCCTGCAAAGTCGGGAGGAATGAGAGTGTGCCCCTGACTGCATTGTTCTTGGTGATTATCCCCTCCCATTGCCCCACCAAACCCTTCCTCCCCTCTCGTGGGACTTATCTTTTGACTGCTACCGGTGAGGCAGGTGGCCCAATATTTATCTTTGTAAAATGGGCAAATTGCGTCTCAAAGTGCAACAGGCATTAGCAGCTCATGCAAAGAATGTTAATAAGGCCAACGGGCCAATTATGGACTGGCCTCGGACCTCCAACAGTAATGGGGCAAACTGGCCTTAAGCCAAATATCTACCCCATAATGAGCATTAAAAATGTGTCTTGTGGACAGGTGATTCTGTGCACCATTGGGTCATACTATTCTGAGATCTGACTGTCATTTATTTACCTGAAGGACGGACGCATGGGGTGCAATCCCCCCCCCCCCCCACACATCCCCCTCACCCCCCCCCCCTCCCTCCCATTGCTTGCACCCCCGCCCCGGGAGAACACGTAGCGGGGTGTTGCCATGGGTGGCACTGGAAGGTCCCGCTGGCATGAGCAGCTGGAAAATCCCACCCGTTGATTGCGCCCATTTTGAGTCATTAAACATTTCCAAGAAATAGATACATTTTTGATTTTAAAAAGGGGCTAAAGGGATATGGGGAACAGGTCGGGAGGTGGATTTGAGACCAGGGAGAGAACAGCCATGATCTGATTCAATGGCGGAGCAGGCTCAAAGAGATGAAGTGTTTACTTCTGCTCCTAATTCTTATGTTCATCCAACATTGGACCGCCCCCCCCCCCTCCTCCCTCCTCCCGGGTTGCTGCTGCTATCAGCCTATTTCCCTACCGTTCCGCCAGGACGTCCAGAAACAGCTGCCACCGCCTGAAAAACCCTTGTACTGATCCCCTCAGGGCAAATTTCACCCTCTCCAATTTAACGAACCCCGCCATATCAGAGATCCAGGCCTCCACACTTGGGGGCCTCGCATCCTTCCATTGGAGCAAGATCCCCCGCCGGGCTACTAGGGACGCAAAGGCCAGAACACCGGCCTCTTTTGCCTCCTGCACTCCCGGCTCCACTGCAACCCCAAAAATTGCGAGTCCCCAGCCTGGTTCGACCCTGGATCCCACCACCCTCGACACCGTCCTTGCTACACCCTTCCAAAACTCCCCCAATGCTGGGCACGCCCAAAACATATGGGCGTGGTTCGCTGGACTCCCCAAGCACCTAGCACACCTGTCCTCTCCCCCAAAAAACCTGCTCATCCTCGTCCCAGTCATGTGGGCCCTATGCAGCACCTTGAACTGTATGAGGCTAAGCCTCGCACAGGGAGAGGAGGAATTCACTCTCTCCAGGGCATCCGCCCACGTCCCCTCCTCAATCTCCTCACCCAGCTCCTCTTCCCATTTACCCTTCAGTTCCTCCACCGAGGCCTCGTCTACCTCCTGCATTACCCGGTATATGTCCAAAATCATCCCTCCTCCGGCCCACACCCCTGAGAGCACCCTGTCCCGTAATCCCGTGGGGGCAACAAGGGTAACCCCTCCATCTGCCGCCTGGCAAACGCCCTAACCTGCATGTACCGAAACATGTTCCCCGGGGGGAGCCCAAACTTCCCCTCTAACTCCCCCAAACTCGCGAACCTCCCCTCCACAAACAGATCCCTCTGCCCTGTGCCAGCCCAGAAATCCGCCATCAATGCTCCCTGGGACAAACCGATGGTTCCCCCGTATCGGGGCCTCCATCGAGCCCCCCATTTCTCCCCTGTGCCGTCTCCATTGCCCCCAAATTTTGAGGGTAGCCGCCACCACCGGGCATGTGGTATACCTCGTTGGAGGGAGCGGCAACGGCGCCGTTACTAGCGCCTCCAAGCTTGTGCCCACACAAGACGCCGCCTCCATCCTCTTCCATGCTGCCCCTTCCTCGTCTATTACCCACTTACGCATCATCGCTGCGTTGGCAGCCCAATAGTACCCACAGAGGTTGGGCAAACGGCAGCCCCCCCCCCCCCCCCCCCCCCCCCCATCCCTGCCTCGTTCCAGGAACACTCTTCGAACCCTCGTAGTCCCATGCGCCCACACAAATCCCGTGATACTCCTGTTGACCCTCCTAAAAAAGGCCTTCGGGATAAGGATAGAGAGGCACTGGAACAGGAACAAAAACCTCGGGAGCACAGTCATCTTAACGGACTGCACCCTCCCCGCCAGTGACAGCGGTAACATATCCCACCTCTTAAACTCCTCCTCCATCTGCTCCACCAACCTTGTGAGGTTGAGCTTGTGCAGGGCCCCCCAGCTCCCCGCCACCTGGACCCCTAGGTACCTGAAGCTCTTCCCTGCCTGCTTCAATGGGAGCCTACCAATCCCCTCCTCTTGATCCCCCGGATGCACCACAAACACCTCACTCTTGCCCAGGTTCAACTTATACCCCGAGAAACCCCCGAATTCCCTAAGAATCCTCATCACCTCCGGCATCCCCCCCACCAGGTCCGCCACATACAGCAACAGGTCGTCCGCGTACAGCGACACTCGATGCTCCTCCCCACCCCGCACCAGGCCCCTCCAGTTCCCTGACTCCCTCAATGTCATGGCTAGGGGCTCAATCGCCAACGCGAAGAGCAAGGGGGACAGGGGGCACCCCTGCCTCGTCCCCCGGTACAGCCGAAAGTACTCCGACCTCCTCCTATTTGTGGCTACACTCGCCATCGGGGCCTCGTAGAGCAGCCTCACCCACCGGATAAACCCCTCCCCAAACCCAAACCTCTCCAACACCTCCCACAAATACTCCCACTCAGCCCTATCGAAGGCCTTCTCCGCTTCTAATGCCACCACTATCTCCGCCTCCCCTTCCACAGCCGGCATCATAATGACGTTGAGGAGCCTTCGAACGTTTGTGTTCAGCTGCCTTCCCTTCACAAACCCCGTCTGGTCCTCATGAATGACCCCCGGCACACAATCCTCTATTCTAGTGGCCAGGATCTTTGCTAGCAGCTTTGCATCGGCGTTCAGCAGCGAGATCGGCCTATATGATCCACACTGCAGAGGGTCCTTGTCCCGCTTCAGGATCAAGGAAATCAGCGCCCGTGACATAGTTGGGGGCAGAGCCCCCCCCTCCCGTGCCTCGTTAAAGGGGCCCAACAGGTCCAAATACTTTTTATAGAATTCCGCCGGAAACCCGTCCGGCCCCGGCGCCTTCCCCGACTGCATGCTCCCTATCCCTTTGACCACCTCCTCCAGCTCGATCGGCGCCCCTAGTCCCTCCACCTGCTCCTCTTCCACCCTCGGGAATCGCAGCTTGTCCAAGAAGCGCCCCATTCCACCCCCCTCCACCGGGGGTTCAGACCGGTTCAATTCCCCATAGAAGTCCCTGAAGACCCCATTGACATCTACCCCCCTCCGCACCACCTTCCCAGCTCTGTCCTTCACTCCCCCAATCTCCCTGGCTGCGTCTCGCTTCCGGAGCTGGTGCGCCAACATCCTGCTCGCCTTCTCGGCTGCTCGCCTGCTCGCAGCACGGTAGCAGGGCAAGCACGGTAGCATGGTGGTTAGCATAAATGCTTCACAGCTCCAGGGTCCCAGGTTCGATTCCCCGCTGGGTCACTGTCTGTGTGGAGTCTGCACGTCCTCCCCGTGTGTGCGTGGGTTTCCTCCGGGTGCTTCGGTTTCCTCCCACAGTCCAAAGGTGGATTGGCCATGCTAAATTGCCCATAGTGTCCTAATAGTAAGGTTAATGGGGGGAGTTGTTGGGTTACGGGTATAGGGTGGATACGTGGGTTTGAGTAGGGTGATCATTGCTCGGCACTAACATCGAGGGCCGAAGGGCCTGTTCTGTGGCTGTACTGTTCTATGTTCTATGTTCTCCCCGTATTCATACACCGCCCCCTGTGCTTTCCTCCACTGAGCTTCCGCCTTTCTGGTCGTCAGTAGGTCAAATCTGGCCTGAAGGCCCCCAGCAATCCCTCCTTTGGGGCCTCCGCATATCTCCTATCCACCTGCACCATCTCCCCTATCAGTCTCTCCCTCTCCCTCTGCTCCCCCCTCTCCCTATGGGTTCGGATGGAGATCAATTCCCCCCTCATCACCGCCTTCAATGCCTCCCAGACCATCCCTACTCGAACCTCCCCGTTATCATTGGCCTCGAGGTACCTCTCGATACACCCCCGAACCCTCCCGGCCACCTCCTCATCTGCCAGCAGCCCCACCTCCATGCGCCAGAGCGGACGCTGGTCCCTCTACTCCCCAGCCCGAGGTCCATCCAGTGCGGGGCATGATCCGAAATGGAAATGGCGGAGTATTCCACATCCTCCACCCTCGACACCAACCGCCTGCTCAGGACAAAAAAATTAATCCTCGAGTAGGCCTTGTGTACATGGGAGAAGAACGAGTATTCCCTGGCCCTTGGCCTCGCAAACCTCCAGGGGTCCACCCCCCCCCCCCCCCCCCCCCCCCCCCATCTGGTCCATGAATCCCCTCAGCACCTTAGCTGCCGCCGACCTCTTACCCGTCCGGGACTTGGATCGATCCAATGGGGGATCCAGTACCGTGTTGAAGTCCCACCCCATGATCAGGCCCCCCGCCTCCAGGTCCGGAATGTGGCCCAACATACACCGCATAAACCCCGCATCGTCCCAATTTGGGGCGTAAACATTCACCAACACTACCCGCTCCCCCTGCAGCTTGCCATTCACCATCACGTACCTCCCGCCACTGTCAGCCACCACCTTCAACGCCTCAAACGACACCTTCTTCCCCACCAGGATCGCCACCCCCTTACTCTTCTTGTCCAGCCCTGAGTGGAATATCTGGCCCACCCACCCCTTTCTCAGCCGGACTTGGTCCACCACTCTCAGATGTGTCTCCTGGAGCATGGCCACATCCGCCTTCAGTCCCTTCAGGTGCGCAAATACTTGGGCCCGTTTGACCGGCCCATTCAGCCCTCTCACATTCCAAGTTATCAGCCGGATCCGAGGGCTCCCTGCCCCCTTCCCCTGCCGATTAGCCATACCCCATCCCTTGCCCACCCCTGGCCAGCGTCCCACGCTCTGCCTGTTTCCCACGGCAGCAACTCCCCCCCTCCAGCACCCCCTGCGTCCTCCAGCTCCTTCCTGACCGTTTCAGCAGCTACCCCCTCCTCCCCCCCCCCCAGGCTAGGACCCCTCCTAGCCGCGCCTCCCCCTCTACAGCACTCCCGTGAGCCAGCTAACTTCTGCTGACCCCGGCGACTCCCGCCCTACTTTCGGCTCCTCCCAACGTGGGCCTGCCCCACCTCCATTGTGCCCGTCAACGAGTCCACCCTCCCCCCGCTCCTACGCGGGAAAAGAAAACGCCCCCACCCTCTCACAGCGCGGGAACCCCGCAGAAAGCCTGTGCTATCGCCCTGCCGAGCCCCGCCTCCTCCAGGGCCACTCCCATTGTTAGTCCCCCCCACCAGCTCCCCGAACTCCCCATTTACCCCTCTGCCCGAACCCGTCCACCTGACCCCTGCTTAAAAACCCATATAGAAAAAACCGTACGACATCACCCCACCCACCCTAAAGCCACCCCACATCTTACACTAAACCAAGCAAATACAAATACAGTATTATACAGCATCCCCCATCAGGGGGACCCTCAGTTTGAGTCCAGCTTCTCGGCTTGCACAAAGGCCCACGCCTCCTCCGGGGACTCGAAATAATGGTGCCGATCCTTATAGGTGACCCACAGACGCGCCGGCTGCAACATTCCAAACTTCATCCTCCGTCTGTGTAGCACCGCCTTCGTCCGGTTAAACCCGGCCCTCCGTCTCGCCACCTCCGCACTCCAGTCCTGGAATATCCCCACCTTCATGTTCTCCCACTTGCTGCTCCGCTCCTTCTTGGCCCACCGGAGCACACACTCACGATCCACGAACCGGTGGAACCTCACCAACACCACCCGCGGTGGCTCGTTCGGCTTGGGCCTCCTAGCCAGAATTCTGTGGGCCCCCTCCAACTCCAGGGGCCCCTGGAAGGACCCAGACCCCATCAGCGAGTTTAGCATCATCACCACATAGGCCGCTAGGTCCGACCCCTCCAGCCCCTCCGTGAGGCCCAGGATCCGCAAATTCTTCCTCCTCGACCGGTTGTCCAGCTCCTCGAACCGCTCCTGCCATCTTTTATGGAGCTCCTCATGCATCTCCACCTTCCCCGCCACGGCCACGACCTCATCCTTCCTTTCGGAGGCCTGCTGCTGCAGCTCCCGGATCGCAGCCCCCTGGGCTGTCTGGGTCTCCATCAGTTCCCTGTTGGTTACCTTGATGGACTCCAGCAGCTCCAACTTCAGCTCCTGGAAGCAGCGCAGCGGAATCGTCTGCTGCTCCTGGACCCACTTCCTCAGCTCCTCGAAGCCTTCGCCGGCTGCCATTTTGTTTTTCTGCCCCCGATTTTTCCTATCTGTTTCCGACGGTTTTCTCGCTGCCCCACTCCTGGTCCGGACCATGGGACCATTGGGTCGACTCCTGGGCTCTTCCCCCGTTGGGATTCGCTGCCTCAGCTCCGTTGGGGGCCCTGAAAAGAGCCCCAAAGTCCGTTATTCGCGGGAGCCGCTGAATGTGCGGCTCAACTGCGCATCGCCGCCACCGGAAGTCTGAAATCTAATTTTAAACATCTCATATGTGCATTCTGTGAAAATTAGGTTAACCGTGTATGCGCATTGAACTCTTCTATCGCTTGGGATCAGGAACCTGTCGCATGAGGTTCGGCCTCAGACCAAAGAAAACAGATACTGAAATCTAGAGATTAAAGTTTACCAAGAAGCCATGAAATGACACTGTTTTGCTTGTCAGTAGGTTCTGTCTGAGGCACATGTCTTCGGTCAACTAAACCTAAGGCATGCAAGAAATAAACTGTATCTCTCTGGTTCCATCATGGAGGTTATAGGATCTTATTCTCTGCCGTCCTTAGGAAAGCTCTGGCAATTGGAAAATTATTTTGGATATTGCTGATTGATTCACTCAATTGGTAAAATGTTAGTCAATGCACCGCTTGATTCCTGTAAGTTCACTGGACAGTAGCAAATTCCATTTGGTGCACAGTGACAAAACAGTTTTATTCGCCGAAGAAGATGGAGCTGTTAACAAAATCCGCACAACACTCAGCAAGCTCAGCAAAAAAAATAGACCGTGCATCCTGTCAGACTTTGCTATCTTGACCCTTTTTCACACGCGACGCTTGCATCTGAGCAGAACCCACATGCGCTATTAAACAACTTTCACTTTATGTACCTCATTATACTGGCACAATCTGCCAGCACAGACGTATGAAGAAATGAGAGCTTTCTATTTTTCGGGACTTGTTATACTTGGTAAATTATGTTCCAATGTGTTGAATCGATGCAAAACATTATTTACAAAAAATGGCTGAATCACACTTAAAATGGTGTGTGCCCGGTTCCGTTTTATTAGCAGCATGACTTCTGTGCATAGTTACAACACTACCCTTGTTATTGTGCCATAAATGGGCCATTCCAAACCTGTGTAATGAGGTCTGACTATATAATATTTTAACAGCCATGGCTTAGTCCTGGAGAGAGCGCTTTTCAATAAACATGATGGGGTTAACATAATTTCACCCCCTAATAAGATCACTTTCCTCGAGAGAATTTTTTTCTCCCTGTGGCAAATAAGTCGATTGTTCCTGGCTTAAATGTATTAAGGAGAAAAATACCAAAAATAACATGATCCAGAGTCAGAGGTGATACCCTGGGAGCAAATAATTACAGAAGTAAGCCACAATGAATACCTCATGTACATTAATGGTTTTATCTGTAGATTTCATTAAGAAAGGTTTAATACCAGATAAAGCACAGCCTGTTTGTCTTTAGCTACCAGTAAGCTGTTCAGTTTTCTTTTTATTATTAGGGCAAGCAGCAAATTGTTTCTTTTTTTTTCAAATAATCTCTCTGGGGAGATCATCTGAGTGTTTAAGTTATGAAACTAGAAACTGATGAGTTGACAAATGTGGCAGCTTTGGAGTAAATAAATTATGATTTGTCGGGGGGGTGAAGTTAGACCCAGATTAATCCAGAAGAAACTGGATACTAATGATGGACGGTTCAGACTTGGCTGTCATTTCCTGTGGTAATGGCCCCGAGCTGTCAGGACTCCATGGGAGTTTGAGGCTTCTCAACAAAAAAAAAAATTAGGGGAGGATGAATGTTGTAGGAGTCCCGCAGTGAGTGGAGGCAGATTCTAATGATAGGAAAGACACATTTCCTGAAAGACTGTATGTCTTGAAGAATGGGAATGTATGACAGGTGACAGGGGAGTTGAGTGGCAGCGAATGCCTGCGTTCAAGAAAGAGTCTGACAGGAGTCAAAAAGAGTCTGCAGCGGTTGAAGACCCTAGAAATTGCAGCTTGCATGCTGTTTATGAAAAGGAGAGATGGACAGAGGCACTTTGAATGAAGAAAGCCATGCCGTCTCATTGGGTTGAATTTTTGAAGTCACACACAGCCAAGATGCTGTATTTCTTTCCCTCTGGCAAATGTCCTACCGAAACTAAACATCACTATTTTCTATAATTCAGGTTATACTGTTCTTGACTGTGCACATTTCAAGTAGATGATAATTATATACATGTTGAGCAAGCCCTGTCATGAATCGTAGTTCTTCAAGTGTAAAATGCTGCAGGATAATTTAAAACATTTTTATTAATATTGTACCATGCAAAGTTTTTGTTTAAAAACTGGCTTTTATTGTACTTACACAGCTTGTAAAGAGCGGGAACGGTATATTTATTAAGAACACATAAAATGCGTCTGGCAGGCACAGAGTAAAGTAGGAAAACAATACTTTAGTCATAAGCCCGGGACCTTTTCTCACAGGTTATTTGCTTGTATAAGCAGAGGAGGAATTAACACCTTGCTGAGGAACAGCTTAAATTAATGGCATGAATTATATGTATGCATATATAACATAAAACATTGTCAGATGGGCAGAGTATAAAATGCCCAGTTGTCTGGGTGAGTTCATATGTTTGCAATATTCACAATTAAGTGTAATCATATTTAAAATGTAAAATCACTGGAATTTTCACCAAACTAACCTGCTTGGCAATTTCACAAATGCAAAGTTAACCAACCAGACATCTAATCACCATTGGGTGAGATTTTTTGCTAAGTGCCTGTCAGAAAATTAATATATTTTGTTGGCTTTTGAAAAAAATCTTTGGAAATTGACATTTGAAAAGCAACGTTGGAGAAGGGTCACAACGTGTAACAGAACTATAAATCCTGTTGCAAAGATTTTGTCACAGATAATGCAGAAAATAAATGTTCCCCTAAAGTAACTTTAAATAAGACTGGCTTTTATGAACTTCGACACAGAATTTTCGCAGACATTTTAATGCAAATTTTCGCTGCGGGATAACACAGTCTTTTTTTTTTGGCAGTTTGCTTTTCATGAATTCTGATCTCGCAGCGAAAGAAGAAATTAGGAGCTGAGTTTGAAGTCAAACAATCAAAGAACAAGATGAATAATATCCCAAAGATAAACAGCAGCAGCCATTATCATGGGTATCTTTCCATTATATATAGCTTATCAGGAATGAGTAGATGGATTTTCGGTGGCATTGCAAAAGCTGATATTAAATTGTGCACATTTCACCTCATTCATGTAACATGAGCACAGACAAAGCACATGGTTTAAAAGATTGTGGAACGCTAGGTGCAAATGAGCTACGAGCAATTTCAATAACCCAAATCTTGTCAGTCTTATTCTAACTGAGGCCTTATTTTCTGTTTCTTTGAATGCATTTTTAGGTTATTCAGTTTAGGTGATTCAGTGAGTTGAAAATGACACTTCAAGGCTCAAAGAAAAAAGTCACTGGTGTGGGCTCAGTGCGCTTCGTTGGGCCTGGATTGTTCACACTGATTTATGCCCCTTTACACTCACTTTAAATTCAGGCATATTCCAATCAGGTGAGAAGGACCCTTGTAATAAGCTAAATTAGCTAAATGGACACAAAATTGTGACGGTAGCACAGTGGTTAGCACTGTTGTTTCACAGCGCCAGGGACCAGGTTCGATTCCCAGCTTGGGTCACTGTCTGTGCGGAGTGTGCACATTCTCCACATGTCTGGGTGGGTTTCCTCCGGGTGCTCCAGTTTCCTCCCACAAGTCCCGAAAGACGTGCTTGTTAGGTGAATTGGACATTCTGGATTCTCCCTCTGTGTACCCGAAGAGGTGCCGGAATGTGGCGACGAGGGGATTTTCACAGTAACTTCATTGCAGTGTTAATGTAAGCCTACTTGGCACATTAATAAGTGTTATTGATTGTTATTATTTTCGGCTGCAGATGCTGAATTGTGTCCAGGGAGGAAACTTGTGGGCCTGTTACTCCTGCAGCATTAGTAACGGCGCTTCATGTGGATACATGAAGGAAAACCACGTGGGCAGCACGGAAGCATTGTGGTTAGCACAATTGCTTCACAGCTCCTGGGTCCCAGGTTCGATTCCGGCTTGGGTCACTGTCTGTGCGGAGTCTGCACATCCTCCCTGTGTCTGCGTGGGTTTCCTCCGGGTGCTCCGGTTTCCTCCCATAGTCCAAAGATGTGCGGTTTAGGTGGATTGGCCATGATAAATTTCCCTTAGTGTCCAAAATTGCCCTTAGTGTTGGGTGGGGTTACTGGGTTATGGGGATAAGGTGGAGGTGTTGACCTTGGGTAGGGTGCTCTTTCCAAGATCCGGTGCAGACTCGATGGGCCGAATGGCCTCCTTCTGCACTGTAAAGTCTACGATATCTACGAACCACTGCTATTGGTAATCTGAAACCAAAACCAGCAATGCAGACCAATCTGCAATTGAAAAAGATACATATTTGTATCTGTTGAAAGGAGGCAAAATTACAGATTGAAGCTCCAACAATCCGCAGCCCCCCCCCCCCCCCCCCTCCCCCCCACACACCACCACCACCCCTGAAAGAAAATCATAACATTGATTTGAAATCAGGGGTCAGAATTCTGGGCACAGATCAGATTTCCATTTGTATCGCTTAGCCTGTCAACGTTTGATTAGATGGAATTTGGGCAAAGGAAGCCCAAAACAGAATGCTGAGAAAATGTTTATATTTTACATATTGGCTAATTCTACACAACGTACTACCAGATGATCAGGATGATCTCCAATTGAACCCTGTGATACTGAAGTCGACTGGCATGACCCTGTTGCGACTTTGATTCAACCGAGCCAGGAATCAGAGAGTGGGATGTTCTCACCCATCACAATGAAAACATGAGGGAAGTCCCTATCCCCCTTCCTGTGATGTGTTCCACTTATCCTCTGAGAAAAGCTCAACGAACCTGCCCGATGAAAGGGATCATGGTCTAAGTACAATTTTAGGCGAAAAATCAAACTCGTGCTTTTTCCAGCACAAGAGTATCAGCTTTGTCAATTTGTTAGATATCCGAGACTTTGGAATAAAAATTATGAATGCCAAATGATTATTTGCTATAGCTAAGCTTATTGAATATCTTGCCTGGATAATGAAGCAGAATAATGTTGAACCTGCTGAAAGAGAGAGGTCCTTCCTTTGCATCTTGTCAATTAACGGTTTTCAATGTAGAAAACCAATTTCTTATTGAAGTTTCTGCTTGACCACTATTGCACGGTGAAATATGCATGCCTGTGTCTTATACACATTGATGCACAAATCCAAGAGTTGGAAGTTGATTGAAAATGTGCAGTTTAGGAGCCGTTGGGGAGCAGATTTTTTAAAAATTAATTATGTGACGCATAAATCACTGAGTTAGGTTTGTTTTCCCGAAGAATTATGTTCCACTGATATCCTGTCAAATTGAAGTTTAACTGAATTGATTTTTTTTGTTGCTTTTATCTTTCTGTAAGCTTACTGGAGAAATAAAGGCTTTGACAACCACAATTCTGTCAGGCACTTCATTAATACATAGTGCTGGCTTTCCAGGGTGCTCTGGTGGGCAGGTTGAATTGCCCGGAAGAACTCCACTGGCATGAGTGAGGGGAGCACTATAGGATGGGTGGATAATAGGGAAAGGACAGAAACTATTGTGATGTTGGACGCGATCGAATGGCCACACTGCACCCGAAAAGCAGAGCGCTGCGGCACAATGTGGCCAATAGAAGCTGGGAGGCCTATTGCTCCCAGGATCTACCTACTTTGCAAAGCCTTGCGAGATCACTTTTTGGCAGATGTACATATTAGAGCGAGACAGCTAGTCTCACTCTAATATGCAGTTTCTCGAGGCACCTGAGGCATTGGGATCTATCCCCTTCACCTTGGGAACCTCAGGCAAGCGGTGTTCAATAGTGGCCCCCACAAATGGGGACCAGATGGAACGACACTCGTGGGGGTCTCCCAGAAGATTGGAGGCCCCCAGGACCACGCCCTTTGTGCAGGGTAGTACCTTGGCACTGCTGGTGCTATCCTTGCCCTGCCAAAGTGGTAGTGCCACCTGGACACCAACCTGGCGGTGCCCAAGTGGCACTGCCAGCTGGCAGGAGCACTGCCAGGGTACCATGGCATCCCAATCTCTCGCTACACTGAGGGGTTCCGGCGAATGGAGCTCCTCAGTGCAGCAAATGGGGCCATGTGCGGCCTCAGCCACGTGTTCCCCGCCGAGGCTGCCCAATCTAACCTGAATGACGTTTGATAGCGTTGTGTTTCTCAGTGCTGCGCGGGGACTATACGCGCTCACTATGGGACTTTATTCCCATTTTGTTAAATCACGCACGTTGATGATCAGATTTAAATCTTCTACATGTGTGACTATCGCACACTGACATTGGCAATTGTTGTGGAGTAGGTCATGAGCTGAACAATTTTGCTGCTCTTTACTGGAGAGATTCTAGGTGATGAACAACTTGCAAACAAAAGTGAGGTGGGCTGGGGGGTAAGGGGAGGGGGGCGAGGGCGATCATTGAGGGGACAGTGTGAGGGGTGGAGGAAGAAATAAGAAGAGATATTCCAGGTCAAGTAACAAAACTATTTCACTGCATGATTTTGAATGTTGAAACTTGCAGATAATTAGTAGTTTCAATGCCTCCCTTATTCCAACTTGTTGAGATGCCCTTTAAAAACAAAAATTGCATCAAAAAATCATGAGGTTTTTCACCGCTGTTATAAAGCACTCCTGCATCCATTTATTTTCCACCCCATGTCTAAACTACAATGGTGCTTGGTATTCTAGAGGGATCATGCAGACAAATAATTAATATCTCATATGAATTATACAGAGAACCTGATGCTGTCATAATCAAAGATCAGCTTCCAAGTGAAAGGAAATGTATTGGTTTGATCTACTTGATGTGTCACTTCCATTCTTTTTGAGCTGATCAGTAACTGAGGGCAGAATCACTGGGTTTCACACGGGTGAAATGTATTTCTTTGATTCCTTTTCAAAAATTAAAGTAGATTAAATAAAGCTCATACATCGAGAATGATTGAAATACTCCTGGCGTACTGCATCACAACATCGGATCAGGGAGCGTAATGGTTTGAAGACCACTGGGATAGAATTTCAAAAACCCGCCGCTCAGGGCAAGCCCACAAGGCATAGACATATGCATCTTTGTCCTACAGGCACGTTACAATTGCAGTAGAATCATGAAGCCACATAGTGTGGTTTAGCACAGGGCTAAAGAGCTGGCTTTTAAAGCAGACCAAGGCAGGCCAGCAGCACGGTTCAATTCCTGTACCAGCCTCCCCGAACAGGCGCCGGAATGTGGCAACTAGGGGCTTTTCACAGTAACTTCATTTGAAGCCTACTTGTGACAATAAGCGATTTTCATTTCATTTCATTTCAGTGTGCAGGGTTGGAAAATAAATGGTGGAGCACGCTTCTATTGTTTGGCAAGAAGGTTTCAAACAGCAGGAGAATTGAGAACAAGTACTGGGTGCAGTTATAAAAAATTTCAAAGCAAAACCTTGGTGTAGTCCACATAGAGTGCTGGAGATGGTCGAGGTAAAAGTAATGAACCTGCAAACGTCTTATAGAGACAGAGTGAGATAGCTCATGAAAAATACTGTAGGGAGAGAGTGCTCTGCATGAAGTTAGGTTTAATAGCCATCCAATACAGGACCTACTTCAGGCAGGATGTGTTCTGTGTGTGAGGCATGGGCATATTGGGTGGGATTGCTGCTCTTTTCCTTTTCACATTAGACAGGGTTGGACCCATTGCCTTTCTACTTTTGTCCGCAAATTCCGAGCTTCTAATTAGAACAAATTTAGAACTAAGCTGATAAGCTGTAATGTTTTTGAATAACTGTCAGCTATTTGACCATGACAGAGACATTATCCGAACACATTGCGCAACACTTATTGACACACTCCCCCCTCTCTTGCGGGAGAATCTGGCACACAATGGAAAATAGGAACTAGCTGGAGGCAGAGAGGAAGCTCAAAGCCCCATGCAGGAGGTAGCGCCAGCCATTATCACCACCACCATGTCCATTTTTGCGGCCAGTGGCCGGGCTGACCCCATTGAAGGTGACGGTGTCCTCGGATCACTTTCTCACATCCCATTTCCTCATCCCATGCTCTTTCCTGATTTACAAGTTGCAGATGGTGTAAGCACGCATATCAACATTCCCTTCTCCCTGTGGAGCCCATCATTTCCAGGATGAAATGGGTGGTCAATTCCATCAAGATATTGTGAACCCACCCGTAACCCTGATGGTCAATGTCTCAGCTGGCATTGCATAATGTTTTTTTTAAATGTAAATTTAATGTACCCAATTAATTTTTTTCCAATTAAGGGGCAATTTAGCCTGGCCAATCCACCTACCTTGCACATCTTTGGGTTATGGGGGCGAAACCCACACAAACAGAGGGAGAATGTGCAAACTCCACACGGACAGTGACCCAGAGCCGGGATCGAACCTGGGACCTCGGCGCCGTGAGGCAGCAGTGCTAACCCACTGCGCCACCGTGCTGCCTTGCATTGCAGAATAGATAACTTCTGCTGCAGCGGAAGCTCATGATGAAACCAGGGGAATGGCAGTGGCTCCATGGAGCCGGAACATACTCATCTTTCTCAGGAAGAAAGCATTCAATCTCCCATCCCTGCCACTCTCCCAATGCCCTTGTTGTTGCCAGTTATCCAACAGGCCGAGATTGTACAGTCTGAAGCCAGGCTTTCTAGGCCCAGAGCTGCTTCAGTTTGTCCTTCATGGCCATCTGTCGTCCAACTATTACCCAAAGGAAAAAATGTGTGAGCATGAAGAGTGCCTTGACGTGAACAAAACGTACTTCAGTCACTCCCTGTAAATTTTTGAAACCTCCGTAGAATCTCTACAAAGCAGAAGGAGGTCATTCAGCCGATCAAGTCTGCACCAACTCTCCAAAAGAGCACCCGTCCTCAGCCCACTCCACCATCTTATCCCCCTAACCCTGCTCGTTGATCATGGCCAATCTACCGAACCTGCAACATCTTTGGACACTAAGCGGCAATTTAGCAAATCTTTGAACTGTGGGATGAAACCGGGGCATCAGAAGAAAATCCATGCACGGGGAGAATGTGCAAACTTCACACAGTCACACAAGGCCTGAATCAAACCTGGGTCCCTGGCGCTGTGAGACAGGAGTGCTATTCACTGTGCCACCATGCCGCCCAACCTGGTGAAGCTACAACATAGGACTTCAATGCCAAGGAGGAGTCTCGTACCAACTTGGCTAAGTGCTTTCACTTCCTATTCTCTAATTGCAGAAAGTACTTAGCATTGTTGAAGGGGCCAGCAGCTGTCACTCAGAACAAGATTATTTATAAACATTGCCTAAGATCAAAGGAAGGAATTTCAGATGCATTCAAGCGTGAAGGGAAAGATAAATAAACAAATCTCCAGCTTGTGTTTAAACTATGAAACTGTCAATCAAACGTTAGTTAAAGTTACTGTACTGTGATATTGAATGAATACTAAGCGTATCAAAGGATCTCAGGATTTCAAGGCTTTTCAAGTGTTATCACTTTTCTAGAAAGATTCAGTCACTTCATAAAGTAGAGGTTTTATAATGCACATGTGTCAGGGAGCAGATGTCAGGAAAGGATCATCAGATGCCAGGAAGAATGAGAAGACCACTTCAAACTATAAACAGGTCAGACAAGGTTGATGATTTTGAACAGAGGGCTGCCTGAGATCACCATGCCAAGAGCGATAGTCAGCTTGCCCAGGGTTGGAAGATACAGTCTAGACAAAGGACCCACATCAGAAAGTCCCAGAGGTCAAACCCTTATTCACAGCCCAAGCCCCCCTTTCCCCTGGACCCTTGGGGAACGCTCCCACTGCAACCTGGCAGCAGCAAAGGGGCACATGACCAATGGGCTGACCTCCTTGAACCCCCCTCCCTCCCCTTGGGGCCCAATGCACCAGGACTGTACTAATCAATACTTGCACCAAACCCAGCCGGCTGGAGTTCCATTGGAGGCTCTGTGCATAATGGGAGGGTGGAGATTTTGGCTTCCAGCCCATTAATCATATTCAAATGAATGCATATGAACTGTTTGCATGTTCATGCTGGCACGGGGCGAAAGTCCGCTAAGGCTGGCAGGGTCGGACCGGAGACTGGGAGTCTGCTGGACGACGTGGGATTCTCCACCCAATTGGGAATCCCAGACTGGGATTCTCCGAGCCCACCACTCCGACGCCGGGCTGCCGATTCTCCGCGGCGCCGGTCGGGTGCTGTTGAAAGCGGCCCCCGTGGCGATTCTCATCGCTCGACGGGCCGAGTGCCCGCAAATTTCCGCCGAGTCCCACCAGCATGGTTCACATAAGGTCCCACCCGGCGGGACCTTGCCGTTCTGGCTGCGGGGGCTGTCCTGGTGGGGGGGGGGGGGGGGCAGGGGGGATCTGACTCCGGGGCGGGTCTCCACGATGGCCAGGCCCACGAACAGGGGCTACCGATCAGCGGGCGCGCTTATTCCGGGGGGGGGGCAATGTTCCTCCGCACCGGGCCCCTGTAGGGCTCTGCCATGTTGCGCAGGGGTCGGCGCGGATATGGCAACCATGCCCATGCGCCGGCACGGAGACAGCCATCGCGCGCATTCATGGATTTGCTTTCAGAGCCGGAGCAGCGCACAACACTCCGCCGCTGTTCTAGCGTCAACACTTGGCCGCGATATTGGAGATTCCCAGCCCCAATCTTAGCAGAGGGGAGCGGAGAATTCTGCACTTTATGAGGCTGATATACTTTTTTTTAAATGTTAGAGTGCACAATTCATTTTTCCAATGAAGGGGCAATTTAATGTGGCCAATCCACCTACCCTGCACATCTTTTGGGTTGTGGGGAGAAACCCATGCAAACACGTGGAGAATGTGTATACTCCACACGGACAGTGACCCAGATGTCATGAGAATGTCACTTTAAGAAATGTTTGTCTGCTCAAGTTACTGCGGTGATGTCAGAATGTGGGTGGAGCTGAGCTCTGGCTCTGCTTTTTACTTTCACTTTGAGAAAATCTTGGGTGTGTCTTTGTTTTTTGGTTTTGTTTTAGAGTTGGAGCTGCAGCCAGCCAAA
This sequence comes from Scyliorhinus canicula, assembly GCF_902713615.1. NCBI lineage: Eukaryota > Metazoa > Chordata > Chondrichthyes > Carcharhiniformes > Scyliorhinidae > Scyliorhinus > Scyliorhinus canicula. Next base: position 27,356,631 of record NC_052161.1, on the reverse strand, counting down.
GAAGGTGTAATGTTGTTTTTCTCTGCCATCTAAAGACTATCTCTTGATCATTTGGTGAATTCAGAATGATAACTGTTCTCAGTAGTGAATTTAAACCTGATGTGCTTCTGTTAAAAGGTTTTTTTTTGGTCTTATGGATGTTAAAAGGAAAGTTTGAGGTTTACTTGGTGTTGTATTCTTTGGGGGGTTGTATTTGAATTGATGGTTGCTTAGCTGTTCACTGTATGTTTTAAAAAGGTTAACTGAGTTCAAAGAATAAACATTATTTTGCTTTAAAAAATACTCTTAGATGTCTGCTGCACCACACCTGTAGAGTGGACCGTGTGCTCCCCGTACCACAATCTAGTAAAAGTTGTGGGTCAGGTGAACTCCATGATACACTTTGGGGTTCTCTAAACCCTGGCCCATAACATAGAGTCGGGATCGAACCTGGGACCTCAGTGCCATGAGGCTGCAGTACTACCAGTGCGCCACCGTGCTGCCCATGTGGCTGATATACTTAGGTTTCTGCTCAATGGCAGCCCCTATGATGTTGATGGTGGGGGATTCTTTGATCTTAGTTCTCTTGGTGCAGGTGATCTTGCCTGGTACTTGTGTGGTGGAATGTTATTTACCATTTATCAGCCCAAGCCTGAATGTTGTCCAGTTCTTGTTTCATGCGGCATGGATTGCTTCAGCATCTGAGGAGTTACAAATGAAATTGGACACTATGTAAAAATTAGTGAGCATCCCTACTGACATTATGATGGAGGGAAGGTAACTGATGAAGCAGCTGAAGGTGGTTGCATATGTTCTGAGGAATTCCTGCAGCAATATCCTGGAGCTGAGATGATTGACACCAACCATGTTTCTTTATGTTAGATATGACTTCAGCCAGTGGAGCTTTTCCACCCTGATTCCAATTGACATCAATTTTACTTGGGTTCCTTGATGCTGCACTCTGAAAAATGTAGAGACATCATGGGCGGGATTCTCCGACCCCCCCCCCCCCCCCCCCCCCCCCCCCCCCGGCCGGGTCAGAGAATCGGCAGGGGGCGGCGTGAATCCCGCCACCGCCGGCTGCTGAATTCTCCGGCGCCGGGGTTTTGGCGGGGGGCGGGAATCGCGGTGTGCTGGCCGGGGGCCATTGGCAGCACACCCCCCCCCCCCCCCCCCGGCGATTCTCCGGCCTGCGATGGGCCAAGTGGCCACCCATTTTCGGCAGGTCCAGCTGGCATAAATCACAACAGGTCCTTACCGGCGGGACCTGGCTCCATGGGTTGCCTGCAGAGTCCTTGGGAGGGCGCGGGGGGATCTGGCACTCGGGGGTGTCCCCACAGTGGCCTGGCGCGCGATCGGGGCCCACCGATCCGCGGGCGGACCTGTGCCGTGGGGGCACTCTATCCCTCCATAACGGCCGCTGTCAACCTCTGCCATGGCCGGTGCGGAGAAGAACGCCCCTGCGCATGCGCTGGGATGACGCCAGCTCATGCTGGCGCCATCGTGCATGTGCCACTCACACCGGCCGGCGGAGGCCCTTCGGCGGCAGTTGTTATCAAACACTCTGCCGCTGGCCTAGCCCCTGTAGGTGCGGTGATTCCGCATCTTCGGGGCGGCCCGACGCCAGAGTGGTTCACGCCACTCCTCGGCGCCTGAGTGGCCTGCCCCGTCAGTTCGCGGAGAATCCCACCCCAAGTCTGGAATTCAGCTCTTTTTTTCCCCCATGTTTTGACCAATGCCACAATGAGGCTGGGAACAGACAAAGCCTGTGTGGAATATAAGGAAAGTAGGAAGGAACTTAAGCAAGGAGTCAGGAGGGCTAAAAGGGGTCACGAAAAGTCATTGACAAATAGAGTTAAGGAAAATCCCAAGGCTTTTTACACGTACATAAAAAGCAAGAGGGTAGCCAGGGAAAGGGTTGGCCCACTGAAGGACAGGCGAGGGAATCTATGTGTGGAGCCAGAGGAAATGGGCGAGGTATGAATACTTTGCATCAGTACTCACCGAAGAGAAGGAATTGGTGGATGTTGAGTCTGGAGAAGTGTGTGTAGATAGCCTGGGTCACATTGAGATCCAAAAAGACGAGATGTTGGGCATCTTGAAAAATATTAAGGTGGATAAGTCCCCAGAGCCTGATGGGATCTACCCCAGAATACTGAAGGAGGCTAGAGAGGAAATTGCTGAGGCCTTGACAGAAATCTTTGGATCCTCACTGTCTTCTGGTGCCGTGGGGGCACTCTATCCCTCCATAACGGCCGCTGTCAACCTCTGCCATGGCCGGTGCGGAGAAGAACGCCCCTGCCTTTCCCTGGCTACCCTCTTGCTTTTTATGTACGTGTAAAAAGCCTTGGGATTTTCCTTAACTCTATTTGTCAATGACTTCTGGTGATGTCCCGGAAGACTGGAGAATAATCAATGTTGTTCCTTTGTTTAAGAAGGATAGCAAGGATAATCCAGGGGACTACAGGCCGGTGAGCCTTACGTCAATGGTAGGGAAATTACTGGAGAGTATTCTTCGAGACAGGATCTACTCTCATTTGGGAGCAAATGGATGTATTAGCGAGAGGCAGCGCGGTTTTGTGAAGGGGAGGTCGTGTCTCACTAACTTGACAGAGTTTTTTGAGGAGGTCACAAAGATGATTGATGCAGGTAGGGCAGTGGATGTTGTCTCTGTGGACTTCAGTAAGGACTTTGACAAGGTCCCTCATGGCAGACTGGTACAAAAGGTAAAGTCACACAGGATCAGGGGTGAGCTGGCAAGATGGATACAGAACTGGCGAGGTTGTAGAAGGAAAAGAGTAGCAATGGAAGGCTGCTTTTCTGATTGGAAGGCTGTGACTAGTGCTGTTCCACAGGGATCAGTGCTGGTCGTAGTATATATAAATGGTTTGGAGGAAAATGTAACTGGTCTGATTAGTAAGTTTGCAGACGACACAAAGGTTGGTGGAATTGTGGATAGCAATGAGGACTGTCAGAGGATACAGCAGGATTTAGATCGTTTGGAGACTTGGGCGGAGAGATGGCAGATTGAGTTTAATCCAGACAAATGTGAGGTAATGCATTTTGGAAGGTCTAATACAGGTTGGGAATATACAGTGAATGGTAGAACCCACAAGACTATTGACAATCAGAGAGATCTAGGTGTATAGGTTCACAGGTCACTGAAAGGGGCAACACAGGTGGAGAAGGTAGTCAAGAAGGCATACGGCATGCTTGCCTTCATTGGCCGGGGCATTGCGTATAAAAATTGGCAAGTCATGTTGCAGCTGTATATAACCTTAGTTAGGCCACACTTGGAATATAGTGTTCAATTCTGGTCGTCACACTATCAGAAGGATGTGGAGGCTTTAGAGAGGGTGCAGAAGAGATTTACCAGGATGGAGGGCATTAGCTATGAGGAGAGGTTGAATAAACTCGATTTGTTCTCACTGGAATGACAGAGGTTGAGGGGCGACATGATAGAGGTCTACAAAATTATGAGGGGCATAGACAGAATGGATAGTCAGAGGCTTTTTCCCAGGGTAGAGGGGTCAATTACTAGGGGGAATAGGCTTAAGGTGCGAGGGGCAAGGTTTAGAGGAGATGTACGAGGTAAGTTTTTTGCACAGAGGGTAGTGGGTGCCTGGAAAACGCTGCCGGAGGAGGTGGTGGAAGCAGGGATGATAGTGACGTTTAAGGGGCATCTTGACAAATACATGAATAGGATGGGAATAGTGGGATACGGACCCCGGAAGTGCAGTAGATTTTAGTTTAGACAGGCTGCATGGTCGGTACAGGCTTGGAGGGCCGAAGGGCCTGTTCCTGTGCTGTACTTTTCTTTGTTCTTTGTTCTTTTTTCTTCTGAGGCCTGGAGGCCTGGCTGAAATGTGGAATCTTGGCCTATAGGAGAATGATGCTTTGGCACAGGCTCTTTGGCATTTTTGGGTAATTGTGATCATCCTCTTATCCATGTTCTGTTTACAGTTCAAAGAGCCCCTAACAGGCAAAGGATCAAGGTACATAGGAAACAAGCCATGTGGAAGCAGCTAATGCAAAACAAAGAAGATTGATCTTGCTCTTTGTGTGAAAGGGATGGGTGAGGGAAAGTTGGATGACACAATCTGAGCACCAAGTATCCTTCATTTATTATGATCCTTCCCGAAATCACTCTCATAAGTGTTTTGTTACCGGTGTGGTAGGTAAGATGTGCTACTCAATCCTTGGTTAGTGATGAGGTATTCTGAATCCCGATCAAGAAGATTTGAACTCTTCCAGTCGTAACAAAAGGTTTATTGAGTAACTACAACAATATTTACATGAGTTCTCTACTTTAACTATGATACTAGTGATAAGGTTAACAAGATCTAACTATGGTAACTATACGTAACTCCACTGGCCATCTAAACTAGTCTGCTGTTGCATTGATCACCGTGCATCCAAGAGAGACCCAATTTGGCTGCCCTTTATAGGCTTCTTGGTCCGGCCCTCTAGTGATCATGTGGTGCTACTGATTACACATTAACCCCTTGTGTACATACACATATAGAGATCAACACAATAAGCATCCCCATTGGAGGTACACTCATTAAAACAGGCATTAGACCACTGAAATATTCTAATAAGGGGATAGAGGGGAAGTTAGGGATAGGACAGTAATTTGAAAGGACAGAATGATCAAGTGTGGGTTTTTTGAGGTTCGGCGTGCTAATGATAGTCTTGAAGTGGTGAGGAACAGTGTGGTGATTCTCCTTTTAAGGGCAACACAGCAGAGTCCGGGTCACATGACCTGGGTGACCAATCAGGACTTAGTGGGGGAAATCACTCCATGTTGAGAGAGGCTCTTAGGCATTTTGGGAGCTGGCTACAGCCATGTGGCTGCGATAGAATTCTTGTCAATAAATATCTTTTGTGTTCACTGATGAAGTCTGTGAAAGTGCATCTTTACAAACGGGTGGGGAAATTGAAACATTATCATTTTCATTAGAAAGGGGGTCAAGGGAGCAGCCGATTAGTGTCATGGATCAGACCTGAGACAGGATATAATGGAACATGGAGACAGATTGGTGAAAGATGTGTGCTCAGGGTTAAGGCAGGGACAAGATGGCTTGATGGGCAGGGGAAAGGAATTAAGAGGCAACTGAGTGACATCTGTCTGTCTGAATGATAAAGATCCTTGTATTTGCCCTGCAGAGACTGTTTCATCTCATGCCTCCCTCCAGGGAGCCTATGCATCACCAACACCACCTTGCAACATTTACACTGTTTTATAATCCAGGCCTTTTAAAAAATCTCCTTTTCTTTATCCTTCAGATCAGAAGGGTCAGGCTAGGTGAGTTCAGAGGTGTCGGCCCATTAATATCTCTGCCAGTGCTACCCCTGTTGTGACGTGAGCGTAGTCTGAGAATGGATCAGCGATCCCGCAGTCTGTTTCCATTGTCTTATTTGAATGTTTGAACTGCCCGCTCCACCAAACCATTCAAGAACGGATGTACGGGGCAGACTAGATGTGTCTTATCTCCTTGGCATGCACGAATGATTGGAACTCCTCGCTAGTGAACGGGGTCCCATTATCCATGACTAATATGTCCGGTATCCCATGGGTACTAAAGGCATGGTGTAATTTGTCCACAGTAGTTCTCGAGGTGGCGACTGTCATCCGGTGCACATCCAGCCACTTGGGGTGGGCATCTATGAGGACCAGAACCATGGACCACATGGAAGGCCTGGTGAAGTCAGTATGTAACTGCACCCAGGGAGACCCTGGCCATTCCCAGGGATGGAACAAGACTAACGGAGTGCTGCTGGTATAGAACATAGAACATACACTGCAGAAGGAGGCCATTCGGCCCATCGAGTCTGCATCGACCCACTTAAGCCCTCACTTCAACCCTATCCCCTTAACCGAATAACCCCTCCTATCCTTTTTTGGACACTAAGGGCAATTTAGCATGGCCAATCCACCGAACCTGCACGTCTTTGAACTGTGGGAGGAAACCGGAGCACCCAGAGGAAGCCCACGCAGACACGGGGAGAACATGCAGACTCCGCACAGACAGTGACCCAGCAGGGAATCGCACCTGGGACCCTGGTGCTGTGTATCCACAGTGCTAACCACTATGCGATTGGTATGCCGGGCATCTTTTTGCCACTCTCTCGATGTTGCTATCAATTCCAGGTCACCACACATACCTCCTTGCTGACATCTTCATCTTTGAAGCCCTTGGGTGTCCACCATGCAGGTCCCGCAGGATTGTCTCCCAGCTGTTGGACAACCATGCAAGCTCCCCATAGTGGGGGGGGGGGGGGGGGGATACCATCCTTAACACCAGGTATAGGTATAGGCGGGACTGCTGGGAGGCTTCCCTGTAATCCGCCATGTAGAATGATGTGACACAGTTTCTGCCAACATGGCATCCCTCTGGATCCGTGTATGAATCTGTGTAGCCATCACTGGCAAAGTATCCATGAAGTTCAATGTCGCCACAACCTCATCCGTCACTGGTGGAAGGGGGGGTGGTGTCACAGGCAGCGGTTGCCGACTGAGGGCAACAGTGCTTTTGCTAGCTGCACACCTGGTTTATGCTAAAACCAATACGCCACGAATTACAAGGCCCAGCGCTGGATTTGGTTGAGGGTATAAGGGGAAGCCCCTTATCCTCCTTGAAGTGGCCCGGCAGACGACTTATGGTCCCTAATGATAAAGAATACGGCCAGTATGATTTGAAGAGTGGGCTGCACCAGTGGACCTAGATGTATTGACAAAATTGTTTCATCGCATATACCACGACCAACCCTCTTTCTCCAGCTCGGGGCAAGCCAGCCTTGTCCACTCGATAACCCAGGTACGTGACGGTCTTCGACTGAAAGACACACTCGCCTCTCTTCAGGCAGGCGCCTGATTGGGCAAAGCTGAGGAGCTCTTCCAAATTGTCCAAGTGTTCCTTCCCGCTGGCTTCCATAATGAGCGTGCCATCCAGGCATACCACCACATTGGGTAGCCCCTGGAGGGTTCCTTCCATCACCCTCTGGAATATCGCACATGTGGATGAGACCCTGAAGGGTAACCGACTATATTTGTATAGGCCCCTGCGGATATTGATTGTCACGTACTTTTGAGATTCTGCGTCCAGCTCCAGTTGGAGATATGCATGGCTCATATCCAATCTCCTGAACGAGTGGCCCCCTGTTAGCTGAGTGTACAGATCTTGCACATACGACATGGGATATCGGTCCAGGCAGGAGGCCCATTCACGGTCATTTTATAATTACTGCAGAGGCGAAATGACTTATTGTTTCAACTCCAGGTCCACTGGTGCAGCCCATTCTTCAAATCATACTGGCCGTATGATGCTCAAGCTCTCGAAGCCCCTGTGTCAATCTTCATTACCAAGGGCTGCCCATTGACTCGATGTCTAATCCGAACTGGTGCCACGAGGGGCCCTGATACAATTTATTTGCATCAGGTCATCCTCCTCAGGTTGGACCACGTGCAAGGCCCTGGCTTAAAGCAACCCAAGTCTGCCCAGGGTGGCGAGTTCTTTTCAGATTCTAATGGCCTTGGTTGCCATGCGTTCTGCGACTTCAGGCTGGTGCTCCCCATCTTCCTCAAGGAGGTGTCACACTGGTCTGGGGTGGCCCTTGACCATTGAGTCTGGACGCAATGCTGTGCAGTAGGTTGCTGTTTCGGTGGCGACCTGATCATACGGACTCTGCCCTGAGGGGCACTGCACCCCTGTATGAGGGTCGTCCAACGCTATGGATACTGTAGTTAATGGAATCCAGGAGTTCCTCATTCCCCCTTCTCAGCGTTCTCACAGGACAGGAATAGCTCAGTGGCTCTTTTCAAGTCCAGTGTTGGTTCCACCAACTACTTCCTCTGAGTTGTCTCTTTGTTAATCCCGCAAACAAGTGGTCCTTTAACATTTCAGAGAGAGAGATGAACTGAACCCACAATGCTCTGTCAGCCTTCGGAGTTGTGCCAGAAAGTTCATTACTGACTCCTCCAGAGTCCGCACAGCAGTGTTAAATTGGTGCCTGCAACGTTCTTGTCGGATGACCTGATTTTTTACAAGAACACTTGTAGCTAAAGCTATAAACGATTTATTAACATTAACTGTGGGTAAACTATGTACAAGACAACAGATGAAAAACAGTAAAATCATGCCAAGCAACCTCTCTCTTCAACGTCCTGCAGCCAGTCTGAGGTCAGCTTACTTTAACATTCACTTATATATTAACGGGTCTCCTTGTGGTCCGTCGGTGAATTACAACACAAACCATGATATCACTACAGTACCGTTGCATAGTCCTGGCAGTTGCGTATCATAATGATTGGATATTAACTCCGGCAGTTCATTAAAGGACTTTGAGTCGGGTCTACTGGGTACGTTAGGCTTTTAATTATGCAGAAGGTTAGAGCCCTGAAGGCAGTCAGGACATTACCTTCTGTAGATCCTTTCCACTGATGCCGTTAGCCTGGAAGAGGTACTGCATTCGCTTGGTGTATTTAGCCTAATCCTCCAGGCCTGCATTGAAGGCCTCTAACTTTCCAAAAAGCAGCATTTTCAAACTCTATCAAACACATTGCTGCGCGGCAATATCCCAATACGGAATCGTAATTGCTGCTTTTACTTCAACGCCAGGATGGAGACCCAGGAGACCCGATAGTGAAGTAAATGGTGGTTTATTTAAGGTCAAAGGAAATGGCTACTATGACTGCATACACACACACTAAGTCCCTGTTGGGACTGCCATAATGCTGGACCCTGTCTGGGCTGCCCTTTATGCAGTCTAATAACGGGCCCCAGCTGAACAGGCCTCCCCCACGAGAGATCATTCGGCCATGTGAATGTTATTACAATGATATTTGCTGTGAATTAATACCTGTACTCTACTGCCTCCCCTTGAAGCTAGACTGATGTAACACAGGAAATGTGGATAAATAAGGACCTCTTATTGGAACAATTTCCCCCATATATTAAATATATATTAAATATTTTTTATTTGACTTCAAGAAATAATGGATGCAACTTCCTCAGAGTGGGTGGGGGTTGCAGTGGAGTTTGGGGGGGTGGGTGGGTGTGATGGTTGGGTTGGAATGTGGGGAATTGATCAGGCCTACTGGATGGGGGCTATGGGTTGGGTGGGGGAAGATTCAGTGGGGGGATGTCCAATTGGGTTGGAGGGGGTGGGAGTTGGGCCCATGGACTGTGGTTGGTGGTTAGGGACTCCTGTGCAGGTGGGGGGAATCCCATGTGTTAGGGGGTTTGGAGAGGTGGGAATTCTGTGGGCGGGGGGGTGGGGGGGGGGTGTTGGTTAGTCTGGAGAGGTGGGGGAACCCCTCTGGGATATTGGAGGATGGAGGCTCCCCTGTAGCATCAGGGAGAGAGAGTGGCGGGGGAGTTTCCTGGGGGGTCAGGGGGGTCCCGTGGGGGGGGGGGGGGGGGGGGGGGGTTCAGTGTAGGTCTTTGCAATTGTTACCTTGAAGTTAGAAGAAATTTTTCTGGGTAGGTATTGGTGTATCTCTGTCAGAATTATCTGAAATTTGTGATTTAAATCACATTTCTGGATGGTTCAGAACACAGGGCAATTGTCCAGAGGAAGTTGCACATCAAGGCAATGGCCGTGCAAATGTTTACCTATACATTCCAAGAGGAATTCCCAAGCGCATCTTTGGGTTATCCCAACCTGATACTGGGGAGCTCAGAATTTACGACCCAATAAAAATCCTTTTGTCATGGGCAGGAGAGGATTAATTTAAACATCACCATTTTCCCCTCTCACTATTGGTCCGTGAACTAAAAGCTGTTTTGATTCTTTTCCCCTTTTATAAGCAGTGGCAGATTTTCCAAACTCCTTGGTTTTGGTGTGATCCAATTTTCTATTAATAACTCCCTCGATAACTCAAGATAGCATGAACTCAAAGGGTTAGTTTGTTTGCGCATACCGAGGATGCTGCAGCATTATCCTCTTTGCATCCTCACAATGATAGAGAAAAGAAAGATTTACAGTGTAGAGTCCACAGTGAAAATAAATACTGTTTCACAGAAATCCAGTGTCCAAAATCAAAGCCCAATTGGGTATTCCTTCATGGAGGTCTGCATGCTGAAAACCAATGCTGGATAACTTGCTTTTCTGGTGTTGTTGACTTTGCATGTTGTGATAAGAATGCAGATCTCAATCAGTCTTGTAGGCAAAGGTGCAGAATTTCCAGTAGAGGCAGTACAGAGGGGCCAAATGAGGGCCAAAGCTCCTTGTCCGTGGTGCTGCTAGTAAGATGGTAAAATGGCAGAGTGAGACTTTGCTGCACCACAAGCAATATTATTCGTTCCACATGCCAGACGCTATGCCACACGACACCCAACACTTCACACTGTCTTTGACAAAGGATGTGTTTCCCTCATCTCGGTCCCTGGGATTGGTAAATGTTTCAATCATTAAGAATTAAAAGGAAGGTCGCGGGGCCCTTTGCCTTGGCAGACAAGGGGACTCCAGTTGGCCAACCTAGGTTATGAAGTGCAGAGGGCCTTTGTATAGCTCACTTTGAATTTGTTCTGTGTAGGGGGTCATTAATGGATCTTCAGGGATAACTAGAAGCAAGTTTCTCCAATGCTGCCAGGTTGCTCCTTTTGGTTGTGTTCACAGACATAGATCAGTTTCTGAGATAACAATGAGCATATTTCAATATATATTTTATAAAAATATTCCCTCAAACTTTAAATCTCACCCTCCATGTTAATATACTCCACAAGAGAGGGAATATTCTGTATTGGAGATTGTTTTATCGACCATAGATCATCGAATTTACAGTGCAGAAGGAGGCCATTCGGCCCACTGAGTCTGCACTGGCCCTCGGAAAGGGCACCCTACTTACGCCCACATCTCCTTCCTATCACCAGTAACCCCACCTATCCTTTTTTGGACACTAAGGGTAATTTAGCATGGCCAATCCACCTAACCTGCACATCTTTGGACTGTGGGAGGAAACCGGAGCACCCGGAGGAAACCCACGCACACACGGGGAGGACGTGCAGACTCCGCACAGACAGCGACCCAAGCCGGGAATTGAACCTGGGACCCTGGAGCTGTGAAGCAGCATTGCTCACCACTATGCTATCGTGCCGCCCCCTACATAAATTAATCAATAGTTCTATTTAAGGCACCTACAAGCACAGGTCATTGCGGAAATGAGCCTACCAGGATTTTAATGAATATATAAAAAAAGGGAAGCGGGGTTATGGAGTGCACACTGATAGCAAGAAACTCAGTAGGAGGATGGGAGAAAATATTTAAAATACTCGTAAGCGAGCTTGGGGAATATGATAATTTAGATGGAATTGGCTTTCGCCGTCAGTAATGATGGTAGGAAAACCAGCAATCAAAGTCATATTTAATGGATTCCAGATGGAATATATAATTGTGCTCATTAACAGTGCAAAAAGTCCAAGCTAACATGATCCCAAGATACCAATAAAGAAGATAAAAACAAGGAAGGTAAATATTACGTTTAGTTTATAAAATTTATGATTTTTGACCCTGATATTTTCTGAAGCTTTTACGGCCCACTCAAAACGTAACTATTTCTCAATACCAATGGCTACTGAGAACTCAAATAGGTCGCGGCTCTGCTTTAGGATATTAAATATACGTGGCTGGGTGTGGTGGAGTGCAGAAAATTAATCAGTAATTTGTGATGTTTATGCTGCAAGTATTCTTTGCTAGTCAAGGCTAATTATGTATTCTATTTATACTACACTTTGTCTTTGCATATGTAATATTTCCGTAAGTATAATCGAGGAGCGTCTAACTCTGGTCTAGTGCATGTACTAATGCAAATCTGGATATTGCAATCCTCACCACTAATGTCTGCTTCAGAGTAAAATAGACTGTGACGTCTGCTTTAGGATTACGCATCTAAAATTGCAGCAATTTGTGGCACTGCTGCATAAACTATTGATCATAAATGAGATCCAACACTAGTGAATCGTGGATAATTGAGTGATTAAAGAACAGTCATTTCTTTGACGGGTTCCAATTATAGTGGTTCAGGAATGTTCTCCTATCTTTACGTCGCTGGACGTGTCGAACTCCATTTTAAAATGACGATGAGCAACAATGATTGATTAGCATTAAATGCACCATTACCATAAAAAATTGCTGCCTTAATGGCAATAAGACTGAACTCATCTTCGATCATTCCATCAGCCAGGTGTGGTTTCAGACCATTTTTAATTTCTACCCAACTCAAGTACTATCTTCTGACTACATTATTTGAGGACCCTAGGCTTTTTTTTTAACGATAGGAGAGTATTCATTTAATAATATAAGTGTATTACAATTGGAGGCGTAGAAATGAATTGGCGCTACATATTTAGTAATGGACCACAAGAAGAATTTTTAAGCGGTCATTTAAAGATGCAGATTTATGTCAGCTTAGAATACTTATTTTAGCTAAAACAATGATTTCTTTTATGTTAACAAATGACAACCAAATTGCCAGGATGTAAGTATTTCAGATAACTGAGTGACTTAATTTTGTCAGTAGTAATGAAAACACTGCACCAAGTTACACTGCACTGGTAATAATGATTCTTTACTGGTGCTCCGTTTGTTAATGAGGCACCGCCAGTCTCAATGTTGAAAAATGTAATGATTTAACAATGGAGTGTGAAAATGTCTGAATGGCCACAGAGAAATAGTCAATTTACTAATGAGGCCTTGGAAGCGCTGGTAAGGTACAGTAATAAAGTAATAATGAGGCATATTTAAACAGCAAGGGCAACCTCTATGTATTGCATGAAGCCTGCAATGTGACCAAGCCAAGGGTGGGATTTTTCAATCCCGTCTGCTGCTTTGATTGTCCAGTCCTGCCTAAAGTCCATGGACATTTGGTTGTACTGCAGCCGGTCCTGCCACGGCGTGGTTGGAAAATCCTTGTGCAGTGCAGTGAGGGAATCCTGCACTGTCAATGGTGCTGTCTTTTAGGTGAGGCATTAAACCTGAGGTCCCTCTGCCCACTCAGAAGAAGAGCAGTGGAGTTGTCCCGGGACCAACATTTGGCCCTCAATCAACAGCGATGATCTGGTCATTGTCACTTTGCTCTGAGAGGTTTCTTCCTCACAGCTTCTTCCCCACAGCTACTAGACTCCTCAACGACTCTCTCTTGGACTGATCTGTTCCCTGTAAGAACACTATTCACAACGCCCTATGCTGCTCTTGTTTGGCCCTGTTCTGCACTGTAACCAATCACTATTTGTTGATGTAGCACTATCAATGTCCTCTGCCGATTATTCTTTTGTCTGTTGTGTACGTTCCCTTGGCCGCAGAAAAATACTTTTTACTGTACTTCGGTACATGTGACAATAGATATCAATCAATCAATTTGTGTGTGTAAATTAGCTGTCACATTTCTAATATTACAATGGTGACTATGATTCAAAAATACTTCATTGACTACAAAACAGTTTGGAATGTCTGTGGTCATGAAAGGTGCTATATAAATGTTTTTAAACATATCTCAAGATGGACAGCAAGTACCAAAGAAGCTGATAGCCCTACAAACAATCTGTACATTCGGCCCTTGAATTTAATGTCAATTTGCAGCTGGAGCACCTGATTAGCTCTCTGACTGCACAGTACAAAGAAGTAATTATTTCTTTCCACAGTGCGGCCTCTCCTTCCCCATGACTCAATCTCTACTTATTCATAAAGGAGCAATTTGGAATAGAATGAACGTTGAAGGGGAGACTGATGCCAACACTCTTGTCACTTAGCAATGCCTGGCACCATTGTCCCACTTGCCTGATGCCCATCTTCTCCAAACAAGATAAATTCTGAACACAAGCAATCAGCCAGCAGCCTAATGCCCAACATTACAACCTGGCCCTCCAGGTCTGTTACAAGAGACATACTCAGTGTATTGCAACGTAATGCAAATGAGCAGACGATGCATGCTCTTTCAAAAGCCTCACGCTTGTATGTATTAGCAACATAGTGTACTATTAATACAAGGATATAGTAGCAAGGATGCAGAAAATTAAGTAATTAGAGTGAAATCAGTCGGGTTGTGTATATTACATTGAAAACTGAAAGATGGAAGAGGGACTGTAGTGGATAAGGTCACTTTCATGGAAATTTCAAGGAAATTTCCTGTGTTTGATGTGTAACAAAATAGCAAATAGCTTTATGCACTGGCATAAAGGCACACAGTTAATCCTCCCTGCAACCTAGTCTCAATCACCATGTATTCATGATGGACAGCTTGAAAACTGGTGGGACTGTAGAGCTTGTCTTCCAGCAACTGGAAACTGCATTTGATTGGTATGGAGCAATGTTCTCTCTAAGCTGTGCGTGTGCATGTCTGTGTGACAATCAAGAGCGTGTTGTGAAGGCTGTGTACAAGAAACATTCCCTTTAAAATGTATGCAGGTACGTAAGGCTCTTCAATCTTAGCTGACTGGGCTCAACAGGTAGAAGCTAAAGGGGACAATGGTATGGAAATTGGGTTAGTGGAGGCATCAAAAGAGACAGAAAATGAGATTTTAATAGTAAAATGAATAACAACATTGGTAAGATCAGATGAAATCAGAAGTTTAAATCTTATACGCAGGTAGGAAAGAGTCAAATAGGGTGTCACAGTGGTTAGCACTGCTGCCTCACAGCGCCAAGGACCCGGGCTCCATTCCAGCCTTGTCTGTGTGGAGTCACTGCCACGTGTGTCAGAGTGGTCAGATGTAGTCTTGAGATGCAGCAACCTCTTTGTGCCTATTCCAGTTAAATCCTTATCCTAATACGTCTACTGATCTCTGCATGGGTTCAGACCTCGGCTCGGTAAACAGGGCAAGTGGAGCCCAATTTTAAGTTTCACTCAACCTAATTGTCTGCCACATTGGACCCCCAAGCTTTTTATACCAATAGTCTGAACATCCATGAGAAATACTTTTACTGTTCTGGCATCATGGAGGGCTGCACTTCCGTAGCTTCACATACTCCACGGTTAGCGGTAGCGAAGGGGGCATCTCTCATAATTAAAAATAAATAAATTTAGAATACCCAATTCATTTTTTTTTCCAATTAAGGGGCAATTTAGCATGGCCAGTCTACCTCCCCTGCACATCTTTGGGTTTGTAGGGTGAGACCCACACAGACACAGGGAGAATGTGTGAACTCCACAAGGACAGTGACCCGGATCATGGATTGAACGTGGGTCCTCAGTGGCATGAGGCAGCAGTGCTAACCACTGCACCACCGTGCCGCCCTTTGGGGTGTCTCTCATCATGACTCCATAAGACGCAATTAATGGACTCCGCCATACTCCAAGCCTTACTTTGCAAGATGCTGTGCATGGATTCAAATAACTCCATTGATGGAACAATAAACCTTCAGACTCATAGATGTTTTCAGCATAGAAGGGGGACATTCAGCCCACTGTGTCTACATGGCTAATAAGTAGGCATCCAGCCTAATCCCACACTCTAGCCCATGGGTCATATTGTTGGTTACGATACTTCAAGTTTATATCCAAATAATTTTAAATGTTATGAGGATTTTTACCAGTAAAGAACGAGTTCCAAATTCTCACCACTCTCTGGGTGAAAAGTTTACCCTCAAATCTCCTTGAAACCGCCTTCCTCTTACCCAATCAATTCCCCCTTGTTATGGACCAGTCAGTCAAGGGCCATAGGGCCTTCCTAGCTCGACCCCTCGTAATTTGATAACAATGTTGTTTCCCCTCAACCTCCTCAGATTCAAGGAAAATACCCCTCGCCTATCCAATCTTTCCTCGTAACTAAAATTCCCCAGTCCAGGCGTAATCCTGGTAAATCTCCTTTGCATTTTCACTGGACCAATCATAGACGGGATTCTCCGATCCTCAATGGTGATTTCATAATCGGTGATCAGGCGGAGAACCCGTTTTTACGATGAAATCTGCCCCCTCCAAAACAGCGTCATTGCAGAGCATGCCATTGGGACAGCGTCAGGATGTTACCTGAAGGCGTTCCCCTGATGCTCAGCACCCAATGGGCAAAGTTTCTGACTGCATGGGCCACATGTGCACTCAGCAGTCGGGAAACCTGATGTGTTAGGCGGGTTGGTTTGACGTTGACTGCAATTGGATGCAGGGAAGCTAGAAACAAACGTCTAACACCGGAGATGATCCAACATGGTTTTATTTAAACTAAGAACGGCTGTACATGTTCAGCTGTGGGTTGACACTCTACTAATCCTACTGACGACTTCTTACTGGCTCGACTAGACCTACTAGCTACTACATGGCAATAATGTCCACTGACTTGTGCACTCTGGCTGTCTCAGTGTCTGGGTCCTGAAAAGAGCGGGAGTCTTAATGCCCTGTGAGCTTTATATTGGTGGTGTCTTGTCTGGTGATTGGTTGTTCTGTGTTGTGTGTTCATTGGTCATCCTATGTGTCAATCACTGCCTGTCTGCATGAGTGGATATAAATGAGTGGATATTATGACATCTCTCCCTTTTTAAAAAAATAAGTTATGGAACGTGAAGGTATATACATGCCTGACGATGTACAAGTGGTAAGTTAACGAACATATGAACATGGGAAGGTGTCCATCGTGCAGATACAGAGCAAACTGAACAGAATTTACAAAAGCAAAGTCTATAGATTCAGTCTTTGAGGCGGGCGCCGAATTCTAGTCGATTGCCGCAGAGGTGCAATAGGAGATGCCGGCATTTGGATAGGTGGGATTGCTGGCATTGCGGTGGTGTCGTGGACATGGTGTGGACTCGCTGGACCAGATTCAGGAGCTTGCAGGCGCGAGCACCGAGCAGGGACGCCCTGGCAGTCCGAACGATCTTGAATTGTAAAGTTGCCTTGAATTCCTTGTGAGATGCCCCTAGCCGACACGATCCACTGGCAGCTATGGCATTGCCATTGTAGTCAAGGAGTTGGCATGCTGGTGGAAGAATGCTAGGCCGGTCACGGATGCTGTCGAGGTCTGACTGCGATATGAGGTTCGCTGACGCACCGATGTCCAGTTTAAATTGGATGCAAGCCTGGTTGACTGTGAGGATAGCACACCACTTGCAGTCGGGATCCACACTGAGGATCAAAATGCGGGTTGCCGGTGCAGTGGGGACCAGCTCGCGTGTGATTATGATGCCCACCAGATCTGGAGACTTGAGGCAATCAGCATCGGGATCCGTTGGGCTGTCGGGATCAGCATTCTGCATGTCTTGTTGTACCGAGCGGATGCTTCTGCGCCGTATCTGGGACCGCTGGCTGATAATCGGTGGAGCGGACCTGCAGAAGGCTGCATAATGGCCAGGCTTCCCACACTGTAGGCATTGCCGTCCTTTGGCTAGACATTGCCCCTTTAAATGGGCGGAGCCACAATTCAGACACGTCATAACGCTGATGTCAGCGCGTTCCGTGCGCCAACGCGCATGCGCAGTGCGGTCGGCTGACGTACACACCTGCGCTTTAGGGTTCTCAGCCTCGTCGTCCACCCAGCTGTGGCGCGCATGCACCCGTTCTGCCTCGTGGGCGGTAGTTTTGCAGTTTCCGCCGCCCTGATGTGGGAGTACCTATTCTTGGCATGCTCATGGACCATGCACGTCTCAATAGCGACGGAGAGTTAGCTGTTTTATTTTGAGGAGCTGCTGCCGCAGGGAATCGGAGTGGACCCTGAAAACAATCTGATCCCGGATCATGGAATCAGCCGCCAAGCCGTAATCACATGACTGCGCCAGGATGCGGAGCTGGGTCAGCTAGGACTGAAAAGGTTCATCCTTACCCTGAAGTCTCTGTTGGAAGATGTACTGTTCAAAGCTCTCATTCACTTCAATGTTGCAGTGGCTGTTGTATTTTAGCAGGACCGTTTTAAACTTTGTCTTGTCTTCACCATCGGCAAACGTAAGCGAGTTGTAGATATGGATGGCGTGATCCCCCTCGGTCGAGAGAAATAGCGCGATCTTCCTTGCATCCAATGCTGCCTCGAGGTCGGAGGCCTCGATATAAGAACATAAGAACATAAGAACTAGGAGCAGGAGTAGGCCATCTGGCCCCTCGAGCCTGCTCCGCCATTCAATTAGATCATGGCTGATCTTTTGTGGACTCAGCTCCACTTTCCGGCCCGAACACCATAACCCTTAATCCCTTTATTCTTCAAAAAACTATCTATCTTTACCTTAAAAACATGTAATGAAGGAGCCTCAACTGCTTCACTGGGCAAGGAATTCCATAGATTCACAACCCTTTGGGTGAAGAAGTTCCTCCTAAACTCAGTCCTAAATCTACTTCCCCTTATTTTGAGGCTATGCCCCCTAGTTCTGCTGTCACCCGCCAGTGGAAACAACCTGCCCGCATCTATCCTATCTATTCCCTTCATAATTTTAAATGTTTCTATAAGATCCCCCCTCATCCTTCTAAATTCCAACGAGTACAGTCCCAGTCTACTCAACCTCTCCTCATAATCCAACCCCTTCAGCTCTGGGATTAACCTAGTGAATCTCCTCTGCACACCCTCCAGCGCCAGTATGTCCTTTCTCAAGTAAGGAGACCAAAACTGAACACAATACTCCAGGTGTGGCCGCACTAACACCTTATACAATTGCAACATAACCTCCCTAGTCTTAAACTCCATCCCTCTAGCAATGAAGGACAAAATTCCATTTGCCTTCTTAATCACCTGTTGCACTTGTAAACCAACCTTCTGTGACTCATGCACTAGCACACCCAAGTCTCTCTGAACAGCGGCATGCTTTAATATTTTATCGTTTAAATAATAATCCCGTTTGCTGTTATTCCTACCAAAATGGATAACCTCACATTTGTCAACATTGTATTCCATCTGCCAGACCCGAGCCCATTCACTTAACCTATCCAAATCCCTCTGCAGACTTCCAGTATCCTCTGCACTTTTCGCTTTACCACTCATCTTAGTGTCATCTGCAAACTTGGACACATTGCCCTTGGTCCCCAACTCCAAATCATCAATGTAAATTGTGAACAATTGTGGGCCCAACACGGATCCCTGAGGTACACCACTAGCTACTGATTGCCAACCAGAGAAACACCCATTTATCCCAACTCTTTGCTTTCTATTATTTAACCAATCCTCTATCCATGCTACTACTTTACCCTTAATGCCATGCATCTTTATCTTATGCAGCAACCTTTTGTGTGGCACCTTGTCAAAGGCTTTCTGGAAATCCAGATATACCACATCCATCGGCTCCCCGTTATCTACTGCACTGGTAATGTCCTCAAAAAATTCCACTAAATTAGTTAGGCATGACCTGCCTTTAACGAACCCATGCTGCGTCTGCCCAATGGGACAATTTCTATCCAGATGCCTCGCAATTTCTTCCTTGATGATAGATTCCAGCATCTTCCCTATTACCGAAGTTAAACTCACTGGCCTATAATTTCCTGCTTTCTGCCTACCTCCTTTTTTAAACAGTGGCGTCACGTTTGTTAATTTCCAATCCACCGGGACCACCCCAGAGTCTAGTGAATTTCGGTAAATTATCACTAGTGCATCTGCAATTTCCCTAGCCATCTCTTTTAGCACTCTGGGATGCATTCCATCAGGGCCAGGAGACTTGTCTACCTTTAGCCCCATTAGCTTGCCCATCACTCCCTCCTTAGTGATAACAATCCTCTCAAGGTCCTCACCTGTCATAGCCTCATTTCTATCAGTCGCTGGCATGTTATTTGTGTCTTCCACTGTGAAGACCGACCCAAAAAACCTGTTCAGTTCCTCAGCCATTTCCTCATTTCCCATTATTAACACTCCCTTCTCATCCTCTAAAGGACCAATATTTACCTTAGCCACTCTTTTTTGTCTTATATATTTGTAAAAACTTTTACTGTCTGTTTTTATATTCTGAGCAAGTTTACTCTCATACTCTATCTTACTCTTCTTTATAGCTTTTTTAGTAGCTTTCTGTTGCCCCCTAAAGATTTCCCAGTCCTCTAATCTCCCAGCACTCTTTGCCACTTTATATGCTTTTTCCTTCAATTTGATACTCTCCCTTATTTCCTTAGATATCCACGGTCGATTTTCCCTCTTTCTTCCGTCCTTCCTTTTTGTTGGTATAAACCTTTGCTGAGCACTGTGAAAAATCGCTTGGAAGGTTCTCCACTGTTCCTCAACTGTTCCACCATAAAGTCTTAGCTCCCAGTCTACCTTAGCTAGTTCTTCTCTCATCCCCTTGTAATCTCCTTTGTTTAAACACAAAACACTAGTATTTGATTTTACTTTCTCACCCTCCATGATATACAGGAGAAACTTTTGCTTGAAGATCGTCCAATTGGCAGCGAGGTCGCTGGAGATGTGGAGCTGTGGAGGAGGCTGGATGTTGTCCATGTCGCTGGATGGCCGCTTTCTGGTCGTTGCAGATTTACCCGAGGTAGGTTCGGCAGGATTAATAGCACTTTGGTACCATGATGTGTTAGGCGGGTTGGTTTGACATTGACTGCAACTGGTTGCAGGGAAGCTAGAAACAAACGTCTAACGCCAGAGATGATCCAACATGGTTTTATTTAAACTAAGAACGGCTGTACATGTTCAGCTGTGGGTTGACACTCTACTAATCCTACTGACGACCTCTTACTGGTTCGACCAGACTTACTAGCTACTACATGGCAATAATGTCCACTGACTTGTGCATTCTGACTGTCTCAATGTCTGGGTCCCGAAAAGAACGGGAGTCTTAATGCCCTGTGAGCTTTATAGTGGTGGTGTCTTGTCTGGTGATTGGTTGTTCTATGTTGTGTGTTCATTGGTCAGCCTCTGTGTCAATCACTGCCTGTCTGCATCTCATTATATACATGAGTGGATATTATGACAAAACCTAGTGTGGCAGCTGAGGGCTGTGTCCAGCGCCGCCAACAGTCGGGCAAGAGCCGTGCTGCTGGCTGGGGGGGCTTCGGCGAGGGCCGTGAGGGGTGGCAAGGGGATGTCCAGGGAGGCACTATCTGGCAAGTCAGGTCCGCGCACGGCCGGTGCCATGTTGTATGGCGTGACTGCTGTAGGTCATCAGCATGCGCATGCGTGGCCACGGACCTGCCAATTCTCCAGGTGTTTATATCGGGAAGGCTGTGCGTTTTACGTGGCGCGGCTGCTAGCCTCTCACCGGTTGGAGGATCAGTGCTGGGGTGACGCTGACTTTTCCATGTAAAAGGCCCCGGGTCCTCTGGACATAGCCTGGAAATCGCAGAATCCGGCCCCATATCTTTGTACTCAAGCTGTGGCCTCCAGTGTTTTACACAGTCCCAGCTCTTATATACTATGTGCGGGATTCCAATCCTCCTCCTCCCCCCCCTTCCTCCCCCCTCCCCTCACCCCCACCCGCGGCATTTTATTCGGCAGCAGAGTTGGCTTGTCATTGGCTGACAGCAGGATCTTTTGGGGCGCCGATGTTTATGGGATTTTGCACACACCGCACCCTCCGCCGTGGATGAGGAGGGAGGTGGGGCGCCGTTGGTGCAGCCGGAAGATCCCACCGGCGGGTAAAATGTTGGCCTATGTCACAGTGTGCTGGATGAATTTTTATCTGCTTTAGTTCACCCACGCATGTTCAGCAATCAAAGGGCATTCATGTTTTCTGAGTAGGGTGAGAGGGGAAGTAGTAATGTTTGACAGCCAAAAACGTCCTGTGGCATTTATTCCGGGGGCCTTCTGTTTGCTGTGATATACTTGAAAACTATTACATTAGCAGGTCTGCCAAGTTTTTCCATGTCTGTTTCCAGATCCTACCCATACTAGGCACAGCAATGACAACTTGCATTTATGGAGCACCTTTATCATTTTAAAATGTCTCAAGTTGCTTAATTTGAGCATTACCAAACAAAATTGGATGTTGATCCACATGAGGAGATGTTAGGATAGGTGACCAAATGCTTGGCTAAAGACGTAGGTTTTCAGGAAGGTTTTAAAGAAGGAGTAAGAGGTGGAAAGGTTCAGGGAAGAAATCCAGGGCATAGTGTCGAGGCAGCTGGAGGCACAGCACAAGGGGTGAAGTGACTAAAACAGGGGATATGCAAGAAGCCAGATTTGGAGGAACTCAAAGATCTCAGGTGATTTGATAGCTGGAGGCGTTCACATAGCCCATGGAGGAATTTGAAAACAAAAATGGGAATTTTAAAATTGTGGACTTGCCGGCCTGGAAGCCAATATAGGTTAGTGAGCATGGCTGAATGAAACCTGATGTGAGTTAGGACAGGGCAGTTGAGCTATGGGCGAGCTCAAGCCTATGTACATTGGAAGATGGGATGTTGTCCAGGAGAGCATCGAAATAGTCAAATTTTGAGGTAACAAAAGCAAGGAAGAGAGTTTCAGTAGATAAGGCAGGGTAAATGGGTGGATTATATAGTTGGAAATATTGGGTCTTAACGATGGAGACGATTTATGACCGGAAGCTCATCTTGGAGTCAAATGCAACATCAAGATTGCAAACGATCTGGTTCAGCCTTCGACAATTACCAGGGAGAGAACTGGAGTCAGTGGGAAGGAGAAGATTATTTTGGTGGAGAGTGAAGACAATAGGCCCGACAATAGGCCCATAGGCCCGAGAGGCTTCTCGCACGATGCTTGGGATTCCTCGTGTGATCTACAAGATCAGGATCGTCCTCATTGGCTGGGATACAGATTTGCATATTTAAGTGAGCAGTTAGGCTCACTTAAATATATCTGCGGCGGATTCTCTCAAGGCTCAGGATCAAATGCCCGTGACTGGGAGACCTTGCATGGCGCCATTTAGCACTGGCCCACACAAATGTGGACCTGGCATAACAGTACCTGGGGGTTCTCCTGGGCGATCGGAGGTGGTCGGGCTCTGGGCAAGGTGGTAGCCTGGCACTCCCACTGGCACCCAGGCACCTCAACACTGCCAGTCTGCCACCTTGGCACTGTCACCTGGGCACTCTGGAACTGCCTCCCTGAAACTGCCAGGGTGCTGGTAGGGGGTCTGTCCGGGTGCCCAGTGCCAAGGTGCCTGATTGGTACTGGCAGGGATCGGGACTGGGGGTGCCCTGCCCTTATGAGGGGGAGCTCGAGGATCTCCTAACAGGTAAGTTGGGGCATTGGGGGGCCCTTGGAGGCCGCAGAGGGGGGTCCAGAGATTGGGGAGGTCAGGGCGGCAATTAACAATAGTGCCCTGTTCGCTTCCTGAGAGCTGAACTTGTCAGTGTAGGAAATGAAGGAAAGTGGAGCCTTCCTCACCGAGGCCTAAAAAAAAAGAGTCCCGTTCGATAGTGGGATCGTTCCCGGTGCCGCAGTCGCCAAGAAACACCCCGTTAAATGCGCTCAAAACGGGACTCTGTTTTATTTTCCTTGACGTCGTATTTCAATCTTTCAAATATTTAGTTGGAGGAAATTTCTGCTGGCAGTCCGGGGTGTCGGACAAGCAGAGTGAAAAATCAATGACAAGTGCAAGAGAGATGGTGAAGATGTGCAGCTGGGTGCCATAAATATACAGGTGGAATCTTATGTTTTCAGATGATGTTGCTGAGGGACAGCATGTAGATGAGGAATAGGAGGAGGTCAGGGCTAGCTCCTTTGGGAACTTCAAAGTAATGGTTGAGGAGTAGGACGAGATGCTATGGCAGGTGATTCACTGACCTCGTTTCGATAGGTAAGAAAGGAATAAGGTGAATGTGGTCTTACGCACTATCAGTGGAGGAGGATAATGTGATCAAGGGTGTTGGAGGCCGGGTAGTACGGTGGCGCAGTGGTTAGCACTACTGCCTCACAGGGCTGAGGTCCCAGGTTCAATCCCAGCTCTGGGTAACTGTCCGTGTGGAGTTTGCACATTCTCCCCGTGTTTGCTTGGGTTTCACCCCCAAAATCCAAAGATGTGCAGGCTAGGTGGATTGGCCACGCTAAATTGCCCCTGAATTCGACAAAGTGAATTGGGTATGCTAAATATTTTTAAAAAAGGGTGTTGAAGGCCGCAGACACTTCAAAAAGAACAAGGAGTGATCGTTTCCCATTGTCACACTCATGGTGCATGTTATTTGTGACTTTGAAAAGGGCTATTTCAGTTCTCTGGTGGGACAAAAACTGGATGGGAAGCAAAAACACGTTCAAGGACTTTGGAGAGGAAAAGGAGGTTGTAGATGGAACGATAGTCTGAAAGGAATAGATGAGTCCAGAGCAATGACATTTCTAAACCTTGCAAACAGTAGTCATTCCCATAAAATTCCGTGTGGTGCACAAAAGATACCGCGCATTGAAATAAGACCTCATGCACAACAAAAAAAACAATGAGAAGGAATTAATTGTCAAGACTGTAATTTTAGAGAGGGGCAGATTTGAAGGGGAGGAGAACGGTGCTGAAGGAGAGCGAACTGCTGACAATTTCAGCTCAGCCAATGCTTATGTCAGGGGTGGGCAAACTACGGCCCATGGGCCGCATGCAGCCCGCCAAAGGTCTTTATGCGGCCCACCAAGTCATAAAAAAAAGAATTTTTTTTTTTTTTTTTTAATTATTTATTTTTAAATTATTTTTTAAGGTAAATGGGGGGGGGGGGGGGGGCTGTTGGGTTACTTACTGGTATAGGGTGGATACGTTGACTTGAGTAGGGTGATCATTGCTCGGCACAACATCGAGGGCCGAAGGGCCTGTTCTGTGCTGTACTGTTCTGTGTGGGCAGCAGGGTAGCATGGTGGTTAGCATAAATGCTTCACAGCTCCAGGGTCCCAGGTTCGATTCCCGGCTGGGTCACTGTCTGTGTGGAGTCTGCACGTCCTCCCCCTGTGTGCGTGGGTTTCCTCCGGGTGCTCCGGTTTCCTCCCACAGTCCAAAGATGTGCGGGTTAGGTGGATTGGCCATGCTAAATTGCCCGTAGTGTCCTAATAAATGTAAGGTTAAGGGAGGGGGGGGTTGTTGGGTTACAGGTATAGGGTGGATATGTGGGTTTGAGTAGGGTGATCATGGCTCGGCACAACATTGAGGGCCCAAGGGCCTGTTCTGTGCTGTACTGTTCTATGTTCTATATGAGGCGCCCAGAATCATAACCGGGTGAAGTAATTATTTTACTTAATATACTATGCGGCCCTTTAAAATTGTGAATTTCTGAATGTGGCCCTTGCACTGAAAAGTTTGCCCACCCCTGGCTTATGTAGTACATTGTATATATTGTGGTGCCCTATTATGTATTCTCATGTATTTTCGTGAATTCTGTTTAATTCCCTTTTCTTCCCATGTACTGAATGATCTGTTGAGCTGCTTGCAGAAAAATACTTTTCACTGTACCTCGGTACACGTGACAATAAACAAATCCAATCCAATCCTTGCCTATGAAGTGAGGTTAGGTGGTCAGCAGTTTGGTGGGTATAGAGGGAGGAGGGGGTGGGTCTCATAGGCAAGGTGAGTTCAGAGAGGGCAGGATGGGAGACAGGAGTGAAAGATACAAGTTCATGGCTGGGGCTGAGGGTACGCCTGCCCTTTAGCTGGCATTGTACGGGAAATTCTGCCTCCTTGCATGTTGGCTTCCAGTTGCTGCCTGCTGAGGAGGTAGGAGCTTGCAGGGAAAAGCAGTTAAGGTTAAATCTCCCACGTGGAAACCTATCAGTTTCATACCTTCTTGCAAACTGTTTCCCACTACCTCAATCACAGAATTTAAATTCTAAATTTTAAAGGGGAAGTTTTGTGGTTCTGTCTTACTGACCTTTTGCTTCTGATACTTGGGGGTGGGTACTTCACCGCCCACCGTTGGCAGCTGAGTTCCTGATGCGACAGAGAATCCTGCGTTGAGCAAATAGCGGAATCGGCACTGAGCGCTGATCCCATTCAGATACTCTGGTCTCCCGCTGACAGCATGCTACATGCCCCGTGACAGTGAAAGGATGCAAATGTGCCATTTGAATCCGTTTGCATCTGAATAACCGGCTGGACACTGGATTCTCCATGCCTCTGTGATGCTCTGGCCCTCTGGGCCAGGATTCACACGAGCATGGATTGGTGCAAATATTTTCCAGTGTGACCCTGACGCAGTGCATCTTGCGGTGAGCCAAGTGGGTAAGTATTTAAGGTGCCCCCAAAGTCCATCGGAGCCCCCCCCCCCCCCCACAATGCAAATACTGCCACTTTACCTGTCAGTAGCCCCATCAGACCCCTCACCAGAGATCCCCTCAGATCCCTCCTTCACACCCCCTCCATCAGAGCCCCTCGCATCAGACCCTACCATCAGAGCCCCACATAAGACCCCCATATCAGAGACCCTCATACCATAACCCCATATCAGAGACCCCCATATCAGTGGCCCCATATCAGAGACCATCCATATCAGAGACACCAATCTCAGAGACCACCCATATCAGGTACCCCATATCAGATACCCCCCATATCAGCGACGCCCAATCTCAGATTCCCTCAAATCAGAGACCCCCATATCAGTAACATGCCTCCCACCTATCAGAGACACCCCTATCAGAGACCCCCTCCCCACCAGGCAGCAAGTGTAAGGGACAGATGAGTGAAAAAGCAGTGAGTTTTCACTGTTTCTGACTGGACGTCTCTTTAGAATCCAGGCAGGCACAACTGATGGGCCACGGGGAGATTGTGGAGGAGGCGTTAGTCTTTGATATGGGGCCGATCTTTTATATAGGGGTCTGATGGGGAATCTGGTGGGAGGGTCTGATGGGAAGGGGCTCTGATGGAGATCTCTGATATGGAGGGTGTGTCTGATGGGATTATCTCTGATATGGGGGGTCTCTAATATGGGGATCTCTGATAAGGGGGGGTCTGGTGGGAGGGGTCTGATGTGGTTCTGGAGGGAGGGTCTGATATGGGTGTCTGATGGCTGGGGCCTGATGGGGTTTTGATGGTGGTCTCTGACATGGGGGTCTGATGGGGGATCTCTGATGATGAGGTCTGTTGGGGGGGTTGGTGTGGGGTGCTGGGCCACCCTCAAGCACGCATGCTGTGGGGCTGGTTACACCAGCAATTCCCCTAGTTGGGGGTGATGGTTGTCTCTACTTGGGTGAGTGGGGCAGGGGGGGGGGGGGTGGAGGTGCAGGATTTGTGCTCTGGGGTAAGGGGGGGGCAGCGCCAGATATCCATATCGGGCCGCCAGCTCAAAATGGCAGCCCGATAGCAGGATTCGGAATGCAATCCCTCGTGCTCCCATAAATAAGCATGGCAATAGAGAGTGAATTGCTCCTTGGCACTGCTCCTCACTCGAGCGCAGACCAGAAGTTATTCTACTCCGGCGGGAGAACTCCCAAACGGAGAATCCAGCCCTTATTTTGAGTAAGCTGCCATTTCTGCCCCTTTCAGAAGGTTGCATCACAGTGGACAATGGAAATAAATCTGAAGTATATCAGAGAGAACTCCTTTGTAATCATCTAAGTGAATGGTTTACAACAGAGTACAGACATTTCAAATTCTTGCAAAGCTTTACTGTATACCTTAGACTGTGCATACCGAATGCCAATTAAGCAAGGTATTGTCCTCATAGCATCATGGGTAATTCTTCTGAAATCGTCATTAAGATTAACAAAACTGTACAGATCAAATGAAAGGGGTCGAGAATCAGACTCGCGTAAAATTAACTAAAAGCCGGGATTCCTGCCTTAAATCCAGGTTTTCTTTTTCCTTCATGAAAATTAGCCCGTGAATTATTTGATGATCTTGATATTAAAACAAAAATGCTTTCATTTATTTTTCAAACTTTAGTGCGTGTCTTGCGTAGCCATCTTTGAGGATGGTAATCGTCAATGATAATGAAAAATAACAGCAAATACAAGTTGTGCATATGTTTGTCCCAGCTTGAAAATAATATCCAAGTAAATCTATCTTTTCCAGTCATCTGATTCTCAAACATTGAAGACTTTCATCACAGGGATGGCTAAATCGCTACTTCTTGCCACATGCTTTAACCATCCCAACATAACCTACATCAGAAACAGTGCTCCAGTAATCTTCTGTTTCATTAAAACATTGCATACATTTATTGAAAACAGATGTCCCGAAACATATTCAAATGTTGTAACACGATCTTGTACTTGAGAAAACATTAATAAGTCATTCAAGCTTTTATAGGATTATCTGAATACTTCAATTGTGTCACAGCCTCAATTATTTTTTATTCTATATGTAATAAAATTACAGAGCAAATTAACAATTGCTCCAGTTTTTACTTCAGACGTTGCTGTGCATTAATGTTGCTTTAATTCTCAATAGGTTAGCATAGATGTAAGTGTAGAGGGTGTGCCCAGTATTGCTTTAAGTGAACATCCATTTCTCTATTTGTCTTCAAAATCGTAGCATTTCCACTTTTTTTTAAATCGTGCCCCCGGCTCCATGTGCCAACACTGTTATTGCAAGCTCTGATTTTTCTCCCTTGCCCATAACTGGGGTACAAGAGTACAGTTATACACCTATTCTATGGTCGTGAACCATAGGATAGCAAGGTAACTTAAGAAATAAAGCTAATTAGTTGGCAGGCTTAATCTTAAAATTGAGGTAGAACCGTTTTGTTAAATTCAGGAAAGAAAAGACGTAAGTGTACCAATGCTGCTTCAGTCTGAGGCACCGCAAGATCTCTCTATTGCCTGACTAGTCTCTTTTTGTCTGCTCTGCTCTTCCCGTTACTTGGCACTTGAGAAATTTCTTGCTTTAGCTGTTATCCATTATATACCGTATCCGTGCTAACTCAAAATAAGAGTTACAATTGGTTAACTCTAACCTGACCAAGATTTAGTCTGCTTTACCCTGCAATCATGATCCTAATACATTTGTTTGGCATATAAATAATAGATGTAGAGACGAATAATTGAAGAAAACGTCATTGTTTAATAGACGGCTATTTTAGATTAGGAATACAAAGGATTTACTCATGCTTGGATTGATCCAAAGAGACAGCATAGTGCCCGGGTCCCAGTAAGCGCCATGAAGATTAGTCCCCGTCTTTTCTCTTTCAATGTCCGGAAATCTTAAAAGATTCCACATGAAGGCACCATAACATATCCTGGGATAGTTTGTGAAAAATTTGCCATTGAGGCCTAACACTCAAAAAAAAAGCATATCAGCTGTGCCTGGAGGCTAGTAGTATTTGAATTAGCCTTACTGCCTGCAGAAGTCATTCTTAACTATAAAAGATGAATGCTCACCTCATTTATCGATAAAAACAATAAAAAGAGCTCTTTGTGCAATGCTAGTGGAGGCAGAAGTCTTCAGTTTGGCTCATCATCACATAATTACATTATCTAAAGGATAGGCAGCACTATGGTCAGAGAAAATTAGCAATCGAGAAAAGGAGAACTGCAGTAAAAAAAATACCTTTGCACTTTGAGACTCCGAGCGCCTGCAGCGTAACCAAAAACATACATGCTTCCCATCCATGTGTATGAGCTCCATGCTGAGCTCTTTCAGCAAATGGTGTAATAAAATAAAATTTGAATGGGACTACAGATTAAGTCGAAACACATCAGAAACAAAATGTTATAATCAGCTCAACTTCTACCAGCACAAGAATACAAATTGTGCAATTAGTTTACAAAAATATACCCTATGCTGGCAGGGTAAGACATTCTTAATTTTGAGTGTCCTTTACTGATTCAAAAAGGGAGGTAGAGAGAAAGCAAGGAATTATATACCAGTGAGCCTAACATCGGTAGTGGGGAAGTTGCTGGAGTCCATTATCGAGGATTTCATAGCATAGAATTTGGAGAACAGTGGTGTAATCAGCCAAAGTCAGCATAGATTTAGAGAGGACAATCATGCTTGACAAATCTACTAGAATTCTTTGAAGATGTAACTGATAGAGTTGACCGGGGCAAATGGGTGGATGTGGTTTATTTAGACTTTCAGAATGCTTTCGACAAGGTCTCACATAGCAGTTTAATACGTAAAGTTAAATCACATGGGATTATGGGTAGGGTCTTGAGATGGATAGAAAGCTGGTTAGCAGACAGGATCATAAAGTTGGAATAAATGGGTCTTTTTATGATTGGCAGGCACTGGCTAGTGGGGTACCGCATGGATCTGTGCGAGGACCCCAACTGTTCACATTATATATTAATGATTTGGACGAGGGAACTAAATGTATTATCTCCAAATTTGCAGACAATGGGCGGAATTCTCCGCTCCCGCGATAAATCGGGAAGGCCGTCATGAACGCGGCCACCTAAAATCTGCTTCTGGGGTTGGCGGACTGTAATCTATCCCACCTCCATCTCATGGAGTGAAAATTGGACACAACAGGGTACTTTAAACTTCCCGACTCAAGCTGCCCATGTTGGTAATGAAAATCTACCCCTATATTTCTAAAGCCCTTTTAGCACAGTTCTTCATAATTTTGTCTTTTCTATCTATTAGAACTCGATTTGTCCAAACACGGAGGAGAAAAATGAGGAAATTTAATTCCATGATAATATTCTTATTACTAGAAATGGCAATAAAACAAAAACTAAACCCTTTGTATTGGCAAATTTCCAAAATCTGGTATACTCTCCACAATAACTACTAAATCTAAGGCCTAAATAATAAACAATTTATTTGAATAGCAGAAGCTTGGTATACCTTGGGAGGATCATTGCTTAAAATTCACAAGCTTACCATTGTGATGCAATTTGGCATCCTGCTTTCCCATCAGCATTTTAATATATTATATTTGTCTCCCAGATTTATTGAGCATCTAGCCAAAGGAAATATTTGTTTCAGTAAAGCTCCAATGATTTGGGACACTCACACACTTAAGCTGATAACTAATATGTCTTGGATGTTGCATTAATCTACCTTCCAAGTCTGGTATATAATCTCCCATTTTTAACAGAGGATTTTTGTGACTAAGCGAACATATTGTTTTCTTCTGTGTTAAAGTGAGAGAATAACTAAACTGTTCACTACCTGTCGATCTGAAGATCATTGCACTCAGTAAGACATTTCTTCTATAGCAAAGCAGCACCTTTTCTGTCTGGACATTTTATGAATCTAGCTACCTAGTAATGTAGCATTGATAACCTTTATGACATTGGGATTGAATGTTGGGGTGTGTTAAGTTTGTGGTTTCCTGTCATCTATTGGGCTTAATCCACAATCAGTCAAATATAATTTAATATCTTTCAAGGAGGATATCCAACACCAGCATTGAAATAAGAGAGCGTTCTATATCCAGTGTGGAGTGTGCACATTCTCCCAGTGTCTGTGTGGGTCTCACCCCCACAAACTAAAGATGTGCAGTGTAGGTGGATTGGTCACGCTAAATTGCCCCTTAATTGGGAAATAAAGAATTGGGTACTCTAAATTTTTTTTTTAAATCCAGTGAATTTGTTATTTGCAGGAGCCAGAATTAATCCATTCATCAGCAACCTTAATGTGATCAAAATTCTCTTCATTTCCATAAATTCAATTCCATAAATGTGAATATTTGGAGGTTTAAGCCACAAAAACAGAAGGTTTTGGAGCATACAAATAGAATAAAATACTGCGGATGATGAAAATCTGAAATAAAAACAGAAAATGCTGGAAAATCTCAGCAGGTCTGGCAGCATCTGTAGAGAGACAAAGGCAGTTAACGTTTCGAGTCCAACAGAACTGTAGAAGGGTCATATGTACTCAAAAGGTTAACTGTGTTTCTCTCTCTCGATAGATGCTGTCAGACTTACAGAGTTCATCCAGAATTTTCTATTTTTGGTCCGCAGTTTACGTTGGCACCCGAATTTCTACTTTCAGATCCTGAGCATTCAGCACGATGAAGTGCTCATTATCCTTTAACAATAACATATAATCATAGCTTCCTCTTGTAACAGTAAATTGGGCATTCATTCTCCTCCCAGCAAACAATAGAAGGTCGGTTAGCTCAGTTGGTTGGACGGTTCATGATGCGGAGCGACGCCAACATCGCAGGAACACTTCCAGTACCGGCTGAGGTTATCCATGAAGCCCCTTCTCAACCTTGCCCCTCACCTGAGATGCGGTGACCCTCAGGTTAAGTCACCATCAGTCAGCTCTCTCTCAAAAGGGGAGAGCAGCCTTTGATCTTCGGGGACTACGGCAACTTTCATTCATTTCATTTATTTCATGTCAATTGCTCTGTCGAAGAAAAGCAAAGACAGACACTGCAGGGAGACTATTCTCCAATGGGTTGTAAGTTGTTGTATCATAGTGCTCCAGATCTCTTAGCTTTGTTTATGTTGTGTACACTAACCCTAAAATGGCAACAACTAGACTTGTTAATCTCAATGACCTCTTGTTAAAATAACGGAGTCATTCTTAATCAAATCCAAATTTGAAGCAATATCAATTGAAGAGAATACATTAACAAGAGCAGATAACTGATGAAAACAGTTGCAAATGAGTAATATTTGTTCCTGACTATCGAAGAACAAGGTTTTTATTAAATAAATATCAGTTCAAAGCAGTCTGCTGTGGGGTCAAATTGGCCAATATAGAATTCTTTATCCTCATTCCTTTAATTTGATCGCATTAATCGCAACTAAAGTTTCCTGCCCAGTCGACAACAGCCAAAGACTTACACTAAATGATAACTGTTCTATGTTTCTCTCCACAGATCCTCGCTAACCCGCTGACTATTTCTGGTTTTTGTTTTTATATAAGACTTTATTACTTTACTGTGTCTTTTGGTGCTTTTTTAAAACTATCTTTATCCTGCCTTTGACTTGGGGTTTCTATATGCATAATCTCTGTATCCTGCTAAATATTCAACAATTCACAAAGAAAGCTTTTTCCAACTGGACATTTTATGTGTTGTGTCATTTTAAAAAATGTTTAAAAAAATGTTTTATAACAAATGGTTTCCTTGGATTTCCTGCACTAGATACTTGGCAGATTCCTCATTCCTGATACCTCGATGGTGGAAAACAATGCTTTTAGTCAAACTAGCTACAAGTAGTATTGTCTCCTGGGCACTTTTTCTTTTGATACCATATTATGAGCATCCAGAAACATTTGTTTCATACATCAAGAGCCTTGAAATCACAATGTTTGTGGGCATAGCGTAACTTGGTCATGCACCATTACTTTGCAATTTTTATTGTGCTAATCTCACCATCTGTGGAAATCAGAAGTTCCCACCAGCCATGTTAGACACCGGCTTCAAAACATGGAGACAGGACAGGAGGACGCTAACAGCCGGGGACATTTACATGGGGGACAGACTAGCGACACTGAGCAAACTGAGGGAGGAGCTGAAACTACTGACTGGACGGGAATTTAGACACCTCCAGGTAAAGCACTTTCTCTGCAAGGAGACAGTAGGCCACCCCAGGGCCCAGGAAACCACATTACTAAAGGACCTGATAAACGACAGCAAGGAAGGGGGAAACTGCGGGGAAATCTATGGACAGCTAATGGGCCAGGGCGAGACGGCCACTGGATGAAGCCAGACGAAAATGTGGAGACGAACTGGGGACAGAAGTGGGCTGGGGACTCTGGAGCGAAGCCCCCTCAAACCCACAAGGCCAGCAACAGAAAACTTAAAGGGAAGGGGTGGGGAAAGGGAAGAATTGGAGCTGGGGGACAGAACACCCTGGATGAAAAAGGGGGATGCCAAGGAGGGGCCAGAGAGGGGGGGGGGGGGGGAAACTCCAAGACTGATAATATGTATATACGAACCACACGTGCTGTAAATATTGAACGTAAAGTGTTACTGTGTATAAACTGAAAATACCACATAAAATATTAAAACAAAAAGGATAGACAGGAATATTACAAAAATATGTTGAGTGCTCATATGTTAACTATAATTTATGGGCTCTGAAGGCCAGGTATGTAGCTTTTGTATCTCAGCACCCTCCTTCAGCTGAGACTCAGTGGGGGATATTTTTTTCTCTGTTTGTTATTTGTACTAAAAGCAAAAGCATATTATTTCTAAACACGTAGATGGTTTTGTTACGCTTTTCCTCCAGTTTGGAGTCTGGATTCAGTAAATCAATATGTGAATGTATATTGAGATATGCCGTTTGCTTATTTCTTTATTTTTTCAGTTTTTTTTCCCCCTACCCCTTCCTTACTTTTCAACCATTCCCCATTGGTCTATTAACCAGGGAGCTAAATGGGATTAGAACTGGAAGAGTGGATCTTATTTCTTCAATGTACTTGATTGATTGTAAGTTTGAATGTGCTTTAATCTATTTTAAATTACATTCAGTCTCCAAGTTAGCAATTGATACTAGCCCCATAGCTCACGGTTCAAGCTACATTTGGAGATCTCGAAACATGGGCTTCTGTGGGCACTTGGAAAAATTTCAAAATGGTTACTCATCAACTCAGGAAAGAGATGAGAAGAAATTTCACTTCATACAAAGTGTTAAAGAACTCTTTACGTCCATCATAATTCCATCGAAATCATTTGAAGTAAATGGCTTCCTTGAAGAAATACCGTTCCTCTCTCCGATGGAATTTCCATTTTTGTTTTTTACTCTGTTCACCCTCATTGCTTTCCATTTTGCTCTTGGTGTTTGACAAGGTGTTTGGCAAAATTCCATTCACCGCCAAATGCGCACAATTGAACTCTCCCTCCAACAGCACCGACTCACCAGGGTTACATTTTCTCGTCCCACCGCCACGGGAATCGTCGCTTGCGGGATGGAAAACTTGGACCCCCATTTAAGGGTATGTTGGCCTTGGGTGGGAGTTTCCGGTCTTTGGGCAGGCGCGACCGGAAAATCGCCCATCCTCCCACTGTCCTTATTGCCTGTTCCAGATCCCTCTTCAGTTCTGCAGAAGTTATATGAACTTGAAACGTTAACTCTGTTTCTCTCTCCACAGATGCTGTCAGATCTGCTCAGTTAATCCAACATTTTAAGTTGTTACTTCAGATTTCCAGTGTCTGCAGTATTTAACATTTAATTTTGAATAGTCTAATACAACAGCTTAATATATAGGACTTATTTTTTTAAAATTGTGAACTGACTGCAAATCATCGACAATGTTAGTTTGATCATGGAAAGGAAATCCACAAACTTAAACTTCATATCATGGGCAGGATTCTCCGGCCCGCGATGGGCCGAGTGGCCACCCATTTTCGGCCGGTCCCGTTGGCGTAAATCACAACAGGTCCTTACCGGCGGGACCTGGCTGGCTCCACGGACGACCTGAATGTCCTCGGGGGGGGGGGGGTTCTGGCCCCGGGGGGTGCCCCCACGGTGGCCTGGCCCGCAATCGAGGCCCACAGATCCGCGGGCGGACCTGTGCCAATGGGGCACTCTTTCCCTCTGCAACGGCCGCTGTCAACCTCTGCCATGGCCGGTGTGGAGAAGAACACCCCTGCGCATGCGC
Source organism: Scyliorhinus canicula (assembly GCF_902713615.1). Taxonomy (NCBI): domain Eukaryota; kingdom Metazoa; phylum Chordata; class Chondrichthyes; order Carcharhiniformes; family Scyliorhinidae; genus Scyliorhinus; species Scyliorhinus canicula. Next base: position 27,321,447 of record NC_052161.1, on the reverse strand, counting down.
TGGGATAATGCCAGCACTCGCCAGCGCTCCTGCGCATGCGCCAACTCACGCCGGCCGGCGGATGGCGCCAAGCCTTTCCGCGCCAAGTACTCCGGCGCCGGCCTAGCCCCTGAAGGTGCAGAGGATTCCGCACCTACTGGGCGGCCCAACGCCAGAGTGGTTCACGCCTCTCATCGGCACCGGAGTGGCCCGCCCACCGGTTCGCAGACAATCCCGCCCCATGTATTTTAACACATAAAAAATGTGGGGCGGAATTCTCCAGCCTCGTCTGCCTGGTGGCCAGAAATTCCCGCCCAAGTTCAATGGACCTTTACATGTGGTGAACTTACTGCCCGTAGAAAAGTATTTCAGAGTTGCCTTGTGCAGTAATATACTCTTAGCATTTAACATTTGTGGCAAACGATGCTGATTGGTGACTTGCTGCCCAGATAGGGCCCTGTGCCATTTTGCTACCATTTAAGGTATGGGCTGTTAATTGGGTAGCATCTGTTTTCTGTTAGAATTTACAAAAGACAGTGCTCTATCTTTTTTCATCAAGTAACGAGTCTGAAATTAAATCAAGGTTATACTTAGAAACAGTATTAGTGACTGACTGGGCATGGTTAACTGCTTGATATTCAAACAGTCAGATTGCTTGATTTGCTGTGGAAATTTCTAGATGATTAATTCTGAAATACAGTTCTTTCTGGATCATGGTTTGATGATGTGGCATGATCTGCCAACCCAATGTAAACATCATGAAACTATTAACTACATCTGAATCATAATACATGTGTAACTTTGGCAATATTGCAAAAGCAAAGTTATAATTAAATCTTAAAGCAAATTAACACATATAGGGCCAGATCGAGGTATCTCCCTGATCTGATAGAAATGGAGCAGTAGCCCCCAGTGATGAAGAGGGATGATTTGCCAACTCACTCCCTGCATCACAGTGGCTGCTGCAGTTTCCCACATGCCTACTATAGTAGGGATGGAGTGCCCACACGTCAAGCTTTAGGGCCATTAAAATCAGACTTGTAAGGACTACATAGGACCCAGTTTGCATTTCAGAACAGCACTGGACAGTTCTGCTTAAGAAAGCCCAACAGTAAGCATCCACGTGTTTACTTTTCTGGGTCTAATAGGAGCAATAGTGCCCCTGTTTTATTTTAATGAAAAGCCTTGAAATATCTGGGCCTTGAAGTGTGGAATACGAGTTTAAATTGTATTAAATTATCTTTAACATCGCACAAGAAAATTGCTCACAATTACCCCTTAAACAATGCTAATCAATATTAAGGCACAATAACCCTTAATTTCTATCTTTAATCCCACTCAAACAACAAAAGAATAATCGGAACTCCCAATCCACTTCCAAATACATTTAGCACTCAGGAATACCTGCTGTGCAGAAATGTCTGGGTACTCTACTTTGAGAAAGAAAGATCTTTTTTACTCTGCTGTAAAGAAAGATCTGGGCCGGGATTCTACCCTACCCGGAGGGCCGGGGGTCCCGGTGTGATGGAGTGGCGTGAACCACTCCGGCGTCGGGCCACCCAAAAGGTGCGGAATTCTCCGCACCTTTAGGGGCCTAGCCCTACCATTGAGGGGCTAGGCCCATGCCAGAGTGGTTGGCGCTCTGCCGGCTGGCATGGAAGGCCTTTGGCACCACGCCAGCAGGGGCCGAAGGGACTTCGCCGGCCAGCGGAAGTCCGCGCATGCGCCGGAGCATCAGCGGCTGCTGACGTCATCCTCGCACATGCGAAGGGGAGGGGGTCACTTCCACCTCCGCCATGGTGAAGACTATGGTGAAGGCAGAAGGAAAAGAGTGCCCCCACAGTACAGGCCAGCCCGCCGATCGGTGGGCCCCATTCGCGGGCCAGGCCACCCCCCAGGGTCAGATCACCCCGCGACCCCCCAGGACCCCAGAGCCCACCCGTGCCACCTGCTCATGCCGGTAAGGTAGGGGGTTTGATCCACGCCGACGGGAGAAGAATGCCAGCAGCGGGACTTCGGTCCATCGCGGGCTGGAGAATCGGCAGGGGGGGGCACACCGACCGCCGCGGAGCGATTCCCGCCCCCGCCGTGTCCTGAATTCTCCGCCACCTGAGATTCGGCGGCGGCGGGAATCGCTCTGTGCCGGTCGGCGTGCCCCCCCCCGGCAATTCTCCGGCCTGCAATGGGCTGAAGTCCCACTGTTGTCATACTTCTCCCGCCGCCGTGGATCAAACCACCTACCTGGAGCGGGAGCAGGCAGCATGGGTGGGTTCCGGGGTCCTGGGGGGGGGGCGCAGGGCGATCTGGCCCCGGGGGTGCCCGTACGGTGGCGTGGCCCGTGATCGGGGCCCACTGATCGGCGGGCAGGCCTGTGCCATGGGGGCACTCTTTTCCTTCCGCCTTCGCCATAGTCTTCAGCATGGCAGAGGCGGAAGTGACCCCCCTCCCCTGCGCGTGCGCGGCGCTCCGGCGCATGTGCGGACTTCCGCCAGCTGGCGAAGTCCCTTCGGCCCTGGCTGGCATGGCACCAAAGGCCTTCCACACCAGCCGGCAGAGCACCAACCACTCCAGCGCGGGCCTAGCCCCTCAATGTTAGGGCTTGGCCCCTAAATGTGCAGAGACATCCACACCTTTGGGGCGGCCCAACGCCGGAGTGGTTCACGCCACTCCATCACGCCGGGACCCCCCCACCTCGCCAGGAGGGGAGAATCCCGGCCCTGAATCCTGGCAGAACCATGCAGAAATTTTGGCTGTACTTCTTCAGAAGCTACTTCTCAGCTTGTTTCAGCTCACCTTCTAATCATAAAATTCTGAACTACTTGGAAATAATCGAACTACAGACACATCTTTATCTGGCCTGCATTGAAGTGGATGTTTGACTTCTGCTCACATATCAATCAATCAAAAACCCAACTAAAACTGCTTTTCTACAAAATGCCTGACACCTTAGCTCCTCCCATTAATTACATCACTTTACCAACTGAAATCTAATTAACTCCACAGGGAATCTCGCGAATCCAAACAATGCCATTACTCAAGTTTTTTTATGATGCTTGAATTGCAACTTTGGCCCCCAAATCTTTCAAACCAGGATTCTTTTAAAACACTACTGCAGCAGTCACACACACACTAACCCAGGCCTTTAACCCATACTGTACCAAATACTTACAATACAATATATCTGAAATGCCGACATTCATCACACCTCCCCCCTTAAAAAAAGGAACCAGCAATATAAAAATATGGCTTTATTTTCCAAAGCCTTTCAACTGTAAACATTTCTTAATACTAAACACGACTAATACTCCATACGATAAATATATTACATTTCAGCATGCAAACCTAATCATGAGTATTGTCCATTTCAGTTTTTCGTTTCCATCTTCAAAGGATCCAATCTTCTCTCGTTTCAAAGTTGTGTAAAAGCCTCCGTAAACACGTTTTCTCTTCCTGCTACAGGTATCATTTTTAAGTTACATGCGTGTCGCAATAAACTCCGTCGAAACAGTCTTGCATTCCGATCCTTGAACTTTTCCAATGTACTGTCAAATGGATCACTATTTATGAACATGCTTTTCTTATAACTAACTGTAGATTCAACTTAAATGTTATGCATATTAAATTCATTTTAAATGTATCATCCAAAAAAAATAAGAATTGCAAATATTTTCGGTATTGAAGAGTAGCGTAATATCTACAGTCGACCTGAAGAAGGTTAACTGTAAAATGTTTCTCGGCGGTGGGAGGTGACCCACTATTGGTCAGCGGTGGGATTGTTTGGCACAATTGCTATCAATGGGATTTCTCATTGATTCCACCCCAAGCCACCGGGAGACCCATCGGCGGAACCGGAATATCTCACTGGCATGAAGAGCTGAAAGATCCGGCCCAATCATTATTTATTGTCTTTGCTCCACTTTAAACCCACTTTGTAATGCATCAGCGTTGTTCAGCACTATCGAGTCTTTGCTTGGACAGGTAGGTCTTGTTATGAAGATGTAGGTCTTGCGGCAATAAATTAATTATGTTTTTTTCCATTTAATTTTTCTTCCAAATGTTTGCAGGCTGAATCTTCCCTTTTTAATTCCAGGATGGAACATCCCCAACCCACACTATCAATCTATTTTCCAGTGTCAGAGTAGCAACTCACCAACGCTCATTCGCCAGTACCTTTCCAACCCTTGATCTCCAGCATCACAAAGGATAAGGGCAGCAGACACAAGGGAACACCACCACCTGGAGGTTCCTCTTCAAGTCACTCACCATTCTGACTGGGAAATATGTTGCTGTTCCTTCACTGTCGCTGGGTCAAAATCCTGGAACTCCCTCTCTACTAGCACCGTGGCTTTAACTAATCCACCTGGACTGCAGTAGTTCAAGTAAATGGCTCACCACAACCTTCTCAAGGGCAATTATGGATGGGTAATAAATGCTGGCCTAACCAGAGGTGCCCACATCCTGTGAAAGGATTAAAAAAAGGTCATTTATGTATTGAGGGTGAGCTGCTGCCAGGCTCCATACTCAGAAGTAGCTTCATGTCATTGCATCTGAGGACATTTCCACTCATGATTCAGCAGACAAAGAGGCAGATCAAGTTAAAGATGGAAGATGTGCACCAGAAACAAAGGCTGAGAAGGCGGATTTTAGGCCCACGCCCGAACGAGGTTGCAAACTAAAATGCAAAGTGCGCGTAGCTGTAAGAGAGAGCTGGCCACCTCAGAGCCTTCTCCCAGAAAAGAAGCATTAGCAGGAGGCCTTCCACCACTGCCCCAGGGATTACCATCACCACTTTCCTTAGAATGGCAGTGGTATAGCAGAAGGCAGTGAAATGCAGCGGTTTTCTGGTCACCATTTTAATAAAGGTGAGAGGGATTAGGAGGGGTTATTGGGTTAAAGAGATAGGATGGAAGTGAGGGCTTAAATGGGTCGGTGCAGACTTGATAGGCCGAATGGCCTCCTTCTGCACTGTATGTTCTATGCTCTAAGAGATGAGTCGGACGAGTAACATAAAGGAGATGTTTATTTATAATAAATACAATTTAGAAAGGGGCCCGGTTAGACCACCAGGCCTCTCTCTCTCTGTGGGTTGATTCCTACCTGATTGACCTTATACACACATAGTAATCGTCCCATAGTTGGGGGGGAGCTCATACCCCTTGAGCCACATCGGGAAAATATTCAAGCCAGCCCCGTGTACAGGTCACTACAACTATCTTCCTACTTTACTTTACAGGCAGTACATGGGGAAAGGGAGACTGATTTAATTTTTCTGATGGAGTAGCCTGTGTTTTCTTATGTACATTTGATGTCTTTGATGGAACCATCAATTCATTAGACACGTGGTTTGGGATACGAACAGTGGTTTTAATCTACTTACTACAGAGCCAGCCTGTTACCCGTTGAACTCTCGATGAACTGCAGGCTGGCTCTGGACAAGGGTATTTATACAGCAGTCCAGGGGGAGGAGGCATGGGCGGAGCCAAGGGTGGAGCCCTGTACAAACTCCTGAGCATTCCCAGAGCTAATCCCCCTAGTGGTCGGATAACGCTACTGTGCTTACAATGGTATTGGTAACTACAGTGTGAATTACTAAGTTACATTCACCACATTCACCCCCTGCAAAAAGTCAAGTCCGGCGGGGGTGGTGGTCTACAAAGTCAGTCTGTCCGGAGGTCGAACTGTCCGCTGTGATCTGCGGAGCACTGGGGTTGCAGCCTCTTGCGGTGGCTGGATGGGTGTTGTGTGCTGGGGTACGATGGCGGACTCCAGGGAGGGTTGTGTCTGAGCTTCATACTCTTCTGGTTCAACCGGGGACTGGGGGCTGGCCGGCGCGGGTGCACGGAACTGGTGGAGCGAGCTCGTGGGCTTGGGAGCGCGAGGGGGCAGCAGCATGGAGTGTAGGGTGAGGGGTCCTTCTGTGGGGGTAGAGGGGGCGCTGGATCCGGCGAGTGCCAGATCCCGGAGGGGTACAGTGTCCTGACGGCCGTCAGGGAACGCGACGAAGGCGTACTGAGGGTTGGAGTGGAGCAGGCGCACCTTCTCAACAAGGAGGTCGGTTTTGTGTGCCCTGACGTGTTTCCTCAGGAGTACCGGGCCCGGTGTCCTCAGCCATGCCGGAAGTGAGACCCCCGTGGTAGTGCCCCTGGAAAATATGAAGAGCCTCTTGTGAGGGGTCTGATTGGTCGCTGTGCATAAGAGGGACCTAATAGCGTGAAGCGCGTCTGGGAGGACTTCCTGCCACTGGGAGACTTGGAGCTTTCTAGACCGGAGGGTCAGTAGGACGGTCTTCCAGACCATCGCGTTCTCCCTCTCCACCTGCCCGTTCCCCCTGGGGTTGTAGCTGGTAGTCCTGCTCGAGGCAATGCCCTTGTCGAGCAGGTACTGACGCAGCTCGTCGCTCATGAAGGACGAACCCCGGTCGCTGTGCACATAGCTGGGGAAACCAAACAGGGTGAAGATGCTATGCATGGCCCTAATGACTGTGTGGGAGGTCATGTCGGGGCACGGGATAGCAAATGGGAAACGGGAGAACTCATCTACGATGTTTAGAAAGTAAATGTTCTTGTTAGTTGAGGGGAGTGGCCCTTTGAAACCAATTGCGAGGCGTTCAAAGGGCCTAGAAGCCTTGACCAGGTGGGCCCTGTCTGGTCTATAGAAGTGCGGTTTGCACTCCGTACAGATCGGGCAGTCCCTGGTGACCGCTTTTACCTCCTCATTGGAGAAAGGCAGGTTTCGGACTCTGATGTAGTGGGCGAGCCGAGTGACCGCCGGGTGGCAGAGGTCGTTGTGGATGACTTTCAGTCGGTCAATCTGCGCGCTGGCCCATGTCCCGCGGGATAGGACATCCGGAGGCTCGTTGAGCTTCCCGGGTCGATACTTAATATCGTAGCTATAGGTGGAGAGTTCGATCTTCCACCAAAGAATTTTATCATTTTTTATTTTGCCCCTTTGCGAGTTATCAAACATAAAGGCAACCGATCTTTGGTCGGTGATGAGGGTGAACCTCCTACCTGCGAGGTAGTGCCTCCAGCAACGAATAGTCTCCACAATGGCTTGTGCTTCTTTCTCGACTGAGGAGTGTCGGAGTTCTGAAGCGGAGAGGGTACGGGAGAAAAATGCGACTGGTCTCCCTGCCTGATTTAGTTTGGCTGCTAGAGTTACCTCTGAGGCGTCGCTCTCAACCTGGAATGGAGTGGATTCATCCACCGCCCGCATGGCCCCTTTGGCGATGTCCTCCTTGATGCAGTTGAAGGCCTGGCGTGCCTCAGCTGACAGGGGAAATTGTGTAGCCTTAAAGAGTGGGCGGGCTTTGTCCGCATATTGAGGGACCCACTGGGCATAGTAGGAGAAGAAGCCCAAGCACCGTTTGAGGGCCTTGGGGCAATAGGGGAGGGGGAGTTCATACGGTCCGAGTCTGGGCCCAGGACTCGTTTTCCACGACATAGCCGAGGATGGCTAGTCTGGTTGTGCGGAAAACGCATTTCTCCTTGTTATAAGTGAGGTTTAATTTCTGTGCCGTCTGGAGAAAACGGTGGAGGTTGGCGTCGTGGTCCTGCTGGTCATAGCCGCAGATGGTGACATTTTCCAAGTACGGAAATGTAGCCCACAGCCCGTACTGGTCCACCATTCGGTCCATTGCTCGTTGGAACACCGAAACCCCGTTAGTGACGCCGAAGGGGACCCGGAGGAAATGGAAGAGGCGGCCATCGGCCTCGAATGCCGTGTAGTGCCGGTCCTCCGGGCGGATTGGGAGCTGGTGGTATGCAGACTTCAGATCCACCGTGGAAACGAGCAGATACTGGGCGATCTGATTTACCATGTCTGCAATTCTGGGGAGGGGATACGCGTCGAGGAGCGTAAACCTATTTATGGTCTGACTATAGTCGACAACCATGCGGAATTTTCCCCCGGTCTTAACGACCACCACCTGAGCTCTCCAGGGACTATTGCTGGCCTCTATAATCCCCTCACTGAGAAGCCTTCGGACCTCTGATCTGATAAATACCCTATCCTGCAGGCTGTATCGCCTGCTCCGAGTGGCTACGGGTTTACAGTCCTTTGTGAGATTGGCGAAGAGAGGAGGGGGGGAGATTCACAGCGTAGCGAGGCTGCAGATAGTGAGTGGGGGCAGGGGCCCGCCGAAGCTGAGGGTGTGGCTCTTAAGGTTACACTGAAAATCTAGGCCTAATAAGAGTGGCGCGCAGAGGTCGGGCTAAATGTAGAGTTGAAATTTTGAGTAGCTAGCTCCTCGGATTGTGAGTGTCACGGCAGTGCGCCCCTGGATCTGGACAGAATGGGAGCCTGAAGTGAGCGAGATAGTTTGCCGCACAGGGAAAACAGGGAGCGAACAGCGTCTTACCAGGTCTGGGTGTATGAAGCTCTCAGTGCTCCTGGAGTCGAAAAGGCATGGCGTGTTGTACCCGTTGATTTGGACCTCTGCCATCGAATTTCGCAGATGCTTCGGGCGTGATTGGTCCAGAGTGACGGTGCTGAGTTCCAGGTAGTCGGCGGCTCGATCAGCTGTGCTGGAGTTGCCCCGTGATGACTGCCCTCTGAGTTCGTAGTCGTATTCTTCCGATGAGTTGTCCGAGCGTGGAGATGCAGGTCGGGCCCGTGGATCGCACGTGGCGGGCGGCGAGGAAGATGGCATCCAAGATGGCGACCCCCATGGATCGCACGTGGCGGGCGGGGGCGGGGTCGGGGCTTAGGCCGTACGTTTCGGGCCCCGTGGGCCTGTGGGTGTGGGGAGCGATTACTTTGTGCCGCTGGGGAGTTGGAAGCTGGGGCCCTTTATGCGCGGCACACTCTCGCGTAGTTGCCTTTCCACCCGCAGCTGCTGCAGGTCGCGTTGCGGTCCGGGCAGTGCTGCCGCGGGTGCTGGTTCTGGCCGCAGAAATGACAGGCTGGAGCAGCATAGTGGCTGGCTGGAGCAGCATGGTGGCTGGCTGGGGCAGCATAGTGGCTGGCTGGAGCAGCATAGTGGCTGGCTGGAGCAGCATAGTGGCTGGCTGGGGCAGCATGGTGGCTGGGCGGCCGCGTGGCACAGGCCTGGGGGAGTCGCTGGTCGGGGGCCCATGATTGGGTCGCGGGGAACGAGGTGAGGCTGTCGAAGGAGACCTCCATCGTGGTAGCAATTTCCGCAGTTGTTTCTAAGTCTTGGGCCCCCTTTTCCAGCAGTCGATGGCGCACATAATTAGACCTGAGGCCCGCTACAAAAACATCGCGTACAGCAAGTTCTCTATGTTCAGCCGCGGTAACCGCTTGATAGTTACAGTCATTTGATAGATTATTGAGTTCTCTTAAAAATTCGGCGAGTGATTCTGTAGGCCGCTGGCGGCGAGTCGTGAACACATGGTGTGCGTAAACTTCGTTAATGGGCCTTACATACATCTTATCGAGTATCGCTAGCGCCGCAGTATATGAACCGGCCGAGTTTAGTTGCGTAGAGATTCTGTGGCTCACTCTCGTGTGCAGTAGACTTAACTTCTGTTCCTCTGTTTCAGCTGTGCTCGCTTCTGCCAGGTAGGCCTTAAAGCACCGCAGCCAGTGGGAGAAGATTTCTTTTGCCTCTGCATCCTGTGGGTCGAGTTCCAGGCGTCCAGGCTTGAGGGCTGATTCCATGATCTATCCTGACTGTTCTTAAGTAGATTAAATTGATGAAACCATCAATTCACTAGACACGTGCTTTGCGATATGAACAGTGGTTTTAATCTACTTACTACAGAGCCAGCCTGTTACCCGTTGAACTCTCGATGAACTGCAGGCTGGCTCTGGACAAGGGTATTTATACAGCAAGTCCAGGGGGAGGAGTCGTGGGTGGAGCCAAGGGTGGAGCCCTGTACAAACTCCTGAGCATTCCCAGAGCTACTCCCCCTAGTGGTCGGATAACGCTACTGCGCTTACAATGGTATTGGTAAATATAGTGTGAATTACTAAGTTACATTCACTACAGTCCTTTTATTGCTTACGATTACTCCTTGAGGTTTGGTGTGTTGTGTGGAAGTTATTAGCTAATTCCTCGAACTAGTAGTCTTTAAAACTAAAATGCAATCAGAATAACATGCTGGAAATTTCTGTCCATGTTGTGTCCTGCACCAATCCTATTCATCCTCTGTGCTCGCTGACCTATATAGAATCCTGATTAATCGACACCGCATTTTAAGATTCTGAGTATTTTTTCTTGCATATCTGTCTCAGTCCTCCCGACTCCCGATCACTGTAATTTCCTCCCAGCTCCAGAATCCTCTATTTCTGGACTCTTGACCATCCCTGATTTAATCGCTCCACCGTTGGCTCTGATGCCTACGCCCTAAATAAGAACATTTTTAAAAATAGCAACAGAGACAAGCTCTGGAATTCCATCCCTAAATCCCTCTGCCCGTTATGTCTTTTGGTTGCCGTAAGTTACGAATAATTACAATTCAGACTCAGAATGCTGGAGCTTTATTGAGTGTATTTCATTCCGCTGTCTATGTGGCTCATTGACTGATACATTTTATTACTTGGCACGTGACTGTGGCATCCTGCGATTTAGATTCATATGACCAATAGTTCCTCGCTCTTAACTAATAATATAATGACAGATAACAGGCTCTCTGATTCCCTTACACCCTTTAAGATGCGCTTTTTAATCTGCCTCTTTGACTAAGCTTCTGGTTATCCCCTTGCCTGGTTCGGTGTTAAATTTTAATTTTGTGACACTCCTGAGAAGCACCTTGGGACATTTTATTGTGTCAAAGATCCTCTTGAAGCAATAACGATGGTGTATTGTCCATAAATCCCCCTCAAAAGGCAGATAACCAATATAAATAATGGTTACTACATCAATTCAGCTGTCAAGTGTGACAAATTTGAATGCTGTTGGAGGGCCTGAGATACAAAGATGCCTGCATCGCAGAACAGACAATCTGGATTATTGTGGACAGTGTAAGGAAAGAAGGCAAGGAGGAATTTCCCTCTTATAATAATAATCTTTATTAGTGTCACAAGTAGCCTTACATTAACACTACAATGAGTTTACTGTGAAAATCTCCTAGTCGCCATATTCCGGCACCTGTCCGGGTACACAGGGAGAATTCAGAATGTCCAAATTACCTAACAGCACTTCAGGACTTGTGGGAGGAAACCAGAGCACCCGGAGGAAACCCACGCAGATACGGGGTGAACATGCAGACTACGCACAGACAGTGACCCAAGCCAGGAAGCAAACCTGGGACCCTGGCGCTGTGAAGCAACAGTGATAACCACTGTGCTACCTATTCAACAGAGCAAATCATGACAAAACCGCAAAGTCCAGTAGGTACAGAAAGAATCACATGACAAGTTAATGTGGCATCAGCAGCCTGTGACCTTGGGTGAGTGTTGAAAGCGGTTATTCTGAACAACACTGTCAAGGCAACTAATGAAGATCACTATCAATTCTCCTCATGTGGTGGTAAACGTAAAATAATTTTCAGCACTCTGTAGGGTATTAATAGCAATTAACTTTCACCAATGGAAATACTTATTCTCGGAGGCTTCAAGTGTCAACCATGAATGTTCCTCACGGAAATTATTCTGTTTTCTTTTAAAGAATTAAGGGTGGCGTATGTCTTTCTAGGAGGCATTTTGTTTCAACATTTTGCAATAGAGTTACAAGAGGATTCTGCACGCTGGTTGATTTGGTTAACTCCTTGAAAATTGTCACAAGACCTTTGGTCCTGGATTATGTCATTTAATATCCCTCCTGCATAGTTTGCATCTGTAAGTATTTGTATTCTTTAAATAAATCTGATGAGTAGATTAACCTTTCATGAAAAATGCTTTACGTGGCTGAAATTATATCGCTTCCAAAGTGACATATGATATAACGGCATCCTAGCCACCATCAAGTAACAATTTTATTCAAAACTGGTAGATTGTTAACACACTGGCCTGTGATTCTTATTCACTGTATGCTCTCGATTTGTAAGTTTGCTACATGGTGTTTGCTGCTCGCAAACTGCAGGAGGAATGCCAAGAACAAAACGTTGACCTATATAGAAACATGCAAACATAGAAAATAGAAGCAGGAGGAGGCCATTCAGCCCTTCGAGCCTGCTCCGCCATTCATTATGATCATGGCTGATCTTCAATTTCAATACCCTGATCCTGCCTTCCCCCATATTCCTTGATCCCTTTAGCCCCAAGGCCTATATCTAATTCTTTCTTGAAATTACACAATGTTTTGGCCTCAAACACTTTCTGTGGTAGCGAATTCCGCAGATTCACCACTCTCCGGGCGAAGAAATTTGTCCTCACCTCAGTCCTAAAGGTTTACACTTTATCCTCAAACTATGATCCCTAGTTCTGGACTCTCCCACCATTGGGAACATTCTTTCTGAATCTACCCTGTCTAATGCTGTTGGAATTTTGTAAATTTCTATGAGATCCCCTCTCACCCTTCTAAACTCCAGTGAATATAATCCGAACTGACTTAGTCTCTCCTCATATAACAGTCCCGCCATCCCAGGAATCAGCCCCGTAAACCTTCACAGCACTCCCTCAATAGCAGGAACATCCTTCCTAGATAAGGAGACCAAAACTGGGCACAATACCCTGGTGTGGCCTCACCAATGCCCTGTACAATTGCTGTAAAATTGCAATTAAGCAACCCATATATTTCGAATATGTGAGGAATTTAAACAACTGACAAAATTCATAGTTTATATTTTTGCAGTAATATCATTGAAACCTAGGTTAGAATGCATACAGACAACGGGCGCGATTCTCCGCCGGCGGGATGCTCCGTTTTGCCGGTGCCCGGGGGTTTCCTGACCCACACTGGGAAATCCCATTGACCAGCTGGCGTAATGGAGCTGGCGTAAATCGCACATCAGCATATGAGAAGTAATGGATAGTGTCATCCCAAAACAAGCGCAAGACCATGAAAACAGTGTCCCCAACTGTGATGATATGCATAAGCCAAGTTTGTACATCATGTTATGCACGGCCTCTGACCACTAGATGGCATTTTAAACCCATCACGTGACCCTGGGGTCTGGGAGTTGGGAGTAGGACGTGCTGGGAGATGTATTTGCAGTAGTTACACAATAGTAGGTTAGTTTTAGTCATTTGTAATTTAATTTATTCTAGGTATCTTATCAGACAGTTCTACAATAAATTATTTAAAACTAAAAGTTCTGTAGTTCATCGTTCATTTTGGCCAGTTTACAGAACATGACATGGTACCAGAATTGCTGATTTAACAAGAACTTGAAGATTCTGTACGGAAAAATCCGAACCACTAAAGATAACTGTACAGGATAAGAAAGGAAACAAATCTTTGCGACTAACCTTGCAAGCTACGGGCATCTGGTGCTTAACACGGGGTAAAACTTCGAAGCTCAGATGGAAGGCATCAAGGGATCTCAACGGCTTCGGGTTACTGGTAATTTGGACGAAAATTGGAGGGTGTTTAAGCAACAGTTTTAACTTTTATGTTTCAGTCCTTGGTCTGCAGACACAGCCCGATGAGTGGCGTATCGTGTTGCTGCTCACTGTAGCAGATCCCCTAGCAATTGAAATCGTCAATACCTCTGCATTTGAAAACGAGGCTGACAGCAAAAACTTCAAAGAAGTGCTTAAACATTTTGGTCAGAATTGCTCCTCTAGAATAAAATTAAACCCTCAAGCACTATATATTCCATATCTGCACCCAGAACGCGGGAGGGGCATTTGATAAAAGCGGAGAAAAGCAAATTACTGCGGATGCTGGAATCTGAAACGAAAGGGAAAATGCTGGAAAATATCAGCAAGTCTGGCAGCATCTGTAGGGAGAGAAAAGAGTTAACATTTCGAGTCCGATGACTCTTTGTCAAAGCTGCCTCATTTGATAGCTTCCTCACTGACTTGTGATTGAAAGCGCAGTTGTGCAACTTAAGCACACTCCAGTCATCCACGATACGAGACCAGATAGTTTTCAGACTCTCCAATAATAAAGTGCGCAAGCGGCTTCTGTGGGAAACAGACCTGCAACTTGAAAGTGCCATTTAAATTATGTCATGCTAGTGAGATTGCTGCAAAGCAGCTTGACACGTTGAATCTCGGTAGTTTTGGCATGAAGGCAGAAGAGGCGGCAGATACCATTAGTATGGTGAAGCAGCTGAATAGGAAATGTGCTCCATGCGGCGGCCATTTTGATCGACCGACCCGGTTCTCCATTTTGTGTCCGCAATGTCACAAATGGCATGTGCCACGGCAATGCCCTATTTACGGTAAAACGGTGTGCCATCTGTAAAGGCAGGAATCATTTTGCGACCCAATGTTATACAAGGAAAAGACCTGAACAAACAAAGAGTATCAGCGCTATTGATGGGGTGTGCCTAGGTGACACATTCTTTGTGGGCGTGACTTGGGTCAGGGCAAATAGCAATGTATTAGCAGCAAAAGTGAATTGAAGGCATTTAATCCTAAAGATAAATGGACAATGCCATTAAAGATAAATGGCACAGTGATAACAGTCAAGCTTTACACTGGTGCAAGGGCTAACCTTACAACCTGTCATTATATTAAAAAGCTGCGAATTCAACCAAAAATAGTTACCAGAACTGTATTATTAAGATATTATAATGGTTACGAAATCTCATCAGGAGCCTGTGAGCTTGATGTCGTTGTCAAAAACAAGATCAACAAGGTAAAGCTTTCTGTGGTGGCGGCGGACCGGGAGCCTTTAATTGGAGTTGAGGCATGTGAAGAGCTACAGCTAGTTCGACGAATCTGTAGTATGGACAATGCTACAACAGGCTCTCATCCCACAGGAGACTCCTTATTGAATTATTTCCCTGAAATTTTCCAAGGGTTTGGTACGTTACCATATACATACAAGATTCAATTGCAGGAGGATACAAAGATGATTCATGCGCCGAGACGTGTGCTGGCGCCATTAGGGGATAAACAAAAGGCAGAGTTAGAGAGAATGACTGCCTTGGGTGACATTAAGTGTATTCGATCCCCTACAGACTGGGTTAGTTCCATGGTATGTGTAAAGAAGCAAAAAAAAGTCGCCACAATGGAAGACCGTATTGACGATGTCACCATAAAGGGAGGCACTAAAAAGGACCCAATGGTGCAAAAGGTGAGAGGATATCTCTGCGGAGAATGGCCCAGAGAATCCTGCTCCAGTTTCAGCAACATGAGAGTAGAATTGAGTGAGCACAATGGAAAGATTGGCCGGGCATCCTCAGGGACATCACCACGATGGCACGAACTGCACACGGTGCAGGAGAGTGAAAGTCTGTACACAGGGCAGGATGCAAACAAAAAGCACACGATGCAAACTGCTTCAGTTCCAAGTGTTGGAGAATTCTGCTAATCCAGAAGCAGAGAAGCAACCACTCTGAGTAAAAAAAAAAGTGGGGGGGGGCAAGGGAGAGATTTCAAGCCAAATGCACAAAAAGGATTGCCGAAGCAAAATGCTTCAAGCCGTGTGTGATGCAACCACCAGATGAAGCATGTCCTAAAACATCTGACAAACACATGGAACAAACACAACAAGAAAACAATACGTTAATGCATGAAGAGAATCAAATGCAAACAACCAATATTGAAGAACAAGAAGACTAAGTTCCAGTTCAGCAGACACTGAGAAGATCTACAAGAATAAGGCGCAAGCCAGGAAGACTAAACTTGTAACAGACTATAAAAAGAAGAATCTCATGACGTGTATATAGTTATACATATCATGATGAGATGTAAAAAAAAAATTAATGCTTGTAAATAATTTTCTTTTACAAAGGAAAGGGGCTGTGATGATATGCATAAGGCAAGTTTGTACATAATGTTATTCACGGCCTCCGACCACTAGGTGGCATTGTGAATCTATTACGTGTCCCTGGGGTCTGGAAGTTAGGAGTAGGCCGTTCTGGGAGATAGACATATTTGCAGTAGTTCCATAATAGTTGTTTAGCGTTAGTCGTTTATTATTTAATTTATCCTAGTTATCTTATTACGCAGTTGCTCTACAATAAATTATTTTAAACTACACATTCTGTAGTTCATCATTCATTTCAGTCAGTCTGCAGAACATGATAGCAACTACCTACCAGCGTCCTTTCCCTGTTCCCATTGCACTAGATAATTTCGTGCTCAGATAGGACTCAACAGCCATCTTCGCTCCCTCACAGCTGAACACGTGGATGACAAATCAACACTGAAGGACAAATAAATGAATGCTCTTGAATTCTAAGTTTGGAATCAAAGCCATTAAAGTTCATGATATGGAAACTGCAATTTGCCATCAATTCACAATACGCTGACTTGCACAAAAGTATTTTCAGAACTCTTTTCAGAATCTGTGGGTTGCCAGGAGACCAACCAGTTCCTGATCAGTGGGATCACAGCACTAGGGCCCAGTGGAACGATGACAGCTGGAGCCAACACGCCTGATCCCGCTGTCTAAATATCACCTTATGTGGCTCAGTGTCAAGTTTTATTTAATAATGCTCCTCTGAAGTGCTTTAGGATGTTTTACTATGTTAAAAGCGCTACCTAAGTACACGTTGGTGTTATCATTTAGGCCAGCGCTACATTTCTGGCCTTCATCATGCAACACCTGAAAAAGTATTTTGCAGCTATCAAAATCCATGTTCAAAATCTTCAGATTCTTCTGTGGCAGGAACTTCTCACTTGTCTTAATCAGTTAATCCTTGCAGTTGCTGTGCCTCAGCCTAAGTTACCCAGAGCACGTTAGCCGGGCAGATCCAGAAAACGTGCAGCTGCTGAGCCACAGACTCTCAGTCTGACGCATGTAAGTGTGGTCAGTCAGTCAGACAGTTCACGGGAAGGGTCAAAGCACTGCGAGGAAACCCAGGAAGCTTCCCGAAGGTGCACCAGTTGTGGAAATGGTTTTGGCCAGAGTTCCCTCAACAACAAAAAAAATGACACTGTTTATACATTGCTCTTGTGCTTAAAATAGTGAGGAAATTCCATCCCCCAATCCTCTTCCTTAATGCTAGGCTGAAAACAGAAAATTTTCCAGGAAGGAGAAGTGCCTAAACAACATTGAAAAGGTTGTGTGTAAGTCTAAGCAGCAGACGATCTGACAATAAAAGAATTGATGTTGGTCTTTATGGTGGAACAGCTTGAAATAATAGAAAAAACTTTTTGCCATAATCACAGATGTTAATAACCCTACTGATTCCTACTGATGTTAAGTGCGAGAGTATCCCAAAACCCAGAGGGGTAACATGGAACACCAGTGGTGTAAAATTTCAATTTGGTATACTGTGAGAGTCCAGCTGTTGTATAAACAATTAATAAAGAATATTCATTAATGTTAAAAAAAACATGCAACAGGAAACATACAACGTGTAAGTTTTCACACACAGTATTACATGAAACTACTCCTTAGTTCCCAACTGCCTATGTTCCCTAATCTCGGCAGATGCCCCTCTTTTCCCCAAACAACATCCCATATTATGTTACTCTATGAGCTGAATTCAGCAAATAGTTACCACGCACAGGTTATGTGGCCACATTTGGGAAGACCGCCTTCAGATTTAGCAAAGGCGAAACCTAATTTTCGGTAAACCATTTTGCAGCTGGCTATGGTTGTGATGTTAGCTGTGACTGTGTTTGTCTTCCCCTTTCCCCCAGTTCATTGTGCTATGCATATACCATTCTTTCCCTTTGATGTTATTCATGCTGTGGAGTCGGCTTTTGGGATATATATGTGTCAACTTCCTATCTGCACTTTGAAGTTACCATTGTTTTCCGCGAGTCACCTGCGTAAACACTTGCTTTTCTCTCGGAGATGCTTATTTGCATCTCAATATCTCTTCAGACATCTCCCTGTTTTAGAACATAGAACATAGAACATAGAACAGTACAGCACAGAACATGCCCTTCGGCCCTCGATGTTGTGCCGAGCAATGATCAGCCTACTCAAACCTACGTATCCACCCTATACCCGTAACCCAACAACCCCCCCCCCCCCCTAACCTTACTTATTAAGGACACTACGGGCAATTTAGCATGGCCAATCCACCTAACCCGCACATCTTTGGACTGTGGGAGGAAACCGGAGCACCCGGAGGAAACCCACGCACACACGGGGAGGACGTGCAGACTCCACACAGACAGTGACCCAGCCGGGAATCGAACCTGGGACCCTGGAGCTGTGAAGCATTTATGCTAACCACCATGCTACCGTGCTGCCCCTTTTATTTTCTTTTATCCCAATTATATTTTATAATCTTAATTTCCTCCAATTATTAATATAGAGATTGAGGCTGGAAGGGAGGAGTGAACTAAGAACGTCAGCTGTTTAAGGGAGTTTTCCACCAGGATTTAAGGAAGGTGGAAAGATAGATTCACGTAAGTTGGGAGAAGCAATTTTGGTAAGAGGCCAGAACAGTGACCACTGGAGGGATAGGAAACCAGCAGTTGACATTCCTTTACAATAAGGCTGCACTTACTGCTCTAATAGTGGATCATACAATGATGATATTGAGTTCAACGATATATATTTGTCCAGCTTCTGGCATGTAAGTGTTTGTTTGAGAACTCAGTTTTCCTTCGTACCAAAGTAATCCCACTGTGTAGACCCATGATGAATGCTCAGGCTCTCATTCCTTATTGCCGATAATTTTTCTTACTGAAATCAATATCAGTCTTCAGGATAAGGAGCTACCGAAAAAAAAAAATCATTATTTAAAGATGTAATGCCTCACAAATCACTTACTTAAAAAAGAATACACTTCCAAAATATGGTACTTTCAAAATCTGGCATTCAGCCCAAATTGCTTCCAGGCAAAGGAAATTTTGCTGTCTACTCTCACTTAAATCAGTGGGCACTCGTTGCTAAATTTTAATTAAATTACCTGCATATTTCAGAAAAAATGCAGCGCTTATGTAAGCTCCATGTGGCCTTTCCTGCCATCTCCCTTATTTTAAAAAAAAAATTTCAGTTCCTCTCCAATGTTAGAACTGAATGAAACTATTCTTTCACACTGCTGTGTTCCGCAGCTTACATTTCTATCCTGTAATCCCATTAAGGCTGACTACGTGGCAGTTCATATTGCATGCTTGCAATGGCTTCTGATTTAAAAATATATATTTTAACCCTACCTTTTGACAAAGAGTTGAAAAAGCAGCCCTTGAGGCAGCAAAGGCACTGAGAAAAACAGAGAGAATGCGACTCCCTCGCCTTGCAGAGAAACAAAAGGTGCAATTAATGTCAAGTACATTTTAAAGTGTACAAACATTTACAAAATTTGGAGCAGAGTGACAACATTTGCAGTTTAACACTCTTATTTAGTGGAAGAAAGATTTGCATTTATATAGCACCGTTCACCACCCCAGGAAGTCACAAAACATTTTGCAACAACAAAGCATATCTGAAGTGTTATAATGTGGAAAAAGGGATTCATAGATCATGATAGCTTTCAATTTGAGATAATATTTGAGATGTTAAAATGCAGTTTGCTGAAACAAGTTAAAGCGATTGCTTTTTAAAAATTACTGTACTGCTCACACTCCAGTTGGAACACCTCGTCAAATATTTAAGTTAATGAAAATGAAATGAAATGAAAATCGCTTATTGTCACGAGTAGGCTTCAATGAAGTTACTGTGAAATGTTATGAGTAAGTTCTCCATCTGCCAACTGCATCTTAACCCCCACTCTCAGGAGTTCCAATATTGTATCTTCTTTATCAGCATCATAGGAATGACAAGCTGTAGTCAACTTCCAGTTAATTACCAACGCTGCTCTTGAGTCAACTGCTAATATGTCGAGAAAAGCCAGAGATTCCCCATCTGTTCCAGTTAGAAAGTGCCCAGCCTGTGTCCTGGTGCTCTATTGTCCTTGCACAGCCAAGAGTGATAACTAATGGTGACAGATCCAAATTGAAGTCACGGAATCTCAGAATTGTTACAACACAGAAGGAGGCCATTTGGCCCATCATGTCTGTACTGGCAATCATATACAAATCTTTTTTTTTAATTCATGGGATGTGAGCATCGCTGGCTAGGCCAGCATTTATTATCCATCAACTGAGTGGTGGCTTGCTGGGCCATTTCAAAGGCCATTTACGAGATAACCGCATTGCTGTGGATCTGGAGTCACATGTAGGCCAGACCAGATCATGAACATTAGCGAATAAGATGCATTTATACAATAATCATCAACGGTTTCATGGTCCTCACTCGACTTTTAATTTGAATTTCATCATGGAACATAGAACATAGAACATAGAACATTACAGCGCAGTACGGGCCCTTCGGCCCTCGATGATGCGCCGACCTGCGAAACCATCTGAAGCCTATCTGACCTACACTATTCCATTTTCATCCATATGTCTATCCAGTGACCACTTAAATGCCCTTAAAGTTGGCGAGTCTACTACTGTTGCAGGCAGGGCGTTCCACACCCCTACTACTCTCTGAGTAAAGAAACTGCCTCTGACATCTGTCCTATATCTCTCACCCCTCAATTTAAAGCTATGTCCCCTCGTGTTGGTCATCCCCATCCGAGGAAAAAGACTCTCACTGTCCACACTATCTAACCTTCTGACTATCTTATATGTCTCTATTAAGTCACCTCTCAGCCTTTTTCTCTCTAACGAAAACAACTTCAAGTCCCTGAGCCTTTCCTCGTAAGACCCCTCCATACCAGGCAACATCCTAGTAAATCTCCTCTGAACCCTTTCCAAAGCTTCCACATCCTTCCTAAAATGTGGTGACCAGAACTGCACGCAGTACTCCAGGAGCGGCTGCACCAGAGTTATGTACAGCTGCAGCATGACCTCGTGGCTCCGAAACTCAACCCCCTACTGATAGAGGCTAGCACACCATATGCCTTCTTAACAGCCCTATTAACCTGGGTAGCAACTTTCAGGGATTTATGTACCTGGATGCCGAGATCCCTCTGTTCATCTACACTACCAAGAATCTTGCCATTAGTCCAGTACTCTGCATTCCTGTTACTCCTTCCAAAGTGAACCACCTCACACTTTTCCGCATTAAACTCCATCTGCCACCTCTCAGCCCAGCTCTGCAGCTTATCTATGTCCCCCTGTAACCTATAACATCCTTCAGCACTATCCACAACTCCACCGACCTTCGTGTCATCTGCAAATTTACTAACCCATCCTTCTACACTCTCTTCCAGGTCATTTATAAAAATGACAAACAGCAGTGGCCCCAAAACAGATCCTTGCGGTACACCACTAGTAACTGAACTCCAGGGTGAACATTTGCCATCAACCACCACCCTCTGTTTTCTATCAGCTAGCCAATTACTGATCCAAACCGCTAAATCTCCTTCAATCCCATACTTCCGTAGTTTCTGCAATAGCCTGCCGTGGGGAACCTTATCAAACGCCTTACTGAAATCCATATACACCACATCAACCACTTTACCCTCATCCACCTTGTTTGGTCACCTTCTCAAAAAACTCAATAAGGTTTGTGAGGCATGACCTACCCTTCACAAAACCATGTTGACTATTGCTAATCAACTTGTCCTTTTCAAGATGATTATACACCCTATCTCTTATAGCCTTTTCCAACATTTTACCCACAACCGAAGTAAGGCTCACAGGTCTATAATTACCAGGATTATCTCTACTCCCCTTCTTGAACAAGGGGACAACATTTGCTATCCTCTATAGAACAGAATATCTATAGGGCAAGAGGCCATTCGGTCCATCGAGTCTGCACCAACCTTTTGAAAGAGCTTCCTACCTAGGTCCACTCTCCCACCCGATTCCAATAACCCCATCTAACCTGCATATCTTTGGACACTAAGCAGCAATTTAGCATGGCTAATCCACCTAACCTGCACATATTTGGACTGCGGGAGGAAACCAGAGCATCCGGAGGAAACTTACACAGTCACGGGTAGAACATGCTGTTGCCGATTTATCTCTACTACTTGGTCTTTTCTGTGGCTCTGTTCAAATTAGGGCAAACAGTGGATTTACCTTCTTTCTATATTGTTTATGTCCGAATGCTTAGAGTCGGCAGGTATCGAATGATACCACCATAAGTTTCAACCGGCTCTCGATCAAAGAGCCAAACACCAGTTAGTTAGTTCAAGGTCAAGGGTACTTTATTTACATGCAATCAACCATGCAACATAAACACTACTAGTTAACTACACCTATTACTGAGACAACCTGTACTTAACTTTGGGCACCCAGTTTAGGTCAGGAAACAGTGGCCGCTGTTCAATTCTGGATCTCTTGGGTTCGAAGGGATAACTCCTGCTCAGCTGGGCTCATCCGTCTTGTCATGGCCGTTGAACTCAAACTTGCTTCTGGTGTTGCTGCAGTTGGCGATGGCCGTGACCGGGGGTACCAAGGCCAAAAGAGAGCGAACATATGGCAAACTCTTCCTTTATACTCGGGGGTGGGGGGGGGGGGGGGGGGGGGGCTATACTTGGGCGGTTCTTCGATTTGGGCCTTACTAATTGGGTGATCCCTGATCACTCCGTTCGATTACTTAGCCAATAAGTGGGTGGGGATCTGGATGACTGGGCGTGTCACAAGCGGTCACTGACTCCGTTGTTTGCGATTCCCTTGATCAGGAAGTGGCGTCGAAATGTCTGTGACTGTCCCGGTTGCTGGAGTACCAGTCCTTTGTGTTGGGGGAAGATGGGCCATCACCTGCTAATCGGCCTGATTAACATGCTAATGGGACGGGAGTTTCGATGCCGTCTGGACTTTGCTGACAAATATGCATTTCAGGCTCTGAGCCTGCCTGACTCTTGGCTCATCCATTTTACCCATCAGTCTTTGCGAGTTGCTCTGTACTTAGTTGGAAGTGGCCATCCCAGATGGCTACAATGCATACTTCAGTCAAGGCCGAAATTGAACCCGGGTCCCTGGCGCTGTCAATGATCAGTGCTAACCACTGTACCACCATGGTGGGATTGCCCTAGGTCTCTGGATTACCAGTCCAGTGACAGTACCACTATGCCACCGCCTCCCTTTTGAAGTCCTAACTTTATGTGACTCAGTATACCATAACAGGCACTATCACCTGTTCAGTGAGATTCTGATTAATGGATACAAAAAAAGCCTACTGTAAATCTGAAGCAAAAATAGGAAATATTGGAAATATGCAGCAAGTCAGTCAACATTTGCAAAGAGAAGATAGATGAGGAGTTCAGAAGTGAGATCCGTCTTCAAGCTTGCTTTTCCACCTGAAACTGCAACTTGCCTTTTCTCTTCATGGAGGTCACCCAGCCAGAATTTTCAGATCATTGCTTCAATGTTTAAAAGTGGGTTTCGTTAACATTGTGGGTTTGGACCCTTCTTCAAGCCCAAAGTCTGTTTTCTCAGCAGAGGTTGACAGACCTACTGAATATTTCGAGCCTGCTCTCTGTATTTTTAGTTTGACGCTGATGGAAGGTTGAGAGCAAATTGGCTCCCCGACCTATGCGTTGGAGGAAGCACTGAAAGTAAGTAACTAATCGTGTTTTTGGGATCCTTAAGGGGGAGGGGGAGCAGCCCCAAGTCGTGGTCCACATAGGTACCAACGACATAGGTAGGAAGAGAGATGGGGATTTGAGACAGAAATTCAGGGAGCTAGGGTGGAAGCTAAGAGCTAGAACAAACAGAGTTGTTATCTCTGGGTTGTTACCCGTGCCACGTGCTAGCGAAGTAAGAAATAAGGAGAGAGAGGAGTTGAACACGTGGCTACAGGGATGGTGCAGGAGGGAGGGTTTTGGTTTCCTGGATAATTGGGGCTCATTCTGGGGTAGGTGGGACCTCTACAAACAGGATGGTCTTCACCTGAACCAGAGGGGTACCAATATCCTGGGAGGGAGATTTGCTAGTGCTCTTCGGGGGGGTTTAAACTAATTCAGCAGGGGGATGGGAACCTAAATTGTAGTCCCAGTGTACAGGATGTTGAGAGTAGTGAGGTCAGGGATAGGGTTAAAAGTTCGAAAGAGGGCACCGGCAAGCAGGACGCTGGTTTGAAGTGTGTCTACTTCAACGCCAGGAGCATCCGGAATAAGGTGGGTGAGCTTGCAGCATGGGTTGGTACCTGGGATCTCGATGTTGTGGCGATTTCGGAGACATGGGTAGAGGAGGGACAGGAATGGTTGTTGCAGGTTCCAGGATTTAGATGTTTCTGTAAGAACAGAGAAGATGGTAAAAGAGGGGGGGGTGTGGCATTGTTAATCAAGGAAAGTATTACGGCGGTAGAAATGACGCTTGAGGACTTGTCTACTGAGGCAGTATGGGCCGAAGTTAGGAACAGTAGAGGAGAGGTCACCCTGTTGGGAGTTGTCTATAGACCTCCGAATAGTCCCAGAGATGTAGAGGAAAGGATTGCAAAGATGATTCTTGACAGGAGCGAGAGTAACAGGGTAGTTGTTATGGGGGACTTTAACTTTCCAAATATTGACTGGAAATACTATAGTTCGAGTACTATAGATGGGTCAGTTTTTGTGCAGTGTGTGCAGGAGGGTTTTCTGACACAGTATGTAGACAGGCCAACAAGGGGCGAGGCCACATTGGATTTGGTACTGGGTAATGAACCCGGCCAGGTGTTAGATTTAGATGTAGGTGAGCACTTTGGTGATAGTGATCACAACTCGGTTATGTTTACTTTAGCAATGGGCAGGGATAGGTATATACCGCAAGGCAAGAATTATAGCTGGGGGAAAGGCAATTATGATGCTATTCGGCAAGATTTAGGAGGCATAGGATGGGGAAGGAAACTGCAGGGGATGGGTACAATCGAAATGTGGAGCTTTTTCAAGGAACAGCTACTGCGTGTCCTTGATAAGTATGTACCTGTCAGGCAGGGAGGAAGTTGTCGAGCAAGGGAGCCGTGGTTTACTAAGGAAGTTGAAGCACTTGTCAAGAGGAAGAAGAAGGCTTATGTTAGGATGAGACATGAAGGCTCAGTTAGGGCACTTGAGAGTTACAAGTTAGCCAGGAAGGACCTAAAGGGAGAGTTAAGAAGAGCGAGGAGAGGACACGAAAAGTCGTTGGCGGATAGGATCAAGGAAAACCCTAAGGCTTTCTATAGGTATATCAGGAACAAAAGAATGACTCGAGTAAGATTAGGGCCAATCAAGGATAGTAGTGGAAAGTTGTGTGTGGAATCAGAGGAGATAGGGGAAGCATTAAATGGATATTTTTCGTCAGTGTTTACACTGGAGAAAGACAATGTTGTCGAGGAGAACACTCAGGTTCAGTCGACCAGGCTAGATGGAATTGAGGTTCAAAAGGAGGAGGTGTTAGCAATTTTAGAAAATGTCAAAATAGATAAGTCCCCTGGGCCAGATGGGATTTATCCTCGGATTCTCTGGGAAGCCAGGGAGGAGATTGCTGAGCCTTTGTCCTTGATCTTTATGTCGTCTTTGTCGACAGGAATAGTGCCGGAAGACTGGAGGATAGCAAATGTTGTCCCCTTGTTCAAGAAGGGGAGTAGAGACAACCCTGGTAATTATAGACCTGTGAGCCTTACTTCAGTTGTGGGTAAAATGTTGGAAAAGGTTATAAGAGATAGGGTTTATAATCATCTTGAAAAGAACAAGTTGATTAGCGTTACTCAACACGGTTTTGTGAAGGGTAGGTCATGTCTCACAAACCTTATTGAGTTTTTTGAGAAGGTGACCAAACAGGTGGATCAGGGTAAAGCTGTTGATGTGGTGTATATGGATTTCAGTAAGGCGTTTGATAAGGTTCCCCACGGTAGGCTATTGGAGAAAATAAGGAAGTATGGAATTGAAGGTGATTTAGCGGTTTGGATCAGTAATTGGCTAGCTGAAAGAAGACAGAGGGTGGTGGTTGATGGCAAATGTTCATCCTGGAGTTCAGTTACTAGTGGTGTACCGCAAGGATCTGTTTTGGGGCCACTGCTGTTTGTCATTTTTATAAATGACCTGGAAGAGGGTGTAGAAGGATGGGTTAGTAAATTTGCAGATGACACGAAGGTCGGTGGAGTTGTGGATAGTGCTGAAGGATGTTATAGGATACAGAGGGACATAGATAAGCTGCAGAGCTGGGCTGAGAGGTGGCAGATGGAGTTTAATGCGGAAAAGTGTGAGGTGGTTCACTTTGGAAGGAGTAACAGGAATGCAGAGTACTGGGCTAATGGTAAGATTCTTGGTAGTGTAGATGAACAGAGAGATCTCGGCATCCAGGTACATAAATCCCTGAAAGTTGCCACCCAGGTTAATAGGGCTGTTAAGAAGGCATATGGTGTGCTAGCCTTTATAAGCAGGGGGATTGAGTTTCGGAACCACAAGGTCATGCTGCAGCTGTACATAACTCTGGTGCGGCCACACCTGGAGTACTGCGTGCAGTTCTGGTCACCACATTATAGGAAGGATGTGGAAGCTTTGGAAAGGGTTCAGAGGAGATTTACTAGGATGTTGCCTGGTATGGAGGGAAGGTCTTACGAGGAAAGGCTCAGGGAATTGAGGTTGTTTTCGTTAGAGAGGAGAAGGCTGAGAGGTGACTTAATAGAGACATATAAGATAGTCAGAGGGTTAGATAGGGTGGACAGTGAGAGTCTTTTTCCTCGGATGGTGATGACCAACACGAGGGGACATAGCTTTAAATTGAGGGGTGAGAGATATAGGACAGATGTCAGAGGCAGTTTCTTTACTCAGAGAGTAGTAGGGGTGTGGAACGCCCTGCCTGCAATAGTAGTAGACTCGCCAACTTTAAGGGTATTTAAGTGGTCACTGGATAGACATATGGATGAATATGGAATAGTTTAGGTCAGATAGGCTTCAGATGGTTTCACAGGTCGGCGCAACATCGAGGGCCGAAGGGCCCGTACTGCGCTGTAGTGTTCTATGTTCTATGTTCTATGTTCTAATACACAAATCTCAATGTGTGAATGCTGATTAAGGTTATGGTCTCAGCTTTTCATGCCAGATTCCACTTTTTCAACCTCTGTTTTTGCATTATACAGAAGTATAATGCGGCGTGTCATCTTTAGAGTGATAAGGAAAATCTATGTTATCCCATTCGCAGGGACCGATGGAACATGCTGAGCAGGTACAGTGAGAAAACCAACTGACACCAGGGGAAACACTGGAAAGAAAATAAAGATACCGATTGTCATGATTGCACTAACGCTCCAGGTACTGTTTGGGATAAAGAAGGTGCCACACTGCTGATCATTGAGAATTTTAGAGCATTCATTTGGGACCTGAATGTAAACAGCCTGCAGATTAGAGAAACAGACAAAGTAGGCAAGTAATTAAGCAATTATTGTGGTTAAAATTTCAATTAACATTTAGTCATTTAAAGTATGTGTCACACTGTGGTGATTGGCACTGATTAGCTTGTGCTAAACTGAAAATTGACGCATGAGAAGGCTGTTCAGGCTAGAATTAGTTTCAATGCAAAGAGGGAAAATAGCTTATTTCATAATGGCATTTAATGATCTGTGTATGCTTTCTTGCCTATATAAACATGAGCTTGGACCTTTTAACGGAGCACGTAGTAAATGTTATGGCAAAAACAGTTTAGCATGAAACTCCACACTAACAAATGGACTGATTAAATAATGAATAAAGCAAGTATTACGTTTTAGTAGTAGACAGTTAACCTGACCTATATAAAATATGTGTTTTATTTTTCTGCTCCCTGTCTACAATGATCCTGCATGCAATACAGTCTATTCAGCTTGGTGACAAATGAATAAAACTTTGCAATGGATGTTGCTAATGGAGAAAGGGCACATTTCAGTTCAGCTAGATGACTGCCTGCATTAAAATATTAATCTGACATCATACAAAAACTCAGAGTGCATACATCACTCCTCAGCAATGTCCCAATGCACACATCTGTTTTGAGATCCTGAATGCCTGTCTCATCTCTGCTAATTCCTTTTCAGCAGAAACTGCGTTTTCCCATATTTCACTGAGTATAAGCCAGGGGAGCGTTGCAGAGCCAAAGGCTCAGTTCTGGTCCAGTTTGTATGGATCAGCCAAACTTCGGCCTGTTTACGTTCCTGAGCTCAGCGGTGCTTGTTCTCGTGTTTCTTTCAAAAACTAACATGTTCTGAGACATCAAAACGAAGGTGTGAAAGCAAACTGTAGTATGTGACTGTATTTTTCAGTCAATTAAACTTTCAATCATTAGATAGCTACAATGCAAGAGTAGTTAGCAGTGAGCAAAATCAAAAGTGTACAAGTGTTGACATTGTGATGAAAAGTAATGAAATGTCTTGAACTTGCTTTATGCAGTCATCGCTGGTTCTCTGAATGGTAACTGATCAAGCAATGTGATGTTACACCTTTCACAAGGGATGATGTGCAAATTCAAATCCCTGTTATTTAACATCAAAAGAAAATACAGATTCTGTTTGAATTGGTACTGCAGCTCCAGGAGAAAAATAAACAGCAAGTCTTAGAAGCATGGAGTTTGCAAATCTAAATCCTGTGCCAGAATGGTCAAGAGGTGGCGAATGAACGTTCCAGTTTTTACAGGGTTTAAATCTCGTCACTGCTAGAATATGTGGCACTGTTCACATTATTCTTTTTGCGAACATGATTCCTTAACGAGGCGTTATCTTCGCACGGTTTTGAAATCAAAGCCCCAACAAAGCGTGCCTTTAAAACTGGAATGGCGCTGCTGTCAAGTGTTTTTCAAACTCTAGTTAGCCGTGTGTATCATGAATTTAGAATCTTCAAATGTATGGCCATTAGGTGAGCTCAAATATTTTATGCCTTGATTGATATGTTTGGCGGTGGTGCAGGAAAAACAGTTCACAACACTGTCCAGCTGAGGAACAGCTGCATCCTTCTGGGACAGTGATATTGAAACCATGAGAAAATATTTATCCACTGGTAATAAAACATCTGTGTTCATTTATTTAATATATAATGTAAACCAGGTAGAACCATTTAGATTCCATCATTCCTAGAGGAAGACAACTCGATTAAAATACCAGATGCATTTTGGTGTTTTCTATTAGAGGCACTCGGTTGTAAATCTGAGGATGTTAAGGAAAATCTGTCTTGCATTCTACAGAAAAGTTAGGTTCTTCCCCTTGTTTACAGGGGAGTTACTGTGTCATATGTTTTTTTGCATCCCACATTGATCTTGTATGTATTTTCTTCTTTATTTCATCAATAAAATGAAGAAGACCCACCCAAACTTGCATTAACTTTTCCTGGGTGAGCTTGTACTGTGCTTTGCTGATGTGGAGCAAACATTCTGCTCCGTTGCTTCCAGGCTGTGTGAACAGGTTTATCTATTATAGCCAAACATGCAAGGGTATGATCCATGCTTCAGTGTCCTTCCCCACTGTTAATTAGTCAGTTCCATGATAATGTAACCCAAGACATATAAACCTATGTTACTTCACACTGCAGTGAATGAAGATGCACATGTTCAAAGGATTGATGTCTTCTGCACTTTTAAGGCTTGTCAGTCCTTCAGGATTGAATTTGAATCTCTAGGAGTTGAAGTTTAATTTCTAGGCTGCTGCTGCGAGCAACTCTCTGTGAACAATCTTAACAGACATTAAGGACAAGGTTTTACAAATTCGCTATCAGCTATACAAATATTGGCAATGGATGGAAAAGCCTGAGTGAGAGTCAAAAAGCATCTAAATCGTGAATCAAGAAGTCAGTGTGCTTTCCAATTGATCCAGGAAGGCAGCATGTGGGAGAGCGCACTAGTTACGTGACCAATGGTGGGGTTGGGGCAGGTCATGTAATGAAACGGCTAGGGTTACATCCACCCAGAGTTGACAGGTCAAAGTGTATTGCATGCCATTATTACCATTAGGGGACTTAGACTTTAGAGTGTTATGCAGCCTATTTAGGAACAAAATAGCACCCACACACTTCTGATGTGAAATGTACTGATGCCTTATTTGTGATACTTTTAGCATGTGCACATCTAACATCCACAGGAAGCATCGAGAGCAGGCAGATCATAACTTTCCGCATTGATTTGAAACCAGTGCAGCCATTTTGGAATTCCAAGCTTCAATCTACACCCTCCCTTAACCTTACACTGTTTTTTTAAAGAGAATCATCAACTACATACAGGCTAACTGCTACCTTATTTCTTCTGGCCGTTCACCCTTTTCCATACTTGCTAAACATTTTAATAATCTACTGGGGGTTTAGGTGGTTACATCATACTTTTTTTTGTGACTTCAACACTTGCGCACAAACCAGTTGCTTCCAGACATGAGTGGCTTAGTAGAGTTTCAGAAGAATAGGTGCAGGAGTTGATCCCATGGCCCATCAAGCTTATTCCGCCATTCATTTTGATCAGAGATGATCTTGGTCTGCAACTCCAAGTTTCTGCCCCGTCTGGACTTTCAGAAGGCTTTTAAAAAAAAATATTTTTATTGGCATTTTCAACATTATGTACATTGACATTCGTGTTTATTTATTGTACAGTGTAACGCAAAAAGGCTTTTTATCTTACTTTACTTTATTTACAGAATGCTGCTGTCTAGTGCGGCGTGTCCTCTCAACAAAGCCCCCTTTTCCCTAACCCTGAGATGCTTCAGTGTGATTTGGAAAAATTGAGTGAATGGGCAAATGCATGGCAGATGCAGTTTAATGTGGACAAATGTGAAGTTATTTATTTTGGCAGCAAGAACAAGAAGGCAGATTATTATCTGAATGGCTGTGGATTGAGAGAGGGGAAATGTGTCACGAGACCTGGGTGTTCTTGTACACCAGTCACTGTAGGTAAGCATGCAGGTGCAGCAGGCGGTAAAGAAGACAAATTATATTTTGGCCTTCATTGCATGAGGATTCTAGTACAGGAGCAGGGATGTCTTGCTGCAATTATCCAGGGCCTTGGTGAGATCACACATGGAATATTGTGTGCAGGCTTTGGTCTCCTTATCTGAAGAAAGATGTTGTTGCTATGGAGGGAGTGCAGGGAAGGTTATACCAGGCTGATTCCTGGGATGGCAGGATTGAGGTATGAGGAGAGATTGAGTCGGTTAGGATTGTATTCGCCGGAGTTTAGAAGAACGAGGGAGGATCTCATTGAAACCTAGAAAGTTCTAACAGTACTACACAGGGTAGATACAGGAAGGATGTCCCTGATAATGGCTCAGTCCAGAACCAGGGGCCATGGGAATATGGGATAAATCATTCAGGACTTAAAAAAAAAATTTTTTTAGAGTACCCAATTATTTTTTCCAATTAAGGGGCAATTTAGTGTGGCCAATCCACCTATCCTGCACATCTTTGGGTTGTGGGAGTGAAACCCACGCAGGCATGGGGAGAATGTGCAAACTCCTCACGGACAGTGACCCAGAGCCGGGATTTGAACCCGGGTCCTCAGAGCCGTAGGCAGCAATGCTAACCACTGTGCCACCGTGCTGTCCTTAAATCATTCAGGACTGAGACGAGGAGAAATATATTCACCCAGAGAGTGGTCAACCTGTGAACTTCGTTACCACAGGAAGTAGTTGAGGCCAAACCATTGTGGCCGGAATTCTCCGGCTGTTCATCGTTTGCAGAATTCTCTGGTCCTGCTGCCAGCACCCCCGCCCATGGGCTTCCTGGCAGCTTGGGATGTGTTCAATGGGAAATCCCACTGACAGTGATGGGAACAGAGAGTCTTGCCCTGTATGTCTTCAAGAAGGAATTGGATGTAGGTCGTGGGGCTAAAGGGACCAAAGGATATGGGGGAAAGCGGGAACAGGTTACTGGTTGGATGATCAGCCATGATCATAAAGAATGCCTTTATTGGACAGCAGCATTGTGCAAATAATGGCGGAGGAGGCTTGGAGGCTAAATGGCCTACTCCTGCTTCTATTTTCATTGTTTCTATATCCCTTAATACTCTGAAATTTTAAAACGTTTGTCTACCCCAACCTTCAAAGATAGTCAATGATG
Source organism: Scyliorhinus canicula (assembly GCF_902713615.1). Lineage (NCBI taxonomy): Eukaryota > Metazoa > Chordata > Chondrichthyes > Carcharhiniformes > Scyliorhinidae > Scyliorhinus > Scyliorhinus canicula. The sequence goes on along the minus strand of NC_052161.1, from coordinate 27,289,645 downwards.
GAGCATCCACACCCTCTGGGCTGGAGAATACCAAAGACACTCAGTCCTTTGGTGGAAGTAGTTTATCCTCATTCCTATCTTAAATAATCGGCCCATTATCATGATACTGTGCCTCTGTGTTTTAGATTCCCCAACCATTGGAAACAATGGGTAGGATTCTCCGGTTCCCCAGCCATGTGTTTCTTGACAGCGCGCCGTTCTCTGCGGCGGGATTCAATCTTTCCGCCAACTTCTCAAGCCATCGGGAAACCCATGGCAGGAATGCACTGCTGGGAAAGTGAATCACAACGGCTGGAGAATTCCGGCCAATGTCTCAGCAGTTACTCAATCAATGAGATTGCCATTCATTCTTCTAAACTCCAGAGATTATCGGCCCAATTTATTCATTCTCTCATCATTACGCAATCCCCATATCCCAGGGACCAACTTAGTGAACCTTCGCCGTATCGCCTCCGATGCAAGTATATCTTCTTGGAATTGAGCAGAACTGGGAGAATGAGCAGAGGCCACAAAGAGCAGACCAAGCTGCAGGAAGAGGGAGAAAGAAAAGAGGAAAAGAGGCTATATCAACAGGGAGTCTTTCAGGAAGAGATCTGATGGAGAACAGTTTGAAGGAATGTTGTGACAACCTGGAAATCCCTTTGTGCACTTGTATCCAGAGTTATGATAGCAACTTTTGAGCTTCCAATGAAGCACTCAGTCTTTGGATGGTTGGTGCAAAGGAAGCTGGGACATCATTGTTGGCTCCATGGGTGTGTTAATGGATGTGACAACACATTCTATTTTGAAAAGGACACGATTCAAAGCTCTGCACAAAACCCAGTATCAAGTTGGTGCCAGACTCTTCCACAAGTTCTCTGACAGGCTTTCTGGTGCAATATGTGTACATAGCATTCTTTTGGAGTCTGGCTTATCAAAATCATCACCCGAGTTCTGTGGAACACAACGTGTTCACAACCTCATCCTTTAGTGAGCGGTCTCCTGCGCTATCCTTTCCTCCCGTCCTGGCTGATCCAGTGCAGATCTTTCCTAGCCTTTGGCCTATGCAGAGTGTCACTACCTGAACTCTTGGCTGCTACTGTAAAATCGAGTGATGGTGTGTTTCCACATTTATTGTCTTTCTGTTCACCACTGCCTGGGCGAGTTGCAGTTCTCGGGTATCTGAAAAGGAGAAAGGGACAAGGGTAGGGTCAGGTGAGCAGAAGTGAAAAGTAGGAAGTGCAGTCTGACACAGTCAGCAGCTTCTAAACTGGGATGGGGAGAAATGAAGATTAGAATGCAGGTACTTTCATTTTAAATGGTGTCAGCAGTGGCCCCCACCCAGCACTGTTTCTTCAATGGGGAGGGGGGTTGGAAAATGAACATCTCCCACTGTCTCCTATTGTGCACCACCTTCTACAGGAGAGAGGGAAGAGTGGCAGAGATTACCATGCAATCTGTTTGACTGACGTGTATGTCACGTTAATTAGCTGCTTGTGAGTGCAAGCTGTAAGAAGTGGGTATGAAGCTTGTAGCAGCGCTAAATGTCAGATGATCAAGCTATGAAAAGTAGATATGAGTTCTGCCTGATAGAGATGTTGAGTATATATGTGATGTGGCTGTGGTGGATTGAGCTGTGGTAATGGCTATTGGTATATTTGATAGGATGTCACATTTGAAAATGCAATCACTGATCTGACCACGATGTGAAATGTTTAAACTACTTCTGCCACTCCATCTCGGTCCTTGGGTCTAAACTCGTGGCATTGACCTCCATGGCTATCTGTTCTCACTGCCTTCTCATCTTGTGTCTCCTCATCACCTCCAGAGGACATCTCTCCCCTGCAGCATCTGAAAATCTGGGGACCCACATTTCCCATTTCTTAAGGTTGATTCATTTGCCAGAGTGACTTTCAACACCTACTGCAGCCACAATGCCCCACCTCTTCAAAGGGTGCAGGATAGAACATAGAACATCACAAAGCAGTACAGGCCCTTCGGCCCTCGATGTTGCACCGACCTGTGAAACCAATCTAAGCCCATCTACACTATTCCATTATCATCCATATGTTTATCCAATGACCATTTAAATGCCCTTAATGTTGGCGAGTCCACTACTGTTGCAGACAGGGCATTCCACACCCTTACTACTCTCTGAGTAAAGAACCTACCTCTGACATCTGTCCTATATCTATCTCCCTCAATTTAAAGCTATGTCCCCTCGTGCTAGACATCACCATCCGAGGAAAAAGGCTCTCACAGTCCACCCTATCTAATCCTCTGATCATCTTGTATGCTTCTATTAAGTCACCTCTTAACCTTCTTCTTTCTAACGAAAACAGCGTCAAGTCCCTCAGCCTTTCCTCATAAGATCCTCCCTCCATACCAAGCTTTAAGTACTGCAAGCTAGCTTTGAGAAGGGCAAGTTACTAACTATATTGGGCCTCCTGCAGCCAACGAACAGCGCGGGAAGAACTGACTGCATGCTGAAATCTCTATAATAAGCAGGCAGCATTAAGTTGGTGCATTGCCTGCATTCCACTCAGTGAGCAGGGTTAATCATGCATCGTGATTCCCCATGGCCGTTTTTTAGGGGCTGTCCAATTTATAGCTCATGATGTTGTGAATACAATTGCATCAGAAATTAAGCATTTAAATCCAATCCAGACTGATAGGATGGAAATCCTCTCTCTTATTATGCTGGCTATATGGTCAGACACAAAATGAGTCTGATTGATTTCACCCCGGCTTGGAGCAAGCTGGTGTCCTCAGCCTTGGGCTAATTTAATTTGGCACAACATGAAATACAGTTGCTGTGCTTTCTCAGAAAGGCCGGGGGGATAGCTGATACAAGACATGATAAAAGATGTTTCCAGTTTTGGGGCAGTTTACCATAAGACCATAAGAATTAGGAGCAGAATTAGACCACTCGGTCCATCGAGTCTGCTCCACCATTCAATCATGGCTGATATTTTTCTCATCCCCATTCTCCTGCCTTCTCCCTTTAGTCCCTGACCCCCTTATTAATCAAGAACCTACGTATCTCTGTCTTCAAGGCACTCAGCGATTTGGCCTCCACAGCCTTCTGTGGAAAAGAGTTCCACTAGGGGCCATAAACATAAGAGTGTCACTAGGAAAGGGATTTGAGAGACATTTCTTCATCTGGAGTGTGGTTAGAATGTGGAACTTGCTCCTACATGGATTATTGAGGCAAATGGGACAGAGGCATTTAAGGGGAAGCTAGGTACAAATATGAAGGAGAAAGAAGTAGAAAGTCATACTCATGGTGTCGAATGAATGAACACGGATGGGAGGTGACTCATGTGGAAGTGAAGCACAAATGGGCTGAATGACTGGGCTCTATGCTGTTAACCTCTCTGTAATTCTTACTGGTATAGAACATAAAACAGTACAGCACAGAATAGGCCCTTCGGCCCTCGATGTTGTGCCGAGCAATGATCACCCTACTCAAACCCACGAATCCACCCTATACCCGTAACCCAACAACCCCCCCCCCCCCCCCCCCCTAACCTTACTTTTTTAGGACAATACGGGCAATTTAGCATGGCGAATCCACCTAACCCACACATCTTTGGACTGTGGGAAGAAACCGGAGCACCCGGAGGAAACCCACGCACACATGGGGAGGACGTGCAGACTCCGCACAGACAGTGACCCAGCCGGGAACCGAACCTGGGACCCTGGAGCTGTGAAGCATTTATGCTAACCACCATGCTACCATGCTGCCCCAAATTTGCATTGTTGGCAGCGCCGGCCCTAGGGTTGCTGGCGCCCCGGGCAAGCTGAACTTCGGCGCCCTTGGGGGGGGGGGGGGGGGGGGGGGGGAGCGAGGGGGGGCGGCGGGGCCGAGGGGGCGGCGGACGGAGGGGGGGTCGGACGGAGGGGGGATCAGAAGGGGCCGCCCTGGGGGAGGGCGGCCACCGCGCGTGCGCTGGTTGGCACCGGCCCAACTGCGCATGCGCGGGACCAGAGTCTCTGGCGCCCCCTAGCACATGGCGCCCCGGGCGACTGCCCGAGTTGCCGGTACCTTGGGCCGGCCCTGATTGTTGGAGATATACATAAGGCGCTTTCTCCCTTACACTGGGCTTATTTTACAAATGGGTAGATATTGTAACGGAAAACTAAGAGGATAGCAACAAATGGGCCTAATTATCTTTCTCGCCCAACTCCATCTTGTAATCTCTGGAATGGATTGTGCTGCCTGATTTGAGAAAACCTGATGCTGCTAAAAGATATTGCAATTCAAAACTTCACCCCACAAGGAACAATTTTAAAGTTCTGTGTTTTCTTCCCATTAGAAATAAAAATATATAGATCAGGAAACATAGAGCTTTAACAAAGAGTCACCCAGATGCGAAACGTTCTCTCTCCATAGATGCTGTCAGACCTGCTGAGATTGTCCAGTATTTTCTGTTTTTATTTCAGATTCCAGCATCTGCAGTAATTTGCTTTAACCTATGCATTGTGTCGGTTTTAACTATAACAACCTGTTATTAAATTCAGCTTTGAAATTTTCTCCTCCATTTGCTGATGGTCACACAAATAAACTACTGATTATTACGCATTATGTCAAAATTTACCATAGGGTTAATTTTTAGTGAATCTTTAGAAAGACACAATGTGATGTCTGCATCACACAGGAAGGAGGCTGTTCTATTCAGATGAGTAACTTGGATCATGTGGGGGAAATAAAGTCTTCCTGAAATCTGAAAATTGTTTTTTTTTTCATTATATTTTACTCACATTGCATTTTTAAATCATGTTTTTTAAATGTTTGACATTTTTCTCTTTGGCGGAGTTCCCTACTCCATTAAAGTGAAGCACAAAAGCCAAATGATGAAGTGCAGGTTTATTCTAAGGTTAAATTCTTCAGACTTGTAAGATCACGGTTCTACAAACTTTTATAGCTCGCAGCTGCAAACCTTGTCAGTTTTCCGTCTCTGAATTCCATAGACAAGCAGCATAGGAATGTTTTATTAGGCAGGATCAGACCACTGACGTCCTGACATTTCCAAACCATAAGCTTCTTTGACAATTATGTCCACTATTTAAAAGTGAATCATAAATGCCTTGGAAATTGTCTAAACATTGCAACAGCATTCCTATTTAACAAAGGCTTTAATCCAACTACTTGGATGAAAATAAGGATGTCATGTTTCTGAACAGCACAACCAATAATTCTGGGGTTTGATGTTAATTGACGTTAGTTATAAATGATGATTAGCTGCAAAATGTAGCGCCTTATACTTGCGTGACAGGTGATCTATGGGCTTTCTGTTATGATGTGTTTTTATTAGTACACATTGACTAATTTGCTTTCAATACCACAAGTATTGGAAGATACAATTTAATGATTTTTTTTCCCCACAGATTACTGGAACTAAGCTGCTTTAATTGTTTTTATGAAAGTTTGACTGAAGGGCCAGCTTCTCTCTGTTTTCAGGTTACACATGATCAGTTGCCTAAAGAACAGGTTGAGGTGGTGTGTGGTTGATCATGCCAACAGCTGTCAATCCCTCTTGATTTCTTTCCTATTCAGTGCTGGTTTTTGCAATGCTTGCCTTACTCGATTCGGAGACAAGCATTAAAGCTGCGTGTCTGTGAATGTTTGAGGAGGGTTGGACACATTTTCAAGCAACATTTCACCACATCTGGGAAACTTTGCAGTTGACGCCTATCTCCTTTTTGAAATTTGACAGTCAGAAACATCAAACCCTCCATGTAAATAAATGGGCTGTGATTGTCTGTATTTTATTAAATGGAAGTTTCCTATCGCCACTTGCTGCCAAGTTTAGACTCTGCGCATATCTAATAACAATCCACTGCAAAAAAAAGGATGCATTTATCAAATTAATAATTAACTAGGTGGAGTTGCGGGCTGTGCTGAAGTGACTCTGCTTCCCTTGTTCTGATACAAATATTTTTGGTTTACCAAGGTTATCCCTGTACTGTATGTAGAAAATAATATTACAAAGCACGTCCAATAGAATTCTATTTAACATGAACGCAAGATTTGCAGAATACATATATAAATTACACACAAAAAGTGCTGCGTCTCTCAATTGGTGTTTTGCATAGCTACAGCTCAATGAAAATAATTAACTAAGTTGCATTCATGAGCAGTCAATCAAGTTTGTTGGTAAACATTGGAAAGCTTTTGTATAGCGCGCCTTTCATTGTGATAAAAGACAACGGATATTCACAAGTGTATTGAACTGCGGCAGTCTGTCATAAAGGAATAAATTGCAGCAAAGTATTGCAAAATCACAGGAAAAAAGAACACTCAACCGGAAAGCCAAAACCATGGAAGAAGTAACTTGCACATCCTGGAAGATTATTGTTAGAATGTGCCGGACTTAGTTTCAATCCAAATAGGTTTTCTGAAGCAATTCTTCCTTTGAAACATTGAAAGGCGATGAATATCCCTTGCAATGCCAGTACCTCACTCATTTCTCATGAGTTTGGACTGGGCTTTGTACTGAATGCGAACTTCCTCATCTCCTCTTTAGATTATGAATTTTATTTGGCTCCCAACAGGGCTAGCCGTAAAAACTGCGCTGCAGTTCAAAGCATCCATCTCTCATGTCTCTATGAATGATTTACTGACAACCACTGAAGAGATTTGCTCCATGGGACCATCAGCATTTCAGAGGAGAAGGTGACTAAAACCTACAGGAGTTAAGGTTTCTTTCAGTGTCCCTGTGGTGAGGGAAAATTACACTTGTTAGTGGATCCTCCACCTTTTTATGTGGTGACCCAGATATCTTGGCACTACCAACCAATTTCAGTGTCTCCAAACAGAACCACTGCATGATATGCATGTTTAGATTTTGTAAGGAGGGGTGAGACCAAGACTCAGATTACTTTTATGGGGCCTCCTCTTGGCACTACCATTATAATTTTGAACTTCCATGTTTTTGGGACTTCCTCTATTGTACTGGCAGTAAAAGCAGTCAAACATGTACGCCACACATTCCAACCAGCCGTTTTCCAGAATGGCATTTGACAACTCCCACGCATTATAGAATCTTGATTTGCCTACTAAAAGGACCTATCACCGCCGGGCACTTTGGTTGCCTCAGTGGTAGGCAGCGTTAAAATGTCAATAGACAAAGCATTGACATTATTACGATGGTTAGTATATGTTAAAATCGACCCCAAAGTGTAAATGTTCATTGCCATCATCCTCCCAGCAAAGCACAGCCACATAACATCCTATGGTAAATGGTGGTCACACCACTTAGGAGGTGCACGCCTGCAACGGCAACTGCTGCCATCATTGGAATATCATCACAATCGGCACTGAACACTGGATGTGTGGGCATTAGGGGTAATATCCAAGGGAATCCCTTTCACCAGCTTCTTTGCTAAGTTTTCAAGCTTTACCTTAAGCAATACAGTGGACATCTGCCTTCTGGATAGTAGACAGACCCATTGAGTCATGCCAACTTGCAAAATGCGATTATGCATGCAAGGACCTCCCAACTTTAATTGTGCATAATTTGTGTCAGGAACCTGTGCTCATATTGATTAGAAAGCCAATCTACTCTACTCATTGTGCCCTGCTTCACTGTGCAATTCAGAGAAGTAAAACCTAATGCGAATGTTCTGTTATGTGGCCCATTAGGTACAATGGTGTTCAGCTACCGTGCGACAGTCCCCAATACTGGTTCTGTATTCCACTTCATTTGGAATTCAGCATAAGTAGTTTGAACATTTACCTCAGTCAACATGATCAGTACGTTTTAATCCTCTTGTGTCTGTCTCAATACCTTCAAAAACCAGAGTTGATGGCTGAACTTCACAGGTATTGTGATTTACTGTAACTGCAATGTGCAAGTCAAGAGTAGCAGTGCACTAATTATGCTTGACCTATCACAACTAAAAAATTGTCCCATAACCTAATTGTCATTAATTAATAATGCCCTCCCTAGCCCCACACAACAACAAAATGAAACGGTGCAAAACCTATTTTCTATAAAACCCACTATGGGCAAAATTTAATGGTCTTTCCTTTAGTGAGTTTGGTGGTGGGCGGATATATAGTCTGATAGGAGGGTGGCAGCTGGGGAACCCGCTGCCCTTCCCATAGCCCTGATGAAGGGGGCAAGGCTGGCAGACAGCTTTCCCATCACCCTGCCAATTGAGACTCTGAAGTGAGAAAAGAAGGCCCATTTAGGACCTGCCATCGCTGGTATTCACCCAACAGAGAGTGGGGGACCCGCCATGCAGGGAGCTGGAAACACAAATCCTGTTGTGTTTGCTTTTGGTCTTTCAGGGTGGCGTGGAGTGCCCATGCTGCTGACCTTCTTCACCCTCCTCATCCGCAAACCCCCTTCCTGCCATCATTTACTTGTGGCCTAGGTCCCTCAGTGATCCTGGGTCCTGGGTGGGTGCATAATGGGCAGCGGAGTTGCCTCCCCAGCATTGCTGCCAAGCAATTAAGAACTGCCAGCTTCTGATTGGCCAGCACCTCTTGGTAGGCCCCCACCTGGGGTCCTTGATTTGCATATAGGCGTGCCACTGCTCAGTTGATTGGCACTTAATTTGGTGGGCCTTCCTGAAAACAGTGACACAGAGCTCTCACTGACTCTACGGCCAGCAGGCAAGATCCCTGTCACCTACATTAAATTGCACCCTGCACCTGATCTGCATCCAAGGCTGACTTGCAATATTGGCACTGTGGATCCCTGGAGTGGACCATGAGGATTTAAGGGCCAACTTTAATTCCCACCCTCCTCCCAGTACCCCAAACTGAACAACATGTTGAATCTTCCATAGCGTCAGTAGATAAAAAAAATAGGAAAGAATGGCAATTTAATTTTCATTCAGAAAGCTGCAACCCTTAGTAACAGATTTCAAACACACCCTTAAAAAGAATAGCTGACTTTTAAGGGTATGTCTCTTTTTCTCCCTCTCCCTCACTTAATCCATATGCTGGACTTTCCTCTCATTCTCCCCCTAATGCCCTCCATGCTTCCTGTGTTCAGTTACACCCCTGATCTCTAATTCTTCTTCACCTGATTATTGCACTCCGTTTGACTCGCTATCTGCAACTCCACAGAAGATTGACAAGGATGTTATTCAGGTATACGATATCCACAGACCATAAGCAATTTGTTGAATTTTTAAAGGAATTAAAATGCATTTATATATAGTCTTATTGCATTCTCCGGGCATCTCAAAATGCTTTAGAAACAATGGATTTGTTCCAAAGTGAAGTATAGCTATAACTAACTGCAGCAATCAATTTGCAATAGCCATACTCCCACAAATCTGAAATGGATGAACCATCAAGCAATTTGTTTTTAGTGGTATTAGGTGAGGGAGTAATTCTGGCCAGGGGACCAAAATAATGTCCTGCTCTTTGAACGGCAGAATGTTTTACATCCACAGCAATATACTGAACTGTCAGTCTATGTTGTGTTTTCAAGCTTACATCCACAACCTCCCAAGTTAGGGGGGCAAGAATATCACCAACTAAGTCAAGCTGGAAGTCCTCTTATTTCGTGAGCTGAGTTTTCAGGTCAGGGCAGGGAAAGGTTCCTGTAGCAAATTTTAATCCTTGCGCCAGAGGGAATTCAAGAGGAATTTGAGGCTCTCTGACGGAATTTTAAAAAAGGCTTTCCGCACAGGAAACAAACTATAACCCTGAAATTCCTTGGAATTTCAGCTGTTGCAACTTTTCTGGAAGATAAGGGAGAAGATGTCCTATTACATTTCAAGAGAAACCAAAAAGCCCAAGGGAACTCAGGACCGCCAATGTTACAATTGTAAGATAATGTGTGTATAATATAGTGTGGGGTAAAGAGACAGGGAGATGTAGAGTAAAGGGTTAACTCTAATGATAGCTACTGAGCGCGTACATAAGTGCTATGTCACAGCGATATCGCTCAGTGAGAGGAGATGAGTGTGAAGAATCTCTGAAGCTAGCTCCAGCTGTGCCTCGATCTAATTTAACCTTTGTAAATAGTTAGTATGTAAATAAATGTTTTTGAACGAAAGACCATTGCCTCCAGCAACATTTCTTCTCAGGTTGCGAGTCAACAAAGCCCGAGATAAGCCCACAGGAACAGAACAATAATAAACCTTCCTTTAGCTATCAAACTGCACGGAATCACAAACGGCTGTTGCTGAGTGCAATTCTGAAGGCGGCAATGGAACACCAGGACGGAGAAAGAGTTCCGTGTCTACAGATGTGATGCTGCAAGCCTGAATCATGACGGTGGACAGGAGGAGAGATACCTTAGTCCCACGTGGGGCCAGGAAGCCCCCCAAAGACTACCCTCAGGAAGAACTGAAGGTGGCCAGGGTGGCGAATTCCCAGTCTGGCCTCGAGGGCCTGGCTGCAAGAGTCACGAAATGTATAATAACCTCATGCTAGTGGTCAATGTCAGTGAATGCTTCTTCACATTCTACCATGTTGATCAATGCACCTGGGTGTGATCGAAGTGTGATGAGAGTGAGAATTGCCAGGTGTTTCCCAACAGGTGGCTGGGCGAGACTGCCACTGGTAGCAGTCAATTAGGGCCGATAGATTGGAAACCAATTGATGCCCGCCCGGCGCGATTCCTGATTTCGGCCTCTCCCCGAATCTAACCGGATCACATGGATTGTGATTCCCCCCACCCTCCAAGATATATTAGGACAAAGATACTTTGAATTCAACATTCAGCTTAACTTGATACAAACATATTAAAATCAGGATAACCAGCGATGCAGGACATCACATCGGAATTATTCACTTCCCTCAAAGCAAATAAATTGACAATGTCAACAGACAGCAACATAATAATCAGGGAGTGAAAACCGGGATAACAGCTGAGAAGCGAAGCCAGTTATCAGGTTAAAGGCTTCTCCGTGGGCGCACAAAGAAAGCAGAAATCAAAGATAAAGCAGGGTCAAAGATGGTGAACACTCTTCAGGATCTTCCAATGATTGAAGCACGGAAGCCCATTGCTTCCAACTTGCCGTTTCACCCAAACCCACGCGGCCCACAACCCAGGATCCAGCAGAGAGGGTTATGACCCGGTGGTCTCACCCATCCCCAACCCCCTTGACCAACATTAGGAACAGGATAACAGAGGTCATGGGGTTGGAAGGCCAAATTCAGGCCTTGGGGACAGGATTAAATGTGCGCCCATCGATCCAAGGACAGTGCTCCCTGTGACAAGAACCTCCTTGTGCGCCACCATAAAATCACAACTCTTGAAATCAGGCTTTGATGATCTGCATCTCAGAGTCGAGACATTCAGACGGATCCACGACATCGCTAGCAGCCATGGTCCGTCGGAACACACCGTACCGTCAGGGCGGAAAGCCATCCAAAAGCAGCTGTGCCACTGCTGAGAAGGCTCCACACCAACTTTCCAGCCACCCGAATAACCAGGATTTAAACATTTGTCTCGACAAAATAACGTGCTAAAATATTGACCAACAAATCTGGGGACAGAGTAAAACATAGTAAAATAGTATGTATGCCAAGAAAATACATAAAGCAAACTTGCAAATGGATTTCTAAAAAAGGGTTAAAAGATGAATACTACTACTAATAACAATACCCTTTTATTGTCACAAGTATGAAGTTATTGTGAAAAGCCCCTGCCAGAGCTCGCGAAAACGCAGCCACTCCCACACTCACATCATGTGACCCCTCTCCCCATACATCATATTTCGTTTGGATGGTGTCCTTTAAGATGAACACCTGCCTTTCTCAAATAGTAAAGGCAACATTCTGTGGATGCTGAAGATCTGAAATAAAAACAGAAAGTTCTGGAAAAACGCAGCAGGTCTATTCTGACCTGCCTTTCTCACCTGGTCTGGCTGATCAGTGGCTCTGGTGTCTGGTTAATATCGGACTCTGGTTCCAATCCAATGTGGTCGTCTCCTAAACGCTCTCTTGAAAGTGCAGTTGGTCACTCATCTGGCAACCCAGAACTTTGTGTCAGTGATGCCCACACTTGAATTTCATTCATTTTAAAGAAAAAGATGCAACTCATTTCTTGGGAGGATAACATTCTAATTCACTTCTTTCCAAGACCGACTGTGCCCAGCCACACAGGAACATGTGACCTTCTCCAGAGACACTGGGCTCCAATTACGTCCCTTCGCCTGGCATGGCAGGATGGGTACTCCACCACCTTCCTGCCCATCCCCGAGCTCACCCCGTGATACAACGGTTGGGTGGGTGTGCGGCAGAATTGGCAGCCCTAAGGATAACCAAGGGTCAATTGGGCTTGTTACTGAGCCAATTGATCCCATGATACATGGCCGACACCATGAAACGGTTGGTGTAGGCAGTCAGGCATGGGTCGGCAGCATGATTTTATAAAAAGTTCAAGATGTGGGAAGAAAAGGGGTATTCTATTTTCAGAGGCTGCCCTTTGCAGATCGAGGTGGGGAGGAGGTGTGCAGCCCTCCTTAAGATAAACCCCCCCTTTTCATCCTACCCACCTGCTGCATCAAGGGCAGCACGGTAGAGAGTGGTTAGCACTGTTGCTTCACAACTCCAGGGTCCCAGGTTGGATTCCCGGCTTGGGTCACTGCCTGTGTGGAATCTGCACGCTCTCCCCGTCTCGGAGTGCATTTCCTCCAGGCTCCAGTTTCCTCCCACAGTCCAAAGGTGTGCTGGTTAGGTGCATTGGCCATGATAAATTGCCCTCAAGAGTCCAAAAGGATAGGTGGGGTTCCTGGGTTACAAGGATAGGTTAGAAGTGTGGGCTTAAATGGGGTGCTCTTTCCAAGAGCTGGTGCAGACTCGATGGGCCGAATGGCCTCCTTCTGCACTGTAAATTCTATGACTATATGATTAAATCCACCAGCCCCTGCCCTTCCCACCCCCCCCCCCCCCCACCCCCACACACATCCTAACCTTCCCAATCCCTCTCTGCCTAAGACCCGAGGCTGAACTGCCTCTGAGATCCATCGGACCGTCTTCTTCCTTGTTGCAGCCGAGGCAATGCCCACTAATGCACTCTTGGTGCTACCAGGACTGGTGTAGCTGCTTACCAGTTGGATTGGCCAGCACCACGCAAGAGAGGGCCTTCCTCTGCGCTAAGGGATGGAAGTCCCACACTGTGCCCACTGAGCCGTCCACAGCACGTTTTGGCCACAGCACTCACTGGTGGGGAGTAAATTGGCTCCACACTGATTTGCCCCCTGGGTGGGGGGACGTCATCTGTCCCTCTCCCCCACTGCATAATATATGTCCCCGTAATATCTTGCCCACTGTCAGTGTAGGTTCTTAATGAACTCACAAGGAGCTGTACATCAACCAATGCGGGAATGAAGGGCTTTTCCCCACCTAGACAAACTGCTCATTGCCAGCATACATACGCCTGTTTTATAAAAGACTTGTATTACACAGGGCATTATGTCTCTCAGAAACATCTCCAAGAACTTTGCATCAAACGATGACTTTGAAATGAGATGCAATGACAAATTAGCAAGACAATTGCGACAGTTATTTAGCACACAGCAGGATTCCATAAACAACAATCAAATGAACGGTTAATTTGTTTGTGGTGCTGTTGGTGGAGAGAGGATTATTAGCCAGGACAACCAAGTGCAACAGCCAAGACGTATTTTTATATCTGCATTACTGGCAGAGACCAACTCACACAGCAATTAATTAGGATGCAATTATACTACAACAAGGAGCTGCACTTCTGGTTTCAGCCAAGTTTTGACTTCTGTCTAACTGGAATTTTAACCATCCACCTTGGTTCATGCTATCTGCCAAAAGTGAGAAATTGAAATTCTTAAGAGGGGTGCCGGGGGGAATCTTTGCTCACTTCTCATTTAAATTAAGGGCATTTGTTTACAAAGTCTTCAGGGAGTCCTGTGCTAAAGACCTCTAAAGGAAGACTTAATTATACTTGCTCAAATTCATGCCTTTCAGAAATATCTTCACAAAACCAAATTTGACAATGTGCTGCAATTTGCTGCACCCTCCATGGTGTCAATCTGAAGTGACACAACACTTGCTCCTCCAGGGATCGGAACTTCACTTCGCTCAGGATTCTGGCCATTCCCTAACACAAAGATTTTCATTGGCAGTTTAGCACTAGAGCAAAGCGTGAACTGTTTTGCACTGATACCAAAGTTGCAGTCTAAACACACCTTAACCGTAGCTAAACCGAGTTGAACACAAGCAGGAGAATGCCACAAGGACTCTGTTGTACATATCAATCGGAACCAGAATTTGGGGAGGTTGCCAAATACATTTCCATGTGTGCCTACAATTAGGAGTAATTATACTAATTACAGCAAATGAAGGTCAATACTTTAATGGCGTTTGTACAGCAAATTAGATTTATATGTGAGACCGAGCTTTTTTTTTGGGTGTGCTGTGAGCTCAACAATGTTTGTTGGCGTTTACAGTTACTCAAGTTACAGCAAGAAAACGGAAGAATGGTGACATGTTCAATATCTCCTTTGGAAGTAACATGTCAAATGATTTGAGAACTTTAAAATACACATGTTAAATTTCACATCAAGAAACAAAACCTTTCGCAGTTAGAATAAGATACTATTTTTACTTCAACTTATTAAATTACTTGAATATAGATGACTGAATTCTAAAAAGTATAATCACTTCAGTAGCAATGTTGATACATCAGCCCCAAAGCATACATTTGAATTTTTACTGAATGTTCAGGCATTATCTCTATCAGGCACATATCATTTCATTTGTCCTAAACACCTGGAGCGTATTAAATACTTGTACAAAACCAAGTGATCCCACAGAGGGGCCACGGAGAGGACTCATTGCAAAATAGGAAACAGCTTCAGGATAGGTGACATCTCAGACAGGGGTCCACCGTGACCCTTGATGGAACATATCCAAGTTCCAAAATCTCAGGAGAAGTGGGATCCTGTCAATCCCTAATTATTTCCCAGAACTCCTAAAACAGGGCCCCTAATTCGAGAGTCACCTATTTTCATTCAGAATTGCAGGCAAGCTGAGTCCCTATTTAACAAGGCTATTCGAATGGGTTGAGAGTAGATTAAGCTCGAGGGAAAAATAAATCTTTTGCAATGGCAGCAGTTTTCTTTCACTTGAATAAACTGGATGTGCAGCTTTCCCTGGAGAAACAGAGACTTAGGGAAGGAGGAGGGCTTCTTCCGGTGTACCTCCAGAGACAGCAATTCAACAGTTACGTTTGAGGCTGCCAGCTACCCATGATCCTATAGTTACTCACTTTTAAGCATCCTCCTCAGTCACTCAAGAGGATCCACTAGCCAACAGCGCAATTGAAAACTTTCAACAAAGAAGCGCACGCTTGCAATCTGGGACAAGTTCAGTTGTATGTCCATCCTGGGGGACTTGATGTGGGATCCCCAATTCACAATGAAAAATAAGTTTTCTGCAACACTAGGAGTCCCAAGATATCCAGAATGATCTAGTTGTAGCAGGGCTGCACTATAAATAGAAGATTTGGTGACACGAATAGCCAGTTAGTCAATTGTTTCACTGTCAAGTCCCCCTGTACTTCATTGCAATTGATGGTGCACCTGCATTTACAAACAGCAATCTGCAAGTGAAATCAGTGAGGGGAAAAATCAGTGAGGGGAAAAAAGAAATATGTATATATTTTGCAATAAGCATATTATGCGTGGCACTTTGTTAACTTCTTTTTGCTTCAAGCAATCTACTCCTGATAACAGAGGGCTCTTTTCTAATGAAAAAAGATTCCTGACAGATTTCCAGAGGAAGTGCCAGAACAGCAAGTTTCTGCTAAAAAAAAAAGCAGCTGACAGCTATATGACAACTCCACACAATTCCAAGTTTTCAGTCTAACATCATACATTCTGCCTTTTGCCCGTGTGCATAATTTTCCTTCTGCAATGCTTTCTGTCTCTCTCTGTCCAACCTTGGCTAATTGTATACCCCCCCCAACCAACCCCCAAAATCCCCCCATATTGCAACTTGTATTGAACTCTCAGACTTAATTTCTAGCTAGTCCCGTGTGCACTTCTCTCAACTTGTTTTATTGGCATGACAATGCTCGAATCATCCTATTGAGAGCCAGCCACTTTACTTCAAGGTACACACACAGACAGAGTCCACACAGACAAACACTTCACACAACAGCAGTTCCTCAGCAGCCTCATCAATTGTAAACACCACCAAGGACATTAAGTCGTATGTGATCAGCAAAATGGCCCAAAAGGTGCCATCAGTCAAGGTGGACATCACAATTTGCCAACTATCTCCACCATAAATCAAACCCTTTGCTCACGTAGGCACTGCTTGTGGAGAGAAAATGTGGCAGCAGTTATCAGCACAATGACAGAAATATTCCCTCATGTATACAGTAATTATTTTTCAATGGGGAAATAAAGAGGAGAGAGAGGGCAGTGTAGAGCTGGAGAACTTCCGTCTCACTTCATTATTATTCCCCAGATAAAGAACACAACATGTGCTTTTCATTGTGAAGCCAATAATTTCCAATCTTGGGACAAGTTAACACTAAATGGCATTTTCGAACACTGATTTATGTCCCTGTTCAGCTCTAAAGTATGTTTTAGATTCAGCTAATCAGAAGCCACTTGTCTGCCTACACATCAATGGTCAATTCCAATTTTTTTTCTCAGAGCAGAGTGCTCATTTTTCACATTTGCCTAGCAAGTAATTAGAACAGCACTGGACTAATCTTCTCTCTGAAAACATAGCTTTCCTGCTGGTACTAGTTTGCTGACTGCAGTAATGTTACCGTACAGGAAAATGGGATGAATTAGCTCTAATTTCTTAAGAGAACAAAAGTGTTGTTTTGTTGCTCATGAGAAGTTGTGCTCACAGGTGACGGAACAGAACCACAGTTAACCCTTTGAGGACATGTATTTTTGCATTATGCCTAAAGAGAATGCAATTTGGGCATTACCTGTGAAATTAAACAATGGAGAAATCCGCGTGTTGTACGGTGGCACAGTGTTTAGCACTGCTGTTTCACAGCACCAGGAACCCAGGTTGGATTCCAACCTTGGGTGATCATATGTATGGAGTTTGCCCGTTCTCCCCGTGTCTGCGTGAGTTTCCTTTGGGTGCTCCGATTTCCTCCCACAGTCCAATGATGTGCAGGTTAGGTGGATTGGCCATGCTTAAATGCCCATTAGTGTCCAAAGGTTAGGTGAGGTTACAGGGATAGGACGAGGGAGTGGGTCTGGGTAGGGTGCTCTTTCGGAGGGTCGTTACAGACTCGATGGGCAGAATGGCTTCTTCCTGCATTGTCGGCATTCTATGAGTTCCACAACTAGATTATTTTGGCTGATTAAATTGAAAGGAAGTATGCTACTGGGGAACCAAATCCTTCATGATCTAATTCACCAAAGGCCAAATGGCCTTCTTCTGCGTTGTAAATTCTATGATTCTATACATGAAATCTCAACCTCTCACTACTTGCTTTACTTCAATGAGAAGAGAGTCGATTCTTGCCAATGCAGTGGGAAAGAAGGAACCATATTGGCTCAAATTATCATGAGGTAAGTTTGGTTAAAGATTAGAACTGTGTGTAATCTAATCTTTATTATAATCTTTATTATTGTCTCAAGTAGGCTCACTGCAATTAAGTTACTGCAAAAATCTCCTAGTCGCCACACTCCAGCGCCTGTTGGGGTACACTGAGGGAGAATTCAGAATGTCCAATTCACCTAACAAGCACGTCTTTCGGAACTTGTGGGAGGAAACCGGAGCACCAGGAGGAAACCCACGCAGACACGGGGAGAACGTGCAGACTCCGCACAGACAGTGACCCAAGCCGGGTTTTGAACGCGGGACCATGGCGCTGTGAAGCAACAGTGCTAATCACTATGCTACCATGCCGTGTACAATGTCCTACCATACCTACGGTTAGAATCCTGACAACAAAAGCTAAATAATTTCAACAATTTAGTTACTACTATTCCTTGTAGGGAATTACATTTTTTTTACTGCTATTAAAAAACAATTTAAATTCCATTTTACCCGCGACTCCAGTTTTGCTGCATAGAAGAAATGATAATATTTTTGTTTTATTGGGTGTGGTACCTGGATTGCAATATGAACTCACAGCTGAATTGGAGATTTTGCTTCCATACCCCAAAAGCTTATCAGGTTTATTCAATGGCTAGCTGAGACTCAGAAAGCAGGGAAGTCCAGGTTCAGTCCTCAGCCAGAGGATTGCGAATGGCATCAGTACCTCCAGGTTAGAAATAGACAGGTCAGCTCAGGCCTTCTGTTCCTGATCATGAAGTAATTACAGAACAGAAGGAGGCCCTTTGGCCCATCCTGTCTGTGCCTGCCATCAAACACCTATCTATCCTTCTCCCATTTTCCAGTATTTGGTCTGTAGCCTTGCATGCTACGGCATTTCAAGTGCTTATCTAAATGTGTCGTAAATGTTACGAGGGTTCCCACCTCTTTCGTCCTTTCAGGCTGTGAATTATAGATTCCCACCACCCTCTGGGTGAAAATGTTTTCCCTCAAATCCCTTCTAAATCTCCTGCTTGTTAACTTGAACCTATGCCCACAGGTTATTGACCCCTCCGCTAAGGAGAAAAGTTTGTTCCTATCTACCCTATCTATATCCCTCAGAATTTTTGTACCTCAATGAGGTCCTTCCTCAGCCTTCTCTGTTCGAAAGAAAACCCCAGACTCTCTTCATAGCTGAAACGCTCCAACCCAGGCAACATCCTGTTGAATCGCCACTACACTATTTCACATATGCAATCGCATACTTCCTATAGTGTGGCAACCAGAACTGCACACAGTACTCAAGTTTTGGCCTAACCAGCATTTTACGCAGCTCATTCATAACCACCCTGCTCTTATATTCTATGATGTGGAGATGCCGGCGTTGGACTGGGGTGAGCACAGTAAGAAGTCTTACAACACCAGGTTAAAGTCCAACAGGATTGTTTCAAACACGAGCTTTCGGAGCGCAGCTCCTTCCTCAGGTGAATGGTGAGGTATACCTCGCCATTCACCTGAGGAAGGAGCTGCGCTCCGAAAGCTCGTGTTTGAATCAAACCTGTTGGACTTTAACCTGGTGTTGTAAGACTTCTTACTTATATTCTATGCCTTGGCTAATTAAAGAATGCATCCCTTATGCCTTCTTAACCACCTTATCTACCCGTCTTGTGATCTATGGACATACCCAAGGTTTTCTGGTCATCTGTACTTCCGAGCATCCTGCTGTTCATTGTGTATTTCCTTGCCTTGTTAGTCCTCCCAAAATGCATCACCGCACACTTTTCAGGGTTAAATTCCATTTGCCACTGTTCTGCCCATCTGACCAGCCCATTCTGTAATTCAAGGCTTTCCTCTTCACTATTTACCACACCACCTATTTTTATGTCCCCTGCGAAATTAAAAGCTGGCATGATTGGGTCTGGTTGTCATCTGGTTCACATTTCAATAGCCTGCCTCCACTCCCCATCAGGGTGATATATGAGTCATAGTCACTTGGGCTAAGTATCAGGCAGAGACCTGTGTTTGACGGAACCGCGGGGGAAATTTTATAAAATAGCGTTCCAAGCGCAGAGCCCTTTTGTGACATGAGCACATTTTGGGAATTTGGGTACGGAGGTCAGCATGCTGGGCGACCCACACAGTTATTCAGGTCCAGATGTTAGCATTTCCTACATGGTTTTCTGCCCATTACTGACAGATAATCATGTGGGATGCACATATCTCCTCGCCCGCATTCCCAATAAGGGCACCAGATGCATAACGTTTTGTGCTGGATTCACTCATGCATCAAATCTATGCTAGAAAGGAGTCAACACAGAGAAGAATCGCAATGGCAGTGAAAAACAAGGCAGTGCCTCCATTTCAAAGGGAATGGAGTATAAAAATAGGGAAGTCATACTAAAACTATACAAAATGTTAGACCCACACAGGAATATCGGGAAGGGTTTGGTCACCTTATCCCGGGTATGGAAGGATTTTCTCGGGTATGGAAGGGGGCCTCACGGTAGCATGGTGGTTAGCATCAATGCTTCACAGCTCCAGGGTCCCAGGTTCGATTCCCGGCTGGGTCACTGTCTGTGTGGAGTCTGCACGTCCTCCCTGTGTGTGCGTGGGTTTCCTCCGGGTGCTCCGGTTTCCTCCCACAGTCCAAAGATGTGCGGGTTAGGTGGATTGGCCATGCTAAATTGCCTATAGTGTAAGGTTAATGGGGGGATTGTTGGGTTACGGGTATACGGGTTACGTGGGTTCAAGTAGGGTGATCATTGCTCGGCACAACATCGAGGGCCGAAGGGCCTGTTCTGTGCTGTACTGTTCTAAGAGAGTTTGATTAAGTTGGTGCTCATTGAAGTTTAGAAGAATGAGAAATGGCCTTATTGAGGCACATTCTCAGGGGGCAGATGCTGAGAGGTTGTTTCCTCTTGTGGAAGTGTCTGGGACCAGAGGGCATCATCTCAAAGTAAGTGGTTGCCCAATTAAGACAGAGATGAGAAGGACTTTCTTCTCTCAGAGGGTAGTATCATAGAATTTACAGTGCAGAAGGAGGCCATTCAGCCCATCGAGTGCACCGGCTCTTGGAAAGAACACCCTACCCAAGGTCAACACCTCCACCCTATCCCCACAACCCAGTAACCCCACCCAAAACTAAGGGGCAATTTTGGACACTAAGGGCAATTTATCATGGCCAATCCACCTGACCTGCACATCTTTGGACCGTGGGAGGAAACCGGAGCACCCGGAGGAAACCCACGCACACACGGGGAGGACGTGCAGACTCCGCACAGACAGTGACCCAAGCCGGAATCAAACCTGGGACCCTGGAGCTGTGAAGCCATTGTGCTATCCACAATGCTACCGTGCTGCCCTGAAAAGGAGGCCATTCAGCCCATCGAGTCTGCACCAGCTCTTGGAAAGAGCACCCTACCCAAGGTTAACACCTCCACCCTATCCCCATAACCCAGTAACCCCACCCAACACTAATGGCAATTTTGGACACTAAGGGCAATTTATCATGGCCAATCCACCTAACCTGCACATCTTTGGACTGTGGGAGGAAACCGGAGCACCCGGAGGAAACCCACGCACACACGGGGAGGATGTGCAGACTCCGCACAGACAGTGACCCAAGCCGGAATCGAACCTGGGACCCTGGATCTGTGAAGCCATTGTGCTATCCACAATGTGAATCCACAATAGTGAATCTGTGGAATTCTTTACCACAGGGGGTTGTAGAGGCTGGGTCGTTAAACATGTTCAACGCTGAGATAAACAGATTTTTCATCAGTAAGGGAATCGAGGGTAATGGGATTAGATGGGAAAGTAGTTTTAAGGATAATGTCAGATCAGTCATGATTTTATGAATGGCGGAGCAAACATGATGGACCAAATGGCCTACTTCTGCTCCTACGCCTTATGTTCTTATGGTCTTTGGTCCACTTCCGTATGTGTAATGTGACAGAAGTTACTCAATGATTCATTCAGTAATTGTAAGTTACAACCTGTTTTAAAAGTTGTTGAGGCAGCGGCAAGTGACTACAATTGAAAAAGTTTAAGAAAAGGTGGGGTAAAGTAAGACAGCAAGAAAACAGCTGATCAATGTCTACCCTCATATAGGGCTGGATTTTCACTGAATCAATGGCCGACACGTCCTGTTCTGGGATTCCCTGCCCTGACTGATTTTCGGAATTGCCTTTGATGTTTGCAGGCTGGTTGAGGTCAAAAGCCTGCCTCTGAGACTTCCAATATGCCCGGCTCCATTCTGGGGACATGCATGTCCCACTCCTCCACAATTTTCATCAAGTAAGGTCAGGTTTTTAAAGAGTCGTACTTCACTGTCCCTCAGAGGAGACCTGACTCTAGTCTGCATGAGGAGACCTTTAATTTAAAAAATATATTTTTTTCCTGGTATTTTCAATTTATACACAGTAACACTTTGCGTTTAATATTTACAGCACGTGTGGTTCTTATATACATATTAATATTGTCTGCCTTGCTGTGTCTTCCTCTCCCTCCTTCCCTCCTTCCCCCCTCGCCCCCACCCCCTGGCCCCTCCTTTGTACCCGCCTTTTTCGTTCAGGGTGTAAGTCCCCTGGCTCCTATTCTCCCCTTTCCCCACCCCTGCCTGCCTTGCGGGTTTGGGGGGGGGGGGGGGGGGGGGGATCTTCTGCCCTCTTCCCCTCTCTCCATGCTTCTCTCTGTAGTGATCCTGAGTACCCTCCTCTCTTCCTCCCCCTCCCCCAAGAGTTGCAGGTTCCTATCTGTCTTTTCCCATCTCTCATTTTTTCCCAAATTGCTGTTGACTTCGAACAGGTCTTGCAACAGGCCGCCGAACTTACCCCATGCTTTGAGGAAGTCTTCTTCCGACCCTCGATTGGTGTATCTGATCTTCTCCAAATGGGGAAATTCCACCAGGTCTGCCAGCCAGTCTGCAGCTGTGGGTAGTGCTGTTGATCGCCAGCCGAGCATTGCGATTAAGGAAGTGAAAGCTAGGGCGTTGGCCCTCTTCCCCATGTGTAGCTCTGGCTGTTTGGGTACCCTGAAGATTGCCACACTTGGGCATGGCTCCACCCTCACCCCCACAACCTTGGACATTGCCTTGGAAAAGGGTCCAGAACCCTGCAAGTTTGGGACTGGCCCAAAACATATGGGTGTTTTTGGCCAGGCCTCTCTGGAACCTTTCACGTTTACCCTCCACATCTGGGAAGAACGCATTCGGGTTCTGGTTAGGTGCACTCTGTGCTGGCCCCAAGAACTGCATGAGGCTGAGCCTTGCGCAGGCGGAGGTGTAGTTGGCCCTGCTCAATGCTTTGCTCCAGAGTCCCCAACCCACTTCTTTGCCCAGTTCAGCTCCCCATTTCCATCTGGCTTTGTCCAGAGGCAGTCTCGCCCAGTCCAGTAGCTGTCCGCAGGTTTTTCTGCAGTTTCCCCCTTCCTTGCTGTCCGTGTTTATCAGGTCCTCTAGTAATGTGGTTCCCGGAGCCCTGGGTTATCCTACTGTATCCTTGCGGAGAAAGTGCTTTACTTGTAGGTGTGTAAGTTCCTGTCGGTAGTTCCAGCTCCTCCATCAGTTCGCTCAGTGTTGCAAGTCGATCCCCCATGTAAATATCCCTGACTGTTTGTGTCCTCTGTACCGTAGTTGAGTGACATAAGGCGAATCTTTGCCAAGACTCGGTCCCTCTATGTCCATGCACGCACTCAAGCAGCCGTCACTGGTAAGGTGCCCCAAAATTCAATGTCGCGATCACCTCATTCGCAGCAGGTGGGGACGGGGCAGTGGCAGGCAACGGGAGACAGCAGATGGCTGGCGGAATCTGCATGGGCAATCCTGGTACCCAAGCGGTGTCGAAAAGTGTACTCGTAAGTGGCAAGCAGGAATGCCCACCACTTCTTGATCCTGGCCGACGCAATAGGTGGGATGTTCCTGTCCTCCTGGAATCGGATGAGCAATGGCTTGTTGTCCGTTATGATAACAAAATGCCAATCATAGACAGACTGATGGAATTTCTTATTTCCAAAGGTGACAGCCAGACCTTCTCAATTTGGTCACACTGACGCTCTGAGTCCGCCAAGGTCATTGAAGCAAATGCAATGGGCACTCTGTGCCATCATCCATATCATTAGCATCACCCGAATGCCATAAGGAGAAGTATCAAATGTTAAAATCAGGGGCCCAGGTGGATCATAGTGTGTCAGGAGTTCTTTTGAAGACAGGTGCCACTTTACAGCCATGAATGCCTCGTCCTGATATGCGCCACTGCATCATTTCTAGTCTTTCCGCAACAACACATGCAACAGGGCAATAGGGAGGCTATGTTTTGATAAATTTGCCATTCTAAATAAGGAGGCCATAAAGAACCCAACAGGATCCACGGGGTGCGGGCCCCCTTGATAGCCCGAACTTTATCCTTGACTGGGTGCAGCCATCACTGTCCGTTCAGATTCCAAGGTAGGTCGCTGCCTTGGCACGGAAAACACTGTTACTTTGTTTCAGTTGAGAGTCCACATGGGCAAACAGATGGAGATTTTCCATGTGCTCCTGCTCTTTGGAACCGGTGATAAGTAGATGGCCACTTTCAGCAAGCCGTGTAAGATGTTTTCCATCACTCTCTGAAACATTGTGGGGGCCGACAAAGCTTCAAATGGAATTTGGGTGTATTCGAACAATCCCCGATGTGTTTTATCGTGGCTAGTTTTCTAGATTCTGGGTAGAGCTCCACCTGTAGGTAAGTATTGATCATGCCTAGCTTTGTAATTGAACAGCCCCCAGCCACCTGAGCATATAGATCCTCAACCCGTGGCAACGAGTAGCGGTCCAATCACAAAGTTTATGGTAAACTTGAATTTCCCACAGAGCCGGATAGTTTTATTGGGTTTCATCACTGGCACCACAGGCGCAGCCCATTCCGCAAACTGCACGGGTCAAATGACCCCCAGATCTTGTAAATGTTGCAGTTCTATGTCCACCTTAGGAAGTAGTGCGTACGCAACTGGCCTCGTCCGGAAGTACTGATGCTGAGCAGCAGGGTCGACATAAATGTGGGCTCTGGCACCCTTAATCTTGCCAAGACCTTCCTTGAAATCTCTGGATATTTATTCAACACATCGTAAAGATTTAGGGGCAGCAGGGTAGCATGGTGGTTAGCATAAATGCTTCACAGCTCCAAGGTCCCAGGTTCGATTCCCGGCTGGGTCACTGTCTGTGTGGAGTCTGCACGTCCTCCCCCTGTGTGCATGGGTTTCCTCCGGGTGCTCCGGTTTCCTCCCACAGTCCAAAGATGTGCGGGTTAGGTGGATTGGCCATGCTAAATTGCCCATAGTGTCCTAATAAAAGTAAGGTTAAGGGGGGGTTGTTGGGTTACGGGTATAGGGTGGATACGTGGGTTTGAGTAGGGTGATCATGGCTCGGCACAACATTGAGGGCCGAAGGGCCTGTTCTGTGCTGTACTGTTCTATGTTCTAGGTTCTATGATTGTCGGAGCCCATTGAGAAGATTTGTTGCCAATCAAATCAAAGGACTCTCAACCAGTCTCTTCCCAGTAAATGTGGTCCCCGACCATGCACAACCACCAGGATCAGGTGGACTGCTGACTGTCCATACGTTACTGACGTCACAGTCACCTCCACAATTCCCAATGGTTCCTTCGTGTGGCCAACCGAGCCTTGATATCCTACAAGATCAGAAGCATGATTCCCATACACAGCCACCAAAACGTGCAGAGATCTAAAATAGAGCAGGCAGACCACGTGTCTAGCTCCATTGGTACTGGGAGTACATTAACCTGCAAGGTAATCCTAATCAGTGTTACCCTTGGGCTGAAACACAGTTTAACTGCATCAAGCAGTCATCATCGTCAGCCTCCTGGGTGTCCACATGCAGAGCACTCATCCGGGGTAATATCAGCTGCGGTGGTAGGCGGTGTGCCCTGCGCCACACCATGTGGCCCTGAACCTCACAAGGCGAAGTATCCTAACGGGCTGCGGTAGCACCTGAAAACCAAACTCTGCCACAAACCTGCCTCAGGACTGCTCTGTCGGAGGAATTCTGGCCGGACCCGCACCGCCCATGACTGTTATGGAGTCCGAACAGTAAGGCAGCCCAAACTATGCACACAAAGTCTATGGACCCTTACAGCTCCTGTACACCCTTCTCCGTCTGGCCGCGAGAGTGGGGACGTACGATGGCCTGCTTTGAATCAAGCGTAGTTTCCGCTGACAGTGTCAAACCGGTACCTTTGCAAAATTACAGGCGCTTGGGGTTGTAGAGGTCTGAAACCACAAGGGCGTTCAAATGATCTAGAATCTGGTGCAGTCGGGAAGGTCAAACTTTTGATGATTCCAAATGTCTGGGACCTGGAGGCGGTCAGAAGAAAAACGTTTTGTCGGTTTTCCCCAAGAAACCGTTTTCTTGGAAGTAGTATCGCATTCGCTCTGCACGCTGATTCCGATCCTTTGGCCCTGAATATACTGAACAGCGGCATTTTCACCGATATGACAGACTGTACCTGATACAAACTTTTGCCGATATGCAAATCGATGGCCAATTCTGGAGTTTCCATAAATCCTCAATGCCACTATAATAACTCAGAAGAAAGCTGCATTAACGAAGATGAATTTATTTACAGATTTACAGTAGTCTGCTTAATGCAGCATCTCACTCCCAGTGCAATCCTAGCCAGGAGGACTTGTTGCACCAAGTCCTGAGTTGGGCCTGCTTTTATACTTTGTTCATAACAAGCCCCAGGTGGTTGGCCTCCGATCCTACCTAGGGACCTCGTACTCCACGAGTCCCACGGGAGATCAATGATTGTTTCCCCATGGTCCTCGTGGGGGTTATGACACTTTCAAAAAGGGAATTTCATCTGACCTGTCTGAAATGTATTTAAATGCACATTCAACTTATTGGGGTGCATTCTCCAGTCACATCCACCATGGGAATCATCACGGGCAGGATGGACATTTTGACCGGCCATTCAAAGGTGCGTTAACCTCGGGCGAGAAGTTGCGGCCTTGGGACGGGCACAACCGGAAAATTGGCCCATTTGATTCCAATACACTACATTATTTTTTGTAAAACACAATGGAATGCCATTGTGTTAAACCTTCCAAGGGACGGCTAAAACTAATATGGCAGGGGGATGGGAACCAATGCAAGGAATCAAAGGAGGAGGAAATAAGGACAAAAGCAAAAGACAGAAAGGGGAATAAGAAAAGTGATAGGCAGATAAACCAAAAGCCAGATTCAAACGGGGCCACAGTGAAAAATATTGGGAGCGGGACTAGTAACGTTAAAAAGACAAGCTTCAAGGTTTTGTGTCTTAAAGCACGGAGCATTTTCAATAAAGTAGATGAACAAATCGCACAAACAGATGTGAACGGGTATGATATAGTCGGGATTACGAAGACATAGCTACAGGGTGGCCAGGGATGGGAACTGAATATCCAGGGGTACTCAGTATTTAGGAAAGACAGACAAAAAGGAAAAGGCGGTGGGGTTGCATTGCTGGTTAAGGATAAAATTAGCTCAATAGTAAGGGAGGATATTAGCTCCGACAATGTGGAATCTGTATGCGTAGAGCTCAGAAACAGCAAGGAGCAAAAAACATTAGTGGGCATCATATATAGACCCCTGAATTGCAGTGATATTGTTGGGAATGGCATTACACAGGAAATTAGAAATGAATGTGATGAACAACTGTAATTATGGCTGATTTAACCTGCATATAGATTGGGAAAATCAAATTAGCCACAAAGCCGTAGAGGAGGAATTCCTGGGCTTTATGTGGGATGGTTTTGTGGATCATATGTTGAGGAGCCAACTAGAGAACAGGCCATCCTAGATTGGGTACTGTGTAATGAGAATGGAATCATTGGCAATCTCATTTGGGGATGAGCGACCATAATATGATAGAATTTTTCATCAAAATGGAGAGTGAAGTAGTTGATTCTGAGACTAGTGTCCTGAATCTTAACACAGGAAAGTATGATAAAATGAGGCGTGAGTTGGCTATGAACGATTGTGGAATGTCATTTAGAAGTACGGCAGTGGACAGGCAATGGCAAACATTCAAAGAGCTATGGAGGAACTGCAACAATTGTTTATTCCTGTCCGGCACAAAATAAAACGGGAAAAGTGGTCAATCCATAGCTTACATGGGAAATTAGGGATGGTATTTGATCCAAGGAAGTAGCTTATATAATGGCCAAGGAAAACAATAGGTCTGAGAATTTGGACCTGTTTAGAATTCTTGTCAAGGTCATCCCCACACCCCCACTACTGGCCTTCAAACAACCACGCAACCTCAAACAAACCATTGTTTGCAGCAAATTACCCAGCCTTCAGAACAGCGACCACGACACCACACAACCCTGCCAGGGCAATCTCTGCAAGACATGCCAGATCATCGACTTGGATACCACCATTACACATGGAAACACCACCCACCAGGTACGCGGCACATACTCGTGCGACTCGACCGATGTAGTCTACCTAATACGCTGCAGGAAAGGATGTCCCGAAGCGTGGTACATTGGCGAGACCATGCAGACACTGCAACAATGAACGGGCATCGTGCGACAATCACCAGGCAGGAATGTTCCCTTCCAGTCGGGGAACACTTCAGCAGTCAGGGGCATTCAGCCTCTGATCTCCGGGTAAGCGTTCTCCAAGGCGGTCTTCAGGATACGCGACAACGCAGAATTGCCGAGCAAAAACTTATAGCTAAGTTCCGCACACATGAGTGCGGCCTCAACCGGGATCTTGGATTCATGTCGCATTACATCCACCCCCCACCATCAGGCCTGGACTTGCAAAATCCTACCAACTGTTCTGGTTTGAGACAATTCACACCTCTTTAACCTGTGATCATCCCTCTCTCTGGATCTGTAATGATTTGATTACCTGCAAATGCTCGCATTCCAAGCATTGTCCAGCATCTCTGACTTTGTCTATATAAATGTTTCTGGAACATACCTCTCCATTCGGTGCTATGTCTTTTCGTCCGACGTCATTTCGTCCAACGACACTTCGTCCACGTCTTTTGGTCCAACGTCTTTTTGTCCGCTCATCTTTTGGTCCAACGTCATTTTGTCCGGTGATTTTTTTCGTCAAAGAATTTTTGTGACTTTTTACGTGTTTTTGTTGGATGATTTTCTTCGTCAAAGAATTTTTGTGACTTTTTACGTGTTTTTGTCGGATGATTTTTTTTGTCAAAGAATTTTTGTGACTTTTTACGTGTTTTTGTCGGATGATTTTTTTTGACAAAGACTTTTTTAGTAGCTTAGTAATTTAGCATGACCAAACTTGCTTAGTAGCACTCCACTCCACTTTAACTTTTGTAAATAGAAATCTTCTCAAATGCACATAATATTCAATAAAGGATCTTTATTACCGGCCTCTTTCCTTTAACGAGCCTCGTTAAAGGATAGTTATTATCGTTCTCTCCCCTTTAACGAGCCTCGTTAAAGGATAGATATTATCGGTCTCTTTCCTAATCCCGAATTCGCCCATCCCGAAATGGCAAAGTTCATTGTGTCAACGAAGAGTGAACGGAAGGTGGCTGATGGAAATAACTATATCTACGATTTTCATTCAAGCAGTGCACGGTCACGGAAAACAATGAGCCTAACATTTTTTATTTCTCTAATGAGCACCTT
Source organism: Scyliorhinus canicula (assembly GCF_902713615.1). Classification (NCBI taxonomy): domain Eukaryota; kingdom Metazoa; phylum Chordata; class Chondrichthyes; order Carcharhiniformes; family Scyliorhinidae; genus Scyliorhinus; species Scyliorhinus canicula. The sequence goes on along the minus strand of NC_052161.1, from coordinate 27,260,544 downwards.
CATCCAGCTGATGTTGATTCGTTAAATGCTAGAAAAGCAGTTGCAGAATTAAAGCTTGAAGCGGTGGAAAACATAGCAGCAAGTTCGCGTAGCATACTAGCGGCCAAGTTTACGCAGCTATCAGAAAATACCTGCTCTCAACTCCCAAGGTTGCCCGTCGTCTCAAGGACTATTCAAAGGTGCCGACAAAAAAATTCTGGATTTCGCGCTAATCCAGCGGCTAGACACGGTTTTGAAATACCTGAAAAATATTGCAAACTTGACAATGGCGAGCAGTTTCTGAGGTACGATTCGGGCGTCGAGGATCAACAGCGCTTACCAGTATTCGCATCAGAAAGTGCTGTTCAGGATTTAGCATCATATCCTCATTGGGCATGTGATGGAACATTCAAGATTGCGCCACAACAGTGGTTTCAACTGTTCTGCATTCATGTACAAGTTAAAGGTAGCAATCTAACAAGGGTCTTTGCATTACTGCCGAATAAAAGGAAGCAGACATACGAATTATTCTTTGACCAATTGAAAATTATGCAACCTAATACAGATCCGATTGATATCATGGCAGATTTCGAAGTTGCAGTTCACAAGGCAATTAATTCATCATTCCTTAATGCATCTGTCGTGGCATGTTTGTTTCATTTGAGCCAATCTGTGTTTCGAAAAATTACCGATTTAGGACTCAAAAAAAATACAACACAGACTCTGAATTCTGTCTTAAAATTCGATGTTTCTCAGCATTAGCTTTCCTCCCCGTTGAAGATGTCGAAGAGGCTTATGAAGATTTGATAGACGATGAAGAAATACCTGCTGAATTCATCGTTTACTTCGACTTGACTTACATAGGCATTGTGAGAGGACGTGGTGCCAGACGAAGGAGAGAAACACCTACATTCCCGACAACTGTATGGAATGTTAATCAGCGTGTTCTACAAGATCTACCGAGAACAAATAATGCTGCTGAGGGGTTTCATTCTGCGATAAAGCGTTCGGCGGGTGGAGCTCATTTGAATATCTGGAGGTTAATCAAAACTCTGAAGGAAGAGGAAGGGCTAATAATAGGCAAAAAGGCTCAAATTCTTCGGGGAGATCAGTCGACTTCATGTACGCGATACAAGAAAATAACTGAACACCTCAAAAGATTGGTCGTTGAATATGTTCCTACAGCGAAAATTGATTTCTTGAGGAATGTTGCTCACAATTTACATCAATTTTAAGTAATTTCGGGAATTCATCCTTAGTAAACTTTTAGATCTTTTTAAATGCATTTTTAGATTTTTTAACTTTTTAACTGCATTTTTCAGCTTGCATTTTACTTGCATTTCATCAATTACTTGCATTTTAGCAATTAAATTCACTTGCTGTATTGTACCTGCTTTCTATCAATTAAATGCTTTTATACGGAGTTGATTTGTAATTGGTTAATTGGACGAAGTGACGTTGGACCAAAAGACGGGCGGACAAAAAGACGTTGGACCAAAAGACGTGGACGAAGTGTCGTTGGACGAAATTACGTCGGACGAAAAGACGCGACACGCTCCATTCACCTGAGGAAGGAGCAGTGCTCCGAAAGCTCGTGTTTGAAACAAACCTGTTGGACTTTAACCTGGTGTTGTAAGACTTCTTACTCTGCTCACCCCAGTCCAACGCCGGCATCTCCACATCATGTTTAGAATTCAGCCAAGAAGGACCAAAGGATTGATTAAGAAGGCAAAACTTGAGTACGAACATAACTTTACAGGGAATATAAAAACTGACTGTAAAAATTTCTATAGGTAGTGACGAGAAAAAGATTGGTGAAGACAAATGTAGGTCCCCTACAATCAGAACCAGGGGAATGTATTATAGGGGACAAAGAAATAGCTGGGAAACTAAATACATAGGGCGGGATTATCCGACCCCCCACTGGGTTGGAGAATCACCGGGGGTCGGTGTGAATCCCGCCCCCGCCGTCCTCCACATTCTCTTGCCCCCCAAAAATTGGCCCGGCGTGAGTCGCACCGCCCGCCTTGGAGAATGGCGGGATCCGGCGCGACTCAATGGGCCCCGGAGTTGCCCGAATTCTCCGGCCCGCGATGGGCCGAAGTCCTGCCCATCTTTTGCCAGTCCCACCGGCGTAAATTGGAGTAGGTCCCTTACTGACGGGATCTGGCAGCACGTGCGGCCTCCGGGGGTCTTGTGGGGATGCGGGGAGATCCGTCCCCGGGAGGTGCCCCCATGGTGGCCTGGCTCGCGATCGGAGCCCACCGATCCGCGGGCGGGCCTGTGCCGTGGGGGCACTGTATTGTTCCGCACCGGCGGCTGTAGCAGCCTGTCATTGCCCGTGCAGACACAAAGCCCTCTGCGCATGTGTGGGGATGACGCCAGCATGCGCTGGTGCTCCCGCGCATGCGTCACCTCGCGCCGGCCGGCAGAGGCCATTTGGCGACGGTTGGCGTGGCGCCAAGCCTCTTCCCTGCCGGCCGGTGGGTCGCAAACCACTCCAGAGCGGGCCTAGCCCCTGAAGGTGCAGAGGATTCCACACCTTTGGGGCGGCCCGATGCCGGAGTGGTTCATGCCACTCCGTCCCGCCGGGACCCCCCACCCCCGCCCCGCCGGGTAGGGGAGAATCCCGCCCATACTTTGATTCTGTCTTCCCAAATAACGATACAAATAAGATACCAGAAATGTTGGGGAATGCAAGGTTTAGAGAGAAGGAGGACTGAAGGTGATTAATATCAATAGAGAAATGGCGTTAGGGAAATTGATGGGATTGAAGGCTGATAAATCACCAGGGCCTGATAATCTACATCTGAGTGTACTGAAGGAGGTAGCTCTAGAAATAGTGGATGCAGTGCTGGTCATTTTCCAGAACAGTTTCTGCAGATTGGAGGGTGGCTAATGTAACTCCACTATTTAAAAAGCAAGGTTGAGAGAAAACAGGAATTATAGACCAGTAAGCCTGATGTCAGTACTGTGAAGAATTCTAGACTCCATTATCAAAGATTTTATGGCAGAACACTTAGAAAACAGTGGCAGAATGGGACAGAGTCAGCATGGATTTAGGAAGGGGAAATCATGCTTGACAAAACTACTGGAATTCTTCGAGGATGTAACTAGTAGAATTAATGAAGGGGAGCCAGTGGATATGCTGGGTAGGATTCTCTCATCCCGCGGTAGAGGGTCCACGCCATCGTAAACGGCGTCGCGTTTTTACGACGGCATGAATGGGCGCTACAGGGGGCCAGCACGACGCTGGAGTGGTTCATGCCGCTCCAGCTGCCGATCCCGGCGTGAACTGGGCGCCGCGGGATTTGCACATGCGCAGTGGTGCCGGCGCCAACGCGCGCATGCGCAGTTGCTTCCTTCAACGCGCCGGCCCTGATGCAACATGGCGCAGGACTACAGGGGCTGGCACATAGGAAAGGAAGCCCCCAGCCAAAGAGGCCGGCCCGCCAGTTGGTGGGCCCTGATCGCGGGCCACGCAGCATCGGAGGCCCCCCCCCCGGGGTCGGCGCCCCCCTCCCCTCCCACAGGCCGCCACCCGACCCTTCCACGCTGAGTTCCCGCTGGCTGAGAGCAGGTGTGGAGGGCGCCGGCAGGACTCGGCGTTTTCATGATGGCAGCATGGTCCATCCTGGTGCGAGAATCGGCGGGCCAGCCGCGTAGAGCGGCCCCCGACTGGCGGCGTGCCAAACACGCTGGCGCCAATGGCGGAGAATTGCATGCCAGCGTCGGGGCAGTGTGGCCCGTTTGTGGGGATTCTCCGGCCCGGCCCCAGGCTGAGAGAATCCCTTCCAGTGTAGTTGGACTTTCAGAAGACTTTTTACAAAGTCCTGCATAAAAGATTAAAGTGTAAAATGAAAGCGCTTGGGATTGGGGGTAATGTATTGAGATGGATAGAAAACTGGTTAGAAGACAGGAAACAAAGAGTTGGAATTAACGGGGCTTTTTAAAATTGGCAGCCAGCGACTAGTGGGGTACCGCAGGCTTTGGTGTTAGCACCACAGCTATTCATAATATATTAATGATTTAGATGAGGGAACAAAATGCAATATCTTCAAATTTGCAGATGACACCAAGTTGGGTTGGAGGATGAGCTGTAAGGAGGATGCAGAGATTGTTCAGTGTGATTTGGACAAGTTAAATGAGTGGGCAAATGAGTGGCAGATGCAGTATAATTTGAACGAATGCGGCCTACACTTTAGAGCAAAAACAAGAAGGTAGACTATTATCTGAATGGCCATAAATTAGGAGAGGGGAACATGCAACAAGACCTGGGTGTCATCGTACATCAGTCGTTGAAGGTAAGCATGCAGGTGCAGAAGGCAGTAAAGAAGCCAAATGGTATGCTGGTATGCTGGCCTTCATTGCAAGAGGATTCGAATACAGGGGCAGGGATGTCATGCTGCAATTATACAGGGCCTTAGTGAGGCCATATCTGGAATATTGTGTGCAGTTGTGATCTTATCTGAGGAAAGATGTTCTAGCTATGAGGGAGTGCAGCGAAGGTTTACCAGACCGATTCCTGGGATGGAAGGACTGGTGTACCAGAAGAGATTGAATTGGTTAGGATTGTATTCACTGGAGTTCAGAAGACTGAGGGGGGATCTCATAGAAACCTATAAATTTCTGACAGGACTGGACAGTTAGATGCAGGAAGGATGTTCTCGATAGTGGGTGTATCCAGAAACAGGGGGCACAGTCTGAGGATACGGGGCAGACCATTTAGGACCGCGATGAAGAGAAATTTCTTCACCCGAAGTGTTGTAAGCCTGTGGAATTTGTTACCACAGGAAGTAGTTGAGTTCAAAACATTGTATGGTTTCAAGAAGCAGTTAGATATAGCACTTAGGGCGAAGTGGATCAAAGGATATGGGGGAAAGCGGGATTGGGCTATTGAGTTGGATGATCAGTCACGATCATAATGAATGGTGGTGTGGGCTTGAAGGGCAGAATGGCCTCCTTCCTCCTTCTCCTATTTTTTCCCATTTTTTTTGTATTAATACATTTGTTAAGTAAAATATGCATCATCTGAAAATTGAGTTAAAGAAATTAATAAGAGTTATGAATGCTGAGTGCACTTTTAAACAATCATATGTGTTGTCTTGGATAATACAATAGTTCCAGAAAAGATGCCTCAGTAGTTCAGCCGAATCCATAATACTACGAGAGTAATGAATTGATTGATAATATTACTACTTATCCCTGATGCTCTTGGCATTAGTATAAAAGAATTTAACCTATTTCTTCAACAAATCCTTATCCTTATTTGAGCCTTTTATTATGGGATCACCCATGGGGAGCGCTTATCAGGAATTCAGGCATGGGGGTCAGTAGGCTCCACAAGGTTTTTTGACTATTAATATTAATAAGAAGGATCCTTCTCTATGTGCTCCTGTTGGGCAAAGAAGCTCTGTGCTGGAAATACAATTTTGTAAAATCACCACTCATAATTTGATTAACTTATTTCCTCATTGAAGAAAAGACACAAACCCATCAAAAATAACTGCAATTAACCTGCTCTTATTGACCAAAAGAAAAGCCTAAATAAAAACATTTTGGAAAATTAGGTCATATATCACACACTTACAATTACAGTTCGGAGAATAATAAAGTATATAACTGATAGTGTTTTAAAGTCTAAGAATAGATGGGAGTTACATCCTTTGGCAAATGTTCATTCAATCAGCTAAGTGTTAAGATAATGCTCACGTCCCACCTAAGCACGACATGACTTTGGAATGAAATTGTTTCCAAACATACATTGTTGAAGGTTCCCGAGAAACTGACATTTGCATGGTCCTGGCTTATTAAGTGGGAGGAGATCTTTTAATACTGTATTTCTCATGACAAATCATCTTTGACAAGTATATTAATATTGCCCTCGAGGAACTGACATTAACTGGGACCCACAGCTGCTGTAAACATGATGGACTCTTAATGTACAAATGTCACAGGCAGGGCTACTGCATACAATTTGTTTTATTGTGAGTACTAACGGCAGCGAGCAACCTAACCGGTCATTGTCTAATATTCAAGTTAGATCACCATAATCTGTGCTATGGTTGACCTGTGTCACATGTGATCTAATTCACTGGTATTAGTTGTAAAGCAGAGGTCAATGTGCTTTGTCTTAAAGTTAATTCATGGGGTAGCTGCTGGTGCCATATTATTGCATCAACGGCAACATTTTATTCTTTTCTGACCATTAATATTATCGTCTCGGCCCACACACAAGCAAGGTAATTTACTGTTTAGATGAGTTAGTTTTGCAAAAATGGCGTGTACACAAAAATACAAATTATTTGTCAGTAAACTTAAAGTTAATCAATAAGAACTGATAATTGGTGAGATTATTTCTAACAGTTTTATTTGCATGGAAGGTTCTTGGTGATGATAGCAAAATAGGAACAGGATCTAAAGGGGAATACCAGAAACAGGCTCCAGAGAATGAGATGCAGAATTCTTGAACAATAGGAACAAGGTTAATTGTGAAAGAATGCATTAGAAATTGTTCAATTTTGTTATTAGTTGTCAAATAAATCCCTTGATATCGCCCATGTCTCGAATTTAAATACTATAATGTTTATACAAATGGAAATACAGAAAAAAGTTTAATTTATGCTTGTAAAAACATCTAATACCAGGCATCAAGTTATAAAAGAAAGCAAATTGACTGAATTAGTTTAAAGGATCTAATCTATTGCAGATTAATGTTACTCTCTTGTATTTTGGTTGCATGTGTTCTCTAGTTAGGAAAGTTCTTTGTTTGGTAATTGTGAATTGACCATGCATAGTTAATAAAATCATGCAATAATACACTCACAAAGAGGCTATTTAGCCCACTTCTTTGAAAGAGCCATCAAAGTAGTCTCATACCTCATGTATCTTTTGCTTTATAAAAAATTCTTCCCCTTTAAGTATATATTCAATTTCATTTTAAAAATTTATATTGAACCTGCTTCCACCACCCTTTCAGGCATCGTATTGCACGTCATGACTAGTTATTTTTTAAAATCCTCAACTCTACACTTTATCTGACCAATTATTTTAAATCTGTGTCCATTTGTTATCAACCCTTCTGCCACTGGGAATACTTTGAACACCTCTCCTCATAACCTTTTCTCTGCTTTAAGAAATCAGCTCCAGAATTGTTAGTTCCAGCACCTAACTCTCTAAGCTCCTGACATCCACGTGAAAATGCGGTATCCAAATTGCACACGATACCCTTGTTGAGCCTAAACAGTGATCTCTAAATGTACAGCAAAAAGTCCATGGGCGCGATTCTCGTCAAATGCGGCGAGTTGTAAAGGCTGCCGTGAAACTGGCCGTGTTTAATGGCAGCCTCCGCGCCTCCTCCCGGGACTCGATTCTCCCCCCGGGCGGGGCTAGCAGCGCGGCCCCGTGAAGCACGGCATCACGGGCCAAGCGTCACGGCAGCTGACGCGCACGATGACGTCAGCTGCGCATGCGCGGGTTGGACGGCACCAACCCGCGCATGCGCGGATGATGTCATCACGCATATGCGTCAAACCCGCGCATGCGCGGGCCATCATGCCCCTCAGCCGCCCCGCAGACTGATCCTGTGGGGCGGCGGAGGAACAAATAGTGCACGGGTATCGGACCCGCTGCCAGCGATCGGTGCCCACCGTGGTGCGGCTGTGCCAATCGGTGCCATGGTTGTCCAGGATGGCACTTTGTGGCCGTTTTCACGAACGGTGAGAGCAGGTGTGTTTGCGTTCGTGAAAACGGCCGTAAAGGCCTGGGAACTCGGCCCATCGGCCTGGGGAGAATCGCTGTTCGCCGTAAAAAACGGCGAGCAGCGATTCATGTCGTAGGGCGGCCATGGGAGGGGGGAGAATAGCGGGAGGTCGGGAAAAATGTTGGGAAGGCCCTCCCGCTATTCTCCGACCTATCGTGGGCAGCGGAGAATCGTAAAGGCTGCAGTGGGACAGGCCGTGACCCATGGCAGCCTTCACGGCCACTTCTGGGGCTGATTCTCCCCCCCCAGGCGGGGCTAGGAGTGAGTCACGGCGGCGCGGTCTTGACAACGGTCGTCAGGGCCGCACGTCAAGCATCACGCCGGCTGACGCAGCCGATGTCGTCAGCCGCGCATGTGCAGGTTGGACAACGCCAACCCGCGCATGCGCAGTTGGCGTCTTTCTCCTCAGCCGCCCGGCAAGACGTGGTGGCTTGATCTTGCCGGGCGGCGGAGGGGAAAGAGTGCGTCTGTTTTGGACGCTGACCCGATGATCGGTGGGCACCAATCACGGACCTGTCCCCTCCCGAGCACAGTCGTGGTGCTCCTGTGCCAATCGGGCCTCTAGATGCCCCAAACGGGCATCTGGCGCCTGTTTCACGGTGGCAGCGAGCAGGTGTGTTTGCTGCCGTGGTGAAATGGGCGTGAAGGGCCGGCCGCTCGGTCCATCGGCCTTGGAGAATCGCCGCTCGCCGTAAAAAACGGCGAGCGGCGATTTGTGGCGTGGGTCAGGCGTGGGGGGGGGGGGGTAGAACACCGGGAGGGCGTGAAAAATGTCGGGAGGCCCTCCCGCTATTCTCCCACCCACGTGGGGGGCGGAGAATCGCGCCCCATACTTTTGTACTCTCTGCCTCTATTTATAGACATGATGTGGAGATGCCGGCGTTGGACTGGGGTGAGCACAGTAAGAAGTCTTACAACACCAGGTTAAAGTCCAACAGGTTTGTTTCAAACACGAGCTTTCGGAGCACGGCTCCTTAAGAAGGAGCCGTGCTCCGAAAGCTCGTGTTTGAAACAAACCTGTTGGACTTTAACCTGGTGTTGTAAGACTTCTTACTCTATTTATAGAGCCAGCACTCTAATTTTTTTAAAACAAAGTATCAATTTAGCCTACCACATTCATAAATTTGTGTATGGTAACCCCAGCCTTTTGATTCCTGTACTCCCTTTAAAATTATTACAATCAACTCTTGACCCAATTTATCCCTAATGTTGCCAGAATGCTTTGTTAAAATGCTATCCTAGCCTATTCTTCATTGAGCACCACAATCAGCAAATATCATTAAAAACAATTGTGACCTTTAAAGTTACTGAACAAACTAGAAATTCTGCTGGAAAGTTCAATTGAACTGTGCGTCTTCGACTCACTTATCATAGAATTTATAGTGCAGAAGGAGGCCATTCGGCCCATCGAGTCTGCACCGGCTCTTAGAAAGAGCACCCTACCCAAGCCCACACCTCCCCCTATCCCCATAACCCAGTAACCCCATCCAACACTAAGGGCCATTTTGGACACTAAGGGAAATTTAGCATGGCCAACCCACCTAACCTACACATCTTTGGACTGTGGGAGGAAATCGGAGCACCCGGAGGAAACCCATGCACACATGGGGAGAACGTGCAGACTCCGCACAGACAGTGACCCAAGCCGGGAATCGAACCTGGGACCCTGGAGCTGTGAAGCAATTGTGCTAACCACAATGGTACCGTGCTGCCCCCTTTAATATCATGTAATTAGAGCAGGATTTTTAAAATGTCTTTTGTATTAAAATGAGGTGCTTTCAAGTTAAAAGAACTCTTCCATGTCCGTAGACTGTGTTAATGAATCCTTACGACTGCTTAAATCCTAGTAGTCTTTTGGATACTTGAATACATAAGTGAAATGTGTGACGAAGTATTAATCACAATGTCATAGTAGCCTTACTAACATAACTATTCGCTCCCATGTTCAGAGCGCAAGACAGAAAAAAATCAGTTGAATTTGGCTTAGTTAGTCAAACCCGCCCTGCCTTGTGATTTAATTGATTTTTCAGGCATTGAGATAATCCAGTACAGCTATATTTAATTAAATATGGAAACACAAACTTGTGGCAATTATGCCAAAAGCAGGATTAGCACTGAAATAATCTGAGCGGCAATAAGAAGGGCAATAAGGTGACCACAGATAGTGCCAGTTCAGCCGATTTTTTTAATATGCTTTAAATTGTTTAAAGATGTATTTGAAATTCACCATAGAATTTACGAGATTGAATGTGTTTAATAATCTTCAAACTTGGTGTGCAGATTGTTTGGTTTAATCTGATAAACAAAATAGAGACAATCATTTTCACCAGTTGATGCTGTGAAGATTGGATGTTTTTAACAGGCTGGTGGTAAAGTCTATTTGGTGGAGTCAATTGTTTTCCAAAATGTTGTTAAAATCAGACATCTTCAAACTTCTCAAATTTTAAGCAGCTACTGAGCCCAATTTGGGTAGCCTTGATGCGGAGCTGCTGGCGTTGGACTGGGGTGAGCTGAGTAAGAAGTCTTACAACACTAGGTTAAAGTCCAACAGGTTTGTTTTGAATCACTAGCTTTCGGAGCGCTGCTCCTTCCTTAGGTGAATGAAGAGGTAGGTTCCAGAAACATATTTATAGACAAAGTCAAAGATGCAAGACGATACTTTGAATGCGGGTTTTTGCAGGTAATTAATTCTTTCCAGGTCCAAACGGAGCAACTGGAGAGAGGGGTAATCACAGGTTAAAGAGGTGTGAATAGAATCAAGCCAGGGCAATTGGCAGGATTTTGCAAGCCCAGGCCAGATGGTGGGGGTGAATGTAATACGACATGAATCCAAGGTCCCGGTTGGGGCCGTAGTTGTGTGTGCGGAACTTGGCTATAAGTTTCTGCTCGGCGATTCTAAGTTGTCGCGCGTCCTGAAGGCCACCTTGGAGAACGCTTACCCAAGGATCAGAGACTGAATGCCCTTGACTGCTGAAGTGTTCCCCTCCAGAAAAGGCTGCCACCGCCTAAAGAACCCTTATACTGATCCCCTCAGGGCAAATTTCACCTTCTCCAATTTGATGAACCCCGCCATATCATTGATCCAGGCCTCCACGCTTGGGGGCCTCGCATCCTTCCACTGAAGAAGAATCCTCCGCCAGGCTACTAGGGACGCAAAGGCCAGGACACCGGCCTCTTTCGCCTCCTGCACTCCTGGCTCCACTGCAACCCCAAAAATTGCGAGTCCCCAGCCTGCCTTGACCCTGGATCCCACCATCCTCGACACCATCCTTGCTACCCCCTTCCAAAACTCCCCCAGCGCTGGGCACGCCCAAAACATATGGGCGTGGTTCGCTGGGCTCCCCGAGCACCTAGCACACCTGTCTTTGCCCCCGAAAAACCTACTCATCCTCGTCCCAGTCATGTGGGCCCTATGCAGCACCTTGAACTGTATGAGGCTAAGCCTCGCACAGGAAGAGGAAGAATTCACTCTCTCCAGGGCATCCGCCCATGTCCCCTCCTCAATCTCCTCACCCAGCTCCTCTTCCCACTTACCCTTCAGTTCCTCCACCGAGGCCTCGTCTACCTCCTGCATTACCCAGTATATGTCCGAAATCCTCCCTCCTCCAACCCACACCCATTGTCCTTTTAATTCATTTTCTATTTGTATCACACATCGGCTTGCTTCACAAATTGTACCATTTAAGCAAATGGCCGGCAGTCTATTTTTCGGAAGTCATAAATGGTCATACATATGTGTGCCATCACAGAATCCAGTTTGCATAATATGAATTTTATTGTTATGACATGAAAAACAGAAAGAACTTTAAATATTCAGCAGGTCTGGCAGCATCAGTAGAGAGAGAAAGGGTTAACACTGAGTCAAATATGACTCCTCTTCAGAACCCTTTGGTGTTATGGCCCCTGGGCACACTATCACAGGACGAGATATTGGACAGTTAAGGGAAACTCCTGATCATAAGGTATATGTCTGCTCATGAGAAAAGCTGTTGACAGGGAACAAAAAGACAGTACCCAAAATTGGCAACACTGTATTAGTATACAAACCTATCACACTTGTATAATATTGCTTTACTATTATTTATATTTATTTACTCTTCATTTTAAGTTGGGGAAATATCCAATAAAATATCAATCAGAGGAATTTCATATGAATATATGAAGCATTTATTTGCTAAATTCACCGACAGTGATCTCGAGGCTCTGGTGTATTCTAGAATTTATCCATCAGAACACTTTGATTTTATGAGAGTGAATTTTTCTACCAGGCATGAAGTCCCGCGGCTGGGATGGGAAGTGGAGCTCACACCTCTGCTGCGTGTGGCAACGAGACCTGGGTGCAGTGATTTGCTGACTGCAGTCAATTAAGAGGCTGTAGCCTGATGCATCGTCCAATTAGCTTCCCAGACCATAGTGAGGTGCCATCCAATCCAAGGTGTGGTTTGTTTTGAAACCTGTCAAGGAGATAGAGGCAGGTCCTGGTGATCAGAGAGAGTGGCGGTGGGGGGAGGGGGGGGGGGGACATGATATGCCATATCAGTGGGAAAATGTCAGACTCCCATTCCTTCTGCAGCCATCTTACCAGTCTTCCCACCTCCCAGCGTGTCATAGAATCATAGAATTTACAGTGCAGAAGGAGGCCGTTCGGCCCATCGAGTCTGCACCGGCCCTTGGAAAGAGCACCCTACTCAAGCCCATACCTTCACCCGATTCCCACATCTCCACCCTATCCCCATAACCACACCTAACCATTTTTGGACACTAAGGTCAATTTAGCATACCCAATCCACCTAACTTGCACATCTTTGGACTGTGGGAGGAAACCGGAGCACCCGGAGGAAACCCATGAAAACACAGGGAGAACGTGCAGACTCCGCACAGGCAGTGACCCAAGCCGGGAATCGAACCTGGAGCTGTGAAGTAACTGTGCTAACCACTGTGCTTCGAAAGGCTGGTAAAATCCAAACAATGGTTCAATGGGAGTAACTGTGAATCTTATTGCTCGCAGAGATGTTGGTTTCCATAGTGAAAAGTATCTCATGTTATTTCACATAAAATTGATATTGCTATTTACTTTATTTCATGATTTTTAAAAAAGGCATCAAAATACACAAGATGGTGCAACATCAAGAAAGAGCGTGCTAAGCAGTTTCCGATTGCAAAAGACCTTCATAAATCACAGGAAAATGTAACATTTCTGAGTGTTAGAGTATGCAAAATCTGTTTTATTTTAATCAGTCACTGTGTAAATCCTGTAAAATGTGTATCCCCAGTAATTTTATAAAAGCGGACTGAGTAATTATAAATTACATTATTTTCCTACTTATCATTTGATGTACTACATGGGAAGGGAAGATTTAATGATTCAACAAGTTTAAAAACAAATCTGCAGTGAAGCAATACCCCACCCATGTAATTGGAGGAGGCTTCGCTATGGTAACATTTCTTGGCAGTGAACATCCTTTGTGTCGGCAGCAAAGCTCCCTAATAACCACTTTCACAATACCAGCTGAACTGCTCATACAGCCTGTGCCACCCCTGTCAAAAGATTTGTAGGTCATACTTGGCCTTTACCTACAACACAGGGTAAAGGTGAAAGGTTACAGCCTGCTGATTTGCTAAGGTATGATCAGCTCACACAAATTATAGCTGTATGAAGGTCCTGACAACTTCAATATGATAAGCGATGAGTCCAATTACTTGTGACATGTGAAGCTGCGGTGGGCGCATAATCCTGTCACTGGATGACGAGGCATTATTAGCCAGGGCATGCAGCACTCTGACACATGGCCAACTGCAAGCTGCAGTATAGAGTGACTTCACAAGAAAGCTCCTTTTGGAATAAGTTTAAAAAAAAAAACAATTTTTCGAGGTACAAAGAAGCTCGTTTTGGCATTAAAAACTCACAAGGATGTAACAAGTCAAAGGTGCTGTGTGCCATTTTCTTTTGGCTTATCATGATTACAGCTCGTAATCCGGACAGGAGGGAGGAAAATGAGAGTACATTTGGTCCTGTGGATCCTGCAGTGTTAAATGGAATATTCTACATTCCTCCCAAATTCTCAGATTCCAGCCAAAGGAAGAAAGTAATATTTATTGCTTTGTTTTGATTGAATTTGACCTCCTTTGTTATTAGCAGGTTCGCTTCAGGACTTGGAATGCTTCACCTTGCCAGGCTGAGGGAGCGCTCCGTTTTTCACTCATATGATCTGACCCTCTTTGCTATTTCAGAAGTTCAGGAGGCTCTTAAAGAATCAAAGGCAAGTGGGGAGTTCCTTGCTTCCTGGCTAACACTCTTCATGCAACCAACATGCCAGAATAAGATTACATAGTCATCCATCTTATTCTATGTTTGTGGTACATGACCAGGCTTAACACAGCTGTCAGGTTTGGTCAACAAAAGAACGGACAGTTTCTGAGAGATGTGATAATTCCCAATGTCATTGCCCATCCTCTTTTCAAAATTATGTATAAGTGACAACTGCCAAACATGATCGTTGCTGATGGTTCTCCATTGGGATTTCTTTGCTTCGCTAACTTGGTCATCAGACTGTTGATGCTGGATCCTCCCCTCACGGCGATACTGATTTCTGGCAATGGGATGGGATAAACCTTTTCAAGCTGTCGCTCCCTTAATTCTAATGGATTGAAAATCATGTTCATAAAGCACATTGACCTCCAAGACTGAATATCCAATATGAACTCCCACTTGCTTGTGACTCCAATAGCCAACCCTTTGATTTAGACAGAATCACAGAATTTTTATGGCACAGGAGGATGCCATTCAGCCCATCATGTCTGCACCGACTCTCCAAACGAGCATCACGACTTAGTGCCATTCCCCTGCCTTTTCCCCCTTCCCTTGCACAATGTTTCTATTCAAATAATCACCTAATGCCTCGATTGGACCTGCCTCCACCACACATCCACAGAATGCATTCCAGACCCGATCCACTCCTGTGAAAAATACTTTTCTCACCACATATTTGCTTCTTTTGCAAATCACCTTAAATCTGTGCCCTCTCATTCACGGTCCTCGAACAGTTCCTCCCCGTCTACTTTGTCCGGCAATATTAAATGCATAATTCGCCACTTCCTAAGTCTTTATTGTTGAGTTACTAATTTGTTGAATTAAAATATGTTCCAGGCCAAGAAGACCTGCAGTTACATTCAGACTTGCTGCTGAACTGTAGTCCAACACTCTCAATCTCTTGCCCATTCCAGTGAAAACTGCATTTCTGTTGGGCATAGAATGAGGGACTTTGGGGAACGCACAGCTGACGGTTAACAGACGGTTAGGGCAGCACGGTAGCCTTGTGGATAGCACAATCGCTTCACAGCTCCAGGGTCCCAGGTTCGATTCTGGCTTGGGTCACTGTCTGTGCGGAGTCTGCACATCCTCCCCGTGTCTGCGTGGGTTTCCTCCGGGTGCTCCGGTTTCCTCCCACAGTCCAAAGATGTGCGGGTTAGGTGGATTGGCCATGATAAATTGCCCTTAGTATCCAAAATTGCCCTTAGTGTTGGGTGGGGTTACTGGGTAATGGGGATAGGGTGGAGGTGTTGACCTTGGATAGGAGGTAGGGTGCTCCTTCCAAGAGCCGGTGCAGACTCGATGGGCCGAATGGCCTCCTTCTGCACTGTAAATTCTATGTAAAAAAAACCATAGAATGAGGGACTTTGGGGAACGCACAGCTGACGGTTAACAGATAAAACTGTAGACTTTACCGTGCACTGGGTCCCCCTCATCAATGTAAGTAAAAATGCCCATCTGTGTATATTTTTCAACAAATGCTGATACTAAACCACCAAAGCACATGTGTAATCATCTTGCGGAGTCCAAATGCCTTGGGTTGGCAACAACTGGAATTCTCAGGCTGTCTTTTTGGTCAACAGTTTTTAATTCTGCCAGAGACCAAGGGCAGACTGGACCCAAGGCTGAAGGAGTCTGTTGATATTCTGCCTGCTGTCGTGGCTCCGGCATGGTCACGCCTGGCTGCCTGCGTGGAAAATGTGGCAGCTGCTTTGGAGGTCTAGGTCCACCAGAACGCAGAGTGGCTGTTGGATAGGTGCTTGGATCCTTGTTCCAGCCATGGGTGCAATATAGCAGTGAGGCAAGGTGAGAAGGAGATGGGCCACCTCCACATCCCTTCACGTGCCCATCTCCTCACAGAGTCAGAGAGCTGCCATTGCACACTTACCGGGCGGCACCCGCGGGTGCTTCATCCAGAACATTCCAAGGATGCCTTGCTACTCAATATCCCCACTGCCAGTGTCACCAGCAGGTCAGGCCAAGGAGGGTACACATTTGCAGGAGACCTTTTTCAGGCTGGAACACTTGAGGACTCGGGCTACCAAAGGACGCCCACCAAAGCCCTCACAATCATTAGGGCATGGCAGTTAAAAAGCTATCCAGTCTCGTGCAGACTCTGGCATTGATATGCTCTCCAAAGAGGACCATGCAGCAAATGCACCAGTAATCATGGAAGATCACCCACTGTACATGCAGCTGCAAGTGTGAATGTTCACATTTCTCACTGGTGCTGAGCTTAATTTGGAGGGGGCACTTAATTCTGGTGAACTGGCCTTTTAATGAGCAAGCATGGCATGCAAATATATGCAAAACAGCTAATCGACATTGGCCATCACGAAGCTCTAAAGTTATGAGAGGTGAATTGAAAACGTTCATCCTGCCACCGGGAATCTGAATTTAGGCCTTAAGTCAAATGAAGAACTCCCATTGGCCGTGCTTCATCCTGCAGGCGGATCCGGAAGATTCCGCCCAGTGAACTCGTCTGATAAATTTCTCTCCACTCTTTTACCGAGCTGTTTGTTGTGACTTTGTGCCCTGGCCTCTTTGCCAATCCAAAAGCGAGATAAACTTTTGGCTTCTGAATTTATTCTGGCTAACCAAAATCTCTGAGCTGAATTTACACAATTGGCTGGATGGTCCGACATCGGCAGGAAAGGCAGGTCACCAGCGCGCATGGGTGACCAGCGGGAATTTGCCCCACCCCCACACAATCTTACAGGAGCAGCCAATTAAGTGGCTACCACTGCGCCGGGGGGGGGGGGGGGGGGTGGTTGCAGAATATTATAGAGGTGATGGAGGTCTTGCCCAGTGCTGGAAAGCCGGTGAGAGCCTTGCGTCGCCTCTCTCCAGGAAGACCCAGTGGTTAGCACTGTTGCTTTGCAGTGCCAGGGAGCAGGGTTCTATTCCCGGCTTGGGTCAACTGCCTGTGCGGAGTTAGCACTTTCCTGCGTGTCTGCATGGGTTTCCTCTGGCCCTCTAGTTTCCTCCCACAGTTCAAAGATGTGCAGGTTAGGTGGATTGGCCATGCTAAATTTCCCTTAGTGTCCAAAAAGGCTATGTGGGGTAACTGGGTTACGGGTATAGGGTGGAGGTGTGGGCTTAGGTAGGGTGCTTTTTCTTAGGGCCGGTGCAGACTCGATGGGGGTGAATGGCCTCCTTCTGCACTATAAATTCTATGATTCTATTTTGTGTGACTGTGTTGTGTAACACAATAGGCCAGCAGTGGTCCTTCCCCAAGATCAAGGACCCTGTGGGCGTACGTCCCGGCAGCCAAACGCTGCCAGCCAATTAGTGGGACCTGAGTAACCCACGCCGGTGGGACTGGCCAAAAACGGACGGCCGCTCGGCCCATCGCTATCGGGCTGTCGACTCAAGATCAGGTCCTGGATTTGCGGCGGAATTCCTCACAGACCCATGCATAACTTTGTATGGCAAGGGATAGTGAATCACCTCTGATTTGTGCTCTCGGCTCGAGTGTAAATCAGAAGTGATTCATCTCGGGCTGGAGAACATAGTCTGCCAAACAGAGAATTCCAGCCCTCATGTACTGTAACCAATGTCCTTCTGTATAACATATCATGTGATACATGGTGGCATCACCAGATGCACTTGGGAAATTTCCCTCTCTTTCACCTGGGACTGTAAACAGCAACACCTCTGTAATAAACTCTGACATCTGGTTAAGTAACTTACAATGTGGCAACCCGGTTATCCTTTATCTCTCCTGTGAATCAAAAGCAAAACCACTTAAAACGTAACATGTGGTGGTGTTCCACCTTGCATGCCAGCTTACAAAGTGTGCTCTAAACTCTTCTCCAAAACTGTCTTACCATGCGACTGCACACATCGCACTGTGGACAGTGTAGGTCTCCAGTCCCACATTAACCCTTGCCCTGCTGAGCATTTCCACATTATAATGCTTGCAGGCATCATCACCAAAAAAAAACACGTGATCTTCTGAAAGAGATGAGAAACCAACTAAAAACCCAGCCCAGTTTGGTGCAAAAATATGGTACATTCTTCTCTGAATCCTACCTTGACAATAGAAATAAATCCAGATGGTTTTGAATTTCCTGCCATTGGGATTCTCTCTTTCTGCCGGCAGCCCATCCTTGCCTTGGGATTCCCGGTGCCGTGGGGTGGCTTCACTGGGAAATCCCATTAATACGCTGCGGGAGTAGAGAATCCCACCATCAATGAATGGCGCATTGCTGAGAATGCAGCCCCATCACTCCATCCCTCCATCTCCCCCGCCCTTGGCATGTTATGGAATTAAATTTAACATATCTGGTAGTTTGATGACTGGCATGAGAAAGGTATTGCATGGAACAGCTCACTCCTTCAATTATGTCCCTCAGAGATGGGCTAACATGCAAGTGGCTTTGCAAATCCCACACAACGTGCTTGACGTTCAATTGCATGTGAAGTGAGTTGGACAAACAACCACTACGTAATCAAGAGGCAGCTCACCATCATTTTCTCAGGGCAACTAAGAATGGGCATTAAAAGCAGTCTCGTCAGTGTTGCAAGCATCCCACGAACAAATATTCAAAATAAAATGCGCATCCAGAAGCAAAGCAACTCTGCCTTACCGATCGATGCCTGCAAAATACTTGCTGTGAGAACTAGGCTAAAGATGGTCTCTCATTGCATCAAAACAAATACACAAGAGAGCTAAAAACAAGCTTACTATGTTTTTGAGTAAATATGTTTAACACGTGTACTCATTATAACAATTGTTGACAAATGAAACTATTTTGTCTTTAGTTTCTCATTTCCCGTTTTTGCCATCAAAAATAGAATTAAGGACTCATAGTGGATATCATTCCCACAATGAAGCTTTAGTTTGCTCGTATTCTTTAGATCGTTTTTGAGGGAGATTCATCCAGTGTTTTCCTAGACGGCTACCACCCAGGTATGCTAAAGGTCAGAACCTGCATTGCCCTGTCAATTTTTTTCCTCGTCCTTAAAGATATCCCCTACTGTTACAGTGAAATCTTTTCATATCCTGCACTCTGTACTCTTGCTGCTTTCTCAGCAAAATTGCTGAGCCTGTGCCAATTAATGTCTGATGGGAGAGTAATTTTATACTGTGGGATCAAGTCCACTGGAGTTGGATTGAGCCTCCACAAACTTCCTTCACTTGGGATCTTCAACAGGTGTCAGTGTGAAAAAAAGCGTACGCACGTCATGTCTGACTGGATTGTGCTCAAACCTTGGCTGACAAAGATCTAAAATGATTCACTGTCACACCCGACAAATTCCCTTTCAATTCCGATTCCTCTGTTTCCCCTCTTGCAGATTTAAATGGAGCTCTAAGTTCCAATTTATTGCTCTTCTAAGACGCCCATTGACATTCCAAACAAATAAAATTGATTTCTGAGTTTTATGTCGACATTGAATTCTGGCCACAGTTTGTGGATGTGTCAGGCTTATGGAGTAGTAATAGATGGTGGACGATAGAAACTTTGGTGGATGCAGGGGTACTTTTGGCTCCATGGAAGCGTTTGTCAGTATGAAGGATGACAGTGTTTAAAAAGGCAGTTTACACCCTGCGGTGCCATCAGATCCTTGCAAGTCACACACACGATAGTTCATAACAGAACCTCCTGTTCTGGGGAATTGAACCCTAGATTCATAAATCTGGGTTTACTGCATCAGTGTGATCTTTCCTTCCCATGCACTGGATGTTGGCTATCTCCCTGAGAAAGATAGCTGTTGCGTGATGCTAAATTTGGGGGCATTTTTCTGTGGACTCCTCTCCTGCGATGATGCTCTCCAAACTTCACATAAACTTTCAGCAGAGAAATGGACATTCCATCTGTCTGGATTGCATTCAACTCAAAGTCCCTGATGTGAAAAAGATGAGGTTCTATATCATTTTTTTGTATGAATTCCAGGCTTAAATTGCTTAACTCTGTGAGTATTGAACATTCTTTAGTTTATCCAAAGACAGAAAGAGATAGAAATTTCTTTTGTTTTGCCTGTTTTCGGAATGGGAAATATGCTCCCCCCCCCTTCCGCGATATATTACCAGCTATGGATACCTGAAAAATGCCTATTACAAAGTAGACAATTTTGGGGACCCCTAAGTGGCTCCTTTAAGCAGGTATTAGAATCCCTGTATCTGCTAATGAGAGGGCTAATGCCAGTTTGAAGATCACTCGGGAAAATATTCTCAGCAGTGGTTGGAGCAGGTACCAGGAATGCTTGGCTCAAGCATTGGTGGGACAAGCATTGTGGCCTTAAAACCCAATGACTACCGCACGGTGTTTACTTGCAGCTTGCTGTCCTGAAGGCTGCTGCCAGGCTACAGTTACCCCATTTTCGATATCTGTGAAGCAAGCAGCAAAATTTGGACTGGGCGAAAAGCCTTTGACGTTGTGACAGATGAAAGCAGTTTGCCCTGGTCATTAAAATGAGGCCCAATTTTGGCTGTGGCTCCATTCTCCCATCATGTAAGTGTGTCGTAGGAGCAGAGTGGCGCAGCGGAAGCGTGCTGGGTCCAGAACCCAGAGGTCGATGGAAGTGTATCGTCAGCTGTATGCTAGAAAACAGGCCGTAAAATATATACAGAACGTAGCCCAAAGTATACATATTTAGTACACATATAGAATATAGAGAGAATATAGCCCAAAGTGTATATATCTAGAATCATAGAATTTACAGTGCAGAAGGAGGCCATTCAACCCATCGAGTCTGCACCGGCCCTTGGAAAGAGCACCCCACTTAAGTCCACACCTCCACTCTATACCTGTAACCTCATAACCCATGTAACCCCACCTAACCATTTGTGGACACTAAGGGCAATTTATCATGGCCAATCCACCTAACCTGCACATCTTTGGACTGTAGGAGGAAATCGGAGCACCCGAAGGAAACCCACGCAGACACGGGGAGAACGTGCAGACTCTGCACAGACAGTGACCCAAGCCGAAAATCAAACCTGGAACCCTGGAGCTGTGAAGAAGCTGTGCTAACCACTGTGCTACCGTGCTGCCCATGATCTAGTACACATATAGCCCATTATAGACAGACGATAGTTCGAAGTGTGCATGGCATGTTGGAAGTTCATGTTAATAAGGACAGCAAACAACTCTTACCATGGTAAAAACTGGTATTTGTTGCCCCTGTATTTTGGGTGCAAGGAATACAAAGTTAGTATTTCCTGCTCTTAATCAGTGCAGTGTTGGTCCCACTGCTAAATTAGTGGGACCCATTTTCCAGGTGTCCCACGTGAATACTTAACACAATCATTAGGCCCCTTGAATGTCCCAATTAGGGGCCTAGTGCCTGTTGAAGGACCACTTTATAAAATTAGTTCTTGACATAGGAGCAAGATTCTTCATTGGCCCCTGTGCTCAGTTTACACCCACAAGCTGCCATAAACCCATAAATAAACGAAACATCTGGAGTTGCTTTAAGTGACAGTAATTTTAAACTATGACTTGTGGAACATGTTACCAGGCATGAAGGCTAATTTTCCAGTTTTTCATGTTCCAATGCGCATTTATCACAGCGTCAAACATTTTAACTCAGGAAACTGAAATAAAAAATCGACTGAGTTGTTAATTGTGCGACAGAACCAGTTAGCAGTTATTGCTTTGCACATTAATTCCCACATTCAAGGTGACTTATAATGTTAGTCAATCGCACAACTCATGTGGTCCAGTGGGGGTTCCTTTTTCTCAGGCACTCTGTTCTCGATTGAAGGACCCAACATCAGGAAGGGAGAAGGGGAGCGTGGTGAAACCATATCCCTGACCTTTCTATATTGACCCCCTTTTCTCTCGATGGTGACTCCCTCCATGAGCCCCCTATTCCACCCTATTTACCCCCTTATTAAATATCTCTTAGCGTTCAATGTCATGGGCTTCAGTTCAGTGGCGGCAGTGGCCACTGCTCCTGGTGATGCTGTCAATACTGGAGAACAGCTAGCCTCTGATTGGCCAGCAGCTCTCAGGGATGGGATATCTACCACACACTGATTGGCACGGCAATTTAATGCACCTGGTAGAGCTGGCACCCCATGCGGCTGACAATTAGGTACTTCATTCTGTCAGGTCTTTCTGGGATTGGGTCAGTGGGGCTGCCACCAGTTTTCATTTTGGAGGCTGGGATCTCCCGCCGCCCATGATAAATTCCGCCTCTCATCAAAGCCCTGAACCAATTGTAGCAAGCCTCTTTATTCCTGCACAGCAATCCCCTTGCAATAAAGACCAACATGACAGTTGTCTTCCGAATTGCTTGTTGTACCTGCATGCTAACCTCTGAGTTCCTTGTATGAGCATACCTAGATCTCTCTGAACATGAATATTTAGAAGTTTCATGGCTGAAATTTTCTGGCCGTTATCACTGGCGGCATCTTCTGCTCCTGCCGACGGCACCCCTCCGCTGTGGGTTCCCAGTGGTGGAAGGTGTAAAAATGGGTAAAGCCATTGACAGTGGCAGGACCAGAAGATTCTGACACCAGCAAATGTCGGACCACCTCTACTGCTGCAAAAGAGGACATGGGGGAGGAGCTGGAAACTCCCACCCTTATTCTCCCGAATCCCCGCGGTGGCTCGACGCCGGCATAAGAAGTAGCGCGAACCACTCCGGCGTTGGGCCGACCGGAAGTAGCAAAATCCTCCGCACTTCCGGGGGCTAGGCCATCACCGGAGGGGTTGGCACCACGGGCCGGCGCGGGTTAGCGCATGCGCAGAATGGCCGGCGTGGTTCCGCGCATGTGCAGACCGGCCGGTGTATTCTAGCACATGCGCAGGGGGGGTGTCTTCTCTGCACCGGCCATGGCGGAACCCTACAGTGGCCGGCACAGAAGGAAGGAGTGGCCCCATGCTACAGGCCCGCCTGCAGATCGGTGGGTCCCGATCATGGGCCAGGCCACCGTGGGGCCCCTCCGGGGGCGGGTTCTCCCCGTGTCCTCCAAAGGACTACACCAGCCGGCCTACCAGCCAGGTTCCGCCGTGTGGGACCATGTCCAATCCACGCCGGCGGGGCTGGCCAGAAACTGATGGCCACTCGGCCCATCGTGACCTGGAGAATTGCCGAGGGGGCCGCTGCCAACGGCCCCCGACCAGCGTGGCGTGATCCCCACCCATGCCTGAAAACCGGCAGCAGAGAATACGGCAGCCGGCATTGGAGTGGCAGGGCAGGATTCACGCCGCCCCCGGGGATTTTCTGACCCAGCCGGGGGGGGTCGGAGAATCCTGCCCAATTTGTGTGCCTTCTAAGCAAATTCCTTTTCAAAGTCCAGGTATGTAACATTTACTGGTTTCCCTTTATCTACCCTATTGGTTACATTCTCAAAAGTATTAATACGTTTGTCAAACGCGACGGAATTTCTTGTCTTCATTTGCAGCTGTGATTGTCCGCTGCTGCCGAATGTGGATGGAGTTTTGGATGGAACTCCAAATTTTCCATTCTCGCTCGCATTTTGGGCGAGGCTGGAGAATCCCGCCCAGGATCTCTAAATGTCGAGCCACATGCAACTGCGGAGATGTCTGGTGCCAGCGCTCTCTATTGGCGAAATGCAAAATGAAAGGAATTGACAGTGAGCAGTCAAAAGGGAAGGAAACATTTTACAAAATGGAGTGAGACCTTCACAGCAACTGTTGGATTAAGATCCACTGAACGACTATTGCCTTGTCTTTATAGTGAGTTTTGTACTATAATGAGTGCCCTATAAAAACATCTTAAAGTACAAGAAGAAATTCAAAATTCAAAGTTAAGCAGTTGGAAGCGTTTCTACTTTCTGTAATTGGACATTCTATGCTTCTGGCATAAGAAAAATTAACATTTTTGTGAACTCTGCAAATAATGCGCCATAGGACATTCCAAGTGAAAGACAGCGCCTTCAACCATACAGTACTCTTTCAATACTGCACTGAAGTGCTATTCTCAATTATGCACTCAATTCTGTAGTGGGGCTTTGATCCCAATATCTTCAAAAGCAAGAGTGTTACCAACCGATCCAAGTAAGCTGTAGTCAAGTGCATTTCTTTTTATTTCTGAATGGAAACATTTACTGAGACTTGACTACAATCTTGTATTCGTAGTCCCAAATTATCTGTTGCTTCTCTTGTTTGATTTATGAATTTTTGGAGGGGGGGAATTAAATTCTAGAGAGCGTGGATTCAGATGTAAGACAACTTGGGCTGAATTCTCCGTGTCGCGCCACCGGAAATGCGAAGCGCGTTTGGGCTGAGAGCCGTGGGTAATTCCGTTTGGAATGCCACGTACCGGTCCATCGCTGCCGGCGCTATCGATGCTTGGGCCCCGCCCTGGCGATTCCATGCGAAACCGTCATTTGCATGGGTTTAAATATCATTCATAGTTTGGACATGGTACGCCCCACCCTTCCATGATGCTCTACCCCCCCCCCCCCCTCCCCCCCCCCCCCCCCCCCCCCCCCTCTATAGGCAGAAGTCTCGTGGGTGAGAATTAGTGCACGTTTGACAAGCGGGATCTGAGCGCCAAGGCTGCGAAGGGGTGCGGGATGCGAAAAGAATCTGAGAAAACCTTAAATAGGGGTGTTTCATCAGGGGATGGGGCTGGTTTAGCACACTGGGCTAAATCGCTGGCTTTTAAAGCAGACCAAGGCGGGCCAGCATCACGGTTCAAGTCCCGTACCAGCCTCCCCGAACAGGCGCCGGAATGTGGCGACTAGGGGCTTTTCACAGTAACTTCATTGAAGCCTACTCGTGACAATAAGCGATTTTCTTTTTCAATATTGTTGGGCTTGTTGGGGGGGTGGCTGCCAGGGCTGGGGGCAGTAACAGGGAACAACTTGGTGCCAGGTCCAAGGTCTTGGGGTGATCCCTTGGGATCGGGGTGGCCTGGGTTAGGGTTAAGGTTGGGGCTCAGACCACTATTGCTGCAGTATTTCATTCAAACACACCTCTCTGATGCTACTTACAGGCTCCTGGTTGCTGATATTGTTGAGTGCTGCCTGTGTCCTTTCAATGCTGAGAAACTCTCTGGTCATCTGGGAACGCACCCTGACTGTCCCTCTGGGCACCCTCATAGTCCAGCTGTTTCATCAGGGGATGAAAGGTCAATCAAGGGCCCAACATCTGTTGGCACTCCTCAGAAACACTGTCCCACTGGAGAGGAAGCAGGGGATCAATAAAGCTAACACCAAACAGAGGGAATATGCACCAGAGCCTTTGGAACCCTCCCTGGTACTTTGCCCCTCTTACCAGTGACCCCCCACCCTTCCAGATCACCAGCTGTCTCATCCTGGTGAGGCTGGCAGCACTGACTGCCTCTTCCAGCACCTCCCAGGTGCTGTTCAGAAGGGCAAGCTTGAGTCTGCAGCCCACCCTGCAGAAGAGGTTGTCCCTCTGCTCCTCACTGACACGGCGCTGTGGACTCACCTCGGACACTCGACCTTGGGTGGGCAGTGCAGGTCTTCTATGAGCCACTGTCGTGGGTGCAGTGAGTGTGTGGTAAATGGAGCTTTAAAAACAGCTCCAGCTGCCAGGCTCTTTAGTGCTAACGCCACCCCAGCAGTTAGAATGCCCTTTGGACCAGGAATTGCTCTGAATTGGCGGCAGCAGTCCTGACTCGCTTTTGGAATAGCGCTCCCAATGGGAAGGCGAATCGCACGCTATTCAGTCCCGGCGGCAACACTTGTCTCCCAAATGGAGAACCCTGCCCAAGATGTTAGCTCTGCAATTGGACGGGATCTTCCACAAGTGATTCCCAGGGCTCTTAGTAAATCAAGTGTTTGTTTTCTTTTAAGGAAGTAATGCACTTGTACTGATGTTAGAAGGTAAGAAGGCATTGATAGAGTTAAGTTTTCCTGAATGAGATTGAACAACATTTTATTTCACTGTTATCCCAAACATGTGGGACTGGTTTTCTATAAGTTAAAACAATGCCTAGATGAAGAATGGTAAGAAGTCTTACAACACCAGGTTAAAGTCCAACAGGTTTGTTTCAAACACGAGCTTTCGGAGCACGGCTCCTTCTTCAGGTGAAGATTCACCTGAAGAAGGAGCCGTGCTCCGAAAGCTCGTGTTTGAAACAAACCTGTTGGACTTTAACCTGGTGTTGTAAGACTTCTTACTGTGCTCACCCCAGTCCAACGCCGGCATCTCCACATCATAGATGAAGAATAAGTGATGGGAACAGTGACCGAGATTTATTCCTTATCTGACTTATAACTGATAATGTAGAATTGACTCTGAAGCATAATAAAAAGCATACTCTGTGTTCTATCAATAACTTTTTAGGTTTGCTTTAATCAATTCATTTTTATGTCAAACCCAATTGATTCTGAAGTGGTGCAGAGTGATGTGAGTTGATATCCTTGTGAACTGTTTGCATTGTGGAATTTGGACGTTAGCTATTATGGGGTATTGAATGGATTGGATGCGGAATTACTGATGACAGGACGAGCATAAAATGAGGACCTGAGCTATGTGTACTCGGCGCGAAGGCATTCCAGCTCCTTTCGAAATGAAGTCAGTTCACCTTCCCCTTCATTAGATGAAAGTCAAGTGCAGCACATCCTAAGTGTGTTCCCCCTGAAGCGATCTACGCCTACAGAATCAGGTCGTACAGGGACAGGTTGGAAATGAGTTGAGGCAGAGATCAGCCATGATCTTTGAATGGTGGAGCAGGTATAAGGGACCGTTTGGCCTACTGTCAAGTTCACCCTCTGGTAGGGCTGTGTGTCTCAAAATGAGAATGAGTGGTGCTATTGAATGCTAGCTGGGGGGGGGCAATCTGGTTGTTGCCAGTCCTGCGTGTTCCCAACAATCCTGGAACAAAAATGGCCACCACAGGTCTGATTTGAGGGGGCTGAGAGCAGTGACCAACACCCATTTCTTCAGCATTCCTCTCCTAATGGACACCCATTCAGCATTGGGGCAGGAAATTGAGGCCCGAGACAGTGAAATATCCCTTTTGCTTTAAAGATATAAGCTTAGCCTGGTTGTATCTGGCCAGGTGCCAATATTCCAATTCTGCTCAGGTCTACTTAGACAATCCGAGGACAATGTAAAGGTGGCAGAAATCCCACATCATGAGTTTGTGCCGTTGTTCCTCAGCTCAGGAACTGTACTGTTTATGTACCAAAATTAAATAATCCAGAATTAATCTATCATGATTACATTCCTCCAGTATACAACCCATTTTCCTGCATTTCTCCCCTTTTTCTTGCCTAACCTTCGTCAGGACAATCAATTTTGCTGCAACAAAGTATTTTCTCTCTCTTTCTTGCTCCCCACTCTTACTCCTGTCTCTATTCCTCCTTTGTTCTTTTTCTCACTCTTTCTCTCCTTTCTCACTCTTTCTGCTCTGTTTTTTCACTTCCTCTGCTCCATCAATCCATTCGTTTTTTTTTTTGCTTTTGTGATTTTCTTTTTTTTTCTGCACCTCGCTGATTTTCTATCCTACCGACCAATGGCCTAGGCGGTGTTAGAAAACGAAGCAAAATGCTACGGATGCTGGAGATCAGAAACAAAAACAGAAAGTGCTGGAAAAATCCAGCAGGCCCAGCAGCGTCTGAGAGAGAATGGCTGAGTTAACCTTTCGAGAATAATCTGACTTCCTCCGAACAAAACTGCATTTTCTGTTTCTAGAACCTGCCAGCCCTCTTTTTCTGCAAAACAAAATGTTCCTGTTCCTCCCATTCGCGGAATCTTCCAGTCCTGCCAACGTCAATGGGCTTTGAACAACTCGCCTTATTTTCTGGCCCCGCCCCGGTGTACCGTTCCACCCCATGGTTTCAGGCGCAACTGTACTATTACTTACATTTCTGATGCCGACAAATTTAATCCTAAAGGGATAATTGCATCTTGTCCTAGACTTTCATTGCATTGGTTTTGTTGGTAACATTCCTCCAATTTCAATGTAAGACAGCAGAACATTAAGTGTAAATGGCGTCCAGTGGAAATTGCGTTTCCTTGATCTTCTGTGCTATTTGCGGTGATATGCCTGTGAATAATATAGTACATAGTTAGCAATGCAACCTCCAACCAGCTGGTGGCGTCAGGCATCGGTCATGTGACATCCGACTCTTGTCAGTTGGTAGTAAGGCGTACAACAGGACAGTCGCACAAGGGTAGTTCCAGGAGAGGTCACAAAACTCAAATAGCAACTTAAGTCTGCATAGTATTCTGTTTGTTATCTTTCCACGTGTTCATCAATAAATCATCATTCCAGTTAAGTCATCAAGTGTTCTGTTAGCATCATTGCAATGCAAGGCAGCAGAACACAACACTATTTTTAAAAAATACTATGCTGGAAGCAAGCCTTGGCGACATAGCTGGCTGGGCTGTTGGGGTGATTTAATCACTGTTGGGAATTTCTGCTGATTGCATCATTTGCAGACCTTCATTGATGCTGAAAGGGTTAAGCTGGACCTGTAGGGACACTCAATGGTTTTGAAAGGTTTTTGAATGGATGAGAGGAACTAACCACTGCACTCCAATCTAACCAGAAAATAGTTCTCTGTGTTTTATTTTACTCACTTTCAGTCATTTAAAATCAGGTTACTCTGGAATGCTGGATATTGCTACTCTTGCTTTGTGGTGAAGGAATATTCAGTTGCTGGAATCAAATTTGACCAAGTTATCACCCTTCGGCATATCAAGGCAAAAAAATGCATTTGCACTGGCAGAAAGGTCGAGAACCCGAGGACACTTGAGAACCTGAAGACACTGACTTCAGGTGATTGGCAAAAGGAGCAGCGACGACACGAGGGAATACACTTTTATGCAGCAAGTGGTTTCGGATGTGGAATACACTGCCTGCGAGTGGAGTAGAGGCACATTCAATCGTGGCTTTCAAAAGGGAAGGGGATAATTATCTGAAGAGAGAGAAGTTGCAGGGCTGGGACCAGCTCTTTGATTGTTTGAATATTTTTTAAAGCAAGGTTTCTTTTAAAATTACACACTTATGTGCTGTCCCATTGCAGCACCTCATGGCAGATTTTGTTTGATGATATGAAATGAATTTGAGTGGAAACTCAGAAAAAAAACTACTTTTCCAAACAGGCATAATTTGCGCCAGAATCGAAGACTGCACCTGAAGCAGAAACTCAACCCACTTCAGTAGAGGTTTTTTTTCCCACTTTACACTTCCCGCTTCAAAATGCATATTCCAAGTATCGAAGCCATCGGAAAGTCAATCACCAAGTGATAATAGCCAAGTCACTGAATATATTTAAGAAAGAAATAGATAGATTTCTAGGCACTAAAGGTGTCAATGGGTGTAGGGAGAGAGCAGGAGCATGGTGTTGAGATGGAAGAACAGCTGTGATCATATTGAATGGCGAAGGAGGCTCAAGGGACTGAATTGACTACTCCTGCTCTTATTTTCTATGTTTCCAAACTATTTCGGACTAAGTTCCTTCTCCAGTGGAGAATCAGGATCGATTCCTGCCAGTGCTCAGAGCGATGTTGACGTGCCATTCATTGGTATGCCAGTAAATTTAAAAATGAGGATCGGGGTTTGCGCTGGACCTGAGACGGGCAGGGTCTAATCTCACTGATAGGTCCTGCTCATCAGTGATCAAAGGGGGGGGGGGGGGGGCGTATCACAGAATACTGTTGCAGCTCCCCCTCCTCCCCCGGATTGCTGGCAAGACACTCCCTCCCCGAATCGCTGCCAACGATCCCTCTCAGCCCCCTCTTCAGTCACCACATCAGTCTCCCCCCTCAGCCTCCCCCTCAGGCCCCATGTCAGCCCACCTCAGCCTCCCCTTCAGGCGGGGGGGGGGAGGGGGGGGGGGATGCAAGGGGTGATTACCTTCTGTACACTTGTGTCCATCTCCACGGGACTCTACCATTCTGGCCAGTGGGAAAGGCACTGCCGGAGCCATCCGCCAGCACATTTAGGGCGTGATTCTTCATTCGGGAGACTAAGTTCTCCCACCAATGAAGGATCACTGTAAATGTACACTCCTGCTGGGAACGCTGGTGTTGAGCTATTCAGGACATGCAAATGGGTTAGCACGCAGGCAACGTGCAACCCACACAATTCCCGGTCCCACTGGTGTCTCACGCGCCGGGGTCGGGATCAGCCCTTGGAACCTGACAAGCTCGAACAGTTACACCTCTCTCTTATTCCAGCAAGAAGATGTGCCTGGAAGAGCTGCACCTCGCTTTCTGGATGCCGACATTGTTGGACTGCTGGATGCCATCGAGGACAGGAAGGGCCACCCTATTCTCCAGGGTGGAGGACGGAGACGCAAGCCTGGTCTTCTCAATCAGGCTTGGGATGAGGTGGTAGACACCATCAATGCTGCCATCATAACCAAGAGGACCGGCAATGCCGCAAAATTGTCCGTCTTCAAACAGCTCACATGAGTGACCACCTCTTTACCCATGGCATCGCTCCCATTCCTCACACCTCACAACTGCCCGAAATCCTCTCGAGGCCAACAACACCCACCTGCCTTCTGTAATGATATGTAGACAGACATGTAACTAAAGGGTTAATCACAACACTTAGCTGTGGCACTACCACTAGAGGGCACCACCAGTTTGCACTATATAAATGAGCTCCCAAAGGCTCTTGGTCTCTTTCCACACAGGAGTAGCTAGACAGCAGTAGTATAGTGTAGTTAGATCACAGCCTAGACACCATGCGTAGTTCAGATGCAGTTTATGTAGTTATATCTCATTACTTTATTTCTAGAGTAAGTTCAGTAGAGTGTCAAACTCATTTATCAGTTTTATCGTTACTTAATAAATTTGTTTACTTTACATCGAAGACTCGTGTATTCTTCAAGATCACCTGCAACCAGTAACAACATATTACTTTAACGAAGTAACACAACATGCGACCAGGAGTAGCAATATATCACACAAAACCTGCATTTCCCTTACAGCCCACTCTCCACAATCCCCCAAACACATGTATTGTCCTCCTTGGCCAGGAGCCTCGTGCACTTTTGCCAACAGCTACGAACGCCCCATCGAACCCGTGTCACAACATCTCACTATGTCCTTTCTGTGGCCCCAAGGATAAAATGGCCCATAATTACCGGAGGCGGAAGAAGGCCGGAGGGGGCATCCTGGACCTACAGGTCCACAACTTGCTTGAAGAAAGGGTACTCCAAATCACCAGGGTGGTCGAGGAGAGGACAGTGGCTAGAATGGAGTCCAGCATGAACCAAACAAGTGAGAGGCCAATGCAACTCAGATGTCCTTATAGCAAGTGAGTCCATCATCTCTCAAGGACCTGTCCTTCCCAAGATCTCAAGCATTGATTTTTCTCTTGCAGGGTCACCATCAGACAAGGCCGGGCCTTCCGGGGTCGCCGCCCTGCACCAAGACCCTCAGGAAACCCTGGAGAATGACTTGAGAGGCTGTTAATCAAAGCTTGATGTTTATAAACATTGCGGTTAGTCTCACAGCTGACACTTCAAAGTTACTCAAGCGTGAAGGGAGATGAATGGAGCTTCATCGGCCGGGGCATTGAGTTTAAAAATTGGCAAGTCATGTTGCAGCTTTATAGAACCTTAATTAGGCTGCAATTGGAATATAGTGTGCAATTCTGGTCGCCACACTACCAGAAGGATGTGGAGACTTTGGAGGGGCTACAGAAAATAATTGTTTTTTTGCTGATAACTGCATGTGTGTGTGGAAGCTGTCAATCACAGCCTAGTAAAATCAGTATGGAAGAGAAAGGAATAAATAGCTTGCAGATTACAGATCTGAGTGTTTAAACCCAGATGATAGGTTTTCTCTTTCCAGGAATGGACATGTGCTGCTTCCTCTGCCTCAGCCAGGAGCTGAGTGTTAAAGCAGTGATTTTTTTTTCACTGCCTCTGTCAGGACTGTTCTCTAGCTTCCACACAGGGGTCTCTCTTCTGAGATGTGGGGGGCCTTCCAGAAGGGATCTCTCCTCTGGGAAGTATGTGGGAGGGTCTCTATATTTAGGGGTCTATGGGGTGTCTCCTTACTTATGGAATCCCTGGGGGTCTCTTTATTTACGAGGTCTCTGTCGGTGGCCTCTTTATTTAGGGGGTCTTAGGTGGGGGTCTGCTGGGGGTGGGTGAGCAGGTCTTGCATTGTGGAGGGGAAAGGGTGGCCCTCCGATGGACTTTGGGGGAAACTCCCTTCTAGAGTTACCCCCTTGGCCAACTGTGAGGTCCACCGTGTCAAATGCACACTTGTCAGGACCAGCACCAATTCTCACCAATGTGACTATCAGCCCAGAGGACCAGAGAATCACGAGCTCTCGGAGAATATGGTGCAGGAACCTCGATTCCGATGTCAGTGAGGGGCCGGATTAACGGAAACATGTTGGTGCCAATCTCGTTTTCTTCCCAATGCTGGATTCTCCGCCGGATTGGGAACTCTGCTACCAGCGGATTGAGGTGGAGAGTCCAGCCCACTGTCACCTCAGTGAGTAATGTTAGTGATCAGGTTCCTGGGTCACATTCTGGTGAGCACCATCACACACATGCTCCAGCCAATCAGGTGGAGGCAGGGACTCCTGAGGGAGGGGACGGAAGGAGGGCTGCACGGTCCCAGGGAACAGCTGTTGCCCAGACAGATGTACACTTTCTGGAATAGATGATTCCAGCACTTGCTCAGATGCAGACTCAGAGCCAGAATCTACGAAAGGGTGTGTCAGCAACACTCCAGCATCTACAAGGTCAGCTGGAGGAGCCTACATGCCTTCAGGCACAGGGGATGTTGCCGATAATGCGTAGCACCCAGGCATGGTGGCACAGTGATTGGCACTTTTATCTGACTTACAATGATCTTTGCCCTTACCCCTTACTTTCTACTATCTAATACACCTGTGCCAGCTTACTGGTGGGGAGGTAGGCTGTGGGGTCGTGGATGGCGGGTCAGGTCCGCGCACGACCACCGCCATGTTCTACGGTGACCGCTGCTGGTCATCAGCTTTGCGCATGTGCGACCAAGGACCAGGCCATTCTCCAGCCATTTTCGGCACAGGAGCCGGGAGTTTCACCCGGCGCCAGTGCAAGCCCCTCACCGATTCCGGGATCACGCAGATGCTTTGGTCGTAAAAGACCAAAAAGACCAGTAGGGTCTGGTAAAAGACCAGTGGGGGCGGGATTCTCCAATCGACCAGTCGCTTGTTTCTCGGCCACGTGCCGTTTGCCGGCACCGGAGTTCTATCTTCCCGTCGATTGCCAATGGGATTTCCCATCCTAACCACCCCACGCCGCCACAAAACCTGCAGGCGGGGCAGCGCAGCTGGCAGGAAAATTGAATGGCAACAACCGGAGAATTCTGGCAGTAAGGGAGCGCAGTATTTCTTCTGAGCCATAACAGAGTTGACCCGCGATAAACTGCATTCTGTTATTGGCTGTAGAATAATATTCATGCCTCAGTTCAATGAACATGCGAAAGCTGAAAATCCTTTCTCATTTACAATAAGAAGTAACACTGAGTGGCGAGTCGGCCCACATCATATATAATTATACAATAATTTGTAATATATGAAGCAGCACCTAACAAGTCATTTATTTTTAACTGCTACATTGAGCTAGACAAACAAGCAATGCCTTTCTGGTAAGTCTGCTGTTCTTGAGACACGGTCTACTCTAAAAATAACCCAAGAGAATCTCCAATTAAATAAAATTCTATAAATAAATAAAAGGTTCAACCTTTGTTTTCCAACCACTAATCCAGTTCTGAAACATGGGCTGTTATTAAATTCCATTTCAATATCCGTTTAGTATCACTGTTTTAACAAAAAAGGTTCCTGTGTTTTAGAAAGCGCAGACCAACCGTCCTGAAGGTCAAACTGTGGCGCAGTGGAGTACAGTTTACCAATGATTTATTTTTCATAAAATAAATACATGTTTGCTCAGGACACTAAATTGCTGAATTTAGTGAATAAACACAGTTGAACTTGAGCCATTCCACTGAACCTTCCTGGCTGGAACATACAAAACGTTTTTTGTTAATCTTAAAATAGAAATGGTTTTGCTTTTCAATACACTATAGAATGAATGTTCTCTATAGCTTTCAAAAGTACCCCCCACCCCCCACAACCTCTTCCTGTGTGTAGAAGTGATTCTCTATACATTTGTAACCCGACTATCAGAAAGACCAACCCAAGATTTATATCTGAGGAACATAGGAACAAATCAGGTATTTCCACCTGCTCTTGGAGTCCATATTTAGAAGCCGCACAGATGTTTTGCGCACGACGCGAATCACACATCTGCAACCTCCAGAGGGTTAAAATACATGACTAAATTCTTTGCATATTTTAAAAATTGTATTCCTGTTCAATTTATTTAACTTCGAGAATTCTTGCTCTTTTCATATTTTTCTGCCTAAGATAAAAGCCCACCTATCAACCCTTAGGATAAAATTAGTCCAAATTATGGCCTAAAATGGAGGCACTTTACATGGGTTAATGCAGTGTCACAATTTTCATAAAAGTCATAATTAGGAGGACCATTTTATCTTTGGTGAAGAACAATTTTTATTCAGTTTGCTCCAGAGATATTTATGTAGGTGCGCAGAGTAAAAGGAGAGGGGTTATCGGCTGACAGGTTTCATTGCTCCCATTTTTCCTTCTCAAGTCCGTCCATATTTCTTTTATTCTCTCTGCCTATCACCTCTTCCACTGTTTGCCAGTGCACATTACTTATCTTCTTTCTGAATTTCAATAACATTGTTAAAAATGACTGATAATAAAAATGAAATAATTAGAAAGCAACTTCCATCCG
Organism: Scyliorhinus canicula; assembly: GCF_902713615.1. Classification (NCBI taxonomy): domain Eukaryota; kingdom Metazoa; phylum Chordata; class Chondrichthyes; order Carcharhiniformes; family Scyliorhinidae; genus Scyliorhinus; species Scyliorhinus canicula. Next base: position 27,225,810 of record NC_052161.1, on the reverse strand, counting down.
TTCCCCTAGTTTCATTAAGGTGCGGGGTGGGGGTTGGGTAGGGGGAGGGGGGGAGAGATGGTTAAATATATCTCCACCAACAATCTTCATTGACTACTAATCACAATATTACCTATGACTGGACCCAAGCCCCTTTGCTCCTCGTGGTGAAGCAAAGCTGGCTCGCCACTTGTTTGTTTGGCAGCTTTCAGCTCTGGTGAGGAATTCAGCTCTTGGGGGCTAGAGGTTATTGGGGAAGGTGGGAATGTGGAGTTCTGATTACAATCAGATCTGCCATGATGTTATTGAATGGCGGAGCAGTCTCCTAATTTGTATGTTTGAATGTATGAATTAAAGAGATTAAGTGAACCTGCTTGCGTTTAGAGGTGCAATTGCTTTTCATTCAATTGAACTCCATTAAGTGCAGTGCCAAAAAATGTTTTTCTTTCACTGTTCTCAATATCTATCACTGCACCTGCCTGAAACACCCTTTAGAGCGCAATAATAATTTTTGTCTATATAATTGATGCAGTTAGTTTTCGTCGTTTTGATTGGTTTTGCTCAACCAGGAGTCAAGCCAACGTTGGCTATAGTTCCAGGTCCAAATATGGGGCATAACATTAGGGAAATAATCATTTGTGTGCTAGCTTTGTTATGATAAAGTACATTTGGGGATGAGGTGGCGGCATAGTGGCACAGTAGTTAGCGCTGCTGCCTCAAAGCGCCAGTGAGCCGGGTTTGATTATTACAGCTGCTAATTGTAATAAAGCCGAGCGGGACCCAAAACTATCTCAACCCTCTATCATATTAGAAAAAGAAGCAATATCAATCTCCTTAAGAAAGCATTAGAAAATAGGCACAGACAGGTTTTTTAAGGACAGTTGGCTTGTTTCAGCTCCGGACACGCCAAGTTGACATTCTGGGCTTATCTGGATGAACATTGCAAAATTTCACTAACATGGATCAAGTTGCTTGGATGAATGTTCCAGATTTCTCCTGGCAGACATATTACGTGCCATGGATCAATGGTCTATGTTTATTTACATCAATAGACACCCAAAACCTGCACCCTAATGAGCACTGTGGGTAGCATATCCGATGACAAATAACTACAGGCTTTTAGGCTGAAACTTTAGTTTTTCTTTCACAAGCATTTCCGTCCCCAATGAGTGCCTGCTCTATCATTGGGTCATGATTGCAGAATCTGCCGTTTTGCTTGGACATTGTTTAGTTCTATATTTTTTTCATTGTGAAAATATTTGATAATGCTGTTCAGGGTAACAACACAAATTTGCCTGATCTGTAGCCCTGTTTACCGAAAACAAAATCACCATCATAATTAGAACTATGAATTTAACAGCATACTTTTGTTTGGGACTATGGTGGTGTCACCTGGCCACACTAGTCCTGCTTTGGTTTAATTTGCTCTACTGGCTTCAATTTCTGCTTGCAGCAGAATTATTGAGAAAAATAAGCTAAGTTTTATCTATATAATTAATGCAGTTACTTTGCGTCGTTCTGATTGGTTTTGCTCAACCAGGAGTCAAGCCAACGTTGGCTATAGTTCCAGGTCCAAATATGGGGCATAACATTAGGGAAATAATCATTTGTGTGTTAGCTTTGTTATGATACAGTACATTTGGGGATGAGTTGGCGGCATAGTGGCACAGTAGTTAGCGCTGCTGCCTCAAAGCGTCAGTGAGCCGGGTTTGATTCCAACCTCAGGCCTGTGTGGAGTTTGCACGTTCTCCCCGTGTCTGCATTGGTTTCCTCTGGGTGCTCCTGTTTCCTCAGTCAAAGATATGCAGGTTAGGTGGATTGACCCTTCGTGTCCAAAGGTTAGGTGGGGTTATGGGGAAAGGGCGGGGCATTGGGCCTAGGTAGGGTGCTCTATTGGAAGGTTGGTGCAGATTCGATGGGCTGAATGGCCTCCTTCTGCACTGCAGGGATTCTATGATTCTATGAATGACGTTCATGAAGAATTTCATGACAAAGATCTGGATGGTATTTTCTTTTCCTCACTCATCTTAGACTTCACTCACAATGAAAGTGAATCTCTTTGTAGCAAAGCTGAAGTGTAAGTCTGAAGTCTTCACCCAGTCTGACTCTCAGCAAAGTGGAGCGATTTCTCCCATCTCCAGTGTGAGTGGAACTTCAGTGCTAAAATAAATATCGATAGGAAATGGTGAGTGCAGTGAATTATGCATAACAAGCTTCTGCCCAAAACGCTGCGGCAGAAGCAGACATTCCAGGAATATACACAACTGTGCCAGGAACCAGAACAGTGAACCACCTAGGTGCACACAGAGGTGCAGCAGTGCTTCAGGAGATTCAATCTCGTCTCTGGAGCTCTTTTACTTTAAAGCTTGTTGAGGCTGAGGGCCAATTGAAAACTGAGATTAAATGGTACAAAATCAAAACATTGCAAACACTGGAAATCTAAAATATGCTCAGGAAATTCTGGAAATACTCAACTGATGTGGCAGCATCTATGAAAAGAGTAACAGAGTTAAAGGGTACTATTTAACGTTCAAGAAACGGAGTCATGTTTTTGGTGTGTTTACTGGGGTGGTTCTCGGCGCCTGCAGCTCATCAGCTTGTCAGTACAGGATGAGAGCGGGGCACCATTTTTAAATGCCACCCGGATGTCTCAACCCCCCCTTCAGACTCCCACAGCAGCCTCTGGACACCCCCAACATCCCAACTTACTTCTTAGTGGATCCTCGAGCCCCCTCACTCTTTAGGGCAGGCTGCATCAGGCCTGACCCTGGCACGGGAAATCGGGCACTCGGGCATTTTGCCATAGGCAACCTGGCACCCTGTGTCAGTGTGGTAATGCCGGAGTGCGCAGGTGGCACTGCCTGCGTGCCTCGGTGGCACTGCCAGGGTGCCAGGTTGGCAGTGCCAAGGTGCCTGGGTGGCAGCAGGAGTGCCAGCGTACCACCCTGCCCAGAACCTGACCATCACGGACCCACCAAGTGCATGGGAGATCCTCCCCTCAAAGGTACCGTTAAGCCCGATGCACATTTGTATGGACCAGCGCTAAATGGCGCCATGTTGAGGTCTTCGGAGCCTCGGGGGAATCGGGCGCTGACATATTTAAATGAGCCTGATGGCTCACTAAATATGTAAATCTGGATCTCACCCAGCGAGGGTGGGATCCAGATCACGATGTCTCATGAGATCTCTTTAGATCTCACGAGGCGTTCCAAGCTTCTCACGAGATCTAACCGAGTTGGGCGCCTCGTGGGCATTCAATCACACCCAATGTTTCAGGTCAATGCCCTTTTGTCAGAACTGATTAATAGGCTTTAGATAGGCAAGGGTATATTATGGATGATAGAGCAAAGGTGAGTCAATGGAGTTGGAATATAGATCAAACAAGATCTAACTGAATGTATTGTGACCAAGTCAAGGGGAGTGAATAAATTCCTCTTTTTTCCACTCCTGATAAATTATAATAGTTTGACTTTTTAAATAGTTGTGATTTTTTTTCAATTCACTATATAAGTTATATACATAATAGGCCAGCCAGATCTCTTGAGTTAACGAGTAAAGCATTTGTTTTACTATTAAAAGCCACTCATGCAAAAATACAAGACTGATTAAAAGGGAAAAAGACGTTCCAAATCCGCACCATATACATACACACATACAGCATGCAAAACAGAACAAATTCCAATGCCAAGGAAGTGGAATTGATGAGTTGATGACCAAAAATACAAAAAATTGTTCTGCTATTCCTTTGGTGGTGTTGAAATTCCAGTGGTGTTTTGGCTGATGTAAGCAGGTTTTCTTTCTTGAGACAGTCTGTGGGATTTTAAAACTCCGTGGCCTGTTTTATGGCGGCGGAAGTAGCTCGTCACAGGCCTCAGACAGAATCTTTCAGTCCTGTGGAAGTCTACAACCTTTTGCATGGTTCACCTGCCCCGCCATATAGGGTCCAAACTTGAGATTCGCATAGGTGTTGCAATCTGTAGTCTTCTCCTTGATCTCACTAGTGGATTCTGCAACTCTTCTGCTGTAACAAACAAGCTTTCAACAAGTGGCGTTTGAGGTGGTATGATTAGCATAGCTGCCTGCCATTGGTGCAGAACACTGGCTTACCATTGGCCCTGGTCGGTCATGTGCCTCTCGACCGGTTGGTTGAGAACAGTCATGTGACGGCTCCCCGATTGGTCGAGAGGCCAGGGCGGGGTATAAATACCCAGTACTCCCGGCGGTCGTCCTTCTACTGTAATTGACCGCAGGACTTAATATCTAGTATATTAAAGCCATACGTTTGTTCAGTAACTCATCTCGTGTTCAATTGATGGTACATCAGGGTTCCGATCATTTGATTTGCTGCTGGCACACAGTGGAGGACAATCCATATTAATGAACGATCTTCAATCTCCCACTGTCAAAGCAATCAAGATGCCACCAAAAAGATAGCGACTTCTTAGTACCTTACTTTCACAATGAGTTTTGTTCGTCCTTCTTTGCTCCTGGTAGTCTCTGGAATCAGATGACTTACTGCCCTATGTGTTGCCAAGAGTTTAGACAATGGCAGTTATGAAGCCCATCAGGGGAACTGCTCAGCCATGCCCCCTTATAATTGACTTTCAGAAACTTGGCCGGTTTGTAGGCCAAGTGACTTCAGCAGCCATTTTAACGGTTTCAGCTATTTCTTTCCTTTTGAAAACCAATCCAAGGATTTACACTAGCCAATAGAACTAGCAGTTAATACTCTACATTGACGGGCAGCACGGCGCCGAGGTCCCAGGTTCGATCCCGGCTCTGGGTCACTGTCTGTGTGGAGTTTGCACATTCTCCCCGTGTTTGCGTGGGTTTCGCCCCCACAACCCAAAGATGTGCAGGCTAGGTGGATTGGCCATGCTAAAATTGCCCCTTAATTGGAAAAAAAAAATGAATTAGATACTCTAAATTAAAAAAAAAAATACTCTACATTGACAAATGGCAACTCAGACTCCACAGACCCTTTGGCTTCTTTCAGTTCCCACCCTTTGGTCAACATTGAGATGTCCCAGAAATCTTTGAGCATTTTAGTGAATGTCACAGGAGTCAACATTTAGGCTTTTTGAACTTTTTTCAAAATGAAAGAATGTCAACTTATAGGTTATATTAAGTGATTGAAGTCTATTATGTTTTTAAATGCTTGCAATATGTGTATGCAATTTTTTACCATATTTGTGCCCAAGCATAATACGCCCGCCAAATATTTTTTTTAAAGTTATTTTTCCTATGTTGAGCCTCAGGCCTGGACCTAAGGTCACTGCTGCCAGTGGGTAGGCCAACATCCCCGATGTAACATCTGACAGTGTTCTACTCATTACTTTGTGAGCCAAGAGCACAGAAGTACCTGAGTGGGGCCAATCTGCTCTCAGACCGATCCCTTCCTAAGGCAGTGGCTTTGGTTGAAGCAGGTGAAGGCTTCATAACTTAACATGCAGGTCATCAGAAAACTCTGATGCAAAGCATATCTGACCCTCAGCGTAATATGTCAAGCTCCTGCTGAAGTTATGGTGGGTGGTGGGCCAGAAGGGTGAGCCCTCCCCGCCCCCAATCCTCACCACCTGTAAAGTTTTATTGCAGTGCTCTGTTGCTAATGGCACGTCCAGAGTCTGGCCATCAAATTAATACAAGTCAAGAACCATTAGCCTGAAGAAATGCCGTCTCTCTGGCAGAATTAGTGAATACTTCAGCATACAGACCAGTTAAGAATGGTTCAGCTGTTTGCAAAGCTTCATAAGACCACTGATGCAGGTGTCTGATGATTGGCTATTATTTATCACAGGAAACAAGGCCATATTTTTCGGAATAGCAGATTTTAAAACTGCGCATTCTTGCAATTGAATAACAGGTCATAAATTATAGTAAACAATGTGGAGTTCGCCTATGTTTCCAGAAAGGAGCCCCCGTTGTGTAATGGCCGCACAATTCTTTTCTGATTTTTTTTTCTGCTCTTTCTTTTTTAACCATATTATGGCCCTATGTATTTGCACTAACTCTTCTCCAGACAGGAAAGGGAATGGAATAGTTAGCCCCAGTTTACAATATCTCTGATGTCCTCGTGGGTCAGATATCTTTTGCGATAAGTGTTTCCACTTGAAGACAAACATTTAACCCCTGGGAAACTAAAAAACATCATCAAACATTTTTTGGGAAGCTGGTTGGTGTCTTTGTCCACAGGTTCTGAACGTGCAGTCACTGAGGTGTGAACTGTTGTTCAAATGTTCAACATTGCCCATAGACACCTGCTTATTCAGGAGCGCTACATTTCCCTGAGTGTGGTGAGATATTCTGCAGACTTCTCATCTGACTGAATCACTTGGCAACATGTCAAAGACGCAAGTCACACCTCAAAGAAATTAGACTGAAACTTTTCATGTAGCGTTTCACTATCTCTGGAAATATATTTTGAGCAATAGCGTATTTTTGAATTGGGCATTATCGGAAAGATTAGAATGCTTCCAAATATGTTTCTATTCTTGTTGATTGTATTTAATTGTAGGATTATCTGAAAAAGTTGCAAGGATCACATCTCCCTCCTACGAGAGACCATGTGATTGTTTTCGTTTTCAGCCCAACTATGAATTGAGAATGGAAAAAAATGACATAAAAATACTTAGCGATGGTTATGAATTAAAGTGAATGGCAGTTGATTTGTAAATTAAAAGAATCACAGATATGGGAGCTTTGCTTAAAATGATAGAACATTCAAAAGATCATTCATTGGAGTTTTAAAGAGTGAGAGGGGATCTCATAGAAACTATTAAAACTCTAATAGGATTAGACAGGGTAGATTCAGAAAGAATGTTCCTGCTGGTGGGGGAGTCCAGAACTAGGGGTCATAGTTTGAGGATAAGGGGTAAACTTTTTATTTCTGAGGTGAGGAAACATTTCTTCTCCCACTGTGTGGTGAATCTGTGGAATTTGCTACCACAGAAAGTAGTTGAAGCCAAAATGCTGTGTGATTTCAAGAAGAAATTAGATATAGCTCTTCGGTAGGGCAGCATGGTGGCGCAGTGGGTTAGCCCTGCTGCCTCACAGTGCCGAAGTCCCAGGTTCAATCCCGGCTCTGGGTTACTGTCCGTGTGGAGTTTTCACATTCTCTCCCATGTGTTTGCTTGGGTTTCGCCCCCACAACCCAAAAAAGATGTGCAGCGTAGGTGGATTGGCCACGCTAAATTGCCCCTTAATTGGAAAAAATGAATTGGGTACTCTAAATTTATTTTAAAAAAGAAGACATAGCTGTTCGGGCTAAAGGGTTCAAGGGATATGAGGGGAAGGCAGGATCAGGGTATTGAATTTGATGATCAGCCATGATGGTAATGAGTGGAGGAGTAGGCTTAAAGTGCCAAATGGCCTCCTCCTGCTTCTATTTTCTATGTTTCTGTGTACATCACTTGAAGAAACACAGAACACTGGCAAATGCTGGAAATTTAAAACAGTTCCCTCAGCACCTGAAGTAAAAAAACAGGTTGATGTCAGTATTTGGGCGATGTTGATCATTTGAACAACAGTTCACGCCTCAGTGATTGGCAGGCTCAAATCGTGTGGAGAAGGACTCTCTCACCAGCTTACCAAAAATGGATGCTCAGCATGACTGGACACTGAAAGATAACTGGGGAAAGGCAAAGGGGTTATGGGTAAGATATTCTACATATTAATTAACTCTTGTTTCATCTTTCTTGAAACCTTTCATTTATTACCCTCTTCTCCCGTATCCATACTACTCCACTTAAGTTGGAGAAATGGCAACATCTAGTCCTCAAAAATCGTTACAGACTCTTTAAGAAGGATAAGAGTTAAATCAGGAAATTATAGGTATATTATTCTCGCATTAGTTGTGGGGAATTTATAAGAGTTTGTTATTCTGGACAGAGTGACTGAACATCTGGATAAAAATGAGCTGGTCAAAGAGAGCAATCATGGATTTGTAAAGGGTAAATCCTGTTGAAGGAACCTAGGTGTATATTTTGATGAGGTGACTAACATGGTAGATAAGGTGTGTTTATGGATGTTATTTATGTGGTGTTCCACTAATAAGGTGCCATGTAAGAGATTGTTAACAAAAATGGGTGCAGGATGAATTGGTGGCAATCTACTTGCTTTGTACAGCAGCGTCGACACCCCCCCAATTCTTCCGTGGCAGTCCTCACTGATAGAAATAAGTCAGAAACCTTTGAAGTCAAGACTGGGGGCAAGCAGGGATGTGTCATCACCCCCACCCTTTTCTCCATCTATTTTAAAATAAATTTAGAGTACCCAATTCATTTTTTCCAATTAAGGGGCAATTTAGCATGGCCAATCCACCTACCCTGCACATCTTTTGGGTTGTGGTTGCGAAACCCATGCAAACACAGGGAGAATGTGCAAACTCCACATGGACGGTGACCCAGATCCGGGATCGAACCTGGGAACTCGGCGTCGTGAGGCAGCAGTGCTAACCACTGTGCCACTGCGCTGTCCCTCATTTTCTCCATCTTCATTGCCCCCATCCTTCACCTTGTCAAGAACAAGCTTCCCAGTGGAGTGGACATCGTCTACAGGATGGACGGAAATATTTTTCAACCTCAACCGGTTGAAATCCAAGAAGAGAACAACATAGAACATAGAACATAGAACAGTACAGCACAGAATAGGCCCTTCGGCCCTCAATGTTGTGCCGAGCCATGATCACCCTACTCAAACCCACGTATCCACCCTATACCCGTAACCCAACAACCCCCCCTTAACCTTACTTTTATTAGGACACTACGGGCAATTTAGCATGGCCAATCCACCTAACCCGCACATCTTTGGACTGTGGGAGGAAACCGGAGCACCCGGAGGAAACCCACGCACACAGGGGGAGGACGTGCAGACTCCACACAGACAGTGACCCAGCCGGGAATCGAACCTGGGACCCTGGAGCTGTGAAGCATTTATGCTAACCACCATGCTACCCTGCTGCCCCCAAACACTGACATTGCTCGTGGAACTTCAGAATGTGTATAACATCGCTATCTCTGCTCCTTCAGAAGAGAATCTCCAAGCCATAAATGATACTTTCACGGAAGCATACCAACGAACCGGTTTCAGCCGCAAGCTCAAGAAGACTCAAACCTTTACCAAACCACCCCAGGGTAATATCCGGACTCTCCCTCCATCTAGATCAATGGAGAAACGTTACCAAACGTGGAACATTTCCCCGACCTGGGGATCCACCCTTCCTCTAAGCTGACATCGATGTGGAGATCCAACATTGTATGCAAACCACGAGTGCCTCCTTCGGTTGCCTAAGGATGAGAGTCTTTGACGACTGTGATATTCATGCTGACACCAAGATCCTTGTGTACAAGGCAGTCATTCAATTCTCCAAACGGCTAAGAAATGTGGACTACATACAGACATCAGCTCAAGGTACCATTACAGATTCTCCACATCAGCTAGGACAGTCACACTAGCATCAGCGTCCTTAATGGGGCCAAGAGCACTTGCATCGAGGCCAACTCTGTTGGGCTGGCCAACTCCTTAAGCTGCCAGAGTCTCCACTGCCAAAGTAAATATTCTTCACCCCGCTCAAGGAAGGCTCCCGAACAAGAGGAGTAAAAGGAAGCACTTCAAAAACACCCTGAAGGCCTACCTCAAGACATACAACATATACGTCAATGCCTGGGAGATCTTTGCTCAGAAGAGACCGACTTGGCGGAATCTTTTGAGGACACCCGACAGAAGAGAAAGCCCGGAAAAGGAGCCTGATAAAGAAAGACTAGTAATCTAGAGTCCAAGGACCAACCTCGCCTCCCGGAAACACCTGTCAAGTGTGCGGCTGAAGATGAGGCTCTAGAATCGGGCAAATCAGCCATGCAAGGACCCACAGAGCCCATGACCAGTAACATGAAGTTTTATACTCGTTAATGATGATCACTGAAGAATAACTCACTTGGGAATTGCTTAGGAGGTAAGACCAAGAGATTGGGGACAATCGGTACTCAAACTGGTAGGATGTGACAAATGGTTGTTTCTATGCTCTGTACTAGGGTCATAGCTATTTGCCATATTTGTAAAAGACTTGGATGAAGGAATGCAAAGCTGTTTATCTAAGCTTGCTGCTGATGCTAATTTAGGTGATACAGTGAAATGCACATAGGAAAATTGGGCTGGATTTTACACTCTCCTGTCAGTGTGTTTGAAGTTTTGTGGGGGGAGGGGAGGTGTTGGGAGGTGCTTGTAAAATTGTTAAAAAGCGAATGGGATGTTGGTGGAGATGGGGTGGGATAGTAGTACCGTTTCGTGGATTAGACACTGCCCTTCTCTGGGACCTGGGTTTAAATCCAACACAGATTGATAGGTTACCATTTTCCTTTGATCTTCTGCCTCCTCAACATACTGAGTGGACTGAGTCTCTGTCCAATTTCTAACAGACAGGAAGTCACAACATAAATCTGCTTCTGATTTGGCCCTAAATTGTGTTCTTGGAATCTCAGTCAGGGAGATCACTGAATAACTGGGATAAAAATTGGAAAAACGAGGATGCAAACGAGGAATTAGGAGGGAGTGAAGGGTCTTACGTTTTGGCTGTGGGGTCCTGTGGATGGATGGGGGCTGGGTTATGGGCAGGGACAGTGGGAGAGAGATGGTCTTATAGGGCAGGGCAGTGCTGTCTTTGATGGGGTCAAGGGTTTGAAGAGAAGGTATTGGACTGTGGAGAGAACAGTCACAGTGAGAGGAGGGAGTGGGATGCTGTAGGGTGGCAGGTCAGGGTCATGGTCAGGTAAACGGATAGTCTCATGGGAGTGTCACAGAAATAGACAAAACAGGTGGCGCAGAAATGGGATGGATCAAAGTCACGGAGGGCATGGGAATGGTAATGGGTGTAAGCTCAAAGGGAGAGAAGGCATGTGAAGGGTGATGGCTATAGGCTCAAGGGTTACATGGGAAGGTTTAAGGGTAGCAGAGGAGAGAGGAATGCTTATACTGGGTGGATCAAGGATGGTGGGGAAGAGTAGAAAGTGGTGGAGTGTTTCTGGAAAGTTCCGGCACAATTTTCTCAAGGCTCTTCTTCACAACACAGCACATATGAGTTGTCAAAGTGGGAGGAGGGCATGTTTGGGTGGCTGGAGTTAAAGGTCAGCACAATCGACTAACCAAAACTGCATGAGAACCATGTTCAGATATTGTTATGATCCCAGTTGGTTTTAGAACTGGATAGAAGATCCCAGAATGGAACCCTGGCTCAAAAGACCGTAAATATTACTTTTTCTTTTAGAAAACGTGGAGGAACAGGGGCATAGGACGACAAATTAATTTTAACAACAAGAAAAAAAAATTAAACATAAACAGTTGGATTATACAATGCTCCTTTAATCCCCAATTTATTTTAACAAATACACACAGAATTTAAGATTAACACAGATTACAAAGTATATCTTAAGATATAACAGTCTCAGTAACACAATATCCCTTCAAACAGATAAAATGGTTGTAGTCAAATACACCCTCCCCTCTGAATGTCTGTGGATTTCGCCTCTGGATCCCCCTAGATGATTTTCACATGAGAGCTTACAAACTCCACGCTTAAAAACACACTTTAAAATCTTCTTTCACAATAATAGCAGTATGTATTCTGAAATCCAGTCCAGGTTTTCCAACTTACTCTTTCAAGCAAAGCTCCTGCTCCACTTTCAACAATGAATGCAGCATCTATGTTTTACACCTGCCTCTTCAGGATTTTATTGTCTTGCTGTGCAAACTGTTCATAATTGCTTTAACTCTCAATTCCCAGACTATTAGAATGGCATCAACCTTTGATTTGTTCTATTAACTTCAGCCTTCTTAAGACAATTTTTATGTCACAATTCCCTAGTTATCCGGACAGCAACTGGTTCTTTGGAACACCTGCAGCTCCCTTGTCCTGTCTAGCTTCTCCTGGCAGAGCTAAGAAATGTTCACTCCCTGTTGTCCTATCTCTAACTGCCAAAATATTTGTCTAAACTAAAACCTAAAAGCTTTTCTACCTTACAAGGGACCAGTTGCTAAGCAACCACTGCTGGTTTATTTACTCTTCACTCCGTAGCCCTCCTTAACACAATAGAATCACAGCTGGAACGTAATCAACCCTCACACATACAAACATCTTTGTCCAGCAAGAAATAACCATAGGTGTTACCCTTCCTTCCACAGAACCACTAAATTAAACCCACTTAAAACTATACCTTGGGCATGATTCAATGGTCTTGTTATGCCCGGCTTGTTACCGGGACATGGCCGTTGAATCTCCCAATTCACCAGGAGCCCAGGATTCACCGGCCTCGCTAGCGAGGCCTCAACTGGGAATGTTTGATTCAAAGTTGTGAACCAGTCATGGTGGCACCTCGGAGGGTCTTCCTGGAGAGTTGGGGCCACCTGGTGGTTGGAGACAGAGCTCGCTAGCATCCTGGTATGCCCCCTGGCAGTGGGACATCTTGTCAATGCCAGACTGGGTCCTTGGCACTGCCATCCTAGCACAGGTGTAGCACTGCCAGGCTCACATGAGCACATCCAGAGGGCCAGGCTGGCCGTGTAAAGGCGGACAGCTACGAGATTGCTTGTCCCAGGGATTGGGCACTCGAGGACCCCGAAGCAGGTATATTGGGTGATGTGGGGGGTCATGAAGCTGCTGTGGGGGTGCAGAGAGGGGGTTGAAAGATTGGGGCTTTAAAAATGCTGCCCTGATCTGCAGGTAGTCTTCCTACACTGAGCTTGCTGATCTGAGAAAAATACTTAAGGAGTAGCCTTGATGGGGGCCCAAAAAATGTTGATTAGTGGGGTCTTTCTCGGCACTGCATCAAACAACCCACTAAACATGAAGTTCAACCGACATTAACTTGAGCCCCCTGAATCACATCCTTTATTTCCAATGTTTACCAACACAAATATAAATCCCTTAAAACTACCTTTGTTTGTCTGTGTATATTTTCCTTTCTATGGTGAAGCACACACAGTTGCAGTTTTGCTCCCTGACTCATGGGGCGGGATTCTGGGGCTAAGTCCCCACGCCCGCCAGGAAACGGCCGAGAATCACTCTGGACATTTTCCTCACAGGTCCGGGGTGATTCTCCATTTTCCAGGGGACTAGCAGAGCCCCAGTGTACGTCCCACTGCTCTAGCTGCCGGCGAGGCCCTTCTAGCCAGAACCCACGGCCGCACATGCGCACGGCGACCGCAAGAGGGTCCACGTGGCTCACCTCGGTGCGGGTGCCGACAACATGCCAGAGCCACAAGGGACCGCGCAGAGGAAGATAGGTCCCCTCCCAGATCGTGATAGCCCGCCGATCGGTGGCCGCCGATCACGGGCCTGGCCACTGCTGAGGGCCCCCTGGAGTCAGATACCCCCCCCCCCCCGCCCCCCACCAGGACCGTTACCGTGGCCGCGGGTCCCAGCTTCTGCTGGGTGGTACATGTAAACCAGTTCGGCCTGTCGACTGCGGAGAATCGCCGTGGGGGCCTGTTCCAACCACTAAGAGAATCGTGGAAGCGCCATCGCGCCGGATTTCCAGGGTGAACCGCTATTCTCCGCCCCCGCACCAGAATCGTACCCGGCACGGAGGGTCGGAGAATCCCGCCCATGGTTCCCATAACATCAAGATCCCAGCAAGGATGGAAGCTGCAGTACTGTCTGCACTAAAGGGGAACTCAAGTTGACGGAGGGGGTTTGCTCCTTGGGGCAAGTGGGTGAGGGGGTGGAGAGCTGACAACAATGTGCTGGTTCAGAACCTCGAGGTTCCCAGGTAGATGTTGATGGCTGAAAACAGAGTGGGTGGTACATCTATGATGGCAAGGCAAGAGTTTCTCAAATTTGTCTTCAGGATGATGGAGGGAAGCGCAATAGTTTTTGAGCGAGGGTGTGCAGACTTTGCTTTCATTACCTCGGTCAGTGCTGTAGTCCATTTTCTCATGGATGTATGAACAAGAGGAAAACCCCTCTGTGGTTTTCCAATATGGGTTTCAACATGGTGGGGACCCAGGGGTAGATTCATCCAATATACCACAGGGCTTTCCAATGGCTGAATTACTCTGGGCAGAAGGGACAGCGTCAAAGAATATGTTGACTAGATGGGTCACTATGGGCGCGATTCTCCGCTGCCCACGATGGGCCGGAGAATAGCGGGAGGGCCTTCCCGACAATTTTCACGGCCTCCCGCTATTCTCCCCCCCCCCTCCGGCCGCCCCCGACACGAATCGCTGCTCGCCGTTTTTAACGGCGAACAGCGATCCTCCGCAGGCCGATGGGCCGAATACCTGCTTTCAGCGTTCGTGAAAACGGCCGCAAAATGCCGTCCCGGACAACCATGGTACCGATTGGCACGGCCGCACCACGGCCGTGCCAAGGGTGGCATGGGCCTGCGATCGGTGGGCACCAATCGCGGGCAGCGGGTCCGATACCCGCACACTATTTGTTCTTCCGCCGCCCCACAGGATCAGTCCGCGGGACGGCTGAGGGGCATGTTGGCCCGCGCATGCGCGGGTTTGACACGTCTGCGTGATGACATCATCCGCGCATGCGCGGCTGACGTCATCGTGTGCGTCAGCCGTCGTGACGCTTGGCGCACGGACTTAGCGACGGTCGCTAAGGCCGCAATGCCGTGCTTCACGAGGCCCCGCTGCTAGCCCCGCCCAGGGGGGAGAATCGGGTCCCGGGAGGGGGTGCGGAGGCTGCCCGTTTCACGGCAGCCTTCACGACTCACCGCATTTGCGGAGAATCGCGCCCTATAGCTTTTCTACAGATCACCTCAGCCATACAAGGTGTTGACTCCAGGAAACACTTGCACTTCTACTAGCTATAGTCCAGCTGAGGTAGAAGCGGCGGAGCCATCAACACCTTGCCCGCCCCCACGGCAAGATTCGCCGTGCTTCTTGCTCGTGCATATCTGAAGAGCTGACCAGTGCGAGGTGTCGTGCCGTCACCAACCCACAGCGAAAATCTTTCAATTCACCGCCTGTCTCCCAATTTATTCCACCCAGCAGAGCTTTACTGTGGGTGGAACTGAGATATTAATTGGAATAATTAAATGCTTGATACTTTAAAGTATTTAAATCCTCAGCATTAACTTTCTTTAAACAAAAATAGAAGCTGTTGGAAGTGGACAGCTGGTCAGCCAGCATTTTGGACAGCAAAGTTTCATTATCAGCGGTCGACCGCCTTCATCAGAGCTGAAGGGGAAGGAAGGGGCCGTATTTGCAGCATTAAGTTGTCTGTACTCTTCCTTGATGCTGGCTGACATCTTCATTGTGTTCAGCATTTTCTATTTTTATTTCAGTTTTCTAACACTTACCTTTCTGACTACAAAAGCCACCCTAAATCGGTCTTGCAAGGATTATTAGTGTCAGATTTTTCTGATGTATGAATTACTCCAGCAGGCAGTGGAGTTGCCAATCACAACCCAGTAGCATAATTAACTCCGTTTATTTCTCTGAGGTAAAGTATGAGTTCCAGTGTTTTAATTTATCCCCTCATTTCTAAACCTTTAGTCCCAAGCCCAGAGCCACACTTTCAGACTAAACGCACGGAAAGGCAACCTAATCCTAGACTTGTGTCAAAACTGAGCTGCTCCCACTTGCTGCCTGAAGATGCAGCAGGACATCACAAAGTGACTCATTCTTCAAGCACCTTTGCCTCCCCAAAGAAAGGCAACTCAGCAAATCGGAGAGATCGGGCTGTTTTCTGAAATGATGCCTCCGCTAGTGCAAAACCCTTGGACTGATTTGGCTTCTTTTTTGCCCAAATCCTCTGCCGTTAAGAACAAGTATTCATAATTTAATATGAGCAATTTTATTATTCCAAAGCTGCATTCTCTCAATCTCTCTACTCATCACATTTCTCACAACATGCTGCACAGCTTGTTGTAAATGTTGTCAGCAAGGTCAAAGTTCCGATTAAACCCAAATCCTTTTTTGTTTGTACATGTCTTTTCTGCTGTTGCTGTGTGTTCTCAGGCAATACACTAATCTTAAATGACATGTCTGGTGTACGGCATCTTGGCAAAGATTTGTTGGGGGTGCAGGGGTGGTGTGCTGGTTTGTTGAGCAGGTCAAGGTTCACTTAAAATGGAAAGTTTGGATCATGTTGAACAGTGCTGAATTTTGTCCTATTTGAATTGTTATGAGAGGATATTACAGTTCTATTATTGAGTAACAAGTTGAAACTGGGCAGCACGGTAGCATTGTGGATAGCACAATTGCTTCACAGCTCTAGGGTTCCAGGTTCGATTCCCGGCTTGAGTCACTGTCTGTGCGGAGTCTGCACGTTCTCCTCGTCTGTGCGTGGGTTTCCTCCGGGTGCTCCGGTTTCCTCCCACAGTCCAAAGATATGCAGATTAGGTGGATTGGCCATGATAAATTGCCCTTAATGTCCAAAATTGCCCTTAGTGTTGGTTAGGGTTACTGGGTTATGGGGATAGGGTGTGGGCTTGGGTAGGGTGCTCTTTCCAAGAGCTGGTGCAGACTCGATGGGCCGAATGGCCTCCTTCTCACAGTAAATTCTTAAATCTAAAATTCTAAATGAGAAAATCTGAAAAATATAAAACAAATCGTATTTCCTTACGTTGGTTTTGGTAAACTCAAAAAACAACGTATGTTTGCCGAAAATTTAGCAAAACCTACCTTTGAGAAATTGTTAAGTTGGATGGAAGTGGTTTTTCTTTGAGGTGAGGAACTCAACTCTTCTCTCCACAAAGTCTGTCCACTGTCTACAAAGCACAAGTCAGGAGTCTGATGGAATACTTTCCACTTGTCTGGATGAGCGCAGCTCCAACAATACTCAAGACGCTCAACGCCATCCAGGACAAAGCAGCTCGCTTGAGTTGCAACCCATCACCATCTTTTAAAAAGAAAGAAATTTAGAGTACCTAATTCATTTTTTCCTATTAAGGGGCAATTTAGCGTGGCCAATCCACCTAGGCTGTACATCTTTGGGGTGTGGGGGCGAAACCTACACAAACACGGGGAGAATGTGCAAACTCCACACGGTCAGTGACCCAGAGCCGGGATCGAACCTGGGGCCTCAGCGCCATGAGGCAGCTGTGCTAACCACTGCGCCATTGTGCTGCCCTCCATCACCATCTTAAATATTCACTCCTTCTTCCACCAACGCACAGTGGCAGTAGTGTGCACCATCTAAAAGATGCACCACAGCAACTCACATTAATGACTGAGGAAGCCAGTGGTCGGAGTCAAACATTTGTTTTAACTATTTACAATACTCTGCCCATGGCAGTAACCATCCACAAGCACAGTCCCTGTGACTGACTGACTGGACCCTGCTCAGGTCGGGTTTTATGTTCTGTTCTAATGAGCCCCAGCTGCACCTACTTGGGAAGTTGGTACTCCACGAGCACATGAGGAGACCAACAATGGTTCCTCCATGGGGCTCATAGGGGCTATGACACCATCCCTGCACAAGTCCGAAAGTTCCCCCCTCTGCCATCATCAGTGGGGACCGTCTGCTCCGCTTTGCTCGAGGCTGAGCTTCGCTTGCGGCAATTCGGGGTTGGCCGGTGTATTACGGGGTTTCTTCGATGGCCTTTTTTTGGCTGACCTTCAGAGGGCTTTCGCCGGAACCTCAGTCCCGAACACGACATCGTCCGTTTGCACAGATGGCTCTGTGTCCATATCCGAGCCGGAGTTGTCTTCTTCCTGCTGGTCCGGGCGTTGGGTCCTGGCCGGTTGGGTCCCCTAGCTGAGGTGTAGCTCTTGACACAGTGGAGGCGTCAATGTGGCCAGTTGGGCAGCGTGTAATGTGGGCTCCTGCTTCTTGAAGGAGTTCCTGTGGCACTCTGGACTCTTCCCTGAATTTTATCTTTATAGGAGACCAGCCCCGTTCTCTCGAGCATGATTCCTGAGAGCCAGAGTGCCCTGTGCCCAAAGCTGCGGGTATAGACCATGTCCCCGAATGAAACTGCTACCTTGGTGTTCAATGGTCATGGTCTGTGCTTCCTGCTGTACCTCCACTTTCCCACCGAGGTTCGGGAAAGCCAGGCTCAACAGTTCCTAAGCCTGTGGCCCATCAGGAGTTTGGCTAGTGCTGCCCCCGTCTTCACATGTCACGTCGTTCTGTAGTTAAAATGGAAGCGTGCAAATCACATGTCTATGGAGCATATTTTCTGCTTCTTTATGGCTCTTTTGAACATCTGGACCTCCCTTTCTGTAAAACCGTTAAATGAAGGATGGTACGGGGCAGTTCTGATGTGCCGGATACTGTTCCGTTTTGTGCATGTGGCAAACTCCTCACTCGTGAAAGGCATCCCGTCGTCCATCACGAAGACCTCCGGGATCTCATGGGAATTCAACAAACACCTCAGCTTTTCGATGGTGGCTCTTGATATTGTTGAGGCCATTTTGTAAATTTCAAGTCATTTCGAGTGGGCATACACAACAATGAGGAACATGGACCCCTGCGAAGTCTGTGTGCAGTCGCACACATGGATGTCCTGGCCATTCCCAGGCGTGAAGGGAGACCGCCGGCAGGAGCCTTTGGTGTTCCTGACATGCCGAAAAACTGCGTATGACCGGCTCTATCTCTCCATTGATGCCAGACCACCAGACATATCTGCAAGTCAGCATCTTCGTCTTTGAGATGCCCAGGTGACCACTGTATAAATCCTTCAGGAGGGACTCCTGATCCTGGAGTGTGATGACCCATACGAGCTCCACGCAGTATAAACACTGTCCTTGGCTCCAGGTGTTTCTGGGTGTAGGCTGCTGGGGGGTATCTCCTGCAATCCGCCATTTAAAAGCATGTTTAGGATCCTGATGCATCCATGTTCGAACCTGAGCAGCCATCACTGGCAAAGCATCCATAAAATTGAAGGTCGCCACCTTTTTCTACCACTGGGGAGACGGGGAGTTCAGGGACAATAGTAGACAACTTAGGGCATCAGCGTGGGAAATCTGCGCATCTGGCGGTGTCGGAATACTCGTATGCAGCGAGCAGAGGTGCCGAATGCTCAATCCTGCCTAATGCGATGAGTGTAATCCCCGTGTCCTCCCTAAAGAGCCGAGTCACAATGGAGAAGTGATGCCAGTAGACATATTGGTGGAATTTCTTAACTCCAAACATCACCACCATGCCTTCTTTCTCTATTTGGGCATAATGTCGTTCCGCGCCCATCAAGGCCCTTGAAACAGAAGCATTGGGGCGCTCTGTGCTGTCATCCCATCTATGGGCCAGCACTGTCCTGATGCCATAGGGGAGACATCGCGTTAGGATTAGCGGCCAAGCTGGGCCATAATAAGTGAGGAACTGTGTGGACAATAGATGCTTCTTCTATCCTGGCAAATGCTTCATCCTGTAAGGCAACTCAAACCCACTTCTGGTCCTTCTTTAGCAGTATGTGGAGGAGTGCCAATAGGGTAGCCAAGTTGGAGATGAATTTCCCAGAATAATTCAGACCTACAAATGACTGGAGTTCAGTCCTGTTCCTCGGAATTGGGGCCCCTTTTATGTCCCAAACCTTTTCCTCGACAGGGTGTAGGCCACCCCTATCCACACTGTACCCCAAGTAAGTCACTGCTTTCGCTCTGAACACTCACTTGCTCCTCTTCAGCTGGGCAGCCACTTGGGAGAACCGAATGAGCACTTCCTGCAGGTTGTCCATGTGCTCCTCACTGGTGGCACCCGTAATGAAGACTGGCTGACAGACAAGTGACAGATCGTCGGGATAGATGGGTCTTTTTCTGAATGGCAAGATGTAACTAGTGGGTTGCCATAGGGTTTGGTCCTTGGGCCCCAGCTATTTACAATCTATATTAACGACTTGGACTCAGGGATAGCAGGTTCTACAGCCACATTTGCAGATGACATAAAAATAGTTGCAATGAGGAAATAAGACCTTACAATTGGCTATAGATAGGTTAGGAGAGTGGGCCAAAATGTGGCAGATAGAGTTTAACATGGTTAAGTGTGAAATCATTCATTTTGGTCGGAAAATTGGAAAGGTAATTTATTATCTAAATGGGGAGAGACTTTGGGGTGCTCCGTTGCTGAGAGATCTGGGTGTCCTCGTGAATGAATCACAGAAAATGAGCACACAGGTGCAGCAGATAATAAGGAAAGCAAATGGAATGTTGGCATTGATAGCAAAAAGAATTGAGTATAAAGGTAAGGAAGATTTGCTGCAACTACACAAAGCATTGGCAAGACCACACCTGGAGTATTATGCACAACTTTGGTCCCCTTACTGGAGGAAAGGTGAAGTGGCATTGGAGGCAGTTCAGAGGAAGTTCACTAGATTGATTCCAGAGATGAAGGTCTGGATTCTCCGATCCTGCGGCTATGTTCACAGGGTCCCTCTGGTCTTATGACCAGAAAGTCGGCGCCGCTCCCGCACCTATTCTCCGTACGGTGGGGGATCAGCAACCATGCAGTGTGAAGCCCTCGGCCACAGAATAGTCGGGTCCTTGGCCACTCATCTGCACGGCAGCGGCCTGTGGCGGCCACTCCACACAGCACGGCATGGCCGCGCGTGATCATGGCCTGTAAATTATTATTTAACCTCTGTAAGTCCCCTTGCGAACCCCCGGACCACCCCCACCAGTAACCCCAGCCTCCGGCGAAGCTCCCCCTGCCAGCGAAATGGCTCTCCCCTCCCCCCCCCCCCGCTCCCCTCCCACCCCCCAGCTATGATGGCGCTGGACACAGTCTACAGCCACCAAGCAAGGTCCCCGAATGGTGTGAGCTCACGAGAGCGACGTCGTTGGGGACTCGGCCCATAGGGGGTGGAGTAGCGGGGGAGGGCCTCATGTGACGTCCTGAGGCTGGCCATACAGCATGCGGCACATTCGATTTTGAGGGGGGAAACATCGTAAAAATGGAGCCGTCCCCAATTCCAGGGTAAAAGTGGATTCTCCAGCCGATCGCCGAACGCGATTTTGGTGTCGGCGATCGGAGAATCCTGCCCGAGGGGTTTGTCGCATGAGGAGAGATTGAACAGTTTAGGCCTATACTCTCTGGAGTTTAGAAGAATGAGGAGAGATCAAATCGAGGTATACAAGATGAATGAAATGAAATGAAAAATGAAATGAATGAAAATCGCTTTTTGTCACGAGTAGGTTTCAATGAAGTTACTGTGAAAAGCCCCTAGTCGCCACATTCCGGCGCCTGTCCGGGGAGGCTGATACGGAAATCGAGCCGTGCTGCTGGCCTGCTTTAAAAGCCAGCGATTTAGCCCAGTGAGCTGAATCAGCCCCTCAATGCTAATAGGTATGGATAAAGTCAACGTGGAGCAGATACTTCCTCTTGTGGGGCATTCTAAAATGAGAGGCTATAATTTTAGAATAAGAGGTAACAAATTTAAAACAGATTTAAGGAAACTACTTCTCCCAAAGGGTTGTGTATCTGTGGAAATCGCTACCTCAGAGTGCGGTGGATGCTGGGACAGTGAGTAAATTTAAGGAGTTAGACAGATTTTTAATTGGTAATGGGTTGAAGGGTTATGGAGAACAGACAGGTCAGTGGAGTTGAGGACAGGATGGGATCAGTTATGATCACATTGAGGGTGTTAGGCACGGGAGCCTAAATTTGCCAACACCGACTCCTAGATCATGTGTTCTAGGGAGGAGACGCTCTGGCTGATGTTGCAATCCAGCTCTTGGTCTGTAGCATTGTAGGTAACAGATGAGGAGCGTATCAGCCATGATAGAATGGCGGAGCAGACTCGATGGGCTGAATAGCCTACTTCTGCTCCTCTATCTTATGAACTTCTGAACTTATTTCAGAGAGGGACAGCTCCAACTCACTGTACTCTCTCTGCCATTCGCCTAAGGCAGTCAAAAAGTCAGTGACCAACTAAGCCGGAGACCGCACAACCATGTTGAACCTATACCATTGCATTATAACGGAAGGTTTAGGATCATAATTATCAGCCACTAGTGCAACCAGCCTAGAGTCAGACCCCCACCCTATCCCCTTAACCCAGTAACCCCACCTAACCTAACCTTTTGGACACTAAGGGGCAATTGATCATGGCCAATTCACCTAACCTGCACATCTTTGGACTGTGGGAGGAAATCGGAGCATCCGGAGGAAACGCACGCAGACATGGGAAGAAAGTGCAAACTCCACACAGACAGTCACCCAAGGCTGGAATTGGTCCCTGGAGCAAGCAGTGCTAAACACTGTGCCACCGTGCTGCCCTCATACGTCCTGCGTATTGGCTCCAATCTTCCAGGCCTGCGTTGAAGGCCTCTAGTATACCAAACAGCAGCGTATTCAAACTTTATATCTTCATGTTCCTGTATGGTAATCATCTGGGGTGGCAGTGCATTTCCACAAGCAAGTCCGGAGTCTCCTTTATCCATGTCGCCAGTTTAATGACCGAGAAAGCCAGCGGTAGGAAACTAAGATTTATTTTAAGTATTTACAATACTCTGCCCATGGCAGTAACCATCCACAATCACAGTCGCTGTTGGAACAACCAACTGCCTGGGCCCTACTTGGGCTGGCTTTTATGCTCTGTTCTAATGAGCTCCATCTGGGTGGTCCTCCACCCCTACCTGGGAAACTGGTATTCCAACAGCCGCCATGCAGCGATCGATAATGGTTCCCCGTGGGCCTCATCTGAGTTATGACACTCACCAAGGTTCCTTTGATGGCACCTTCCAAAACTGCACCTCTGCCACCTAGAAGAACAAGGGCAGAAGAGACATGGGAACACCACCACCTGTAAGTTCCCCTCCAAGATACACACCATCCCAACTTGGAACTATATGGTCTTTCCTTCGCTGTCGCTGAGATCAAAATTCTGGAACTTCTTTCCCAGCAGTACCATGAGTGTATCTACACTAAATGGACTGCAGTGGTTCAACAAGGAGGCTCAGCACCAGTACCACTTTCTCAAGGTCAGTCTGGGGGTCGGCAATACATGCTGGCCTTGCCAGTGTTGCCCACGTTCCACAAAATAATTTTTTCAAAGTGTGACGGTGATCTTCCAAGTGTTTTTCCCAATATTTCCAAACACTGCAAAGGAACAGAGCAAATGACAAATTACTTGGTGTTGTACTGTAAGAGTGAAGATAACTTCAATGTTTCAAAATAGTTCTGAATGAACAGTCAAGAGAATCATCATTAAGGAAATGTAAAGTTACAGAACGAGACTGAAGGTGTGTGGAAGTTCCAGTGTCAGGCAGATCCTCACCTCTGCTCCTCAGCTAGGATATTTGGACATTAAATTCTGGAAATACTCAGCAGATCAGACGGCATCTGTGGAGAGATATACAGAATTAAAGAGGCCGGATTTTACAATCCCGATGTGGGACCACATGGAGGTGGAAAGCAGCCAGGGTGAGGGTCCATAAATTCTACCCCAAACCTATTTCATGCTATTTTCAGAAGAGCGGGTAGGGAATGGGTCAGGAAGCTTGCATCCTGCTGCTTAGATGTTGCTGGTACAATTCTGGAAGTGGGCATTTCAGAACTACTGCAAATTTCATGGTGTCTTGGAAACCTTTCTAAAACACACCTGCAGAGTGGAGGTGTAAACTATGGATCAGAGGCAGAATTAATCGAAATGGTGAGTAAAAATAGTATTACCCCATTACAGCTCATGATCAAATGCAATTACCTGAGTTATGTGTATGTTTTCTGAAGTGCGCAATGTCAGTTCTGTGATTGAAACAGGCAAGTGACCATTACATAACGCAGGTGCCAGGTTGTTATTTCTGCCAATTGGGAAGTTGTCAAGAGAAAGAACAGCATTGCAAAGGTGGAAAAGTCTTGCGATACATCAGAATAGAGTGTCCATTGGATAAGGTGTGATTCTACATTATACAACATGGAAAGCCTAACCAGAGTGAGATGAATAGCTAATTGTTTGAACTTTCCCATGGCTTTCATTCATTCTTCAATGCAACAGCATTTGCATACCAGATCAGCTACGAGGTTTTCTGTTTAAAAGCTTTGACAGATGTTTGAGCTTTTGGCTGTCTTTAAAGATGCTAAATAATTCTGCCCTGCACGGTTTATATACATAGCTATATTGGGGAATATGAGCTTGTTTATTTTGACAGATTTATGAGATTTTAAAATAGTTCCAAATGTCATTTATGGGAATCGTGAGTTCAGTTTATAAAGTGAATCCTGTGTGAGCAGGTTGGGAGAGTGAGAGGGGATGGGGTGAAGGGGGTAGGGGTAAAGAGCATGAGGGGTGAAAGGGATGAGAGTGGTAAAGGGTGGTAAAGGGGATGACATGGGTGAAGGGAATGAGGGGGTTGAGGGGTTGGAGGAGTGAAGGAGGTGAGAGGAGGGTGGGCAGGGTTAAGGGTGAGGGGGGCTTTGCGTTGATCAGCAGAACTGGGCCAATGTCTCAGCGAATGGAGTCTTGGCAACAGCCCACCTTCATCTCTGCATCAGGCCTGCTGCCACTCCAGGCTGTTTCTGTCTCTCCGAAGATCAATATTCCTGACTCCAACTTCATGATGAAAATTTAGCTGAATATTTCCAGTTAATGACCTTTCATCAGAACTGGAAAGAGTTAGAGATGGAATGGGCTAAAAGCACATTCAGACACAGGGAAAGGGGGAGAGAAGGGGCAGAAAGAACAAAAGATATGTTTGTGGGAAAGTGCAGAATCAGCACCAAAAGCAACAAAAGAAGTTCTGCATTTTCCATTGATGCCTGTTTTTGACACATCTTCTGTTTCTTTCTTTGTTCCATTACCATTCCCTTTTGCTTTGCACCATCCTCCCTTTAATTAATTAATTTCCCCTACCTTCCAGCCTATCACAGCCCTTCCCCTTTCATTCATTCCTTCCCTCCCCACTTTCCCTGCCTCTGTGCAGGCTAAAACCCTTTTACATCTCTAACCTTTTTTGGCTCTGGCGATAGGTCATTGGTCTGAAACGCTAACTTTGTTTCTCTCTCCAGAGAGGCTGCCCGACCTGCTGAGTTCTTCTGGCACTTTTGTTTTTGATTTCAGATTTCCAGCATCTGCAGTATTTTGCTTTTGTATTAGGACTTTTGGAGTTAGGCTGAGTTGAACGTTTCAAAGGCAAGGTGGCCTGATGACGGGGTAGCCAGCTGCGTTACGACGGATTCCTGGGAGCAATGTCACATGGCCCTTTCCCTACCAACTGCCTCACTCCTGCCATTGGTCACCTGATACAAACATCCAGTTGGCCTCCCCCTAACCAGGGGTTCTCCTTTGCCTGATTGGATGCTACTTGACTGTCAGTCAAACAATCTTTTCTTCCCCCATCTTCAATATTTTTACAACTTATAAATGAAAGTGTTCAAATAAAATAACATGAAAAACACGCTTTTTCAAAACACCATTGATAAGTTTTCTCCAGGGCTGCTCAAAGCAGTAGCCAATGATTAATTTGTAATTTTTGGGGATTCCAGGACAATCTGGAACAGTTGGCAACTTCATTTCATAGTCATTTTGCTTTCAAAGTCACAACTCTACTCACGTTTGGTCCTCTTTCACCACAACATACGCTGCAGCTACTGTTGCGCTCAATCACACCTCCATCTTTGATAGTCTAGTCTTTCTCTGAAGCCATTACTCTGTCTCCTCTGGCTTTTCCTCCACTAGCGCCCTCGTCTCCACTCCCTTAAGTCAAGGGACACAGGTTTGAGTGGATATGGTGGGATCACTGGTTTAGCCATCCCCCTCCACATCTGGACCACATAAAGCCCTTTTGGGTCCTACTCTCATTTACCAGACCTGCTCACTATTCAAGGTCATCCTGGAATGTGAAATAACCTCCAGCTTCTTTTCACATGGCAAGCCAACTTCTGGGCTCCACCAATTCTGGCCTCATGGCCATCCTCAATTTTAATCACTCTACACCTGATTGGTTCCACCAGTTGCCTGGGCCCAACTGTGCTCTGAAATTCCCTCCATAAGCCTTTCTACCTCTCGACTTTGTTTTTCTCCTTTAAGATGCTCCTTAAAAATGACCTCTTTAACCAAGCCTTTAGTTATTTGATCTCATGTCTTCTCATGTAGCTCATGGTGTCAAATCATGTTTAGTAACATTTCTCTGAAGCACCTTGGGACCTATTACTATATATTATTATTATTATAAAAGTTCCAAAGTCATTTATTTTTGGCTTTGGAAAGGGTAGTAACAACATAACCTTGTCTTCAAGCTACCAATATGTACACCTTATTACGCTCAAAATGGGAATGATATTAGGGGCCTCACGGTAGCATGGTGGTTAGCATCGATGCTTCACAGCTCCAGGGTCCCAGGTTCGATTCCCGGCTGGGTCACTGTCTGTGTGGAGTCTGCACGTCCTCCGCGTGGGTTTCCTCCGGGTGCTCCGGTTTCCTCCCACAGTCCAAAGATGTGCGGGTTAGGCCATGGTGGATTGGCCATGCTAAATTGCCCGTAGTGTAAGGTTAATGGGGGGATTGTTGGGTTACGGGTATACGGGTTACGTGGGTTTAAGTAGGGTGATCATTGCTCGGCACAACATTGAGGGCCGAAGGGCCTGTTCTGTGCTGTACTGTTCTATGTTCTATATCATTGTAGCAGCAAATGGTCCCAGGTCAACAGGGGTTAGGTGCAGAATAGAGGTCTCTCCCACTCTTCCCCAGCAATGTGCTTTGGCCTATCCTTAATCAAAATGTGCTCCCGCACGAGCCTGATTTTTCCATCACTAATAACAATCTATCTCATCTCAGAGCCAGACATTTAATTTTAGTAATATTTCAAGGGCACAATTACCAAGATGTACAGCATCCTGGCTTCGCTATGTATCTCTGTTCCTTCATCGTCAATATGTCTGGATCCTGGAATTCCCTCCAGGGAGACAATCCCCTACCTTCTCAGGGCAGCTGGGGTTGGCGATGAAAGTGACCTTGCCTGGATTACCCATGATCCACAAGGAAAGTAAATGCCACGTGCATGCCCCCGACATGGGCAACATCTGCCAATGGAAGTTAGGGGAGGAAACTGTGCACACAAAGCCCACAATTTTCAATCCATTGCAGCTAACACTCAGAAAAATGGCTTACCGCACATAATTTCTCAACATACAATACTGGTGACTGGGAGGCCCAGGAAAATATAGTTTTCAGCTGTTCATGCAAGTGGTGAGGTTTGAGGGGTGTGGGTGGGGTGTGGGGAGAGAGGCTTTTCTTTGGAGCGGGTTGGGAATCCCTGTCTGCTGCCAAAACATATTAGAAAATTTATTAATAAATACACTATTGTTTCATTTTCAAGCTGGCAGAAATAAGAGACTTTCAGCCCATCTGCCTTAACTGGATTTGCGCCTCGGCTCAATGTATATACAGGCAATATTCTAATCCAGTGCATCATCCAATCCCCTAGCTACACAATCAAAATATGAATGTACTAATTTCATCTTGTATTTGAAGTTCTAACACAGTTAATGGTTAAAGTAATATTTTTTCACTGTCCCCACATCTGCAAAGGTCATTGCTTGCAGAAACCTCAACACTAAAGTCACGGTTATTTCATCATTAAATTGGTATTTTGGCATTAACAATGCTTATATGTAACATGTTTCTAATTCCAACTTACTAATGCAATTCAATACAATTGTTTTAATCAAGATGTGACAGTCGTTTTGGAAAATAAAACACCACAGAGCTTTCTGTTGAAACTTTGAAGGCTTCTTAAAGCAGCAATACAACTTTGCAACCAACCATGAAAATATTCAAATTGTTTCAGAATATAATAACACAATTTCTTTGTTTTAAAAGTGACATTACCTTTGAAAAATATAATTAAATTCAGAATAACAACTTACCAGACCAATGAGAACAGACACAGGAACATACAGAATCAAAGATCGTTGTGGTATTTTAAGCCTGTTCCCAAAGACCTTCAAATATCATGCACCATTCAGCTGAATTGCTTCCCTTATTAAATTGTTGTTATAGAACCATAAAAGGGGTTCCAGCACAGAAGGAAGCTATTTGGCCATTGTGTCCATGCTGGTTCTCTGCATGAGCAACTCAGCTAGTCCCACTCTCCCATCTTCCTGTTAGCCCTTCAAATCATTGCTCTTTAGAAAATGATCCAATTCCATTTTGAATGTCATGGTTGAATGTGCGTCCACCACACCCATTGCATTCCAAATCCTAACCATGCTTTGCATGCAAAGGATTTTCCACATGTCATCTCTGGTTGTTTTGCAGATCACAATAAACCAATGTCGTCCAGTTCTCGGCCCTTAATTTTAATTTTGATTTAATTCTGTTCACCTCTCACAAATATTGCAAACTGTCAAGGCTCCCATGGTCAGAGTCAGTGTAGGAAACTGTGACAGAGTCCAGAGCCGCTCCAATAGTTTTTCCAGGCCCAGATGATGTCTAAGATATAAACCCCAATTTAAATGTTGGGTTGCGGCCAGGCCGATAGGGGCTGAGCGTGTTGTCAAACTGCCCAACCCTTTGGTGATGCGAGGCCTGAGAGATTTTAATGCCCAGGCTGAATCAACATAGGACCAGTCAGCTTCCTGTCTAGAGCCAAAAGCCTAGTAATTATAGCGTTTTAAAAATTAATCTGCAATTTTCCGTTTTAACTAAAGTGCAGTACCCATCGGAAAATTAATCTCTATAATTTGCCCTCATGGCCTTGTCTCAGGTTTTCTGTCAAGTCCAAATACTCTCAATAAACATGTGTCAACCATTTCATTTTTGACCATGCAGAATGTACCAGGGCACACTGAAAACCGGTCACGCTAAGAAACCGTGGGCCACTTGAAGATTTAAAGGAAAAAAACTTGTCACGTAACCCGGATTTGCAGTTGCTTCGGAAAATTAGACTAGGCACAGCAAACAGACAAACCAAATAAAAAAGAGATAATGTCTCTTTAAAGATGTTTCGGTGTACTCAGCACTCAGCTCTTCACTAACATTCCCATAGGGGGCTATAATAATGATGGTGACACATGAGCTTATTTGACAGCTGTCAACATAGTCCGTGGTGCATACACAATTGTGGAAGATCTCTCTGCCACCCTATTGTGTTTTTATGTTGTACGTCAGCACCACCTGCTGTTTTACGCTATTACTTCACTGTGGTCAGAGTGTGGCTTTAACAATATCTTCGGTATTTCATCCATGAGATTAAAAAATATTCAGTGGACACTTAAAATCAATATTACTCAGGGAGGATTTAAATGGCATTGGGCAGGAGTTTATTCTACATGAGTGAAATGGATGGTCAAGTAGCATAAAGATAAATGGAGCTAAAATTTCAGTGAAGCGTTTTAATATTCAAAGTGCCATGCAGCGCAAGCAAGTTTTCATCTGACTTCGCTGACATTTATACATAAATCCTTTTTGATCAGCTCTATTTTACTTAAAAACACCAGCCCTGCAATAACTCGAGAAATAACTTTAAATATTTCCTGGTGGGGTGGAGTTTCATCTTCACTGTCTGGGTATTCAGCATTCCCCAGTTAAAGATGTAGCCATCTCAGATGGTCACCTGCACCTGGGAAATATGGCTAATCCAGGACTCAGACACACTCAGAGCTTGTGTGTGTATTTGCAACCCAGATAGCTAGACGTGATCGAAACCCCCGCTCGTTTGCATTCTAATGGCCCATTTCCCCAGAACAAAAGGACTATACTCAGGTAACCGATACAGATGCAGACTAACTGGCACCACTCCCTTTGCTAAGAAAGCCCAAACAGCCAAGGTCAATGACCGCTCAGGACACGCCCAGCCATCAAGGCACCCGCCCCTTTATTGGCCAAAATCGAAGGCAGTGATCGAAGGCTGTCGAATTATTGGGTCCAAAGCTAAGGACCGTCCCAAAGGTGACCATCTGAGATGGCCTACGAACCGGAGGAAGTTAAGCTTATAGTCTTGAGCCTTGACCTGTCCGTTAGCTCAGCTAAAGCAAAATCTAACGAGTTTACCTTGTATCCCTGTTAGTACGCATACAAGTTAATACACATTTCCGAATCTTGGTGGTTTGATTGATACGGGCCTTACACTTGTTGTTTCTTTCACTTTCCCTCAATTGGATTTCTAATGCAAAGTTTTGTGGGTTCTCTCGGAGTGACAAAATCACTTCTAAGTCGAGTCCCGTCAGATGTCGGCAATAATGTTGCCAATCGGCACCGGAGACACCAATAATGTTGTAGGGGTACAGGCAAATTACTTCACAATGCTGGACATTAGCAATGGCTTCTGGTCCATTCCCTTGGATAAGGCCTGCCAATACAAGTTTGTGTTCCCATTTCAAGGGCAGCAGTATACGTGACAGCCTCCCGCAAAGTTTCCACAACTCCCCCTCCATTTTTCACTGACATTTGGCCAACGGACTTTCCAAATTTTCCCACCCGAATGCCTTATTCAGTATGTGGACGACACAGAAGCAGATAAAAGGCTTGTGTAAATTACGACCCGCAGACGCCATACATAATGAAGTTTGGGTTTTAAAGCGACTCTCCAGAGCTTGGGAACAATCCATAGGAAGGCAGATCAGGAAAAGGCAGAGGGAAATATGCACCCAGCCAGGACTAATCAGGACCCAGAAGGGGTAAATGAGGGCAGACATGAAGGACAGCCCCCCAGAGTACAGGCACCACGAGGTTACTATAATTGTGGACACATGGGACATTACGCCCGGAATGCAGACAAAACCCCCGAACCAGCAACGGCACCAGCAATATGAACGCCCCACCTCGGAACAATGTTAGGACCATACATAGCATTAGCGCCCAAACAAATAATGCAGTAATCAACACCACAGATTGACGGTGTTCGGACTCCCCAACTTCGGTCTGAGACACACTCTGGGACAAATCAGGCAGACCAGTAGTCACAGGCACAGTCCGGGGACATCCAGTAGAGTTCCTTTGGGACACAGGAG
The DNA here is from genome assembly GCF_902713615.1 of Scyliorhinus canicula. NCBI lineage: Eukaryota > Metazoa > Chordata > Chondrichthyes > Carcharhiniformes > Scyliorhinidae > Scyliorhinus > Scyliorhinus canicula. The sequence goes on along the minus strand of NC_052161.1, from coordinate 27,195,002 downwards.
GTTTCCGCACCACTTCAAACTCTTCCACAATGTTTCAGCGTGACAAATGGCCCACCACAGACACCATCACCCTTAATGGATTTACCGGACATGTACAGCAGGGATACATTACAGACCCCGTAGATATTCAGATAGGAACCATAAACACCAGACACCCCATTGTTTTAGATGACTTGCCCCAAATAGCTGAGCACATTCGAGGAATCAACTTTATGAGCTCCCACAACCTTTCCTTTGACCCCGTGAACAGGTGTGTATGGAAAATGGCTAAAACAGCAAGAGCCCCCGCTACGCTCACCGTAGGGGGCTCCGAACATAGGATTTGCTGAGTACGAGGCTATTGGTTTGATCCGCAAACAATTGGTACAGACCAGACAATTAGAGAGGTCCTCAGAAAACATAAAGCAGCCTTCGCCCAACACAAACACGATTGTGGGAAGATCCCAGGCATGCTCACAATTTCAGGTCCCGATCTCAAGCCTCAGAAGCAATACGGTTTCTCACAGCAAGCCGAGAGTGAGATCTCAAAAGTCATCAATAGCTTTCTAGATCAAGGAATAATTTGGCCCGTATCCTCAACAAACAATGCCCCAATTTGGCATGTAAAGAAACCCGATGGTTCATGGAGATTAACAATTGACTACCGAGAACTTAAAAAAGTCACCCGTTCAGCAGCCCCCACCGTTGCCATGTGTCTCGAGACCATGCTCAAGCAGGGGGTACAGGAAAATTACTTCACAATGCTGGACATAGCAATGGCTTCTGGTCCATTCCCTTGGATAGGCCTGTCAATACAAGTTTGTGTTCACATTTCAAGGGCAGCAGTATACATGGACATGCCTCCCGCAAGGTTTCCACAACTCCCCCTCCATTTTTCACCGACATTTGGCCAACGGACTTTCCAAATTTTCCCGCCCGAATGCCTTATTCAGTATGTGGACTGCTTACTCCTACAGACGGACACAATGGAAGAGCATGTTAAGCTTCTTTTAGAATTGCTAGGTCTCTTACAATCAATTAGATGCAAGGCTAACCCGATAAAAGCCCAGATCCGAAAAGAAAAGGCCTCTATTTAGGCACCATTATCACCCACGGGAAGAGAGAGATTGAACACAAATGAATTGAGTCAATAGTTAAATTGCCCCTGCCCCACAATGTCACTGCAGTCCAGTCATTCTTACGATTAGTCGGATATTGTAGGAACCATGGGCGGTATTCTCCACCCCCGCCGGGTGGGAGAATCGCAGGGGCGGCGCGTGAATTGCGCCACGCTGCCCGACCCCCGCACGCGATTCTCCCACCCCCCTTGAAACCAGCGCTGTGCGGATTGCGCCGGGCTGGTCGGAGAATCACCGCAAACGGCGAGTGGCGATTCTCCGCCCCAGATGGGCCGAGCGGCCGTGCCTAAACGACCTAGTCCCGCCGGCGCCATCCACACCTGGTTGCTGCTGGTGGGTACTTGTCGCGAAGGCTTGGGGGTGGGGAGGCTCCGTTCCGGGGGGGGCCTCCGGAGTGGCCTGGTACGTGATCAGGACCAACCAATCGGCGGGCTCTCCTCTCTGCTGGCGGGCCTCCTTTCTTCTGTTGGCCAGCCTGGATCCATCCGCCGTGTTTGTGCGGGGCGGCCTGGGGGAGGAAGGCCACTGTGCATGTGCTAGTTCCCACCGGCCCAACTGCGCATGCACGGGACCCAAGGCACCACGTCTTTTACGTGGTGCCAGGTCTCTGACGCCATGCCGAGGCCCCGGCCCCCGTAAATCGCGCAATACCCCTGTTAGCCCCACGGAGGGGGGAGAATAGGGGTTTGGGAACGGAGGCCGATGCCGGAGTAAATCACTCCGGTTGTTACTGTGGCGTCGGCACTTAGACTCCCGTTGGGAGAATCCCGCCCCATATAGATGGTTTTGCCACAAAAGCAGCCCATTCTCAGAGCTCTTAAAAAAGAACACCCCATGGTAATGGCTTCCTCCGTACACGGACGCCATCGATGAATTAAAACAAGCCGTAGGCACAGCCATCACTTTGCAAGTTCCAGACCCACACTCTCCCTATGCCATAGAAGTAGCAACCACCGACCGAACCCTATCACCAGCACTCCTGCAGGAAAGACATGACCGCTTAGGACCCGTAGCCTATGTCTCACGAATTTTGGATCCCGTAGAGCAAGGATTTTCAGCCTGCGAACGGCACTTGCTCACAGTCTTTTGGGCAGTGCAGCATTTTTCACATATCACAGGCCTTAACCCAGTAACGATTTTAACCGAGCACACCCCAACGCAGCTATTGTTAGATAGTAGGTTTAAGGACGGTTCAGTCAGCCAGATTAGAGCAGCTCGCTGGACACTGTTATTACAAGGAAGGGACATATGTAATGCAGCACCCAGATTCCTTACCCCGACCCCAGCGGACATACATTCGGACAGTTTATATGTCTGCAATAGTTTGATAGAATTCCTGCCCCTGTGGGAATCTCGAGGAATCATATCCGCTGATGGTAAACCCCTACCCTCAGCCCCATTGTTGAAGCATATCCTTAAGACAGCCTCAGACCGCACATATGGCATAATCAAAGTGAGAAGCCATCATCGTTCCTCCCCACCCGGTAACGTAAAGGCAGACGCCTTAGCCAAGTCAGGGACATGCCACAGACACTTTTGGAAAGTGAACCGATACACGCAGTCCAGTTTGCACCGACCAATTTCGAAGATCTATCCCAGGCCCAAAAGGCTGACGACACTTTTAAGCAAGTTTTAGACGGTAACTTCCCAGCCCCCTACGACAAATTCAAGGACTCACTGACGGTACAAGACGGTATAGTTTTGAAAAATGGAATTTATGTGGTCCCCACCCAGGACAGAAAACAGATAATTTGCCTGGTTCATGATGGACAAGGACATCAGGGACAATACCATTGCCCATTTAAGATCTTTGTACTGGTGCCCGATTTAAAAGCAGACGTCACGCGTTATGTTGAGAATTGTTTAATCTGTGCACAGAACAATCCTGAAAGGTATTCCAAGAAATGACAATTGAGACACACCCGACCTGTTAATGGCGCATGGACAAATTTACAGCTCAACTACATTTGTCCCCTTCCCCTCCCCTGCAGAAATGGTTTTAAATATGTATTAGTAGTAATCAACACCTTTACAAAATTGGTAGAAGCATTTCCCTCCCGGACGAACACAGTGAAAGCCACAGCTAAGATTTTGACCCAACAGATATTTACACACTGGGGTCTTCCCCGCAGCATTGAGTCAGACAAAGGTTCCCATTTCACCGGCACAGTCATGTAAAATGTCCGAACGATTTTTGGAATCAAGCAAAAATTTCACCTAACGTATCACTCCCAATCCAGCGGCATTGTTAAACGAATGAATCGCACTTTGAAAGCGACCATTAGAAAAATGGTGCAACAGCATAACACCACATGGGACGCAGTACTCCCATTCATCCTTATGTTTATTAGGAACAGAGTATCCACAGGTTTCACCCCCCCCCCACACTCTCATGACCGGATGGTCCATGAAAGGAACTGAATATTTATTAGGTCTCAATTTGACAAACCCCACAGTCAGCGCCAACCCCCATGAAAAAGCAGTCTAACAAGTCACGGAAAATATTAAAGCAGCAGAGCTCGCTGCAGCTGTCCGACTAGGCGCTAGGAAAAAGCAGAGTAAGGCCTGCTTTGATCAAACAGTCCACCCCGTAGAGTATACAGTCAGTCAGCAAGTGTAGGTTTCCCTGTACAATCCCAGTTCATTCCTCTCCTCTAAATTTGCAGGACCCTACTCCATTTTGGACAAAGTGAGCCCCTCTGTGTACAAGATAACGTACCCCAATGGTAAATCTGGTTGGTTCCACATCAACCAGCTCAAAGTCTATGGAACCCAATGCAGCCACTGCCACCACATCTCCCTGGCAATAGCAGATGATTCCGCCCCGCCCATCGACAACCTAGTCCAACCCTCCCCCAGCCATGACAGCACGTCCACGCCCACAGACCCGACCTTGTCTCTGCCCACAAGTTCAACTTTCCGCCTTGAGCTTGATTCAGACGATAGCGCCAGCCTCCCCAAATTGATCACGACCACTGATCACTGGTACAACCTCCCCGGCTCCAGTTACTCCAGCCCCTGGAACCACGGCCAGGACATGTTTTGCCCCCCAATATCCCCTTCCACAGCCAGAGCCACCGCCACCACCCGGCCATGGCACAAAAACGGCAGATACGTGTCTGGCAACCGGGAGGTGGTTGCGATTCCGAGTCTGACTCCTGTTACGGTAACCCTTTTACAACGCTTTTCAATACAGAACCCTGAGGTGTCCAAGTGATGAGAAAAAGAAACTGCATGAGATTTACGGTGTCCTATTTACTGATGGAACCTGCCCGCCTTCGTTCCTTCTTTCTTTCTTATTGCTAAATGGTTTTAATTAATGTCGGCCTGACACCCAATTTCTTGATACAGTCATAGTTACTCTTCCGACGCCATTTACTGACCAATGGCCGTTAAAGGAATAATTGTTTGATCTCACATGTGTTACAAATTATTTCCGCTCATTTAGGTCACCCAGGGAGGGAATAACGTCACTAATCCCCGCCCTGCCTGAGGACCCCAAATGTATCTGGTCAGCTAAGCTCGGGTAGTGGAGAAACGGCACTGATCACCGCCCTACCCAGGAATCCCACTCATTCTTGCCCTGCCACCGCCCACACGGACCTTATATTCCCGTCACTTCGAGTACTCTGGAATGGTTCCCTACACTTTGCACTGTCTTTGGCAGGTCTTAGTTTTCCCTTCATTGCTCTTATCGTGGTTTAAAGAATGCCGTTTGCCACAGTCTGTACACTCAACTCTTTACCTTCCGCAACGCTCTGGTCGTTCCCCACCTGCTATTTACATGTTTGACACACTTGGTTGCCACATATATGCTGCTATATGCAAACCACCTAGGATGAAGAAACTTTATAAAACCAGCCGCCCTAAACTTCGGCTAGTTAAGATAAGCCTCAACCTCCCAGGGTTGTGATTTAGGAAAGACTGGTAAAAGAAATTGTCCACCCACTGCAAGCATTGACCACAAGCTGCGAGAATCTCTGTGCTTCAAAGATTTGCATTTCCTGTCTCTTCAAAATGGTATTTCAAAAAAAAAATGAGGTGACAATTGTAATGGGTATTGAAGTTAAGGAGAGAAAGACAAACAAAATGAGATGTTAACCAACGATAATAACTGATATTATTCTTGCACCCCCAGGATTATATGAAGAATGAAGACCAGAAGACAAGATGAAGACAGGAGTCATGACCTCCATTACGATCATCGCTGGACTCCTACACCTGCGCGCATTACAACCCTCTGTACCCTACACCACACCAGCCCCGAACATGGCCACACAACATGATAAGCCTAGCCCGGACACCACACCACACATAGAGATAAACACTGATACCCCCACTTGGTGCAAAAACATTGTTAAATAGTATTCCCTTTCCTATACAGTAGAGGCCCTTCTGGTGATAGCGATAATCTGCAGTGTCATCCAGAAACTTAGACTCCACAAATGACGAAAAAGAGCCTCCCGCTCCCTGATATATACACTCCAAGCTCCCTTCTTCAGAATTCACCCAACCCAACAAACAATGTAACCACCGACAACAATAAAGATTGTACACCTCTGTAACGTTGATAAGTTAAGTAGAAATGCGATGCTGCCGTTGGTTTAAAAATTTTGTATTGTACTTAAATTCCTTTTTATATTTGCCAGCAGCTTGAGAGTAGCTTAGATAGTGAGAGTTAGATATTCCCTTGTGCGAATAAGTTAAATGTGCAATAGTTGAATGTTTTATAGTGACCCCTTAGAGATTATGAGTGTATGATGTGTTAGAACATAGAACAGTACAGCACAGAACAGGCCCTTCGGCCCTCGATGTTGTGCCGAGCAATGATCACCCTACTTAAACCCACGTAACCCGTATACCCGTAACCCAACAATCCCCCCATTAACCTTACACTACGGGCAATTTAGCATGGCCAATCCACCTAACCCGCACATCTTTGGACTGTGGGAGGAAACCGGAGCACCCGGAGGAAACCCACGCACACACGGGGAGGACGTGCAGACTCCACACAGACAGTGACCCAGCCGGGAATCGAACCTGGGACCCTGGAGCTGTGAAGCATTGATGCTAACCACCATGCTACCGTGAAACTTAGGTAAATGCTCCAAAACATAGTACAGAGAAGTGTAGAACCTGTCCTTGACCAAGGGTAACCGGCACACCAAAGACGGATGAGGGATCAACTGTGATCCACCACGCTTCGCGTTCAGGATCAAGAGGATGGAATGTAGCCATCTCAGATGGCCACCTGCAAAGGATCATGGGAATTATGGCCAATCCAGGACTCAGACACACTCAGAGCTTGTGTGTGTATTTGCAACCCAGATAGCTAGACGCGATCGAAACCCCCAGCTCGTTTGCATTGTATTGGCCCATTTCCCCCAGAACAAAAGGACTGTACTCAGGTAACCGATACAGATGCAGACTAACCGCGCCACTCTCTTTGCTAAGAAAGCCCAAACAGCCAAGGTCAATGGCCGTTCAGGACACGCCCAGCCATTAAGGCACCCGCTCCTTTATTGGCCAAAATCGAAGGCAGTGAACGAAGGCTGTCGAATTATTGGGTCCAAGTTAAGGTCCGCCCCAAAGAGCGTGAAATCCCAGAGGGATAAAAAGAGACACAGCCATGTGTTCGGTCTCTCTTGGCCCTGGCATACGCCTAAAACCAAGTGTAGCATTACGACCAGAAGACAAGTTCAAGACCAACGATCGCTACCAGACGGATGAGCCCAGCAGAAACAAAGCCACTTCTTCCACCCAGCCACGCAAGATCCGAACAAAGGCCTTGTTCATCTGCAAAGAGCAGGTTGTCCTGAAGTTAAGTATAGGTTATTGTAGTTGTTAGGTGTAGTTTAGCTTGTTGTGTTTTATGTTGCATGTCAAAGTAATCCTTGTGTAAGTAAACTATCTTTGAACTTGAACTGACTAACTGGTTGTTTGGTCTTTGATCGATATCCGGTAAAGCCTTGTGGTGGTATCATTTGGTACCTGGAGACTCGGAAAAGCAATATTATCATTAATAACTGCCAGATCTAGTTAATTTGGCAACATTCTTGAACATGAAATGAAAAATGAAAATTGCTTATTGTCACGAGTAGGCTTCAATAAAGTTACTGTGAAAAGCCCCTAGTCGCCACATTCCGGCGCCTGTCCAGGGAGGCTGGTACGGGAATTGAACCGTGCTGCTGGCCTGCTTGGTCTGCTTTATAAGCCAGCGATTTAGCCGAGTGAGCTAAACCAGCCCCTATTGGTGCTGATTGGTGGGATAGTATTCCACTCATTAAAAAGAGCATCATTATTGGCGTCTCCGGTGCCGATTGGCAACAAAGGGAATTCTAGCAGGCTAGATTGAATGTTCTTACAGAACTAAAAAAAAATTGTCATGGGATATGGGATATGAGAATAGTCTTAAACAGTGGGCGGGTTTCTTCGGAGAATCCCCCTTTGTGCCAAAATTGGGGCCGGCGCCACTTTTGCGATGCTCCACCTCCTCGAGAATGGTGTCTGCAAACAGGACGGCGTACACCATCGGGACGGCCTTAGGACGCCACCAGAGGCCCACCCCCGATGCTCCGCCCGCGATTGGCAGAGCTCCCGATGGCGTCGAATACCTATCCTTGATTTTTTTTGTGAACCCGGCATGGCGGCTGCGGACTGAGTCCAGCGCCGCTAGAGTCGCCGGAGGGGGGGGGGGGGGAGCCATTCTGCTGGCAATTCCTTTGACACGGGCTGGGGGCACTGCTAGGGGTTGGTCCGGGGGTGGTGAGGGGGGTTACTGGGGGACAGTATGCAGTATGTGGCAGGCCGGGTCCACTTGTGGCCGGCGCCATGTTGCTACTGCAGAACGGCGCCGTACGCATGCGCAGCCACGGACCCGGCAATTCTCTGGCTGTATCCGCTGGCAAAACAGGGCACTTTACGCTGGGTTGCTGCTACCCCCCCCCCCCCCACCAGACGGAGAATTAGTGCAGCTTTTGCGCTATTTTTTCTGCCGTAAAACGCCACTGTTTCCACGCCAGCATCAGCATTTAGTCTTCAAATCGGAGAATCCAGCCCAGTGTATTTCAAATTGTTTTACCGCGACCCGTTTTTACTAACTGACCTACCTTCAGAAACCATGCTGGCTGCCATTCATGATCCATGGCGACCGACCTTTACGACCCACACCAGCTGACTTCGCGACCCATGCTGGCTGAACTTGGCGACACGCCATTATTTCTTACCTTTAATGCGACAGATGAGCTTGGTCCTCATGATCTCACTTGCTTTGTCAATCAATATTACATTTCCGCTGAGGACTTTAGCTGACGATTTATGTTCTTGCTGCATCCTTTGAAAAAATAAAGAGTTTCTTGAACTCACCATCCTCAAAATTCTGAGGGTTTTAAACATTAATTTACTAGTACTTCCTTGCCTATAACACACATGGGCTTTGCATCCTGATTTGCTTTGGCACAATTAACAAAGCCACACCTCAAGAAATCATTTTTATACTGCTTTGTTCCCGATTTCAGTTTTTTATTTGTTGGATGTTCACCAGAGGCTCTGGACTTCTGCATTCAGCTCAGCACTGCTTTTGTCTGCCGTGGACTCTCCTGTGAAGCTCTCTCCAGCAGATGCAGTTGTGAGAACCTGGCCTGTTTGTGTCTCTGGCCCATTCTCCCTTATTGCAAATGGACCCATCTTCAGTTTGTCACACAGCTTGCTTGCTGGCAGCTACAAAATGGAGGAATCACTCCTTCATGAGTTCGCGCCCAGATCATGGACGTAGAGGGCGCGTGATATCAGTGTACGTGCCGAACGGGTGACCTGCAATCTTACACCGCTTCTGGAGGGAAGACTCCATTGTTTGTATTTAGAGGCTGGACGCGGCCGGCATTCTAAACTTAAAAGCCAGTCATGGCCGACATTCTGAAAAGCCAGTCGCGGCCGTTGGGGGCTTCTCCCGTGATTGAGAATGCCGATTAGGCAGATTCTGTTGCTGGCCCACAACATTTCTGCCAAATCTTCCTGTGCTCTATCCTGACAATACTTAATGTCAATCCATTAACAATGATCTCAATTTGTCCACTGTCTTGTTTGTTGGTCTGAGTCTGCTCTATGCGTAACATGACATGCTCCCTCGAACTGAGTAGTAAATTAAATGCTAGCACTTTTTTTTATTCCTGAGGCCTCACAGGATTTTTTTGTATATTGGTGTGCATATTGTGTAAGATTGTCAACCAAATGTTTCTTATGAATTCAAATATACCCAGCACAGCACGGTGGTGCAGTGGTTAGCACTGCTGCCTCATGGCACCAAGGTCCCAAGGTTCAATCCTGGCTCTGGGTCACGTTTCGTGAGGAGTTTGCACATTCTACCCTTGATTGCGTGGGTTTCACCCCCACAACCCAAAGATGTGCAGGGTGGGTGGATTGGCCACACTAAATTGCCCCTTAATTGGAAAACAATAATTGGGTACTCTAAATTTTAAAAAATAATGAATAAATTCAAATATGCTTTATTTATTGGAAAAATATTGGGAATATTCTGCTAGAAGCAGAATTATCTCTGTCAGGATCTATTGGTATCATAGGAATGAATGACAAGAAAAATCAAAATAGTTTGAGAAAATAGAAAAGGTTAAGACAGAAATTAGTGAAAATGTAGTTTAGCAAAGCGAGATGAAATCTTGGGAGAGTTGGAATATTCAAAAAGATTTGGGTGTCATTTCGCTCAGTTGGCTGGATGAATAGTTCGTAATGTGGAGCGATGCTAACAGCATGGGTTCAATTCCCGTACTGGCTGAGGTCATTATTGAAGGCCCCGCCTTCTCAACCTCATCCCTCACCTGAGGTGTGGTGACTCTCAAGTTATCACCACTGTGATGAATGCAGGATTTTAGATATGTTGGATCCTATGTATTTGGTGAAGTAAGGGTTAAAAGCTTGGGTTAGAGTATGTTTGACTGCTGCTGTCATGTTTTTAATAGAATCTTGGTTTGAAAGACAACAAAGCTTTTCGGAGTCAGAGGTGCAATTAGGCAAGGTAAAAAGCATGGGCTAATGCAATTTGTTTTGATGTAGGGAATTCCCTGGGGAGTTAATCAGTTTTCAGCTTGGAGAGATAATGTCATTTCTGGGAGGAGCCAAGGCATAAGGCTGTTTGAGAAAGCATTTTCAGTTCAGTTCTGATCTGGCTGAAGCAGAGACCAAGTAAGGCAGTTTGTTCTCACTATAGGTTAGTTAAAAGACAGTAACTGTATTTAAAGCAGGGCAGACTTGTCTGAGGATAAAGTGGGGGAGGGGCTGCTGAAATAAGCCAGTTGAAACAGCTGTTGAAGACATCCAGCCAGAGTGCCTGCAGGGGTTCACACCAGAGTTAGATCTATTCTGTAAAGTAGTGTCAAATGATCTATTTCCCAAAGAACAACTATGTAAAACAAGTTTTCTTTTGTGCCATTGGTATTTAGGGTGGATTGAGAGATGGGATGGTTTATTTTCTTGTTAAGTGGGAATAAAGAGATCAATTGAGGGTCGTGTCTTCACTGTGTTGAGTCGTCTGGTTAATGGGTAATTGTAAGCTATCTTCGGGTGTGATATTTGAATATTGTGTCGGTGACAAATTTGTTTTTTAATGTACCCTTTCCCTGGAGCGAGGTATCCTTCCCCCGCAGCCTTACAAAATCAAAATAAAATGTTTGGGTTTCTGCCCAGTATTCTAGCCACTGTTGAGGTCTGGTCCAGGATTGTAATATCACCAGTTAGCTCTCTGTCAAAAAGGGAGAGATGCCTATGGTCCTCCAGGACTATGGCGACTTCCATTCAAAAGAATTGTAAGGCGTAGAATTTATGGGAAAGTTTCAGTGAAACGTGGGTGAATGGAAAATTTGAAGCCACTGAATCACTTGCCTGTTCTTGACGTGGCCTGTCAGGTTTCCCCAAATCACCGTAATCTTCATTGTATTTCCATAACATGAGCACACCTCCCCCACCAAAGTAGGTCCCATAAAAAAGTAGTACTCACCCAATAGACAAGCAGTGTTTATAAAGACAAACTGCCTCTCCGGCAAAGATGAGGACCAGGTGGGAGGCTGTCAGAACACAGCTGAAAGATTATTAGTTGATGATACCCTGATCAGCAAATTTCAAAAGTGCTTTAAGATATGGAAGCACTGTAGTTCATCCATTCATATAAATCTTTTCTCTTTCTCTGCTTCACAGGTGTCACGGACACTGCCACACAGTAACGGACTATATTTTCCCTGGCCTTTATGTGGTAAATGTTCTTCACGATTCTTCATTGGTTGGTCAGTGGGACTGTCAAAAACTCTGAGCCTATTAGAAATGTGGACTTTTGAATTTGTGCCAAGTTATTTCATTTAAGTACAGTTCTAATTGGAAAACAGTGGCACAAATAACCAAAAGATATTCTTACAGTAGTTCACATTAAACAGCATGATGTATTGCTGGCATTTAGTGTCGTACGGTTCTGTAAATATTACATTTTGGAAGAGCTGTTTTTGATTGACTTCAATTTCTATGTATCTTCTTTCGGAACCTTGATTAAGTAATGGTCTTGTATTTTATATGACAACATACCCGTTTGTACTTTAACTAGATTGTTTCAAATTTTTTTTTGCTAATCCACACACCACAAAGTATGTGGATTCTTCAGTAGAAAGAATAGGGAAACTCAAGTTGTGCATGCTCCATACCAGTTTGTTGCTGCTACTTGTCATGTGACGTGAGGTGTACTGAGAGCTGAGCAAAGTCAGATCAGGAGGTTCTCTACTCGACTCAAGAACAGCCTCATCAGGTGATGCATTAAATTCTTTGGATTTTGAAGCTCTCACTTTCATTGTGATACAATCAAGTAATGGAGGGCTAATATTTTGCTCAATGAATTTGCACTGTATGGTGGGGGGAGTGTGGAAAGGGTTTGGAGTACATACATAACTACAGCATTGTTATAGTTGTATGGGAATGGTTTTTGTGTTTCTAACCTCCTTCTTGGTACCTTCTCGTTACCCCAAAAGCAAATAACATTATATTCTGAATTTTTACTCTCTTTCTCGTTGGTCATTGTCATTGAGGAGGCAGTGGCGTAGTGGTATTGTCACTGGACCAGTTACCCAGAGACCCAGCATAATAATGCTCTGGGGACCCGGGTTCGAATCCCACCAAGGCAGATGCTGAAATTTGAATTCAATTAAAATCTGGAATTAAAAGTCTAATCATGGCCATGAAACCATTGACGATTGTCGGAAAAACCCATCTGGTTCACTAATGTCCTTTAGGGAAGGAAACTATCGCCCTTACCTGGTCTGGTCTACATGTGATTCCAGATCCACAACAATGTGGTTAAATACCCATGGCAATAAATGCTGGCACAGCCAGCGATGCCCCCTCCCATGAATGACTAAAAAAAAACAAATTGCTGTGCAAATAAACCAATGAGAGGTGAAATGAAACTAATTCTATTAAACCTTCCAATGGCAAGCAAATAATCTCAATCTTGAATCCAAAATGTAAATGTGTATTTCGTCACTGTGTCCTGAAGGTACAATAAAATAAATATAGGTTCTGAAACAATAAAATAAATATAAATTCTGAATCAGTGAAACAAATATGCATTCTGAATCTGCTTCAATTTAACATTGACAGTAGATTTAAATAAGTAGAAAACTTCTAAACATTACAGCATCCCACTCTCCTCCTTGAAACATTACTTTCACTTCATGTGTATGTTGAAATGTTTCTTGCCCTTCCATAATTGTTATGTCATAATCGTTTAGTGTTCCCACCTCATGGATTACAACAATTTTTTCACCTTCCAGCTTTTAACAAGAAGAAAATACAAATTTGTATCTTTGAATCTGGGAAATGCGATGTGCAGAATTCTCCCACTTGCTGTCAAATGTAATTCTTATTTCTATTAGCGAGGCTGGATGTACCTCATAAAATCATCGCATTTCAGAGCTTATTACATATCTCATGTCATTTCCTAGTCAAGAGGGTGCGTGGGTGAAAGGTTCTCTGGTTTATCCCAATCCGAGCCATCTGCTTAGAAGCATGCAAGCGTAGCAAGAGTTAATTTTTCCTCTGTTTTTCCCCCTGCGGGACGCATAGCAGCGAGGGGAATCCAATGCGATGGAAATCACAAGCAAGATTCCACGTGGCACCATTGCCTGGCACAGCATGTCACTTACACTAACCCACTGTGCCACCCGCCTGCCCACCCTAGAAAGCAAAGCACTCGATGACAATTAGAGATTTCTGCCTGGAGAGTTTTGTTAAGTTGCCCGTGCATGATGGCAGTTCAAAGAGCTAAATCCTGCCAGAAAGAAATGAACCGAGGGCTCTGTGCTCTGGGGAGGACCATTACTACTTTCTTCGCTACAGGATTAGATTTCTTTATTTAGTGCCTATGGTTCAGATCATTATGTTGAAATCATGTCGAGCCACATTAAAATAGAGAGCTAGGTAAGAAGTGAGTTTAAAAGGTATCGAAGCAATACAACTGTGTGTGACAAGCGATTACCAAATCCTGTTGGAAAATTGACTTAGTTCTGACATCAGCACTTCAGGATGGGTATTAATGTTTCTGCACTCAGCCATTGCATGGAAGATGATATCCATCTCGTATATTTTATGGTTCACCAGATATACATTTTTCACATTTCTGCAACTCTACAGATTGTATTTCTTTTGGTGATTTCTTGAATTAACTTTAAACCCATTTAGCTCACACATAAGAAGGAGGACCGGTATGTGCTGCTTTTGACTATCTTTGTAAGTCAATCTTCTTTCCAAATTGTCCCTAATTCTTAAGCCTAGCTGCCCATGATTTTTCCCTTGCAAGGTTTTTTTTTTCTGCTGCCGGGAGATGCAGCCATTTGGCACCACAGATGAGGAACTGAGCAGAACAAGAATTGAGCCCACGTTATGTCCTTTGAAAAAAAAATTATTGGGGTTTTTCATTTATTTCAGGTGAGTCTTGGCTTCACATCGTTCCTTCTTACAATTGCGTCCCTCCTAACCGAGGTTATAAATAATTTATATCTCTTTTCTATACAAGTGGTCAAATTTACATTAGTGTTATCAAGCATATACGGAGAACAATGGAAAAACAAAATAAAAAAGATAAAACCAAACACATGGAATAAACTAACGAGATAAAACAAACGTACGACAGCAAAAAAAAGGTGGTGAATTTACATTGTATTGACTGGCATTTCATATACATACAGACAGGTAGCTTCATTTTCTGAGCCCCTTGAACTTCTATGCATTTTTTGAGACAACATTCAATTTACATTTTATTTGGTACCTCCTTGTACACGCACCTGCGCCCCTCGCTGCGTATGCCTGATTTCCCCTTTTCCTCTCTATGGTGTGGGGTGTTCCCTCTTTCTTCCCCCCTTGACATTTTGACTCCTCCCCCCATTCCCTTTCTCTGGTTGTTCCTCCCATTTCCCCTCCCCCTCCTGCTCTCTCCTCTCTCCCTTCATCCCTCCTCCCCCCCTAGTTGCTGGTCACGAAAGAGGCTGGTGATTTGTTTCCACATATGATGGAATCCTTCATTTGATCCCCCAGTTGCAAATTTTTTAAATTCTCACTTCAGGAATTCCGCTAGGTTGGACAGCCAGTCTGAAGTTCTGGGTGGTGCTGCCAATCTCCAACCAAGCAGAAGTCTCTGCTGGGCAATCAGGAAGGTGAAGGTCACGGCATCTGCCCCATTACCCAGAAAGAGCTCTGGTGCTCCAATATCCTGAAGATCACCTCTGAGGGGCATGGCTCCATCTTTACCCCCACCACTCTAGGCATGGCCTCAAAGAAGTCATTTCAGAACCCGATGAGTTTGGGGCAGGACCAGGACATGTGATGTGGTTGGCCAGACCCCCTGACACTGCTCGCACTCATCCTCCAGGAGTGGGAAGAAGCCATTCACGTGTGTCCAGGTTAGGTGCACCCTGTGCACTGCCTTTAGCCGCATTAGGCTCAGCCCTTCACATGAGGAGGTGTAGTTGACACTGTGCAGAGCTTTGATCCAGAGTCCTCTCCCGATCTCCATGCCGAGCTCCTGTAGGGTGTGTCCGGGTATCTGGGGGAATGCATAGTTTCCTTGTGGAGGGCATCTCACAGCTGCAAGTACTGAAACCCATTCCCTTTCGGGAGCTGGAGCTTCTCTGTTAGTTCCCCTAGGATCGCTACTCTGCCGTCCACAAACATGTCTCTTACCGTCAGTACCCCTCTGTTCTCTCTTCATGTTTTGAAAGTGCCGTTTATTTTTGCTGGAATAAATGTATAGCTCCTGCAGATAGGGACCGCAACAGACATGCCATTGAGTTCAAAATGGTGTCTGAGTTGGTTCCAGGTCCTTAGTATAGCTACTACCACGAGCTCCTCAAGTACTTGGTTGGGGGGGGGGGGGGGTGTGTGTATGGGAGTGAGGTGCTGGCCAGCGTCCCCATATGAAGGCCTCCTCCATCTGCACCCATTCCGCCTCTGGCCCTCCCAACTACCCCCGCACCCTCTCTGTGTTCGCTGCCCAGTGGTAGAATAGGAGGTTCGGCACAGCCTGACACCCAATGTGTCGTCCTCTTTGTTTTTTGTATCCTGGGCTTCTTTCCCACCCAGAGAAAGGGCATGATCAGTTTATCAACCCTGGGAAAGACGTATTTGGGGATGGAGACTGGGAGTGAACTGAATAAGAACAGGAACCTTGGCCGTGCGTTTTATCGTCGACACTCTCAGGAAGGGTGGGAGCGAGTTCCATCTCCATAGGTCCCTCTTCATCTCTTCTACCAGGCTGGACAGGTTCCATTTATGGAGCCATGTCCAGTTATGGGCTATCTGGATCCCCAAGTTCCTGAACTTGGTCTGGGCTAGTTTGAATGGTAGCATTCCCAGCTCTGCTCCCCTGTCTTGGGAGTTCACCAGGAAGATTTTGCTCTTGCTCTGATTAAGTTTGTGACACAAGAACACTCCAAACTCCCTCAGGAGTTTTGTTATCTTGGCCTTGCAGGTCAGGGGTTTTGACACATATAGCAGCAGGTCATCTGCATAGAGTGAAACTCTGTGCACCCTGCCGCCTCTCTGAATGCCTGTCCACCCCTTTGCTGTTCTAAAAGCGATGGCCAGTGGTTGTATTGCCAGTGCAAACAGCAGCGGGGACAACGGGCACCCCTGCCGAGTTCCTCTGTGCAGCTATAAATATTCAGAGCTGGTGTTTTTTGTCCATACGCTCGCCATGGGAGCGCTGTACAGAAGTTTCAGCCACAAGTTTCAACCCTGGTCCAAACCCAATCCGTTCAAGCACCTCCATGAGGTACCTCCATTCTACTCGATCAAAAGCTTTCTCAGCATCCAGGGAGATGATCACCTCTGGTGTCCCCTCGCTTCGTGGGGTCATATGTACATTCAGCAGGCACCTGATTTTCGCCGTTCGCTGTCTGCCCTTGATAACTCGGTCTGATCTTCCGCGATCACTCCTCGCAAGCAGCTCCAGTCACCTCACCAGAGCTTTCACCAGGACTTTAGTATCTGTGTTCAGGTGTGAAATGGATCTGCATGACCCGTACTCTATCGGGACTTTATCTTTTTTTGGGTTCAGTGAGTTCGAGGTTTGTGCCAGCGTGGGCACCAGGACCCTCCTCGACAGTGAGTCATTGAACATTCCCCACAGTTGTGGGCCAGTGCTGCCTCCAACCTCTTGTAGAAGTCCACTGGGAACCCATCCAATCCCAGGGCCTTCCTTGACTGCATAGAATTGATGCATTCCATGATCTCTTCAAGTCCTAGTGGTGCTTCCAATCCCTGCCTCCTCTCCTCCCCCATGACTTGCATGTCCAGCCTGCCAGGAACTGTTTCATCTTCGAGTCTCCCTCCAGGGGATGGGAGGTGTACAGTCCCCGGTAAAAGTTTGTGAAGGCCCATTGGTCTGGTCTGGGGCCAGGACTACCGCTCCCGTGCCTTACCTGTCCTGCCTCCCTTGAGGCAGCTTACATCATAAGAACATAAGAACTAAGAGCAGGAGTAGGCCATCTGGCCCCTCGAGGCTGCTCCGCCATTCAATTAGATCATGGCTGATCTTTTGTGGACTCAGCTCCACTTTCCGGCCCAAACACCATAACCCTTAATCCATTTAATGAAGGAGCCTCAACTGCTTCACTGGACAAGGAATTCCATAGATTCACAACCCTTTGGGTGAAGAGGTTCCTCCTAAACTCAGTCCTAAATCTATTTCCCCTTATTTTGAGGCTATGCCCCCTAGCTCTGCTTTCACCTGCCAGTGGAAACAACCTGCCCGCAGCTATCCTATCTATTGCCTTCATAATTTTATATGTTTCTATAAGATCCCCCCTCATCCTTTTACATTCCAACGAGTACAGTCCCAGTCTACTCAACCTCTCCTCGTAATCCAAGCCCTTCAGATCTGGGATTAACCTCGTGAATCTCCTCTGCACACCCTCCAGTACCAGTATGTCCTTTCTAAGGTAAGGAGACCAAAACTGAACACAATACTCTAGGAGTGGCCTCACTAACACCTTATACAATTGCAGCATAACTTCCCTAGTCTTGAACTCTATCCCTCTATCAATGAAGGACAAAATTCCATTTGCTTTCTTCATCACCTGTTGCACCTATAAACCAACTTTTTGCGACTCATGCACGAGCACACCCAGGTCTCTCTGCACAGCAGCATGTTTTAATATTTTATCATTTAAATAATAATCCCTTTTGCTGTTATTCCTACCAAAATGGATAACCTCACATTTGTCAACATTGTATTCCATCTGCCAGACCCTAGCCCATTCATTTAACCTATCCAAATCCCTCTGTAGACTTCCGGTATCCTCTGCACTTTTTGCTTTACCACTCATCTTAGTGTCGTCTGCAAACTTGGACACATTGCCCTTGGTCCCCAACTCCAAATCATCTATGTAAATTGTGAACAATTGTGGGCCCAACACTGATCCCTGAGGGACACTAGCTACTGATTGCCAACCAGAGAAACACCCATTAATCCCCACTCTTTGCTTTCTATTAATTAACCAATCCTCTATCCATGCTACTACTTTACCCTTAATGCCAGTGCTGCCTCCAACCTCTTGTAGAAGTCCACTGGGAACCCATCCAATCCCAGGGCCTTCCTTGACTGCATAGAATTGATGCATTCCATGATCTCTTCAAGTCCTAGTGGTGCTTCCAATCCCTGCCTCCTCTCCTCCCCCATGACTTGCATGTCCAGCCTGCCAGGAACTGTTTCATCTTCGAGTCTCCCTCCAGGGGATGGGAGGTGTACAGTCCCCGGTAAAAGTTTGTGAAGGCCCATTGGTCTGGTCTGGGGCCAGGACTACCGCTCCCGTGCCTTACCTGTCCTGCCTCCCTTGAGGCAGCTTACATCATAAGAACATAAGAACTAAGAGCAGGAGTAGGCCATCTGGCCCCTCGAGGCTGCTCCGCCATTCAATTAGATCATGGCTGATCTTTTGTGGACTCAGCTCCACTTTCCGGCCCAAACACCATAACCCTTAATCCATTTAATGAAGGAGCCTCAACTGCTTCACTGGACAAGGAATTCCATAGATTCACAACCCTTTGGGTGAAGAGGTTCCTCCTAAACTCAGTCCTAAATCTATTTCCCCTTATTTTGAGGCTATGCCCCCTAGCTCTGCTTTCACCTGCCAGTGGAAACAACCTGCCCGCAGCTATCCTATCTATTGCCTTCATAATTTTATATGTTTCTATAAGATCCCCCCTCATCCTTTTACATTCCAACGAGTACAGTCCCAGTCTACTCAACCTCTCCTCGTAATCCAAGCCCTTCAGATCTGGGATTAACCTCGTGAATCTCCTCTGCACACCCTCCAGTACCAGTATGTCCTTTCTAAGGTAAGGAGACCAAAACTGAACACAATACTCTAGGAGTGGCCTCACTAACACCTTATACAATTGCAGCATAACTTCCCTAGTCTTGAACTCTATCCCTCTATCAATGAAGGACAAAATTCCATTTGCTTTCTTCATCACCTGTTGCACCTATAAACCAACTTTTTGCGACTCATGCACGAGCACACCCAGGTCTCTCTGCACAGCAGCATGTTTTAATATTTTATCATTTAAATAATAATCCCTTTTGCTGTTATTCCTACCAAAATGGATAACCTCACATTTGTCAACATTGTATTCCATCTGCCAGACCCTAGCCCATTCATTTAACCTATCCAAATCCCTCTGTAGACTTCCGGTATCCTCTGCACTTTTTGCTTTACCACTCATCTTAGTGTCGTCTGCAAACTTGGACACATTGCCCTTGGTCCCCAACTCCAAATCATCTATGTAAATTGTGAACAATTGTGGGCCCAACACTGATCCCTGAGGGACACTAGCTACTGATTGCCAACCAGAGAAACACCCATTAATCCCCACTCTTTGCTTTCTATTAATTAACCAATCCTCTATCCATGCTACTACTTTACCCTTAATGCCATGCATCTTTATCTTATGCAGCAACCTTTTGTATGGCACCTTGTCAAAGGCTTTCTGGAAATCCATGTATACCACATCCATTGGCTCCCCGTTATCTACCGCTCTGGTAATGTCCTCAAAAAATTCCACTAAATTAGTTAGGCACGCCCTGCCCTTTATGAACTCATGCTGCATCTGCCAAATGGGACAATTTCCATCCAGATGCCTCGCTATTTCTTCTTTGATGATAGTTTCCAGTATCTTCCCTCTTACCGAAGTTAAGCTCACTGGCCTATAATTACCCGTTTCCTGCCTACCTTCTTTTTTAAACAGTGGTGTCACATTTGCTAATTTCCAATCTGCCGGGACCACCCCAGAGTCTAGTGAATTTTGGTAAATTATCACTAGTGCATTTTCAATTTCCCTAGCCATCTCTTTTAGCACTCTGGGATGCATTCCATCAGGGCCAGGAGACTTGTCTACCTTTAGCACCATTAGCTTGCCCATCACTACCTCCTTAGTGATAACAATCCTCTCAAGGTCCTCACCTGTCATAGCCTCACTATGACAGTCAGTCACTGGCATGTTATTTGTGACTTCCACTGTGAAGACCGACCCAAAAAACCTGTTCAGTTCCTCAGCCATTTCCTCATCCATTATTAAATCTCCCTTCTCATCCTTTAAACGACCAATATTTACCTCAGCCTCTCTTTTTTGTTTTATATATTTGTAGAAACTTTTACTATCTGTTTTTATATTCTGAGCAAGTTTATTCTCATAATCTATCTTATTCTTCTTTATAGCTTTTTTAGTAGCTTTCTGTTGCACCCTAAAGATTTCCCAGTCCTCTAGTCTCCCACTAATCTTTGCCACTTTGTATGCTTTTTCCTTCAATTTGATACTCTCCCTTATTTCCTTAGATATCCACGGTCGATTTTCCCTCTTTCTGCCGTCCTTCCTTTTTGTTTTTATAAACCTTTGCTGAGCACTGTGAAAAATTGCTTGGAAGGTTCTCCACTGTTCCTCAACATCCTTAGCTGGTGTGCCAGCTGGCCTTGTCTCCATGCTCATAGAATGCCCCCAGTGTCTGGCGTAGCTGGTTCACTGCTTTCCCAGTGGAAAGCAGGTCAAATTCCATGTGTAGCTTCTTCCTCTCTGTGAGCAGCTCCACAGGCGGGGCTGATCCACTTCCAGCGTCAGCTGAGACCAGCTCCACTTCTCCGATGGGGGAGCACTTAGGTTCCAGATCGGAGAATCCCAGCCCAAAAGTTTGATCAAAGAGGTGGATTCTAAGGAGGGTCTTAAAAGAGGAAGGAGAGGTGGAAAGGCAGAGGGGTTTTGGGAGGGAATTCAAAAGTGTGTGATCTAGGTGCATGAAGGTACACACACCAATGATTGAGCCAATGGACAAGGCATATACAATAGGCCAAAATGAGTAGAAAAGAGAGCACGGGACATAGAAATTGGTACACTGGTGGAGGGTATAGAGACAGGGAGGATGGTGACTCAGCAAACATCTCAACACAAGAAAAAAATCAATATTTTGGAGGTATTTGGAGACTGTAAGACAATGAAGACTAACATAATGGGGCAGCATGGTAGCTTGGGGCAGCACGGTAGCATTGTGGTTAGCACAATTGCTTCACAGCTCCAGGTTCTCAGGTTCGATTCCCGGCTTGGGTCACTGTCTGTGCGGAGTCTGCACATTCTCCCCATGTGTGCGTGGGTTTCCCCCGGGTGCTCCGGTTTCCTCCCACAGTCCAAAGTTGTGCAGGTTAGGTGGATTGGCCATGATAAATTGCCCTAAGTGTCTAAAATTTCACTTAGTGTTGGGTGGGGTTGCTGGGTTGTGGGGTGGGGGTGTGGACCTAGGGTGGGGTGCTCTTTCCGGGGACCGGTGCAGAATCGATGGGTCGAATGGCCTCCTTCTGCACTGTAAATTCTATGAAACTATGAAGACAGATGTGATGGATTAAAAGGTGTTTGTGTGTGATAGGAGCTGGGCTTTGGTGAGGTGAAGCTTAAGCATGGGAAATCATCCTGAAGATCACCGGAATAATTGAACCTGGAGGTGATGTATGCAGAAATTGAGGGCCCAGAAACAAACCGGTTAAGGTAGGGCTGGAAGTGGCAATATTCAAAAGTGGACAGGCGCAATCTCTGTGCTGGGGCGGATGAGGCCAGAAGCTCAGACCACCAAGGTCACAAATAGAAATGAATCAGCCTGAGACTGGGGAAAGAGAGGTGGAAGTAGTACAGAGGTTGGGTGAGGACAAGGACCATGGTTTTCATCTCACCCTTGTATAGCTGGAGAATGTTATGGTTCATTTGAGACTGTGAAAATCAAGGGTTCTGATAACATTCTGGTAATGAAGGGAGCTGTTTAAAAGGTGGAGCAGGGTGAATACATATGGAAGCTGATCCCATGGTTTTGGATTTTGCCAGCAAGAGTTAGCTTGTAGATGAGGGAGAGGAAGGATACATTCTTGGTGGCCGTGCAGGGTGGAAAGAGAAGCCAGCAGCAGAGATGCTCTGGCCATGATTGGATAGTTAGGCATGAATCCAAGTGGTGGCAGTCCCACGGAGTTAGATAATAGCAGCATCGTCAAAGATTGCAATCAGGCAGAGAAAGTCGAGGAGGAAGAATGCATGATGGTCACAGAGGATGTCATTCATGAATAGTGTCCAATCAGGGCAGAGCGAGGGGTCAAAGCCAGGTTGGAAGGTTTCAAACAGGAAACTACAGGAGAGATTGGAACAGATCAGGAATCCAAAAGTGTTTCATAAAACGTGGAGAGAAAAGAACATTTGGCGAGGGGACGGCAGGAAGTGAGAACAGAGCTTGAGTGTGTCACGTTTTAAGGAGGAGTGTTGACAGAATTTTTAAAAGAGACAGGGGTTGCATAAGGAAAGAGAACCATACCTGACTCCAATAGCGATTTGTCAGTGACAATACGCAAACATCCAGCAGGCATCTGCAGCCCAATGGGCTGTGAGAGACATGGGGCTGGATTTTCGCTACTGAGATGGATAGCTCAAGTTGGGAAATTTCCTGACTTGGCAGACGAGCCTTCGTTTAAAGGGCCTTGTTAGACTCAATTTTCACTCTGTAAATCCGGGGACGGGTGTGATTAATTTAAGCCAGTAGACCAAGGAGCAGATCCTAGGCAGCCACGGGGTGGGTGGATGTAGAGGCAGGCTGGTTAGAAGGCCCCACATCAGTTCTCTGGGATTTTGATCTAGGTTTTTTAGAAGCTGTTAGGTCTCTAGCCCTTACCCCTCACATGTCCTACAGACCACCATGCCACATCCATAACCACTCACCCAGTCTCTGCCATGACAGACCTCAGGAGCCATGTGGCGATGAAAAAATAAACTTCAAACAATCTCAAACACACACACACACACACACACTTGATGTTGAAAAAGAACTCCCCTTCATGAAATCCATTGAAATTTTAAACACCTTCTCCAGTAATCAATCTCTTGTAAAACGAATAAACTTCTATTCAGACTCCACATCAAATACATTGGCCCAGAACTTCTGATCTCCAGGGGAGTTGTACCCCCACACCTGCCGAACCCCCCCCCCTCCCACCCCACACACACACCCAGCTACTACCCCTCATGTCCTGGCCCCCCAATACCTTACTACCCTCCTGTCTCCCCACACCCCATTAACCTCCCAAATCCTACTATACCCTGACTACCCATTCCACTGCCCAATAACCTACTCAGCCACTCAGCCCATGCCTGACAGCCCAATCCCCCAACCACCTGACACCCCCTTCTTTTGG
Organism: Scyliorhinus canicula; assembly: GCF_902713615.1. NCBI lineage: Eukaryota > Metazoa > Chordata > Chondrichthyes > Carcharhiniformes > Scyliorhinidae > Scyliorhinus > Scyliorhinus canicula. The sequence continues at coordinate 27,171,628 of NC_052161.1, read as the reverse complement.
ACAACTGGCCTCCCCCAACCATAATACCCCCTGAGCAGCTGACCACCTCCCCTCCCACCTGACCACCCAGTCACCAACCACCCCTCCCAACCACTGACCGCCCTAAACCCCACTTACCTTAAACACTTATCTTTCCCCTGGTTTCTCCAAGTGACTGGGACCTTGAAGCTAACCTGGTTTACTGCATCTAATACCATAAAAGGGGGGGGGGGGGCAGTCATGGCTTCCCTTCTCCTGACGTTGCTGCCCTGTACACAAAGCACTTTGGAGCTTCTGGGCTGCACATTTCTCAACAGGCCCAGGGTGGAAGCTTTGACAGGGACGAGAGGGTTCTTTTTGGGAGGTTGGGGGTCAAGGTCAACACAATTGGCACAAGGACAGCCTATATTCATGGGGAAAGTATATGAGAGCTACGGTCAGCTGAGATCCTCACTCTGGTTAAACCCACACGACAACCGATCTGGGCCGTAGGGCTCTCATATGATGGGGATCCCAGCACGGTGTGGAGCTGCTGTTCTTTCTGAGCCTTTCACCATTGGCTGCAGTCAGAGTTAGGGATGAAGGGAGGTGGATGCCTACAAGAGGCATTATGCTGAATGGCAGCCAACTCGCGTCTCCAAACCTCCAATTTCCCAGGAGAATGGTCATGCCTGATTATGTTGTTTGTCTTTCTATTATAAGGCAAAGATCTCTTGATAGAGTGTTGAGGGCAGCAGCGGCAAGTGAAATAGTATGGAAGGGAGGCTTCTCACACATGGTTCTCATCACCCTTGTCAAAGAGTGATATCTCTATGCTCAGGAACATATGAAAGGGAGGAACATCCATCCTTGGTCTCCCAGAATATCCTTAACCTGGGAGCGGAGTGGAGTACGCGGGATCACGAAAGCCACTAGCAGCAAAAAGTAATCCAGGAGACTTACAAACAGCGCAAGTGAGCATATACTTAAAGTGCCCAAACGAGACATAATAGTTCTACACCCATGCCACCAGTGTGTCTTCAGAACTTCTTAATTTTTCTTAATCTACCATTGGGTTCAAACCTGACAACCAGGTCGAGGTAGCCTGCTGACTTGTATGCCTTGTCTCAGATGACTTTGACAGGCATCTTCTGGATGTCTGAGGCCTGGATGGCCTTGGCCTGCTAAGGATATCCAGCTGGAGTTGATGGGGTCAGGCAGAGGGGATTTCGAGCGTGGATGGTCCTGTGGTGTCTGCCTTATGCTCCTCCTCCCTTTGGGTGCCCGAGGCCCCCACCTTGACTCCGTGAGATGAAGGGGCAATTAGGAGAAGGTCGAGGTGCCCCGCTCACTTCTAGCCTAGCCACAGTTGGAATGCAGACGTGGCTAGTCCAATGAGCTGCAGGTCCAAGTACAAATCTGGTGGAAACTCCTAGACCTGGGTCTCCAGGTAACCACCACCCTTCCCATGTTGACCTCAATGTGCTTGCGTACTGGAACCATTACATCAGACAGAATGTGGGTAGGCTCTTCCATTTCTTGTGCCAGTCTGTTGAGGGCCTCTGACACCTCATTCTGATGTTCCCCTGCATCTCTTTGCATCTCCAGCGTGTGCCCTTTGCACAATTGCAGAGGATAGCCAGCTGACTCAGCCATTGCAGGGGCCTATTCTACAGCAGGCCTGCAACTGCCAGAGGCCTCAGCTGTCACTGTGTCCGACTGCTGTGAACATGTGTCAGTGAAGTGACTACCAGTGACTGACCCTGAGCCTACTTTAGAACCAAGACTCACCAATGTGTGTGTCTCTCTCTGTGCTGGTGGAGGGTCCAGGGGAATGTCATGATGGATCTACAGGTGTGACATTGTCTCCTCCTCCAAGGTGGCCTGGGGTTTGGAGCTTTTTTCTGTGGAGGTTGTTGGTCTCTCTCGCTTCTTGTTGGCACCTAGAATGGAGAAGAGAGAGAATGAGTGACTGCCTGGGCTGGATCACAAATCATACCCATTTGTGTTCAAAGTTGCACAACCTCTACCACCTAGAAGGACGAGGGAATATGGGAACAGACCACCTCTAGGTTTCCCTCCTTGCCACACATCATCCCAACTTGGAACTGCACTGCTGTCTCTTCATGTCATTGGGTCAAAAATTGGGTCTTCTGCTCCTGTCCGTCATAAAGAGGGTCTGCCCTCTTTCTTTGATGGCCTGGAGCAGAATCTCCAGAGAGGCAATGCTGAAGTGTAAGGCCGGAACCTGCTGCCTCTTCTCCTTGACATTTTCCTGGTCTCCCGAAGGCCCTGGCACATTGACTGGATGGCTCCCGGCTGCTTTTTGTGAATGGACATGACAGCAGGATGGGCGAATTGCTGCCTGCCCCAATCACGTGATGTGACGTGACCCTTGTGGTTGCATGACAGTCAGTGCACGGTGCACGATTTGGCATGCTCACACCCCCTCCCCCTCTGCTCTTCAGTGCAAGTCATACTGACTTCCCAATCCTACACCTGGGGCTGGATTCTCCATTATTGGGACTATGTCCCCATGCCAGCTTCAAAACGGAGGAGTTTCATGCCAGAAAAACTGATGTGAAAAGGACACGAATTCCAAGCCCTGCGGGGCGCTTGCAGGGACCCGGAGTAAAGCTCGCAGCTTTTGCTGCAGATACGGGCCCCCGCACTTCCGGGTCAGAGGCCGAGCATGCGCATGGCAGTGGCCTCCAGCAGCCGCACCGTGTTCCATGGCGGACTCAGACCGCGGAGCTAGACCCAAGAAAGAGACCCCCTGATTGTCCGTGCGCCCGATCCTCAACCCCCGCACGAACATTCCCCGGCTGCCTATAAGGCACCTCCCCAGCCACCGATCCACCCGCCCGCCCCACCGACCAGGGTGGCCGTGGACTGAGTCTGCAGCCGCTACGTGTGTATCCCGACTGGCTGGAGCACATTAGTTCCACGCTGTCTGGACTTCGGCCAATCGGGGGCGGGAAATGGCGGAGCGGGCCTCTGTCAATGGCCCCAGGTGGCGCGGCGTACTCCCTGAGTACACCACTTTTTGAGGCCTGCAGAATCGGTGAACCGGCGCTGGTCCCGATTCCTTGCGGGAATATCGATTCTCTGCACCCATGCTGGCCGCGATTTTGGCAGACAGTGCAGAGAATCCAGCCCCAGGTCCTAATCCCATAGCAGAGAATTCCAGCCCCAGGTTTCAAATTGCTTTCGGAGGTCTTTAAAATGTCAGATTCTACTTCTGTTTCTGACATTTTATTTTGGTTTATTGTATTCTCTATCTTAATCCAATCTTTCTTCATCCGGTGTGACATTTGTTTAATTCTGTTCATTTTAGTCCTTCTTCTGTTTATTCCTCAATCCTCGATGGTTAAAGAACATTGAGTTGAACATTACAAAGGGGAGGGCGGGGGCGGGGGAAGAGGGGGGATTGGATGGTTCACCGGTCCTCCCCCCAGCCCTGAAGCAAAGTTGCCGTGGAGTCTACCTACTCCACTCCACTCTGGCCCACCCCAGAGCCATAGCGTGCTGTCAGCAGGCTAAATAAGGGCTGCGTTGGACATCATAGAATCTCTATAGTGTGGAAGGAGGCCATTCAGCCCATCAAGCCTGCACTGACGCTCCAAAGGAGTACCTACCGAGGCCCACACTCCTACTCCATTCCTGTAACTCCAACTGACGTTTTTGAGCATTAAGGGCAATTTAGTGCCTTTCGCCGGACTACCGTCCCTCATTAGTGCAGAAGTCCAGCCTTTGGGAGCTCCCAGTAAATTGATTGGGCGGCAGCTCAATCTGCCCAGCAGTGCCAAGAGTGTGTTTGTGGGCAATATTGGGACTGCAAGTGGAGAAAGTAGAATGCCCAATGCATTCCCAGAAACAGGTAAGCTTTTTGTCTTGGGGAGGGAAGGTTTGGGCAGGCCAGGGGGAGTCGGGAGTGGTGCAGGGAATGGGTATAAGATACTGGTAGGTAGAATGAAGGTGTATTCTATCTTAGGGTGGGAAATGATCAGCAAAAGGAAGCCCCTAAAGATGGACCCTCCCTTTTCTTCCTGCCCTTTGAAGCCTTTATTAAAAGAATCAGGCTGCCTTCACCCGCCCGACTGTCCTCACCAAACATTTTTATCGCCTGGGTAGCATGTTATCAGGGTCAATTGGCTTAACATGGGTGGTGAACTCATGACTGGGTGGTAAGGTGGTGGTGGAGTGGGCTCCCACCTTCTATTATATGCCCCCCCTCCCCGCCAAACACACACCTTGGTCGAGCATTTAAAATGCAGGGCACTGTTCGTTCTGTTGTGCACTCCCCCAGATGCCCTGTTGCCTTCACTTTACTGTTACCAGTTCACATTTCCAGCAACTTGGTAGGCAAAAAGAAAATTAAAATCTAAACCTGAGATTGTACGTGTCGGTGTGCACTCCAGAAACGTCTGGCCCAAAGAGGCTTCTAATGATAACATACTCATGAAATTCTAACACGTTAAATTGCATTGTAATAGTAAGTCCTGCAGAATCTGCACAATTAGAATTGTTTCAGAATCCAAGGTAGGCTAGAAATTACACTTAACACACATTTGCCGCATGAGTGTACAAAGGCTTGAGAAGTAGGCAAGCTAGCACCTGCACTGAAGTATCACGCAGGACAGAACCTGAATCCATGAAGTGTTCATAGGCTGAAATTATAAATAGTAATTTTATGCAAGGACTGGCAACCAAGCAGCTGTATTATGGGGAACAGACATTTTGCCCGCTGGCAGCTCATAACAGAAAGTTGAATGTGCACAGAATATGCAATGGGGAAATGTGAAAGATAAAATAATATGTTGCAAAATCATGCACGGCGCATGCTTAGATTTCCAATATGTGCTTCTGGCAGGGAAGGCTCCCAGTTGGAACTCTGAGGTCAGAAAATCCACCTTTGTACTTTGTACTGCACAGGATTCAGTACAATAAAGCCAACAGCATAGATAAAAACCCGTGATAAACGTTAAAAAAAAAGTTACAACCTATATTATCAGAAATGAACTCAAAAGTTATGCATTTACCAAGCTAGGAACACATGAGAAGGAGTAGATTAACCATTCGTCCTTGAACTTGCCTGCCTTTTCTCCATGAACTGGTTCACTGGGAGAGGAAGTGTGCAACAACGCAGAGAGCAATGAAATGGAAAGCAAACCCAGTCCCAATTTCTATGAGCTGCGATGCAGCATTCATTCGCATTCAGTGCACTAATTTACCATGACTAGTTTGTGCATTAGCCCAATTGTTGCCTTCGATTCGGTGCAAAATTATTAATGTTCAGTTCAGTGCTCATTGTAGTTTTCCTTTATTGTATGCCCATTTGGAATGGGAGAGAGGCAAACTTCATGAGCTCTTAAGATTGCCAGAAGCTTTTTTTTTGGCATGCCCACAATATATTTTACTATATTGTTTTCCACATTTGAGGCATCGTTAGCAGCATTTCCTTTCCCAAAGAATTGGGGGAACAATTATTTTACTCTGAAAAGCAAGCTTGTTCTAAAGTGGACAGAATCATCTGCTCTGAGATCTACATTTGGTGGCGGGCGGGGAAGTGTGAGTGATTCCCTTTGGTGGTGGTGGGGGGGAAGGAAGGCTGGGACAGCTGAACATGTGTGATCTTGTGCTGTTCAGATCATTATGCATCCATTGAATCTCATGGTTGGGGGGGGGGGGCAGGCAGGAAGTTGCTCTCCCCACCATTTCCTCATGGGTTCAAAGGTCAAGCCACCATTTTGAAGGGCATGTGTCTCTTTAGCCTGTCTCTCTTTCTGGTCCAGTTTCTGCTCCATCCAACCACCCGCCCCCACCTTCGGCCCCATGAGAGCTTGGAGACTCATCACTCTTTGACAAGGGTGATGATAGCCATGTATAAGCCTCCCTTCCATACTATTTCTCTTTCCCCTTCTGCCCTCAACACTATCAAGAGATCTTTGCCTTATCATAGAAAGACTAACTGTGCGACTCTCAATTGATATGAGTGAAGTTATGAGCCATCCCCAAGAAGGCCAAAATAGCAACCCCCAAGCTCCTATTTACAAATGATTATCTGGAATGATGATTTCTTCACAAGAACTCAGTTGAGCATTTTTTACAGTAGCTTCAGTAGCTGTGAGCTTCATTGCAACACTTTATTATTTTTACTGTCACCACTGACAAGTCATCCATTAGCCTGACTACTTTAAGCACTCTACCACGAGAAGCCTTGGATTGTCCCTTCTGTTCTTCTTAGTACATTCTACAAAATGGTCCAGTTATTCACCGAGGCTCCTTAGACAGCACCTTCCAAAGCCGTGACCCCTGCCACCCAGAAAGACAAGGGAAGCACATACGTGGGAACACTACCACCGGCAAGTTGCCCTCTAAGTCTCACGCAATCCTGATTTAGAGCGATACTGCCATTCCTTCTGTGTCACTGGGTCAAAATCCTGGAACTCCCTCTCAAACTACACTGTGGGTGCACCTACGCCACACGGACTACAGCAATTCAAGGTGGCAGCTCACCACCACCTTCCCAAGAGCAATAAGGGATGGGCAATAAAAACTGCTGGCCGAGTCAGCGATGCCCACGTACTTTGAAATAATAGAATAGCAAGAGTTGTTGACTTTTGATAAATTGCATTGTTCTGCCCACTGGCTTAATCTATTTGTGCCCTTTTCTTCAGTTGACCTTGCAGAATTTTAGGGACATTCTCTGCAATCCCCGTGGCCCTCAACAATGCAATGGAATTCACCATGATTCTGGTAATCAGCCCCAAGTCAGGAAATCAGTTGAACTTTTTGATGGGTGAATTTCCTGTCATGTCAAAGATGTTCCCAAATTCCTCAAAAACAGAGAATCAGGGCATCAGTTTCGGCAGGCTATTGTGAAGGGCAACAAAGCTGAGCTCCATCCTGTCCTTTCCCACCAGAGGCATTATCAGATAAGAATAAAGAGCAGGATGTCTGGTTGATTTTCAGCTCCCTTGTCCACAGTAGATGCCATTTCATAGGAGCATCGCAGTAGCCAGCACAATACATTATTAATCAAGCTCCTCCTATTAACCAATCGCTATGATATTATCAGGAAATAACTAAACAAACACTTAAAAGAAAAGAAAATCACCATTACCTCACATGTACAATATTTTAAAATAACTGCTCTAGTTTTGTTCCTTCTTTCGGCCATTTGCGTGGTGCATTTTGTGGCTCTTAATGCTGATCGGTTTCCACTCCCAGGATTGTTCTGTGCATGAACATTAAAAAAAGTTTGGTGCAACTCATTCCCTGAGCTTTAACTTCCCACTTCTCCGCAACTCAGTTCCTCAGCTTCCTACCTGAATAGCCCCGGGAGAAATCTGGTAATTATGTGGGTGAATCATCAGCTTTGCATTTTGCTGCACAGTGCACTGACACAAATGCCTCTGTATGTACTGTGCAACAACAAAAAAAAGAAAAATAATGACTCTCATCTCTTCTGGCACCGGTGAAATGAATAGAAGCTTGCCCCCAGGTGCGTCTGTGGGACGGCACAGCGACAGGTACTGCTCACCGACAAATACTTCAAAAAAGTAATTTGGGGTACGTGTTAACGACTCTGTAATCTGTCTACATTTGTCAAAGCCAGCCTCTAATGTAATATCATTGCTGGATTCTAAATGAGACAGATAGGCAGATATGGATCTGTTTTAACAATCACAGAAAGGCAGCATGTCAATTAACATTAAAATGTGGATTATCCATATAGCAATGTTATTTTATGCTGGGGTGGCATCATCATGGCAGAAATAATCGTCAACTTTTTTTTAAATACTGTTAAAGCCTATTAATTGGATGTTGTGATGGAAATGAAATTGTCCTATTTATCAAATCCTTCCTATTAAGCAAAACCTGTTCCTGCTGATTTAAGTACATTGGGAATCAATTGAAACATACTTTATGAGGGAATACTCCTATTAACTACGTCCCCACTAGCCGGTGTAATTGAACATCATTTTATGGAAAATTTCAAGTGATATTGGAACTGGAAGATTGCGCTGTTTTATCAGGGCTATTGCACATTGGAATTTTAATGGCTTTTGCCACAATAAAGGTGTCCAGGCTGAAATACAAAGCTACTAATTTACTTGTGCTAATGTGCTGTACAGGGATACTGAAAACCATTTATATGTCATATATTTTCAAGTTTTTTTTAAATACATTTCTCTATAGTGGTGTATCTTATGCCTGTCACTCAAAGGGACAAAAATTCAAATGTATGGGCTGAAACTGCACTATGATATTAGCATAAAATTGTTTACCCGATATTTCAATGGAAAGAGCACAGAGGAAATGAATTCATAGCCACTAAAACACCAGACAAAGGAATTTCATTAAGAACACGTGCAGGGATTTATGCAAAAACTCTCAATGGTTGGTTGCCGTAGGACTTCAATTTTCCTCTTCAGGGAAACTTTTCCTCTTCAGCCACCTCTCTGACTTAGCCCCCAAACCAGATCTATTTTCAAAAAGTGATGGTGGGCAAGTCGGGCGGGGAGGTGCGGTCAGGACAATTATGTGGATGGGTGGGGGGGACATTGAAAATATACAATGACCACCTAGTGTTGGAAGTATTTCCAAATGTATTGCCTGCTTTCCCCTTACTGCAAACAGTCAAAAAAAAGTAAAGAATTGTAGTCTTGACATCAACCCACTAAATAAAATGGGCCGACTTTCAGCTGCATGTTTTCTGAGTGCAAAGCAGGTGACGAAACAACTGAAAGGCTCCTCGATTTATATTAAAGGCGAGCTTCTAAAGCAGTCTTTAAGAATACAACTCTGCACCAAAATGAATTTGAAACATTGATCAGCAGCACAGACACAATAGTATTTCATTACGATACAATCAAGACGACACAAGAGTTTATACCGCATCAGCACTTTGCTCATCTCAGTACAGTGTAGTTCACAGCAGGACAGTCCAGGATACGGCATTGTCTGACAGTGCACACTTCCCTGAAGGATGGCAGCATGGAGGGAGGCTCCTTTGTTCTCAAAAAAGGGGCAAGAAACAAAGAGTCTCAGAAGTTTTTCATTTTTGTTTTTGTTTCACATTTCCTGTCAAAATACATTGAATTGTCATTTGACAGTTTATCCATAAATGCTGGAAAAATCAATTTGATACAGAATCTACTGAAAGAGGAAGTCTGGGAAGAACTAGAAGACAGTGTACAATTCTTTTTATGCCTTGATTGCTGAAGTACTGTTGGATCCCAAATTGAAACAAAGATTTTCTTTGTGAATAGGAAGTAAAATTAGCTCTGAACCTACATTCTTCTGTTTGACAGTTTGATAGAGACATCAGCCCATTCATATTAAACCGCGGTTAGAACAGTAGACAGGAATGTTGTGCAGGTATGTTAAGCATTTGCCTACCAATATCACCAGGAACAATATCTAGGCTGTTATACTTTTTGACTTCAAGTCTTTCAGTAGCAGAACATTTTAAACACTCCCGTATTGTCATAACCTGGCTCGTTGTTAATTATAGCACAGCCATACTGCTTTTCGAAATTTCCCTGAAAGCTCAATGACATTTGAGTACCCACAGACTGAAATGCCCAGATTATCTTGAGAGTGGAGCGAAAATGGTTTGAAATCGGGTTGGAAGAAGCCAAATGTTGACTTCTGGTATCGTAACTGCAAATGATTGAAAGTTGCACAGATTAGTGCAGGGTTGCACATTTCACTGCGGTGAAACCATGGGTTGACTGCCTGCTGCCTTGTTGCATAGCCCTTTTATTGCTGGAAGTGGCTAAATCTTATATGTAATTTACCATGATTGGTCCGCTTCCAAGCAGAATGATTCCTTTATTCCATTGCAATGAATTTACTCACAATGCTGCTTGCTGCTAGCATTTGCACCAGAATATATTTGGGAAATTAATTATTTGACTAAAATAAATGGAGAATCTAAATTATTATGGCACTATGTTTTACTGCATAATTGAACCAATTCATATTCCCCAGAATACTTTGAATGCAATTTGACAAGGAGTGGCATGTCATGAATCTCATACACATCATTATGTCACATACAACTGTAAAGTGTGATGATTCATGTGCTGGGGAAGCCTGTTTTTTACATTTGTGCAATGTCCCCTTCAAGGCCAAAGTAGACAGGGGAGTATTCTGAAAGAGGGTCAATTGATTTCCTGATTGTGACATCTTTAGGTTCCAAGAAATGCTGATGTGACCTGAGTTTGCTGTATGTGCATGAACAACTAAGAAGCAAAGAGTAAATAGAAAGCTAATAAATAAATAATCTTTATTAGTGTCACAAGTAGGCTTACATTAACACTGCAATGAAGTTACTGTGAAAATCCCGTAGTTGCCACACTCTGGCGCCTGTTCGGGTACACTGAGGGAGGATTCAGAATGTCCAATTCATCTAACAAGCACGTCTTTCGGGACTTGTGGGAGGAAACCGGACACCCGGAGGAAACCCACGCAGACACAGGGAGAACGTGCAGTCTCCGCACAGACAGTGACCCAAGCCAGGAATCGAACCAGGATCCCTGTTGCTGTGAAGCAACAGTGCTAACCACTGTGCTACCCTGCATTGCAGTGGCCTTGGATTTCATCCTGTTGTTATGTTTGGCAGTTCAGGACACACTGAGAATTCATGTGTGAGAAAACAAGCAAGGCTCTGTCTGCATGGAACAGTTTTCTGTTTTGCAGTTTTTGAACTGATCCTTGTGTGGAAGCAGGTTTCTGAGAATTGAGCAGAGACTAAGGGTGGGATTTCATGGCCCCTCCCTTCAGAGAGCTGAAGACAGGATGGGCAAGGGGGGATGTGAATTGGATCAGACACTTTGCTGTTTCAGTGTTGCCGGAACTTACCAGACTGTTTAAAGGGGCCAGAGAAGCGAGCCTCTGGAGATTCTGTGTCAACAGGACTGTCATGAGTGAGAGAGGGTTTGTAGATGTACACCTTGTCAGTGGGAACTGTATCCAGTCACTTCAGATGGCATATGGCTGCTGGTGAATGTGACTCAAGGGCCAAATTGATTAATAGGGGAGTGAGAGATTCTACATAGCAGAGGTTGAATTGGAAAAACTGAGATTGTATGAGTTGCTACATTTGTGCAGGAAGTAATGTGAGTGCTTGTGACACATTTTTGTTGTCTTGAACATTTGAAGTAAAATATATCTCTTGTTTGAAATATCCTTCTCCTGTCATTTTTCTTGGACTCTCTATCTCAAGAGACAATAGGTGCACGCAAATGGGCCACTGCTTGGTTTGGCAGTGTCTGGCTCTCTCTTTGCGGTGTCATCTCATTCCTTGCCAGCTGCTGTATGTCTTCTTTTTGCCTCTTTTCACTCCCTCCTTCACCGCTGTCCACCAGCTTTGGCGACCGCAACAGGTTGTTGGTAATGGTTGATCCAAAGTAGTTAAACTCTTGGACCATTTCCAGAGAATGGTCCCCAATGTTAATGGATGGAGCATTTCGAACGTCCTGTCCCATGATGTTTTTGGTGTGGTGTTACAGTCCGCTTGTAAGGCAATGGTCCTAAGCTACAGGCACTCATTGGAGCAGGTGGACTGTGGCAGGTTGGTACCTTACAGACTGGAGGCTGCCCAGTTTGAGGCGGGCAGCAGCTGTCTGATGAGATGTGATGATCTCTCCCACCGTCGAAGGCAGCCGTGGCGCCCACTCTCTATGCCAATTGAGCTGGGCTTATAACGCTTAACCGCTGACTACCATGTTGGTGTGGTCGCTCTGAGCTGATTATGGAGTGACCTCTCCATGGCGCATGACTGGGAAGAATATATGGAGACTTTTGGGTGCCCAAACATCAGAATCAGCCTCTTGGCCTTGCTGGTGGGGTCCAAAGGACTGCAAGGCACAACATTTGGCACCAGTTTGGCTCCAGGAGCTGTCAGAACAGGCCAGAAATGATGCATGACCACCTTACGGGGATCCACTCCAAATTTTGTGTCATGGTTTACTCCCTTCGCATTAGTCCCTCCCAAGATGCCCACAAGGCAGTGGGGCTCGTATCCCTGAGCAGGGGCCCTGACTGGGTGCTGTCAGCTGGAGCCAGGTGAGCCCGTGTCTCGCGAAAACAGGGCCGACTCCACGAAGTGGCTCCCCTACACAGGCGCTACCACATCGCCTGTTATACATATTTGAATTATAGTTGATTTTACTTATTTTGTAACAGCTTTAAAAAGTGAAATCTTGTCCAGTGGTGTTCTTTTCATTGTTGGCATGAAGATTCCTTTCTGTTTAAAAACTTACCGGTCTCTATGGGGACTGTGACAAAAGCTCAAGCTTACAACACCTAATACATATAGGCAGACGAGTCAGATGTCACATATTATCTTGAAAACACTGACCTATATTAATAACACTTATAATGGTGTAGAAATGTTCTTTGCTGTTGAGCAAAGAGGTACTTTTTAAAACTCATGGTTGAAGCTAATTCTATTTAGTTGGCAAGGTTACACCAGTATGAACGCAGAACAATTTTGCAAATCTTGCAGTATTATAGAACAGCGTAACTAACTAAAGGCACATGGGGCACATCCATTAAATGGGATATTTGACGGAACATTGAAAGATCTAACTCTAAATCGGTATTGCCTCATTTACAGGCATAAGCAAATACATTTTATTATTTCTATACAGCGACAAAATAAAATCTCCATGAACAATCTTTCTGAAGGAAGGGTTTTGTATGGGAGTTCATAAGAGGTAAGCTAATAATTGGTATAAATAGAACATACAACAGTACAGCACAGAACAGTGTAAAATGGTTTTAATATCTTGTGGCACAATTAATTATGAATTAAATGAAAGAATTATTTCTCTCCTTTATGTTGCCAATCAATTTAAACGTCCCTTCCCGGGGGTTTGATTGTACACCCATCATGATCGATTGAGTGTTAGGTATTTGGTCTACGCACAATGGATTCTTACATTAGTTGCATCATCTGAGTTTCTCAAATCCTGTGAGCTTTATGAACATATAAGCCAGGAAAAACATGGGGAGCGGTGCCAGGAAATACCTTAAGGCAGTGAGGAAGGGCGAGAATTATTACTTAAGATTGTAATAAGTCTATGTAAGCCTGACAATATCCTGATCATTGGCTTGAATCCACCAGCTAGGTGAAAATTGGCAAGCTGCACTGGACAACATATGCAGTTCATGTGACCAAATCCTTTGAGACACTGAGCAGCGAAAATACCATTGATCACATGTCTGAAACCGACTTTCATTTGAATCTAGGCCAGCAGAAATTATTAATCTCAATTTTGATGGCTGGTGGAAATGTGTTATAAGGCTTATCAGAAATGTATAAAGAAGTAAATTGAGTATTTCAGCAGCACAGTATTCCGTCAATCCACACATTTTCTATCTTGGTAGGAATACTCTGTCATCATTAGCGCGGAATATCCTCAAAGGAATGTTGATTTATCTGGATGTAATCATGTCGGGGTTGAAAATTGTTGGGCGTTTCTGATGGGATGAGTTGGAAGGGCAGCACAATAGCACAGTGGTTAGCACTGTTGCTTCACAGTGCCGGGGACCTTCGTTCAATTCCCGGTTTGGGTCACTGTCTGTGTGGAGTCTGCATGTTTTCCCTGTGTCTGCGTGGGTTTCTTCCGGATGCTCCCGGTTCCTCCCACAAATCCTGAAAGACATGCTGTCAGATGAGTTGGACATTCTGAATTCTCCCTCTGTGTACCCGAACAGGCGCTGGAATGTGGCGACTAGGGGTTTTTCACGGTAGCTTCATTGCAGTGTTAATGTAAGCCTACTTGTGACATTAATAAAGGTTATTATTATTATAAGTTGGCTGTGATCTGCTGAGGTCTGACCTATGCTGGAACGTCCGCTCAACACTCACAAGACCAATGATCCCAAGGAGGAAGAGGGAGAGCTAGGGCTTCTGGGCTGGGAGACACTTCAATTCCCAAACTGGTCAGAGGCCTGAAGTGCCAGTCAAAGCCACTATATCTAGCGAGATAAGACATAATAGAACATAGAACATAGAACAGTACAGCACAGAACAGGCCCTTCGGCCCTCGATGTTGTGCCGAGCAATGATCACCCTACTCAAACCCACTTATCCACTCTATACTCGTTACCCAACAACCACCCCCCCCCCCCCTTCCCCCACCTTAACCTTACTTTTAGGACACTACGGGCAATTTAGCATTGCCAATCCACCTAACCCACACATCTTTGGACTGTGGGAGGAAACCGGAGCACCCGGAGGAAACCCACGCACACACGGGGAGGACGTGCAGACTCCGCACAGACAGTGACCCCGCCGGGAACCGAACCTGGGACCCTGGAGCTGTGAAGCATTTATGCTAACCACCATGCTACCGTGCTGCCCCCTGGTCACACCCGGTGGGGTGCGGTGGACTGGGGGATGCTGGCAGTGGAGCGATGGGGGAAAATCCAGGCCAGGGAAATGGCCTACATCCTGAGAAATATAAGGATTTTTTCTGTTTGCCCCCTTGCACAGGAGGCTGACAAAGGGGTTCTGTATGGAGTTTTGGAGGTTGGCTTGGCATTGCCATCCCATCGATGGCAGACATTGCATTAGGTTTGCTAGCAGGCAGGAACCAGAATAGTACCCATATCTCCACCAGTTCCATGGAAGTTAGGTGCCCAACCACTAACCCCACAAAACCAGAAAGGCCACCACTGGCTGATATCATAGCCATTGGGATCATAGCCCGTGGATTTTTAAAGCAATTTGTTTCCTTCCCCTGCATGTCAAACAGGATACTTATGCCAATGTAGCATTGCATAATAACCTCCACGAGACGCAACGGGGAAACCGTAATTGAACTCCCCGTGGGGCTTGTGCAATACGAGCTTCCCCGCTAATGGGCGGAGGCCCACTCAGTTGGGGCTGGTAACAATCAATATAAAAGCAGCCCAGACAGGGACCAGCATGTTGCGTAAATTGTTTACGTTACCTTGATCAATGCCCTACTTTTTCTTACCGCTAGCCTCCTGGGTCTTAACACAATGCTAATTTGTAAATGCATTTTCTAATTTAGTTTCTCTAGCATAATCTATATAATATTGAGCATTTTCTGAGTTCTGATTCAGTTCAATACTTGCAAAGTCAATCCTTGGATAGCTTTCGTGAAATATTTTGAACTTCATCGTAAATCACTATCTGCTGAAAATCCCATTATATTAATTTGAGCTGCCATTCTCACACATTGCTTTCAAGCACTTTGCATTCAGCAAAGCAGTATTGCTAAAAGTAAGGCTCTTTGGGGGTTCAAATAGCATAGCTCCTGGAAATTAGCACAGGAATCTCAACTCTTAATTGATCCATGTCTCTTGATTGAAATGCAGGCACGACATCAACCTCTGCTCACTTGAATCATCTCCAGGTCCAATCAGAACCTACCTCACAGTGCATGGGCTGGATGAGCCAGCAGGAGGGGTAATATCATGATTACAGGCTTATAGCTTGCCTGTATCTCTTGAAGGGGGAGCTGCATTTTGGTGTCGGTGCTGAGAATCGAGGTTGAAGAGATTCTGACCTGGAATGACACAACAGGGGAAAGAGCAAGTTTTCAAACTCTGCACTGGGGTCCTGGTGCAGGAGGGGCAGAGGAGTCCTTGTATCTGCAGGGGCGGAAGCAGATCCACCAGCCACACCTTCAAAAAGCAAATGGGGACTGATAGCTGTAATGCTCAATGCCAGGTGAGATATTCTGAGGACTTGGATAAAAGAAGTTCAATGGCCTTACGCATGTGGTCAAGGTAAGTGGAAGTATTTTCAAATGTCATATCCTACCAACTGTACTTCTAGCTTTAGCCATTGCTCAAATTATCATACCCCCACCACAAACCTACCAACAACATCTATCACTCAGGACTCAGACCTATCATTCATATGATTCACATCCCCTGCAGACCCATGTGTCCAATAGGTCAATGCGATGTGTCTAGTGTGCAGATGAAGAGAGTTAACATACTTTCTGTTTTTGTGTACAAGTTTGCTTCTCATTTTCATCCTTCACTGCAGGCTAGCTGCAATGCAGGAAAGAGAGCCAAAGGCGTGTGTCTCTTCCTGTCAGTACACAACATCTCCATCAGCAAGTCCTCAGCCATGCCTCCTCGTGCCGATACATCGGGTTGTATTTTATGGCTCCCCCACCCAACGAGTCATGTTTTCAGCAGGGGGCACATAAAATATGTTAGGTGGTGATTACCACCTCCAACTCACTTCCCTTAATATGGTTGAGGGCCGAGCAATGAAATCAGCAGTGAAATATTGATCCAAATATTATGCTGCTCATGGCATATTGTGGTTGGCATAGATAGACGGGCAAGAGTGTGGAGTCTGATGTGAAAAAGCAGGAAGGAAAGGGATTGCATCCTTTGGGTGTGGTAGTGGGTGCAGTGCCTTCTGCGTATTGAGCACACCCCTCCCAAGATGATTGTGTCTTTTGTGCCTCCCTGCCTGGCATCCAAAACCTTTTCCCCCACCCCCTTGCCCCCTGTTCTAGGATGCTATTCCCTTCACACCCTAAAAGCCTGGGACTTACCTTAGTCTGGGATCATTGCTCTTCTTTCCAGGGCCTGCTTGCAATCCTAGCAAAGCCCCCTACTGAGTTCTGGTGCTGCTGGGTGTTCAGCTTTGACCAGCAACTGTTGAGGGGTTAAAGTACCACTCTCTGGGGCAGCACGGTGGCGCAGTGGATAGCACTGCTGCCTCACAGCGCTGAGATCCCAGGTTCGATCCCGGCTCTGGATCACTGTCCGTGCGGAGTTTGCACATTCGCCCCGTGTTTGCGTGGGTTTCGCCCCCACAACCCAAAGATGTGCTGGACAGGTGGATTGGCCATGCTAAATTGCCCCTTAATTGGAAAAATGGAATTGTAAAAATTGTAAAATCTAAATTTAAAATAAATAAATAAATAAAATAAAGTCCCATTCTCTGCTTATTCATACCAATGGCAGTGTGTTATTGATATAGGGGCAGCCTTTTTTAAAATTACGCTGGTTTTGTAATGGGGGTGTTGTTGGGCTAGCAATACACCGCCTCTTTCACTCCCCACACCATAAAACTGACCCCATGGAAACTGGGTTACTTGTGGCCCTAGTCTAGAGCCTGGGAGTAAGACACAGTAGGTTTGGCCCCCAGATATACAGTGTGCCAGCCCACCAGCATGTGGACATGCCCTGGCACTGATGATCCAATTTCCCAGCTATGCGCAAACAGTTTCATTCTTTCCCCGGGAGTGATAAAGGCAATAGGAATGAGCACTGACAAAAAATATGGAGTGGAGCGAAAAGGAAGAATGATGTCTAAACACAGCGGATGTGATTTTACCACCACGTTGCACCCAGCGCCAATCCCGTTGCGCTGGGAGCATTGTGGGAGAAGTCAGGCTTTTCGCCAGGCCCAAAACCGTATGCGATTCAGCTGACACGAGGTGTCCGGCATGATCATATTGGCTCATTTAAATATGCATAGCTTGTTTGAGGCCACAGCTTGCCAACTTCCGGGACTCACCGACGGCACCGTTGAAGCTTCAGCCAGGTGCTAATCAGTACTGGTATCCACAAACAGAGACAAGGTGTGATGGCCACTCCAGTGTTCTCAGAGGCCACTAAAGCCCCCTGAGTGGTCAGGGACAGTGCAGGGCAGTACCCTGGCACTCCCCCTGGTGCTTGGGCATATTGGCAATAAAACCTGGCACCCTGGCAGTACCAGGTTGTCACTAGTCTGTCAGGCTTGAAGTGCCAGGTGCCAGGTTGGCACTGCCAAGGGTCGGTGCCTGAGGGGGACCATGGCAATGAAAGAGGGGGTGAAGGGGGTGTGTGAAGGGGTGTCATGCAATGGGAGGGGGGGGGGGTGAAGGGGTAGCCCTGAAAGGTGAGGAGCTGAAAAGGTTGGGCCCTAAAGGTGGGGGAGGGGAGACTCTTCGACCCCATAGCAGGGTGTATTTACTTGGGAAGGGATGGGGAGGGCGGGTGATGCCCATGTCGTATGGGGCATTGCATTGTCCATGGGTGGGAGGGGGTAGCTAACCCTCAAGTTCACTTTGAGATTGGGGCACCCTTTCAAAATGGCACCCCGATCTCCGAGGAGCTGGTCTCACGGCGAATTTAGTTTCCCCTCTGCCAAATGTGGGCAAGACGAGAAACTCCCCAAACTGCAAAACAATGATTAAGCGTGGGTGATTACAGATCCGGATCTCACCCAAAAATCAGTGAGAAACACCCCTCCAACCCACCCAAAATTACACTAAGTCACTTTTTGGGTCAATCACACCCAAGATCTCTCTAGCAACCAAACCACTACCAAATGTAATGCTTTGCATTACTTTGGACTCAACTGGGGCGATCGAGAGGGGGACCCTGACATTTCAGCCGCCCAAGGTCTTCATAGATTTTGCCCAGGATTGCACCCATTGGACACTCCAGGTTTGTTTACAGTGAATTAACACAACACAGGAGACGGCAAATCTGAGTGATCGACCCAACTTGATTGGTGTAGAGAATGGATGCTGTGGATCGCCTCCAACGATGGGAGCGACCATCATGCCCCATTGGTCAGGCATTGCCCACTTGAAGTCTGGCAATTCCAGACTAGTAAGGTGCTGACCAACCATTGCCTTGGATACAACGGGTTCTTGGAGTTTAGAATTTTTGCTCAACAGAACAGAATCCACTGAAAACAATAAAAAAGAAAAAAGATGCCAATTCTTTGACCAGCTGGACTGTCAGGACGATGTGCACAGGACTGACAGACAACGTGCAGCTGGTCGATAGCGTGCACAAGACAATCCTGATTAAAATGGAACTTGGTAGGCCGAATATTAACATTGAGTTGAACTTAATTTGCTGCAATATTACCAATGGCTTCGGGCGATAGTGTTTTCACCAATTCAACTATCTCAGTGAATGACTTGGAATTGGGCGCGTTAGGGGATGTGAAGCTATATATTAAATTGAGGACCTGAGTCCCACATGTGCTCAGAAGGATTGTCTTTCTCTTCCCTTCCTCCTCTATTTCATTGGCCTGAGAAAAGTAGTCCAAATGTCAATTCAGGGGCATCAAAAGGATCTATCCCTCTGAATAAGGGTATATCTGCAAACATTTTTGTCTCTCAACTCGAACTGAACTTCAACGTGACTTGATAATCACAAGCTTGCGACGGCTTTTTCTCATCCTCCTCGCCACTGTAATAATTCCCATTCACCAGGTGGGCAAATAACAACTGCAATGTTCATTTGCATATAACTACAATGCAGAGGCTTTCACCCTCGTGGCGACAAGTCAGTTTCCAGAATCGAACCGATACAGAAACCCACACTTGCTATGGTGATCCTCCGCCCTGGTACCTGATTGGTTACCCAGGCCATGTGACCCTCTCAGCAGATATCCCATTAAAGGGGACAAACACCACAACTGTCGAGCCATTGGATCAGTTCTATGAAGAGCCTGCTATCAGCAGAGTCAGAAGATCTTGAAAATGAATGAAATGAAAATCGTTTATTGTCACGAGTAGGCTTCAATGAAGTTACTGTGAAAATCCCCTAGGCGCCACATTCCGGCGCCTGCCCGGGGAGGCTGGTACGGGATCTTGTCAGAAGGGCAGCACGGTAGCATTATGGATAGCACAATCGCTTCACAGCTCCAGGGTCCCAGGTTTGATTCTGGCTTGGGTCACTGTCTGTGCGGAGTCTGCACATCCTCCCCGTGTGTGCGTGGGTTTCCTCCGGATGCTCCGGTTTCCTCCCACAGTCCAAAGATGTGCAGGTTAAGTGGATTGGCCATGATAAATTGCCCTTAGAGTCCAAAATTGCCCTTAGTGTTGGGTGGGGTTACTGGGTTATGGGGTTATGGGGATAGGTTGGAGTTGCTGACCTTGGGTAGGGTGCTCTTTCCAAGAGCTGGTGCAGACTCGATGGGCTGAATGGCCTCCTTCTGCACTGTAAATTCTATGATCAAATTCTATGATCATCTATGATCTATGATCATCTTAACATACTGACTGATTTCAATGCACAATGGTTTTGAACTCTGAATCGTAGCCCCATGCCTCAGCCTCAGGCACATGGCCCTGGAAAAATAAATGATATTGGAATTGTGCTTTGCTGATATCATCAGCTTTGTGTAAGTAACACTCTCCTTCAGAGCAAACCATGCCACCAGATGTTGTGGAGACATCCAAGATCAGGGCATTGGCACCATCTGGACCTGATCATCACCAGAGGTGACTCTCTGAACAGGATTCTCAACACACACAGCTACTACAGAGCTGACTGTGATACAGGTCTTTCCCTTGTGTGCACCTGGTGTGAAGTTTTTGAATTCAAAGCTGTCCTTGCATCAGCCATTTTGCCTACCTAGATCAAAGCCAACAGTTGAAAATGAAAATGGCTTATTCTCACGAGTAGGCTTCAACAAAGTCACTGTGAAAAGCCCCTCATTGCCACATTCCGGCGCCTGTTCGGGGAAGCTGGTACGGGAATTGAACCGTGCTGCTGGCCTGCCTTGGTTTGTTTAAAAGCCAGCGATTTAGCCCAGTGTGCTAAACCAGCCCCTAATTTCCTCAACTCATTTGAAGAGGTGCCCTCTGGCATTCCCACACAGAGCGTAGAAGCAAAAAAATCACACAAATGTTGAGAAACCTTTCTCCCCCACACCTGCTAACTTCCTACCCGACAAACAACCTGCTGGGGTGCAGGTAGGAAAATTGCTTCCTGATCACGCTGGGTAGATGTGATCTCCTTCTAAAAGCCCTCCTTCCCCTCTTCTTCCCTCTTCCAGCAATCCTGTACACAAAAGGCAAAACAGGTCCAATCCAGCCAATTACTGTCCCATCAGTCCACTCTCAGTCAACAGTAAAGTGATGGAAGGGATCATCAACAGTGCCATCAAATGGCACTTGCTTAGCAATAACCTGCTCACGGATGCTCAGTTTGTGTTCCATCAGAGTCACTCAGCTCCTGACCTCATTTTAGTCTTGGTTCAAATATGGACAAAAGAGGTGAGGTGAGAATGACTGCCCTTGACATCAAGGCAGCATTTGACCGAGTGTGGTGTCACGGAACCTTACCAAAACTGGAGTCCAAAGGAAAAGGAGGAAATACTCTCTGTTGATTCATCTTCAGCTGCTTCATCAATGATCTTCCTCCCATTACAAGGTCAGACGTGGGGATGCTTGCTGATGACTGCACAATGTTGAGCATCAGTCGTGATTCCTCAGACACTGAAGTAGCCATGTCCAAATCCAGCAAGACCTGGACAATATCCAAGCTTGGGCTGGCAAGTGCCAGACAATAACCATCTCTAACAAGAGAGAATCTAACCATCTCCCCTTGACATTCAATGGCATGACTATCACTGTTACCATTGGCCAGAGACTGAACTGGACTAGCCATATAAATACCACAGGTCAGAGGCTGGGAATCCTGTGGAGAATAACTCACCTCCTGTCTCCACATAGCCTGTCCATCATCTACAAAGCACAAGTCAAGAGTGTGCTGGAATAATCTCCACTTGCCTGGATGAGTGCAACTCCAACAACGCTCAAGAAGCTTGACACCATTCAGGACGTTTTATTGGTACCCCAACCACAAACATTTACTTCCTTCACCTGCGACGCACAGTGGCAGCTGTGTGTACCGCCACTGCAGGAACTCACTAAGGACCCTGAGACAGCGGGCACAATCTAATGGAAAGGTTTCTAAGTGTGGTAGTGAGCGGGAATTGCTGGGTGCTTCCCGATGGCCGACACGGCAAAATCGCCATCGGCATCTGATGCCAATTAGGGGCGGTATGAATGCCCCAGGGGCTTCACGTCGGAAATGACTGTCCTTTCAGGTGATTTGCCTGGACCATGCCCGGCAGCTGCCCGCTAAAGAGGGGGAGCAGCTCTTAAACCAGTCCCCCAGAGTAAACCCCTGACAGCACACAGCCACCGCACAGACCAGCTTCAGGGTGTTTGATTGTTGGCTGCTGCCTCTATGGTGTTGATGCCTTCAGTGTTCAGCCAAAGTGTCCTGGCTTCACGGTCTGATTGGGATGCCAGGCAGTAATACCCGCCTGCAACATGGCCCGTCTACCCAAGGGAATCCACTTGGGAGCTTTGAGGGAGCCAATTCCCTATTAGTGATAGCTTTCAGCTCTGCGACCAAAGGCAACCACAATCAGAGGGAGTTAAAATGACCTGCACCATATTACCACAAACAGGGCTCTGCTCTGGGATGTTCAGTATAAGTTGCCCATGTCATGGGTATACATGATCTGGGGGTTAGCATGTTGAACTTGCGGGCACTAAGCCCCTCACCCCCTCAGCCCAGGGGCGAACCCCCACCGATTGCGGCTGACCCCCTGAACCTGGCCCTCCCACCCCTCTCCTCCCAGGGCAGCTGTCCAGTGTGCTAAAGGGCACCCGCATGACTGCTCTTGGGGGAGCCGGTTAAATCATGGGAGACTGTTAGACAGGGAGTTCTTCCCTTTTGTGGCACGGTAGCGCAGCGGTTAGCACTGTTGCTTCACATCACCAGGGTCCCAGATTCGATTCCCGGCTTGGCTCACTGTCTGTGTGAAGTCTGCACGTTCTCTCCGTTTCTGAGTGAGTTTCCTCTGGGTGCTCTGGTTTCCTCCCGCAAGTCCCAAAAGATGTGCAAGTTAGGTAATTTGGACATTTTGAATTCTCCCTCAGTGTACCCGAACAGGCATTGGAGTTTGGTGACTAGGGGCTTTTCACAGTAACTTCATTGCAGTGTTAATGTAAGCCTACTTGTGACACTAATAACAATTATTATTATTACAATGGGATGGAGATTAGCCTTAATTGGTGATTATTGGTTTTTGCCATGTCATTGTGGGATTCGAAACTTGCCAAGAGGAGCGTGCTAATAAGATCAGAAACTGATCGGCGCCCAGCATGATTCCTGATCTCGGCCTCTCCTGTGGCCATCAGATTGGGCCCAGCATCTTCCAAGCCTACAACCATTATCATCCAGAAGGACAAAGGCAGCAGATTCATGGGAACCCCACCACCTGGAAGTTCTCCTTCCTGACTTGGAGATATATCGCTGTTCCTTCACTGTCGTTGGATCAAACACCTGGAAATCCCTCCCCAACAGCACTGTGGGTCTACCTACACCACAGGGACTCAGCACTTCAAGAAGACCGCTCAGCCCCACCTTCTCAAGGGTAACATCCCTTGAACAAATTTTATAAAAGCTTGTACTGTTCTCCTAGGCCTCTGTTGAATCTCTCAGTCATGCTACTTCAAAGGAAATGCTTACTACTGTACACGTATCTGAGAGTAACTGGTTTGTGCAAAAGCCTTGATATCAGCAAAACCTCCTTCAGCACCTCGATCATCACACCCTGCAGATGTTTGTAACCTGCACCAACTATACAAGCCTATTTGTAGAATTGTAGTAACAGCCAGAGGAGATCAACCAGCAATTAATCAGTAAGTGGTCACTGATCACTTTAAATCATGCTGGTACGCAGACTTTCCAGTTTTTATTTATTCATTCTTACACAGGATGTGGGGGGGACTTTGCTCAGGCCAGCATTTGTTGCCTGATGTGCCATCAATTGTACGCGAGGCGAGTGCTTTACCAAAGTCAGGCTTTAATAGACTAGAACACGAATGGCTTGGATAGGATGGACGTAGGGAAGTTGTTTCCATTAGCAGGGGAGACTAGGACGCGGGGGCACAGCCTTAGAATAAAAGGGAGTCACTTTAGAACAGAGATGAGGAGAAATTTCTTCAGCCAGAGAGTGGTAGGTCTGTGGAATTCATTGCCACAGAGGGCGGTGGAGGCCAGGACATTGAGTGTCTTTAAGACAGAAATTGATAAATTCTTGATTTCTCGAGGAATTAAGGGCTATGGGGAGAGAGCGGGTAAATGGAGTTGAAATCAACCATGATTGAATGGTGGAGTGGACTCGATGGGCCGAATGGCCTTACTTCCGCTCCTATGTCTTATGGTCTTATGGTCTAACACAGCTCTGCGATCGTCTACAATGGAAAGGACGATCGTTAGGCGTCTGACCATTTATACCTCATTAATGGAGGCGTGGTTAACTCAGCCTCTCGGCCAATCGGTCGAGAGGCACATGACCGACCAGGGCCAATGGTAAGCCGACGTTCTGGCCCAATGGCAGACAGGTATGCAGATCATATCACCACATTGCCCATCCCGAGTATTTTGTTGCTGAACATGTGTTCAGCTGTGTGAGGTTAAGAGAAGATGTTAGCTGGAGTGCTGAGCTTGAAATTGGCAGGGTCGGTGTCCATTCAGTTCTGCACACTGGGGTGTCTTGATCTGCCAACCCTACACATTTCTGGCAGACATTCACTGTACAAGCCAATGCCCTCACCAATACGGCGTCCAACATGATCCATCGGACATGTTTGCATCCATGTGGGTGCTATTTTGGAACTTCAAAGGACCCAGTTTCTAACCCTTTGTCCTGATTCTGGATTGAATGGATCCCGGATCTTGGATCTGAAGGCTAGAATTTCAGCTTCATGGCTCATGTCATCAAATTATCCTGTATGTAAAAGACATTTAAAATGGATGTTATGACAGGAAATAAATAGTATATCCTGATTGGGAAAGAATGGTTTACTGACACTTTATTATCCTTTTCAGTCAGCTGTCCTCTTGAAAACAGTTAATAGATGAAAAACGTATTTTTAAATTGAGTGTATGTCAGGATCGCTCATCACTGCTGACAGGTTCTGACCATAAAAGATGGAAGCATGGTGATAAGATTTCACCTAAGTGATGACTAACTGAAGTCCTCATCACTGGTGACATATATAGTTTATTGCGCAGACAGGTGACTGCTTGCAGAACATGAAGTACATCCTTAATGATCTCTGGGATGCCAGACAGCACTGTCACATGCTAAATGTTATTGTACGAGTGCGAATTCTTGATTTTCCACCTGTGAATTATTGATCCTATGTACAGTGAAGTGACTGAGCAGGTACATACAAAGCACAGCATTGCTGATTTACTGATTGCCACAGCTGGTACTGCTTGATCAGAATACCCAATTGGATCTCGATCTAAACTGTTGGATCTATTTAATGTCATGTAGATTTTCCTGGACAGCCTCGCGGCCAATGCGCACTCCACACAGAACGCACGCACGCACTCAAGGGCATGCACACCCATACCCACACGTATGCACCTGCACACACAACACACGCACACACTGAACAGCATACACACCCACACGCATGCATCGACACACCAATACCCACACCCACATGCTTGCACACACACACACACACACAGAAAACTTAATTTATGCTGAAGCATTTAAATTTAGTCGGGTTCAGGATGAGAATGTACTGTGTGGGTTCAGGATGAGAATGTGTTGTCTGGGTTCAGGTTGAGAATGTATTTCATAGAATTTACAGTGCAGAAGGAGGCCATTCGGCCCATCGAATCTGCACCGCCTCTTGGAAAGAGCACCCTACCCAAGGTCAACACCTCCCTCTATCCCAATAACCCAGTAACCCCACCCAACACTAAGGGCAATTTTGGACACTAAGGGCAATTTATCATGGCCAATCCACCTAACCTGCACATCTTTGGACTGTGAGAGGAAACCGGAGCACCCAGAGAAAACCCACGCACACACGGGGAGGATGTGCAGACTCCGCACAGATAGTGACCCAAGAAGGAATCAAACCTGGGACCCTGGAGCTGTGAAGCCATTGTGCTATCCACAATGCTACCGTACTGCACGGTATGCACAGCGATGAGAATGTATTGTGTGGGTTCAGGGTGAGAATGCGTTGTGTGGGTTCAGGGTGAGAATATATTGTGTGCGTTCAGGATGAGAATGTGTTGTGTGGGTTCAGGATGAGAATGTGTTGTGTGGGTTCAGGATGAGAATGTGTTGTGTGGGTTCAGGATGAGAATGTGTTGTGTGGGTTCAGAATGAGAATGCGTTGTGTGGGTTCAGAATGAGAATTTGTTGTGTGGGTTCAGGGTGAGAATGTGTAGGTGTGGGTTCAGGATGAGAATGAGTTGTGTGGGTTCAGGATGAGAATGTGTTGTGTGGGATCAGGGGAGAATGTGTTGTGTGGGTTCAGGATGAGAATGTGTTGTGTGGGTTCAGGGTGAGAATGCGTTGTGTGTGTTCAGGATGAGAATGTGTTGTGTAAGTTCAGGGTGAGAATGTGTTCTGTGCGTTCAGGATGAGAATGTGTTGTGTGGGTTCAGGGTGAGAATGTGCTGTGTGGGTTCAGGATGAGAATGTGTTGTGTGGATTCAGGATGGGAATGTGTTGTGTGGGTTCAGAATGAGAATGCGTTGTGTGGGTTCAGGATGAGAATGTGTTGTGTGGGATCAGGGGAGAATGTGTTGTGTGGGTCGAGGATGAGAATGTGTTGTGTGGGTTCAGGATGAGAATGTGTTGTGTGTTCAGGATGAGAGTGTACTGTGTGGGTTTAGGGTGAGAATGCGTTGAGTGTTCAGGATGAGAATGTGTTGCGTGGGTTCAGGGTGAGAATGTGTTGTGTGGGTTCAGGATGAGAATGCGTTGAGTGTTCAGGATGAGAATGCGTTGTGTGGGTTCAGGATGAGAATGTGTTGTGTGGGTTCAGGGTGAGAATGTGTTGTGTGGGTTCAGGATGAGAATGCGTTGAGTGTTCAGGATGAGAATGCGTTGAGTGTTCAGGATGAGAATGCGTTGAGTGTTCAGGATGAGAATGTGTTGTGTGTTCAGGATGAGAATGCGTTGTGTGGGTTGAGGATGAGAATGTGTTGTGTGGGTTCAGGATGAGAATGTGTTGAGTGTTCAGGATGAGAATGCGTTGAGTGTTCAGGATGAGAATGCGTTGTGTGGGTTCAGGGTGAGAATGTGTTGTGTGGGTTTAGGATGAGAATGTACTGGGTGGGTTCAGGGTGAGAATGTGTTGTGTGGGTTCAGGATGAGAATGCGTTGAGTGTTCAGGATGAGAATGCGTTGAGTGTTCAGGATGAGAATGCGTTGTGTGGGTTCAGGATGAGAATGTGTTGTGTGGGTTCAGGGTGAGAATGTGTTGTGTGGGTTCAGGATGAGAATGCGTTGAGTGTTCAGGATGAGAATGCGTTGAGTGTTCAGGATGAGAATGCGTTGAGTGTTCAGGATGAGAATGTGTTGTGTGGGTTTAGGATGAGAATGTGTTGTGTGGGTTCAGGGTGAGAATGTGTTGTGTGGGTTCAGGATGAGAATGTGTTGAGTGTTCAGGATGAGAATGCGTTGAGTGTTCAGGATGAGAATGCGTTGTGTGGGTTCAGGGTGAGAATGTGTTGTGTGGGTTTAGGATGAGAATGTACTGGGTGGGTTCAGGGTGAGAATGTGTTGTGTGGGTTCAGGATGAGAATGCGTTGTGTGGGTTCAGGGTGAGAATGTGTTGTGTGGGTTTAGGGTTAGAATGCGTTGAGTGTTCAGGATGAGAATGTGTTGTGTGGGTTCAGGGTGAGAATGCGTTGTGTGGGTTCAGGGTGAGAATGTTTTATAGAACATAGGACATAGAACAGTACAGCACAGTGCAGGCACTTCGGACACCAATGTTGTGCCAACCATTTATCCTAATCTAAGATCACACCCTTATCCTTCACCCCTTTAATTTACTGCTGTTCATGTGCCTGTCCAAGAGTCACTTAAATGTCCCTAATGACTCAGACTCCACCACCTCTGCTTGCAGTACATTCCATGCACCCACTACTTTCTGTATATAGAACCCATCTCTGACATCTCCCCTATACCTTCCTCCAATTACCTTAAAACTATGTCCCCTCGTGACAGCCAATTCCGCCCTTGGGAAAAGTCTCTGGCTATCCACTCTATCCATGCCTCACATCACCTTATACACCTCTAGCAAGTCCCCTCTCTTCCTTCTTTGCTCCAGTAAGAAAAGCTCTAGCTCCCTCAATCTTTCTTCATAAGGCATGCTCTCTATTCCAGGCATCATCCTGGTAAATCTCCTCTGTACCCTCTCCAAACCACCTACATCCTTCCTATAATGAGATGACCAGAACTGGACACAATATTGCAAGTGTGGTCTAACAAATGTTTTATAAAGCTGCAGCAAAACCTCATGGCTCTTAAACTCAATCCCCCTGTTAATGAAAGCCAACACACCATATGCCTTCTGAACAACCCTATCAACCTGGGTGGTAACTTTGAGAAATCTATGTAAGTGGACCCCAAGATCCCTCTGTTCCTTCACACGTCCAAGAATCTTGCCTTTAACCTTGTATCCAGCATTCAAATTCGACCTTCCAAAATGAATCACTCCACATTTATCGAGGTTGATCTGCATCTGCCACTTCTCAGGCCAGCTCTGCATCCTGTCAATGTCCTGTTGTAACCTGCAACATCCCTCAACACTATCCACAACACCCCCAACCTTTGTGTCATCGGCAAACTAATAACCCACCCTTTCACTTCCTCATACCAAGTCATTTATAAAAACCACAAAGAGCAGAGGTCCCAGAACGGATCTCTGTGGGACGCCACTGGTCACCGACCTCCAGGTGGAATACTTTCCATCCACTACCACTCGCTGTCTTCTTTCGGCCAGCCAATTCTGTATCCAGAGAGCCAGATTTCCCTGTATCCCATGCATCCTGACTTTCTGAATGAGCCTACCTTATCAAATGCCTTACTGAAATCCATATATACCACATCCACTGTCCGACCTTCATCAATGTGCCTCGTCACATCCTCAAAGAATTCAATGAGGCTTGTGAGGCATAACCTGCCCCTCACAAAGCCATGCTGACTATCTTTAATCAAACTATGGGTGAAATTCTCCCCCCCCCCCCACGACGGGTGGGAGAATAGGGGGAGGGCCTTCCCGACTTTTTTGACGCCCTCCCGCTATTCTCCACCCCCCCCCGCCGAAATCCCGACAAGAATCGCTGCCGCCGTTTTTTTTACGGCCGGCAGCGATTCTCAGCTGTTAGAAGGGCCGAAGTCCCAGCCCTTTACGACCTTTTTACGAACGGCAAACACACCTGGTCCTGCCGTTCGTAAAAACGTCGTGACAAACTCGCAAAAAATAACCATGGCACCGATTGGCACGGCAGTACCACGGCCGTGCCAAGGGTGCCATGGGCCCGCGATCGGTGGGCACCGATCGCGGGCAGCGGGCCCGATGCCCGCGCACTATTTGTCCTTCCGCCGCCCCGCAGTATCAATACGCGGGGCGGCTGAGGGGCAACCCGGCCCGCGCATGCGCGGGTTTCGCGCAAAAACGCGATGACGTCACCCGCGCATGCGCGGGTGGAGTCTTCCCACCTGCGCATGCGCGGCTGACGTCATATGACGCGTCAGCCGGCGCTAACTCCGGCAAGCGGGCTTAACGATTTTCGTTAAGCTCGACTTGTCGGAGCCTCCGACGTCGGGCTGCTAGCCCCGACGGGGGACCAGAATCGGTCCCCCGTCGGGAAGGGGCGCGCTGCCGTAAAACCCGCCCGGGTTTTACGGCAGTTTTACGATTTCTCCCGTTTGGGAGAATTTCGCCCTATGTTTTTCGAAATAATCATAAATTCTCTCAGAATCCTTTCCAATATTTTGCTCACCACTGGCGTAAGACTGATGTGTCTGTACTTCCCAGGGATTTCCCTATTCCCTTTCTTGAACAGGGGAACAACATTCGCCTCCCTCCAGTTATCCGGTCCTACTCCAGTGGAGAGTGAGGACTGAAAGATCATCGCCAACAGCGCAGCAATATCCTCCCTCGCTTCCCGTAGTAACCTTGGATATATCCTGTCAGGCCCAGGGGACTTATCTATCCTGATGCTGTTCAAAATTTCCAGCACATCCTCTTTCTTAATATCAACCTGTTTGAGTCTATTAACCTGGCTCACACTGTTCTCATGAGCAACAAGGTCCCTCTGTGTAGTGAATACTGAAGCAAAATATTCATTTAGGGCCTCCCCTGTGTCCTCAGACTCTAGGCACAAGTTCCCTCCACTATCCTTGATCGGCCCTACTCTCACTCTGATCATCCTCTTATTTCTCACATAAGTGTAGGTTTTCCATAATCCTACCCACCAGGGCTTTTTCATGCCTCCTTTTAGTTCTCCTAAGTCCATTTTTGAGTTCCTTCCTGTCTACTTTGCAACCCTCTAGAGCCGTGCCAGATCCTTGCTTCCTCAACCTTACATAAGCTTCCTTCTTCCTCTTAACTAGAAGCTCAACTTCTCTTGTCACCCAAGGCTCCTTCACCTTACCATTCCTTCCTCGTCTCAGTGGGACAAAACTATCCAGCACTCGCAGCAAGTGCTCCTTAAACAACCCCCACATTACTGTTGTGCATTTCCCCAAGAACAATTGTTCCCACTTTATGCTCCTCAGCTCCTGTTTAATAGCAGTATAATTTCCCCTCCCCCAATTGAATACCTTGCCAGACTGTCTGTTCCTATCCCTCCACAACTATGGTAAAGGGCAAGGAGTTGTGGTCACTGTCACCGAAATGCTCTCCCACCAAGACATCTGACACCTGGCTGCGTTCATTGCCGAGTCCAATATGGCCTCCCCCTAGTCGGCCTATCTACATATTGAGTGAGGAAACCTTCCTGTACACACCTGACAAAATCTGCACCATCCAAACCATTTGCAGTAAGGAGGTTCCAGTCAATATTAGGGAAGTTGAAGTCACCCATGACAACAACTCTGTTATTTCTGCACCTTTCTAAGATCTGCAGCCCAATCTGTTCCTCTATCTCTCTGCTGCTGTTGGGGGGGTTTATAGAAAACTCCCAATAAAGTGACTGCTCCTTTCTTGTTTCTGACTTCCACCCAGACTGACTCAGTAGACAAACCATACTCAACTACCTCCTTTTCTGTAGCTGTGATGCACTTCCTAATTAACAGTGCCACACCCACTCCTCTTTTACCTCTCTCCCTATTCTTCTGAAAACATCTAAGCGCTGGAACATCTAACAACCATACCTGCCCCTGTGAAATTCATGTCTCCATAATGGCCACAACATCGTGGTTCCAAGTACTGAACCATGCTCTAAGTTTATCTCCCTTATTCCTGACACTCCTTGCATTGAAACAGACACACTTTAACCCATTCCACTGAGTGCAACTTTGCCCTATCAACTGTCTACCCTTCCTCACAGACTCGCTGCACTGTTTCTACCTTTCAACAGCTACCCTATCCTCTGACCCATAGCTCTGGTTCCCATCCCCCTGTCAAACTAGTTTACACCCTCCCGAAGAGCTCTAGCAAACCTCCCACCCAGGATATTGGTGCCCCTCCAGTTTAGGTGCAATCAGTCCTTCAAGTACAGGTCCCAGGTTTTGTGTGTGTTCAGGATGAGAATGCGTTGTGTGAGTTCAGGATCAGATCAGGGAAAGGCACAAATGAAAAGTGGAGCTTGTTCAAGGAACAAATACTGCGTGTCCTTGAAAGGTACGTCCCTGTCAGGTAGGGAGGAAATGGCCATGTGAGGGAACTATGGTTAAAAGAGGTTGAATGTCTTGTCAAGAGGAAAAAGGAAGAGTATGTAAGGATGAGAAAACAAGGTTCAGTTGGGTCGCTTGAGGGTTGCAAGGTAGCAAGGAATGAGCTTAAAAAAGGGCTTTGGAGAGCTAGGAGGGGGCATGAGGAGTCCTTGGTGGGTCGGATCAAGGAAAACCCCAAGGCTTTTTACTCTTATGTGAGAAATAAAAAAATAACCAGGGTGAGGGTCGGGCCGGTCAAGGACAGTAGTGGGAAATTGTACATGGAGTCAGAAGAAATAGGAGAGGCGTTGAATGAATACTTTTCTTCAGTGTTCACCAAGGAGAGGGGCCATGTTTTTGAGAATGAGAGTGTGATACAGGCAGGTAGGCTGGAGGAGGTAGATGTTCTGAGGAAGGCTGTATTAGCAATTTTGAAAAACCTGAGGGTCGACAAGTCCCCTGGGCCAGATGGGATATATCCAAGGATTCTTTGGGAGGCAAGGGATGAGATTGCAGAGCCTTTGGTTTTGATTTTTGGGTCCTCACTCTCCACGGGGATAGTGCCAGAGGACTGGAGAGTGGTGAATGTTATTCCTCTGTTCAAGAAGGGAATAGGAATGACCTAGGTAATTATAGGCCAGTTAGTCTTACTTTGGTGGTCGGTAAGTTAATGGAAAAGGTCCTGAAGGATAGGATTTATGATCATTAGGAAAGATGCAGCTTAATCCGGAATAGTCAACACGGATTCGTGAAGGGTAAGTCTTGCCTCACAAATTTGATTGAATTCTTTGAGGAGGTAACTAAGTATGTAGATGAAGGTAGAGCAGTTGATGTCGTATACATGGATTTTAGTAAGGCATTTAATAAGGTTCCCAATGGTCGGCTCATGAAGTAAGTAAGGGGGTGTGGGATAGAGGGAAATTTGGCCAATTGGATAAGTATGGGCTGAGGGTGGAGGTATGGGCTTAGATAGGGTGCTCTTTCCAAGGGCCGGTGCAGACTCGATGGGCCGAATGGCCTCCTTCTGCACTGTAAATCGGCTATCACATAGAAGACAAGGGTGGTGGCGGATGGAAAATGTTCAGACTGGAGACCAGTTACCAGCGGTGTACCACAGGGATCAGTGCTGGGTCCTCTGCTATTTGTGATTTTAATCAATGACTTGGAGGAGGGGGCTGAAGGGTGGGTCAGTAAATTTGCTGATGACACCTAGATTGGTGGAGTAGTGGATGAGGTGGAGGGTTGTTGTCGGCTGCAAAGAGACATTGATAGGATGTAGAGCTGGGCTGAAAAATAGCAGATGGAGTTTGTGCGAGGTGATTCATTATGATAGAAAAAATTTGAGTGCGGATTACAGGGTCAACGGCAGGGTTCTGAGGAATGTGGAGGAACAGAAAGATCTTGGGGTTCATGTCCACAGATCTCTGAAGGTTGCCACTCAAGTGGATAGAGCTGTGAAGAAGGCTTATAGTGTGTTAGCGTTTATTAACAGGGGGCTTGAGTTTAAGAGCCGCAGGGTTATGCTGCAACTATACATGACCCTGGTGAGACCACATTTGGAGTGTTGTGTGCAGTTCTGGTCACCTCATTATAGGAAGGATGTGGAAGCATTGGAAAGGGTGCAAAGGAGATTTACCAGGATGCTGCCTGGTTTGCAGGATAGGTCTTATGAGGAAAGGTTGAGGGAGCTAGGGCTTTTCTCTTTAGAGCGGAGGAGGATGTGCGGCGACTTAATAGAGGTTTATAAGATGATGAGGGGAATAGATAGAGTGGACGTTCAGAGACTACTTCCTCGGGTGGATGTAGCTGTTACAAGGGGGCATAACTATAAGATTCAGGGTGGGAGATATAGGAGGGATATACAAGGTGGGTTCTTTACTCAGAGAGTGGTTAGGGTGTGGAATGGACTGCCTGCTGTGATAGTGGAGTCGGACACTTTAGGAGCTTTCAAGCGGTTATTGGATAGGCACATGGAGAACACCAGAATGACAGGGAGTGGGATATCTTGATCTTGGTTTCGGCACAATGCTCGGCACAACATCAAGGGCCGAAGGGCCTGTTCTGTGCTGTACTGTTCTATGTTCTATGTTGGATGACAATGCGCTGTGTGTTCAGGATGAGAATGTACTGTGTGGGCTCAGGATGTGAATGTACTGTGTGGGTTCAGGGTGAGAATGTGTTGTGTGGGCTCAGGGTGAGAATGCGTTGCATGGGTTCAGGGTGAGAATGTGTTATATGGGTTCAGGGTGAGAATGTACTGTGTGGGTTCAGGGTGAGAATGCGTTGAGTGTTCAGGATGAGAATGTATGTGTGGGTTCAGGGTGAGAATGTACTGTGTGGGTTCAGGATGAGAATGTACTGTGTGGGTTCAGGATGAGTATGTGTGGTGTGGGTTCAGGGTGAGAATGCTCTTCAACGTGAATACACGTTGTGTATGTTCTTCTCCCAATTGGAGAGGGATCACAGGAAATTCTGGATGATCGAGTTCCCAAAGGACTAGAGATATTTACATTCTTTTTATTGTGAGCAGTTTTGTAGTTATATTTTCAGTACTGGTTTTCATGATCATTCTTGTGAGATTTATGATTTTACATCATAGCAATAGGCATTTATAATGTGGAACCTATAGTGGATTACTTTTTGTCCAATGATTTGCTGGAAAGTTATGTTTAGTTGAATCATTTACAAGACTGCTGTCAGAATTGAAAGGGCTTAAGATAAAGAGGGATGTGAAGAATGTTGCAGTTTCAACCAGGAGTTTGAGGTACCACAGGGTACCCAAGTGAAATGATAGTCAAGTTAAAATTAACAACGGTTTTAGTTTTGAAGCATTACAAATACAATATTTTATGCAATAAAAACAGAAAATGCGGGACAGTCTCAGCAGGTCTGACAGCATGTGTGGAGAGAGAAGGGAGCTAACGTTTCGAATCTGGGTGATCATCCTGACTCGAAATGTTTGCTCTGTTCTCTCCCGAGATGCTGTCAGAAACTATTGAGATTGTCCCACATTTTCTGTTTATGTTTCAGATTCCGGCATCCGCAGTAATTTGCTTTTATAATATTTTATGGTTGTATTTGCAAAATAAAGCATTCCGGGGAGTTTAGATTGCCCCCAGAGTCAGTGGCCGGGATTCTCCCTCCCTTTTGATGACTAACTCCGGATTTTTCCTCGAAAGTCCGGGGTGATTCTCCATTTTCCCAGGGCTAGCAGGGCCCGGGCGTGCGTCCCGCAGCTATGGCTGCCAGCAGGGCCCTGCTGTCCAGACTGCGCGGCCGGGCATACGCACGGCGGCAGCAAGCGGGTCTGCGCATGCACGCAGCAGCCCACTTCGGCCCACTGCAAGATGGAGAAACGTTTTGATGTTAGTTTCCCACCTTGCCCACACCCGCTCTTGCCAGCCTAAAAATCGAGGAAGGGTGAGTAAAGGCTCTTTTTTAATGTAAATTGTGTCATTGAATTTCCAAACGAGGAAATCCTCTCCAAATATAGCAAAGACATTCAGGGAGCAATTTATCGGCTGTGTCCCACCGGAATCGGGACAGGGCATGAGAGGTAAATCCAGCGAGAGGCCTCTTCCGGAATGTCTGATGGTCGTTACACCCCACCAGATCCATCGAGATTTCACAAAATGTGGCAATCTGGATCCCACTCACAATGGGTGTGATCCAGATTTGCCAAGGTAAGTGAGCTTAACTGCTCACTGAAGTTTACCGACGCCAGAATGAACAAGCCCCTGGGATCGACTCGCCGAGCGCCGTTTAGCGCTGGTCTCCAAAAATGGGGACCAGGCGGAATGGCACTTTACGGGCCTCCCAGGCAATTGGAAGCCTCCCAGCTGTTGAGCTCTTAGCAGGGTGGCACCCTGGCACTGTTGATGCCACCCGGGCACTGTGGCACTGCCAGCCTGGCCACCCAAGCAGTGCCGCCCTGGTGTTAACCTGGCACTGTCAGGCTGCCCAGGTGGCACTTTGTAGTGCCAAAGTGCCAGGTAGGATTTTACCTGTGCTGGGGTTGGCCCCGCTGGATCCTGCCTGTATGAAGTGGGGTGCAGGGGGAGCTCGTGGATCCCCGGAACAGGTGAGTTGGCTGGTCCAAAGGTCACGTCGGGGGGGGACGGGGTGGGGGGGGGGGGGGGGGGGGGCGTCCCGGTCTCTTCCTGCAATGGCCCACCGAGACCTGAAAAAATAACAGAGCCCTGTTTGATATTGGAGTCGTTCCTGGTGCTACAAGTGTTGGGAATCACCCCGCTAAACCCTCCCAAAATGAGATTCACTTTTTTGTTAAATTGTGCCTTAACTCTTCCAACTAGAATGAAGCATTGGGTGGCTTGGGGACTTCCAAGTTAATATCTGCCTGTGGGCTATTAATGAAGCAAATGCAGAGACATCTGTCTCAATCATAGTGAAACTGACCAGTGCAGATGAGACTCTAAATATGACTATCACATGGCAAGGCTGGAGGTCAATATCTGGAACTTTGGAAAGAGCATCAATGAAGGATGACCAAAGACCGACCACAACATTTTGGTGTGGTCTGCAGTGGAGAGTGAGTACCTGTCACATTTGTTGCTTGTGTTGGAGAAAAACATACTGGGCCCGATTCTCCGCCCCCCACGACGGGTTGGAGAATAGCGGGAGGGCCTTCCCGACATTTTTCCCGCCCTCCCGCTATTCTTCCCCCCCCCCCCCCCCCGCCCAACTCCCGACACGAATCGCTGCCGCCGTTTTTTTACGGCCGGCAGCGATTCACAGCTGATAGATGGGCCGAAGTCCCAGCCCTTTACGCTGTTTTTACGAACGGCAGACACACCTGGTCTGGCCGTTCGTAAAAACGGCGGGAACAACTCGCTTTTTATAACCATGGCACCGATTGGCATGGCAGTACCACGGCCGTGCCAAGGGTGCCATGGGCCCGCGATCAGTGGGCACCGATCGCGGGCAGCGGGCCCGATGCCCGCGCACTATTTCTCCTTCCGCCGCCCCGCAGTATCCATTCGCGGGGCGGCTGAGGGGCATCCCGGCCCGCGCATGCGTGGGTTTCGCGCAAATACGCGATGATGTCATCCACGCATGCGCGGGTTGGAGTCTTCCAATCCGCGCATGCGCGGCTGACGTCATATGACACGTCAGCTGGCGCTAACTCCGGCAAGCGGGCTTAACGAAATTTGTTAAGCCCGTGATGCCGGAGCTTGCGGCATCGGGCTGCTAGCCCCAACCGGGGACCAGAATCGGTTCCCGGTCGGGAAGGGGCGCGCTGGCGTCAAACCCGCCCGGGTTTGACGCCAGCCTTACGATTTCTCCCGTTTTGGGAGAATCGCGCCCACTAATTCTGGCCTTGGTGAAGTGAATTCTGTGCAGGACTTTAAACTGAATTAAGTTTATTTGAGCACAGGAAGATGTGGAGTTGACCCTAAAAAGGGCCTTCTCCCACCTGTCGCCCATAAGGTCGAGCACAAGCTCTGCTTCCAATCATTTCTTACCTTATGGAGAGGGGAGGGTCCGGAGGATATCATGAGATTGTACAACCATGAAATAGAATCATTGCTGTTTTGAGAAAATTACTAAAGCCTTCCAACATTGTACTTGGAACTAGTGGAAGAAAGGATGGACAGAGTGAGTGAACAAAATCATGGGCTTTAAAATAGCAGTAAAGATTAGATTGGCGTAACTTAAATTTGGGTGCAAGCTCACTGAAGCTGGCCAAGTTCTCATCTACGCACAGATTAGTAAAACATTTGAGTCCTTTTTTCCTCCACAAGGTAAACACCAAGTCAAGCATGAAGGGCAAGAATAAATGGTTATTACAAATAGGACCTAATAATCAAGGGGTGGCAAGTTTAAAAATGCTGACTAAATTGTTTCCATATTTTTAAAGTAGAAATCGCAACAGGACTTGATGTGTATTTAGAAGGGGAAAAGGGTAGCAGGGCACAAATTAAGGCAGGACGAGAGAAGTAACAGCAGGAGTGCACTACCATCAGACACCAGTTTAAACTTGGACCATGGCATCATGTTAAAATCATATGAATATTGGCTGCCCAAAATATTCGATATGCCGTCAACACAGGCAACAGGTTTAGTGATACGTAATAGGAGGTCATCAGCATATAAGGACAGATGGTTCTCCACATCAGCTCAAAGGATACCGTTTAGCAGTGCGAATGACTTTAAGGCTATTGACATGGAAAAGAGCAGTGGGTATAAGGGGAAGCGCTCTGAGTGTAGAGAGTTAGTGTACACTCTCACGGTAGGGAAGGTATAAACTAGGCGCATCCGTGAAGTAAATTTTGGACCAAACACAAATTTACCCAAAATTTCAGACAGATAATCCCAGTCCACCTGGTCAAAAGACTCCTCCGCATCCAGAGAGATGACAACTGCAGGGATGGGCGGGGCAGCTGGAGAAAATATAATGCCAAGAAGATGACATTTGAGGATCATTGGCATGCCTTTACAAAGCCAGTTCTGTCATCAGGTATTACTTCAGGGAGACATAGCTCCAAGCGACACGCTAGTACCTTAACTAACAGCTTTAATTCTGCGTTGAATCTTCTGGCTAAGATAAAGCATTCGATCAATCCTAAGATGAGGTGCAATGACTTTTCTTGGCAGCTTGGATCTTGTATGTCTCTCTTGTGGAGACCATGAGTTGGATTCAATTTGAATTGGTTTTTGGAGCAAGCAATGGGATGGATTGGGGGCTTGCCCTGTCCTCTCTGCACGTTGACTTTGTAACTTTAAGAATGGATTAGAGATTTAAAAAAAGAAAGATCGGCTGTGATATAAGCCCTGTGTTTTTTGAGTAGAAGCAAAATGGAAGCTCGAGTCTATGTCGAGGGCAGAGAAAAATTAGATCGGCAGTGCTACTCGGCTGTCACCCAGGTAGCACAGCCTGAGTCGGGCACAATCTAACGGCCGCATCGGGACCAACTCAGGCAGTGCTACCTGGGTGACAGCCTGGGTGCCCATGTGGCACTACCAGTCTGGCTGGGGCACTGCCAGAGTGGTAGTCTGGCAGTGCCAAGGTGGCATTTTGCCCACGCCGAGGATTGTGTCTGGGGTTGTCCTGCCCTGATGAGGTTGGGTGCGATGTGGGTGACCCCCTTATAGATGAGTTGGGGTGTTAGGGGGTCTGGACGCTGTGGTGGAGGGATCTAGAATACGGCATCAGCAGAGCGTTCCTCGCTGAGGTACCAAAATGAAGCCGAGTCCCGGTTAATAATGGGGTCGTTCTTCGGGAAACACACCGGCTAAACACACTCGACACGGGATTCTGTTTCATTTCCATTAAATCATGCCGAGTGAGTCATTAATATACCGAGCAATAAGAGTGCAAGTTGTGTAGAGAACCTTCCAAAAAAAGTCAATAGGGAAGCATTCAGGACCTGGGGCCTTACCACTTTGCATAACTTAAAGCAGTTTGTTATCTCATCCAGGTGCTAAGGGACATCTAAGTCTCTGCTATTATCCACATCTATAGATGGGATGTCCAAATTATTTAGGAAATCAGCCATTGCCATGCTTTCTGACAAGAGATCAGGAGTGGCTTTCGGCCGCATGATTCCCGGCGGTGGGCCATTCGTTGGCAGTGGGATTCTCTGCTCCCGGCACTGTCGATGGGAATTCCCGTTGTTGTCACCTGGCACAGGGTGAGAATCCTACTGCTAGCGAAAGGCTGGAGAATTCTGGCCCAGATTTATAGAAGTTACCATAAAAGGAAGCAAAGGTCAAATTCAAATTAGAGGGGTCAGTAGTAAGATTATGGGAGGAGTCATAGATCTGGGAGATAAACCGAGAAGCAGTCTGGTGCCTGAGCTGATGGGCTATTAGTGGCCAGCTTCTTCCCCATATTCAGAAAAAGTCCTCCTTGAAAATTGTAACATGCGCACAGTTTTATTTGTGGAAAGTAAGCGAAATTGAGGTTGGAGTTTTAGCTTGACTGCATATAACTCAGGGTTGGTGGTAATGGATCATTGGTCTATTTCTAAAATTGAATCCACCAATTCTCGTTGCTTTAATTTTCATTGTCTGAAAATATATGCATTTTAAGAAATGACACCTCCCTGGAGAACCACTTTGAGGGTTTCCCATAATACTGATGGGGTGGTGGAATCAGGTTTGTTTGTTTTAATAAAAACATCTACACTGGTGAATATAGATTTACAAAAATCCTTGTCAGATAGTAGGGTCGTGTCAAATCTCCATGGAGGCCGATGTATGAGTCAGGTCCATGGAGTGGGGCGTGTGGTCGAATATAACAAAGGCAGAATACTCAGTAGTTTTAACTTGGGGAGAAGAGCTCTGTCCAAAAACTATAGTAGATGAGTGAGTAAGCATGGTGGACATGAAAGAAGTAGGAAAAGTCCCTTGTGACTGGGTGGAGTAACGCCGTGGGTCCCCACAACCCATTTGAGTCATAGAGGTGGAAAGAGCCTTGAAAATGTTAATAGAAGGTAAAAGTCTTTGAAATTGAGTGATCCAGCTTTGGGCCTATAACACAGTTTAGATCCCCTCAGAAAATAAGATGGTGGATGTCTAGTTTAGGAAGGAAAGATAAAAGCGATGCAATAAATCTTGTATCGTCCCAGTTAGGGGCATGGACGTTCACCAAAACTATAGGGCTTTAATAAGGTGTGCCACCAACATGTCACCAGGGTCTGAAATTGCAGTCAAGGGGCGAACTGTATTCTTTTGTTCGTTAAAATTGCTGACCCCTAGCTCTGCCAGTAAAGCTGGACTGAAACACCTGACCAACCCATGCTTTACGTAATCTGGTATGATCTCTAACATGAAGAATTGCTTCTTGAAGGAATACAACATCAGTGTTAAGAGCCTTGAGATGTGAAAACACATTGGAATGTTTTACTGGGCCATTTAACCCCCTAATATCCCATGTGACTGATCTGATTGAGAGCCTGATATCACCCTGGCTACCTGAGCTAATCATAGTATAGGAAGATTTTATAAAATGGTCAGTAAATCGTATGTAAAAGAAGGCCAAGACAAGAGCATCCATTACATAATGAAATTGGCCAAATACTAAAAGGTCTTTGATTACTGTCAATGCAGGAAATCCCTCCCACGCCACTCCACCCCCAGAACAATCGTCACACTCTCAAACCACGAGAGCAAAACACTTCAAATAAATAAAACCATAAATCAAATCCTAACCTTGCCATTATAAACAAGATGAGCAGCAGGTATTCCATCTTATATGACACCCACTGACTAGCCAACCTTGTTAATGGGGCATACCCCTGACAGATGAGCTTTTTACATATTATGTCATTGGAAAGTTGCTTGTTCTAACTGTGTAGTAAGAGCAATAGTGTAAAAATATTGTGGTGCGTGCCCTTAATTTTGAGCATATCAAATGGCCTATATGGGTATTCAAACGTAAACCCAAAGACAAAGCCACAAACTTAGTAAGCCCGTCAAGAAGTAACTATGTGCCGCTGAAGGAAAAGGTTTGTCTCATCTGGTGAGTCAAAGAAGTGATCATTTCCGTTAAATGTGATGTGGAGAGGAGCAGGGTGAATCAGCCTGAAGCCAATTCCTTTGTGGGAAATGTGGACTTGATGTTGTTGAATGCTGCATGCCTCCTTGCCAGGTCCAAACTCCAGTCTCAGTAGATTCTGATTGAGTGGCCCTGGTAAGTAACATCACAGTTCTCCTATGCCCACTGAAAAACAAGCTCCTCAT
The DNA here is from genome assembly GCF_902713615.1 of Scyliorhinus canicula. Classification (NCBI taxonomy): domain Eukaryota; kingdom Metazoa; phylum Chordata; class Chondrichthyes; order Carcharhiniformes; family Scyliorhinidae; genus Scyliorhinus; species Scyliorhinus canicula. The sequence goes on along the minus strand of NC_052161.1, from coordinate 27,130,482 downwards.
CTTTGTAGTGATGGAACTGGACTACAATGGCTCCCGGAGGGTCACCAGGGTGAGGTTTTGACCAAAGAGTACGGTGGGTTCTGTCCAGCTCCTGGGGTTTAGGGTATGTATCTTTGCCCACCTCTTATTAAAATAATTCTGACATAAACTATGTTGGGGCAACGACACACTCTCCTTAATCCCTGCAGTCATCATGGTCACCACTGTACTGATTCTGTCGCTGTGGTCCGTCTTGATGTCAGTAAAGGTGCTGGTGTGAGAGTTTACAGCTAAACGAATGGTGTCAAGGGAGGACTGACTGGGACCCAGAGATTCTTCCAGAGAATATTTCAGCTACAGAGCCAAATTCCATCAGGATTTGTCAAGCTCAGTGGCCAGAATCTCAGTTGTTAGAACAGTGGGGGAGCTGACCGCCATCTTAGCTGCAGCCGCCTCAGCAGGGGTATCTTTATCTTTTGCTATTTTCCAACCTATATGTTTTAAATTCTTTGTCATACTTTTTAAAAAACTTGTTCCTTGAGTGTTTAAATAAATTTTCATGGCAGCAAATAACAATATACCGGCGGATTAAGAACGAACTTGTAAAAACGATTGTCAGGAGGCCAGTTGTTCTACTACATCGCGCAACCAGAAGTCGAGAAAAGGCTCTTTCTTAAGTGGCCATTAAGTGGCTACTTTAGAGCTTTAATAGGTGAAAGGGCGGGTTTACTGCCCAAGGCCTTGCCTGCCCAAGCATGAACTTGCGTCTGAATTTGTGCGGGCGGATTCCTGGCGGGAATCTAATCCATTCAATTTTACATTTCCCCCCATCTCAGAACTGTTATTTTAATGTCATGATTAACCAACTTTCTTGGTGCATCAGTGCTTCTGCCAAATAATCGATAAAAGGAATATCATTTGTACATGATGAGTGTCATGAGGTCTCCCTGGGCAGGATACTCTCAGCCCGATGCCGGGCCGGAGAATCCCCGTGATCGGCACAAATTGTGCCACACCGCCCCGACGCCAGCATGCGATTCTCCGCAGAGTGGCCGCCTACCGGCGCCGCGCCAACCACGGCGGCACCAGATTCTCTGCAGAGCGGAGAATCGGCGGTGCCATTGGTGCCGCCGTGGTTGGCGCGGCGCTGGTCGGGGGCCGCTCTACGCGTCCGGCCTGCTGATTCTCGTCCCGGGATGGGCAAGCAGTTGTCCTGAAAACGCCGATTCCCGCTGGCGCCGTCCACACTTGCTCTCAGCCTGCGGGAACTCGGCGTGTAGACGGGGGGGGGGGAAGGTGGGTCCGACCCCGGGGTCCTCCGATGTGGCCTGGCCCACGATCAGGGTCCACCAATTGGCGGGCCGGCCTCTCTGGCTGGGGGCCTCCTTTCCTCCGCGCCAGCCCGTGTAGTCCTGCGCCATGTTGCGTCGTGCTGGCCCACAGTAGGGGCCAGAATTATTCGTCGGGTCGGCCCGTCCACGCTGTCGTAAAACGCAACGGCGTTTATGACGGGGTGGGCACTCTGCTATGGGATTAGAGAATCCCGCCCCCTAAGGCCCGAGTCGGTGGCGGCCCTGCCTCTGGATTCAAGTCCCACTCCTGGACCTGTTGGATATGGAATGAACATTCATGACATCGTTCAACAGATTCATAATCGTCTGCTAATCCTCCCAACACTTCCCCATTATTCCCCAAAGGGGAGAAATGTGTGAAGATACCAAACAGACAATGATAAGTGTTTGTCCGTAATGTTGGCAACAATCATTCTTAAGCTTCTAGAAATAGGCGGGGTAGATGTCCTGGTATCTTTTTGCCTCCACCTATTGGTGTGGGATTCATTAAAAAGGAGACAGTTTGGAGCCCTAGTTTCCAAGTGTGGTGATGTGCCTATGGGCGATATCACAGATGGGTGGTGTGCGGCCTCCAGCCAGCAGATGGCGGTGCAGACAAACAATGTGGTCTGAAGACCAAGGTCATGTGACCAGCGACTCCCACATAAGGGGAGGCACATCCGGCCATCTGCAGAAGAAGATTGCGAGGGTAATAAGACATACAGGTGAATGATCAGTTCTAGGTGCAGGTTCCAGAAGAGTAATAAGCAGACTCCATGATAATGTGCTCTGTAACAGATTGCTATCTTACCACACGAGACTCAATAAAAGATTCTGGTTTGGACAAGTCGAGGTGTTTGGTGGATTCCTTCGTAAGATATAGAGGACCAAACACAACACCAGGGGCACGATTCTCCGCTCCCGCGTGGCATCGGGAAGGCCGTTGTGAACTCAGCCGAGTTTCATGACAGCGTCGGAGGCTGCTCCTCGCACCATATTCACCCCCCCCAGGGGGCTAGGAGCGGCGTTGTGAGAAACTCGGCCGCTGGGCCTTGATGCTTGCGTCAAAGCGGCATGCCGAGAATGACACGACTGCGGCGCTTAAGTGATGTCAGCCACCCATGCGCAGGTTGGCTGGCTCCAACCCGCGCATGCACGGTTGCCGTATTCCCCTCCGCTGCCCCGCAAGACATGGCGGCTTGATCTTGCGGGGCGGCAGAGGGGAAAAAGTGAGTCTCTTAGAGACGTTGGCCCAACGATCGGTGGGCACTGATCGCGGGACAGTCCCCTCCCGAGCACGGCCGTGGTGCTCGATCCTCTCTCCGCCCCCCACAGGCCCCAAACTTACCTTTCGCGCTATGTTCACGCCGGCAGTGACCAGGTGTGGTTGCCGCCGGCGTGAACAGGTCGGGAATGTCAGGCCGCTCGGCCCATCCGGGCCGGAGAATCGCCGGTCGCCGTGAAAATTGGCGAGCGGCGATTCCGCGACACGCCGTTTTGGGGGGGGGGGGGTGGGTGGGAGAATCGCGGGGGGTGCCAGGGCGGCGTGTCGTGATTCGCCCGGCCCTGCCGCGATTCTCCCACCCGGCGTGGGGAGCGGAGAATCACGCCCCACGTATCAGTTCAGTTCTAGCAAAGTTATACAGCATTTCAATTCTCTTCTCATCAAAATATGTATTTAACAGAAAATCTAATTATTTAATGAATTGAACACTTTACACTGAAGCAGTTGATTTTTGTCTCTTTTTCTAGTGGACCACACACCTCTCCTGAATTATCTGATCACCTTCACAGGTGGAATAAATGCAGTGTATAAACTGCTTGGCGTGCATTATCTGCTCCGAAACAAGTATTTGTCCAATTAATGGCTCTGGGGCAACTTTTCAATTGATTTTCTCCCAGTACAGGTAGCATGCATTTAGTGTTACAGCATAACCGCCGATTGGGTGACACATAAGGTCCTGGATTAGCTTTCCTTGAAAGTGCCTGTTGAAGAAGCATGCAGAAAAGGCGTGTGCACTTACATTTCTGGATAATTGAGGACTAGCTGTGGTCAAAGAAAATGGGTACGACATAATGTAAATCTGGTTTGTACCGACTGGCACGTGCTATTTGGCAGTGGACCCAACAAATTGTTTAAAGTATAACTAGGTACATGGCCAAACCACTGATCACTGTCAGCGAATGGCTAGAAATTCTCAACGTGCAATTCATTCCAGAATGTGGGAAACTAGTTGCACAATTTATAACTTTAACATCTGTAACACATTTAGAAAGCTGCTGGGATAAAAAATATGCAAAAAAAAAAAAACTTCATTGTGGATATCCTGACAGCAAAATCAATGGATGAACATTTGCAGTTCAGCCATATTTGTCATTAATGCACCAATTTATTGTGATCTTGCATTGCAGAGCTTCCCAAACTGTGGGTCGTGACCCCCACATGGGGGTCGTGAGATTATATTTCAAGTTTGTAAGGTCCGAGTCTGTTGTGGATATCCCACTGTGTGTGAACAACTGTTCAGCCCCTCAAAATCCTCACGTTTGTAATGGTGGCCAGTCCGAACTGACCAAGCTTTGGGGACTGATTCCTGGTCCAAAATATCCAGTGGAAAGGTAAGTGATCTTCAACGAAACATCCTGCAGTTCAAACAGCCACACTCCCCATTCCCCACCACAGTCACAGCTCAAACCACCCCTCCCACCGCACTCACAGATCAGAGCCCCCCCACCGCAGTCACAGCTCAAACCCCCCCACCACACTCACAGATCAGAGCCTCCCCCACCGCACTCACAGATCAGAGCCCCCCCACCGCAGTCACAGCTCAAACCACCACTCCCACCGCACTCACAGATCAGAGCCCCCCTACCTCAGTCACAGCTCAAACCCCCCCCCACCGCACACAGCTCAAACCCCCCCACCGCACTCACAGATCAGAGCCCCCCCACCGCAGTCACAGCTCAAACCCCCCCACCGCAGTCACAGCTCAAACCCCCCCACCGCACTCACAGATCAGAGCCCCCCCCACCGCACTCACAGCTCAAACCCCCCCACCGCACTCACAGATCAGAGCCCCCCCCATCGCACTCACAGCTCAAACCCCCCCACCGCACTCACAGCTCAAACCCCCCCCACCGCACTCACAGATCAGAGGCCCCCCCCACCGCACTCACAGCTCAAACCCCCCCACCGCACTCACAGCTCAAACCCCCCCACCGCACTCACAGATCAGAGCCCCCCCCACCGCACTCACAGCTCAAACCCCCCCACCGCACTCACAGATCAGAGCCCCCCCACCGCACATAGAGCTCGAACCGCCCCCCACCACACTCACAGCTCAACCCACCCCCCCATCCCCTCACCGCACTCACAGCTCAACCCCCCCCATCCTCTCACCGCACTCACAGCTCACCCCCCCTCCCCACCGAACTCACAGCTCAACCACCCCCACCCCCACCGCACTCACAGCTCAACCCCCCCCACTGCACTCACAGATGGCATCAGCCCAGCGCATGCGCCAACTCTCGTCAGCCGGCGGAGGCCCTTTGGCTTCGGTTGGCGTGGCGCCAAGCGACTTCTGCGCCGGCCGGCATGGCGCAGACCACTCCGACGCCAGCTTAGTCCCTGAAGGTGCGGAGGATTCCGCACCTTTGGGGCGGCCCGACGCCAGAGTGGTTCACGCCACTCACTCGCGCCAGAGTTGCCCACCCAGCTGGTTACCGAAGAATCCTGCCCGTTAACTGGCAGCATAGGAGAAACTTGCATATTGCTATTTCTGAAGAGCTGCTAATGACCCTTTGTGGGTTGCCCATGCCAAATTCAAAGAGGGAAATACAAAGGCCATCTGCATTTCATAACCCAGACTGTCCAGCAGGAATCTGGGGCGGGATTCTCCTGTAATTGGCGGGATGGCCCGACGCCAGCACCAAGAACGGCGCGAACCACTCCGGTGTCGGGCCACCCGGAAGTTGCAAGATCCTCCGCACGTCCGGGGGCTAGGTCGGCGGTGAAGAAGTTGGCGCCACGCCAACCGGCGCCTAAGGTCTCAGTGGTCCCGTGCATGCGCAGAACCACTGCTGTGTTCTGGTGCATGCACAGAACCGCCGGCGAGTTCTTGCGCATGCGCAGGGGGTACTTCTCCATGCCGATGGCCCCGATCGCGGGCCAGGCCACCATGGGGGCCCTCCCGTGCGCCCCCCCTCCCCCCCCCCCCACCGAGGACTCCATTAGACGGCCTCCCAGCCATGTCCCGCCGTGTATGACCATGTCCATATCACGCCGGCGGGACTGGCCAGGAACTGATGGTGGCTCAGCCCATCGGGTCCCAAAGAATTGCCGGGGGGACCGCTGCCAACGGCCCCCCGACCGGCGTGGCGTAAACCCTGCCCCGCCCGAAAACTGCCGCCGGAGAATACGGCAGCCGGCGTCGGAGCGGCGGGGAGGGATTCACCCCCCCCCCCCCCCCCCCCCCCCCCCGGGATTCTCCAACCCAGCGGTGGGTTGGAGAATCCCACCTTTGGTCATTTGCGAATACATGTCCTTTGTTAAAGACAGTGTGGAGAGTTGTGTGGCATGGACTACTGGCTTGTGGAACCAGTAATATTGACTTGTAGAAGTAGAAGTAGAACAGTACAGCACAGAACAGGCCCTTCGGCCCTCGATGTTGTGCCGAGCAATGATCACCCTACTCAAACCCACGTATCCACCCTATACCCGTAACCCAACAACCCCCCCCCCCCCCTTAACCTTACTTTTGTAAGGACACTACGGGCAATTTAGCATGGCCAATCCACCTAACCCGCACATCTTTGGACTGTGGGAGGAAACCGGAGCACCCGGAGGAAACCCACGCACACAGGGGGAGGACGTGCAGACTCCGCACAGACAGTGACCCAGCCGGGAACTGAACCTGGGACCCTGGAGCTGTGAAGCATTTATGCTAACCACCATGCTACCGTGCTGCCCAAACTTGCATGCCGTGCTGCCCGACTTGCATGAACTGCAAAGTGTCAGTCTGCTTTTTTCATCTGACTAGCAGTCTCAGTGAAAAGGAGATCAGGTCAGGGTGGATACCTAACCCCAGCTACACTGCTTCTGCTGGAAATTTTGTATCATCACCTAAAGGATGACGCATCCCAGTATGTGAAGTCAACGCCACCAGAAATGTTAATTATCCAGCGTCGGTTTTCAACTCACTGGCCCCTGTGAAGGAATACTGAATTGGACATTAATTCTGGACTCTGCAACCCACGTGAGGCACCATTTTATATTTCTGTAGTCTCTGCCTTGTAAATCTTTCTTTTCTCTATTCCTCTTTAATTGTATGAATATAAAGATGGCAATGTTGCAATCCTCCTCCAGTATTTGGAGTGTGTGCAAATAAACCAACCCTTTAAATTCATTCCATTTTATGTTTGTTGCGGGGTTATGAATAGAAAATTGGATCACACTGAAACCTAGGAGTTGGGAAATATGCCACCACTTATGAAGGGGGAATAAATCAAAATGCCTTTCTGTTTACAGATGTGTGGTGTGAGGAGAAATGAGTATTGTTCACATTTGCAATACCAAGGACAAAAAATGGATGGTGAAGTAGAGGAAAGGAGGGAATTGGAAGACATTTTTTTTAAAGGAACGTCTGAAGATAGGGAGGGAATTTGAAAGACAAAATTATTTAAGGAGACAATACTCAAGACGGAGGCATAGCAACTGGAAAATAAACTTCCGATCGAGGAATTGAAGAAACAATGAACTGCAGAAAGAGCTATAGAAATGTAGAAAATAGGAGCAGGAGCAGGTCATGTTGCCTTTCGAGCTGGCTCCACCACTTAATAAGGTCATGGCTGATTACTTATCTCACCACCATACTCCCGTGCTCTTCCCACACCTCTTGACACCTTTTGAGTCTGGAAATGTATCTATTTCCTTCTCACATACTTTCAGTGACTTCTGTGGTGGCGAATTCCATACATTCGCCACCCATTGTGTGGGGAGGTTTCTCCTCATCTTAGTCCTAAATGGCCTACCTCATATCCTGAGACTGTGTCGCCTGGTTCTAAATTTCCCAATCAGGGAAACATCCTCCCTGCATCCAGTCTTTCCAACCCTGTCAGAATTTTATACGTTTCAATGAGATCCCCTCTTGTGGTAGCATGGAGCCTTTAAGGGGTGATCCTTCGTGGGCCACATGACCTGCCCAGAGCCTATGGGGACGGAATGCATGAACCTGATCCTATTGGGTGCCAGGGCATAGACCCGGGTAGTGGCGGATCTTCAGAGTAAACCTGGGAGTCGAGGTAACTGGCCCTCTATTGGAGTTGTATTGATCTGTCATATAAAGTTCCTCCTTTGTTAATAAATCATCTTTGTGACTTAACACTGCCTCGTCATATAACCTCACGCTACAGCAGCTCTTATTCTTCTAAATCCGAGTGAATCCAGGCCCATTTGACCCAATTTCTCTTCAATGTCGATCCCACCATCCCAGGAATCAGTTGCGAGGACATACATACAAGGCAGTAATACATTTTATAAAGGAAGCAAAGGACCTTAAAATGGATTCACTGGGCAAAGGGTGCTGGTAGAACTTGTTTGAGCAGGGGGTGATTGGTGTGACAGGGAATGTTGCAGGATTTGAAATTAGCTGAGATTCATTAAAAATGGAGATAAGGGGATTCAACTAAAATCCTTGGAGAGATATTATTCCTCTAAGCGCTAGAGGCGTGGATTAGGTTCTAATCAATGCTGGGGTGGGGGTGGGGGGGAAATCAGGGAAGCCATGTTTCCACGGTGAAAGAAAATGATCTTGCCTGTGGCTTAGATAAAGCTAAGAGGCTCAGTTTAGGATAACATATGGGGCTAAGGCTGCACACATCTGTATTAGGTTTAGAAAGTAACCATGAAGGTTAGTTAAATTGAACACAAATCCCTGTGGATGCTGGTCAGAAGCAAAAAGTATGTTTTCTGTTAGGTCGATATTATGGTGAAAGAAATATTGGCAAAACTTTCTCTACATAATGTTAATAACTATACTTCAGCATAATCCATTGGATGAGGTTTTTCTTAATGTTGAACTGGGGAGGTGATGGCATAGTGGCATTGTCACTGAACTCGCATTCCAGAGACCCAGGGTCATGTTCTGGAGGCATGGGCTCAAATCCCACCACAGCAGATGGTGAAATCTGAATTCAACAAAAATCTGGAATGATGACCATGAATCCATTGTTGATTGATGTAAAACCCCATCTGGTTCACTAATGGCCTTTAGGGAAGGACACGTGACTCCAGATCCACAGCAGTGTGGATGATTCTTAACCCACTGAGCTTGAGGGCAATTAGGGATGGACAATAAATACTGGCCTTGCCAGTGACAGCCACATCCCATAAAAGAGTAAAGGGGAGTAACAACTTTCGAGTTATAGCAGTTAATAGTAGTGAGTTGGCAACTCATTGCATGGAAAACAACCTTTATGGAGGCCGGTGCGTTCAGCAATCCTGAAGGTGGCAGAGAGTTTAAAATGGGTAGTCAGCCAATGCCACGATAATTTTACATGAGTTAAATTGGCTCGGCAAGTCTTGTTGCATTGTGCAGGTAGAGATATGAGCACATAGCTGAGCTTTCAGAATTTGACGAGAAAGGATGGATTGGAGACTGTAAGGACCCCCCTGTTAATCCCTGTCTGTCCCTTGTTTTTAATTACTCTTATTTTCCTCCATTACAATTTTGGCTAATGGATGATCAATTGCTTTAAGGAGAAGCAGCTTACCTTTAATTTAAAGCAGTAAGGTTCAGCAGAATGTGCTGCTTGGTCTGACATCAGTGATGACCCAGACTGATTGGATTGGCTGGTGACCAATGAGCTGTCCCCAAGAGCCGGGTTCTTTTCAGGGACAGGCCATGGATTGGTGCTGCTGTCCCTGGAATGTTCCTTAGTGAGACCAGGTTTCTTCTTACTTTCACTTTTGGCTCAGGATCGCTGCTCCTGGGGGCCTGTTGACACCATCGTAAAACGCGATGGTGTTTACGATGGCCCCAACACTTAGCCCCAGGTCAGAGAATCCCGCCCAGGTTCTATACATTTTGAGCTCTGAACAATATGGAATAGAATTAGATTAATGCATGAAATAGCAAACTTTTTGTGGTACATCTTGTCTGTGTCAGCAAAACTGTTCGTGATCTGTATTTATGTTGCTGTTGAAACATGTTTCTAAATTTCAAAGTTGAAATGTGTCTTGTATAAATAAGCAGTTATTGTGTTCAACTTACAAACCTGGTGGCTATAACTTATTACGCAGCCAAAGGGCCAAGGATTCTGAAAACTTCATAGGATTTATTGGTTAATTCACTTGCATTGGGACTCCAGGATCTGTGGGGCTGGAATCGATCGCACACTAGCCCAGGGTACCTTAACAAGACAGAGACGTCTGGGGAGTCTTTATTCCTGTTGAAGAAACGTGCAATTGATTTAATAATCTACCTCTTACAGAGTTTTTTTGATCACCGCACACTTGTGTCCTCTAAAAGGGTTGAAAACACTTCAATTCCAGATCATATAATTAAAGTTAAAATGAATAAACAAACCACAAATGCACATACATGCACAAAAACATGCAAATGCATGTACACAGACAGTTACACAAAGGCGCATGCACACTCACACACACACACACACACACGTGTGGGTTTCTTCCGGGTGCTCCGGTTTCTTCCCACAAGTCCCGAAAGGCATTCTATTAGGTAATTTGGGCATTTTGAATTATCCCTGTGTACCTGAACAGGCGCTGGAACATGGTGACTAGGGGCTTTTCACAGTAACTTCATTTCAGTGTTAATGTAAGCCTACTTGTGACAATCAAGATTAATATTATTGTTATATATACAGATATCTTTGGATCTATCAATACTTGAAGAATATTATTCGTCTAAATTCAAAAATGGGGATGCTTTTCTATGCTATGAGCACAATAAAAGATACAATGTCATTTTCACATTGAGAAATTTAGAAACAATGTGTTTCACATTGCTTAAACAGCAACACAAATACAGATCACAAACAGGTTTGCTGACACAGACAAGAAGTACCACAAAAAGTTTGCTATTTCATGCATTAATCTAATTCTATTCCATATTGTTCAGAGCTCAAAATGTATAGAACCTGGGCTGGATTCTCTGACCTGAGGTAAAGTGTTGGCGCCGTCGTAAACGCTATCGCGTTTTACGATGGTGTCAACAGGCCTCCAGGAGCAGCGATCCTGCACCCTACAGGGGGCCAGCAAGGTACTTGAGTGACTCACGCAGCTCCAGCTGCCGATACCGGCGTCAAACGGGCGCCACAGTCTGCATATGTGTGCTGCGGCCGGTGCGAACCCGCGCATGTGCGCGCTAGTTTCCTTCTCCGCGCCGGCCCCGACGAAACATGGCGTAGAGCCACAGGGGCCTGGCACGGAGTAAAAGAGACCCTCACTAGGAGAAGCCGGCCCGCCGATCGGTAGGCCCCGATCGCTGGCGAAGCCACGGGGGAGGCCCCCCCGAGGTCAGACCCCCCTCCCCCCCCACTAAGCCGTCCCCCACAGGATGGATGCCGAGGTCCCGCCTGGTAGGACCACATGTGAATTGCGCCGGCGGGACTCGGCCTACCTCAGCGGCCACTCGGCCCATCCCGCGCGGAGAATCGCCGGGAGGGAGCAGGTCCGACCGTGCTGTGTGCGAATAGCGCCCGGCCCGAGGTTAGAGAATCCCGCCCCATGTTTTTTTGTGAGTAATTCTATGCTCCAAATTACTGTAGAGATCCATGCTGCTACGCACATACAGACACAAGATCAGGCAACATGGCACTAGCAAAGCAATTAAATCAAAACTAAAAATCAAATTTGAATTCAAATTGCATTCATTTTCAGCACATCCAGTCATTAATGTGTCACAGACGATCACTATTCTAGTCAAAAAACTTCTGATTAAAACTCATGCAGTAAAAGAAATCATGATTATTCTTGAAACTGTAAATGCCAGTCACTCCTCAAATGGTTAATAGCCATCAGTGAGATTGTAGGCGGGGTTCTCCGCTTGCTGACGCTGAAATTGCATTCAGCGATCGGGCGGAGAATCCATTTTGATGCCGAAATCAGGGTCGGCGTCTGTTTTCGGATGCCCCATCTCCTCCAAAACGGCGTCATCGGTGAGTATGCCGCACGCCGTTTGGACGGCCTCAGGACGTCACGTGATGGCCCTCCCCCGATGCTCCACCCCCGATGGGCCAACTTCCCAACGGCGTGGATCACTTGTGCTCTGACTAGTCCCCACCGGGCTAGCCCCCTCTGTGATAGCCCCCACCGGGCTAGCCCCCTCTGTGCTAGCCCCCACCGGGCTAGCTCCCTCTGTGCTAGCTCCCTCTGTGCTAGCCCCCACCGGGCTAGCCCCCTCTGTGCTAGCTCCCTCTGTGCTAGCCCCCACCGGGCTAGCCCCCTCTGTGCTAGCCCCCACCGGGCTAGCCCCCTCTGTGCTAGCCCCCTCTGTGCTAGCCCCCACCGGGCTAGCCCCCTCTGTGCTAGCCCCCTCTGTGCTAGCCCCCTCTGTGCTAGCCCCCACCGGGCTAGCCCCCTCTGTGCTAGCCCCCTCTGTGCTAGCCCCCTCTGTGCTAGCCCCCACCGGGCTAGCCCCCTCTGTGCTAGCCCCCTCTGTGCTAGCCCCCTCTGTGCTAGCCCCCACCGGGCTAGCTCCCTCTGTGCTAGCCCCCACCGGGCTAGCCCCCACCGGGCTAGCCCCCTCTGTGCTAGCCCCCTCTGTGCTCGCCCCCACTGGGCTAGCCCCCTCTGTGCTCGCCCCCACTGGGCTAGCCCCCTCTGTGCTAGCCCCCACCGGGCTAGCCCCCTCTGTGCTAGCACCCTCTGTGCTAGCCCCCACCGGGCTAGCCCCCTCTGTGCTAGCCTCCCACCGGGCTAGCTCCCTCTGTGCTAGCTCCCTCTGTGCTAGCCCCCACCGGGCTAGCCCCCTCTGTGCTAGCCCCCACTGGGCTAGCCCCCACCGGGCTAGCCCCCTCTGTGCTAGCCCCCTCTGTGCTAGCCCCCTCTGTGCTAGCCCCCTCTGTGCTAGCCCCCTCTGTGCTCGCCCCCACCGGGCTAGCCCCCTCTGTGCTAGCCCCCACCGAGCTAGCCCCCTCTGTGCTAGCCCCCACCGGGCTAGCCCCCTCTGTGCTAGCCTCCCACCGGGCTAGCCCCCTCTGTGCTAGCCCCCACCGGGCTAGCCCCCTCTGTGCTAGCCCCCACCGAGCTAGCCCCCTCTGTGCTAGCCCCCACCGGGCTAGCCCCCTCTGTGCTAGCCTCCCACCGGGCTAGCCCCCTCTGTGCTAGCCCCCTCTGTGCTAGCCCCCACCGGGCTAGCCCCCTCTGTGCTAGCCCCCTCTGTGCTAGCCCCCTCTGTGCTAGCCCCCTCTGTGCTAGCCTCCCACCGGGCTAGCCCCCTCTGTGCTAGCCCCCTCTGTGCTAGCCCCCTCTGTGCTAGCCTCCCACCGGGCTAGCCCCCTCTGTGCTAGCCCCCTCTGTGCTAGCCCCCACCGGGCTAGCCCCCTCTGTGCTAGCCCCCTCTGTGCTAGCCCCCACCGGGCTAGCCCCCTCTGTGCTAGCTCCCTCTGTGCTTGCCCCCACCGGGCTAGCCCCCTCTGTGCTAGCCTCCACCGGGCTAGCCCCCACCGGGCTAGCTCCCTCTGTGCTAGCCCCCACCGGGCTAGCCCCCTCTGTGCTAGCCCCCTCTGTGCAAGCCCCCTCTGTGCTAGCCCCCTCTGTGCTAGCCCCCTCTGTGCTAGCCCCCACCGGGCTAGCCGCCTCTGTGCTAGCCCCCACCGAGCTAGCCCCCTCTGTGCTAGCCCCCACCGGGCTAGCCCCCTCTGTGCTAGCCTCCCACCGGGCTAGCCCCCTCTGTGCTCGCCCCCTCTGTGCTAGCCCCCTCTGTGCTAGCCCCCTCTGTGCTAGCCCCCTCTGTGCTAGCCCCCTCTGTGCTAGCCCCCTCTGTGCTAGCCTCCCACCGGGCTAGCCCCCTCTGTGCTCGCCCCCTCTGTGCTAGCCCCCTCTGTGCTAGCCCCCTCTGTGCTAGACCCCTCTGTGCTAGCCCCCTCTGTGCTAGCCCCCTCTGTGCTAGCCCCCACCGAGCTAGCCCCCTCTGTGCAAGCCCCCTCTGTGCTAGCCCCCACCGGGCTAGCCGCCTCTGTGCTAGCCCCCACCGAGCTAGCCCCCTCTGTGCTAGCCCCCACCGGGCTAGCCCCCTCTGTGCTAGCCCCCTCTGTGCTAGCCCCCTCTGTGCTAGCCCCCACCGGGCTAGCCCCCTCTGTGCTAGCCCCCACCGGGTTAGCCCCCTCTGTGCTAGCCCCCACCGGGCTAGCCCCCTCTGTGCTAGCCCCCACTGGGCTAGCCCCCTCTGTGCTAGCCCCCACCGGGCTAGCCCCCTCTGTGCTAGCCCCCTCTGTGCTAGCTCCCTCTGTGCTAGCCCCCTCTGTGCTAGCCCCCTCTGTGCTAGCCCCCACCGGGTTAGCCCCCACCGGGCTAGCCCCCTCTGTGCTAGCCCCCCACCGGGCTAGCCCCCTCTGTGCTAGCCCCCACTGGGCTAGCCCCCTCTGTGCTAGCCTCCCACCGGGCTAGCCCCCTCTGTGCTAGCCCCCACCGGGCTAGCCCCCTCTGTGCTAGCCCCCACCGGGCTAGCCCCCACTGGGCTAGCCCCCTCTGTGCTAGCCCCCACCGGGCTAGCCCCCTCTGTGCTAGCCCCCTCTGTGCTAGCCCCCACCGGGCTAGCCCCCTCTGTGCTAGCCCCCTCTGTGCTAGCCCCCACCGGGCTAGCCCCCTCTGTGCTAGACCCCACCGGGCTAGCCCACTCTGTGCTAGCCTCCACCGAGCTAGCCCCCTCTGTGCTAGCCCCCACCGGGCTAGCTCCCTCTGTGCTAGCCCCCACCGGGCTAGCCGCCTCTGTGCTAGCCCCCTCTGTGCTAGCCCCCTCTGTGCTAGCCCCCACTGGGCTAGCCCCCACCGGGCTAGCCCCCTCTGTGCTAGCCTCCCACCGGGCTAGCCCCCTCTGTGCTAGCCCCCACCGGGCTAGCCCCCTCTGTGCTAGCCCCCACCGGGCTAGCCCCCTCTGTGCTAGCCTCCCACCGGGCTAGCCCCCTCTGTGCTAGCCTCCCACCGGGCTAGCTCCCTCTGTGCTAGCCCCCACTGGGCTAGCCCCCTCTGTGCTAGCCCCCTCTGTGCTAGCCCCCCACCGGGCTAACCCCCACCGGGCTAACCCCCACCGGGCTAGCCCCCTCTGTGCTAGCCTCCCACCGGGCTAGCCCCCTCTGTGCTAGCCCCCACTGGGCTAGCCCCCACCGGGCTAGCCCCCTCTGTGCTAGCCCCCTCTGTGCTAGCCCCCACCGGGCTAACCCCCACCGGGCTAACCCCCACCGGGCTAGCCCCCTCTGTGCTAGCCTCCCACCGGGCTAGCTCCCTCTGTGCTAGCCCCCACCGGGCTAGCCCCCTCTGTGCTAGCCCCCACCGGGCTAGCCCCCTCTGTGCCAGCCTCCCACCGGGCTAGCCCCCTCTGTGCTAGCCCCCTCTGTGCTAGCCCCCACCGGGATAGCCCCCTCTGTGCTAGCCCCCACCGGGCTAGCTCCCTCTGTGCTAGCCCCCTCTGTGCTAGCCCCCACCGGGATAGCCCCCTCTGTGCTAGCCCCCACCGAGCTAGCCCCCTCTGTGCTAGCCCCCACCGGGCTAGCCGCCTCTGTGCTAGCCCCCACCGGGCTAGCCCCCTCTGTGCTAGTCCCCACCGGGCTAGCCCCCACCGGGCTAGCCCCCTCTGTGCTAGCCCCCTCTGTGCTAGCCCCCTCTGTGCTAGCCCCCTCTGTGCTAGCCCCCACCGGGCTAACCCCCACCGGGCTAACCCCCACCGGGCTAGCCCCCTCTGTGCTAGCCTCCCACCGGGCTAGCTCCCTCTGTGCTAGCCCCCACCGGGCTAGCCCCCTCTGTGCTAGCCCCCTCTGTGCTAGCCCCCACCGGGCTAGCCCCCACCGGGCTAGCCCCCTCTGTGCTAGCCCCCACCGGGTTAGCCCCCTCTGTGCTAGCTCCCTCTGTGCTAGCCCCCACCGGGCTAGCCCCCACCGGGCTAGCCCCCTCTGTGCTAGCCCCCACCGGGCTAGCCCCCTCTGTGCCAGCCTCCCACCGGGCTAGCCCCCTCTGTGCTAGCCCCCACCGGGCTAGCCCCCTCTGTGCTAGCCCCCACCGGGCTAGCTCCCTCTGTGCTAGCCCCCTCTGTGCTAGCCCCCACCGGGATAGCCCCCTCTGTGCTAGCCCCCACCGCGCTAGCCCCCTCTGTGCTAGCCCCCACCGGGCTAGCCGCCTCTGTGCTAGCCCCCACCGGGCTAGCCCCCTCTGTGCTAGTCCCCACCGGGCTAGCCCCCACCGGGCTAGCCCCCTCTGTGCTAGCCCCCTCTGTGCTAGCCCCCTCTGTGCTAGCCTCCCACCGGGCTAGCCCCCTCTGTGCTAGCCTCCCACCGGGCTAGCTCCCTCTGTGCTAGCCCCCACTGGGCTAGCCCCCTCTGTGCTAGCCCCCTCTGTGCTAGCCCCCACCGGGCTAGCTCCCTCTGTGCTAGCCCCCACCGGGCTAGCCCCCTCTGTGCTAGCCCCCACCGGGCTAGCCCCCTCTGTGCTAGCCCCCACCGGGCTAGCCCCCTCTGTGCTAGCCCCCACCGGGCTAGCCCCCTCTGTGCCAGCCTCCCACCGGGCTAGCCCCCTCTGTGCTAGCCCCCACCGGGCTAGCTCCCTCTGTGCTAGCCCCCTCTGTGCTAGCCCCCACTGGGCTAGCCCCCTCTGTGCTAGCCCCCTCTGTGCTAGCCCCCACCAGGCGAGGCCCCTCTGTGCTAGCCCCCTCTGTGCTAGCCCCCACCAGGCGAGGCCCCTCTGTGCTAGCCTCCCACTGGGCGCCGCCGACCTTTTCATCGTAAGATTAGACACATCGTCTGGACATAGCCTCAAAATCGGAGAATCCACCCCATAGCCTTTATTATGTATCTCAGGGCCATGTGTGCAACTGTATTTCCATAAGTTATGTTAGATGTTAATTGATCAGTACATTCTAAAATAAAGTTGGAACTATAATATTCTTGCCCAGCAGAACTGAAGTGTGTCTTTGTATTGGAGTGTTTAAGAGGGGAGGGAGGCAGAAGACGGAAAATTATGCGCCAGTTAGCCTGACTTGGGTCGTTCGTAAGACTTTAGAGTTCATTATTAAGGATGAGATTGCTGCATACTTGGAAGTACAAGGTGCCGTACAGGAGGCTGTTAAATAAGATAATCATAGAATCATAGAATCCCAATGGTGCAGAACGAGGCCCATCAAGTCTGAACCGGCCCTCTGAAAGAGCACCCTACCTAGATTCAGACCTCCATCCTATCCCCGTAACTCAGTAACCCCACCTAACCGTTTGGGCACTAAGCATGGCCAATCCACAAGCATCTTTGGGAGGAAATTGGAGCACCTGGAGGAAACCCATGCAGACCCGGGGAGAACGTGCAAACTCCACATAGACTGTCATCTGAGGCCGTAATTGAACCCAGGTTCCTGGCACTGTGAGGCAGCAGTGCTAAGTACTGTTGCCACCGTGCCGCCCACAAGAGTGGGGGCAAGATCCTGGCATGGACAGAGTATTGGTTGACTGGCAGAAGACAGAGAGTGGGGATAAAGGAGTCTTTTTCAGGATGGCTGATGGTGTTCCACAGGGTTCAGTGTTGGGACCACAATTATTCATGATATACATTAATGATTTGGAAGAAGGGACTGAGGGCATTGTTGCTAGGTTTGCAGATGATACAAAGATATGTAGATGGTCAGGTTGTGTTGAGGAAGCAGGGAGGCTGCAGAAGGACTAGGACAAGACAGGAGATTGGGCAAAGTGGCAGATGGCGCACAATCTGTAAAAGTATGAGGTTATGTGCCTTGTCTGACAAATCCGTTAGAATTCTTTGAGGTGGTAACGAGGGAGTTAAACATGAGGAAGCTAGTTAGGAGAGCCAATGGACATGATTCAGAGGCATAGACTATTTTCTAAATTGGGAAAAGCTTTGGAAATTGGAAGTACAAAGGTACTTAGGAGTCCTCGTTCAGGATTCTCTTAAGGTTAGCATGGAGGATCAGTTGGCAGTTAGGAAGGCAAATGCAATGTTAGCATTCATTTTGAGAGGGCTAAAGTACAAGAGCAGGGATGTATTGCAGAGGCTGTATAAGGCTCTGGTCAAACCACATTTGGAATATTATGAGCAGCTTTGGGCCCCGTATCGCAGGAAGCAGCGCCGGCCCTAGGGTTGCTGGCGCCCCGGGCAAGCTGAACTTCAGCGCCCTTCGGGGGCGGGGCCGAGGCGGGGGGGGGGGGGGCCGGGGCCGGGGCAGGGGGGGCGGCCGGAGGGGGGGGGGGGGCCGGAGCCGGGGGGGGGAGGGGGCCGGAGCCGGAGGGGGAGGCCGAGCCGGAGGGGGGGGGCGGAGCCGGAGGGGGGGAGGGGGAGGCGGAGCCGGAGGGGGGATGGAGCCGGAGGGGGGGAGGAGCCGGAGGGGGGGGCGGAGCCGGAGGGAGGGAGGGGGCGGAGCCGGAGGGGAGGAGGGGGGCGGAGCCAGAGGGGGGGAGGGGGGCGGAGCCGAAGGGGGGGGCGGAGGGGGAGGGGGCCACCCTGGGGAGGGCGGCCACCGCGCATGCGCTGGTTGGCACCGGCCCAACTGCGCATGCGCGGGACCCGAGTCTCTGGCGCCCCCTAACACATGGCGCCCCGGGCGACTGCCCGAGTTGCCGGTACCTTGGATGTGCCGGCCTTGGAGAGGGCCCAGAGGGGTTAACAAGAATGATACCCGGAATGAGGGGCTTGTCATATGAGGAGCTGAGGACTCTGGATCTGTACTCAAAGGAGTTTATAAAGATAAGGGGGGGATCTCATTGGAACTTAAGAATACTGAGAGGCCTGGATAGAGTAGACATGGAGAAGATGTTTCCACTGGTAGAAGAGACTAGGTTCTGATGGCACAGCCTCAGACTGAAGGGACGATCCTTTAAAACCTGAGATGAGGAGGAATTTCTTCAGCCAGAGGGTGGTGAATCTGTGGAACTCATTGCCGCAGAACGCTGTGGAAGCCAAGTCACTGAGTGTCTTTAAGACCGAGATAGATAGGCTCTTGATAAATAAGGGGATCAGGGGTTACGGGCAGAAGACAGGAGAATGGAGATGAGGAACATATCAGCCATGATCGAATGGAGGAGCATACTCGATCGGCCGAATGGCCTAATTCTGCTCCTATATTTTATGGTCTTCTGATCTTATAGGTGAGGGTCAGCAATGGGGGATTGTCTTCCTGCCCTGATGTGGCCTAACTGCAATATTAACTTGATTCCGAAATGGCTTCCCTACAAGGCCAAACATGGACTTGGATTGACAGCGAGAAGAGGCCATGGTAAATGTTATTTATTTTTAAGTTTCTCTCTGGGCTAGAAATGCCATTGTCATAATGAAAGGCGCATTTATAACATCGTTCAGATTTATACAGATAATAAGAACCGTCAGTCCTTTTTTAACTGGAAAGACCACCTCCCCCCTAATTTTTTATCCTTAATTTATTTCTGATTAATTATCTAATCCATTCATATGGAAGGTTTGTGGCTGACATCTGCCCATCAGCTTACATTTGACACTTGAAAGGGGAAGAAAGTCATCCATACCCTGCCAGTGTTTCTGACTTTGACAACTTGGTCTCAGCTCCCGAGGACAGAAACCAGGGACACGATCAAACAATCTCGTCGTGAGATTTGCGTTGCTTGGCAAGATCTAACGAGACTTCACGATCTGGATCTTGCACTCACTGGGCAAGATCCAGATTTACATATTTAAGTGAGCCATGGGGCTCATTTAACTATGGTCGGCGCCCAATTCTCCTGAGGTCATGAAACAAACACCTGCACCCTGGCAAACCTCACCATGGCGCAGTTTAGCACTGGTCCACACTGAACCAAGTGTAATGGCATCTGGGGGGGGAGACCCCCAGGCCATGGAGAACCCCGGGTAGTTGGGCTCTGGGCAGGGTGGTACCCTGGTACTCCAGCTGGGCACCATGGCACTGCCAGCCTGGCACCTTGGCAGTGTCACCCTGGCACTGCCAAGATGGCATGGGCACGGGTGTCAGGTTGCCTATGTCAGGGATTGGGCATGGGGTGCCCGGCCCTTCGGAGGTGGGGTGACAGGTGGCTAAATGATCCCCTGCAGTAATTTGGGGGTGGAGCCCGGAGGCCACTGTGGGGATCCGCGGGGAGCTGAGAGATCAGGGCGGCATTTAAAAATGGCACCCCGATTTCATCTTGCAGGAAGTGAGGTAAGTGCGGCCTTGGTAGGGCGTTCCCCGCAGAGGTAAAAACAAGAGTCGCGTTTGATAGTGGGATCATTCTCATCGCTGCAGGTGCCAGGAAACAGCCCCCTATATACGTCCAAAAAGAAACTCTCTTTACTTTGGGTTGAATTGCACCCCAGGGATTTACAAGCAGTTGCCAACCGACAGTAACTTCCAATCGATCTCGCCTCAGGTTAATTTTACCACTTCCCCGCAGACAACCCAGGGTCAGGCTCGATTAAATACAGCTCCATTTTAGCAGCTAAAAATCACAATCCTGCTTCAGACAAGTTCCACATGAGCAATGGTAATTGTGATAAATAAACTGATACAATCAAATCTTAAGAGGACATCTCAGCAGTTTTTCTGTTTAGCAGACAGAGATTTATCAGGGGGGTACGTATATGGAGAAAAATAAAGAGAATTTTATAATAAATGATCAGTTATTATGATCCACGTAATTCAATGTCATCATAAATGGTCAAATAAAAAATGACTGTAAATGTTATTGATCAAATCAGGCTGACATCAAAACCATTATTCAAAAAGCAACAATCGCACCCGCGTTGTTACTGATACCATCATTATGCTGAGGAATGAGCAGAGAATGTTAATGTGACACATTCCTTGAAAAGTCATTTAATATCTGCATATCTGAGATTGTTCTCATAGATTCTCCTGAGTCCAGGGATACAAGGATGCCATTCTAAGTAAAGGAAATCATTACACATATGGATTTGATAAGATCTATTTTTCTGGAAGAAAAAAACGTAGATCAATGCCATGTGGAAGAAAGTTTATAAATCTCATGAAAATTGATTTATTTTCTGGTAATTACGGGTTCAAGACTATTAATATATGCAATTTTTAAAAATTAACTTTTATTTTCCCTCAAAAGCAGTAACATTCAGAATATATTAACGCACATATTTCCTTCTTAATTCTTTACTTATTTCCCTTCTCTTCCATTCTACACAGCAATCCATGGACTAGATTATGACCAATTCCCAATAAACTTTGAGGATTTTTTGTCTCTATCTCTTTCCCTCCCTCGCATGTTGGATTTTCTTATCTTGGTGATATGTTATCCCTTGTCAGTATAGTTACAGCTGTGTAGAGACCAGTAACACTTTTTATTTACGAGGAAATCCTAAATCCCAGCTGTTCACTACAAGAATGATGCCTCAAGATTCCACGGTTTAAAAACAGAAGAATTTTTACTAAATAAGAGTCAAACAGAGCAAACATTGATCACTATCTTAGATAACCTCCTCTACTCCAACATCCAGAGTCAACATCAGTTAAACACACATTAACTGCAAATTCTGGTCAATTCTGGCAAGTTACTTTAGTGCCACACAGGTAGCAGGCAATGACCACCTCCTACAAGAGAGGATATAACAATCACCCCTCGACATTCAATGGCATTACCATCACTGAAACCTTGCCCAATCAACATCTTGCAGGTTTCAATTGATCAGAAACTGTACAGAGCAGGTAAAAGGCTAGGAGACCTACAGTGAGTAACTCACCTCCTGACTCCCTAAAGTCGGTCCACCATCTACAAAGTACATGTCAGGCACGTAATGGAATACTCTCTAATTGCCTGGATGAATGCAGCTCCAAAAACACTCATCCAGGACAAAGCAGTTCGCTTGTTTGCTACCCCTTCCACAAACCACTAATGAACAGTGACAACGGTATACACCATCTACAAGATGCACTGCAGTACCTTGCCAAGGTTCCTTAGGCAGCACCTTCCAAACCCACAACTGCTACCAATTAGCGGTTTCCCCTCCAAGGCTCTCATCACCCCGACTTGGAAATATATCACCATTCTTTCATTGTCGCTGGGTCAAAATCCTGGAACTCCCTCCCTAACAGCACAGTGGGTGTATCTACAACTCAGCTACTGCAGCAGTTCAAGAAGGCAGCTCACCATCACCTGTCGAAAGGCAACTAGGGATGGGCAATACATGCTGGCCTAACCAGCGATGTCTACATCCCGTAAATGAATTTTTAAAAATTAGAAACTACAATTCACACATTAAGTGGCGCCTACAGCTAAGACGGATCTTACGAATTAGCTCAGCAGTCCACAGCATATCAATGATCAGGCTCAGTCACAAAGTCCTTCAAATCTTTGTCTTCTGCAAAAAGAATTTCAACTCCGCTTCTTCTAGGAACGAGACTGATCCCCAGCCGACAGCAGCGCACAACCTACCCGACTTCCGGGACACGGTCAGTGTCACAAATTGCACACAGAGGCAGAATCTCCCAACTCGGTTTGGATGGCACAGATCCACCAGTGTTATACTGTATTCAAGTAACTCAAACAGCTGCAGCAACTTATTCTCAGATTCTGAATCTGGACTCTGTCTCCTTCAACTTGCCTGTACTGCACCACTGGACTCATCAACTGCTACTGTGGAGCTTGGAGGGTTCTATGTCCCTCTATATAGTCTCAACTACTTTCAGTCTACCTAGGAGTTTTGCTTTCCGAATATCAGTTTCAGTTTTTGTCCTAAAAACTGGAAAGGTCAGTTTCCTTTTTTGCTTTCCCTTTTTAGTTAGAGTCTCCCTCAAAAAACACAAACTTTAAAATCACAGATTCCAAGAAAATAGGGAGAATTTGGTGCTCAACCAAAACTCCATTCACTGCGGCAGAACCAGAGAATGCCGCCAGCGTGAATGGATGGAGAATTTCAACCTAAACTGGGCTGTGGTGTCATGTGGTTAGCAATGTTAAAGGTTCCCTAAAACATTCTTGCATCACACACATTGAACTTGTGATTATAATTGATTTTAAATTAGTACTGTAGTGTTTTGTGATGTCTCTTGCGTTAAAGGCAATATATAAATGCAAGTTGTTATGGAGGTAGAATATGTCATAACTTGCAGATAATAATAAATATTTCTACTTGTTAACACCAATCACCAGTACTTGTGAAGATGGATATTTTTATTATATCTTGTTATGTGCCATGATGTGGCCCTCATTATCTGCCACTGAGAATGAGGACCAATAAAATGCAAAAGATACACAGAAATACATAATGATTAGCATCATTTTTGTTGTCTTTTATGAGCCCTGTGAGTAGCCGGTGCCGTTCAGAACAGGTTCTCCTCAATCTAACAGCTGTAAAAGTGATTTTCTGTCAGGCTCGAACACTTATTAATAGATAGTTTATTAGTCTCCAGCGACCCAGCTGGCTGCCCAGCGGGCATTAATTCCCTTGTAGCATTCCACATTCTGAGGTTCATTTTTAGCCGCAATGCCTGACATATTCTGGGAACCTATTTAAAATGACAACCCATGTTGCACGTATTCGATCAAGGCTGCATACTCAAAGCAAAGTGAGGGTGTGTGGGATTCTAATTCAGGAACTTTAGAAATAGGAATAGACAATGCAGCTCGTTGAGCCAGTTCATTTAGATCATGGGTGATCTGCACCCCGAACTCTACCATGGATGTGGAGAGGATGTTTCCTCTTATGGGAGATTCTAGAACTAGGGATCACAAATTAAAAATAATAAGTCACCCATTTAAAAGGGAGATGAGACAACTCTTTGGAACTCTCTTCCTGAGAAGACAGTGGAAGCAGAGTGGGTGAATAGTCTTAAGGCAGAGGCGGATAGATTCTTGGTAAGTAAGAGGGTGATAGGTTTTCAGGAGTAGACGAAGTGCTTGCTATCAGATCAGCCATGATCTTACTAAATAGCGGAGCAGGCTCGAGGGGCTGAATGGCCTACTTGCTCCTTGTTCAAATGTATGGCTCATATGTTCCTTGCTCCATATCTATCTCAGTCTTTAAAGCTCCAATTGTCTGAGTACCACAGTGTTTTTGGCAAAGAGTACCAAACTGCTACAACCTTTATTGAAAAAGTGTTTTCTGATTTTGCTCCTGAATGGGCTAGAGTTGTTCCATGGCCCATATCCCTTCATGGAGCCATACTGCTTAGACACATTGTCCGAAAAATGAAAATATATGAATGGTTATCATATTCATATAACATGTCAATGCCCATTATTCTAGTGAAGAGAGGAATGTCATATATGTGCTAAACATTCATAGGCTAATATTGCAAACAGTAACTTCTAAACGTACACTCATTTTGGTATTGTAAAGCAGGAATACAGAAATGATGGAATACATTTTTCTAAATTTACAACATGTGAATAATCTTGTCACTTTCTCGGAGGCATTTCAGTGATTCGGAGCAGATGATGTTTTATCGAATTGTAAATACTCTTGTTCTGTCTGGGGGAGAGAAGCTTCCTCCTTCCACGCATCTGCTAGATTTCAATTCACAGTTACATAAAACTCCTATTTTTCTTCACTCAGTGACAGATGAAGCATTTTTTTCCCCCTCCCAGTACCAATTTTGATGAGCCCAAAGAAGAGGCTGTTATGATCTGACTCTGCGTATGAAATAAAAAAATAAATCAGCATTTTGCAGGAAGTGCACTCCAAATCAATAGAAGTAAACAATTTGACTGTTTGGATTAGCTCAGTCTAGTCTCAAATTTTTTGATTATTATTTTTTTGTCTGCCTGCATGGCTCTTCAAATTTACAAGTAAATTAGGCGCTGCCTCTTAGAGTACACCGCAATTAGGAACCGCTTCTAATTAACACTACCAAGCGCACAATTTTGGCAGCGGTCTTCACGATCCGTCTTGGTAATCCAGGATTTTAATGCTGATGATATTATGCAGATCAATAATGTTTACAAACATAAAAGAAAAATGCTACTCTGTTTGAACTTGAGAGAAAACCATGCTGTTTATCAATCGCAAAAAAGAAGCCTCCACGGGGAGAGTGTCAATACAGATTCCGTCAATAAACCTGGACTAATAGAGTGTATATTAAGAAAGTTAAAACACCAGAATGTGAAATTAGGAATCTCAGAACTAAATGCTAATTGTTAGATTAATGAATGTTATATTTTTGTGGAACAGATGCTGTTTGGAATGAGAGTCTCTCTGATTTGCTTTTTTCCCCCTAGTTTGCACCACATCAAGTGCAAGGCGACATGTGGTAGGTCAGAATTGATGCGGAGTGAGGAGAACACAACCCATAGAATACAAAGGAGTATTTTTTTCCCCCTTGTTGTCTGGCTCACTTTTGTTTTTATTTTCTTGCTCTGCTTGTTTAGAGCTCTCTGCAGCAGTCCATAATTAGTGTAGCTTAAAGCACAGGCCTCTGGGACCTAATTAACCAAATCAATTAACAAAAAAAAATACATACATGTCATCCTGACATTTGTCAGCCATTAGGAGGGGAAAGCAAAGGTGTCAGGCTGGTGGTTTCTGTCAGTGCGGCAGTGATTATTAGCTCATTTACAACTCACTTCTACCCCAGGTGTCTACCTTGAGACCAGCACAAAAGCTGAAAAAGGAATATCTGGAGAGCAGACAAAATGCGGCTGCACTCGTGGCCTCTCAAAGGGGGATGACCTTTCATTGATGAGCAATCAATAAGCTTAGCCTCAGCAGACAAGTTCTGTCCCCTCTGCCAACTACTTAGCTTTCCAGCTGCAGCTGCTAACCTTCAGACTGTTGCCGCAAATCAAGGAACCAATATTTTGCTCCAGGCCTTCATGGACACAGCATTTTAACACCGTCGACATTGATGTCTATTTTAATCTGAAGCCCTTGCTTCAGTGGCATATTCCATTGTCTCCCCCTTAACCTTCTGACACCCGGATTCCGTTTGCGCCTTCACACTAAGCACGACGGCCAATCGTACACAGCTACAGATTCAATCTTGATCACTCTGACTGATCACTCTGACCGAATCAAGGATCGTTTGGTCACTTCTCAGGGTATTCGAACAGGATGAAGAGTTAATAGTGCTGATTTCTGTTTTGATTTGGCAAAGCAGATACCGTAGTTACACATAAAGGCAAAATATTGCTGAGGCTGGAAAGCCCGAATATAAACAGAGAATGCTGGAAATACTCCACAGGCCTTAGAGCGGAGTGATAAACAGAGCTCAGAGCTGGATTTTCCCCATGGGCTTCTGGACCCCATTGTCAGACTGAAATATGGGTCAGGGCCTGAACTGTGTGGGGGTATAAGTGACTCATTGTGATTTTCTCCAGGTGGCCAATTGATGGTCAGAGGGCGGGCTTGGCATTCAATTAAGAAAGACGGGCAGACTCTCGAAGCTGGAGGGCCAGTCAGAACCTGCAATGGAAGCCAAATAATGGAGAGGATGTTTCAAAATGGAGGTGCCCACTTTGCACATTTTAAAGAGTAAACAAAAAAATAGAATGGAATTTGCATCCAGGCCACCACGTGGGATTTGGAGTGCAGGAGGTGGAGAGCCCCTCTGCAGGGTGACCTTTGACTGCTGTTGAAGCAGGAAGTCAGGGCCTCGAGGACTGCCGGAAGCAATTGCCCCCCAGCCTGATGCTGGGAACAACATGAGTAAGTGACCCTCCGCATGTGAATGGCTAGCCCTGCCACTCCCCTAAACTGTCTCTCTGATGGAGCCTGGGGAAGGACACGCCAAAAGGCAGTGCTCTTTTATGTACCTGCCTGCCTCTACTCGCAGTTCACAGGGAACATCAAAATAAGACTTTAGTCAAAACTGGAAGTTGTTGTAGATGTGACAGGTTTTACGCAAGTACAGAGGCAGGAAATTAGAGAGTGGGGAAAGAAAAATAGGATTAGGTGGATTGTCCATGCTAAATTGCCCCTTAGTGTCCATAGATGTGTAGGCTAGGTGGGAATAGGGCGGTGGAGTAGGCCTCGGTAAGGTGTTCATTCAGAGGGTCAGTGCTGAGTTGATGGGTTGATAGGCCTCCTTCCACACTGTAGGAATTCAGTGGTTCTCTGGAAGGTCTGTGATTGGCTGCAAAGCGGGAGAGATTGAGTGAATAGCAGATTCTACAGTCTGTGAAGAAACATCGGAAGTGACTGTGATCTAAAATCAATTTGAGTCCAGAAGGTTGTAAAGTGCTTAATGAAAAGATGTGGAGCATGATTCTCCAGTCCCCCCAGCCGCATGTTTCTTGGCGGTGCCCGTTCCCTGGCAGCCGGATTCTCCAGTCCCCCAGCCGCGTGTTTCTTGGCGGTGCCCCATCCCGGGCAGCGGGATTCTCCAGTCCCCCAGCCGCATGTTTCTTGGCAGTGCCCGTTCCCTGATAGCGGGATTCTCCAGTCCCCCAGCCGCGTGTTTCTTGGCAGAGCTCTATTCGCTGAAGGTGGGATTCTCCAGTCCCCCAGCCGCGTGTTTCTTGGTGGTGCCCGTTCCTTGGCAGCCGGATTCTCCAGTCCCCCAGCCGCGTGTTTCTTGGTGGTGCCCGTTCCTTGGCAGCCGGATTCTCCAGTCCCCCAGCCGCGTGTTTCTTGGCGGTGCCCGTTCCCTGATAGCGGGATTCTCCAGTCCCCCAGCCGCGTGTTTCTTGGCGGTGCCCGTTCCCTGATAGCGGGATTCTCCAGTCCCCCAGCCGCGTGTTTCTTGGCGGTGCCCGTTCCCTGGCAGCCGGATTCTCCAGTCCCCCAGCCGCGTGTTTCTCGATGGTGCCCGTTCCTTGGCAACCGGATTCTCCAGTCCCCCAGCCGCGTGTTTCTTGGTGGTGCCCGTTCCCTGGCAGCGGGATTCTCCAGTCCCCCAGCTGCGTGTTTCTCGATGGTGCCTGTTCCCTGCTGGCCGGATTCTCCAGTCCCCCAGCCGCGTGTGTCTTGGCGGTGCCCGTTCCCTGATAGCGGGATTCTCCAGTCCCCCAGCCGCATGTGTCTTGGCAGTGCCCGTTCCCTGGCGGCGGGATTCTCCAGTCCCCCAGCCCCGTGTTTCTTGGCAGAACTCTATTTGCTGAAGGTGGGATTCTCCAGTCCCCCAGCCGCGTGTTTCTTGTCGGTGCCCGTTCCCTGGCAGTGGGATTCTCCAGTCCCCCAGCCGCGTGTTTCTTGTCGGTGCCCGTTCCCTGGCAGTGGGATTCTCCAGTCCCCCAGCCGCGTGTTTCTTGTCGGTGCCCGTTCCCTGGCAGCGGGATTCTCCCGTCCCCCCAGCCGCGTGTTTCTTGGCAGAGCTCTATTCGCTGAAGGTGGGAATCACTCTTCCCGCCGCTTGTTAATGGGATTTCCCATTGAAGCCACTTCACGCCAAAGGAAATGCACAGGCAGGGGTACCCTGCCAGCGGGTAAAGAGAATCCCAAGAGCTGGATATTTCTGCTGTTCATTCCTTGTGTTTGTGTTTAATGTTATTGGAACAATATAATAGGCCTCGGATAGGGAGCTCAGCCTGTGAGTGGGATGGAGAAATAAAACAGCCAGCAGCTGGAAGCTCAGGATCACACTTGCAGTCTGAATGAAGGTGTTCAGTAAAGTAATAACCCAATCTGTGTCTGTCCTCCCAGTCATGAGCAAAGAATAAAATATACTAAATTGATAGACGTACAATTAAATCTCTGAAATGAGTGTCTGGGGCCATCGATGGTGGAAAGGGTGCAGCTGAAGAGGAAGGTGTTGCATCTGTGCTTGCATAGAGTGTACCGTGAAACTGGAAGGAGATGTTGGAGGTGATGGAAGAGTGAACGAGAGTGTTGTGGAGAGAAGGGACCCTTCAGAATGCTGAATGGAGTGTTTGATAATGGTGGCAGAAATGGTGGAGTTGATGGCGGTTTCTGGGATTGAGGGTGGGAACTGCAGAGAATCCTATTGCTCTTGGGGAGTGAAGGGGTGAGAGAAGTCATGCAGGGAATGGGATAGAAGTGGTTGAGGACCCTATCACCCATAATAGATGGGAATGCTCAGTTGACACCTTGGAAGCACAGTTGTGGAAGGTAGTATCAGCAGAATAGCTGCCACGAGCATGGACAAAGTTATAGAAATTGGGGTAAAAGAAAGTGTAATCAAGGTAACTCAGCAAGAGGTCAGTAACTTAGATATCGGTGGTCTCATAGTCAATATAGATTGACAACCATTCTCCAGAAGTGGTGAAGGAGAAGTCGAGGAAAGGGAAGGAGAGTTCGCGATGCGAAAGTGAGGGAAGGGTGGAAATTGAAAGAAAAGTTGACAAAATCCTCCAGTTTGGGGCAAAAGCAGGAAGTGACACACATCAATGCTTCGGGAAAAGAGGTAAGGGAGAAAATCAGAGTAAGACTGGAGCAAGCAATATTGCAAGTATGCCAGGAAAAGGCAGGATAGCTGGGATCCATATCGGATCTCACATGGATACTTTTCATTTGGAGGAAGCAAGTGGTATGGTAAAGGTGAAACCAAAGAGAAAATGCTGGAAAATCTCAGCCGGTCTGGCAGCATCTGTAGGGAGACAAAAGAGCGAACGTTTCAAGTCCAGATGACCCTTTGTCAAAGATTCCAGCATCCGCAGTAATTTGCTTTTATCCAGTGTTAAAGGTGAAGTTGCTCGAGTTAAGAATAGGTAATGGAATAAAAGAAAGAAACAAAAAATATTGTCAGAATTCTCCAAATGATGACCTGCCGGGCATTTCCCTGACCCCTGAACTCCTCCAGCCAGCCTCAAAATAGAGGCTGGGCAGGAAGCACCCCTTCAGTGGCCAATAAGGGGCCATTTAAGGGCCTTCAATTGGGGGTGTAAAATTGGGACAGTTTAAGGTTGGACGCGAGGACATCAGGAATGTTACCCATGGAACTATACAAGTCACTCCGTCTCATGCCCACTGTAAAGGGACCCAAAACATCTGCATCTGATGTCAGGTTGACATCGATTTACCAAGGTATTGAAGCTGAACCCTTCCTCCTGTATTGAGCTCAATCCCAAACTGGCACAACTATGTTTTCAGCCATATCTGTTTCGCCAGTTTTGTTTAATTTCATTTTGCCACAGGTTTGTACCCATCCCCTCCTCTCCAGCCGACCCATTTCTAGTACTTTTTGATTTGTATTATCACTATTTCACCGGTATCTCAGCAAGAGGTCAGAATTAGAATCTATTACTTTAATATTTGCTCTTCCGAGAGAACCACCGATTAACAATTATTCGCCGCCTTGATCCATATCTCCAATTTGATTTTATAGTATTCAATGTTGGAAATTGCAGGGGAAAGAATTGGAGTTCAAATGGTGAGCTCTGCACATGCATGGTCATGTCTTGCACAGTCAAATCCTATTTGTGATAATGTGGAGAAATATTAAGTGGGAGTTAGCACAGACAAATCCATTCTTACAACAACAGATGTTGAACTCACAATCGTATCTAGCCTTAAATAAATCTAAAAGATTCAACTTACTTTCCATGAAGCAGACCTTATTCTAAATATTCTCCAGTGCTCTCTCCCAAACAATAATTTGGTTTCTATAGTCTTGGGTCCACAAGGCCCGTAACTTCCCGGCTCCCAGCGTCGGAAAGCCATGACCCGCTGGAATTGAAGTGCACTGCTCTGCTTTGGAAAACATTGTTCAAACCTCCGCTGGCTGGAGCTGCTTGGAGCCGGCAGTGAAAGAGTCTCCACAAGCTACGATCCGGTGCAATTCCAATTAACTCAGGGAGGCCACGTCCTCCTTTTTAAAGCACTGGCTGCCAGAAAGCAGGTAGTTTTAAAGGGCCCAGGGAAGACAAATGATTAGGATTTATTAACAATAATCTATTAGGACAGTCAGCACATATTCTAAAGCATTTTGAATCAATGTAGTGTAGTCTAGTTTACTAAAGCAATTTTCATAAAGGTGTCAGCTAAAAGGACCATCTCCAGCAGCCGGTATAAGGGTCATGCATGTTTCAGTTCCAGTGCCCTTAACAACTTGTACTATAATACAACCTGCAACAGTCAGCATAAAAACTAACAAACATGTTTTTCTAACTCGACCCAAGGACCAGACACATCTATCGGGTCTGGCACCAAGTAGGGAGGTGAGGGAGGGAGCCATAGAAAACCGATGGGATTACACTCTTCCTGGAGGCGCATAACTTGTTTAATGCAAAATTAAAAACAGACATGCTCTAATGTAAACAATAACTTTACATACGTAGCCTACATGACCATTTTCTGTAGAAATGTCACCTGATGTATCAGCTCCGGAGGTCTATTTCTGACCCAATGGGCTCTCCCAATGTGTTGGTTAATAAACTACCATTCTGTACCCAAGACTCCTCCGGTTATTTCTTGGGAAATAGAAAAACTGAAGAGAATGAAATTTGGCTAGTTGGGAGGATTATGTCTGTGGTGTGGGGAGGGGGGGGGGGGAGATGTGGGGAGGCGGTAAGGGGGTCAGGTGAGGAGGGGGGCCAGATATCAGGCAGCAGAGTTGGACTTCAGCAGGGTGGAGTTGGACATCGGGTAGAGGGGAGTCCCATGGTCTTGAGAGGGCGTGTGTCTGTGAGTGCCTATAAGGTAAGAGGGAATGAGTATTTGTGGGATCCGATGTAGTTTTGGCACCTTTCCTTATATATCAAATCTCAGAAATGTCCCTGTCCAACTCTTCTCTGCCTGTGCTTCAGTGTGCAAAATATACCAATGACAAAAAGAATATTAAGGATATTAATATATGAAACTGAAATCGCGGCATTAATTTTGTTGTTATGTGCAACCAACTTCACAAAATGTTGGGGGAGATTTTCTGGTCGTCCTCGCCAGCGGTATATTTTGGGCCGGCAGGCGATGATCACCCACCTTGGGTTTCCTGACAGTGGGGGGGGGGGGGGGGGGGGGGGGGATTCAGTGGGAAATCCCATTGACACCAGCGGGTCCAGGAGATCCGACCATTGAGAAACACACTATGGAATTGCTTCCAATATTCTGTCATCTCAGTCCAAGGACATCGCTGCAGGAGTTCTGCTGGGTAGTGTCCTGGGCCTAACCATTGACATCTGCTTCATCAATTACCTCCCAATAGGGAGATAAGGTGGGGGTTCACTGATGATTTCACAGTATTCAGTGCCATTTGCAGCTCCTCAGATACTGAAGCAGTCTCGGTCCATATGGAGCAAGAGCTGGACAATATTCAGGCTTGGGCTGACATGTGGTAAGTAACATGCGCAAGATGCACACCATCCAAGTGCCAGGCAATGACCATCTCCAATGAAAAAAAATCCAACCATCTCCCCTTGACAGTCAATGGCATTGCCATTGCTGAATGCCACATTACCACTGCTAAATCAATATCCTGGGGGTTACCAATGACCAGACACTTAACTGGACCAGCCAAATAAATACAAGGGTAGGCCAGAGGCTGAGAATTCTGTGGTGGGTAACTCACCCTTCTGACTCTCCAAAGCCTGACCTCTATCTCCATAGCCCAAGTCAGGAGTGTGATGGAATATTCTCCACTTACCTGGATGAGTGCAGCTCCAATAATACTCAGGAATCTCAACACTATCATAGAACATACAGTGCAGAAGGAAGCCATTCGGCCCATCGAGTCAGCACCGACCCACTTAAACCCTCACTTCCACCCTATCCCCCCGTATATCAATAACCTCTCCTAACCTTTTTGATCACCAAGGGCAAGTTATCATGGCAATTTATCAATTTAACACTATCCAGGACAAAGCAGCACCCTTGATTGCAACCCCATGCACCGCTTTAAACATTCAATCTCTTCACCCCCGATGCACAATTTGTACCATTTACAAAATGAACTGTAGAAACCCATCAGGCCTCCTTCGACAGCACCTTCCAAACCCACGACCTGTACCGCCAAGATTGGCAAAGCCAGCAAATATATAGGAACACCACCACCTGCAAGTTCCCCTCCAAGCCATGCACCATCCTGATCTGAAAGGACATTGCTGTTCCTTCGCTTTGGCCTGTTCAAAATCCTAAAACTTTCTCCCTTAATAGCATTGTGAGTGTTCTTACAGTTCAAGAAGGCAGCTCACCACCACCTTCTCAAGGGCAATTAGGAACGGGCAACACATGCTGGCCTAGCCAATGATAACCACATCCCTTGAATGAATAAAAAAATTGACTTATGGCTAGAGTTCACTAGTACTGCCCTAACTAGGCCAGTTTCATACGAAATTTGGGCGTGAAAGGAATGATTTCAAAATGACATCCATTATAATTAGATCTATATGATTATATGTGTTGGCAACAAATTCACATGTCACTGAATTTGGCCCAATGTTAGACTCATCAAAATCTGAAACCCTTTAATGTTATCCATTAAATACGGTTGAAAATTTGCTGAAGATTTCAGAAATTTGGATGGTTACACAGAGAGATGTAATTATGGATTACAATGTCACAGATCCCCCTTTGAGAAGGAAGGGGGATATATCAGCTTATTTAGAAGATTATATACTTTATTAATGTAGGTCCTTTTGATTTCAGCTGTCAGATCTGTAAAGCAGTTGGCTATTACAGTGACAGAATCTGTTTCAACAAACTTGGCCAGATGATTAAGCGTCTAACGTGCTGTCAGATTACGAAGAGTGAGCTACTGTGTGTTGCAGAATCACACAAAATTAGTGACTGACAGCATAATACCTACAGATAAGGTGAGTGGTGCTGAATCAATGAGTAGAAGCTAAAATTATAAATACAGTTGTCCATATTTACTAAACATAAGAAAAAGCAGCTAGAGCCTACACTCGAGTAAAGAAATCAAATCCCTTCCTGAAGACATGGGGCAAGATTTTCCATTCTGGCAATCAAGTCAAGCTCCGCCTCCCGTTAGCCAAATCA
Source organism: Scyliorhinus canicula (assembly GCF_902713615.1). Lineage (NCBI taxonomy): Eukaryota > Metazoa > Chordata > Chondrichthyes > Carcharhiniformes > Scyliorhinidae > Scyliorhinus > Scyliorhinus canicula. Next base: position 27,097,182 of record NC_052161.1, on the reverse strand, counting down.
ACTGTCTTGTCCCACTCCTCGTCAACCCCAGCAGCACCTCCATCGCGCCCCCCCCCCCCCCCCCCCCCACCCCCATCCCACCCCACCGGAACCTGTTATCCTCACACTGACGGTGGTGGGTTGGAAAGTCGCTATGATTCCCCCTGGGCAGTGGCACAGATGTATGTGTGTGATCTTTCACTTTTCAGCTCATTGATTAGACATTGTCGAGGAGTTCAGAAAATCCTGCGGCAGTATGGACAAGAGGTTTGCCACCCCACCGTTACCTCATGTGTTTAAAGGACCTGGAGGCAAGGCCGGAATTCTCCAGGCATTGGGATTCTCTGTTCCTGCCGGCAACATAACCCGCCTGTGAGATTCCCCGCGCAGTAGAGTGGCTGCAATGGGAAATCCCATTGACAAGCGGTGGCAATATAGAATCCCGCCACCAGTGAATGGCACGCCGCTGAGAAACAGGCGGCTGTGGGACCGGAGAATCCTGCCCATATTTAAAGGGCACTCGGGCAGAGATTCACTCACTGCAGGCCAGGAACTCTACTCTACTCCACCAGAGTTCTTGTGGCCACTGCTCGTACTAGGGAGGTTGACAGATGTGAGCAACCACATCCCAGGATATACAGAGCGCCTCCAGCCTTTCGCTCACCTCTAGGTAACAGCACTGCTGGTGATACACTTATAGTCGGCTCAATACTCGCTGTTGCATTTGTCCATGCTCACACACCTCTTGACGTTCCCCCCATCACCATAGACCCACCCAATATGATCATTCCTCTCCCCTCTGTCACTTTAGAACTTTTCCCGTTACTTTTAACCCTATCACGACCTGCCTCCACATGCCACCCCCACACCTGTCCCCATGCCCACCCTGGCTCTGCACCTTCCCATTAGCCACGCCAACTATCTTGTGTCTCTTCACATCAACCATCAGCAGCACCCCCCCCATTGGAATCTGTAATCCTTACACTGACTGTTCACCCCTACCATCAGTACCCTGAATTCACCCCCAGGACCCCACAGTTGACACCACCAACCCTGCCCGCTAAGTCACTCCTGTGCCTTCCCTGGACATTCCAACCCCTCACCTTCCAGATACTCTCTCCACCATTATACAGTAAACCTACCTCCCCAGTTCAGCTTTCACTGCACCCTTTCACCCATTCCCCCACCAGCACCATCCACCCCCGCCCAGCCTTCCCCTGCTTCCCTTGACCAGCCTCAGTGCAGCATTTGCTAACAGCCCTCGAGGGAGGTCCCCGAGAAAGAGAAAGCAACATCTACAAACATCAAAAATTGCGAAAGAGGTGAAGCTCACTGGGCGGCACACCACTTGTGCACATTCGTAGAACTAAATATTCTTAATTCTTGCTAAAACAAAACTTAATTTGGAGGTGGAATTAATCTCAGCCAGGTGGTGTCATAATATACATCCATGTATATGATGGAGTGCAGACAGGCAGAGATTGGCACACAGGTGACCAGTGAGCACACAGAACACAGCAGCCAATCACCAGACAGAACACAACCACTATAAAGCCAGAAGGCACCAGTTTTCCCGCTCTCTTGGGATTCAGCCTCTGAGACAGTCAGAGCTCGTGAGCAGCAGCTAGTACAAACACCATATGGTAGTCAGTTAGTCTGGTCAGGCTAGCCTCAGGTCTCCAGTCAACTCAGCATAGTGTCAACCCACAGTTAAGCATGTCATATAGTTAGATGTTAAATAAAATCGTGTTGCATCTCATCAAGTGTTGGAAGCCTGTCTCTCTCTACACTGCATCAAACGCAGTCCACATAGACCCAGCTTACCCAACACATCATGGTACCGGGTATGGATGTTGAGAATTGACGGACTCACCTTGAGATAATCTGCCTTGACCAGCGATCAGCCATCCGGTAGCATGGACAGCGTCCGTCCTCCTCCGCAGCTCCGCATCGCCGGCAACCTCGGTGCAAACTGGAAGATTTTCAAACAGAAGTTCCAGCTCTATCTTGAAGCCACCGACCTCGAGGCCGCATCAGATGCCAGGAAGATCGCACTATTCCTTTCTACAGCCGGTGACCACGCTATCCACACCTACACCTCCCTCACATTCGGCGAAGACAAGACGAAGTTTAAAACAGTCCTGCTGAAGATCGACAGCCACTGTGACATTGAGGTCAATGAGAGCTTTGAACGGTACATTTTCCAGCAGAGGCTTCAGGGTAAGGATGAATCTTTTCAGTCCTTTTTAACCCATCTCTGCATACTCGCGCAGTGATGCAACTATGACTCGGCAACTGATTCCATGATCCGGAATCAGATCGTTTTTGGGGTCCACTTCGATTCCCTTCGCCAGTAGCCTCTGAAAGTTAAGCAGCTCACCCTTACCATCGCTATCGAAACCTGCGTTCTCCACGAGCACGCTAACAACCGGTACTCCCACATCAGGGCAGCAGAAACGGCAAGGCTAAACCCCCACAAGGCAGAATGGGTGCAGGCCATCAAACAAATGCAGGGCCTGAGTCTTGATGAGAGTGGCCATTTTGCGCGCTTTTCCCGGGATCCAGCGCATGCGCGCCACGACTGAGGGGACAGCGAGACCGCTGACCAGCATGCGCAGGTGTGCATGTCGTTCGACCGCTCTTCGCATGCGCGTTGGCACACGGAACGTGCTGACGTTGGCCTCATGACGTGTCCGAATTGTGGCTCCGCCCATTTAAAGCAGCAATGTCTGGCAAAATCACGATGCTGTCTCCAGTGTGGCAAGCTTAGCCAATACGCAGCCCTTTGCAGATCTGCTCCACTGCCCAGCATACAGCGATCCCAGCCTCAGCGCAGGAGCTTCCGTTCGGTACAGCAGGCCGTGACAGACTCCGACCCCGACAGCCCACCAGATCCTGACGCTGAATGCCTCAAGTCCCCATTCCGGGTGGGCATCATCACTAAGCATGCGCTGCCTCCTCAACGATGGTAAAACACGTCCCAATCCTGAGCGATGATCTGGACGACGAGTGGTGCGTTACACTTACTGTTAACAAGGCTTGCATCCGTTTCAAGCTGGACACCTGCGCTTCAGCAAACCTCATTTCAAAATCTGACCTCGACACCATCCACGTCAGACCAACCATTCTTCCACCGGCCTGCCAACTCCTCGACTACAATGGCAATGCCATTGCTGCCAGTGGCTCATGCCAGCTTGCGGCGTCCAATAGGTCATTGAAAGCAACGCTGCCATTTGAAATCGTAGGACCCGACAGAGCTTCCCTGCTCGGTGCTCGGGCCTGCAAACTTCTGAACCTAGTACAACGGGTCCACACCATGTCGTCCACACAGGCAACAGCCTCACCAGATGATAACTTCCAGGCTCAACTCGATGACATTAACATGCAATGCCATAGCGTGTTCGAAGGCATGGGCACACTCCCATACTGATACAAAATCCTACTGAAGCCAAATGCCACCCCTATGGTTCACGCACCACATTAGGTGCCAGCTCCCCTCAAGGACCGCCTCAAGCAGCAGCTGCAAGACCTCCAGGACCAGGGCTGGGTTAGCTCCATGGTCTGCGTCAAGAAGCCGTCAGGGGAGCTTCGAATCTGCATCGACCCCAAAGATTTAAACCGCAACATCATGAGGGAACATTACCCAATACCTAAACGAGAAGAGTTAACCAGTGAGATGGCTCATGCCAAATTCTTCACGAAGCTTGACGCCTCCAAGGGGTTCTGGCAAATACAGCTGGACGCGTCCAGTCGCAAGCTGTGCACATTCAATACCCCGTTCAGTCGCTTCTGCTACAACCGAATGCCCTTTGGCATCACCTCTGCCTCAGAGGTATTCCACCGCATAATGGAACAAATGATGGAGGGCATCGAGGGGGTGTGAGTGTACGTCGACGATGTCATAATCTGGTCCACAACTCCTCAAGAACACATCAATCACCTCAAGCGGGTGTTCCACAGGATCTACGAGCATGGCCTCCGACTCAACAGAGCCAAATGCTCATTCGGTCAACCAGAATTCATCGCCCGCCACAGAGACTAAATTTTTAGACTGACTGTTGGATTACCTTGTTATCTCATCGTTTTGACATCTGTACATATCGTTTTTTTTCTCATGTGTTATCTGCTCTCTTTCTGCACTAGACACCTTCCCATGTATATACGTTAGCATGTTCTGTATATAGTCAAGTACCTGTACACATCTTCGCACACGCGCACCTCACTATTTATTGACCTGAACACACTTTTTTTTTAAAAGGGTGGAGATGTCATAATATACATCCATGTATATGATGGAGTGCAGGCAGGCAGTGATTGACACACAGGATGACCAGTGAGCACACAGAACACAGCAGCCAATCACCAGACAGGACACGACCACTATAAAGCCAGAGGGCACCAGTTTTCCCGCTCTCTTGGGATCCAGCCTCTGAGACAGTCAGAGCTCGTGAGCAGCAGCTAGAACATACACCATGTGGTGGTCAGTTAGTCTGGTCAGGCTAGCCTCAGGTCTCCAGTCAACTCAGCATAGTGTCAACCCACTGTTAAACATGTAATGTTGTTACATGTTAAATAAAATCGTGTTGCATCTCATCAAGTGTTGGAAGCCTGTCTCTCTCTACACTGCATCAAACCCAGCTTACCCAACACATCAGGTGGCCTTTTAATGAGCATGAATGAGATGCTAATGCATGCAAATTAGATTCCCGACATTGTTCGTAGGCCCCTCCTGTCATCAGCAAGCAGATTTCATGGCTCCTGCCAAACTAAGTGACCCGTCACAATTGAAATTCCACCCATGGTATTAAAAGTTGAACACAATTTAAAATCCAAATTTCAGATTTCTTCCTTTAACTGACGGCATGAGTCAGTCTGGACTGGAGATACAGTCCGTGTTAACACTGCTCAATTATCAGCCATCAGAATCTGCATTTCAAGGCAGACAAGTCAGAAAAGTCATTTATTCATTATCCAAAAGTTAAAATAAATATTGTATGGAGTGCATAAGGATATGAACTACTGAAGTGTGGCTAAACCATTCATGTTTGAACATGGCTCTGGCAAATTAGGCTGGAAAGAAGCAAAAAGACACAGTTACCAAGGGATCCTCAATCTTGTCACGATTGACCCAATCAAATTTGAAATGACTATCAAGGGCCAATCAGAAATCAAAATTACCCACAGACAATTGGAACTTCCCAGTATTAAACGTATTAAAATATTAATTCCTTGAGCATTCCATGTACTAAATTTCATTTAAAATCTACTGAAGAGTTCATAAGTTATTACTGTGATAGATGAAATCTTGGATGACAATGTTTTTATTCCTCTGCTTTGAGGTGAAAATGGGAAGATACATAGCTCTCTGGTGACGACTGCACATTCTCCAGTGCTGGGAATGAGGGGACTGGGGCGCTAGTGTAGACAGGTTCGGAACGGGAGGTGGGGGGGTGGGGGTTGTTGGGATAGAGGAAGCGAGGGTGGGTGCGACTCTAGTGGGGGTGCCCTCCAGTGGACCCAGGGCCTGTTAAGGAAGGACAAACCTCCTTGCCCATCACTAACCTGCACAGAGAAAGCTATCAGCTGGATGCCTAATGTGGGCCTATACCCCCACTAGTTAAATCACAGAAGCAGCAGATGAGGCCTTTAAGTGGCCACTTAAGGACCTCAACTGCTCAATGGACTGGGGTGCTGCCCAATGTCCCTCCACAGCTGGTAAAACTCTGGAGGGAGCTGTCGTGATACCATGGTTGTGTTGTAATTCACCGACTGACCAGTAGGAGTCTCATTAGTATACAAGTGAATGTTAGAGTCAGATGACCTCAGACTGACTGCAGAGCTTGGAGAGAGGTTGCTTGTGCATTATCATGCTGTTATTCATCTGTTGTTTTGTATATAGTTGACCCACAGTTAATGGTAATAAATAATTTACAGCTTTAGCTGCAAGTGTTCTTGTAATATAAATCAAGCCATCCGACAAGAACATTACAGGAGCAATGTCCAATGTATTTTACAGGCCCTTCCATCTGCAAGTCCATTCATGGGAGAACTAAGTCCCAGAGTCTAGGCTTTATTTTGTGCACTAAAAGACAAATTTAATCCGCTGTATTCAAATTACTATTTAATACTTACCTTCTATACTTACTTAAAAACAATTTCATTTTGTCACATTGAAAAACAACTCGAGTGTCCAGAGGCCGAGGAATCGACCTTATATCCACAGTTACACTTTAACAGTATCTCATTGATTGTGGTCCTGGAAGGTACTATAAAAATTAAAGTATTTTTTTCCTTTAACAAGAAAAGCATTGCCAGTTGCTCTTAATAGTGACTCCATGCACTGTGCGGCAAGAATAAATGAATGCGCATTTTCCTTAATTGGACGGCAATACAAATTAGCGGATTAACTGTTATTCAGAAATTATATCAAGATGTTTGCACAGAAGAAGGCAAAATAGATCTTTCAAAGCCCACAGTTCAAATTGTGAAGTTCATGTGAACCAGATCACAGAATCATCCAAATGCAAAACATTCCACACGCTGCTTAAATATCCGTAACAAAATAAATCAAAAAGCTGAAAAATAAAAGGCACATGCATATGCCAATATAAAAACATTGTGGCTTCAATCACATTTTCCAAAATATTCCAGATTAGTCCATATTTCACAGATGCTTTAAACTACTGAGTAGATTGGGTTTGTTTGTTCCATAACATTTAATAGTTCCCCGAGAGATCAGTGGGTTTATGAAAAATGTTATACACTATTTGTTAAAGTACAGATTTCTAATGTAAGGGCTGAATTTTCTCAGGATCGAAGGAGTGCTGCTGGATACGAAAGCGGGAGCCAATCCTGCACTGGGTCCCTGGGGAATTTTGCTCGTGGTGAACAATTCGCAAGCCATTCCCATCACCTCCCAGGGCTGCTGGCCCAATCAGAGAGCCGGCAGCCTGGTATCCTCGGTGATGTCACAGCAAGTGGCAGCCACCACTGCAGCTGCATGATGAAGGAGAGGCTCTCTCTATGGTGAGGTGGCCTTGGAGAACAACTTGGTTGGCCCTGGGCCCCTTCATGTACCATAGAGCAATCATTAAGGGAACCCACTGGAGGCAACTGGAGATAATATCCCCACATGGCAGCTGATGTGGAAGATGGCCTTAAGTAGGTACTTAATTGCCTCAATTGACTGGTCAGTGGGTGGACATGCTGTTCCTACTGTGGGAGAAGGATGCTGTTCCGTGCTTTCTACTGCCATTTTGCAAACGCTCCCAATTGTCTCCACAGTGCTGATAAAATCCAGCCCCAAGTCATGACATTTTTTTCTGCAGCAGGAAAAAAAAGCATTCAACTTCCCATCCGCTAGTTGCCTACTTTCAGAGATCCCTTTGGCCACAGCAGTCATATGCACATCACAATATTCAATTTTCAATTCGATCCAAATGGATATGGAGTTAGAAGAGGTGACCCACCCTGCATCAGTGCTCAGAAGCTGAACTGATTTCAGGTCTGAACCTCTCCAGAGAACTGAGTGCTAGCAGGTAGCTTGCCACAGCCTTGGGCAGGAAATACCGAAGGTCATTCTAAAACCAGAAAATGCTGGAAATACTCGTCAGGCCAAGGCAGTAACCGTGGAGCGAGAAACAGTTAACGCTTCACGTCAATGACCTTTCATCAGAATCCTTCGCGGACAAGCCAAACCAGGTATGATTCATCCAAACAAATTGTGGGATTGCTGGAAGAGGCAGCTGATCATGGTTAGGGCCCAACCAACAGCCAATGGCAGGCTGTATTCCAGATTCTCCTGGCCCCAACCCCGGGGGGGAGGGGGAGGGGAGGGGGGGAGGGGGGGAGGGGGGAGGAGGGGAGGAGGGGGGGGAGGGGGAGGGGGGGGTTTGGGGGGGGAGGGAGAAGTGTGTACCTGGGTTTGTGGGATGTGGCGGATGTTATCTCTTTCCTTTCTGTTGTTTGCTTTTTTTTGTGTTTTCGAGTTAGTAGTTGTTTTTGTAGGGGGGTGGGTGTTGTTCTTGGGTTTTTACAATGGTTATTCTGTTAATATTGTTTTGCTGTTTATATTTTGTGAAAATCTTAATAAAAATTATTAAAAAACAAAACAAAAACAAAAACATCCAACCTAGGATTACTTGGCCTTTTCTGGAGTAGCCCCCAGCAATTCCTTTAAGGACCCATGATTTGGCCATGCAGTAGCTTCAACAAAGGTAAGGAGTGTGGCAGCGCATTCTTAGCCCATTGCAAATGGACTGCCTACATCTAGCATTGGACTCGATTTGCATAGGTATGCAGGATTCTGGCTCTTCCAGGGGCTACGCATTGCACCTAATTTACAGGACTGCCTTAAATGTATCAAGTGGGCCTTGGGCACCAAAGGGCTACATTTATCTGAAGTGACAGGGGAAGTTGTTGGACACTTTTTATTTGAGGGGGTTGGTGGTGTTGGTGGATAAAGTCACATTGATTGTCGGCCTGGTGTAAACCTGGGAAATGTGTTTGTATTTGAGCAGCACAGCTGTTCAAATGATCCCTGAGGGGCTTTAATGGGTGCAAAATATGCTCTGTTAAGAAGGTCAAGAAAATACGTGTTTAGCACAGTAACGGGAAAAGTGCTGAAGATAATGAAGAAATTCTGGGCCAGAATAGCTCTTCTGTGGTACTATTCATTTGAATAATATTATAGATGATGAAATCCCAGTCCATGATAATGGTGGAGGCTTAAATTAATTAAATTGTTTTGATTGCCCTGCTTCACGTCTGGAGAGCTGAACTTAAATTAGCCCCAGGTAAAGTAAGTAACACCGTCTGTTCACACAGTAAAATTATTTGAAGATGTTCATCCCAATGGTAAATGCTTTTTTGTAAATGCTGCACTTCAAGTCAAGGTCATCAATTCCTAATTTTAATCCCCTTTGCGAACTTATTTATTATCTGGAGTAATTTGGAACTGGATTATGCAGGTCAGTATCCACTCCACTCAAACATGACTCTATTCAGATCACATGTTTGGAAAAACTTGAAATGCACCTTCGGATTGATATTTATAAAACAAGAGGAGAAAATCCTTTCCACCATGACTGCCTCGTCATTGATTGTGTTTCCTGTTCAAAAGGTGAATATGAAAAATCCCACCATACTATTTTGAAGATGAGCGGGGATCTTCAACGCCTGGAAAAACAAATTACCTGGCGATGGTCTTGTTGCTGTCGTGTGGATGCTTGCTGTGCACAGATTGTCTGTCGCATTACTTACATCACAACAGTAACTACGCTTGTAAAGTAGGTCTCGGTTTCAGAACGCTTTGTGAAGTCCTGAGGACATGAATTGCCCCACACAAATACAAAGTTCTTTTTTAAATGGGTCAAGAAGTATTAGGAAAAAATCCGCAGCAAATCATATCTGCCTTCCACTGGGCTGATCTCCGCTTGAGTCATTGAGATTCACAGAAGCTCCCCAGTTTAAGGCAATACATTTCCCCTTACACCTCCACAGTTCAGCTGGGCAATCTTCTCCCTTTCCAATCCCATTCCAATTGACATTTTTCATTCACTCCTCATTGCTGATGTTGAGGCATTTCCTCAAGCTAACCCGCCCATCGTTCCCCTGCACATCAGTTAATACTGAAACCTTCCAACCCGGCTGGATGGGGGGGCAGATAGGCAACAGGCAACGTAATTTTACTCCCGCTCCGTATGTGGCACCTCACTTCCTGGGGCCCATAAATTCAGCTCAGTGTTTGTGGGGGAGATAAAAGACAATTGTTTTCAGCCTCCCTAATATTTATTTGGAGGAAATTTCTGTTCATCCAGTGTTTTGCAGCATTAACATTCACACTTCTTTCTACTGCAGTCATCCCATTTGGTGCTGACAGTGTTCGGCATCTGGAGAGCTGCTCAGGTATTCCATGCTATGGGGTGGTTCTTTAATCTGTCTGAAAACTGAGGGCTCAATGAGCTTTATTTATGGACTCAGTGAATAGCAGCTGAACAATGGCTGAACTGGAACATGCCTAATCATTAGACACATGTCATGCTTTATCTTTCTAAATATTATTTCTGCTTTGTATTGTGTAGCAAAAAAATTACATGCAATAAACCCGAGAGCATGTATTCATAATTCAGGATTTATAATGAAAACTGTGCATCATTATTTGTCAATTTGATAAGAAAATATATTATGAACTGCTAAAGGAAAGATTTGTAATTGTTCCATTTGGACAGTAAATTCCAATTTCTAAATACATAAGCAGATTAGTTATTCAAAGTTGCAATGAATTACAGCGCAAGATCATGCTTTTACAACCCGTTTTTAGTTATTGCCATTTTAATAACAAAGAATGAGAATATTGCTATTGTGTGGAAGATTGCTCTGAACATTTTAGATAACTTCCAGAAATCTTACATTCGTTTAGGAGGCACGTCGAAACAAAAACATACCATTTAACCATTTTTTAAGGTGGAATTGAATGGATGATATGGCTCATTTAGCAGATGGGAGGATTAAAAAATATGTACTATCTGGTTTAAACTGAGAATTCACTTTTTTTTTTGCAGACAGCAGTGACTGTGTTATGTAGGATTTTGAACATGAACAACTTTGGGGCAATTCTGTTATATAATCAGTCTGTAGAGTTCCACTCTTAGGAGAACAGGTGCAATCTGTTCTCAGGTCTCTTTATTGCCCTTCATCCCTGTCAGTCAGACATCCCAATGCTTTCTTATGCATAGATCGCATTGCTCAATGAAAGATAACAACGCCATCCTCTGCTCATATCATAGATGTTCAATACTGACTACTAAATACGAGCCAGAAAAAATTAGTCCATAACTAGCAGTAGTCACTCATGTGATAATATTACACCCTAATTCAATTGAAGCTCTCTATCAGCAAGCATCCTGCCCACACTCTCTGTCCTCAGGTGTACAGTTTGAAAAATGAAATGAAAATGAAATGAAATGAAATGGTTTCATGTTCAGGAAATGGGTTAAAATTTTATACTCAAGACATGGGGTATCCACATTTACACTGCCCACAAATGTTCTCAAACTTCATACATTTTCTCTCCAACAAAAGACCTTTGGACTAGCAGGGTAGCATAGTGGTTAGCACAGTTGCTTCACGGTTCCAGGTTCGATTCCCAGCTTGGGTCACTGTCTGTGCGGAGTCTGCACGTTCTCCCCGTATCTGGGTGTGTTTCCTCCGGGTGCTCCGGTTTCCTCCCACAGGTTAGGTGGATTGGCCATGCTAAATTGCCCTTAGTGTCCAAAATGGTTGGGTGGGTTACTGAGTTATGGGGCACGGGGATAGGGTGAAGGCGTGGGCTTAGTGGGGTGCTCTTTCCAAGGGCTGGTGCAGACTCGATGGCACTGTAAATTCTATGATTTTATGATTCTATGACCAACAAAAGACCCAAGAGCTCCCATGGAAAATGGATCTCCTTGAAGCCAGAAACTGTCCGCCTGGGTATAGTGAGCAGGGAATCCCATTGCACCAACCCACATACCTTTTCTGCACATCGGGAGATGATTAGGACAAGATGCCTGCTGCTAGAGGGGTGCAATTGAATTGGGGTGCAATATTATCACATGAGATGCTACTGCTAGTTATGAACTAGTTGTTCTGGCTGGTATTTAGTCGTCAGCCTTGAGCATCTGTAAGATGAGCTGAGGATGGTGATTTATTTAGATTTCCAGAAGGCCTTTGACAAGGTGCCACATAGGAGACTGTTAAATAAGTGAAAGGCCCATGGTGTTAAGGGTAAGATCCTGGCATGGATAGAGGATTGGCTGACTGGCAGACGGCAGAGAGTGGGGATAAAGGGATATTTTTCAGGATGGCAGTCGGTGACTAGTGGTGTGCCTCAGGGGTCTGTGCTGGGACCACACCTTTTCATAATATACATTAATGATCTGGACGAAGGTACTGAAGGCACTGTTGCTAAGTTTGCACATGATACAAAGATCTGTAGAGGGACATGTAGTATTGAAGAAGCAAGGAGGCTGCAGCAAGACTTGGACAAGCTAGGAGAGTGGGCAATGAAGTGGCAAATGAAATACAATGTGGAAAAGTGTGAGGTTATGCACTTTGGAAGGAGGAATTTAGGCATAGACTATTTTCTAAATGGGGAAATGCTTTGGAAATCAGAAGCACAAAGAGACTTGGGAGCCCTTGTTCATGATTCTATTAAGGTTAATGTGCAGGTTCAGTCAGCAGTTAAGAAGACAAATGCAATGTTAGCATTCATGTCAAGAGGGCTAGAATACAAGACCAGGGATGTACTTCTGAGGCTGTATAAGGCTCCAGTCAGACCCCCATTTGGAGTATTATGAGCAGTTTTGGGCCCCGTATCTAAGGAACGATGTCCAGAGGAAGGTCCAGAGGAGATTCACAAGAATGATCCCTGGAATGCCGGACTTGTCGTATGAGGAACGTTTGAGGACTCTGGGTCTGTACTCGTTGGAGTTTAGAAGGATGAGAGGGGATCTTATTGAAACGTATAAGATACTGTGAGGCCTGCATAGAGTGGATGTGGAGAGGATGTTTCCACTTGTAGGAAAAACTAGAACCAGAGGACACCATCTCAGACTACAGGGATGATCCTTTAAAGCAGAGATAAGGAGGAATTTCTTCAGTCAGAGGGTGATGAATCTGTGGAACTCTTTGCCGCAGAAGGCTGTGGAGGCCAATTCACTGAGTGTCTTTAAGACAGAGATAGATACAGGCAGCACGGTGGCACAGTGAGTAGCACTGCTGCCTCACGGCGCCGAGGTCCCAGGTTCGATCCCGGCTCTGGGTCACTGTGGGTGTGGAGTTTGCACATTCTCCCCGTGTTTTGTGGGTTTCGCCCCCACAACCCAAAGCTGGATTGGCCATGCTAAATTGCCCCTTAATTGGAAAAAATGAATTGGCTACTCTAAATTTATAAAACAAAAAGACAGAGATAGATAGGTTCATGATTAATAAGAGAGAATCCCGCTGGCAGTGAACGTCGCGCCACCAAGAAACACGCGGCTGGGGGACCGGGGAATCCAACCCCTCAAGTCAAGGATTCCAAGCTCAGTGCTGGAAGCATACTCATCTTGTTACCTTTTGCTTCCCTTCTCACTTACCATGAAGGTGGGCGGGATTCTTTGGGGTGATTCTCCGAGCCCCGCGCCAGGGAATCGCGCGACCGCGCCACGACACCCCGGCGCCGGCACCCGATCCTCCGAGTTGCGGGGAATCGGCACCATTTGCACCGGTGTTTGACGCCGCGCCAGCCGCTGGAATCGGCGGGGCAGCCAATTCTCCGGCCAGGATGGGCCGAGTGGCCGCGCGGATATGACAGAGTCCCGCCGGTGCCGTTCACCCCTGGTCGCTGCCGGCGGGAACTCTGCATGAAGGGTCGGGGAGCGGCCTGTGGGAGGGGGAGGGGTCTCCGTCCCCGGGGGGGGGGGGGGGGAGGCCTCCGATGGGGTCTGGCTGCCGATCGGGACCCACCAATCGGCGGGCCGGCCTCCCCCCCCCCCACCCCCGGGCCTACTTTCCTGCGCGGCCAACCCCTTAACACCTACGCCATGTTGAGTCGGGGCCGGCGAGCGCAAGAAGTCCCCCATGCATGCGCAGGTTGGTGCGGCCCAACTGCGCATGCGCAGGTTGGTGCGGCGCCCATTCGGCGCTGGGGGGGGGGAGGCTGGGGTAGCGTGAACCACACCAGCGCCATGCTGGCCAGAATCGGTCGTCCCTGTGCCCGTTTTGCGCCGCACCGGTCACGCCATACAACATGGCGCCGGCCATGCACGTAACCTAACTCACCGACTCCGCAGCCCACTCCCTGGCCAGCGCCACCCCTCCCCCCTCCGGCCACCCGCCACCAGTCCCCCAGCACTGACAGTCGGGCTCCTGACCAGCGGCATGGATCCCGGCCGAGTGTGGTGGTGCTGGACACAGTCTGCAGCCGGCACACCGGCTCAGACCACACCTGTCCCGCACTGTCAGGAACTCGGCCCATCGGGGACTGAGCATCGCAGGTGGGCCAGCCGATGAGGCACCAACGGCATTGCGACTGCGCGCTATGCGCCTCATGGTGACGCCATTTTGGAGGGGGTGGAGAATTGCAAACCAAAATAAATAAATAATCTTTATTGTCATAAGTAGGCTTACATTAACATTGCAATGAAGTTACTGTGTCCAGCGCCTGTTCCGGTACACAGAGGGAGAACTCTCAGCTGGTATGGGAATTGAACCCACGCTGCTGGCCTTGGTCTGCATCACAAACCAGGGGCGAAATTCTCTGACCCCCAGCAGGGTCGGAGAATCGCCTGGGGGCGCCTAAAATCCCGCCCCCGCTGTGGCAGAGATTCTCCGCCACCCGGGAAGTGGCGGCGGCAGGAATCTCGCCACTCCGATCGGAGAGGCCCCTGCGGTGATTCGGCCCCGGATGGGCCGAAGTCCCGCCGCTGGGAGGCCTCTCCCGCCGCCGAGGTTTGAACCACCTCTGGAACGGCGGGCTCAGCGGCGCGAGCAGGCCCCCGGGGTCCTGGGGGGGCGGGGGGCGATCGAACCCCGGGGGGTGCCCCCACGGTGGCCTGGCCCGCGATCGGGGCCCCCGGCTCAGACTCCGGGCCAGTGCCCTGGCTGCACTAGTTTCTTCCGCGTCCGCCACGGCCTCCGCCATGGCGGAAGCGGAAGAGAACCCACATTGCGAATGCGCCGTCAGTGACATCAGCGGCCAGCTACCGCTGACGTCACTGCCGGCACATGCGCGGACCGGCGAAAGCCTTTCGGCCAGCCCCACTGCCGGGGGCGCCGTTTTTTTGCACCGGTCTTCTGGTGGCAACCGCTCCGGCGCGGGGCTGGCCCCCAAAGGTGGCCACTCCCCTACTCCGGGACCCTCCGTCACGCCGGGTAGGGGAGAATGCAGCCCCAGCTGTCTAGCCCACTGAGCTAAACCAGCCAAACCCTTGCCAAATTCCGGCGTGGGCATCGATTCTCCGCCCGATCACCGATTACGATTTTGGCGTCAGGCAACGGAAATCCGGCCCACAATCTCTCAATTCAGGTTTTATTGAGCGGTGCCAGTTGGGGCCATCATTCTAATCTGTTTCAGTTTTTGTTGCATAAATGGCATTTGTCACAATGGTTGCTTACCTCAACATACACTTACATAGTTGTCAGATTAACGGTTAATAATGCATTATTTAATGTTATTCTGAGTAAACAGCAGTACGTTGGCCTGTGAGAGCGTTTACATTTCAATCGCACACACACACACATACAGAAAATAACTCGCAGGCACAGCACTGTGGCCCAGCCAGCCCTTAGGTTTTATTTTCTGAGAAGTAGCGGTACAGATTTCTCCCGCCACCTGTTTGATACTGATCACAGAAGCACATCGGGGAATTGCAACAGAAAGGATAAATGATTTTGAGGAGTGAACTTTGCTGCCTGCTCCCCTCCTCTTGCCGCAGCTCCCCAGGTCTCAGCCCTGTTAGTGGGATATTTCTCGCTGGCTGACGGGAGAATAAATAGCGAACAGACGGCCGTACTTGGGATTCAGTGTCCCTGACTGGAAGGCTTGTGTTTCTGCTGTGGACACCGCAGGTACAGGAAACATCTGGCTTCTGTTGAAGCCGAGCATTTACATTCTGTCTGTGGGAGCTTCATTCAGCGGCCATGGAAGGAGGTCGACCACATGCCACATTCTCTCATACATTCACTGAAATATTTAATGACTTAAAGAGCAAGTTGAATTACCTGCAGATAGGCAACAATTGCAAAGCACTTTTTTTCCCCCAGGTAAGATATTGTACATCTCTTCCTTCCAAAGCTGCTTACAGAAATAGAGAATCGATGTTATGTTCACATATGTCTTTCACATTTTCCTTGCGCAAATCAAACTGCAAAATAATTGCATTTGATTTTAGATCCCATATATGTAATTAACATGCCGTTCTCTGCACCATTTCACTCAGTATTCAGCTCGACATCAAAGACATACAGCTATTTTGTAATATTATGCACGGACCACCTCACAACTTACATAGCTTTATCTTATTAAGAATCAGTATTAAAGCAAAGAATACATGGAGTGACTTTTAGTGCTTTTTTAAGCTACTAGTGGCATGTTCTAGCAGTTATGTGAGAAACGACAGTGTCATATATTCTGACAAAAAGTCTGAAGCGTTTAACCCTGTATTTTTCTCTCCAGAGCTGCTTCCTGACCTGCTGAGCATTTCCCGCAATTTTTGTTTCTATTTCAGATCTCCAGTATCGGCAGCGTGTGTCATTTATAGTTGGGCAATTTAACAAAATTGCATCTAATTTTCAGGTCCCAACTAAGTAAATTACAATTTACTGCATTTGGGTTCTGAACATACACCAAAGGTTTCGACTACCAGTCTCATTCATATCAATGCAAAAGATGCTATGTGGAGAATAGTAATAGGCAGTTGTATTAATAAGACAGTTATTTAGCTCACGCTGACAAAATCAACCCAACAGCCTGACTGTAACTTCTCCCAACAGTGCATGCTAACCTATTAAACACTGATCTGGTTTAACACCTTTGTTCAATTATAACTCATCGTTGTTTACCCAAAGGTATCCTAAATGCCTTTCAATCCAACATAAAGACATATAAAACCTTGGCAATTATACTCTTGAAGAACATCTGTCACAATTCCTGTCAGGTTTTACTTTTGTTAGCTCCCACCGGCTTGAAGAGTATGAAGGATCGAGTCCATACAGCATTTTGTTGATATCCACCCATCTTAACTGTTAAAATAATTTAAACACATTTAATTTATGATAAGTATGACTAAAATCTGCTCCACCCACACTCCCCCCATCACATGGAGACTCAGAATCAACTGGAATATTTCACAAGGTAAATTTACACAGAACAAAATGTGTCTCTGTAAGATAAGGGGTAATTGTGATTTTGTTTTTGGTCAATCGAAGAAAGGTAAAATGTCACTTTAATGTCATCAAACAAAACAGTGCTCAATATATTGCACTGTTCTGCCAGAAAATTTCAAATCCTGGAAGGCCAGCTATCCATTGATGTGCTTCAAAAAAGAATCACGGTTGTGGGACAATAATTGCATTGAGCCAGTTTGATAACAGCGTGGGGAAAAATGTTAGGCTCCACCAGGGCCATCATAGTCCCTGGATCTAAGCCCCAGGAGGCCCCTGTGGGATGTCCATGAGATGTGGGTCAGAGCCAAATCACAACTAGTACCATAATCCCTCCACCAGCTGACAGACTAGATGTTTGAGGAGTGACAAATTGCCAGATGTACATAAAAACTCGGATGGTTCAAAGGACAGGATTTACGCAGTATTAATAAAGCAATTGGACTTGTAGTAAGTTGTGTTGCATATGTAATGCTGCATGATAACTACCAGTGTCAACACAATTAGAAGTGATGGTTACTCTGCCTTCTTGCATAAAGTGGAGTGGGAGCTAGGCTTCACTCTGTGCCTGTGCACTTAAATGCTTGGATCATTTAATGATTTTATATTTTGCTACATTGAAAACAACAAACGTAATATTTGTATTCGGAACAATAGCAGTTGGAGGCATTTATATAATGCAATGGTAAAATGAAGGTTGCCTTGCTTTTGCTGGCATGAGCCATCACAGGCAACTTTGTAATGTGATGCAGTATTGTAGTAGGCCAAAAACAATTGGTGAAAGATAGAATGGAGATGACCCGTGCACACCTTTATAAGCATTTATTTACTGAGTTAAACATTACAAGCATAAGCCTCCCAACCCCAACCACCACTGTTTCAGCCTGTTTCTTTACAGGGACATAAGTGAATTCCCAGTTAATGTTGACTACCCACATATAATTGAAGACAATTAATATACAAATAACAATATAAAACAATACAGGGCATATGTTCATGACCGAGCTGTTGGTGTATGGGGCAACATTTCAAAATTTGCAGATGACTCACAACCTGGAAGCATTGTGAACTGGGAGAAGGATAGTAACAAATGCCAGAAGGAGGCTGGTACACTAGGCAGATAAGTGAAATTTAATGTAGAGAAGTGCAAAGTGATTAATTTTGGTAGGAGGAACAAAGAGACGCAATATTGTCATGTGAGAGTACCTTTAAGAAATGATTGTCTAAGCAATGTACCTTTAAGAAAATAGTGATGTCAGAGAGTGGGTGGAGCTGAGCTCAGTTCGGCCATTTTGACGTTAGTTCTGGGAGTTTTAGTTTCAGTTTGAGACAGCAGTTTCGGTGTGACTGTGTTTTTGTGGCTGTGAGCTGCAGGAAGAAAAGCAAGGTGCTGGAGCTGAAGTCAACCAAGCTGATATATCTCTGCCATCCAACAGAAAATATATATTAACTGTAACCTGGGGCGGAATTCTCCGACCCTCCGCAGGGTCGGGGAATCGCCCGGGTCCAGCGTAAATCGCGACCCCGCCGTGGTCGGAATTCTCTGCCACCCAGGAATGGGCGGGAGCGGGAATCACGCCCCGCCGATCGGCGTGTCCCCCCCGGCGATTCTCCGGCCTGCGATGGGCTGAAGTCCCACCGCTGTCAGGACTCACCTGCCGACGTGGTTTAAACCACCTCTGTGCCGGCGGGATTGGCAACGCGAGCTGGCCCCCAGGGTGCTGGGGGGGCGCGGGGCTATCGGACCCCGCAGGATGCCCCCACGGTGGCCTGGCCCGCGATCAGGGCCCACCGATCGGCCGGCGGGCCAGTGCCATGGGGGCACTCTTTTTCTTCCGCCACTGCCACAGCCTTCACCATGGCGGAGGCGGATGAGACCCCATCCACTGCGCATGCGCCGGTGGTGCCGTCAGCGGCCGCTAACGCTCCGGCGCATAAGCGGACTCACGTCGACCGGCGAAGGCCTTTCGGCCAGCCCCGACGCCGGGTGCCTTGCGCCAGTTTTGGCGGCAGTCGGCGGAGCGGGAGCCACTCCGGCGCAGGCCTAGCATTCTCCGCACCTTTGGGGAGGCCCGTCGCCAGAGTGGTTGGCGCCACTCCACTACGCCAGGACCCCCCGCCCCACCGGGTAGGGGAGAATTTCGCCCCTGGTGTGTTACTGTTTTTGTGAAGGTGAAGTCTTTTGGATGTGTAAAGGTACCGTTTGCAGGAGTGGGTAATGTTGTATTATTTTGTGGGTTATCTTTGAAGTAAGGGGTGTTAAGAGATCCAATGTTTATTTAAAAGGTTAATTTGAGTTCATGGAATAAACATTGTTTTGTTTCAAAAACCACGTGTCCATAATTGTAATACGACACCTGGGGAACAAGCTGTGTGCATCAAAAGCAACAATCCATTAAAGGGGGGGGGGGGTTGGTTGAACTCCATGACACATTTTGGGGTTCTGAATACACCTCTCCCATAACAATTGGGGGCTCGTCCGGGATAAAAGTTTATCTATTGAATTAGCTTTTCTGAACTTAAAGACAGTGAAGGACTGTTGCTTTTCCAGTGTGGTATTTTAGTTTAAGTGGGGAGTGTGTTGTGAACAATGGCTCTTTCGGAGGCTTAGAAGTTTTTGGGGGTGGACACAGTAACACATGATACCTTACTGACAGACTAAAAACAGATTTAGGTTTGGCAAAAGCATTGCAGTTAACACTGCCTAGCAAAATACGTAAAGATTAGGTACTTAACGCGGTATCTGCGCATTTATGTTTGCCTGTGATACATTCTGACTCATTAGATATGGCAAAGCTCCAGTTGCAGGTTAAGCAATTTGAACATGAAAAAAGAATTAAAGCAACTTGAACATGAAAAAGAATTAAAGCGGCTTGAATATGCAATGAAAGAAAGAGACAGAGAAAGAGAGGAAAAAGAAAAGGAGAGAGAAGAAAGAAACAAAGAAAGAGATAGAGAGGAAATGGAAAAAGAGAGAGCGTTTGAACTTCGGAAAATGGCTCTGAAACATGAAAACCAGTTAAAATTGGCAGACTCAAAGGGACACATACAGTTGGAGGAGATGGATGAGGATAATGAGACAGAGCATCATAGTTGAAGACGTGGTGGGAATCTATTTAAATATGTTCAAGCATTGCCAAGGTTTGACGAGAAGGAGATAGAAGCATTTTTCATTTCATTTGAGAAGGTAGCTAAACAAATGCAATTGCCACAGGACATGTGGGTATTACTGATTCAAACAAAGCTGGTAGGCAGGGCTAGTGAAGTGTTTGCATCACTACTGGAGGAGGTATCTGGAACGTATGAAGAGGTAAAGAAATCCATCTTAAGTGCATATGAGCTAGTGCCTGAAGCTTACAGACAAAGGTTTCGAAAAATTTAAGAAAAGAATTTGGTCAAACATACATGGAGTTTGAAAGGCTCAGAGTAATTTTGATAGGTGGATAAGGGCTTTGAAAATAGACCAAACGTACGAAGCTCTCAGAGAAATTATACTTTTGGAGGAGTTTAAAAATTCAATTCCTGATGTAGTGAGAACTCATGTGGAAGAACAGAGGGTTAAAACTGCGAGATTAGCAGCAGAAATGGCAGATGATTATGAATTAGTTCATAAATCAAAGATTGGTTTCCTACATCAATTTCAGCCGGTGAGGGACAGAAACCGGGGACATGAGAAATACTGAAGTGGTAAAGGTAAAGGTGATCTGATGGGAGACAATAAAGAGAGTGTACCTTAGATTAAAAAATAAATCCAGGAGGATGGAAAAGAAATGAAAAGTTTCAAATGTTTTCACTGTAATAAACTAGGCCATGTAAAGTCAGTGTTGGTGGTTGAAGAAAAGCACTGGGAAGGCTGATGTGGTAAAACAGGATAAGACAGTGGGATTTGTTAGAGTGCTAAATGAAAGCCCAAGGGAAGTGCAGGAGGTGCAAATGAGTGTACAGCCTGTTCAAGAAGTACTTGTTAAGAAGGTGCCAGGTGTCTTTAAAGAATTTACTTGTGTGAGTAAAGTTTACTCATGTGTATCAGGAGGAGCAGGTAAAGAAGTCACAATTTTAAGAGATACAGGGGCTAGTCAAACTTTAATGGCAAGAGATGATGAATTATGTAGTTTGGGAAGAATGTTGCCAGAAAAGGTGATGATATGTGGAATTCAGGGTGAGAGGAGTAGCATTCCATTATATAACGTAAGGTTGGAAAGTCCAGTGAAGAGTGGTGAAGTGGAAGTAGGTGTAATAGATAAACCATCTTGTCCAGTGATACAGTTTATCTTGGGTAATGATATAGCTGGATCGCAGGTGGGAGTGATGCCTACTGTGGTTGATAAGCCAGTGGAAAATCAGACAACTGAAGGGTTGAAGGATGAATATCCTAGGATTTTTCAGGGTTGTGTAGGAACAAGGTTGCAAAGTCACAGGTTAAGACAAGAGGAGAAATCAAAGAGAGAAGATGAAGTTGAAGTGCAATTATCAGAAACGATTTTTGATCAGATGGTTGAAAAAGAACAAGAACAGGTGAAGGATGAGGTGGATATTTTTAGTTCAGAAAAATATTCAGAGTTACAACAGAAAGATGTAAAAATAAAACGGATATATCAGAAAGCATGTACGGAAGAGGAATCTGAGAATATACCAGAGTGTTATTACCGTAAAAGTGATGTCTTGATGAGAAAATGGAGACCTGTACATATGCAGGTGGATGAAAAGTGGGCAGAAGTTCATCAAGTAGTATTGCCAGTAGGGTATAGAAAGGAGGTGTTGCGAGTTGCACATGAGGTACCAGTGGGAGGTCATTTAGGAATAAGGAAAACTCAAGCTAAAATCCAGAAACATTTTTATTGGCCTGGACTACATAAAGATATAGTTAAATTTTGTCAATCATGTCGCACATGTCAAGTGATAGGGAAACCTCAAGCAGTGATAAAACCAGCTCCCTTAATACCCATTCCAGCATTTGAGGGACCTTTTACAAGGGTCCTAATTGATTGTGTAGGACCGCTTCCTAAAACAAAAAGTGGGAATCAATATTTTTGACTGTAATGGATGTGTTTACTTAGTTTACAGAGGCCATTCCAGTACGTAATATTACAACTAAAAAGATTGTGGAGGAGTTACTTAAATTCTTTACTAGATATGGACTACCCACAGAAATACAATCGGATCAAGAATCAAATTTCACCTCAAAAGTTATTCAAAGAAGTTATGAATATCTTAGGAATAAAACAATTTAAATCAACTGCGTACCATCCAGAATCGCAGGGAGCATTATAAAGGTGGCATCAGACATTAAAGACAATGTTGAGAGCTTATTGTCAAGATTATACAGAGGATTGGGATAAAGGAATTCCATTCGTACTGTTTGCAATTAGGGATGCACCTAATGAGTCAACCAAATTTAGTCCTTTTGAACTAATTTTTGGTCATGAGGTGAGAGGACCACTTAAATTGATCAAAGAAAAACTGGCGGGTGAGAAATCAGAAATTACACCATTGGATCACGTGTCAAATTTTAGGGAACGATTAAATAGAGCAGGTGAATTGGCTCGACAACATTTGAAAGTTGCACAAAATGTGATGAAACGGGTAGCAGACAAAAAATGTTTTTGTGAAGGTGAAGTCTTTTGGATGTGTAAAGGAACAGTTTGCAGGATTGGGTAGTGTTGTATTATTTTGGGGGTTGTCTTTGAAGTAAGGGGTGTTAAGAGATCCAATGTTTATTTAAAAGGTTAATTTGAAGTCATGGAATAAACATTGTTTTGTTTTAAAAACCACGTGTCCATAATTGTAATACTACACCTGGGGAACAAGCCGTGTGCTTCAAAAGCAACAATCCATTAAGGGGGGGGGGGGGTTATTAAACTTCTTTGAATAACTCATGGTTGAACTCCATGATACATTTTGGGGTTCTGAAAACACCTCTCCCATAACAATATAAAATTAAAAAGTACAATTCTAAAGGGGATGCAGAAGCAGGGAGACCCAGGGGGTATAAATGCACTAGTCCTTGACGGTGCCAGGGCAGGTAGAGATAGTGGTGAATAAAGCATATAATATCCTGGGTGTTACAAATAGGGGAATAGAGTACAAAAGCAAGGAAGTTATGATAAACCTGTATGAAGCACAGGTTTTGCCTCAACTGGAGTAGGACCACATTTTAGGAAGGATAAGAAAGCATCGAAGAGGATGCAGAAAAGATTCACAAGAATGTTTCCAGGTATGAGGAACTTCAGGTGTGTGAACAAATTGGAGAAGCTGGTGCTGTTCTCCTTGAAGAAAAAAAGATTAAGAGGAGATTCCATAGAGGTGTTCGGAACCATGAGTGGTCGAGACAGAGTAGACAGGGAGAAACTGCTCCTGTTGGCCAAAATATTGGGAAGCAGAGGATTTAAGGTGATGGGTAAACAAAACCAACGGTGACATGAGGTAAAACATCTTTATGCAACGAGTAATGAGGATTTGGAATCCACTGCCTGGAGGCACATTCAATAGAACCCTTCAAGGGAGAGAATTGAACAGTCAGCTGAGGGGAAAAGATTTGCTGAGCTATTTGACTAGGCAGAGGGATCAGACTAGGCGAGTTGCTCCTGTACAGGCCTGACACCAACATGACAGGCTAAGTGGGTGCCTTCCGTGTGGCAACAATTCTACAATTCCATAATGCTAATGCAAGTACTTTTCTGAATAACATTTCTATCATTCGGGGGCCTCACGGTAGCATGGTGGTTAGCATCAATGCTTCACAGCTCCAGGGTCCCAGGTTTGATTCCCGGCTGGGTCACTGTCTGTGTGGAGTCTGCACGTCCTCCCCGTGTGTGCGTGGGTTTCCTCCGGGTGCTCCGGTTTCCTCCCACAGTCCAAAGATGTGCGGGTTAGGTGGATTGGCCATGCTAAATTGCCCGTAGTGTAAGGTTAATGGGGGGATTGTTGGGTTACGGGTATACGGGTTACGTGGGTTTAAAGTAGGGTGATCATTGTTCGGCACAACATCGAGGGCCGAAGGGCCTGTTCTGTGCTGTACTGTTCTATGTTCTATCATTGTAATTCATTATACTGGGAAATTTCCTCTAAATTTAGAAATATCAATTGTGTGTTTGGAGTTAAACACAGAAATAATACAGTCCTGCGATTTGATATTTAGCCTCATTGTTCATCATATTACAAGAACTACTTTGAATTGTTTTATAACTCCATCTATGCAATTAATTGTTCTATTTATTCAGATAATTAATTGTGAGTTGTAATTGTAGGATGTACTGTAATTAACAAAAACAATCAATTATTGTTTTTCTCTTACCGCAAAAGCCATTGCTTTCATCTGCTTCTGAAGTTCGGGTATGTAATAGCCTTTTCACACTGCGAGCACTGGTTTGACATCAATACCCATTTCATTACGACACTCACATTTATATATTGCCTTTTATGTCAAAATGTCTAGAAGTAGTTTACACAGTGAATTACTTTTTGAAGTGTTGGATTAATCTGATTTGAGTTTATTGCTCTATGCTGAGGAAACATGGAGCATTTATATACCTCTATAGACAGAGGTGCAATCTGTTCTGAATGCTGGTTATATTTTTGAGGTCGGTAGAGCTGACAACCTTGGTGCCTTTTTATAAATACTGTGAATGTCTTAAAGAAGACCACACGGGATTCTAATGAGTATTTTGGTGGAATTATATATTTTTTAATGCATTCGTTTATGGGATGTGGCTCCAGCTGGCTAGACCAGCATTTATTGCCTATCCCAAATCACCCTTAAGAACGTGGTGGTGGGGTGACTTCTTGAATTGCTGAACTCAATGTGCCAAGAACACCCACAGTGCTGTTATTGAGGTGATGGATAGAGCAGAATCAATGAATGTAAGATACGAATTTGAGAAGATTTTTCATGAGGTCTTCAACCAAATTTGTGGTGCATAGAATTGACAACCTTGTGACAGATATATGAAACTACTGATGTTCCCTGGGATTGTTGTGGGCTCTCAACTTTTCACCACGTAGCAATCATTTTTTTACTTCATGCTCGCACTCGGGAACCTTGCCTGCTAGAAGTGCACATGCCTGAAAATAATTCCTGCTACATAAATGACTTGGATCGGCAGCACCGTGGCGCAGTGGGTTAGCCCTCCAGCCTCACGGCGCTGAGTTCCCAGGTTTGATCTCATCTCTGGGTCACTGTCCGTGTGGAGTTTGCACATTCTCCCCGTGTCTGCGTGGGTTTCACCCCCACAACCCAAAGATGTGTAGGGTAGGTGGATTGGCCATGCTAAATTGCCCCTTTATTGGAAAAAATGAATTGGGTACTCTAAATTTATTTAAAAAAAGAAAATAAATGACTTGGATCGGCAAAAAGCAAAGTATATCAAGGTTTCATTTAATACCAAGATAGGAGGTTTAGCGAATCGTGGAGAAGAGAGGAGAAGATGGCCGGCAGATTAAGCAAGCGGGTAGAATGATGACAGATGCAATTTAACTCAACAAAGTGCGAGATAATGCACAACAAAGCAATTTAGGTGTACAGGTGCATGTATCTAATTAAAAGCGGCTCGCAAATAGAAAGTGGAATTTTGTCTCGCAAATACAAAGTGAAACTTTAAATAAACGAATCAGATGTTGGGGCAAGTGGTATAGAATAGAAACCTGAGAAATATTACATTTATTCTTTGGAATTCCATGGTCAGATTTGGACACTCCAGTTAATGAAGGCCCTGGGGAACAAACAGTGATATTCACCAGATTGATACCCGGGAAAAAGGGTCCGAATTATGATGAAACACTGGGTAAATCAGGGCTCTATTTACTGATAATGAGGAGGTCAAAGTGTATGAATAATAAAGGCAATTGAAAAGAAAAACTTCTCCCTCTATGAGGAGAATCCAGAATAAAAAAATACAATTCAACCTCCGATGGTTAAAGTGAATTCAGGAAAAATGTCTCCATGCAAAAAATTAAGAGAATGTTGAGAGTGCACCGCCCATAAGGTCAAAGTCAATTGTGGCCTTAAGGGAATTAGGAGTAAGGACGCCGAGACATATGGATCAAAGTCAGGGAATTGAGACTGTAAGTATAGGGCTACAATATGGCAAAGCAAGCTACACAAATGGCCTAGTCTTGTTGCTGTATTTCAAGGTTGTAAATTCAGCTTCAGAACTGGGTATAGTTATATCAGTGAGAAGCTGAAGTAATTGGCCGACTGTCTCCGAGGATTGCGCAAGATTTTAAACTGGGACTTTAAGGTGAAGTCCAAGGTTGATAATTCAGAATAGCATCAAGATTAAACAGGATAAATGAAAAGCTGAAGTGAGTTAATTAGCGATTAAGTGAGGAGTCCAAAAACATTTAAAAGCTGTGGGTTGTCAGGGGACAGGAACAACTTAGAGGGTAACATGGAATTCAGCAGTTTTGAGGTCCTGAGGAAGAAGGTGTTGAAATAGGAGACCGTGAAGCGAGATGGGAATTAAACACAGTGGGTCAATTGAGAGGAGGGGTTGTGTAACACACACCTGGCATAATGCGATTTGACTACTTCATTCCTCAGTTACTTTTTAGTTCTGCATTACTGTGAAATGAAAAATGACATATCTTCAATATAAACTTTGCTGTTTCACTAACCCCATTGATACTAACACTTTGAGGCTACGTCTATAAGATTGGAGCTGTACCTGTGGTCCAACGACTCATTACTTTCACAAAGACAAAACATCAGGCTAAGTATGAAAACGTGAGTTTTCAAAACACTGCAAAAAACAAGTTTGAACAGAAAACGGGATAAAGGTATTGAGTATGTAAGGTTTGCAACTTTTCTTTCATTTGTAGTGAAGAGATTTTATCAAGAGCATTCAAAACTAATTTTACTGTGATACAATCTCCATGATACTGACCATACTTTGAAAGTAATTGATTGTAATGATGACTGAGGGTGTGACAACATTCTCTATAAATGCACCTTCTTTCTCATTTTCCAATATTGTTGCTCATTCAGAAGGCAATGCCTGAGGGCTCAATGAGGTAATGACAGGGATTTCACTTCTGACTGACAGCAGAATTAGCAATCTCAAGTAAGAAACTCCTATTGATATTTTCTGCTCTGCTATTAGAAAGAGAGGAGGGAATTGCATTCATCTGGCACCTTTCCTGATCCGAGGATGTCCGAAGTGCTCCACAACCAGTTTTGAAGTGATTTGTTGTTGCAATGTAGGATTAAAAGGCCACATGATTTTTCCTCAGCTGGATCCCATGTTTAACAATGAAAGTGAACAACCAGATCCTCTCATTTTGTTTTGGTGTTGGATAAGAGATAAATACTGACAAGAACACTGGGAGAACTCGCCTGCTCTTTGTTGAGTAGTTTGCAAAAGTTTTAAATCCAGCTGTGGAACCAGACCATCTTGATTTAACATTATGGGTGCAATTTAACGCAAATGAAACAGAGGGCGTGATCAGCGCCGGCCCTAGGGTTGCTGGCGCCCCGGGCAAGCTGAACTTCGGCGCCCTTGGGGGGGGGGGGGCGAGGGGAGGCGGGGCCGAGGGGGGGGGGGCGCGGGGGGGAGGGGGGGGGGCGAGGGGGGGCGGGGCCTGAGGGGGGCGGGGGGGGTGGACCCGAGGGGGGGGCGGACCCGAGGGGGCGGGGGGGGCGGACCCGAGGGGGGTGCGGGGGGGACTGAGGGGGGGGCGGGGGGAGCGGACCGAGCGGGGGGGGGCGGGCCGAGCAGGGGGGGCCGCCCTGGGGGAGGGCGGCCACCACGCATGCGCTGGTTGGCACCTGCCCAACTGCGCATGCGCGGGACCCGAGTCTCTGGCGCCCCCTAGCACATGGCGCCCCGGGCGACTGCCCGAGTTGCCGGTGCCTTGAGCCGGCCCTGGGCGTGATTCCCCTCAAAAATTTCTAAGTTAATTTGAGGCTCTACTGGCGAGTTCCCCACCACCACTATTTAATGGCACTTAGTCACTTTTTGGAGCCCTGGGGAGTTTCTCACTGGTTTAGTCCACAGGGAGGGAGCAACTTTAATTAGTCCACTTAATGAGGTCTTATGGGCTTCTCGTCACAAATGAAGGCTCATCAGCTGATTCGCCGTGACCGCATTCGGCCAACCCCAGCGAGCTCGCAACAATGGCACCCAGGAGACCGGCCCCAGGATTCGGAGATGTTGACCTGGGGAAGCAGCTAGATGCCGTGCATGCCAGGAGGAATGTCCTGTTGCCCGAGGGTCCTGGAGAGTCAGCCACAAGGCAGCCAGTGCTGTCTGGAATGAGGTGGCGGCAGCTGTCAGCTCAGGAAGTATGACCAGGAGGACTGGCCTCCAGTGCCGGAAAAAGGTGAACGACCTACACCAGGCAGCACAAGTAGACACCAATCCCCCCACCACCATCCCCCCTCCCAAGGGAGCATCCACTCCCAACTCCCCGTTGCGCTCACCCACCCTCCGGCCGTGGACATGGCCCTGGAACTCTGTCCCATCCGCTCGGATGTTGCATGTGTGGGGTTGCCTCCCACAGTGGTCAGGCACAGTGACCAGGTATCAAGGTGTGATTGGGATACTAGGCTCCCAAATGCCACTTGGCCTGCTCATCCACGGGAATCCACTTGGCATCTCTGAAGTGGCTCACTTAACCACGATTGCCAATTCCCTATTAGCAATACCCTTCAGCCACGCTGCCAGAGGCCTCAGCAGTCGGTGGGGGTTACGGGTGGTCATTGAGGCAGATGAGCAGGGTCAGGAGTTGCCCCGGGAATGGGTACACATGATCCACGGGTTGGCATGGTGCTACTGCGAGTGGTTGCCCCCCCCTAGTTGCCCCCCCAGCATAGACCCCCTCCCCCCCCCACAGTGGCCCACCCCCGCGAAGGATCCCCCACCCCCATCCGAGGGTCCATCACCCCCGCCGAGCACAGTCGCAGCAAGCCCAGCACCCCTGGGCTCGTTGCCTATGAGCAATTTTGATAACTCACCTCCATGGCTCCGACAGAAGCCCTTCCGCTACGGTCACGTTTTTCAAAAGGAGTACTGCGCCAGCGTGAGCACTTGCTGGGAAGGCCACATGAATGTCAGGATGCCTTTGGATATGGGATTACTCTCATTAATTATATGGAAATGGGACTTAAGTGGTGATAATCAGTTTATTGCCACGCTATGGCGAGATCCCGATTTCACCTGCAGGAGCGGGGTGGTTGTGTTGCACAGATCCCATTTATGGCCTCTGCCGGTATTCACCAGCCTCGTTATGTTTAAGCGGGAGCGCAATGAGGTTGGAGAATCGCAGCCTGAGAACTTTTTTTTAGTACTGGGGAGCTGAACTCAGAGATTGAGCCGCCATTTTGAAAGGGTGCCCCGATCTCTAAGTAGCTCACACTCCTCACCTATGGGCAATGTGTTGCCAATTTACATCGGAGATGCCAATAATGTTGCCAAATTAACTAGATATGGCAGTTATTAATGATAATATTGCTTTTCAGAGTCGCCAGGTATCAAATGATACCACCACAAGGCTTTACCGGATAGCAATCAAAGATCAAACAACCAGTCAGTTCAAGTTCAAAGATAGTTTATTTACACACGAGGATTACTTTGACATGCAACATAGAACACGACAAGTTAAACTACACCTAACAACTACAATAACCTATACTTAACTTCAGGGCAACCGGCTCTTTGCAGATGAACAAGGCCTTTGTCCGGATCTTACGTGGTTGGGTGGAAGAAGTGGCTTTGTTTCTGCTGGGCTCATCCATCTGGTAGCGATCGTTGGTCTTGAACTTGTCTTCTGGTCGTAATGCTACACTTGGTTTTAGGCGTAGGCCGAGGCCAAGAGAGGCCGAACACATGGCTGTGTCTCTTCTTATCCCTCTGGGATTTTGCGGTCTTTAGGCGGTCCTTAACTTGGACCCAATAATTCAACAGGCTTCGATCACTGCCTTAGATTTTGGCCAATAAAGGGGCCTTGATGGCTGGGCGTGTCCTGAGCGGTCATTGACCTTGGCTGTTTGGGCTTTCTTAGCAAAGGGAGTGGCGCCGGTTACTCTGCATCTGCATCGGTTACCTGAGTACAGTCCTTTTGTTCTGGGGGAAATGGGCCAATACAATGCAAACGAGCGGGGGTTTCGATCGCATCTAGCTATCTGGGTTGCAAATACACACACAAGCTCGGAATGTGTCTGAGTCCTGGGTTGGCCATAATTCCCATAGTCCTTTGCAGGTGGCCATCTGAGATGGCTACAAATGTCACCCCACACACACATGGACACTACCCAACATCCCCCAAGTGAGGAAACCCTGCCACGGGGTCCCTGGGGGTTCCCCCTCTTCAGGCCCCCCCAAGCCCACTTACAGCTTCCTTCCCTTCCAGGGTTCCCACCCATCACCGCCCCCCCCCCTCCCCCCAATCTTCCAGAGGCCTCTATTTACCAGCCCTGTACTTTCCCACACTTCAAACTCCCCTCCACCGTCATTTCATGGGCATGGCCTCCCTCAGCCCCTGACCACTGGCAGTGCCACCTTGGCACTCATGCACCCTTGCATTGCCACCCTGGCATCTGGGCAGCACCGGCTTGGCAGTGTTATTTGGGCACCTTGGCAGAACCAGGTTGGCAGTGCCAAGGTGCCAGCTGGGCAGTGGTAAGATGCCCACATTCCAGTAGGTAGGCCAGGGAGCCGCCTGGACCACCTTGGGGGTCTCTGATGACCTGGGAGACCCCCCCAGATGCCGTTCCGCCTAGTCCACACTTGTGGAGACCAGCACCAATCGGCGCCTGGCTGCAGCCTCCCTGGGGAGGTTGGAGATTCGAGGGAGGCCGGTGGATCCTGCGCAGGTAGGCCTCAAGTACGTTTGCAACGGGGCAGCACGGTGGCACAGTGGTTAGCATTGCTGCCTACGACACTGAGGATCCAGGTTCGAATCCCGGCCCTGGGTCACTGTCCGTGTGGAGTTTGCACATTCTCCCCGTGTCTGCGTGGGTTTCACCCCCACAACCCAAAGATGTGCAGAGTAGGTGGATTGGCAACGCTAAATTGCCCCTTAATTGGAAAAAATAAGTGGGTACTCTAAATTTATTTTTAAAAAAGTAGGTTTGCGACCTTCTTTCGCGAGCGTCATTCAGTCCCTCCATTTTGGGCGGAGCTCCGAGTCCAACCTCTCACGGGGCCTCGGTGAATCTCGCGAGGCGCGGAGCCTGTTGGAGGTCCAATGGAGCCTGTCCAGGGATACTCCGGCCGCTAGAGCGCAATGCGGGCAGAGAACCGTGGCATGAGCCCCATGCTGGGCACATTTAGCCGGGTGCTTCTCGGCGTTGGCAGCGCTAAGAATAACCCCATTATTAAAAGGGACTCTGCGTCATTTCTTGACCTCGGCGACGGACGTCCTGCCAAGGTCGCACTTTGACACCATTGAAGGAAGATGCGGGCACAATTGCTGAATGTCCTACTGACAGCAGCCTCCGGATACCCCGACAGTGACCCAAGCCGGGAATCAAACCTATGGCCCTGGGCCTGTGAAGCAACAGTGCTAGCCACTGTGCTACGTGCTGCCCTTACAGTCAAACAGTTTTTAAAAAAAAAATCCAATCTCCAATGTTTATAGAGTTAATAAACTGACGTATTCAATGAAAATGGGGAAAATAATACTTTTTTAAAGGCCCGTCTCAGCCGTGTCCTGGAATTTAATGTTCCTGCAGATGCCAGGTCCAGCCTGGAGTATTGGCAACCACGGAGGAGGAGTACAGGGAGTGGGGGAGTGAACAGACGAAGGAGAGATTGAAAGGATTGCCCTGTTCAGTGTGGGGTAATCAATTGCATTAAGGAGTACGGGATATTTGAAATAGATCTTAGTCTTCAGCCAGCACAGCAGTTACACTAACTGTGACCCACCACAGCAAGACTCCCAAAAGGCAGCATCGGGAGCCAACTCTTAATATTTTAACGAGCCCAACCTAGCTGAGCACAACTGTGATCCCTGGTATCTACATTTTCAACAAAGAATTGCTCAGTATGGAACTGCTCAATAAGCAGAAACTGAATCCATAGTTTCTAATACTGATATCAGAATAATTGAGAGCCGGATTCATCGTGGTTTGAAAAGTGGTGAGGGTTGTTATTATGATACGCCATTAACCCTGGCCTATTGCTCCTGACACAGGTAGCCGACCAGCTTCCTGCAGCCTGCTCATGATTAAATGATTGCACCATGCAGCCAGTGTGAGTGTGCTGCTGACTGGCTGAACAGCTGAGCAGGGGGGCAGAAAATTGTGAAAGGCAAGCATGAATTTAAGTTAACCTGCGGTGCCTAAATTTAGCCTGTACCTCTCAAAGGTGAGCTGCATTTTGGCTGGAGCAGGTGCTGAAAGCCACTCTGTAAGCCATTTTATCCTGGAGAAGACACAGGGAAGGCACAAAATGAGAGAGAAAGTGAACTCCAAGATCTTACAACGTAGGGACAGAATGCTCGGTGCAGGAGGTAAAGAGGAGGAAAGAGGTCCTCAATCCTCAAGAGGTCTGGACGCACTCCAGACCACATCTGAGAAGGCAATGGAAGTAGGTTACCATGGAGATCAATGTCAGGAGTCAAACACTAACGATCTGAGTGCAGCCTAATGGCTTGGATTTTCATTGAGTCAGTGGATTGATCTAGCGGCTTTATCCTGCCTAACCCGGGATGTAACAAGGCTGGTAAATCTCGTGAGAGGTCTCTCATGAGATTTACCGGCCTCATCAAGCCTCGCGAGATCGAATGAGATCTCCCGAGGTGTCGTGATCTGGATCCCGCCCATTGAGTTTGGGATCCAGATTTGCATATTCAAGTGAACAATTCGTCTCACATGAATATGTCTATGCTGGATCTACTCAGTGCCCGGGACCTAATGGTCTCACCTCGGGGAACTTGAGTGGGTGCCGTTTAGCGCTGGTTTCCACAAACATGGACCCGGCGTGCTGTCACTTTGGGGCATCTCCCAAGCAATTGGAACCCTCTAGGTAGTCGATCTCGGGACAGTGGTACCCTGGCACCCCTGATGCCACCTGGGCACCCTGGCATGTCTGGGATCACGCCCAGGGGTGCCCTGCCCTTGAGGACCCCTTCATTGGTAAGTTGGGGGGAGGGGAGGTCCGTAGGCCATGGTGGGGTTCCAGAGATTGGGCAGCATTTACAAATGGTGCACAATCTCTTCCTACACTGTGCAAGTGGAACTTGTTGGTGCAGGAAATGAGACTGAATGCAACTTCGGTGACAAGGCCCAGAAATAAGAACATAAGAACTAGGAGCAGGCCACCTGGCCCTTCGAGCCTGCTCCGTCATTCAATGAGATCATGGCTGATCTTTTGTGGACTCAGCTCCACTTTCCCAATGAAACAGAGCCTCATTTATTAGCAGGGCCGTTCTCAGCACTGCAACTGCCGGTAAACACCCGATTAAATGCGCCCGACACAGGCCCAGGATGCCTCAGGAGCCTTGTAAGAATGGTGAGGGACTGGGCCAGTTCAGGTCCCAATCTGGCTCTATTGTGTGGATAGGCACTTCTTAGCCCTTTTCATGCAGTCGGATCAGATTTTTGAAGAGTCATATTTCATGACACTTCAAGCGGTGCCATGAACCATAGATTGCATGGGGAAACCTGTAGAAAGCTAAGGTCAAAAGGTCATCCTCACGCCAGGCTATGACCTCCACTGCCATCCCTCATGACCTATGCCAAGCTATGGCACTTTAATGCCCATTGGAGTGTGAGGGGTGACAACTAGGGGGCCTTACTGTTTTCATTTTAACTGGGACAAAGTCTCAAAGCAGGTGGGCTGAGCTGGGAATTTCCCTAAATCCCGCTACCCACCTTATTGATGAAAAACCACGCCAATGATCTCACACAAGTAGTCAAGGTTATTGAATTCACCCTCATGTGCCACATCCCACTGTAAGGACCCTTCGGTTAATCCCTGTGTGTCCCTTGTTTTTCCTTTTAATTCTGCCATTCTGCTATTTTAATTTTAGTACATGGACAATTAATGGGACTTATGCCTTTAAGATAGACTTCATCTTTAATTTAAAAAAAAGGAATCTTCAGCAGAATGTGCTGTTTGATCTGACATCAGTGATGACTCAACTTCATGGACTCGGCTGTCAGATATTGAGCTGTTTACATTGTCGATAATCTATGCTGATTGGCACTGACCGTTCTGGAATGTTCTGCCCAGGCAGAAAGGCTTTATCTTGTTTTAGCTTTGTTTTAAACTGAGAGCTGCAAGAGGCTCTTATGGGTTTCTCTCTCCCTGTAAGGGTAAATCTCTCTCATCTGATTGATCTGACCTAAAGATCCAAAGCCTTTGTCTCTGTGCAGCCAGATTGAACTGCAACAAAATCCAATCCAGCCACTGGTTGAAGACCGGGCCAGTTGTTTGTAAAATCCAGCAGCATATTGAGATCTATGCTGGAGATCTCTCCAGAAAAACAGATCCAGCCAGTTTTTCCTCTCTGTCCAGTCTGTGAATGTTTAATTGCTGGTTGAAGGCAGAATTTGGCGGGGGGTGGGGGGATGTTAACATACCTCTCTAAAATTTAT
This sequence comes from Scyliorhinus canicula, assembly GCF_902713615.1. NCBI lineage: Eukaryota > Metazoa > Chordata > Chondrichthyes > Carcharhiniformes > Scyliorhinidae > Scyliorhinus > Scyliorhinus canicula. The sequence continues at coordinate 27,062,762 of NC_052161.1, read as the reverse complement.
TGGGGGCTGTTTCTCTGATACTCTATTTTTTCCGGGAAGGCGAGGGAACATTCTGGTGGAGTTGGAAACGAATAAGAATTACACCGGCCTGAGGCGGATCTTCTGAGTGAAGGCCCAAGCTGATACAAGTTAAAGTGACTCCCCAGAGGGAATCCTACAGCCTGAGAGTACTGACTGAATGCTTCCGCCAGGAGATCATCTCTAATCATACATTGGTGGCTTCGATCTTTCAGCATCCTGGGAGGACAGGGTAGCCCAAATGTCAGTTCACTGAAGGATGAGTTTTTCTGCAGAGGACTCAGATGAGAACTTTGATGGTGTACTAAAGAAGGCTGATGGAAATGCATAATTAAATGCTTGTTGCATTGGCAGGCCAGCGAGACACCTAACACTGTCAAGAGCATGGCTCGGTCTGGTACCAACTTGGCAAAAGGCTTTGAATAGAGCTTGAAGTCTCTGTTCAACATGGACCGCACGGTAGCACAGTGGGTAGCATTGTTGCTTCACAGCTCCAGGGTCCCAGGTTCGATTCCCGGCTTGGGTCACTGGCTGTGTGGAGTCTGCACGTTCTCCCTGTGTCTGCGTGGGTTTCCTCCGAGTGTTCCGGTTTCCTCCCACAGTCCAAGATGTGCAGGTTAGGTAGATTTGTTATGCTAAATTGCACTTAGTGTCCAGAAATGGTTAGGTGGGGTTATGTGGATAGGGTGGAGGTGTGGGGATAGGGTGGGCTTGGGTGGGGTGCTCTTTCCAAGGGCGATGCAGACTCAATGGGCCGAATAGCCTCCTTCTGCACTAACTTCTATGGAAGCGGTGGCCAACTCCATGAGAACACTGACGGACCCAAACATGATGCAGTGTCTGATGGTCTCAGCTTCCATTGCAACACCAGCAGAATCTACCAACATCTGAGTGCTGCAGTGAAAGCTCAGACTGTGGCCATGCAATGTCAGCTTGCTGCTACACAGGCTCATACTGCTCCCCTCTTGTTAGGGATACCAGTGTTGAAAGGGGTCTGCAGGGTCTCAGCAGTTCAGTCATCTGTTCTCCTGCAGATCACTAGTTTCAGGATGACAGAACTCACCTCAACACTGCCACTCTGCCAGTACCTTTGTACTTCTCATCAACCAGCGAATCCAGACTGCTGGTGCCCATGCCAAGATGATGCAGTTGAAAGCTAGGCCTTCTGGGGTCAGAGCTGAACAAGACTTCGCGATATCATGGTTGTGTTGTAATTCACCGACTGACCACTAGGAGCCCCATTAGTTATATAAGTGAATGTTGGAGTCAAGTGACCCCTCAGACTGGCTGGAGGCAGCTGGAGAGAGGTTACTGATCAGACCGTTATTCATCTGTTGTTTTGTATATAGGTTACCCACAATTAATGTTAATAAATTTACCTATAAGTGTTCTTGTACTATAAATCAGACCATCTGACAAGGGCATTACAGGGACAGTCCTGTACGGCCACTCGCCATCAAGGCACCTTTATTGTTGCCAGGTTACCAGCTATGATGCACTAAGCATTTTGAGAAACTGGGTGGGATTCTCTCACCCCGGGGCAGGGCCGGAGAATCGCCGGGTCTGGCGCGAATCGTGTCATGCTGCCCCGACGCCTGTCCGTTGATTCTCCAGAGAGCGGAGAATCGGTGGCATTGGCGCCAGTGCAGTTGGCATGGTGCCAGTCGGGGGTCGCTCTACGGGCCCTCCCCCGGCGATTCTCGACCCTGGATGTGCCAAGCGGCCACGCTAGAAAAGCCGAGTCCCTCCGGTGCTTTCCACACCTACTCTTACCCGGTGGGACCTCGGCGTAGATGCATCTGGGGACGGCCTGGTAGGGGGGAGGAGAGGGGGATGGAGTCTGACCGGGGGGCAGGCCTCCGCTGTGGCCTGGCCTGCGATCAGGGCCTACTGATCGGCGGGCCAGCCTGTCGGGCTGGGGGCCTCTTTTGTTCCATGCCGGCCCCTGTAGCCTTACGCCATGTTGCGTCGGGGCCGGCGCGAAGAAGGGAGCCACTGCGCATGCGTGCATTGGCACTGGTCCCACTGCTCATTGCCGACGGCCCCACTGCGCATGCGCGCACTGGCACCGGTCCCACTGCTCATTGCCGCCGGCCCCACTGCCCATGCGCAGGCCCGCGGCGCCCATATGACCCCGTTGATCAGCAGCTGGAGTGGTGTGGGTCGCTCCAGTGCCGTGCTGGCCCCCCCTGTAGGGGTCAGAATTGCTGCTCCTGAGGCCATGTTGACGCCGTAGAGAAACGCTACGGCATTTACGACGGCGCCAACACTTAGCCTCAGGATCAGAGAATCCCGCCCCCCCCCCCCCCCCATGTTTAGCATGTTTAGATCCAGCAACCACAAAGCAGCATATGCGTAATCAATGTTACCCTGCACAATGGGGAAGCCTGAAATCCTGGTGAATACACTTTGCCTGCTCTCTGTAGAAAGAGAGAAGACAATGCATTCACCTCTCTTAAAAATGAAGCAACAGTCTACCCCACTATACGACAGTGGAAGGTGAACTATGAGATATTTGAGATATACCTTGCGCCAGTCTGGAAGGAACCTGATGCAAAAATGTTCATGCCACGGTCACCTTTACAACAGCAGGAGATACCTTCCTTGCCCTGCTCTGAGGTTACGGGTCTGTCGCAATATCTGGCAGATTTCAATGAGTACCTCTTATGTGAAATGCAAGCACCTAGCACACTGTTTCCCAACTGAGATTTAAGGAAAGTTCTCTACTGAGAGCCCTCCTCCTCCTCCCCCTTTAAGCAGCTTGCCTTTCTTTGTTTCACCTCTATTCATTCTCCTGTCATGCAGCAGGCCAAGAGTGATAGAAACCACAACACCACTAACTGGGATCAAGTGGCCTGAGCAGAAACCATGAAGTGAGAACCAAGGTCTTCACCACATGCCACACTGCTCCTCAATGACTTCACCTACTTTAAATAACAATACAAACCTCCAAATACTTCTACTAACATGGCAGAAACCAGTGGAAATCAATCTAACTAACCTGAGTGTAGCTGATGATCCCTTTAAATACAGCTAGTGGGGATTCCTGTCTGCAGCTAAACAGATGTTCCGCTGTGTATGGTTCAGTCGGAGCATCAAAGTTGAAACTGGTTTATCTGCCATCAAATCAGCTTTACACCGAGTGACATTATCTCTGCACTTTACACATCCGGCTCTTTTAATGTTGTCATTACTTACCTACCCAAAATGGCGTCTGGTGTGACCCATACCAGAAATATTGTCGTTACCTACCAACCCAAAATGGCATCTGGTGTGACCCCCCACCAGAAATATTGTCATTATTTACCGACCCAAAATGGCATCTGGTGTGACCCATACCAGAAATATTGTCATTACTTACCTACCCAAAATGGCGACCAGTGTGACTCACACCAGAAATGATGTCATTACCTACCTACCCAAAATGGCATCCAGTGTGACTCACACCAGAAATTATGTCGTTAACTACCTACCAAAATGGCGTCCGGTGTGATCCACACCAGAAATGCTGTTACCTACCTACCCAAAATGACGTCCTGTGTGATCCACACCAGAAATGCTGTTACCTACCTACCCAAAATGGTGTCGGGTGTGATCCACACCAGAAATGTTGTCGTGACCTACCTACCCAAAAGGGCATTCATTGTGACCTGCACGAGAATTGAGCACATACAGTAGTGACACCATTTTGGATGTCAAACAGAACCTGTAGCACTGAAAACACGGATGCGATGGAACGGTATTTTACGGCCACTATCTTTCTTCCTAATCCACGGATATCGGCAACATATGGCTTTGTACAATTTGTACATGTGCAGGCAAGCATACCGATTAGATCTGATAATGGGTTGGTATGGGTGTCACTTGAATCAATTGCAGCAATTGCACTTCACCCTGCCTTCGGACTAATTAGGGGGCGAATTTCAAAACATTTCTGACTCAACACGGCTTTTTCAGAGCTTGTTATTTCTGTAAATGGTCTGTGCTGAGGCTTCACAGTTTCCTGCAGAAAAAATGTTTTCACAGCACTGCTTTCATTCCATCTTCAGGAACATATTCCTGTGCAGCGTCAATCTGTGAGCGGTTCTTGGACAATTTAATGCAAATTCCTCAAGAGGCCACATCGCAGAGAAATGACTTCAGGCTGGCCTGACCTGTGTTCTTTCACTCACGATCGTTGATATTTTCAGCATTTGCAATTGGCCGCCATTGTGTTTCCTTGCAAATCATTTTAATTCTTCTGGGTTAGACGCCAGTATTTGCACAACTCAGGAAGAGCAAAAGTCTTAAAAGTATCCACATTGGACCCACTTGTGGGGAAGTGGTGTAAAAAAATAAACGCCTCTGAAAATAGGTCCCTTCAGTTCGATGTGTAGATCAGATTTATTATTTTGTTGCTTTCAGGAGAGAAAAAAAAGACAGAATCCAGTTACTTCTAGGAAAAACATAGGAAAGCAATTTAATAATATTAAGTAAATGAAATGCTTTATGGTTCATTTTCTGAGTAAATTCTACAGCACTTAAAAGAAATCTCTTCCACCTTGGTTAATATACTATCTCTTATAGATTGCCCACAAACAGTAATCACCCAATCAGTTTTCCACAGGACTTGCCCTGATTAAGATTATTTGTATGGTTCAAATGCAGTGGGATGTTGTACAGCATAACATTGAGCATTAACTGAGAAACTGACAGAGGAATATGTCAGGTCAACGGATCAGGTGAATCAAAGTTAGGAGGCTCCCTGAAGTCCCATCTACACAAGCGAGACAGAAGAGTTCAGATATATTTAGATCATACTGAATCATGAGACATTACTGTACAGTTTACTAAAGCTTAAGTTTCCATTAGGCTATAGGGCTCTATTTTTCAATAGGTGACTAGGTGTCGCCAATGCGGAATGCACGCCAGGAGCCGTACGTTAGTTGGTTGTTCCTGCGGCCAGCTGTTTTACTAATTCATGCAGCATACGATATTCTGTATGAGAGCTTTAGTTTGCTATGTTAATATATGGTAATGACCCCAGCATAATTTCCTGTCTGTTCGGGATGGAACTGTGCAGTGCACTATGGAGTAGACAGTGGAGCTCTTAAAGGAGCGTATTTTTGGCCAATTTAGTTCATTTCATTTTTTTTCCAGGTGACTTATTTACTGTTTAGTGTCAAGCATGGCTCAGTTGGTAACCCACTTGCCTCCGAGTTGGAAGGTTCAAGGTTCAAATCCCATCCTCGGACTCGAATATAAAGAAAAGACTGCCACTGCATTGTAGTACTGATGGAGAGCTGCACTGTTACAGGTGGCATTTTCTGGATGAAATATTAAACTGAGACCCTGTCCACCCTCTCAGGTAAGGCAGAAACACCCCGTGGCAACATTTTGAAATAGAGGAGGGGAGTTAAACTTGGAATATTTATCCCCAAATCACTAAAACAGATTATCTGGACATTACCAGACTGCTTTTTGTGGAAGAGTTTGTTACGTGCAAATTGGCTGCCATAGAATAGAATCACTACAGTGCAGAAGGAGGCCATTCAGCCCATCAAGTCTGCACTGACCCTCTGAAAGGATACACTACCTAGGGTCAGGCCCCATTCTATCCCTTTAATCCAGTAACCCCACCTAACCTAAACTTTTGGACACTAAGGGCAATTTACCATGGCCAATCCACCTTATCTGCATGTCTTTGGACTGTGGGAGGAAACCGGGGCACCCGGAGGAAACCCACGCAGACACGGGGAGAACGTGCAGACTCCGCACAGACAGTGACCCAGCGGGGAATTGAACCTGGGACCCTGGCGCTGTGAAGCCACAGTGATAATTACTTGTGCTTGTTAAAGCAAAGGAGAAAATGAGCTGAAAAAGAAAAGGAGTGATTCGGGAATTGTAAACAGAAAATGTTGAAAATACTCAGCAGGTTTGGCCGAATCTGTGGAGATAGAAACAGAGTCAATGACCCCCCTCCCCCTCATCAGAACTGGAAAAAGATTGAGAGATGCCATGAGTTTTACACAAGCACAAAGACAGGAAAAAAGGAGGAGGTGGGGAAGGAGAAAAGCGAAGAATGGAATGTGAAGGAATTAGGGGGCCTCACAGTGAGGATTGAATGAAAATATTTTTTGAAATTCAAATAGGGGACAGTTCTACTTTAAGTCAGTATGCAGCTGTGCTCAGATCTGATAGGAGTTGAAATCATGTTGGATTGAAGCTTCTAACAAGCCATTCACAATAGAAGGGAACTGATTCACTCTAACCAAGGTGGATGTGAAAGATAGATAAATCTTGCTCTTGTAACAATTGCTATTGAAAATCTGGAGCTGTCTCCTCAGTTTTAACAAATTGAAATATTAAAAGCACAATCAGACAAACAGGGCGAGAATGCTCACCATTTTCTCCCTCCACAGACACTGCAGGGGTTATTTTGAAACCAGCTATATCAAAGTGGCAGCTTCCATTTGCTGGTAATGTCGGTGATTAACCCTTTGTATCATTCTCTTTTACAGATCTTTGCATCATCAAAAGCTCAGAATATTTTAGGTAAAATGTCCAGAGAGGTTTCCTTTCCATTGAAATCAGTGGAAGAGGAAATCAGACAGGGTAGAAAATGGTCTTTCAACTTGTCAATGGCTCCTTTCACACTGCCACTGAAGATCAATTTCACCTCCAAAAAGTTTACAGACAGGAAATGTTAGGAGTCAATTGACCCATGCTGACAGCAGGAAGTGAGCTTGTGGCCAATCAGCAGCCTGTTTGCTACTCACCCCGCCAGCTTGTGTTTTCCATTGACTTGGGGCTTACATTATTGATTTGAAGCCAAGTAAAAGTGAAAGTGATTCAGAAAAGAATCTCCAAAAAGTTTAAACTATTGTCCTGTGACCCCTCAGTAAAAAGAAAGTGCGGTGAAAATAATCGGCTGTCGTTTCGCTATGAGACTGTTTTGTGCTGCTGGAGTTGACCAGTTTCGGCACCTGATTTACTGCTGTGATACTACACCCGCAGTGCCCTGTTGTCAATGCTGAACTCTGTAGCACATAGAGGGTCGCGGCTTTGATGGAGTGTGGGAACCACAAAGGCTAGTCTGGGGCAAAGGGGCAGGTTATGGGCTTTTGGGGGTGGGAGCATGGAGGACTGGGAGAGGGCTTTGTGTAAGTGTGCAGTGATAAGTGTCTGGCACCTTGAATGTGGTTGGGGCTGTGAGGAAAGTCAGTGAAGATAAAAGGAATGAGGGCCCTAAAGGGTAAGAACATTACTGTTGAAAGTCAGATCCTGTGGTTCAAGTCCTTACTGGTACTGACTGGCAGAGCATCGGTCGCTATCACAGAGGTGGAATTTGATTCCATGGTGGGCAGGTCTAGCCTGAGGCAGAGATATAAAACAATCTCGTAGTGTGGGTCATGAGATCAAATGGAGACTCAAAGGATGACGGGGGGGGGGGGGGGGGGGGGGGGGGTGGCCTAGGATCAAAGCAGGAATCTCCATGGGGGTAGGCTCAGGGAGAGAGATGGCATGTCAACTTCCATGTTGACAGGGTCCAGGGTGATTGGGGGAGATTAAAGATGTGCAGACAGAAAACTCACAGTGATGTTCGAAGAGATGAAGAAATAGGGACAAAGTGGAAAATGAAAGTGGGAGGATTAAGGGTTAAGAGTTGCAATTCAACTCTATTGCATTTCCTTCTATCCCTCAATACAAATTCACCAATCACCCAGGTAGGACTGGGAAATTATATTATGAATACTTTATTTCAAGATTTTTTTCACAGAATTTATGTGGTGTAATATGTGTGGAACTCATACACCCAATATTCCTGCAACCTTGGGTGCTGGATGAGAAAATGCAACAAAAGAAGACTCTTGCTGGTCAGTAACTAATGTCACACAGTCAGCAGCAGCTAGCACCAGAGGGTGGTTAGGAGATAGTCATACAGGGAAGGCATCGGAAAAGATAGTCACTGGTGCATCAGCTCATCTTCAGGATGAGTACAAACTACTGGCAGATGTTGAAGAGGCAGAGACGCCATCCTGGGAATCAGTCGCTGACATTTGCTAGATCCTGCAGAAAGACCTGAAGCCACATGGATTTGGCAGAGAGCCTATGCCTGTTGGCCCTCAGAGTGACTGCAGCCCACAAACGTTTTCACCAGCAGCTGCTTCCAGGGTTCCACAGGTGACGTGTGTGGAATTTCACAGGCTGCCACACACTCACAAGTGCATCATCGAGGTGACCATTGCCCTCTTCCATCATGCAAGTGAGTTTGTCAGGTTGAGCACAAGATGGCGGCAGCCAGGCGGCCTAGGCAATGGGCTTTGTGAGCATCGCTCATTCCCCTAGAGTGCAAAGGGTACCTGAGTACACTAATGTTACCATTAAGCTGCCTGAGAAAAGCCTGCAACATTTGTGAACTATAAGGGATTCCACTCTCTAAATATCCAACTGGTCTGTGGCCACAGGCGAAGAATCACGCAGGCCTGTGCTCCTTTCCCAGGGACCTCTCATGACTCGAATATCTTGCGAAACTCACAATCTACATTTTCTAAGGCCTCAGCCCAGAATGCCGGTGGGATACTCCAAGGGAAAGACATCCACGCCAGGTAATTGCACATCTTTCCCTTGCCTGCCGCCACCTCTTTGAATTTTCATATGAATCGTGTGGGCACTGGCTCTTGACGTGAAAGCAGAAGTGGCTCTCCATTTCCCTTCCGCCAGCGCCGTGCATTAAAATCTGCCTTATAATGGAGACTTTTCTTTGTGACCCATTCATTCACGCAAACTATGTTCCTTGTTACTTGGCATCAGAACCATTTTATGTTTGAAATCGGGTAATGAACTCGAAACCGGCAACACCCAATAAAATAGTATTATCTCGCTGAGCAATAGACCTCTGTGACTGGTGCTTAGATTAATTGGCATGGACTGTCTGCCATAGATTACACGCATAAGGTTGAAAACCTGCAAGAAAACAAAGCAGAAAGGGAGTGGCACTCATTGTGTGTGCATTTGATCCATTCATTCCCCACCCACCCCCACCCCCACCCTCTCTCACTTTTGGCATTTCATCCTGGTCTTGGAAAGTAGTTTCTGTCTGAACCAACAGAGGTTGAAAGGTATTCGATTTTGCAGGTGAGGAGTTTGGGTTGTGTGCTTAGATTCCACCCGCATTGTCTGAGGGAACAGTGGTGCCACTTAGACCTCAGCAGACATTGGCATTGCTCCAACTTGTTGGGTAATACAGAGATAGCGATAAATAAAAACAGGTTTTCCCCCTCCATACACAACTCCAATTATGTTGAAGTAATATATCTCACATTGCAGCAAGGCAGTGCACACGATTGGCTCAAGGCAAGATGGAAACAAAGCTACTTGAAAGGACAAGTAACAACATTGATGAGAAATCTTTGAATTTGATGTTTGAAGTGGCGGTTTAGGTATTCCATGGCAAAAGACATCTCAAATCACATGAGAATGGTCAAACGATGTCAGAGTATGTGAAAGGAATGTTGTATAATTTTCTTTTTCCATCACTTTAATTAGAGCCTGTGGAAGCTAATCACAAATTCCAGCACAGCTTTAAGGATAGGGGGTGTAACAAATGGGAAGCGAGCTTTTGCTTTGTCTTACATAACAGAAATGTCAGCCCTTCGCAGCATTCCTATCACTGGGGTGGTCTTTCCATTTACTTCATTACATTTTAAAATGCATTTGGACTGGCGGGTTTGATTGTACACAGACTGTCCAGGTGTTCTGTTTTTAATTATGGCAGTTAACCAGCCTTTGAATAAACTTTTGTTCAACTTGTCACCCACTACAATAAAGTAATTTCAGTTCAATGTTCTGCAGGTGCTTTTAATCCTCATGTTTATTCCCATGCATAAACAGACGGCGGCCATCTTAAGTATACCAACCAGAGCAGATTGAACTCGATTCATTACAAATTTGCAGTTACGTTAAAAAAAAAAACAGAGCCTAAAGAAAATATATTTAAACGGAATGCTGCATTATCTGCTTTAAATTCGGGGTTTACCAAGCACTGCAAAGAGGTAAAATAAATTATGAGACAATGCTGCTGTATAATGCCATCAATTCATCACATAGAAGTGACATCATTATAAGAAGCATAATACGTGCCTAATCATTCATTCTCCGTCCTCAGAGACCATCTCTGCGCAACTCATTTGCCACTTATTCAAGTCGATGGAAATATCTTTTCACTACCTCCAGAAATACAAGACTCAAGACAATTCTTACAGTTAATTTAAAGAATACTATCATGAAAATAATGTTCTTTATGTCATTCTGTCAAGTATGCAAGTGTGGTATTCTTTGCATAATAGTGCTAACATTCTGGGTCACCTCTACAGGGCAAAGTCAAAACCATGATGGATATATCAGGCCACATCCCAGAAAGAAGAGTCTCAGTCCAGTTGCTTAATGGTGAACTGCATTACGAAGAAAAACATCACCCTGACCATCGGAACTAAATAAACCTTGCTGCTGGATGTTATTAATATAGATGTGGAAACTATTTCTGGGATTCATCAAAAGAACTCAATGCAATGAGTAAATTGAAAAACCAGACAATGACAGTAAAGCTGACTGTATCAATATATATATATATATATATATGAATCCTCTAGATTAATGTAATAATCACTGATGGCCTAATTCTAGCCTCTTCCAAATCAGTGTGATCTATCATCTCACCGCTGACAGACATGCTTCCAGTTGCTTCTGCCCTGAACCTCTTTACTTCTCTCATATTTTAGGATATTCCTCAAAACTTACACTTTGACCAAGATTTTGTTTGCCTATGTTCATGAGGCATGATATCAAATTTTGTTTATTATTTTTTCTGTGAAGCATATTGGAACATTTTACTACATTGAGGGTGCTATATAAATGTACGTTGTTGACGGCCATTAGTAAAGGCCACTCAAAGGTGGCACAGTGGTTAGCAATTGCTGCCTCACAGCGCCAGGGTCCCGGGTTCAATTCCGGCCTCAGGTGACTGTCTGTTTTGAGTTTACACATTCTCCCCGTGTCTGCGTGGGTTTCCTCCGGGTGCTCCGATTTCCTCCCACAGCCCAAAGATCTGCTGGTTAGGTGGACTGGCCATGCTAAATTGTCCCTAGGTGGGGTTACGGGGATAGGGCAGGGGATTGGGCCTAGTTGAGGTGGTCTTTCAGAGGGTGGGTGCAAACTCAAATGTGCCAAATGGCCACCTTCTGCACTGTAGGGATTCTATGTTAATTACTAGTATGAAGGTCTCTGATGCAAACAGAGTTAAAGGGCTGTATCAACTGTTTTCTGTTATTATAATAGTGCCTTCTATTAAAGAATAAAATATAAGCTTAGTTAAGAAGGATTATTTCCTAAAGCTCTGTAAAATGAACAGCATTTACTTGTCTCTGGGTGAGGTTGTGGTTCAGAAAAAAGTAATGTGGACTTCTATTTATATAATGCATCCACTCTTCAGGATGCTGTAGAATGCATCTTAGCCACAAAGTTCTTTTTGAAATGTAGTTCCTGCTGTTATGTAAGGGAATGTGACAGGTTTACGCACAGCAGGTTCCGCAAACAGCAATGAGATAAGTAAGCAGATCACAGACCCAGAATGTCCTGAAAACCTGTGCAGAAACAACAAACTACGTTTGGCATGATGCTCAAGGGCGAAAATTCTCAAATGGTTCTCAGGACATTTCGGCGTATGTTGCATAAATTTTAACGTAAAGCTTGGAATAACTTGACAGTTTGATCAAATTCCAGATTGATCACCTGTTTTAGTGATATTGGCCAGAGAGACAAATGTTGGCCAAGCAACAGGATCTTTTATGTTTGTTTGAGAGTGCAGATGGGGCCTTACTTTTATGTCATATTCAAAAGATGGTGTGTAGCACCCATTCAGTGCTGCACCAGAATGTCAAATCTCTAGGATGGGGATTTACCCCACGAGAACAAAAACACCATTAACGTAACATTCTGAGATCCATTGTGAGTTATTATGAGTGAAGCTTTTCCTACATTATAAAAGCAACCACACTTCAAAAGGCTTTGGAACATTTTGGGATATTCTACGGTTGTGTAAGGTGCTATTTTAATGCAAGTTTTTATTTGAATTTATACATGTGATTTATACACAGTGATACGCACTGTTGCCTGAATGCGCCAGGGGCCTGTATTCAATTCCAGCCTTGGATGACTATCTGTGTGGAGTTTGCACATTCTCCCCGTGTCTGCGTGGGTTTCCTCTGGGTGCTCCGGTATTGTCCCACAGTCCAAAGTTGTGCAGGTTGGGTGGATTGGTGACGCTGAATTGCCCCTTAGCTTCCCAAGATGTGCAGGTTAGGCAGGCTTTCAAGAATAGTGCGGGCCTAGGTGGGGTGCTCTTTCGGAGGGTCGGTGCAGACTCGATGGGGCAAATGGCCTCCATCTGCACTGTAGGGATTCTCTAATAATTTTATAAAATGTTTAACACGCTTGTGTCACATTTCTTTCTCTGGTCATTTAAAAGAGACATTGGGCCTTTGTTAAAACAGCAAAGGGTAGGGCAGCATGGTGGCGCAGTGGGTAGCACTGCTGCTTCACGGCGCTGAGGTCCCAGATTCGATCCCGGCTCTGGGTCGCTGTCTGTGTGGAGTTTGCACATTCTCCCCATGTTTGCGTGGGTTTCGCCTCCCACAACCCAAAGATGTGCAGGTTAGGTGGATTGGCCACGCTAAATTGCCCCTTAATTAGAAAAAAATTGGGTATTCTAAATTTATATTAAAAGAAACAGCAAAGGGAATTGACACAAATGTGTTGAGCTTTCATTTCATAAAATCACACAACTATAATTTTCAGGCTTTAGTTTTTATAGTCAAGACTCTATTCTGTAATTGTCACAAAAGGTAGCAATGGAACAATTTAGATGTGTTCCGATAGTAATGTTATTTAGTTGGAGACCATTATGTGCTTGAGTGAGTTAAATCACTCAGTTCGATTTTATATTTCGTCCTGCTTATGTGATATGTATAATAGATAAATAATGCCACAGCATTGACAAGTCTGATACACACAATGCCCTCTAGTGACAACAAATCATAAATCACATTCACTAATTACATAAAAATGGGATTTTTATGTGTATTGTACAAACTGTAGAATAAACCCATCCATGCCAGTGTAGCCATAGTTATAAAAATAGTTATATTCAAGTGAAATTTCAAAGCATTGTATGAGTTAGCCTCTCAATATCACCACGATACAAAGAAAGTCATTGAAATAACTAATCTGGTAAAGGAGAGATGTGAAACATATCCTGCACTGCTAAGAATTGAATTTAACAGTAAAGTGGTCGGATAATAACTCAAAACATTTGCTTATACATCATGGGTCAAGAATTCAGAAACACGAGAAATTATTGGATACTTCACAGCTGTGAGCTTGCTTCTAAAATGATCAATGAGCTTGGATAAAAAGAGTGGCACACAATATTTAACAATCAGCAAAGATCCAAGCAGATGTATTGTGAAGACACTTGCTGCTGATTTTGAGTAATATTCAAAACCTCTTCTTAATGAGGCCTTTTTTCCAAATCCAGACCTCGCTACACTTGGAATTGTTTTAAAAGGGAACAAGGTAAATATGAACTGGTTATAATTCTATAATAAATTAATTTGGATACCAATTACCCTCTGCTTTGCCAGAAAACCATTCCATCTTCTGTCTCCCAGTATACCTTCCAGAATAAACTTATTTAAGATATTGTACGTTTGCACAGTCTGTACTGGGCAGCACGGTAGCAAAAGTGGTTAGCACTGTGGCTTCACAACGCCAGGGTCCCAGTTTCGATTACCCACTGGGGCACTGTCTGTGCGGAGTCTGCACGTTCTCACCCGTGTCTGCGTGGGTTTCCTCCGGGTGCTCCGGTTTCCTCCCACAGTCCAAAAACATGCAGGTTAGGTGGATTGGCCATGCTAAATTGCCCTTAGTGTCCAAAAAGGTTAGATGGGGTTATTGGCTTACGGGAATAGGGTGGAAGTGAGGGCTTAAGTAGGTCGGTGTAGACTCGATGGGCTGAATGACCTTCTTCTGCTCTGTATGTTCTATGTCTATATCTCTGTATCTATAGTGAGAAGGTCCAGTTTTGGGCTAAGACCAACTCAGAGAGATCTTATTGCTCTGCTGTCCCACCTCAAAGGTTTTCTTTTCCAGATCACCCAGTTTGGAAAGGTGTGGTCAATGAATCCTTTCCATTGTGCTCAAATTGTTCGGATTGATGATGGGGTGGATTCTCTGCCGCGCGGTCTCTGATATGGGGGATCTCTGATAGGGGGTTTCATGGTAACGGTGGATAAAATATAGTAGTTCATTAGTGCTACAATGGAATTTGTACTTCCATAACTGCAGTCCGCATGGCTTATGATAAAATAAAATAAAAAACATGTGAACCTTCAAATGAGTCCAAAGCGTGGTGAGAATGTTGGTTCAGTATCTTGGCACCCATATCAAAACTCCAGAGGCAGGAAGGATCACCCAGCTCCAGTGGACTCGAATGCTGACATTTGCTCATTTCCAACATTACATAGTCCAGTCTGGAAACTGTGACTTGGATGGTTTAGACAAGCAAAGCTTTGGAAACCAGGCAGCTAATTTGTCCATTGAATTAAGAGAGAAACTGGCAGTCACTTACTGCCTGACCCTAGCTGTTGATTGAAATTCAGAGTAATGCTCATTAAAATCAGTGCCAAGATTTGAAATTACTGAGTAATGCCTCATATCTCAGCTGTAAAGAATAATAGCTACTGTGATGCATTTGTTAAACTCCTACCATAAGTGACAAATACTAGTGAAGTGCGGCTGGAACTACTGCATGTAGGAACGAGGGCGGAGGCCTATTTATGTAATCTCATCCATGTTTTTGAGATTTCAACATTTGTACAATTTCTTAGTGATGTACAAGGCTAGGGCCGCGTTTACAGGCTGCATTGCGCCTGGCGCTGACCCATCCGTGCCGATTAAATCATGGGAGAGGCCGAAATCGCGATCTACGCCAGATGCCAATCGGTTCACGATCTAACCGGCCCACTCCGGCTGCTGGGTTCCAGATCCCGCCGAGATCAGGTTTGTTCCTGTGCTGTAATTTTCTTTGTTCTTTATTTAAGAGGCATCTAGACAGGTATATGAACGGGCGGGAACAGAGGGAAGTAGACCTTGGAAAATAGGAGACAGGTTTAGATAAAGGATCTGGATCGACGCAGGCTGGGAGGGGCGAAGGGCCTGTCCCTGTGCTGTAATTTTCTTTGTTCTTTGAGACGTGGCGAGACTCCAATTGTCAGCAATTAAGGGCAATTTCTAACTCATTACCAAGATGGACGCCCTACCTAACGACCTCTCGAGAAGTAACCAGCTTCTCAGCGAGAGGTCATGTGGGCGTCATTTAATACTCCTATTTAAAATTGGGATGGTTGCTGAGGGGAATGGGTAGGCATCTTTGTTTTTGGGCATGCAGCCCCAGCCCACCCAAGTCAGAGAGCTGTATGCCATCGATCGGGGGTCGCCCCTGGGCTGGGGGGGGGGGGGGGGGGGGGGGGGAGGGACTAATCATCGGCCATCCCCTGAATTGTGCATATGCATAACAGGGACAACTATTTGTGGTTATATGGTGAAGACTTTAACTTCCTTTTTACTGTGAGCAGCCATAAATTAGGAGAGGGGAATGTACAATGAGACCTGGGTGTCCTCGTACATCAGTCACTGAAAGTAAATGCGCAGGTACGGCAGGCAGTAAAGAAGACAAATGGTATGCTGGCCTTCATTGCGAGAGGATTCAAGTACAGGAGCTGGGATGTCTTGCTACAATTATACAGGACATTGGTGAGGCCACACCTGGAATATTGTGCATATTTGGTTTCCTTATCTGAGGAAGGATGTTCTTGCTCCAGAGGGAGTGCAGTGGAGGTTGACCAGACTGATTCCTGGGATGGCGGGACTGACATACGAGGAGAGATTAAATTGGTTAGGATTGTATTCAATAGAGTTCTCAAGAATGAGAGGGGATCTCAAAGAAACCTATAAAATTATAACAGGACTGGACAGGGTAGATGCAGGGAAGATGTTCCCAAGGGTGGGTATGCCCAGAACCTGGGGTCACAGTCTGAGGATTCAGGGTAAATGATTTCGGACAGAGATGAGGAGAAATTTCTTCACCCAGAGAGTGGTTGGACAATGGAATTCTTTACCAGAGGAAGTAGTTGAGGCCAAAACAATGCGTGTTTTCAAGAAGCATTAGATATAGCACTTAGGGCGAAGGGGATCAAAGAATATGGGGAAAAGCGGGATTAGGCTATTGAGTTAGATGATCAGTCATGACCATAATGAATGGTAGAACAGGCTCGAAGGGCTGAATGGCCTCCTCCTGATCCTATGTTTTTATGTGACAAGGTCTTCCAATAAAAATAGTTTATTCCTGAGCTCAACAGCTACAACACTTGTGTTCTGTTCTGCTCACAGGGATAACTAACTCCCGTGCTCCCGCCACAAGCCCTCTGTAGTAGCCATCAAATTCTCACATGACCACTCGGACAACTTCTTCCCGTTTAGTTGGGACACCCGGTGACGTGAGATGTAACAGTGCACTGTGCGCAATCGGAATCTATGTACAGACCATTGTGTGACATACCATTAAACAAACTGACAATACATAACTATTTACAGACATGGGGCAGCATGGAAGAACAGTGGGTAGCATTGTTGCTTCACAGCTCCAGGGTCCCAGGTTCGGTTCCCAGCTTGAGTCACTATCTGTGCGGAGTCTGCACTTTCTCCCTGTGTCTGCATGGGTTTCCTCTGAGTGCTCCTGATTCCTCCCACAAGTCCCGAAAGACGTGCTGTTAGGTGAATTGGACATTCTGAATTCTCCTTCTGTGTACCCAAACAGGCACCAGAATGTGGCGACTGGGGGCTTTTCACAGTGACTTAATTGCAGTGTTAAGGTAAGCGTACTTGTGGCAATGAAAAAAATAAAATAAAACCGATGTTTTACCATGAATAATGCAGGAGACCTTTGGGTTATCAAATGTGTTGTATTAATGCATGTCATCAGGAAATTGCTTAGTTGTTTAGACAATGATCCTTGCTCACGGATTACCTTCAATTAATACTTCTTTGTCTGAATTAATCTTTCAACCTGTCCATCTGTGGCAGGATGAGCAGGAGCGGATTGGATGTGTTGGTTTCTGTACACCTTCAGATCATTTTTGAATTCTTGCAAAATGAACTGTGGCCCGTGGTCACTAACAAATTGTTCAGGGTAACCGAATCTTGCACAAATCTCACCTAGTTTTTCTATCATTCTCTCCGAGGACATCTTCATAATGGCAACTTCAGGTCATTTTGAGCGCACACCACCACAATGAAAAGCATTTGTCCTTTGAACGGGCTGGCATAATCCACATTAACTCTTTGTCATTCTCCTTCTGGCCATTCCCATGGCTGTAATAGCATTAGTGACGGCAGGTTTCAAACCTTTGCATAAGCCAAACAAACGTCCGTCTTCTCCTCGATTTCGCTGACAAGCCCTGGCCACCAAGAATACCCACTGTTATCTCCGTCATCCTTATAATCCACAATGACCTCTATGAAGTTGTTTTACAACACGTTTCCTTAACAACTGTAGAATGCTGACCCTCATTCCCCAGAGTAGACAACCTGCCTATAGTTTGAGTCTTTGAGTAAAATATGGCTTTAACTCTAGCTTTTCACCTGTGGTCTTGCCATGAAGTGTCATGTGCATAGCTTCTGATAGTAGTAGATTATTTTAGGTATACTTCTTAACTTGTCCTGCAGTTACAGGAGTGTTATCGACTTTTTTGAAATAGAAATTATTACCACTCAAACTATTCATTGATGATTCATTGGGAAAAGGTAATCTAGAGAGTCCATCAACGTTCCCATGGAGATTTGATTGACGATATTTTATCGTGTTTGTATGTGCTGACAACAGCAATGCCCATCTCTGCATCTGACTCGTTGCCATTGTACAGCCCAAATATCAGCCAGGGGTCCAAGATCCGTTATTAAAGTAAATTTCCTTCCATATAGGTATTAGTAAAAATGTTCGATTCCAAAAATGATACCGAGAACTTCTTTCTCTATCTGTGCATAGTTCATTTCTGCTTTGTTCAAGATCTTGCTGCAAACGCTATTGGTTCTGTACACCATCGGGCATGATGTGAGAAACCTGCTCCCACCCCATAAGGTGATGCATCGCAAGCCAATTTTAAAGGTAACTTGGGATCAAAGTGTGTCAGGACCTCCAACTATAGTAGTGTCTCTTTTGCTTGTATGAAGGCCTGCTCGCACTCATCTACACATTGTTTTGACACAATAAGTTGTGTAAAGTGTGTAAGAGAATAGTTGATAGATTAGGGACAAACCTTCCATAAGAGTTTAACAAGCTCAAAAACTATCAAGATTTTTTGCATCTATAACGTGCCCCAGATATTCAGTAGAAGATTTGAAGAATTCATATTTATCCTTCTGTACTCGTCGCCTGCAATCTTCTAGTCGTATTTAAATTTTGAACATGCTCTTCTTCATTCTTTCCAGTAACTAAGATAACATCTAAGTAGCACTGGACTCCTTCCTAGTCCACTTAGAATTTGATCCATGGTACATTGTAACAACGCTGGTGCAGGTGTGATCCAAATGGAAGTCTTTTATATTTGAATAGCCATCGGTGTGTCATGATTATCCAATATTGTTGTGAATCTGGATCCACATTTATTTGGAGATACGTTTGACTAAAATCAACTTAACTGAAATGCTAGCCTGCAGCCAACCCAGCAAACAAATCATCAATTGAAGGTAGATGTTATTGCTCTGCACACAGTACTGGATTGATAGTGACTTTGAAATCACTATGTATGCGAACAGAACCATCTGTCTTCATCACAGGTACTATCGCCGTGGTCCAGTCACTTACATTAATGGACAACTGTCTTGACCAGCCTTTCTAATTCTGCCTCAACCTCACGCCTGATGGCTTACGGCACGGACCTAGCCTTTAAGCATCTTGACTGGCTTTCATCCTTAGTCTTTAGCTTGACTGAGATCTCTTTCATGCTTCCCCATCTCTCCATTAAAGGCAATGGCATGTTTCTTTAAAATCTTTGGATGAACTGTTTCAGACTCAGACATGAGATTCACCTCCTCCCAGTTTAGCTTGATTCTCTCCAGACAGGACTGGATACTTACCTTTAACGAGGTGTAGGGACAAGTCTGAGGTTGCAGTATTGCAACTTTAGCATCATGTGTTGCAGCTGTGCAGGTGCAATGTGTAAAGGTTTGTTTTTAAGATGCTTATGAGTGTCTGGTGATCTGTTTCAACCCTTGCAGGATGACTTTATATGAAGTCATCAAACCTCTGACGGGCAAAGACTAAAACAAGGATTTCCTTTTCAATTTGTGCATCATGGGTCTCTGTGTCAGTGAGGGCCCTTGAAGCAAAGGCTATTGGTCGGTCATTTTGGATGCAGACTGCACCAAGTCATGCTGGGAGGCGTCTGCTGATATAAATACAGGTGCTCAAACGTCAATGTGTCGTCATACGGGTGGGGTTGTGAGTGCCTGTTGAGTCTGTTGAAGACTGTTGTGTAATGCTCTTGTCAACACCATTCAACGACTCGCTAAAGAAGTTGATAAAGAGGTCCGCTGACCTCATTATAACACAGAAGGAACTTAGAAAAATAACTTTTCATACCAAGAAACTGCTGTAAAGTGGATTGCCACAGGAATCACCATCTGTCGTATATCATCTTGTCTGGATCAGGTTTTTCACCATCGGATGTGAGTGGATGACCCACATAAGGAACCTAGTTGACCCTGAATCTGCATTTCTCAGAATTCAGCTTTAATTGGATGGCCCTGATTCTGTTAAGGACAAGACAAAGATGTGCATCATGTTCTTTTATAGTACCACCCCAAATAAGGATGTCAACAATGATCTCACAAGGTTGGCCTGCAAAGAGTTGCTCCATGCACCGCTGGAAAACCTCACTGCCGTGGAGCTCCCATAGGGCATACAATGGAAGTTATATCTGCCCATAGGAGACATGAATTTGATTAGTATTAAGGATTTGTCAAGGATGCCAGAACACGTATTTCACATCGAGGTTGCTGAACATCTCGGTATTTGGCCTGTCTGCTATCACCTGTTCCACTGTCTTCATTGGGTGATGTGGTCTGAGCAGCACTTTGTTCAAGTGCACTGGGTCAATACATATCCTGACCATGCCATCTGCTTTTACTATGGTCACCATTGCTGAAGCCCATTTTGTTGGAGTTGTGACAATCAGTGCCGTCATCTGATGTCGCTCATTAACAACTTTATACTTCACAGCCACTGTTATTCGTCTCTGACTGCAGACCATTAGAGATACCAAATCATCCAGTCTCATGGGGTGTACAACTTGTAGTTTAGCAATGATGTCACGGTTGAAGAGGCCTTTATAGGCTGTCATCTCTGGGGCTTGGAGTTGTCGAGCATGCATTTCTGGACTAAGTTGAATGAGCCCCAAAGCAATGTTGTCCCCTTGTGGCGTTATGTCTGGTCAACTATATAGAATTTGAAATTTCCCTGGATTGCTACACCTTTGGTGTGGATTGTGTGTCAGCCATAAACCACGAGGTGTGTCTGGGCATTGGGATCTGGTGATGAATATGGATCTATTCCATGTAACCTTTAGCTGGATAGTACACCATCCTTTGCTCCAGTGTCAACCTTGACTTTAAGTCTGGCGCTATTGGTAAATATGTTTGAGGGTGGTGAAGATCTCACCCTTTCCTGTAACAGTGTGAACACTGTTGCATTATAGTGTTGTTGGAGGCTCTTTAGCTTCACTGCTTTGATTGAACTCCAATTAATTTGCCTTACTGACGCTCCTACTCTTGGAGGATTGAATCGCTGCTATGTTGCCGATGACTGCTGTGGTTTGGATCTGCAGCACTTGGAAAAGTGGTTCCATTTCCCGCATTTGTTGCAGCTTTTACCAGATGTAAAACAAGCTGTTCTATTCAGTAGGTGCTGGCCACTGCAATTAGAGTAGGGCATGCCCTGTACTACAAATACCTCCGTTTCCCGCCTAAAATCTCTGCTTCATTCCTCTGATTGTTCGTTTACCATAGAGGTACTGATGGCTGCTTGTGAAGTTAAGTCTGCAGGTAGAGTGGGTGCCCTCTGCCACAGTGTGCCCAGGCAGTAAAACATGGCAGCCTCCCTGCAGGGTTGCCTGGCAGGGGGCGATGCAGCCCTCCTAATGGAGCAGCCTGTCCCATGAAGGGCTGGTAGCATGAGCCATTCCTACAGCTGCGCAGTAAATGGGGTGTCATCCTCCTATATGCCAAGATCCTGAAATGATTCAGAAAAACGTTATCTTGTCTTCTTTCCTTCTTCCCGTCATCTCTGAAGTGGCCACCTCCATTGGTGGTGCTGCCAAGACTTATGAGCCAACTCAGCTTACTGAAGGCCTATGGTTGGAGGCATCAGGGAACAAATAAGCTGTCGAGAAGCTCCCCTGCTAAACCATTTTTTATTTTAGAGTTTGAAAAGTTGAGGTGAGAACACCACCACTGTGGGACGCTCTCTCTCTCTCGCTTACTTGAAAAGGTAGCCTGCTGCTCTTCAATGCAAGATGGCTTCCTATTGCTCCTTCAGCTTCAAGAGCCACCATCCTATAATGGATGCTAATCCGGCCCTCTGGTCATTAATTGGTCAATTCAGGAAAAATGACAACGGGTAATTGTTCCGCCAAATGTTGAGGGCTTCCGACCCCTGCTTTTCCCTCATGGCAGGGTTCTGAAGTCCATGAAGAAAATCCTGCCTCTGCAGTGCGATTACTCTAACAATATACGAGGCCAATGAAGCCCAGTCACGGCCTAATATTACAGCCATCTTAACAGTGGGCTATTCCAATTTTGATTGTTGAACGCAGTATTACTCTTCATATTGTGTTTTTAGAGGTGCAAGAGAAATACGGCTGAAGAAAGGACAGAATGATTCACGTGCATCAACTTTGAAGCAGTTTCACAGACCCTGATGTAGCTTCCTGAGACTGATCAATGAAAATGATCAGGCTAAGTGTCATCAAGGAGGCAGTCAGATTTTTGCAATCTGTTGCAAGCCAACGTCAGATGTTGTCGACCCAGTAGCAGCCAAGGTCACAGTTGACCTCGACTTCTAAATGTGTACCTCCTCTGGGGATGTCTGTGATGCATCTCAATCAGCAATGCATAGATACATCAAACACATCTTTAACACTTTGTTCAACAGGGCAAATAGCTTCATCGGGTTCCTAAAAAGAAATCCCAGAAATGAGAGCTCTGAAATTCTGTCAGCTGACAGGATTCCCCAAGACTCAAGAAGTGGTATGAATGTCGGAGACACAAAACTGTTCATGAATGACGGGGGCTTCAACTCTATCAATTGTAAGTGTCCAGCAGCAGTCCTTTTTTTTTCAGCTGAAGAGAATCCTCAAAGCTTGTCTTATTTTGGGAAATCAGACCATAAGACTGTGCTCCTTCTCCCGGCTTACAAGCAGAAACTCAAGCGGGAGAATCCAGCTAAGAAGGTTGTGCAGTGCTGGTCTGAGGAGACAGAAGAGCTCTTACGTGACTGCTTGGAGACAGTGGACTGGTCCATATTTAAGAACTCAGCGACTAACTTAAATGAGTATGTCACCACCGTCACAGACTTCATCAGCAAATGCGTGGACGACTGCGTGCCAAAGAAAGCAGTACGTACGTTCCCCAACCGGAAACCATGGCTCAACCGCGAGATTGACTCCCTACTGAAGGACAGATCTGAGGCGTTCAAGGCAGACGACCCTGTCCTATACAAGAAATCCAGGTACGACCTCCGCAAAGCCATCCGAGATGCCAAGAGAGAATATCAAACTAAGCTAGAGTCACAGACAGACTCTCGGCGGTTGTGGCAAGGACTAAGCAACATAACGGGCTACAAAGCGAAGCCGAGCAGTATCTCTGGCAGCAGTGCACCCCTCCCCGATGAACTTAACGCATTCTATGCTCGGTTTGAGCAGGTAACCAACAACCCGCTATCAAGTGCCCCAGCAACCCATAATTCACCCATACCCACCATCACAGTTTCCGAAGTCAGATCGGCCTTCCTGAAAGTGAACCCACGGAAGGCGATGGGCCCGGACGGGATCCCTGGTCGTGCATTCAGAACCTGCGCGGACTTGCTGGCAGAGGTTTTCACAGACATCTTTAACCTATCCCTACTCCACTCCGAGGTCCCCACCTGCTTCAAGAAGACCACCATCATACCGGTACCAAAGAAGAACCAGGCAACGTGCCTAATTGACTACCGCCCGGTGGCCCTGACGTCAGTTGTAATGAAATGCTTTGAGAGGCTGATCATGAAGCGCATCACCTCCATACTCCCGGAACGCCTTGACCCACTTCAATTCGCATACCGTCGCAACCGGTCCACATCAGACGCCATTTCCCTGGCCCTACACTCATCCCTAGAGCATCCCGAAAACAAGGACTCCTACATCAGACTCTTATTTATTGACTACAGCTCCGCCTTCAACACCATAATCCCAGCCAAGCTCATATCAAAGCTCCAAAACCTAGGACTTGGCTCTCCACTCTGCAACTGGATCCTTGACTTTCTGACCAACAGACCACAGTCAGTAAGAATGAACACCAACACCTCCTCCACAATAGTCCTCAACACCGGTGCCCCGCAAGGCTGCGTACTTAGCCCCCTACTCTACTCCCTGTACACACACGACTGCATGGCAAAACTTGGTTCCAACTCCATCTACAAGTTTGCTGACGATACACCATAGTGGGCCGGATCTCGAACAACGACGAGTCTGAATACAGGAGGGAGATAGAGAACTTAGTGGAGTGGTGCAACGACAACAATCTCTCCCTTAATGCCAGCAAAACTAAAGAGCTGGTCATCGACTTCAGGAAGCATAGTACTGTACACACCCCTGTCAGCATCAACGGAGCCGAGGTAGAGATGGTGAGCAGTTTCAAATTCCTAGGGGTGCACATCACCAAAAATCTATCCTGGTCCACTCATGTCGACGCTATCACCAAGAAAGCACAACAGCGCCTTTACTTCCTCAGGAAACTAAGGAAATTTGGCATGTCCACATTAACCCTTACCAACTTTTACAGATGCACTATAGAGAGCATCCTCTCGGGCTGCATCACAGCCTGGTATGGCAACTGCTCGGCCCAGGACCGCAAGGAACTTCAGAGAGTCGTGAATACCGCCCAGTCCATCACACGAACCTGCCTCCCATCCATTGATTCCATCTACACCTCCCGCTGCCGGGGGAAAGCAGGCAGCATAATCAAGGATCCCTCCCACCCGGCTTACTCACTTTTCCAACTTCTTCCATCGGGCAGGAGATTCAGAAGTCTGAGAACACGGACGAACAGACTCAAAAACAGCTTCTTCCCCACTGTCACCAGACTCCTAAATGACCCTTTTATGGACTGTCCTCATTAACACTACACCCTGTCTGCTTCATCCGATGCCAATGCTTATGTAGTTACATTGTATATCTTGTGTTGCCCTATTATGTATTCTCATGTATTTTCTTGGATTCTGTTCAATTCCCTTTTCTTCCCATGTACTGAATGATCTGTTGAGCTGCTTGCAGAAAGATACTTTTCACTGTACCTCGGTACACGTGACAATAAACAAATCCAATCCAATCCAATCCAATTTGAAGGAGGAGCAAAGGTTAGTGAATAATTCCGATGAAACCAAGGCAACCTCCTACTGCCCTGGCCATGAGCATTCCACATCTTACGTACATAATCACGGAAGCAGAGAGGCCGGTTTAGGTCAGCTGGCTGGACAGCTGGCTTGTGATGCAGAGCAAGGCCAGCAGCCCTGCTTCAATTCCCATACGGGCTGGGGTTATTCATGAAGGCCCCACCTTCTCAACCTTGCCCCTCGCCTGAGGTGTGGTGATCTTCAGGTTGAACCACCTCCAGTCAGCTCTCCCCCTCGAAGGGGAAAGCAGGAAATGGTCATCTGGGACTATGGCGACTTTACTTTATTAGCATCCAAACTGATGATGATCCAGCAGGCTCATAATTGCCATTGCTTTTTCTCGGGATAGTGGAGATATGATAATTGTTTTCCAACTGCTTTCAGCCAGAGGGAAGACGAATCAGCACCAAAGTCCCAGAAAAATATGGCAAGGCGCAACTAAGTACGGAAGTTATTTAATCCATAAGATTCTCTTTCTTTTGCACGACTCAAGAGTTCCACAGATGTAGAGGCACCGTAACAACGGTACAAGTCCCCAGGGAAATCTGGGCCAAAGGCTGCCTCACAGAATCATCTTTTCCCTTCCAATTGCTGCAGTCCGTTAATTAGCTGCTGCCGCACATGTCACGCCACCAACTCAGGCATGCATGGAGTGTTTTTAGCACCACTTCTATCAATGAAGCATGGGCGGCAGGGTGTCTATGCTATGTTTATTTTGTTCTTATGAAGCATTGTTATCGGTAGAGTAAATTGGAACAATAGGCCAATTATTCTTCGGCAAAATATCTGCACAGAAATAAACAATCCTTCAGAGGAAATCTTCAAAGACAATCATCCCTTTCATGTATGCGTTGAAAGACAACACATTTGTTCCTTGGGGTGTACTCAGCAGCCTCTGTGACAACTTCACCACTCTCATTTCGACTGTGAGAGTGATGTGCTTTAGGGAAAAGCATATTCAGTCAATTTGAATAAATATCCAGAACCACAATATACATAATCCAATTGATAATCGCAATGGTCAAAATATTTGGCAAAGGGAAGGGTTGACAGTGACATTACCGGCGAGAGCGATTGAGAACAGGTCATTTCTATTTTCGGTTTCTTTAACTCAAGTTTCTTTCTTTTAAAAAAAATAAAATGCCCTGTTTTGTCATACAAACCTCTAATCGGATGATGCAATCCAAATTGAATGATGTAGTCGACATTACTAATTAAGTAGCCTTAGCAATACTTTGCATGTCACCGATCACGCTTCCATAGCAACTGAGAGTGCTGCATTCTAATTTTCTTTCGCGAAAGCTGAAAAATCTGCTCCACTTGAATCTAAATTGCAATAAGTTCTGACTTTTAAGCACAATGGTTACAGGGAGAGTATGAAGCAAACCACTGAAATATTGGGATCCATCTGAGCAGCAAAGCCCTTGAGTTATAAAAT
Organism: Scyliorhinus canicula; assembly: GCF_902713615.1. Taxonomy (NCBI): domain Eukaryota; kingdom Metazoa; phylum Chordata; class Chondrichthyes; order Carcharhiniformes; family Scyliorhinidae; genus Scyliorhinus; species Scyliorhinus canicula. Next base: position 27,036,507 of record NC_052161.1, on the reverse strand, counting down.
GGATGAGTTTTGATTTGCTAGTCATGTTGATGGTGGTTTAACATCACCAGAAGCAAAAACACATTTAAATATTTGGGCAATTTGTTTCTTCGAGGGCCAGGAGGCTAATTTTCTGCTTCCACAGGTGTGAAAAGCTGTGGTTTGTCAACCGAATCCTTAATTGGGTGGCTTCGAGTCTCAGATGGCAGCTTTATCACAGTATTACTGACAAACTGCTGCACTATCACAAACTGAGTGACTTGAATTAAGAATTTCTCCACAATGGACCCCAATTGTTCCCTGTTACACTCAGTTTCTAACTAGAATCAGTGTCCCAAAATTATTCTGCATCACTCATATTCCTTGATTTGCTTTCAAAAAGAACAATGTGACAATTGGATCAATTACCATAAAAGTTGCTACACCAATCCTACATTGCAAAAAATGGAAATATTTTTTTTTAAATATTAAGGACGTCAAGCATACCAAAATTGAGTCCAAAGAATCGTGCCTTGTTATTTTTCCATATGAAATTAAATTGCACTTTGATAAGCTAAAGTGTTTAATTTACATGTACAATGCTTAATCGCAGAGACTTTCTGGATCAAGTCTACAATGTTATCTTCTGTAATAAACTTAATTTCTAAGATCATTTAGGGTGGCACGGTGAGAGAGTAGTTAGCACTGCTGCCTCACAGTGCTAGGGACCCAGGTTTGATTCCGACCTTGGGTGACTGTCTGTGTAGAGTTTGTTTCTCCCTGTGCCTGCGTGAGTTTCCTCCGGATGCTCTTCCTCCCACAGTCCAAAGATGCGCAGGTGAGGTGATTGGCAATGCTAAAAAATTGCCCCTTACTGTCCATAAAGATGCGTAGGTTAGGTGGGGATATGGGGTTAGGGCGGGGGCGTGGCCTATGTCGGGTGCTCTTTGAGTGGGTCGGTGCAGACTCGATGGACAGAATGGCCTCCTTCTGCACAGTAGGAATTTTATGATTCTATGATTTTGCTTTGTGTTACAGACGTATCTATGCTTGAAAGTCCTTTGTCAAAATAAAAAATAAAGTATTTGAAATAAGCAGTACTTTATTTTGTTCACCACTCACCCAAGCTATTTAACTTATATCACATATTTTGTGTCTTCACTGTGGTGATATCATGGTTGTGTTGTAATTCACCAACTGGCCATAGGAGATTCATTAGTATGCAGTATAACAAATGTTAGAGTCAGGTGACTTCAGGTGCCTGGAGAGCTTGAAGAGAGTTTTAGATCAGTGGGCTAGACAGCTGGTTTGTGATGCAGAATAAGGCCAGCAGTGTGGGTTCAAATCCTGGCTGAGAATTCTGAATTCTCCCTTTATGTACCTGAACAGGCGCTGGAATGTGGTGACTAGGTGCTTTTCATAGTAACATTCATTGCAGTGTTAATGTAAGCCTATTTGTGACAATAAAGATTATTTATTTATTATATCTTTTTGATAAACCATTTTTAAAAATTAAAAGAAAACTTTTAGACTCACAGGCTAATGATATCACATGTAAATATACTGATGATACTGCAGTATTTTATTCATTCAAAGGAAAGGATATGTAATGATATCATGGTTGTGCAGTAAATCACCGACTGACCATGAGGAGTCCGATTAGTATAGAAGTGAATGTTAGAGTCAGGTGACCTCAGATTGACCGGAGAGCTGAGAGAGAGGTTGCTTGTGCATGATCATACTATTATTCATCTGTTATTTTGTGTACAGTTGATCCACAGTTAATGTTAATAAATTGTTTATAGTTTTAGCTACGAGTGTAACGTAAATCAGTCCATCTGACAAGAATATTACATACAAAGTGTATTTTTGAGCGATTGCATGACCCAATTTCATGAAAGCCAGTGCGTGGAAAGAGCTAGATTCTGACTGATAGTGAAATTCAGCACTGTGCATTTCAAAAACCTGAGACCCATTCTAGCAATTACAGAGCGGGGCGGGGGGTTGCAGAGATATGCATAGAGAGGAAAGGTCAACTGCAAATGTGGGAGAGAGCTGCGTAAGGTAATGCAATCAGGGATTGGAAAAGATACAGAACAAAAGGTAATAACAGAGATAGTGGGAGGAATTTTGAGGAGGTATCATGTGTTTCATGTGTAAAGTCAGCAGGGCTTCTCAGCGCTTTCTCATTGTAGGTCTTTATTGGACTGATTGCAAGATGACAGCTTACAGAGATTCTCTCCTGGCAGAGGTCACTAAACTACAGCAAGCCAGATGGGACATCTTGCATTTCAAACCCAAGTTACACCGTTTTCATAACAAACATAAGATCCCAGGGCTGGATTCTCCCATCCCTGCACAGGAGAATCCCCGCAAACGGGCCACGCTGCCCCGTCGTCGGCACGTAATTCTCCGCAGTGTGGAGAATCAGCGCCGATTCTTCTGCCTGGGTGGGCCGGGCGGCTGTAGGAAAAGAGCCGAGTCCCGCCGGCGCCGTTCTAACCTGCTCTGGGCTGGCGGGACCTCGGCGCGGAAGGGTCGGGTGGCGGCCTGTGGGGGGGAGTGGGGAGGAGAGGGCTGGTCCAACCCCAGGGAGGGCCTCCAAAGTAGCCTGGTCCGTAATCGGGACCCACCAATTGTGGGACGGCCTCTGTAGCTGGGGGCCTCCTTTCCTACATGCTGGCCCTTGTAGCCCAGCGCCATGTTGCATCGGGGCTGGCATGTTGAAGGAGGCCACTTCGCCTGCGCGTGTTGGCGCAGCGCCACTACGCATGTCCTCGCTGGCGCTGGGACAACTGCGCATGCGCATGTTGGGGCCAGAATTAGACATGGGAGCGGCCCGTTCACGCCGTCATAAAATGTGACGGCATTTACGATGGCGTGATCACTGCTGCGGGATTGGAGAATCCCGCCCCAACTATCCCCTATTTTCGAACGAACACAAGGCACAATTGCATACATTATAACTATTTGTTCGACTTGTCAGTCTCTGCCCCTGCTTTTCCCACATGGATTGGAACTTTGTGGCCGTCCACACCGGCGGGACCTTCTGGACCCGCAAATAGCGCATTCAATGGCACGTTCAACAGGAAACTCCGTTGACAACAGTGGGAGCAGAAGATCCCACCGCCGACCAGTGGTGGGCCTCATTTGCCAATCATTCGGGGGCCCCCGGTTGTGTGGAAAGTCCCATAGTTTTTAAATCATTGAATGGGAAGTGTGCGCACTGTCATTGGCTATTCACCCGGGTGCTGTTCCTTGTCCAGCGAATGTCACTCCCGTGGCACTTACCATGATAACTGCTGTTGTTCCTTTGCAATTATTGAGGACATGTGGTCCTCTGGGCCTGATGACAGTTCCATACTCAGTACAATCGATGAAGTCCCTTCTTCCTGACTAGCCGACTGTGGTGAAGGAGCAGCTTTGCTGGTTGTTCTTATTTGCCTCCAGTTGCACCGGTATATTTGGTTATTAATTTCCACCATATACAATCCAAGTGACAATTTCTCTGCACATCTCCCAAGTTTCCATGTGGGCTGACTCCAGTTGAATGTTTGTATCCTGACTGGTTCTTAAATTCACAGCTCTGGTAACAGTTTGGTAGCCTAGTCACACTGAAATTAGTCTTTCTGCCATCTGACCTTGATTTTTCCAATCACGCCTATTACTATTTCTAGTTTGAGTAGTATTTTTGCTCTTAGAAGAATAATTTGTGTACAGCGTGACATTAGTCTTTGGATTGGACTACTTTTATGGCTTCAGTCAGTGTGTTTCCTGTGTGCTAGATTTGCTTGATTTCTTGATGATTCCTTTGACCATTTTCACTGCAACCTCAGTCTTTCCATTCAACTGGGCACGGTGTAGAGATGATGTGCAGTGTTGAGTTTCCCAATCCTTTGTGAGGCGTCTGAATTCTTCACTCATGAACCGAAGGCCATTGTCATTCATTACAACATCTGGAATGCCGTAATGACTGATGTGTGCTTTCAGGAATTCTACTATTTCTCCTTCATTATTGAAGTCTGCTGCTCGATCTCCCAGTGGTCAGAATAGTACTCAACAACAATAAGATATCCATTCCTGCAATAGTGAAGAGGTCTACTCCCAGCTTCATCCAAGGTCTGTCTGGGATGTCATGCATCATCAGTAGCTTGGTACTTGTTACCAACACAGCACTGGCCAATGTGGTCTTTAATTTCATTACTCATGTTTGGCCAGTAGAACACTTATTTTGCTTTCTCAGACTCCATTCAATTCCTTGATAGCTTACATGGATGTGCATCAAAATCTCTCCTCTCACCTCCTATGGGATGATGACTCTATTTGCTTTGTACAAGATGCTACCTTGGATTGTCAATTCATCTTTGTACACCCAATATGCTCTTGTGACCACGGATGTGTTCTTGATGATCTCAGGCCATCCTTTTACCACTACTTCTTGTAAGACTTGTACATCTTGTTGGGTAGATCACTTGATATGAGAAAGGAACCTGTCTGTCCGATTCATTGGGTGGGTTTGTCCAGTTCCACCTGCCCTGAGACTGAGGATTCGCACCCGATGATAACAAGCCTTTCAATGGTCCATTAAATTGTCCATAACAATTCCCGCGGCGGTCGGGATCAGAAGACTTATCCCAGTGTTTCTGGTGGGTTGATGACTTCCGGATTATTTTGAGCTGCTGCTTCACGTTGAATCTGGAAGATATTACATTTTGTTGCAGCATCCTCAACTTTCTTCATGGGGAGTGCTGCTTTTGACAGTGAGGGTGTGATTTAACGACCTCGTCGCGCCCGACTTGGTGTCCGAATTAGACCATTGAATCTCGGGAGAGGCCCTCCCGAGATTCATGATGCTCAAAACAACTCACAAGATTCAGTGAAACCTCACGAGACGTGGCGGACTGGATCTTGCATACACTGGCGAGATCCGGATCAGCATATTTAAATGTGCCATTAGGCTAATTTAAATATGCAGTTGTGGGATTCTCTCGGTGCCTGGGAAATGACGACGTCGCCTGGGAGACATCACCAGGATGCTGTTTAGTACTGGTCTATACAAACGTGGATCAGGTGTAATGGTACCTGGGGTCTCCCAGGCCATTGGAGACTCCTAGGTGGTGGAGGACAGGGCAAGGTGGCATCCTAGCACTTCCCTTGGCACTCAGGCACCATGCACTACCGACCTCAGCACCTTGACACTGCCACCCTGGTACTACCAAGATTCAGGGCCTGAGGGGGGCCATGCCATGAAAGAGAAAAGGGGGATATGAGGGGTGGGAGGGTGAAGGGCGGTTATGAAGGAGCCTCGTAATAGTTTTGGGGGTGAAGGGTGAGGGCCCTGAAGGGGGGAGCAAAATAGGGATGGGGAGGACTAAAACGAGGGGGGCCCCTGTGAACCCATAGCGGGGTATCAGAACACAGCATCATTAAGTCTGCATTCGTGCTCTATATGCAATTGTGATTGATTGTCCTTTCTGCATTACGGTTGCTCCAAGACCTGTCTCATTGGTGTCATATTGCAAGATGATTTATGTTTTTACGATACCAGTCAATGATATAACTGAATAGGAAGATTCTGGAATCAAACCCTGGGATCCTGGCTCAAAAGACCATCATTTTTACTCATGTTTCTAAAACATGGAGGTGAGTTAGTCAGACACTAATTAGTTTAGAACAAAAAAAATGATTAAACATGAAGAAATTGGATTATGACACAGTACTCCTTTACTCCTCCTTTAGCTAAACAGATACACCCAGATGTTAAGATTAACATGGATTGCAAAGTATATCTTAAGCTACAATGGTCTCAGTAACACAACATCCCTTTAAACACACAGATTGGCTGTGGTAAAATACAGACACTCCGCTTTGAACCTAAGTGAATATCTGTGGATTTCTCCTTAGAATCCCCAGATGATTGTCTCATGAGAGTTTCCCAACTCCACTCCCCCCCCCAAAAAAAACACACTTTAAAATCTTCTTTCACATTAAAGCTTTCCATCAGTGGTTTGCATTCTGAAATCCAGTCCAGGTTTTCCAAATTACTCTTTTCAACAAAGTTTCTGCTTCACTTTTAGCAACAAATCCAATAGCTAGGTTTTACAACTTCCCCTTTAAGATTTATTTGTCTTGACTGCTGTACAAACCCTTCGCAATTGCTTTAACTCTCGATTCCCAGGCTCTATTAAGAAGGCATCAAATTTTGATTTACCTCTAAAGTCTGCATTCCCACTTTAAATCTGGTTACTGCAATTGCCTCTTTAACTCAGAACTCTTTGTTTACCTTGCCTCACTGAATTCTCCTTAACAATTGTCTCTGTTATCTTAACTTCAGTCCCCTCCAGACATTCTTTGTCCCAATTCCCTGGTTATCTGGACTGTATCTGGTTCCTTGGGAAGCCTGCCTCTTTGCAGCTTCTTGTTCTGTCCAGTCTTTCTACTGGCAGAGTTGAACAGAGTTGTTAATTAAGTCTATTGCAAATTCGTAGTTTTTCCATTGTCAGTGGATTAAAGTGCTTTTCATTTCTACTGGAGCTGGGATTGGAATGTTTAGGGCTATGTTTACTCACCCTGTATTTTAATTGCAGCCTTTTGTATATGTTTCTTTGTCCTTTTTCAAAGATTTTAGCAGATTGCAACATTTTCTGTGTGCCTTTCTAAGCTGTGTCTTCTCTGCGGTATTTCCTGGATTTTAAAACTCTATTTTATCTCCTCTTCCTGAAACCATTTTTCATGGTTAAAGACAGCAGAGATTCTTGTTGCTTTCTCATTGTAACTCTTTATTGGACTGATTGTAAGATGACAATTTACAGAGATTCCAGCATGGCAGAGGTCACAGAACTACAGGAAGCCAGATAGGACATGTGGTATTGTTGCATTTCAAAACCCAAACACCCTTTTTTGCATAATGAACAAAAGATCCAAACAACAGGGATGGGATTCTCTGTGAATTGGTGTGATGGCCCAACGCCGGCGCCAAAAACGGCGTGAAACACTCCGGCGTCGGGCCCCCCGGAATGTCGCGAATTCTCTGGCCGGGAATGGGCTAGCAGCGGCGTGACACCATTCACGATGGCATCACCCATCACGGATGTGCGCAACGTCATTGACGCCACGCGGTGCGCAGTACAAAAGATGGCACCCCCCCGGAGACCCGGCAAAATGGCCGCCCGCCGCACTGACCCGAAGTTCCAGGAGCGGGACATCGAGGCGCTCCTGGATGCAGTAGAGCAGAGGAGGGAGGCCCTGTACCCCAGACACGGCTGTAGGGTCGCACCACGCCTCAGCCGGTGCCTGTGGAGGGAGGTGGCAGAGACCGTCAGCACCGTGGCCGTAACAGCAAGGACAGGCGTCCAGTGTCACAAAAAGGTCAATGACCTTGTCAGGGCAGCCAGGGTGAGTACCCCCCCCCCACCCCCGATGGGCGGCACAGCCCTAGGTGCAACCGACATGGCTGCATCCACCCATGCAGGCTGCATTGGCAGGATGGGTTGTGAACCTCTGCCAACATACACACAACCGCTGGTCCGCATGTATCTGTCTGCCTAACACTGTTGCCCTTTATCCCTGCCACCCCCCCCCCCCCCCCCACACAGGAGAAGTGCGCTCACAACAACCGGGAGCGTGGGAGGACCGGTGGGGTCCACCAGAACTGCGACCACTCACCATCAATGAGGAGAGGGCTCTGGACCTTGCAGGTAGACCCGAGGACTGGGAGGTTGCAGATGCAGAGGTCGGAGGCGCTCCACCAAGTGGATCCCCCACTGCCTGCCCCCTTTCCCCCTTCCCCATCCCCCTCCCCCTTCCCCATCCCCCACATGCGGAAGGATGTTGCAGGTTACAGAGGGACATAGATAAGCTGCAGAGCTGGGCTGAGAGGTGGCAAATGGAGTTTAATGTGGAGAAGTGTGAGGTGATTCACTTTGGAAAGAATAACAGGAATGCGGAATATTTGGCTAATGGTAAAATTCTTGGTAGTGTGGATGAGCAGAGGGACCTCGGTGTCCATGTACATAGATCCCTGAAAGTTGCCACCCAGGTTGATAGGGTTGTGAAGAAGGCCTATGGTGTGTTGGCCTTTATTGGTAGAGGGATTGAGTTCCGGAGCCATGAAGTCATGTTGCAGTTGTACAAAACTCTAGTACGGCCGCATTTGGAGTATTGCGTACAGTTCTGGTCGCCTCATTATAGGAAGGACGTGGAAGCTTTGGAATGGGTGCAGAGGAGATTTACCAGGATGTTGCCTGGTATGGAGGGAAAATCTTATGAGGAAAGGGTGATGGACTTGAGGTTGTTTTCGTTAGAGAGAAGAAGGTTAAGAGGTGACTTAATAGAGGCATACAAAATGATCAGAGGGTTAGATAGGGTGGACAGCGAGAGCCTTCTCCTGCGGATGGGGGTGGCTAGCACGAGGGGACAGCCTTAAATTGAGGGGTAATAGATATAGGACAGAGGTCAGAGGTGGGTTTTTTACGCAAAGAGTGGTGAGGCCGTGGAATGCCCTACCTGCAACAGTAGTGAACTCGCCAACATTGAGGGCATTTAAAAGTTTATTGGATAAGCATATGGATGATAAGGGCATAGTGTAGGTTAGATGGCCTTTAGTTTTTTTTCCATGTCGGTGCAACATCGAGGGCCGAAGGGCCTATACTGCGCTGTATCGTTCTATGTTCTATGTTCTATATCCCCCTTCCCCCATATCCCCACTTCCACCATATTTCCCCTTCCCCCATGTCCCCCCTTCCCCCATATCCCCCCTTCCCCATATCCCCCCTTTCCCATATCCCCCCCTTCCCCCTAACCCCATCTGCGTGTCTAACCATGCATGCTGTCTAGTGTATTGCAGGACCAAACATTGACCCACCTGTCCCTCCGGATGCCGACCGCCCCCAGGACGTTCCAGGGCGGCCACGAGACAGGGACAGACCAGGAGCACCAGGCGGTCGCCGCCCCCATGTAGTGTGAGTGCGGCGAGGCCGGCGGGCCTCACCCAGCGACTAGCAGGGCAGTCACAGCAACAGGGCCCCGTCACAGACAACCCAAGACACTGATGCATGGGACACAAGCACCCAGGAGACCCACATACAGGACACACCCACTCCGGACACACCTACCCAGGACGCACCCACCTAGGACACCGATACCCAGGACACTGAAGCCCAGGACACTGACGCCCAGGACACCGACACACAGGACCCTAACACACAGGACACTGATGCACACGAGCCACACACAGGGGATGGATGGACAGGAGCCACCACTTCAGGGGACCCTGGACTTCGGGTCGGATGAGGAGAACGACACTACACCACTGCTATCTCCTACACCCTCCACCATCGCAGAAAGACTCACCTCGGTTGGGCACTTTAGCGATGAGGTACCTGGGACACTTGTGCGCACAACACAGCCGTCCTGGTACAGCAGGTGGCGGCAGCAGCAGCCGAGGGGCCGGGCGGTCGGAGGGCAGCCCGGTGCAAGCAACCATCTGCTGCCCAGACGGGTCCCGGGTTCCTGGAGTTACCACACCCACCCATAGACCCGATGCAGTCACGGACCCAGGGACGACTGAAGGGGGTGACGGCCGGCTTGCAGCAGCTGCAGACGTAGGTGGAGGAGTCCACCCGCATGCAGGAGCAGGGAGTGGTGCCGGTCATGCATGCCACCCAGGCTGAACCCGGACGGATGGCGTCCGCGGTGGAGGCAATGGGTGTGACGGTGTCATACATGGGTCGCAATATGCAAGGCCTGGGACTTTCTTTGCAGGCGGCGTCCGTGGCCCAGGACATGGCTGCCCTCTCACAGGCGGCCATGAGCCAGAACCAGCAGCAGATCACAGAGGCGCTCAATGCCGTGGCCCAGTCTCAGCAGACAGGGATAGCCAACTCCCTTAGCTCCATGGCTGCAAACTTGCGGACCCTTATTGATACCAGAGCGGGACTCCAGGACTGGCAGCACCAGGTGTCGAGGGGGGGTCGAATGCTCGGTCCGTTCACATCCCCGACCCATGTAGAGGCTGGGGGCCATCGGGCGCCCCGAGGGAGGAGCAGGTGCTGGAGCCCGTTCCGGGTCCCCCTGTAGGGGAGGTCCCGGAACACCTCGACACCTCGGACTCCCCCCTTCCGTCCCAGGTGCATCTGGTGGGCAACGGGCAGGACAGGCTGGCAGCTCATCATCCCAGTCGCCCGAGCCGTAGCCTCGCCCATCTAGGCCGGGCCGCCCCATGAAACGGCCGCCAAAGGGGTCCCAAGTCACAGGGCAGGAATCACAGGAGTCCACCTCCAGTTCTGCTGTACACCTGGGGAACCACCCAGACTTAGTCATAGGGCCTGTAAAGCCAGAAAATTAGACGCTGAGTAAGTTGGCATGGGTGTAGGACACAGATTAGTTCTGGGGCTAGGGCACGTGTAGGAACTGTTTGTTATTAAAATCACTTTGACACCGACAAAAGCTGCCTTTGTGCTCTGTCCGATGCGTGCGGGGATGTGGTGTGAGGTGAGCGCCAGTGTGTGTGTGAGGAGTGATAGAACGTCGGCCTCAGGTGAGTGTGCCCTCCCTACCCCCAGGTCGCCCTCACCATCCCCCCGGGCAGACGACGGGACCGTGCGCTGCAGTGTCACGGCCGCATGTAGGGGTGGTCCGGGTGGAGAGTGGTACTGTGGCCATTGGTCAGACATTGTCCAACGATGTAGAGCCCAGAGCTCATCGCAGGTGGGCTGTCATCATCCTCCATGGCCTGCAATAGGTGGATGTGCAATGGAGGGGTGGTGTGCATGCGGGTGGGGTGAGGGTGTTTGGTGTTGGGTGGGTGGGGTGAAAATGGTTAGTTGTGGGTGGGTGGGGTGAGGGTGGTAGGCTGGTGCCATAGTGTGCAGTCTGTGCCCATATTCGGCGATTCCCACGCCCCCCTAGTCCGTGAACCGGGCGGCTATCAGCCTGTCCCGTGCTCGCTGGCCAAGCCGGTAACGGTAGGCAGCCTCCCGTCTATGTCCAGCCCATCTGTCCTGAACATTGTCCCCATCCTCCTCATCTGGGGAGGTCTGCACCTCATCTTGCTGTTCCTCCCCCTTCTCCTCCTCCAGTCCATCGCCCCTCTGCTGGGCTATGTTGTGCAGGATGCAGCAGACCACAGCAATGCGGCCGACCCTATCTGACGGGTACTGGAGGGCCCCTCCAGAGCAGTCCAGGCACCTGAAGTGCATCTTCAGCAGTCCAAAGCACCTCTCTATCACACCACTGGTCGCTGCATGGGCATCGTTGTAGTGGTTCTCTGTGTCAGTCTGTGGCTTCCTCATAGGCGCCATCAGCCACGACCACAACGGGTAACCCCTGTTGCCCAGCAACCAGCCCCTCAGCCGGTGGGGGCATCCCTCGAACATGATGGGGATGAAAGATTGCGCCAATACGAATGAGCGATGTACACTGCCCGGGTACCGGGCGCAGATGTGCAGGATCCTCATGCGGTGGTCACAGACCAACTGCACGTTCACGGAGTAGGTCCCCTTCCTATTCATGAACGCGGCCCTGTTATCCGCAGGTGGCCGCTCGGCGACATGCATCCCATCGATCGCCCCCTGGACCATGGGCATCCTGGCCACGACAGCGAATCTCGCTGCTCGCGCATTCTGGTGGGCGCGGTCCACAGGGAACTGAATATTGCAATGGCAAACAGGGCGTCTGTCACTGCACAGATGCACCGATGCCTGCGAGATGCCGGACAGATCCCCACTCGGCGCCTGGAATGACCCCGTGGCATAAAAGCTCAGGGCCACTGTAAGCTTGACGGCCACAGGGAGAGGGTCTCCTCTCCCAGTGCCACGCAGTGCCAGGTGTACCGTGAGATGGCAGATATGGGCGATGGTCTCTCGGCTCATCCGGTGTCTCCTCCTGCATGCCCAATCCGTGAGGTCCTGGTACGATGAGCAGGGCCGGTACACACGGGGCATCATCGGGCACCTCCGCTGCCGTGGCACCACCACCTTCTCCTCCTCCTTATCGTCCTGTCGGGCAAGTGGCCCTCCAGCCTGGGCGGCTATCACCTGCCTCTCTGCGGCATGCTCCTCTGCGGCAGCGTCTGTGGCAGCCTCTGCGGCAGCCTCTGCCGCCTCCCTGGCACGCTCCTGCTCCAGCTCCCCCAGGGCAACATGCAGAAGTGCGGCTCCCGGCTTGGTGGCCAACACCGCTGGGTGATGACCAAACATAATGGCCTGCAGGGGGTGGGGTGTGGTGGTGGGGGGGATAGACAACATGTCATCATTTCCCATACCCCCACCCCCGGCAGCTAGGTGCCATGGGCTGCATGGTGGGGCGGGATTTACGCCGCGCCGCGCCCCCCCCCCCCCCCCGGCGATTCTCCAACCCGGCAGTGGGTCGGTGAATCCCGCCCCAGGACTCTTGGCTTGTAGCTGGAGTCAGTGATAATTCTTTTTGGGAAGCCCTGCTTCATCATCTGCCAATCAGTCAAGCCGAATACCAGTGGCAGGACTTCCCGTGGGATCATGGACTCGGGAGGGGGGCAGAAGTCCCACCTGCCGGGAGCTGCCAGTCTCTCTTCTGTACTCAGCAGCTCAATGGCTTTTGCCAATATCACATCCAGACGAGGCCTCGGATGGGTGAGGGACTCAGACACGGGTAGTGATGGCAGAAAGGGGCGGGGGTCATCAGGACGTATGGATAGGGTCAGGAGCCAGGGCAGGGGTTAGATTTTATCGATCCCACCGTTCCCAATGCTGGGTCCCTTAGAACAAAGAACCAACCCCTCCCTGCAATCCACCTCCTGCGCCCCATCCGCCATGGGAGCCTGCAAGAAAACATGGCGAGGACTCTGCCTCTTGTTGGTTAATATCAAAAGCAGAGTAAAGAGGTCTTTAAGAGGCCATTCTGTGTCACTTAAAAGCCTCAATTTGGGCGGAGGCAGGAAGGTGCGGGGTTCCCACCTGCCACTCTCCTGCCTGCCACCCTCCCACCTGATTAAAAGCACCCTCCACACCGTCTCCAAACTCACCACAGGGAGGGGCAGCATGGTAGCATAGTGGTTAGCACTATGGCTTCAGCGCCAGGGTCCCAGTTCAATTCCCACTTGGGTCACTGTCTGTGCGGAGTCTGCACGTTCTCCCCGTGTCTGCATGGGTTTCCTCCGGGTGCTCTTTCCTTCCACAGTCCAAAGATGTGCAAGTTAGGTGGATTGGCCGCGCTAAATCGCCCTTAGGTTAGATGAGATTGCTGGGTTACAGGGATAGGCTCAGGAAGGGTGCTCTTTCCAAAGGCTGGTGCAGACTCGATGGGCCGAATGGCCTCTTTCTGCACTGTAAATTCTATGATTCTATGAACAGGGAAGACGCTTGATTCTGCCCATTGGCAATCCAGCAAGGAAATCAATGAGATAGAGATGGAGCGGCTGGGAGGAAAAGCAATGAGAGGTAGTGGTATAGACCAGCCCTTGAACAAAATGTAATGTAACAATGTCTGAAGTCAGGATAATAAAAGGATAGACCCAAAAAAGGAATAAACCTCACAAATAAACCATTGCTTCTCAGTTTACAGACATCACATACAAATTGATAAATGTTTTAAGCTACTCACGGTTAAATAATTCTATTTCTTGATAATTTCATTCCATCTTCTCCCTTGAAAGTTGCTTTGCTGGTGTGCAGTACCATGAATGCTGACAGACCTCCAGAAATCACCATGGTGAGTAGTAAGCTAATTGGCAATGGGTTCATCACAAATGCTTATAATTCTGGCCTCAACTAATATCAACAATGGAAGATCATTTTAATGGGTTCCAGTGAAAATGCCAAGTTTTGTTTGATGCTTCTATTTATTAGCCATCTCAAATATCTCACTGATCTCAAGTAGTATTTAATACACACCTTGACAATCTGTACTGCTATATTGAATTCCGATAGTTTGAACGAGCAAAATGTGAAGCCATCTGATCAAAATAATTCAAGTTTCATGTCATTTAAGATATATAATTTAAGATTTACAACTTAGAATGGTGTTGGTTTAATCAAGCTCACTTATGTACACTTAAATGGCTGAATATTGACAGGGTGAGATTGTGCAACTGAGGGGCAGAGGTTTGAATAAAATGACAGAAGTCAGCGTTTTCTTACATGCTGTAGAATCTTTTCTCTTTGACGGGTTCTCCTCCCAGAAGTCAACCTGATTGGCATACCTAAAGGACTCTGCAGCACATTCAGGGACACAGTAAGCAGTCTTACAACACCAGGTTCAAGTCCAACAGGTTTGTTTGGAATCACTAGCTTTCGGAGCGCCGCTCCTTCCTCAGGTGAATCATTCCGAAAGCTAGTGATTCGAAACAAACCTGTTGGACTTGAACCAGGTGTTGTAAGACTTCTTACTGTGCTCACCCCAGTCTAACGCCGGCATCTCCACATCAGGACTTCAGGAACAGGTAGTTAAGAGGCTCAATTGCAGGGCAGCACGGTGGCACAGTGGTTAGCATTGCTGTCTACGGCGCTGAGGACCCGGGTTCGAATCCCGGCCCTGGGTCACTGTCCGTGAGGAGTTTGCACATTCTCCCCCGTGTCTGCGTGGGTTTCACCCCCACAACCCGAAAGATGTGCAGGACAGATGGATTGGCCACGCTAAATTGCCCCTTAATTGGAAAAAATAATTGGGTACTCTAAATTTATTTTTTAAAAAGAAAACAAAAAGAGGCTCAATTGTGGGGAAAAATCCAGTCCCCGGATCCGGATTGTGATATGATTCTGGATCTGAATAAAGAGTGAGGGGGAGGGGTTGCAGGGAGATGCACTCCCATTCCTCCTGATCCACAGGTTGTTACCTTCTGCTCAATGTTGTCCTCGCCGCTTTGTTTCAGTTGTTGCATTTTCCAAGTTTTCACCATTGTTAAACCGACATTAGTGGCTGACAACCTTGTTAAAATATTTAAATTGCTAACCTCCTAAAAACATGTTGGCTGCTTACCCCTTGTCCCACCACCGTACAACCAAGAAGTGAGCAAGTAGGGATTGGGTTTCAGATTTATAACACATGTCCTGATTTCAACCCATGCAATATTGGGTTTTTCAAATTCATCCCATTGTTTGCAAGTTACAGCTGATAATATCAAAATTCATTCATAATGTATTCTCGGCTTATAGAAACAACATGCAATTTATCTTGCCACTTTGCTATCACTTCTTTGCCCCCTCTCACAGCTTGTTCTCCTTTTCAAGTAGAATTCACCCAAAATCCTGATAATTCTAATGTCCTGAAAGATACGGCACCATTTATACAAAATTAACTTTATTTACTCGTTATTCTATTCACAACCAGATATTTGTTTGAGTTCAGAAGGGTGAGATTGTGATGAAATAGAAATGAAGAACTGGTCTGGATGATTTTTTTAAATGACACGGTATTGAAATGATGAAAATCGGCTGATAAAACAACCATTTTAAATATACAAGAACAAAGAAAGTTTTATTTTTGTACGTGAACAAATGATTTTAATACCACTTCGTTGCTTGATGAATCAAAAGTGACAAAGCAGTAAAATATTTATTCCCAGTGATTATAAATGTATTCAAAATGTTGGTCACAGGGTTAAAGAAATATTGCTTAAACAATCTATTAAAGCTATTTTTTTCTACATTTGTTCTGATTAAAGAATTATCTTCTGAGTTTTGGGAGGGTCCACTTTCGAAATATTTTCCCAGGCTCATTATTTAGATTTGGTAGCAAGTCACAGAACTGACAATGGTCCCACATTGGGCTCCAGCTAATGGAATACTGTATTCATGGTAATAATCAACAGCTACGATAGAAGCTGGTTAGCTCAGTTGGATGGACAGCTAGCATGTGGGTCAGACTAATGTCAACAGCACAGGTTCAATTCCCCTTTTGATTGAAGTAGACTTGGCAATTGCCTCCTTGACCTGCCTCTGTGAGTGGAAGGCAATGGTAAACTGACAAAGGATGAAGCACCAGTGTTCAATGAGCCAAGGGCCTGCCATTGGACAGAGAACTCAAGAATGACTGACTGGGGACTTCCGGTTGCGGCTATGCGGAGCTAAGCCGCACGTTCGGCAGCTCCCGCTAGAAACGGACTTTGGGGCTCTTTTCAGGGCCCCCAACGGAGCTTTTTCGATGATTCCTGACGTGGGAAGGGGTCTGCAGTAGATCCCCAGGGTTCTATGGTCCGGACCAGCAGTGGGGTGAGCAGAAAAGCGGTGGCAGCGCCCCTGGAAAAGCGGGGGAAGGGAAACAAAATGGCGGTCGGCGGAGCCCTCGAGGAGTGGAGGCAGTGGGCGCAGGAGCAGCAGGAGACTCTTCGGCGCTGCTTCCAGGAGCTTAAGGTGGAGTTTCTGGAGTCGCTGAAGGCTACCACCGGTAAGCTGCTCGAGACTCAGACAGCCCAGGGGGCCGCAATCCGGGAGCTGCAGCAGCAGGCCTCCGAAAAGGAGGATGAGGCTGCGGCTCTCGCGGGAAAGGTGGAGATGCACGAGGCGCTCCATAAAAAGTGGCAGGAGCGGTTCGAGGAGATGGACAACCGGTCGAGGCGGAAAAATTTACGGATCCTGGGCCTCACGGAGGGGCTGGAGGGGTCGGACTTAGCGGCCTATGTGGTCGTTTTGCTGAACTCGTTGATGGGAGCTGAGTCCTTCCAGGGGCCCCTGGAGCTGGAGGGTGCCCACAGAATACTGGCCAGGAGGCCCAAGCCGAATGAGCCGCCGCGGGCAGTGCTGGTGCGGTTCCACCTGTTCGTTGACCGGGAGTGCGTGCTTCGGTGGGCCAAGAAGGAGCGGAGCAGCAAGTGGGAGAACACGGTGGTGCGGATCTACCAGGACTGGAGTGCGGAGGTGGCTAAGCGGAGGGCCAGGTACAACCGGATGAAGGCGGTGCTCCACAGACAGAGTATGAAGTTTGGCATGTTACAGCCGGCGCGTCTGTGGGTCACCTACAAGGACTGTCACCATTATTTTGAGTCCCCGGAGGAGGCGTGGGCCTTTGTGCAGGCCGAGAAATTGGACTCAAACTGAGGGTCAGGGATGGGGGTTTTGTATGTAAATGCAACTGTGTCTAATATTTTCTTTGGAGGGGGGTTCTCTGTTTCATGCAGGATGTGTGTTGGCTTTAGGGTGGGTGTGGCGATGTCTTTATGTCTTTTTGTATGTGTCTGGTGGACGGGTTCGGGCAGGGAGGTAAACTGGGAGTGCGGGGAGCTGGTGGTGGGGACCGGCAATGGGAGTTGCCCTAGAGGAGGCGGGGTTGGGCAGGGCGAAAGCCGCGAACTTTCCTCTGGTGATGGGGGCGGGATCGGGGCTGAGAAGCGCGGGCCTTTGCTGGTTGTTATTTTCCCGCGCAAGAGCGGGGGGGGGGCCTGCTGATGGGCATGGAGGAGGAGGAGTAGCCCCACGTGGGGAGGGGTCGGAGGTGTGGCAGGAGTCGCCGGGGTCAGCAGGTTAGCTGGCTCACGGGAGTGCTATGGAGGGGGGGGCGCGGCTGGAGGGGGGGGGGGGTGGGTACCGGGTTGCTGCTGAAATGGTTAGGAAGGAGCTGGAGTATGCAGGGGGTGCTGGGGAGTGAGGGGTGGGGGGGGGGGGGGGTTGCCACCGTGGGGAACAGGCCGAGCGGGGGGCGCTGGCCAGTGGCGGGCAGGGGATGGGTTATGGCTAGTCAGCAGGGGAGGGGGGCAGGGAGCCCTCTGATCCGGCTTATAACCTGGAATGTGAGGGGGCTGAACGGGCCGGTCAAGCGGGCCCGGGAGTTTACGCACTTGAAGGGGCTGAAGGCGGATGTGGCCATGCTCCAAGAGACGCACCTGAAGGTGGCGGACCAGGTTCGACTGAGGAAGGGATGGGTGGGCCAAGTATTTCATTCAGGGCTGGATGAGAAGAATTAGGGGGTGGCAATCCTGGTGGGAAAGAGCGTGTCGTTTGAGGCGTTAAATGTGGTGGCTGACAGTGGTGGGAGGTATGTGATGGTGAGCGGCAAGCTGCAGGGGGAGCGGGTGGTGCTGGTGAATGTTTACGCCCCAAATTGGGACGATGCGGGGTTTATGCAGCGCATGTTGGGCCGCATTCCGGACCTGGAGCTGGGGGGCCTGATCATGGGGGGGGACTTCAACACGGTGCTGGATCCCCCATTGGATCGATCCAGGTCCCGGACGAGTAGGAGGCCGGCGGCGGCTAAGGTGTTGAGGAGGTTTATGGATCAGATGGGAGGGGTGGATCCCTGGAGGTTTGTGAGGCCAAGAGCCAGGGAGTACTCGTTTTTCTACCACGTGCATAAGGCCTATTCCAGGATCGATTTTTTTGTCCTGAGCAGGGGGCTGGTTTCGAGGGTGGAGGATGCTGAATACTCTGCCATTGCCACTTCGGATCATGCCCCACACTGGGTGGACCTCGGGCTGGGGGAGGAGAGGAACCAGCGTCCACTCTGGCGCTTGGAGGTGGGGCTGCTGGCAGACGAGGAGGTGGCCGGGAGGGTTCAGGGGTGTATCAAGAGGTACCTTGAGGCCAACGATAACGGGGAGGTCCGAGTGGGGACGGTCTGGGAGGCATTGAAGGCAGTGATTAGAGGGGAGTTGATTTCCATCCGAACCCATAGGGAGAGGGGAGAGCAGAGGGAGAGGGAGGGTTTGGTAGGGGAGATGGTGAGGGTGGATAGGAGATATGCGGAGGCTCCGGTGGAGGGATTGCTGGGGGAGCGGCGTAGCCTTCAGGCCAGGTTCGATCTACTGACCACCAGAAAGGCGGAAGCTCAGTGGAGGAAAGCACAGGGAGCCGTGTATGAATATGTGGAGAAGAAGAGCAGGACGCTGGCACACCAGCTCCGAAAGCGAGACGCGGCCAGGGAGATTGGGGAATGAAGGATAGAGATGGGAAAGTGGTGCCGAGGGGGGTAGACGTTAATGGGGTCTTTAGGGACTTTTATGGGGAATTGTACCGGTCTGAACCCCCGATGGAGGGGGGGGGGGGGGGGGGGGGGAATGGGGCGCTTCTTGGACAAGCTGCGATTTCCGAAGGTGGAGGAGGGGCAGGTGGAGGGGCTGGGGGCACCGATTGAGCTGGAGGAGCTGGTTGCTGGGATAGGGGGCATGCGGTCGGGGAAGGAGCCGGGGCCGGATGGGTTCCCGGCCGAATTTTATAAAATGTATGCGGACCTGTTGGGCCCCCTGTTGGTTCGGACCTTTAACGAGGCAAGGGAGGGGGGGTGGCTTTGCCCCCAACTATGTCACGGGCGCTGATTTCCTTGATCCTGAAGCGGGACAAGGACCCTCTGCAGTGTGGGTCATATAGGCCGATCTCGCTGCTAAATGTAGACGCCAAGCTGTTGGCAAAGATCTTAGCTACAAGGATAGAGGATTGCGTGCCGGGGGTCATTCACGAGGACCAGACAGGGTTTGTGAAGGGAAGGCAGTTGAATACCAACATACGAAGGCTTCTCAATGTCATTATGATGCCGGCTGTGGAAGGGGAGGCGGAGATAGTGGTGGCATTAGACACGGAGAAGGCCTTTGATAGGGTTGAGTGGGGGTATCTGTGGGAGGTGTTGGAAAGGTTTGGGTTTGGGGAGGGGTTTGTCCGTTGGGTGAGGTTGCTCTATGAGGCCCCGATGGCGAGTGTAGCCACGAATAGGAGGAGGTCGGAGTACTTCCGGCTACACCGGGGGATGAGACAGGGGTGTCTCCTGTCCCCCTTGCACTTTGCATTGGCATACTGAGCCCCTGGCCATGGCATTGAGGGAGTCGGGGAACTGGAGGGGCCTGGTGCGGAGTGGGGAGGAGCCTCGAGTGTCGCTTTATGCGGACGACCTGTTGCTGTATGTGGCGGACCCGGTGGGGGGAATGCCGGAGGTGATGAGGATTCTCAGAGAATTTGGGGGCTTTTCTGGATATAAGCTCAACCTGGGTAAGAGCGAGTTGTTCGTGGTGTACCCGGGGGATCAGGAGGAGGGGATTGGTAGGCTCCCACTGAAGCAGGCAGGGAGGAGCTTTAGGTACCTGGGAGTCCAGGTGGCTAGGAGCTGGGGGGCCCTGCATAAGCTCAACCTCACAAGGTTGGTGGAGCAAATGGAGGAGGAGTTCAAAAGGTGGGATATGTTACCGCTTTCACTGGCGGGTAGGGTGCAGTCCGTCAAGATGACGGTGCTCCCGAGGTTTTTGTTCCTGTTCGAGTGCCTTCCCATCCTTATCCCGAAGGCCTTTTTTTAGGAGGGTTAACAGGAGTATTACGGGATTTGTATGGGCGCATGGGACTCCGAGGCTGAGAAGGGTGTTTTTGGAGCGGGGCAGGGATAGGGGGGGGGCTGGCGTGCCCAACCTCTGTGGGTAATATTGGGCTGCCAACGCACCGATGGTGCGTAAGTGGGTAATGGACGGGGAAGGGGCAACATGGAAGAGGATGGAGATGGCGTCCTGTGTGGACACGAGCCTGGAGGCGCTGGTAATGGCGCCGTTGCCGCTCCCTCCAACGAGGTATACCACGAGCCCAGTAGTGGCGGCTACCCTCAAAATTTGGGGGCAATGGAGACGGCATAAGGGGGAGGTGGGGGGCTCGATGGAGTCCCTGATATGGGGGAACCACCTGTTTGTTCCAGGGAGCATCGATGGCGGGTTTCTGGGCTCACACAGGGTAGGTATTAGGAGGTTGAAGGACCTGTTTGTGGATGGGAGGTTCGCGAGCCTGGGGGAGTTAGAGGGGAAGTTTGGGCTCCCCCGGGGAACATGTTTAGGTACCTGCAGGTTACGGCGTTTTCCAGGCGGCAGGTAGAGGGGTTCCCTCTGCTGCCCCCACGTGGGGTACAGGACAGGGTGTTCTCGAGGGTGTGGGTTGGAGGAGGGACGATTTCGGACGGATACCGCGTAGTGCAGAAGGTAGACGAGGCCTCGGTGGAGGAGCTGAAGGGTAAATGGGAAGAGGAGCTGGGTGAGGAGATTGAGGAGGGGACGTGGGCGGATGCCCTGGAAAGGGTGAATTCCTCCTCTTCCTGTACGAGGCTTAGCCTCATACAGTTCAAGGTGCTGCATAGGGCCCACATGACTGGGACGAGGATGAGTAAGTTTTTCGGGGGCGAAGACAGGTGTGCTAGGTGCTCGGGGAGCCCAGCGAACCACGCCCATATGTTTTGGGCATGCCCAGCGCTGGGGGAGTTTTGGAAGGGGGTAGCAAGGACGGTGTCGAGGGTGGTGGGATCCAGGGTCAAGCCAGGCTGGGGACTCGCAATTTTTGGGTTTTTCAGGGGCGAAGACAGGTGTGCTAGGTGCTCGGGGAGACCAGCGAATTTTTGGGGTTGCAGTGGAGCCGGGAGTGCAGGAGGCGTTTTGCGTCTGGTCTTTGCTTTCCTAGTAGCCCGGCGGAGGATCTTGCTTCAATGGAAGGATGCGAGGTCCCCAAGCGTGGAGGCCTGGATCAATGATATGGCGGGGTTCATCAAATTTGAGAAGGTGAAATTTGCCCTGAGGGGATCAGTACAAGGGTTCTTTAGGCGGTGGCAGCCTTTCCTGGACTTCCTGGCGGAACAGTAGGGAAATAGGCCGGCAGCAGCAGCAACCCGGGGGGGGGTTTGGTTCGGTGGGAGGGAGACTTGTATACATGGGTTTGTTGGATGTGGCGGGTGCTATCTCTTTCCTTTTTGTTGCTTGCTTTTTGTTTGTTTTAGTAGTTGCTTTTGTAGTTGGGTGGTTGTTGTTCTTGGGTTTTTACCATGGTTGTTTTGTTAATATTGTTTTGTTGTTTGTATGTTGTGAAAACCTTAATAAAAATTATTTTTAAGAATGACTGACTGGACAGGAAAGAGGTTGTTGGATTATCATCAGTAGGTTATTCAAATAAAGGCCCAGGGGGTTGACCCAAGATGCGAGTTGGGACCCTACAGAAGTCTCAATATGGGAACTAACTGAGAAGTTTGAATCCCTGATGAATTCCCCTGCTGCCTGGATGCCTGCATGAAAGTTCCTCAGTACTTACCTGGATAGTTACTCAGAAAATGTTAGACTGAAAAATCCCGGGCGAAATTCTCCGCCCCCCACGACGGGTGGGAGAATAACGGGAGGGCCTTCCCGACATTTTTGCCGCCCTCCCGCTATTCTCCCACCCCCCCGCCGAAGTCCCGACCCGAATCGCTGCCGCCGTTTTTTTACGGCCGGCAGCGATTCTCAGCTGTTAGATGGGCCGAAGTCCCAGCCCTTTCCGCCGTTTTTACGAACGGCAAACACACCTGGTCTTGCCGTTCGTAAAAACGGCGTCACAAACTCGCTTTTTATAACCATGGCACCGATTGGCACGGCCGTACCACGGCTGTGCCAAGGGTGCCATGGGCCCGCGATCGGTGGGCACCGATCGCGGGCAGCGGGCCCGATGCCCGCGCACTACTTGTCCTTCCGCCGCCCCGCAGTATCCATTCGCGGGGCGGCTGAGGGGCAACCCGGCCCGCGCATGCGCGGGTTTCGCGCAAAAACGCGATGACGTCACCCGCGCATGCGCGGGTTGGAGTCTTCCAAACTGCGCATGCGCGGCTGACGTCATATGACACGTCAGCCGGCGCTAACTCCGGCAAGCGGGCTTAACGATTTTCGTTAAGCCCGTCTTGCCGGAGCCTACGGCGTCGGGCTGCTAGCCCCGACCGGGGACCAGAATCGGTCCCCCGTCGGGAAGGGGCGCGCTGCCGTAAAACCCGCCCGGGTTTTACGGCAGCTTTACGATTTCTCCCGTTTTGGGAGAATCTCGCCCCCCTACTTTAACTCCTGAGTAGCCCCCCCCCCAAATCACTCACATTGACCCTAGGCAACCACATTCACCTGCCAGCTTCCCACTTAACCATTTACCTCATCCTACTAATTCATCCATTCACCACACCCACTCTCCCATTCACCAGCAATCTGATGATGAGGGCTGCTCTGTGGAAGATCTGGGCCATTGTGTAGAGCAGCTCAGCTAACAGCAGCACATCTGTTAAGTGTCATGGACATTTCAATTGGCTTGTTGAAATAAAAATATGCAACTCTGCAGTATTTTTAGTATATAGTTGTGATATTGAAGGAACAGTATATAGCTGATTTCATGGTCGTTGTTGGAAGATGCAGTAGCTCCTATAGACCCTCGAATTATTGTCCTTTCAGTTGTAGTATACTTTGTAGTTGTAGTATAAGACATTCTCATCTAATTCTTTTCTGCTTCACTAAAATCTGTTGTTGTCTGTGATCTTTGTTCCCATTCTCCACCAGTTATTGCCGCCAATTTAATGCATTAGATTGCAATCGTCGTAGAAACATAGAGTCCCTACAGTGCAGAA
Organism: Scyliorhinus canicula; assembly: GCF_902713615.1. Classification (NCBI taxonomy): domain Eukaryota; kingdom Metazoa; phylum Chordata; class Chondrichthyes; order Carcharhiniformes; family Scyliorhinidae; genus Scyliorhinus; species Scyliorhinus canicula. Next base: position 27,013,284 of record NC_052161.1, on the reverse strand, counting down.
GGCCATTTGGCCCATAAAGTCTGCACTGACCCTCTGAAAGCACCCTACCTAGGCCTAACTAATCTTTGTAAGAAGTCTTACAACACCAGGTTAAAGTCCAACAGGTTTGTTTTGAATCACGAGCTTTCGGAGCACAGCTCCTTCTTCAGGTTAATGAGGAAGGAGCTCCGCTCCGAAAGCTAGTGATTCAAAACAAACCTGTTGGACTTTAACGTGGTGTTGTAAGACTTCTTACTGTGCTCACCCCAGTCCAATGCCAGCATCTCCTCATCATAGCTACCTAACCGTTGGACACTAAGGGACAATTTTGCCCTGGCTGATCCACTTAATCTCCATATCTTTGGACTGTGGGAGGAAACTGGAGCACCCGGAGGAAACCAATGCAGGCACAAGGAGAAAGTGCAAGCTCCGCACAGATAGTGACCCAACGCTGGAATTGAACCCAGATTCCTGGGGCTGTGAAGGAATAGTGCTAACCACTGTGGTACTGTGCCGCGGATAGATCATAATGCCAAGAATTAACTGGCAGCCACGAAAGGGAAGGGAACTCTCAAAAAAGTGTCTTTATATCTGATAATTCAATACTTTATCCCTTGGGACTCAGAAGACTGACAATTCTTTGTTCTATTCTCAACAGCCATTGCTGCAAATGCAAAAGAAAAACTATTGAATACAGTAATTGGGTTTGAAATCATGCTTGGAGTGTTTCGCTGCAATCCTACTTCATTATTTCATTCCTTCTGACCCTTTAGGAAATCATTACCATGGTCATTACGTCAAAGAGGAAACCAGAGTAGATGTCGGTTTCGCTACAGCTTTTCCATCCCGTAAACCAATTTCCTCACTGATGTTGGATCCACCAAGGGGCTGGTTTAGCTCACAAGGCTAAATCGCTGGCTTTTAAAGCAGACCAAGCAGCACGGTTCGATTCCCGTACCAGGCGCCGGAATGTGGCGACTAGGGGCTTTTCACAGTAACTTCATTGAAGCCTACTCGTGACAATAAGCGATTTTCATTTTTTCATTTTCAAATCCTCAATTCAACATGATAACCTCAACTTTTATGATTATAACTTTCGAGGTTACCACAACTTTTTAGATACAATAAAGTACTTCCCTTTTGGTCCAGGAGTATGTAGAGTATTGTAGCCACCTGGGGTGGCCACTGCCCACACAAAATGGAAGATTACAAGGAATGCAGGGAAAATGGACATGTTGCAAAAGCAAGCAGCTTGCAAAAGCGCTTGTGTATTCTGACTGCTGCAGAAACCAGTTTTGACTGCTGCAGAAACCAGACAGCACCGTGAAAAGAACAAGTTAGCATACTAATGAGGCAATACCGGGCGATTCCCAGGTACAATGGAAACAAGTTAACGCTAATCGATACATTTAATAGAAGGCCAGACTTCTCAGCGCCAAAAAAAGTCCAAAACAACAAGTCCCAAGAACCGCCCAGTGATCGAGGTACTGCCCCGTTATTGGGGAATTCAAATCAATCGATTGGGAAGAGACCCAATCGATTGCGAGTGTACAGAGGGTCCACCCAGGTGGCCATGAGACCCTGGGAGAGGTATAAGACAGAGACCCCGACCCCAGCTCTCTCTCTCTGCCAGCCTCTCCTTGACCAGCCAGCCCTCCCAGCAGAACACCGTTGCAGCAGAAGAACCTTGAGGAGGAGTGGCCTGGACAGTAGCCGCCATCACGTAAGTGTCATACAACGCACGCTACGAGAGTAGACACTCCTGACCCCCTTTAGTCCATAACTACTGGAAGCCTGCGGACCCAGGACAAAGCTAGAGGCCATTGTTCCCTGATCCGGCTGTCCCCTTATCCAGATAAGTATTGGCCTGTTAGTGGTAGGATTAGCCTAGTCTTATAGTTTTATATGCATGATTAGTAGATTACTGTATTATAATAAACGTGTCTTGTTTGAACTTACTAACTGGTGTATGGATTTATTGGTTTGAACTTGAACTTGAAACTTGTGACGGTATCTTGACGATACCTGGCGACTCCAAAGCTAAGGAACAAAACAGAGCCAAATTGAGTGTAAAGCACACTCACCCAGAACGAGCAACAGTATTATAAAAAAATTGGATTTGCATCACATAATTCTTATTTAGGTCTGTTGCCTTCAGTCTTCGAAATTGTATATCAACTGCGCTAGCATTTCAATGCATTTGCAACTCACACATAGTCAATGAGATTTTACACCATCCACCACAGCAAGTTCATTTTAAAATCCTTAACAAGAAACATTTTTCAAAAAAACAAACCTACATGCGATTCATGATGCGCTGCATCATTATATCAATCTATCGGAGAAGTAGGAATGCTTTTATCATGAGCTGCTTGATTATAATGTACTTTTCAAAAAAACATACTTCAAATCATTATTCTGTCTTTCTTCTACATTTGAGAGCATCGGTTCTTGCAGACTGTGCAACATTTCGCTCCAAATCTGAGTTAAGGATTATGATCTAGGACTTCAAAATTCCATTACAAAATCACAAAGATTATGGGTTTTCGAAGCATTTCTCGCCCAGTAACAGCTACCGACATTACTCGGCGAACAAAGAAGATAAGAGAAAATAAGATTACATTTTGAGATTCTTTTTTGCCCTATTATTTGCAAATTCTAATCTGTGTGCCATTTTTGAAATGCTTCTAAATAGTTTGTCGAGTCATTTAAACATCAAGGTAGTGAAATTTAAAATGTAGTTCAATCATTTACCCATATCAGTACACATAAGTAGCACACACTGAATTATATTCACCTTTTATGCCATTCTCTTTCTTTGGTTTATGTTGTAGAAAGGTGATTTATAAATTACACATGCTTAAGAATTAGTTCACAACAAGTGCCAATAGTGCACACGCAATTGGAAGGAGAAGTTGTATGAGCTGGACAAGATAGCTGATAATACCACTAAGCCTTTAATAATAATAATCTTTATTAGTGTCACAAGTAGACTTACATTAACACTGCAATGAAGTTACTATGAAAATCCCCTATTCGCCACACTCCAGCGCCTGTTTGGGTACACTGAGGGAGAATTCAGAATGCCCAATTCACCTAACAAACAAGTCTTTCGGGACTTGTGGGAGGAAACCAGAGAACCCGGAGGAAACGCACGCAGACGAGGGTGTGTCATTATAGAAATGTACAGCATGCGAAGAGTTAATGTCATATTGCAATTAGCCACTAGATGGAGCTAGGGCCAGGACTATAAAAGGCACTGACTCTTAGGCTTCTGTGAGAGAGTGGAGTAGAGGAGAGGAGACTGGAGTGAAGTGCATAATAGAGAGGATAGAATATAGTTACAATTAGAGTATAGCGATAGTGTTAGTGAGTGTTGTTTAATATAATATAGTTGTTTACTATAGGAATAAGTGTCAAACTTTAATATAAGTAGTGTAAATAAATTTAGCTTTGTTGATGAATCTAGCTTCAAGTGTCTTTGTGAACATTATGCTTTCCATCCTGAAGACAACCACAGAAGGATCACCACAACGAGGAGAACGTGCAGACTCCACACCGACAGTGACACAAGCGGGGATTGAACCCGGGACCCTAGCGCTGTGAAGCAACAGTGCTAACCACTGTGCTACCGTGCGTTTGATCGATAAGACAAGAATAACACAAAGGGCTATAACAGACAAGGTGCACAGTATGAAAACAGACAGTTGCAGCAATGGGCCTTGTGTGAATGAAAAGTGTGGTTTGATGAACAATTTTTAGCCATAATAATAATGTCAGATTAATGGGACCTGTGTATACTCTTGCCCTGCAACTCCTCTTCAATTTTTGCCTTGAGGTGTTCCGCACTAGTCTCTGAAAGCTTGACACAAAAGTCTAATAATTGGCACCTCAACTGAGGGCTCAAGTAATAGTAAACACAGGGTGTGTTCCATTATTTAAATCAGGGTAAAATACGCCTGTCCTCAGACAGGCCACCAGAATATTAAAGGAACTTTCGGACGATAGTCAAACTCCATCCCCAGTTGTTTTCTATCATGCCCTCAGAGAAATTCAGCTCAGAAGTAGGCCATTTTGCCCATTCTGTCTGTGCCAGCTCCCTGAAAGAGTTACCAATTACTCCCATTCCTTCCTGAGTTATAGGAGTGCATGGGCCACAAAGAACTGTCAAAAAGGATGTGTGAAGTGCAGGCAGGACTTCACAGGAAACAACCTTTGGGCTGTCTATGCGATAATGCTGCTATTAAATCCTTACCAGATTACTTCCAGTATGCCATCTTCTTTTCTATCTGTTCCCAGGTCTTGTACTCCAGGTCTGCTGGAAAATTGTTGGGGTGAAGGGGAAGATTGCTGATTACAATCCACATTCAGTCACAATTGACGGGATGCCATTTAAAGACATGTAAGATTTGTGAAAGCAAATGTTGTGGCAATGTGCATCTGTTGGGATATGTTGACTATGTCTAACAAGACTCTTAATGTTGCATCAAACTTTGCATTTCCCCCAACTCCCATATGAAAGTATACTTAATTGTCTTTAGGTTATCTTCCAAACTACAGCCAATTTACATGCTTATTACAGGATGCACATTGTCAGTGGAGCCAATGTGAAGCATCAGACTGGAATTACCACATATAGCTGGTACAGGCTTCTGTGAGGCAAGTCCTCATCTGCATTAATGATGCACTTTATGAATTGCCTAATGAATTCAGATATACATGTCAATGTAAAGCAGTTGGTCACCAGGGGATTTAAGGAGAAAATTTTAAGGCAGATGATACTATTGTTGTCGAGAACAAGGGATCATGGGTGGGTACCTGATGTCTGCATAGACAAAAAAAATCAATGCTGAATATGCAGAGTTAAAGATGAAGTAATGGAAAATGCATAACTAATGTGCACATTTCAAGAAATTATATTCCAACCTGAATCCCAAATGAGGACATTAGTCCAGGGGGAATTTATTTGCCTGATATTTGCTTTGGGCAAGTGTATTGCTTCCTTTTGATCTTTGTTGACAGAATGAAGACAAAATTCTCAGTCAATCAATCACAGCGATACCCCTGCAGAACAATGGGTTTCACGTTATTCTATTATTTAGCCTTCAAAATCCGATTTTTTTTAAATATTGTGTTGCAACCAAAAAAAAATAAGCTTGCGCTCTGAATGACTACTGGCTAATTATTTTTTCCTCTTTTTTACTAACTTGTCACTGCTTTGTCAGAAACATTTCCTGTAATGGATTTTTGGAAAGGTTGGATTATTATTAAATGCAATTCAGTAAATCGAACTTAATGGTCTTCTTATTGAAGATCCCCAGCTGATTTTTGGATTCCTTTTGAAGTAGCAACAGCTAAAGGCAATGCCACCACAATGAGTCCGGGTTTCGTTATATATATTTAATTGCAAGTAAAGGGTACGTTGCTCTCAAATGAAAATTACTGATTCCTTTAAATGATATAAAAAGTATTATTAGATATTTGATCAAGGGAATGCAAAAGGTCCTAAATGTGAATGTGTGGTTTCTGTCAGATAATCTGTATTTCTGTGTTCCCATGATCAATTATAAATTAGCCATGTCTTTGAGCAAAAGTCACTTGGTTGATTTATATTCTTTCTATTAGTTGCTGGTTCAGACATATAACTTCGGTGTCAGCGTAGTTTGAGCGACCGACAGAAAAATAATGGCAAAGAAAATGAGGACAGGCAAATAATTACATAGGAGAAATCAAAACAGAGGAACAGATATAGACCTATTTATCTTTGTTCAATCTATTTAATTGCACCTTATTTGATTGCTGATACTTGCATGACTAAATATTTTCTTTTCACCAGTGCGCCGCACAATACAATCAGGGTCAGGTATTCCCTGTAATTTGACTGGACAGATTGATCTTGAGCCATGTAACTTGGCGGCACGGTAGCACAGTGGTTAGCACAGTTTCCTCACAACTCCAAGGTCCCAGGTTCGATTCCCGGCTTGGATCACTGTCTGTTTGGAGTCTTCACGTTCTCCCCGTGTCTGCGTGGATTTCCTCCGGATGCTCCAGTTTCCTCCCACAGTCCAAAGATGTGCAAGTTTGGTGGATTGGCCATGCTAAATTGCCCTGAGTGTCCAAAAAGGTTAGGATGGATTACAGGGATAAGGTGGAGGTGTGGGTTTAGGTAGGGTGCTCTTTCCAAGAGCTGGTGCAGACTCGATGGACCAAATGATCTCCTTCTGCACTGTAAATGCTATGTCTAACCTTATTTCGGAAGGCAAAGGTGTGGTTCACCTATTGCCCTTTCTGTGGTGTTGAGTGATTGCTTTGTTCTGCCAAGTATTCCAAGATATCATCAAGTAATGTCAACACTGAAGATTTAGATATGTGTAACACCGTATCCCATTTCTCAGGTAACTGCATTAACTTGCAGTGACCGATGCCATATAGATAAGCAGATGGTTGACACAGCCAACAATTTAGATGGATAACGAGTTAATCTGGTTTTGATGTCAGTCATCACGAGCACTATGGAATCTTTAACATCCACCTCACCCAGCAGATAGGGCTTTGGTTGGCATATTGCCTAAAGAATGGCTTCTCTGATAATGCAGCATTCTTTCATAGATTGAAAGCTTGCAGTTTTTGAGACAGACCCTAACTGAAAAGGGAAACTGAGAAAGGAAACGGACCCTCCCAGTTTCTAAGGAAACTAAAACTAGGACAAGGATTGGAAACCTAAAGGTCCAGAGAATCTGAACCTGCTTGAAATCATATAAATGGAAACTGTGAGCCCTCAGAGCTCAGTGGGAAATGATGAGTCCAATGGTGCAGTACAGGCAAGCTGGGGAAGTTGGAGACTAGATTCTATGGTTGAAAATTACCACATATAGCTGGTACAGGTTTCTGTGAGGCAAGTCCTCATCTGCATTAATGATGCACTTTATGAATTGCCTAATGAATTCAGATATACATGTCAATGTAAAGCAGTTGGTCACCAGAGGATTTAAGGAGAAAATGTTACGGCAGACGATACATAAGCAGAGTTGAGGAGGTTCGACAGCACGTGCCATTTTTGGTGAAGACCATGTCCCTGGAACTCGGATGGTTGTCTGCTACTTTCAGCTTAGGGTCAGGTTAAATACTAGGGCTGAATAATACTGGGGTGAGGTTGGTAGATGGCTTTCCCCTTCCAACTCAGAAGTGAAGTCTGCTCCACATCAGAAGAGGGGATGGGTCAAAGGCTGCAGGTGGGTAGGAAGACAAGAGAGGGAATTTCAGCTGAGGGGAACTTACTCCCAAACCGCAAAAGGCAGCCCGCCAAGATGAAACCCTCCCTTCCTTCCTGCCCTCTAATGAAATTATTTTTTAAAATGTTTTTATTGGAGTTTTTCATTGATGACAAATAAATCTTTTCATACAATTCAATGAGGTTATAATTCATTTACACCCTTTTCCTATACATGTGGTCAGAATTTCCATTGGGGTTATCAAACAAAAATAGAGAGTGAAAGAAAAAAAATACAACAAAAGAGATAAGTGCTCTATTTACATTGCAGTGACCAGCATCATGTGGATATGGTCATGGCTGCCCCCTGTGTGCCTGAGGCAGTGGATACATTTTAAAATGGTTTATAACAGTATAACATTCTGACGTATAAGGCACATGGTATTTACAAAATTGAATCTCAAGTGTGTCTGATATTTACGAGGCAGTGGATACATAGCAAGTACCGTACCCCAGGATGCAGCAAGACCAGAGATGAGCTCTGGCATGGTGGGTAGGCCCTTCATATGGCAGCTTAGTTTTGCTGTTAAGCAGCTTTCTCCTGCTTGCTGTGGTGTGGGTGTTATCTCTTCCCCCTGCCCCCCGTTTCCTGTTTCCCATCTCCAATTGCTCTGTCTGACAATCAGGGAGGTGAATGCCAGGGTGTCGGCCCCCCTCGCCACAAAGAGCTTTGGATACTCCAATAACCCAAAGACCGCCACTAACTGGCATGGCTCCATCTTCACACCAACCACTCTGGCCATAGCCTCGAAGAAGGCGATCCAGAACCCAATGAGTTTGGGGCAAGACCAGAACATGTTGGTGTGGTTAGCCAGACCCGCTGAAACCACTCGCGCTTACCCTCCACCTCCAGGAAGAACACGCTCATCCAGGTCCTGGTTAGGTGCGCCCTGTGCATGACCTTTAGCTGCGTTAGGCTCACTCCTACGCTTGAAGGGATGGAGTTTACCATGTGCAGAGCTTTGATTCAGAGTCCGCCCCCCACCTCCATGCCCAGTTCTGCCCCCCCCCATCTCTCTCGCGTCTCGTCCAGTTGGGCCCGAACCTCTTCTAACAATCATCTGTATATGTCACTGATGACACCAATGTCAATTAGAATCAAGACACGATTATGATCCAAACTGTGGCTTTAATCAGCTAGTTGTTAGCCCGGTGGTCGACTGCAGAGAATGGCCGACCGCCGGGAACTCTGGGTACTTATACCCCGCCTCCGAGGCGGGGTCTACTTGCCTCTCGACCAATTGGTGAGCAGTCACATGACTAGTCCAGCCAATCAGACGAGAGGCACATGACCAGCCAGAGCCAATGGGAAACCCATGCTCTGCACCAATGGCAGCGCTCACATTCATACCACCACAATCACCACATTTACTGTCCCCGAGCCAGTCTGGTGCTAGCAGCCTGTCCAGCAGGGTGTGTCCGGGTATCTGGGGGAACGCCGTGATCTCCTTGTGATCTCCTCTTACCTGCAGGCACTGGAGCTCGTTCCCTTCCTCGAGCTGGAGTTTCTCTGTTAGCTCCCACAGAGTCTGCCGTCCATGTAGATGTCTCTTAACGTGCGTACCCCTCTGTCCTCTCTCCACGTTTTGAAGGCGGCATCTATCTTTGCTGGGGTGGGGCCACAGCAGACATATCACCCAGTTTAAAGTGGCGTCTGAGCTGTTTCCATGTCTGAATATGGTTACTACCACCAGCCTTCTCGAGTACTTGGCCGGGGGGGAATGTGAGTGAGGGGGCGGCCAGTGCCTAGTGGGATGTCCCAGTACAGGAGGCCTCCTCCATCTGCACCCATTCTGCCTCCGGATCTCTCAACCACCACTAGTCACTGTCCACTGATAAAATAAGAAGTTTGGCAGAGCCAAGCCTTCCATATGTCGTCCTCTTTGTCGGACGGTTTTCTGTATCCTAGGATTCTTTCTCGCCCAGACGAAGGCCAAGATCAGTTTATCCACCCTGGCGAAGAAGGATTTGGAGATTAAGATTAGGAGTGGAGTGAATAGGAAGAGGAATCTTGGCAGCATGTTAATTTTTACCATCTGCACTCTTCCCGTCAGGGAGAGTAGGAGCGAGTCCCATCTCCGTAGGTCCCGCTTTACCTCCTCTACCAGGCTGGACAGGTTCCACTTATGGCGCCATGTCTGGGCCTGGACTGTCTGTATATCCAGATACCTGAACTTGGTCTGGTTCAGTGTGATCGACAGCATCTTCAGCTCGTTTCCTCCCCCCCCCCCCCAGGGGTTCACTGGGGAGATTTAGCTCTTGCTCAGGTTCAGTTTGTACCCCAGGAAGGCTCCAAACTCTCTGAGGAGATCGTTTTCTTGCTCATGTTGGCTAGGAAATTAGAGCAGCAGATCATCCGCGTGGAGTGAAATTCTGTGCTCCCTGCCTCCTCTCTGGATGCCTCGTGACTCCTTCGCTGAAAAAAAAAAGATTGGCCTGTGGCCCGATTGCCAGCTCGAACAGCAGCAACAAAAACACCCGTGCCTCATACCTCTGTGCCTCTGTGCAGCTGGAAGTATTTAAAGCGAGTGGTGGTTGTCCATACACTCACCATGGGAGTGCTGTACAGCAGTTTCACCCAAACCCAAGCCGTTAATGCACCTCCATGAGGTACCTCCCTGCTGCTCGATCAAAGGCCTTCTATGCATCCAGGGAGACAGGGCAGGACCAGAACATGTTGGTATGGTTGGCCGGACACCCTGAAACCACTCGCGCTTACCTTCCACCTCCGGGAAGAACCCGCTCATCTGACCGGCTAGAGGCAAGGAAAGGAGATGGGGACTGGAAGCACCGATAGGGCTGGACAAAATCATGGAATGTATTAATTCCACGCAGTCAGGGAAGGCCCTGAGAGTGGATGGGTTCCCCCTGGATCTTTGCCATTAGCTGTCTGCCCTTGGTAAGCCCGGTCTGATCTTCTGCGCTCACGTCTGGCTAGCAGCTCTCCAATCACCTCACCAGAGCTTTCTCAGGGACTTTGGTGTCAGTGTTCAGGAGTGAGATCTGTCGGAGAGTCTGTATGACCCGCACTCCATCGGGACTTTGTCTGTTTTGGGGATCAGTGAGATCGAGGCCTGTGCCAGCTTCAGCAGCATGACGCTTCTCGACAGTGAGTCATTGAACATCTCCTACAAGTGCGGGGCCAGTGCTAGCACGCTTGTTATAGAAGTCCAGCGGGAACCAATCCACTCTCAGGGCCTTCCCGAGTTCAGCACTGTAACTGCTACTTTTTTTTAAACAGTATGTTCACCCCCCTCCCGCCCCTCACTCTTGTATTGAAGCATGCCTGATACTTCTGGCCCACCCAGCTTTTCCTTACCCTCAGTTGGTCCTACTTTCTTAAATGTGTCTCCTGTAAAAAAAGTCTACATCAACCCTCAGGCTCTTAAGATGGGCAAAGACTCTGGATCTTTTCACCGGTCCATTGAGTCCTCTCACGTTCCAGGTGAGTATTCTGATAGGGCATTTCTGTGCCCCCCACTCCTGTGGGGTCAGCCAAACTCACCTCCTGGATGTGTCCCAGCATGTCAAGGTTTCCCTTTGTTCATGGACCATCCAAGATGGCCACCATCACCTTCCTCTTTCCAGCCATCTCCAAATGCGGCCTGTTGTAACCAGTATTCTACCCTCCCCCCTTCCCTTCCCCTCCCATCCCATCGCTGCCCCCTCCACTATGCTCTTCTGCCCATGCGGCCCCCCCTTCCCATTCCCTGTTCCCCCATTGCTTCCCTTCCTCTAGCCTTCCCCCCTCCCTTTCCTTGCCTCTCGCCCCCTGTCTCGTCTGTGTTGTTACTTTACTCCAGCTCCTCCTGCCAGGAACTCACTCCCTCCTGGGTGGTGTGTCACGGCCGGCCACCACTTCTTACTCCTGTGCACCAGCTTGCCCACTAGTGTGGTGGTTCCTCCCCGGAACTGCACTTTTTGTGTCCATCCCAACGGATTTACACCCCCCCCACCAGCCCCTCCCCCCCCCACCCCCAACCCCCCCCCCCAACCAACCCCGTGTCCCCAGGTAGTTACCCCTTTCTCCTTCAGATCGTGAAAGTCTGCATTGAGTTTGTTGTCCCTCACTGTTTCTTCCTGAGCTCATTCTTATGGACAAACACATTTGCCTCCTCCGGCATGTCAAAGTAGTGTTCTTGGATTGGATTGGTTTGGATTTGTTTATTGTCACGTGTACCGAGGTACAGTGAAAAGTATTTTTCTGCGAGCAGCTCAACGAGATCATTTAGTACATGAAAATAAAATAAAATAAAAAGAAAATACATAACAGGACAACACAAGGTATACAATGTAAATACATAGACACCGGTATCGGGTGCAGCATACAGGAGTGTAATATTAATCAGGTCAGTCCATAAGAGGGCTGTTTAGGAGTCTGGTAACAATGGGGAAGAAGCTGTTTTTGAAACTGTTCATGTGCATCTCCTGCCCGATGGAAGAAGTTGGAAGAAGTTTTCCCCGGTATGTGACCCATAGTCTAGCTGGGTACTGCACGCCAAACGAGACCTTTCTTTTGACCAGCACGATTTTTAGCCCGCTAAATATTCCCCGGCACTTGGTTAGGTCTGCTCCAATGTCCTGGGACAAGTGAATGGTGTGTCCTTCCCATTTGCACGACCACGTATTCTTTATCCACCTCAGAATCTGTTCTTTGTTCTGGAATCTCTGGAGCCTGACTATCATTGTCGTGGTGGTTCTCCCACCTTGGGTCTCTGTCGGAGCTGTGGCCCTGTGGGCCCCGTCCACCTCTGGAGACATGGTGAAGCCCTCCTCCCTGACCAGCTTTCCGAGCATCGATGCCATAAATTCTGTTGTGTTCTTCCCCTCTTTGCCCTCTGGTTGCCCGATGATCCGTAGGTTCTGTTGGCGCGACCAGTTTTCCTGATCTCTTTCCCTTCTATGCCTTTTGGGCATCACCAACCTTGCCACCTTGGCTTCAAGTGAGGTGATCTGCTCCCCCTGGTCCATGGCTGCCTTTTCCAGGTCCCGCACCGTTGCTTCTTGGGCCCTCAGTCTCCATTCCGTTCTGTCCATTGCCTCCTTTGTGGGGGCCAACGTGGCCTCTACTGCTGACCACATTGCCACCTTGATGTCCTCTTTCATGACCTCCCTGTGCTTCTAGGTTTCTGCTGTGATGTACTCCATCAGCTCCTCCACCATCGGCTGGGCCGACGTTGCCGATCCTGTTGGGGCTGCCATGCTTGATTCTGGGCCGCCCCGCGGGGCTCCCAGTTCTGGTGTTGGGGTTTTCCTCTCCCTTCTTTTACTACTTTTGCGGCCTGGTTGCTGGCTTGTTGGCATCCTGGTCGGTTGAATCGTAGATGGGGGTTAAGCCAGGAAACCTTTTGCACTTTTGGTGCCTGTTTGGCGGGGTTAAAAGGGCTAAACCAACGTTTCTAAGAGAGAGCCACCTTTCGTGCGACGCCCAGCTCATGGCTGCCACCGTCAGGGCTTAAAAAATTAATTTTTTAAATCAGGCTGTCCCCTCCGACCTGACTTCCCATGTGAAACGTTTTATGACAAGGGCAGCAGATTATCAGGGTCAACTGGTTTGGTAAAGAGCCTAACTAATCTTTAATTTCCTATTTAAATGACGGGCAGGCTGCGTTCAATTAAAAACACATCCACTGCTGTGAGACATTTGAACTTGAGCAAATTAAACTTGGCATGTTGCACTGGATTATAACGGGCTTGATTCACCCATCCCCCAGATGAGTGTTTCCCAATGGCGTGCCGTTCGCTGGCAGTAGGATTCCCAACTCCCACCATTGTCAATGGGATTTTGCATTGAAGCCACGCCATCCCACTGTTGCTCGTTATGCTTTTACTTAATTGCTCTGTTTTAATAACCTTTGCTCTAGAGTCGCCAGGTATCTTTCTGATACCACCACGAGGTTCAAAGCCAAGTGCTGATCAATAACTCAATACACCAGTTAGTAAGTTTCAAACCAAAACACATTTATTATACACACAGTCAATCTCTACTCATGCATAAACTCTACTTACTAAACTATCACTGCTACTAAAGGCCTATACTTAGCTTTTGAATGGCCCACCAGGTCAGAGGAACAATGGCCGTTGTCCGGTTCTGAATCTGCAGGCTTCAAGCTGGTATGGGATAGTAGCTGGGAGCGTCTATCTCGTAGCTTGCGTTGACTGGAGACTTACTTGGTTGGTGCAGCTGCTAGGCAGGTCTCTCCTTGCTGAGAGTCACGGTCAAGAGTTCTTTGAGAACTGCCAAGAGAGCGAACTGAACTTGGGGACTCTAGTCCCCAGGGGTTTCGTGCCCTTTTGGGTGGACCCTGGACTTGGTCCCAATTAATTGGACCATGTCCCAATCGTTTCTATCGATTTCTCCAATACTGGAGCTGTTCCCTGATCATGGGGCTCCGTTGGTCTTCCTTTGTCCTAGCTCCCACTGGCGCCGGGGAGTCTGGTTTGGTCCCGATTGATTCAATGTTTCTGAGGATCGCTCATTAGTATGTAGATGGCTATTGGTTTCGGTTCTGTCTGGGTTCTGCAAATATTAATACACAGGAAACCTTGCACCTGCTTGTTTTCCCTGTGGCTAACCAATTTTCCCTGCATTCTTTGCGGGCATCCATTTTGGAATCGGGACGTGGCCACTCCAGGTGGCTACACCACCGGGGAACCTGCGGGCGAGCTGCCGGCAGGAAATGTGGATCGCAACCGTCGGAGAATTCTGTCTGACAACAGGTTTGCAGACAGGCCACTATTTGCCTGATATACTGCCCATCACCTCACCAAGTGAGATAGTTATCACAAAGGTGGCAAAACGCTAAGACTTGAGATAATTGTTCAGGAAAGTGTTACCTGGAGGCCAGCTTGCAAACACATGTTTCTATATTTGGATTGTAGCACACATCATGATTGGTTTGAAAAAAGGCAGGCTTCCTCTTCAGTGACGGCTGGAAGTTGCACTCTGCCCTTCTTTAACCTTGCTACCCGTTGAGCAAAGGCTTGTCGGTTATCTCATCAGCAAGGTGAATGTGCTCATTTTGAAGTCAGTTAATAAGTTTGGCCATGGGAGATTGGAACTGAAGGCGTGATTCTCTGGCCTTGTAGTGCTCTTGCTCGAGCGAAACGAGGCCGGTGAGTACCGAAGAGGCCAAAAATGAGACCCGCACTCGGCGCTAAAAAATTTACAATGCAACCGGCCCGCTCCCGTAGGCAAAATCAAGATCTCGCCGCAGCATGGCAAGAAACCAATTATCACCACTTAAACCCTATTTCCATACAATTAATGGGAGCCACCACGTATCTAACGCCCTTCAGTCATTCATCAGCCTCCCCAGCAAGGGGACATGCTGGCGGTGATTAATACTCCTTTTGAAAAACGGGAACCTGGGGAAAGGGCTTTTGCAGGAACCCGAGGTGAGTAGCCATCTTTGCTCACAGGCAATGAGTCCAGGGGTGCTGAGTTACACCCCCAATGCTCGGCGGGGTTGGCAGACCCTCTCCTGTGGGGGGACCCCAGCTGGGGGTGGGGGACCTTCTGAAGGGGTGGGCTGCCATGGGAGGGTGGGGAGAGGCACTGGGGGTGCAACCGTGGGGCAACCACACACAGCACCACTATGCCAACTCCTGGATTGTGTGTATAGCTCCAACGACTACCCATAACCCCCACCGACTGCCGAGGCCTCTTGCCGTGAGTTTGAAAACTATTGCTAATAGGGAATTGGCAATCATGGTTAAGTAAGAACTTCACACAATCCTAGTAGCTCCCATGAATGTGCGGGCCGTGAAGCATGTGGGAGTCATTGCTTAGCTTCCCAATCAAACCGTAATGCCTGGACACTGTGCCAGAACACTGCAGGAGGCAACACCTCACACGCAGCAGCCAACATCTAAATAGCCTGGGGAAGGGACACAGCTCTGGGGACATGTCCACGGCCGGACCCAACAGAACTTGCCCTAGTGGTGCTGCTGCTAGGCCAGATGCTGGAAACGGTAGCAGCAGCGTCAGCAGATGCTCGAGGTAGCAGACCATGTGCCGGACACCGCCCCACACCCTGAGGACCTGGCCGCCCATCAGATCAGGGAGGGCCCCAGAGGACCAAGCCCAGCAAGATGCCCGGGCAGTAGCTTTCTCCACCATCGTTGGGGTGCCCGAGTTCCAGGGGGTGTATGACATGCATGTTGCCCTGTGCTCACTGGAGTGCCCTTCGAGTGCCCAAGCCCACATTGCCAAATCTTGCACCAGTGTTGCGAGCTGACCGGGGTTGGCTGAGCAAGTGTTGCTTCACCTTGTTAGTGGGGGGGGCTGTCGAGCGCATTGGCGGCGAATCAGCTGGCGAGCCTTTATTTGTGGTGAGAAGCCCAGGGGCCTCGTTAAGTGGACCAATTGACGTTGAATAGCTTTCCTGGCCTTGCCAGGCCGAGCACCAGGAAGCGCTCCCGCTTGCTACCACACTTAGAAATCTTTCTTGAGAATCGCCCCCTAAGTCCATGCTCTATAACTGGATACCTGAGCAAGGCAAGGGTATAGGATGCTGTATTCTTATTCAGTCATGAGATGTGGATGCTGCTGACAAGGCCAGCATTTATTGGTCTTGGTACACCTATAGTGCTGTTCAATAAAATGTCCAAGATTTTAACACAGCAACAATGAAGGACCGATGATATATTTCCAAGTCAGGAAGGTGTGTCTCTTTGAGGGGCATTCGCAGATGGTGCTGTTCCCATGCATTTGCTCCCCTTGTCTGGCTGGGTAGGAGAGGTGGTAGCTTTGGGAGGTTGCTGTTCAAGGAGGCCTTGGCAGGCTTCTGACATTCATCTCACAGGAGGTACACACTGCAGCCTCTGTGCGGTGAAAGTTAATGTTTAAGGTGCTGGATGGGGTGCTAGCGAGGCTGCTTTTTTGTGGATAGTGTCAAGCTTCTTGAGCGTTGTTGGAGCTGCACTCATTCAGATAAATGGAGAGTATTCCATCACACTCGTGACCACAACTGGAGCTGATGGCAAGACTCACTACTCACTGCAGCATAGCCCGATTTTGAGCTGTGGTTGGCCCAGTTAAACTTCTGTTCAATTGTGACCCAAGGATGTTCAAAGAGGGGGATTCAACCATGGTAATTCCATTGAATACCAAGGGGAGGAGATTTAGACTCTTTCTTGCTGGAGACTGTCATGGTCTGGCACTTGTGTGACACAAATGTAAATCACTAATTATCTATCCAAGCCTGAAGGTTGTTGAGATCTTGCACATGTGGTCATGGACTCCTTAGGCATCTGATCATTGACCAACGAGCCTGGCTCACGGATGCGAGCTACGGAGGTTGATTTTACTGCAGGCTGCAATTTTTCCCTCCTGTCTGTACATTGGATGGAAACCAGTGTCCTACAGGATTAATGTGCAATCCATTACAGCTGGAAGTTTAGTTCTGCTTTGCTGGAAAGTATTAAAGAGAAAAATGTATTTTTGTAAAATGGAACATGGCAAGCTAAACCAAAGGGTCAAGTTAGCAAACTACTCCATGGGATGCATTAAAATGATGTAAATTGCATTGTGATTTATCCCCTCTCAGACAAGCGATCACTATTCATTTTAAATCATCGGGAGAGAGTTGCCAAGTTCCACCACTGGTGCTGGGCTATGATTAGTTAGTGACTAAAGCAGGCAAAGCTAGGCCTTATCATTTCTTCTTCCCTGATGTTTTCTTTCTATTCAGTCGTCCGTTTAGCAGCCTAGTCAGCAAATGAAGTTTACCCAAGCAAGGTATGCAATTCGGAACAACTGATCAGCTATGGATGTAGATGCACAATTCTGGGCGAGAGGCCAAGTGCTTTTTGCAGCTTGAGTAACCAGGATTGCTGGGTTATATCTGAAAAGGCTGACCAATTGAAAGGAAGCTGCAGACAGCCATTATGGATTTGTCTCGCTCCAAAATGGGCTTGTGCCATTGTATCTTCCTTCTCCCCGCTGAGATTTTGATTTTCAGAATTTTTTTTCTTGCCTGGAGCAAGGCATTGCTTCATTTGCACAAAATTGTAATGATTAAATGTGGAGGAGTCTATAAAGGCGAGCACCACCTTCTTAATTACAGACCATTTGCTCTCAGAAAAGAATTTTAATTATCAGAGTGAGTGGCGAACAGCAATGTTGCCTGATAACAGGGATGTGCGAAACATGCATACTTGTTCACTCAACAAGTATTGCAACCAATTGTTGGAACATAGCTTTGTGAATAATTAAAAAGGATGATTAAGATTATTTCTATATTACATGAAATGCATTGTTTCTAAAATTAAAACATATTTGCAAATAGGGCAGTTAATTTAAGACTCTTCAATTTTAATTTACTGTTGAATATGCTTTGTTTCAATTTTATTATTTTATTTCACCGTAACTATGTGTTGCTACTCAATTGTAATTAAGGTATATCTTTAAGTGGAAAAGAATTTTAAAAGTGACCTCTTGTGGAGTTAGATGGGCTTGGTTAGGTGTGGAAAAGACGGACATGGTGCTGAGCTACAAAAATATTGGGCTGGATTCTCCGATTTTGAGGCTATGTCTCCACGGCAGCGTTTTACGGCAGAAGAAATGGCGTAAAATGGCCACCAATTCCCCATTTTACTGGGGGCTAGCATGCCGGCAGCATAGAGCACCCGGCTCTAGCTGTCGATACGGCTGGAGAATTGCCGGGTCCGTGGCTATGCATGTGCACGGCGGTGACCTGCAGCGGTTGCCCTGTACTACATGGCGGAGGACGCTTGCGGATCAGACCCACAAAATAGTGCCCCCTTTGGCCGGCTCGCGCAGCCCGGATCACCCCCTCCACAGTGACGGATTATATTGAAAGCGGTGAGCTCCCAATTTGGTCGGGAACTGTGATTCTCTGGGCAGTTCATGAACGTGAGTTTGGCGTCAGCGACCGGAGAATCCAGCCCCTTGTTACTTTTTTTTTATATAAGTCTTTTTATTGGCATTTCCCCTATTTATAATCAATTGTATATATACACATCACATTTTTCTCGCCCGCGCTAATTCCCTTTATTATTCAGAGAGGTTTAGTTTGTCCTTCGTTTAACTGACCCTATGTGCATTTCATTGCCCTCTGGGTTGGTCTATGTTCCTCCCCCTTCCCTGTTCTCCCCCCCCCCCCCCCCTACCCCCCCCCCCCCCCCCCCCCACTCCCCGGCTTCGGCTGTCCTTTTCTTTTCTTTTCCGGACAGAATGGGGAAGAATTAAATAAAAGAAAGGCCCTCACCCCCCTCCCCCATCTCTCGTGGTTTCCCCACCTTCCTTCCGCTAGGGCAGCACGATAGCATTGTGGATAGCACAATTGCTTCACAGCTCTAGGGTCCCAGGTTCAATTCCGGCTTGGGTCACTGTCTGTGCGGAGTCTGCACATCCTCCCCGTGTCTGCGTGGGTTTCCTCCGGGTGCTCCGGTTTCCTCCCACAGTCCATAGATGTGCAGGTTAGGTGGATTGGCCACGTTAAATTGCCCTTAGTGTCCAAAATTGCCCTTAGTGTTGGGTAGGGTTACTGGGTTATGGGGATAGGGTGGATGTGTTGACCTTGGGTAGGGTGCTCTTTCCAAGAGCAGGTGCAGACTCGATGGGCCGAATGGCCTCCTTCTGCACTGTAAATTCTATGATAATCTACCCCCCACCCCCCCCCCCCCCCCCCCCCCCTTCCCGGGTTGCGCAGACTTTTGGTACCTCATCCATCCTGGTGGTTTTTTAAAAAATTCTTATTAGGTTACTCCTCATTGCTGGTCTCGAACAGGTTTTGGAACAGACCGACAAACTGCCCCCAAGTATCCAGGAAGCCTTCCTCTGACCCTCGGGTGGCATACTTAATCTTCTCCAGGTGGAGAAATTCGGAAAGGTCAGCGAGCCAGTCTGCAGCTGTAGGTGATGCTGCCAATTGCCAGCTGAGCAGGATTATCCGGCGTGCGATTAGGGAAGCGAAAGCAAGGGCGTTGGCCACCTTCCCCATGTGTAACTCTGGCTGCTCTGATACCCCGAAGATTGCCACTATTGGGCATGGCTTCACCCTCACCCCCACAACCTTGGACATTGCCTCGGAGAAGGCAGCCCAGAACCCAGCAAGCTTGAGGCAAGCCCAAAACATGTGGGTGTGGTTGGCCGGGCCCCTGTGGCACCTCCCACATTTGTCCTCCACCTCCGGGAAGAACCTGCTCATTCGGGTTCTGGTCAGGTGCGCTCTGTGCACCACTTTGAGCTGCATTAGGCTTAGCCTTGCGCAGGAGGCGGTGGAGTTCACCCTGCTCAGTGCTTCGCTCCAGAGTCCCCATCCTACCTCTGTCCCCAGTTCGTCCTCCCATTTTTGTCTGGTCCCGTCCAGTGGAGTCGGGCTCTGCCCAGTAGCTGTCCATATATTTTCCCACATAGCCCCCCCTTCTCGTTGCTTGTGCCTATCAGATCCTCTAGTAGTGTGGTTTCTGGGGCCCCTGGGTACCCTACTGTCTCTTTGTGGAGGAAGTTTTTATTTGGAGGTGTCTCATTTCCTGTCCCTCGTCAGTTCGTCTAGTGTCGCCAGTCTGTGCCCTACGTAGAAGTCCCCGACCGTCAATGTGCCCCTGTCCCGCCTCTATCTTTAAAAGGTGGTATCCAGCATGGCTAGGGGGAATCTGTGATTGCCGCATATGGGAGCCATGGGGGACATTTTGGCTGTCCCAAAGTGTTGTCTCAGCTGGGTCCACAATCTAAGTGTGGCCGCTACCACTGGGCTCGTTGTGTACTTTGTTGAGGAGGATGGGAGTGTAGCTGTGGCCGGGGCCCGGAGGATGCCTCCTCCATTTGTACCCAATCTGTGTTGGGTTCTTGTACCCATCCCCTCACTCTTTCTGCTGTTGCTGCCCAGTGGTAGTATTGTAGGTTTGGTAAGGGCAAACCCCCTTTGATTTTCCTTCTTTGTATTCTCTGAATTCTTTGGGAATTCTCGGGTTCTTACACCCTCACACAAACGCCATGATTAGACTGTCTATGTTTTGGAAAAAGACCTTGGGGATGAAGATCGGGATGGATCTAAACAGGAAGAGGAACCTTGGCAGTACATTCATCTTGATCGTCTGCACTCTTCCCGCCAGGGAGAATGGGAGTGAGCCCCAGTGTTGAAGGTCTTTTCTTACTTCCTCCACCAGGTTGGTCAGGTTCCACTTGTGGATCTGTGGCCAGTCTCTGGCTTTTGGATCCCCAGGTAACGGAATCTGTTCTGGGCTGTTTTGAACGGAAGCCCCTCCAGCTCTGTCCCTCCCCCTTTTGGGTTCACTGGGAATGCCTCGCTTTTGCCCAGGTTAAGTTTGTAGCTCGAGAAGGTTTCAAACTCTTTCAGTATTTGCAGTATTGCCTTCAGTCCCTCCTGTGGCTTCGAGACATTGAGGAGCAGGTCATCTGCATAGAGTGAGACTCTGTGTTCTCTGTCTCCTCTCCGCATTCTCTTCCAGCTTTTTGCGTCCCGCGGGGCTATCGACAGGGGTTCGATCGCTGGCGCGAACAAGAGTGGGTACAGGGGGCAGCCCTGTCTTGTTCCTCTCTTGCAGCTGGAAGTATTCAGAGCTGGTGGTGTTAGTTTGGACACTCGCTTTGGGAGAGTTGTACAGGAGCCTCACCCAGGCGGTGAATCCTGCTCCTAGCCCAAACCATTCCAGTACCTCGAGGAGGTAGCTCCATTCGACTCTGTCGAAGGCCTTTTCTGCATCCAGGGAGACGATCACCTCTGGTGTTCTCTCCCCGGAGTGGGTCATTATTACATTCAGCAGCCGCCTCAGGTTCGCTGTGAGCTGCCTACCCTTGACAAAGCCCGTTTGGACCTCTGCGACCACCTCCAGTACGCAGCCCTCCAACCTTTTGGCCAGGACCTTTGCAAGCATTTTCGCATCAACGTTCAGCAGTGAAATGGGTCTGTATCATCCACATTCCGTCAGGTCTTTATCTTTTTCGGGTTTCAGTGAAATTGTGGCCTGCGCTAGCGTGGGGGGCAGGGTGCTCCTTGCCAGTGAGATTATGAACATGTCCCTTAAGTGTGAGCCAGGACTGGTCCGAATGTTTTGTAGAAGTCCGCTGGGAACCCGTTGGGTCCCGGTGCCTTCCCCGCCTGCATGGAGTTGATGCTCTCCATGATTTCTCCCAGGTCTATTGGTGCTTCCAGCTCCCCCATCTGTCTTCCCCCACAACTAGTAGTTCCAGTCCGCCTAGGAACTGTTTCATCCCTGCGCCCCTGTTGGGGGGCTCGGGGCATACAGTCCCCGGTTGAAGGTCTCGAATGCCCGATTGACCTCCTTTGGCTCTGTTACCAGTCTGCCTCTGCTAACCTTTACCTGCGCTATTTCCTTGTGGCTGGCTGCTTTCCCAGCTGGTGAGCCAATAGGCGGCCAGCCTTGTCTCCGTGTTCGTAGAAGGTCCCCCATGTCTGGTGGAGTTGGTACACTGCTTTCCTATTGGATAAGCAGGTTAAAGTCCATTTGCAGCTTTTTTCTCTCCGCCAGCAGCTCTACAATCGGGGCCTTGGAGTATTTTCTGTCGACTTCCAGGATGGAGTCCACCAGTTGTTGCCTGGCCACCCTTTCTTCCCTATCTCTGCTTCCCTTGTAGGCTATGATCTCTCCTCTAATCATGGCCTTCAATGCCTCCCAGAATGTGGAGGGTGAGACCTCCCCGTTTTGGTTGTTACTCACGTAGTCGTCTATGGCCCGCGATGTTTTTGACAGAAGGCCTTGTCGGCCAGGAGGTCCATGTCCAGCCTCCACGTGGGGCACTGGGCCCGGCCTGTCTCCAACCTCACATCCATATAGTGTGGAGTGTGGTCAGAGATAACGATTGCGGAGTATTCCGTTCCTGTGATCCCTGGAAGCACCGATTTCCCCACTGCAAAGAAGTCGATACGGGTGTTTACCTTGTGTACTTTTGAGGAGTATGAAAATTCCTTCTCTCCCGGGAGCAGGAACCTCCATGCGTCCACCGCCCCCATCTGCTCCATAAATGCTCCTAGTTCCCTAGCCATGCCAGTCTTTTCCCTGCTCTGGGGTTTGATCGGTCGGTCAGTGGGTCCTGTACACAGTTAAATTCACCCCCCCCATAATCAGTCGATGTGTGTCAAGTTCGGGGATTTCTGCCACGGTCGTCTTTATGAATTCTGTGTCAGCCCAGTTGAGAGCGTACACATTTACCAGTATGACCAGTGCCCCTTCCAGGACACCGCTGACCATGACGTACTGTCCCCCTGGGTCCGTAACTGTCTTGGTTTCCATAAACCTTGTCCTCTTGCTAATTAATATTGCCACCCCCCACTAGCCCTCGTCCCGTAGCATGAGTGGTACGTCTGTCCCTCCCAGCCCTTTCTTACCAGCAGTCGGTCCTTCAACCTCAGGTGCGTCTCGTAGGTAGTTTATGTCTGCTTTTAGGCTTCTTAGATGGGTGAAGACTCTGGATCTATTCACCGGGCCATTGAGTCCCCTTATGTTCCTCCAGGTAACAATCCTGGTGGGATCACCCATACTTACCTGGTGGATGCGCCCCTGCACTTTGGGGTCTCCCTCCGTCCTACAGCCTGTGTTCGTGCTGCTTATCTACCTCACCCTTCTCTTTGCTTCTCTTCTGTTCTGTGCACTCCCCCCGACTCCTCTCCCCCCCATAGTCCCTATCCCTCTGTGTCCCCCCTATGTTTTCCCCCACCCCTTTGTGACAGGCGCTCCCTCTCCCCTCAGAGGAGTGCCGTGGCCCTCCTTTCTTCCTGCCCTCCCATGTTGGCCGTCCTCACTAGCATGGTGGCCCCCCTCCCAGTACTTGCCCTGCTCTGGTTCTGTTTTACCTTCCTTTTGCTAGCCCTTGTCTCGCCCTCCAGTCTGCCTTTCTCACCCTCGTTCACCTTCCTTTGCTCCCCCCCATTGCATTGAGAGATGGAACGCGCCTGGGAATGAGTCAGCACAGTCCTACACAGTACACCAAACACGTGTGTACAATTCGTGATCTTATTGCCTCTGCGGTCTGCCCGCTGCTCTTTGTTCCAATTCTTCCTTTCTTTTCCATCCCCGTCGCTTTCATGATGGCCATTGCGGCTGTCCCTCCCCCAGTTTGTTTCGCTCTAACAAACTCCTCCACTGCCGCTGGGGTGTTACAAAACAGCTCCTTCCCCTCAAATGTTACCCAGAGTTTGGCCGGCGATAACATCCCAAATTTCACTTTACTTTTGTAGAGTGATGATTTGGCCCTGTTGAATTCAGCCCTTATTTTGGCCAGGTCCACCCCAATGTCCTGGTACACCCTTATCATCTTCCTTTCCCACGTGCTCGGTTTCGTCTGCCGGGCCCACTTGAGGATTTTTTCCCTGTCTTGGAACCTGTGCAGCTTCACGATATTCGCTCTGGGCTGCTCCCCGGCTTTGGGCCTGGGTCTGAGCGACCTGTGCGTCCTGTCAATTCCTGGGGGGGGGGTTTGGAAATTTCTCCCTTCCCACTAGCTTCCCAGCATTTGGGTGATGTAGCCTATTGGGCCCTCCATCCCCTCTGGCAGACCCACTATTTTAACATTCTGCCGTCTGGACCTATTTTCCTGGTCCTCCACTTTCCCTCTTAGGCTCCCCTGGGTCGTTACCAGTTTTTTCACCTCGGTTTCCTGAGTTACCATCCTGTCGCTCTGGTCTGAGGTGGCCCTCTCCAACTCCTGAATCGTTCTCACCTGCACCTCCACCTTCTTTTCCAGGCCATCGATGGTTCGCTGCATTTTGTCCGTTGTCTCCGCCAGCATCTCCTTCATCATTGTGTGGAGCTCCGTCCTGAGTGCCTCCCTCATGGCATTTATCTCCGTTTTTAGCTCCTCCTTTATGGCATTTAGCTCCATTTTCAGCACGCTTCTCCATTCTTCCCACTGTGCTGTGGTGGGGGGGGGGGGGGGGGGGATGGTCGCCGCATCCTGCTCCTGCTCCGCTGCTCGGCTCGCCAGCTTTTCCGCTTCC
The DNA here is from genome assembly GCF_902713615.1 of Scyliorhinus canicula. Taxonomy (NCBI): domain Eukaryota; kingdom Metazoa; phylum Chordata; class Chondrichthyes; order Carcharhiniformes; family Scyliorhinidae; genus Scyliorhinus; species Scyliorhinus canicula. The sequence continues at coordinate 26,989,089 of NC_052161.1, read as the reverse complement.
TGGTTCGCCTGAACCTCCGCCTCGCCCCGTGGGGTCGTCTGCATGCGCGGCCGCAGCTCCTGCTTTGCACCTTCGCCTTCGCTGCTGCTCCTTCTTACATCTCGCTGGCCCCCCGATTTATTATTATTTGCAGGCATATTCCTGTTATGTGCCTTTCTCTTTTTTTCCCTGGGTTTTGGTGTGAAAAAGAGATTCTTTTTATTCCCCCTGTCTGCACATCCTCCTCGTGTCTGTGTGGGTTTCCTCCAGGTGCTCCGGTTTCCTCCCACAGTCCAAAGATGTGCAGGTTAGGTGGATTGGCCATGCTAAATTGCCCTTAGTGTGTCCAAAATTGCCCTTAGTGTTGGGTGGGGTTACTGGGTTATGGGGATAGGGTGGAGTTGTTGAACTTGGGTAGGGTGCTCTTTCCAAGAGCCGGTGCAGACTCGATGGGCCGAATGGCTTCCTTCTGCACTGTAAATTCTATGAACAAAGAAAGAATGGCCAAGGGATATTTCTCCTTTTAAAAATAATATTTTTTTATAAAATGGAATTTTTTTTTTTAAGAGATTTTTTTTGATTAAGTTTTTTAAATTTTCAGGCGAGGGGGAAGAAAAAAGTTATTATATTTTTTTGTCTTATCCTCTCCGTGTTCTGACTTTCAGGCAGTTTCTTAGTCCGATCCCCAATCCTCGTGCAGCTGCTCTGCTGACCAGGACTAGTCTCTCCTCTTCTTTTTCTCTTTAGCTCCGTGGAACGGAGCTTTGGCGCCTGGGCAGGATGAGGGAGGCAGGGCCGATTTCGCGGAGCTTTAATTCTTTATAAAAACCCGCCGGGAAATCCCCCAAAAAAGCCACGATTTTATGGATCTGTGGGAGCCTCTTTGCTGTGGCCGCTCCGTTCACAAACGCCCCCCCCTTGTTACTTTTAACATGGCGCTGTTGATCTAATCTCTTTGGGAAAATCATCTAAATAGCATCACAGAATCATACAGCATGTAGAAGGAGGCCATTTTACCCATCACGTCTATTCCAGCACTTTCAAAGCACTATCTAATAAGTCCCACTCCCCTGCCCCTTCTGCATTTGTTTTTCACTTTCAAATATATATTCAATGTCCTTTCCCGGTAGGTTTAGCAGGAAGTTTATTTTAAATTCCTCACTCCTGGCAACATGAAGAGGTCACATTATCAAGGCCCAAACTTGCACCCCCTGATATAGCTGGCCTCCTGATTCCTGCCACCCTGTGCCCTGATCCTTCCAGCCCTGGCTTCCATGCCCATTACCCAGTCAGGCAAGACTCAGATGTGCCTATTTGTCAGCTAATTATGCAGGTCAAGATTCAACATGGAGGAAAGAATGGAGTTCAACCATCTGTTCCAATCTGTCCTGCAAACAGATTGAGTAGCAGGGATTGTACTGACTGTCAAGATCATAATCAGCTTCAATTTCAATGTGTCTGGGTCCTTTTAGTCTGCCGCAGGACAGATCTGTAACACCAGTTAATCAGAATGGACCCTGTATTGTGTTAAAATGTCTTCAAGCACTTTAAGGAAAATGTAGCAATAAAATATTGAACAGCCACTTTTGCCTTATTCTGAAGCACAATGCAGCTGTCAGGAAGTCTACAAAGTGTTGAGTGCTAATTACCTTACATCCGTCTTGTCGGCCTCATATTTCCTGGTTTAATTCACCAGCCGCTGTGCTACTCCTGTGGAGTCACCATGGGTTGTGGGGATTATTCATGGATGAACATTTTTTCATATTTTCGGACTTTGTTACTTCTCCTTCCCTGTCTCTGATCATCATATCTTTAATTCATTGCAATGCTCTTCCACATATCTCCATACAAATGAGGACTCACTTACCTTAGAAACCCCTAAGAAATTATCCAACACTCGTAAGTCACTCTGGGATCCTCATCCGTGGCGTGTTCAAACATGGTAGCCAGGAAAGTTATTCGGCAAAACTAGTCCACCTTGATGCCACAATAGCCTTTAAGCCTCCCCCCCCCAACCCTCCCTCCCTCCCACTCCCTTCCATGAGATTCATCCAGTAGGTCTGCTTGAAATCCCCAGATTTACCTGAAGTCTGGGATCCATGACACCTCTTCTTCAGGGACAACCTGTGCTCCCACCAATGGCCGCTACTTGATTCTGAGGCTTTTCGAACAACAGGTCAGCCGGGCAAACAATTAAGGATGCTCCGAGAGGAATATTGCTGCGGAGTAGCCAGGTTTCAGGTGAATGGGCTGAGCATGGATGTTTCAGTCAGGTAGAAGAATGGGAAATATGCCCCCTGTAAAATACAGCCCTTTATTCCTGTATCCGATTTATTCGTAACTTGAATTCATGACCCTTTCTTTCGGATTTAGTGAAAATATTGGCCAGGATTCTCCGAGCCTCTGCGCCGAAATTGCGCTCAGCGTGGGGGCGGAGAATGGGGCGTCAGACCCCCGATCAGGTCCGACGCCTGGACGCGAACCTCCGTCAACCGGAGAATCGGCGGCACTAGCACCCGGGCGGTCAACGAGGCGCCGGTCAGTGGTCGTTGAAAGAGGCCGCCACGACGATTGTCCGCAGTTGAACGGGCGAGTTTTCGCCGGCGTGGTTCACATATTGTTACATCCGGCGGGACCTCGGTTTTGCGGCTGCGGTGGCCGTCCTGGTGGGGAGCGGGGTATCAGTCTCTGGGGGGGGAGGTCTCCAAGCCCATGATCGGGCCCACCGATCGGCGGGCGCGGGCGATCGGGGGGGGGGGCGGCATTCTTCCGCGCCGGCCCGTTGTGTGGATCCGCCATGTCACGCAGGTCCGACGTAGAAGCGGCCGCCGCGCGCATGCGCGGACTCGCAGCTGGAAGTGCAGGGCCGCGTATCGGCAGCCGGAACTGCATAGAGCACTCCACCGCCGTGCTGGCTCCCTGTGGGCCATGAAATCGCTGGGCCAAGAGGCTCATTGACGCCGGCGTGAAACACTCCGGTGTTTACGCCAGCGTCAACACTTGGCCGCCGTTTTGAAGAATCCCGGCCGTTGTTTCCACATCTCAACTTCAAAACACTTTGGAGTTCTAAAGACCGACATCAGTTCACCTCAAAGTCTTCTCTTTTCGAAACCTGCTTTCCCAAAAACTCTATATATTCAGATAATTCTTATCATTTTATCTGGATAATCATTTTATTTAGATAATAGTTAATAGAAGACTTCAGTCCACTTAGACTTTGATCTTTGCAAAAGGATTGAACCATTCATTACTTGTAGAAATGACCACTTACTGAGTGTTCATATATAGTTAACATTTTCTCACAATGGAGATGCTTTTGACAAGATTTTCTGTTGGCCTGTTTTTAACCTGCTTTGCAATGGTTTCAATGACTGTAAGTACATCAGCCAAATAATTATATTGAAGTTATTGGACAGTTCTCCTCATTTTTCAAATATTCACCGATCAAGGTGGCAGAGCATGTGAAACACCTCCGTAATGAATTTGGATCTAAGTGAGTTACAACTTGTTTGATAATTAATTAGCTAACTTCAGCTTAGGTCAATGAAAGCACATCGTTATTTAAATCAATTTCTTTTGGGAGCATTTTTATTAAAATGCATTCATTTTGAAAATTAAGGCTGCTGTGGTCGGTCTTCCCCTGAATTCCCCTGAATGCAGCCACTAATAGCCCGACCGCGTGGTCACATGATGCCAGGATGATGTGGCTACTTAAGGGGTCAGGTGTCAGGAGCGCGGGAATTCTCCCCGGAGCGCAGGAAGAGTGGACGCATGTAGGAGCTGTTCATGGTACTTAATAAACTATTGTTTTTATAAGTCCTTGGTCACCAGACATTGGAACCCAGTACTTCCACATGGTGTCAGGAGTTGGTAGTGTGGCACAGGTACTTTGCCGCATCGACCTGCTCATAATGAATGAAGCAGTCCACACCTCTTTAACCTGTGATTATCCCTCTCTCCAGTTGCACCCTCTGGACCTAAAGATTTAATTAGCCGCAATGACTCGCATTCAAAGTATCATAGACATAGAACAGTACAGCACAGAACAGGCCCTTCGGCCCTCGATGATGTGCCGAGCCATGATCACCCTACTCAAACCCATGTGTCCACCCTATACCCGTAACCCAATAACCCCCCCCTTAACCTTACTTTTTAGGACACTACGGGCAATTTAGCATGGCCAATCCACCTAACCCGCACATCTTTGGATTGTGGGAGGAAACCGGAGCACCCGGAGGAAACCCACGCACACACGGGGAGGACGTGCAGACTCCGCACAGACAGTGACCCAGCCGGGAATCGAACCTGGGACCCTGGAGCTGTGAAGCATTTATGCTAACCACCATGCTACCGTGTTGCCCCGTGTTGCACCATCATCTTGCATCATTGGCTTTGCCTTTATATGCTGTGTTTGTGTAACCTACCTCTTCACTCACCTAGTGAAGGAGCTATGCTCCGAAAGCTAGTGCTTCCAAATATACCCGTTGGACTTTAACCTGGTGTTGTAAGATTTCGTACTGTGCCCACCCCAGTCCAACGCCAGCATCTCCACATCATGTTGAATGAAAACATTGCAGACTACTGGGCCAAGTTTGCAAAAGAGTGGGGCATCTCCTGCGGTGCCAGGTTACTGGACAAATCCAAAAAAAGTACAGGCATATATTTTAGTGAATCTAGCCGGCCACGAGGTCATTGAGTAATTTGAATCCTTTGTCATCCAAATAGAGGAGGAGAAAGGGGATCCTGAGATACTATTGAAAAAGCTTGTGTTATGGGCCAGGGTTTAGAGAACCCCAAAGTGTATCATGGAGTTCGCCTGACCCACAACTTTTAATAGATGTGGTATGGGGAGCTCACGGTCCACTCTAGAGGTGTGGTACAGCAGAAATTGAAAAGTATTTATTAAAGCAAAACAATGTTTATTCTATGAACTCAAGTTAACCTTTTTAAAACAGACAATGAACATCTTAGCAACCATTAATTCAAATACAACCCCCAAAGAATACAACACTAAGTAATCCTTTAAGCTTTCCTTTTAACATCCATAAGACTTAAAACACCTTTTCCCAGAAGCACATCAGGTTAAAGCCACTGCTGTTATTAGTTTTAAATCACCAGGGTCGGTTTACTGTCTGTAGGTTACAGAGAGAGACTCTAATACACCATCTGGCTGTTACTGCAGCTATCCAGCTCTGAAAACAAAACTAATACACACCCTGCAGCAAACAGCCTAAAACGAAAGTAAAAAGCTGACAGACAGCCCAGCTCCACCCACTCTCTGACATCACTGCAGTAATAAACACCCATTTCTTAAAGATACTCTCACCACAGATATTTATATACACACCCATTTATAAACACCCATTTCTTAAAGGTACTCTCACATGAAACCTCCCCCCAAGAAAAAAAAATAAACCATCAACTTCAAGATGGTTTCATTCTTCACCTTTTCACTATCCTTTAAGAAATGCACACAGTAAATATACTTTAACGTTTAAAAAAAACAACACACGCAAACAGATATAATAATAGTGGTCCATTTTTCTTTCTGCCTCCAATGGAAACTGCTTCCGTTCATCACATTTGTGACACAGCATCAGCTATCACGTTTTCTCATCCTGCCAGCGTGTACTATTTTTAAATGAAACGGCTGTAACAATAAACTCCAGTGAAACAGCCTTGCATTATTATTCCGGAATCACTCAAAAAACATCAACGGATTATGATCAGTATATATAATGGTGTCAGATGGATTGCTGGTCACATAAATGTGAAAATGTTGCAAAGCGAGCACCAAACTCAACGTCGCCTTCTCAATCGTTGACTACCTTTTCTGGTGACAATTCAATTTCTTTGAAAAATAACCAATAGGCCGCTCGAGCCCTTCATCGTCATCTTGTAGAAGCACCGCACCAACACCCACATCACTCGCATCAACCGCCACTTTGAATGGTTCCGTATAATTTGGGATGGCTAACACAGGAGCAATGGTTAGACCATAAGACCATAAGACATAGGAATGGAAGTAAGGCCATTCGGCCCATCGAGTCCACTCCACCATTCAATCATGGCTGATGGGCATTTCAACTCCACCTACCAGCATTCTCCCCGTAGCCCTTAATTCCTCGCGACATCAAGAATTTATCTATCTCTGCCTTGAAGCCATTTAGCGTCCCGGCCTCCACTGCACTCCACGGCAATGAATTCCACAGGCCCACCACTCTCTGGCTGAAGAAATGTCTCCGCATTTCTGTTCTGAATTTACCCCCTCTAATTCTAAGGCTGTGCCCACGGGTCCTCGTCTCCTCGCCTAACGGAAACAGTTTCTTTGCGTCCACCCTTTCTAAGCCATGTATTATCTTGTAAGTTTCTATTAGATCTCCCCTTAACCTTCTAAACTCCAATGAATACAATCCCAGGATCCTCAGCCGTTCATCATATGTTAGACCCGCCATTCCAGGGATCATCCGTGTGAATCTCCGCTGGACACGCTCCAGTGCCAGTATGTCCTTCCTGAGATGTGGGGCCCAAAACTGGACACAGTACTCCAAATGGGGCCTAACCAGAGCCTTATAAAGGCTCAGTAGCACATCGCTGCTTTTATATTCCAACCCTCTTTAGATAAATGACAACATTGCATTCGCTTTCTTAATCACAGATTCAACCTGCATGTTTACCTTTAGGGAATCCTCGACTAGCACTCCCAGATCCCTTTGTACTTTGGCATTATGAATTTTCTCACCGTTTAGAAAGTAGTCTATGCTTGGATTCTTTTTTCCAAAGTGCAAGACCTCACATTTTCTCACGTTGAATTGCATCAGCCATTTCCTGCACCACTCTCCTAAACTGTCTAGATCCTTCTGCAGCCTCCCCACTTCCTCAGCACTACCTGCCTGACCACCTAACTTCGTATCATCGGCAAACTTCGCTAGAATGCCCCCAGTCCCTTCATCCAGATCATTAATATATATGGTGAACAGCTGGGGCCCCAACACTGAACCCTGTGGGACACCGCTGGTCACCGGCTGCCATTCCGAAAAAGAACCTTTTATCCCAACTCTCTGCCTTCTGTCAGACAGCCAATCCTCAACCCATGCCAGTAGCTCACCTCGAACACCATGGGCCATGGTTAACACAGCCTTCAGGCAGTCAAATGCCTGTTGGCACTCCGCTGCAATTTGTTACGCTTCTTGAGCAAGTCCGTCAGTGGAGCGACCACACTGCTGAAATTTGGTACAAATTTCCGGTAAAATATACTCATACCAAGAAATCGCATTATTTCCCATTGTGTCGAGGGTTTTGGAAATTCCCCAATAACATTTGATTCACATCCCGTGGGACCATTCAACCCTGTCCGATTGTATGGCCAAGGATAGTGACATGGGCTTTCCCAAATTCACTTTTGGCTAGGTTTACCACCAAACCCACCTCCTGAAGTCGATCGAATATCTCCATCAGATGTTTAAAATGTTCTTTCCATGTCTGGTTGAAAATTACCAGATCGTTGATGTATATCGCACAATTGGGTAATCCTGAAACAACTTTGTTAGTTAACCATTAAAATGTGGCTGGGGCATTTTTCATGCCAAATTGCATAACTTTGAATTGAATTTGGGGCAGCACGGTAGCATTGTGGATAACACAATTGCTTCACAGCTCCAGGGTCCCAGGTTTGATTCCGGGTTGTGTCACTGTCTGTGCGGAGTCTGCGCATCCTTCCCGTGTGAGCATGGGTTTCCTCCGGGGGCTCCGGTTTCCTCCCACCGTCCAAAGATGTGCAGGTTAGGTGGATTATCCATGATAAATTTCCCTTAGTGTCCAAAATTGCCCTTAGTGTTGGATGGGGTTACTGGGTTATGGGGATAATGTGGAGGTGTTGACCTTGGGTAGGGTGCTCTTTCCAAGAGCCGGTGCAGACTCGATGGGCCGAATGGTCTCCTTCTGCACTGTAAATTCTATGATAATCTATGATATATACCATCTGGAGTCAAAAAAGCTGAAATCTCTTTCGCCCTTTTGGATAAAGGTACCTGCCAGTAACCGTTAAGTAAATCCAGTTTGGAATCCTCCAAACGTGGGATAGGATAAGAGTCTGTTCTTGTAACTGCATTAACCTTTCTATAGTCCACACACACCCGTTGGGTACCGTCTGGTTTAGGTACCATCACTATGGGTGAGCTCCATTGGCTGCAACCCACTTCAACGATGCCACTTTTAAGCGTACTCTCAATCTCTTTGTTAACCTGTGCCAATTTTAAAGGGTTAAGTCTGTATGGGTGTTGTTTGATTGGAACAGCATTTCCCACATATATAACATGTATAGCCATTTTAGTACTTCGCAATTTATCTCCACAAATATGCCCATGTGATATCAATAACTCTTTCAGGTCAGTCCGTTTTTCCTCTGGAAGGTAACTTAACAATTTATCCCAATTTTTAAGAACAGCCTAATTTTCCAATTTAATTAGAGGTATGTCAAATTCACAGTCATCTGGAGTTGGTTCGTCGCTTTGAGTGAGAATCATTAAAACCTAATTTTTCTCTCCTTCCCTTTCAAAGTACCTGTTAAGCATATTCATATGACACAGTTGGTGAGTCTTCCTTCTATCCGGCGTTTTTACCACATAATTCACCTCACTTAATTTCCTTTCAATCTGATAAGGTCCACAAAACCTAGCTTTTAAAGGCTCACCTAACACTGGTAAGAACACTAACACTTTATCTCCACTGGCAAAACTACGAACTTTGGATTTCTTGTCCGCTACCTGTTTCATCACATTTTGTGCAACTTTTAAATGTTGTCTAGCCAATTCACCTGCTCTATTTAATCATTCCCTAAAATATGACACACAATCCAATAATGTAATTTCTGATTTCTCACTCACCAATTTTTCCTCAATCAATTTAAGTGGTCCTCTTACCTCATGACCAAAAATTAGTTCAAAAGCATTGAATTTGGTTGACTCATTAGGCGCACCCCTAATTGCAAACAGTACGAATGGAATTCCTTTGTCCCAATCCTCTGTATAATTGTGACAATAAGCCCTCAACATTGTCTTTAATGTCTGATGCCACGTTTCAAACGCTCCCTGCAATTCTGGATGGTACGCAGTTGATTTAAATTGTTTTATTCTGAAGCTATCCATAACTTCTTTGAATAACCTTGAGGTAAAATTTGATTCTTGATCCAATTGTATATCTATGGCTAGTCCAGATCTAGTTAAGGATTTAAGTAATTCCTCCACAATCTTTTAAGCTGTAATATTACGTACTGGAATGGCCTCTGGAAATCTAGCAGACACATCCATTATCGTTAAAAGATATTTATTCCCACTTTTTGTTTTAGGAAGTGGTCCTACCCAATCAATTAGGACCCTTGTAAAAGGTTCCTCAAATGCTGGAATGGGTATTAAGGGCGCTGGTTTTATCACCACTTGAGGTTTCCCTATCACTTGACATGGGCAGCACGGTAGCACAAGTGGATAGCACTGTGGCTTCACAGCGCCAGGGTCCCAGGTTCGATTCCCCACTGGGTCACTGTCTGTGCGGTGTTTGCACTTTCTCCCCATGTCTGCGTGGGTTTCCTGCGGGTGCTCCGGTTTCCTCCCGCAGTCCAAAGATGTGCAGGTTAGATGGATTGGCCATGCTAAATTGCCCTTAGTGACCAACAAAGGTTAGATGGGGTTATTGGGTTTCGGGGATAGGATGGAATTGAGGGCTTAAATGGGTCGGTGCAGACTCGATGGGCCGAATGGCCTCCTTCTGCACTGTATGTTCTATGTCTATGTCTATGTGTGACATGATTGACAACATTTAACTACATTTTTGTGAAGTCCAGGCCAATAAAAATGTTTCTGGATTTTAGCTTGAGTTTTCTTTTTTCCTAAATGACCTCCCACTGGTACCTCATGTGCAAGTTGCAACACCTCCTTTCTATACCCTTCTATACCCTACTTGATGAACTTCTGCCCACTTTTCATCTGCCTGCAAATGTAAAGGTCTCCATTTTCTCATCAAGACATCACTTTTACGGTAATAACACTCTGGTATCCACTTAGATGCCTCTTTCTTTCTGATACATCCATTTTATTTCCACATCTTTCTGTTGTAACTCTGCCAATTTTCCTGAACTAAATATATCCGCCTCATCCTTCACCTGTTCTTTTTCAACCATCTGATCAAAAATCGTTTCTGATAATTGCACTTCAACTTCATCTTCACTCTTTGATTTCTCCTCTTGTCTTAACCTGTAACTTTGCGACCTTGTTAATACACAATCCGGAAAAATCCCAGGATATTCGTCCTTCAACACTTCAGTCATCTGATTTTCCACTGGCTTATCAACCACAGTAGGCATCACTCCCACCTGCAATCCAGTTTTATCATTACCCAAGATAAACTGTATTCCTGGACAAGATAGTTTCTCTATTACTTCTACTACCACTTCACCACTCTTGACTGGATTTTCCAACCTTACCTTACATAGTGGAACACTGCTCCTCTCACCCTGAATTCCACATATTACCACCTTTTCTGGCAACATTCTTCCCAAACGGCATAACTCCTCATCTCTTACCATTAAAGGTTGACTAGATCCCGTATCTTTTAAAATTGTGACTTATTTTCCTGCTCCTCCTGATACACATGAGTAAACTTTACCCACGCAAGTAAATTCTTTAAAGAGATCTGGCACCTTCTTATCAATCACCTCTTGATCAGGCTGTACAATGGCTGCACCTCCTTCGCTTCACTTGGGCTTTCCTTTACCACTTTAACAAACCCCACTGTCTTATCCTGTTTTACCACATCAGCCTTCCCAGTGCTTTTCTTCAACCACCAACACTGTGACTTTACATGGCCTAGTTTATTACAGTGAAAACATTTGAAATTTATCATTTCCTTTCCACCCTCCTGGATTTCTTTTTTAATCTGAGGTGCACTCTCCTTATTATCTCCCATCATCAGCTTTACCTTACCCACTTGGGTATTTCTCATGTCCCCGGTTTCAATCCATCACAGGCTGAAACTGATATCAGAAACCAAGCTTTGATTGATGAACTAATTCATAATCATCTGCCATTTCTGGTGCTAATCTCACCGTTTTAACCATCTGCTCTTCCACATGAATTCTCACTACATCAGGAATTGAACTTTTAAACTCCTCCAATAGTATAATTTCTCTGAGAGACAGTTTCTATCCCTCACAGGCTGAAACTGATATTGGAAATCAAGCTTTGATTTATGATTTATGAACTCATTCATAATCGTCTGCCATTGCTGTTGCTAATCTCGCAGTTTTAACCCTCTGCTCTTCCACATGAGTTCTCACGACATCAGGAATTGAACTTTTAAATTCCTACAAAGGTATAATTTCTCTGAGAGCTTCATACATTTGATCTATTTTCAAAGCCCTTATCCACCTATCAAAATTACTCTGTTTGATCCTTTCAAACTCCATGTATGTTTGACCAAATTCTTTCCTTAAATTTTTAAAACTTTGTCTGTAAGCTTCAGGCACTCGTTCATATGCACCTAAGATGGATTTTTTCACTTCCTCATACGTCTCAGATACCTCCTCCGGTAGTGATGCAAACACTTCACTAGCCCTACCTACGAGCTTTGTTTGAATCATTAATACCCACATGTCCTGTGGCCATATCATTTGTTTCGACACCTTCTCAAATGAAATAAAAAAGGCTTCCACCTGCTTCTCGTCAAACCTTGGCAATGCTTGGTCATATTTAAATTGATCCCCACCAAGCCTATGATGCTCTTTCTCACTAACTCACTATCCTCATCACTATCATCCAACTGTATGTTTCCCTTTACATCTGCCAATTTTAACTGACTGTCATGTACCCGCCCGTACCAGCCTCCCCGGACAGGCTCTGGAATGTGGTGACTAGGGGCTTTTCACAGAAACTTCATTGAAGCCTACTCGTGACAATAAGCGATTTTCATTTCATTTCATGGCCATTTTATGAATTTCAAACTCTCTCTTTATCTTTTTTCCTGATCTGTATCTCCCTTTCTCTTTCTTTTTGTTCTGCTCGGGCTATTCTTTCTGTTTTCCTTTCTTCTCTCTCTTTTTCCTCTCTCTCTATCTTTTTCCTCTCTCTTTCTTTCGTATTCAAGCTGCTTTAATTCTTTCTCATGTTCCATTTGTTTAATTTGCAACTGAATTTTTGCCATTTCCAATGAGTCAAACTGTATCTCAGGCAACGTTAAATGCTTAGCCACCGCCATAATTACCTCATCTTTTCGCATTTTGTCAGGTAATGTTAACTGCAATGCTTTAGCCAAATCTACCAGTCTGCTTTTAGTCTCTGTCCGTAAGGTACTGCGTGTGACTGTCTCCACCCCCAAAAACTGAAAGAGCCATTGTCCACAGCACATTCCCTACTTAACTGAAATACCACACCTGAAAAGCAACCACAATATGCTCACCCCTCACTGTCTTTAAGTTCACAAAGCCAATCCAATAGATGGACTTTTATCCCCCTTGAGCCCCCAATTTGTTATGGGCCAGGGTTTAGAGAACCCCAAAGTGTATCATGGAGTTTACCTGACCCATAACCTTTAATGGATTGTGGTATGGGGAGCACACAGCCCACTCTACAGGTGTGGTAGAGCAGAAATTGAAAAGTATTTTTTAAAGCAAAACAATGTTTATTCTATGAACTCAAGTTAACCTTTTTAAAACATACAGTAAACATGTTAGCAACCATTAATTCAAATACAACCCACAAAGAATACAACACTAAGTAATTCTTAAGCTGTCCTTTTAACATCCAGAAGACTTAAAAAAAACTTTCAGCAGAAGCACATCAGGTTAAAGACACTGCTAAGAGCAGTTACTGGTTTTAAATGACCAAAGGATCGATTTATATTCTTTTGATTACAGAGAGAGACTCAAATGCACCTTCTGGCTGTGACTGCAGCTATCCAGCTCTGAAAACGAAACTAAAACACACCACAATGAAAGTAAAAAGCTGACAGACAGCCCAGATCCACCCACACTCTGACATCACTGATAAACACCCATTTCTTAAGGTACATTTCTTAAACACCCATTTCTTAAAGGCACTCTCACATGACAGTTGACACTGGAGCAATAACATATTGCCCAGGTAGTTTCAGATATGTGACAAAAGTACTACAAATTTGGACACAATGCCAGTGAACAATGGTCCATTTTTGCTGGTTTGTATAATCTGAGACTTGGCAACTTAAATAAATCAGGCATTCTAAATATAAGCCGGTTGTTACCTGTGCTTTTTTACTTTTGAAAATTAAACACCAATTTTAGTTACAAAGCTTAGAGACAAGGGGTGGAATTCTCTGACCCCCCGCAGGGTCGGAGAATCGCCCGGGGCCGGCCTAAATCCCGTCCCCACCATGGCCGGAATTCTCCGCCACCCAGGAATTGGCGGGAGCGGGAATCACGCCCCACCGATCAGCGTGCCCCCGTGCCGATCGGTGTGCCCCCACGGCGATTCTCCGGCCCACGATGGGCCGAGGTCCCGCTGCTGACAGGTCAATCCCGCCGACATGGTTTAAACCACTGCTGTGCCGGCGGGATTGGCGGCCCGAATGGGCCCCCAGGGTCTTGGGGGGGGGGGGGGGGCGCGGGGCGATCGGACCCCGGGAGATGCCTGCACGGTGGCCTGGCCCACGATCGGGGCCTGTTTTGGCGCCACCAGTGGAGCGGGAGCCACTCCAGCACAGGCCTAGCCCGGAGAATTTGGGGAGGCCCGATGCCAGAGTGGTTGGCGCCACTCCGCTACGCCGGGACCCCCCACCCCGCCGGGTAGGGGAGAACTTCGCCCAAGGTGTATTTAAGGATGCCCAACCAAAGCATTGTCATTTCAGTTGAGGAATGTTCTTCGCCCTCATGCTCATACTCTCATAACACAGTAAGAAGCCTTACAACACCAGGTTAAAGTCCAACAGGTTTGTTTTGAATCACTAGCTTTCGGAGTGCCGCTCCTTCTCAGGAGAATGAAGAGGTGGGTTCCGGAAACACATAAATAGACAAAGTCAATGAAGCAAGATGATACTTTGAATGTGAGTTTTTGCAGGTAATTAAGTCTTTACAGGTTCAGTTGGAGCAACTGGAGAGAGGGATAACCACAGGTTAAAGTGGTGTGAATCGCCTCAAGCCAGGACAGTTGGCAGGATTTCACAAGCCCAGGCCAGATGGTGAGGATGAATGTAATGCAACATGCTGAGGAACGTCCTGTGCAACAAGACCTGGACAACATTCAGGTTCGGGCTGATAATGGCAAGTAACGTGCGTGCCACACAAATGCCAGGCAATGGTCCCAAACAAACCTTTAATCACTTCCCCATGATAGTCGATGACATTAAGCATCGTAGAATCCCGCATTTGTTCTTTGAATTCAAGGTCTCGGTTGAGGCCATATTTGCCTTAGCTTGTTCTTCATTCTATATTGTCCTCTTGATTTTCTCTGCATTCTAAACTCTGTTTCATTCTTTTTAAAGTATTTTTATTGTGTGAAAAACGGATTTCTACGTCAACAAACACCTTTTTATTTGTATTAGTTCTTCCTTCAGCTTGTTTTGAAAAGGTGTACAGGGAGTTAAATTGATAAAGGTATGGAAAATTTCATGCCCTGAAATTTAATCTGAATTCACACATATTTCTAATTTTTTTTGTGTTGAAGACTTGGTGCTCTTTATAACAGTAAGAAATAAAAATAGAGGTAATATTAGTAGAACATTATTATTATAAAGGGGAATAGCAAAGCCTTACACCAGATAGTGAGAGGCTTAAATGCAACAGGCACGATTGGAGGAGGAGAGGCTGACTGATAGGAGAAGATGGAGAAGGATCATCGACCAGCATTGTGCTAACCCAAGTAAAATAAGATCAGCTGAAAAAAATAAAAGAGTGTAACATTTGTCTTATTTACTTTTTTCCCACACAGCATGCCCTTTCACTCTTCATTTGCTTAGTAATGTTGCTTTTCTGTATGCATTGATGCAAGACGCTTGATTTTAACCCTGCATAAGAGAATGGGTTTTAATGAGTTAAATCGGACTCAAACCTTAACAACGTTATTTGTATAAGTCACTCTGAGTGAAGTCCATGCGCACAACCGTTTTCTGTGTTGCTGTATCAATGACAATGAGGTCACACTTGTGAAGTAAGCCAATCACAATTCTATTTCTAGCATCACTGAAGTTGAAAATTGGAAAGGTCCAAATTGGATCTCACATCGCAAACATGGAAAATAGTTTGCTTTATTCAAATTTTTATATTTCTATAATTTCAAACTTGAAGCAAAGATAATATTTCTGCTAGCTTTGTAATGAAGCTTATTACAAACACTTTGTGAAAGCAATGGGACTCCCACGAGCCAAAGTGTCTTTACAGGCAAAAATGTGACTGCACTAAAATAATAGTAAACTTTATGAATGAAACCCACCTACTACGTGATTGTTTGCCAAAATCAAAACTATGGGCGTGATCGAGCCAAATGGGAACTATGTTCCATTGCGAGTGCGTTTAGCAACGTGTTTCCCAGTGCTTGCAGCGCCGAGAAACACATTATCTAACGTGACTCTGGTTAGATACAGCCCCACAGCGGTGAACACTCAGCCGAGGCCGCAATTAATCCTGTTTCTTGTACTGAGGGGCCGCACTTGCCAAAGCTCTTCAGTGCAGAGAGAGATCAGAATGCCATTTTTAAATGGCGTGCCGATCTCTTGACTCCTGGATGCGATGCTGAACCTCCTCCCCCCAAAGCCCCAACTCACCTATAAGGAGGTCCTCTCTCCGCCATATCCTACCTCGCGTGCACCCCTGGGCCTGATCACCGTCACCGTGGCACTGCCAGCCTGGCACCCCTACCAGCTGGAAGTGCCACTTGGGCACCACCAGGCTGGAACACAGATAGAATTGCCATGGTGCCAGTGCCAGGGTGCCAGGCAGGCAGCAGTAGGATCAAGGTGCCACCCTGCCCAGAGGGCAAATTGGGGGCTTTCGATCCCCTGGAAGACCCCCGCGAGTGCAGTTCTGTCTGCTCCCCGTTCATGGAAACCAGTACTGAATGGCACTTGCCCACGGTCTCCAAGGCGTGGGGGGGGGGGGGGGGGGGGGGGGGAATAGATCCCAACACCCCAATTGCCTCAGAGATCTGCATGTTAGAGAGAGATTTGCCAAAAAGTGATCCCGCCCACAAAGGGCGGACTTCACATTAGATCCCGCGAGTCGTGGCCAACAGCTACATCCTGGGAGCGGGGTCTCCCGGCATTTTCCGGCCACATCGCACCTCGGGGCGCTGATGTTCGGGAGTAACATGGTCAGTAAATCACTCCCTACATCTTTCATTCGCCATGTATGAGTGCATTTAAGAAAGGGAAGGCGATGATGTGGGAGGGTTTTGGAATCCTATACTTTATGTGACCATAACATCAGTTTCATAGGGTGCAGGTTATACAAAGGTTCTGGGATGATTAGGGCAACAGAATGCACTGGCCTATGAATGATAAGGATCTCAGATGGTGCTAAATGCATCATTCTGGCCCAAGGTCATCCAGCCACAGATTAGTAAATCCTTTTATTTGTCTGATCCAGAGTGTCAGACTGAAAGCGTAAATGCTTAGGGTGAGATCAAAGCCCAGGACAATCAATCCCATACTGTCTAGAGGATTGCAGCATTTTTAAATTATTGCAGATGGATTTTTCTCCCTAGTAAGCAACAGAGGATATATATTCTGAAAGGACAATCTGTCACCTTTGCTGCTGATTGGCATAATTAATTAATTATGAAGAATTTTAGGTTGGGAAATTGGCAGCAGATTGCTCGATACACATTTGGGGACCTGGATTCAAGTCCCTCGCTTAAATGTAACCCCTCCGCTGCCGATTAGTTAACTCTTTGCTGGGTCATTAAATTTACGCACTTCGTATGAAGGACAGTGGTGGGGATTGTGAACTGCCTGCTGCCTGTTTTTCAGCTGAAACCTTCAGTCTGCTTGTGGGTGGCCGCCTAATTTATTTCGGGACTGCCTGTTAGACCACATGTCGACCTGGGTTTAATGTGTGCAAACAGACTTAGGGCAAAGCCAATCTTGCTTTGGCAGCTTCACACAGGCGTTGCAGCATTTTATTTGCAGATGCAAAGGGACTAATTCAGGTATAGCCACTACACACTGAGACCATGAGTCCCCTATTGGAAAATGTATTTACCTTTGCCCATTTGTAAGAGGTTTGTACAGTCCTTCACTTTAGGTCTTCCGCTTAATTCTGGATGCGATCTTGACAGAAAATGACAAGTGTCATGTCAGGTGAGAAAAAGTAGTAGGGAGGCTTCTGTGTCACTCATTGCTGAGCACATGACAATTGAAGATCCTCAGCAGGTGGAGGCAGGACATCCCAGGGATCTGGCACTTGGAGTTTTGCTGGGGCCTGTCACAATATCCACTCATGTATATAATGAGGTGCAGATAGGCAGTGATTGACAGATAGTACGACCAATAAGCACACAACACAGTGCAGCCAATCACCAGACAGGACACTATCACTATAAAGCCAGAGGGTACTAGGTTTCCCGCTCTCTCTGGACCCAGCCACTGAGACAGTCAGAGTCCACGAGCTAGCAAGTGCAAACACCATGCGGTAGCTAGTAAGTCTGGTCAGGCTAATACAAGGTCTCCAGTCAGTTCAGTATAGTGTCGACCCACAGCTGAACATGTATATCAGTTCTATCGTTGAATAAAACAGTGTTGGATTTTCTCCAGTATTAGACGTCTGCTTCTAGCTTCCCTGCATCAAGTGCAGTCCACATCGAACCAGCCTGCCTAACACATCAGGGCCTGGCCTGTGATGTGCTCCTTGGTCCCGTTGTCCCAGAACTGATTGAACTGCAGAGGCAGATTCACAAGCATCAGGAAGGGGTGACAGCATTCCTCCTCGGGCTGAAAAGTAACAAGGTGCTCTGGCACAATTGGCACTTCACCCCGTGCAGTGTGAGAATTGCAGCACAGTGTCTCTCCCAACCCCCACATTGATGACTCAGTAACCACGCATTGCTGCTGGCACGGACTAGAGCGCAGCAGAACACAGTAATGCGGGACATCCTTGAGGACTGTACTGGAGAGTGCCCCCCCCTGCAGACTGGTCTAGGCACCAGAACCGTGTTAGCCATCTTATCGCCTGCTCGACCAGCGCATGCGTTGATGCATGAGCCTCATTGCAGCGGTTTTCCACAGGTGTTTGTGGCCTCTGCACTGGCGTCACCAGCCACCTCCTTAATGGATACCCCCTGCCCTCCAGGAGCCATCTCTCCAGATGATGCTCTCCCTCCAGCACGTCCGGGATCTGAGATGTAACTATCATGGACGCTCCCCAGGAAATGCACACCTGCATGTTGTGCATCCTGTGGTCACAGGCGATGTGGATATTTAAGGTCTGGTATCCTTTGTGGTTCATAATTGGCTCCACACAACACCATGACGACAGCAGTAAGGTGTGGGTGCAGTCTATCACACCTTGCACCTGGGACATGCCTGCTAAACGGGCAAAGCCCATGACCCTGACATCTTAGAACATAGAACATATTTGGTTCTCCTGGTCTCGGTTTAAGTTGATATACAGGTGGGCCCTCCGCACAAAGGACACCCGTAACCTTCCTGATGCATTTGTGCCCTGCTGACTGGGAGATGCCACACAGATCACTGGTTCTGCCTTGAAACGTGCTGCTTGCATAGAAGTTCAGCGCTGCAATCACTTTAAGGGCTAGTTCTTCCAGGACATGGCAAAGGTGGTCCACCATCAAACACCCCCCCTCAGGACAGGCACAGTCTTCTCTGGCACTGTATCTCCAACATCTGCAGTTTGGATGTCTGACGTTACAATACACTTGGCCGGAACTCTCGCCAAAAGGCAATCCATCCGCTATGGTGCTGCTCCCAGAATAGCAATGGGCCCAGCATACCCCTCCTCAGCAGGGTGTTGGTCCTGGCCACGTGCAGCTACTGCTCCTCTGTTGCTAGTAGTAGAAAATCCAACTCGACAGGCTTCATGAACTCCAGAACCATGCACTGAAAATTGAACACCAGCGTGAGCGGAGGGGTGGGGGGTGGGGGAATTGCAAATCCCTATCATGCTGGAGAGAATTGCGTATTTCAATTCTTTCTGGGTTTTGAGCCCCCCCCGCATTTCTCACAGATGGAGCTCAAAATTTCCCCCTGTTTTACTGGCAGACATCTCCTCCTTGCTTACCATATTCTCTCTGCTCCTTAACGTCTCACTGCAGCATTTATACCCGTGTTTTCTATAAACGCGCTGCACTGGCATTTTCAACATAAGCAAATAGCCCCTTTAAACTCTCAACTCCCTGTCACGCTCCAGTATGTCACAGAAAAGCAATTAAAAAATGACCTTTTTTCTTATTCGCTCATTTGTTTTCAATGGAGGACAAAAAAAAACACATTTTCCAGTTGAAAGTGCTGTTGTAGCATTTCAGCCTTCCCGATAATCACTGGCTTGTTTTCATCTTAATTTCCTGACTTCTCATTTTGGAAGCATGTACTCAGATCCCACACACTTCCTCTATTCTTCCACATCCCTGGGAAGCTGACATTCACAACCCCACTCTATGTGTGTGCGATACCCAAGTATATTCAATAATAAATGGCTGCTATAATGAATTCAGTTACTCCCTGTATTCAATAATGGGCTGGATTCTCTGGTTCCTCGGCAGCGTGCCGTTCGCTGGTGATAGGATTCTCTCTTCCCGCCACTTGTCAATGGGATTTCCAATTGAAGCCACCCCACTTCGCTGGAAAACCCGCCGGTGGGGACTCTGCCAACGGGAACAGAGAATCTCAACATCCGAAGAATTCCGGCCAATAAACTTTAGCTACATTTGTTCCTATTTTATTGCTCGCTATATTCCTAAAACCTATAGATTCAATAGTGTAAGATCCTTACTACAATTAATAACATTTCAGTCATAATTTATCACTTCTGGGCTTTCCTGATAACCCTCTTCATTTTGCTCCTACGTAACAGTGGCTAAACTCGAATACTCCTGCCTTTATTTCCTTGGTATATTTTAATGTCATCTACATCTTGCATCTCAACTAAATTTGTCTACAATTGACAAGTAACAGTATTTGTCTCAACAGGTTTTGCACAGGCCTAGAATATACAAACATAGATGTTGCCCCTCTTGTTTTGAAATTGTGCATTTTCGAGCCGACTATGAATAAGTTAATTTAAAATAATGGCCGGGTGATCATTTTAGATAGCTGCAAACCAAACCCTTGCCAGAATGGTGGAACTTGTGCATCGACACTAACAGGCTACAAGTGCTACTATACAAACATGCACAATGGAACAAATTGTGAGATTACCGAAGCAGGTAACAGGATTGTTATAATGTTTGAGTATTCTTTTACACCTGTTTCTTACCTGTTTAGTGCAAGTGTCCATTCAAGACATCAATTGCAAATATATTGGCAGACAATCTGAATAGTTGAGTCGTAATAAATGGCATGACCACTTAATGGCTACTTCATAGAACATAGAACATAGAACAGTACAGCACAGAACAGGCCCTTCGGCCCTCAATGTTGTGCCGAGCCATGATCACCCTACTCAAACCCACGTATCCACCCTATACCGTAACCCAACAACCCCCCCCTTAACCTTACTTTTAATTAGGACACTACGGGCAATTTAGCATGGCCAATCCACCTAACCCGCACATCTTTGGACTGTGGGAGGAAACCGGAGCACCCGGAGGAAACCCACGCACACAGGGGGAGGACGTGCAGACTCCACACAGACAGTGACCCAGCTCGGGAATCGAACCTGGGACCCTGGAGCTGTGAAGCATTTATGCTAACCACCATGCTACCCTGCTGCCCCTTGTCCTGGGCCTTGTCCTGCCCAGCCACATTTTTTAGGCTAGCAGGAGCAGGTGTAAGTAGGGTGGGAACAGGGAATTATTTTTTAAATTTAGAGTACCAAATTATTTTTTTCCAAGTAAGGGGCAATTTAACGTGGCCAATCCACCCACCCCGCACATTTTTGTGTTGTGGGTGTGAGACCCACACAGACACGGGTAAAATATGCAAACTCCACATGGACAGTGACCCAGGGGCCGGGGTGGAAACCGGGTCCTCAGCACCATGAGGCAGCAGTGCTAACCACTGCACCATTGTGCCGCCTGGAAACAGGGAAATACATTTTTCTCCATCTCAGGTGGGAAGTGGAAGGGTGGCGAGAGGTGGGTTTGAGGCACCGTTCCCTCTGGGACCTTGAATCTCTGTTCCTCCCTCATTCTGTCAGCTTAGCCTTCCGACCCCTTCCCAGGGCTTCCCCTACCCTCCTGCCCTGGGGCCCCTGGCACTTGATGATGGTCCCTGGACTTCGTTCTAGGCAGGGCACTGCAGTACCTATTCTGGCCACTGCAGTGTTGTGTCTGGATGAGTTGGAGAGCTGACAGCCAATCAGATTAGATGACAACTCTCATGAGCTGGACTTATTTAAGGGCAGATGTACGTCCCGCCCACTGAGAGAAGAGTTCCTCATCATCTCCTTCTTAAATGGGAGTCCTAGTTCCCCCTCAAGGGGAAACATCCTCTCAGTATCAACCCTGTCAAGGCCCCCTTCAAATCTTGTATGTGTCAATAAGATAGAAACATAGAAAATAATGGGAGCAGAAGGAGGCCATTCAGCCCTACAAGCTCGCACCGCCATTCATTATGATCATGGCTGACATCTAACTCAATAGCCTAATACCGCTTTCTCCTATATCCTTTGATTCCCCTTCGCCCTAAGTGCTATATCGAATTGCTTCTTAAAACCATACAATGTTTTGGACTCACTACTTCCAGTGGTAATGAATTCCACAGGCTCACCACTCTCCGGGTGAAGACATTTCTCCTTATCACTGTCCTAAATGATCTATCCCCGTTTCCTTAGACTGTGACCCCTGGTTCTGGACACACCCACCATCGGAAACATCCTTCCGCATCTCCCTTGTCCACCCTGTCTAATCCTGTTAGAATTTTATAGGTTTCTATGAGATCCCCCCTCATTCTTCTGAACTCCAGCGAATACAATCCTAACCGATTCAATCTCTCCTCGTACATCAGTCCTGCCATCCCAGGAGTCAGTCGGGTAAACCTTCACTGCACTCCCTCAGATAAGGAAACCAAAACTGCACACAATATTCCAGGAGCTGGATCTCCACAGCCCCGCGCCAAAATCCCGTTCGGCGCGGGTGCGGAAAATTCCCGTTTACGCGGAAATCGCAGCCGACGCCAGGGACCGGAGAATCGCTCGCACGCGATTTACGCGGCGCAAACAGGGAGCCATTGACAGAGGCCCCCCCACCCCCCTGCCATTCCCCTGCAAAACTGTCCAAGTCCCCGGCGGCGTGGTTCTAACCACGTATTGGCCATCGGGAACCTCTAGTGGCGGCTGCGGACTCAGTCCGCGGCCGCCCTGGTGGGGGGCGGGGGTATTGAGCACCGTGAGGGGCCTCAGGGGCGGCCAGGGCAGCGATCTGGTGGCTCAGATCTGCGGGCGCGCGCCATCTCGTGTGCATGCAAGGACTCCGTATCCGCAGTCAGAGCTGCGAGAAGAGAATTGCTCTTGACTTTTTTAAGGAAAGTCACAAGTTAAATGCCAGCTGGCGTGGGGACATAGCCCCATTTCTGGAGAATCCAGCCCCCTGTGTGCTCACAATATTCCAGTTGAGATCGCCTCACTCTTCTAAGCTTCAATCAGTAGACAGGCCCAATCTGTTCAATCTTTCCGACTAGACTGGTCAAGCATATCACTCTTTAAACATGGAGAACAAAATTGTACATAGTTCTCTAGGTGTAGTCTTACCAATGTCCCATACAGTTGTAACAATTTCTCTACTTTGATATGCCACCTCCCTTTGGAATAAAATCCAGCATTCCATTTGCCTTCCTAACTACTTGCTGTACCTGCATGCTAGCATTTTGGGATTCATGTACAAGGACAACCTGATTCCTCTGTACTGCAGCATCTTGTAGCTGCTCTCTCAAGAACACAAGAGCTAGGAATAACAGTGGGCCATATGCCCTGCCGATCCTGCTTCACCATTCAACACAATCATGGCGGTTCCTGGACTTCAACTCCACTTTCCCGCCTGCTCATTTCATAGAAATTACAGTGCAGAAGGAGGTCATTCGGCCCATCGAGTCTGCACCGGCTCTTGGAAAGAGCACCCTACCCAAGGTCAACACCTCCATCCTATCCCCATAACCCACTAACCCCACCAAACACTAAGGGCAATTTTGGACACTAAGGGCAATTTATCATGGCCAATCCACCTAACCTGCACATCTTTGGACTGTGGGAGGAAACCGGAGTACCCGGAGGAAACCCACGCACACACGGGGAGGATGTGCAGACTCTGCACAGACAGTGACCCAAGCCGGAATCGAACCTGGGACCCTGGAGCTGTGAAGCAATTGTGCTATCCACAATGCTACCGCGCTGCCCCTCATGATATCCCTTTATTCCACAAGAAGTGAAAAAGTCTCTTTATCGCAGCCTTATGTATGTTCAACAATGGAGATCTACAAACCTCTGAGATAGAGATTCCAAAGATTCACAACTGATCAAGTGAAGAAAGTTCTCCTCATGTCAGTCCTAAATGTTTGGCCCCTTGTCCTGTGACTGTGCCTCTGTGTTTTAGATTCCCCAGCAGCAAGAAGACAGCTCGGTAAGGACAATTGGTTATGGGCAATAATTGCTGGCCTAGCCAGTGATGTCCACACCCTGCAAATTAATTTTTAAAAAGCCAGGTAAACAGCCTCTCAATATCCACGCTGTCAAGCCTCTTCAGAATCTTGTATGTTTCAATGAGATCTCCTCTCATTTTTCTAAACTCCAAAGAATATAGGCCCAATTTACTCAGCCTCTCATCCAAAAGACAACGCTCTCTTCCCGGGGGAGGTAATCTAGTGAACCTTCACTGTCTTGTTTCCAATGCAAGTGTATCCCTTCTTAAATATGGAGACCAGAACTGCACATGGTCTCTTGAAAGTCCTGTACATTTTTAACATTAGGTCCTTAATCCTGCACTCGGGACCCTTTGCAATAAAGGCCAGCATGTCATTTTTCGTCCTAACTGTTTGCTGTTCCTGCATGCTAACTGTTGTGGCGAACTTTGGACACCACGTGACTTTCTCGTCCGAGGTTTCAGTAAATCTTCAAGGCCACATGATTCCCTGTCCAATGGAATGGGAGCGGCTGCTGATCAAATCCGCAGTCAAGGCCTGGATGGGGAGATTGAAGGAGTAGTGGTTTGCTGTTGCTATGTCTTGTAAATAGTTGCATGTAAATAGTTTATCTGCCTGTAAATAAATAGTTGTTGCCTTTATCCACTGGTGGTTGCCTGGAATTTTTGTTACTACACTAACCTTCTGTGTTTCATGTACAAACATACACAAGTCTCTCTGAACATCAACACTTACAAGTTTCACGCCTTTTAAAAAATATTCTGCTTTTCTATTCGTATGACAAAAGTGAATAACTTCACATTTCCCCACATTATGCTCCATCTGCCTTCTTGTTGCCCACTCATATAACCTGTCTATCTCTTTGCAGCCTCTCTGTGTCCTCCTCGCAGCCTCCATTTGAACCTAGCTTTGTATGACCAGCAAGTTTAGATACATTACTCTCTGCCTCTTCATCAAAGTCATTGAAATAGATTGTAAATAGTTGAGGCCCATGCGGCACTTCACATCCTGCCTGCTCCTTGCTACTTCCCCTGGCCTTGGCAGATCTCCCCTGGCCAGCGGCAGAACTGTCAGCATACTATAGCGATGTTGGACACTTTTCATCACCCCCCCCCCCCCCCCCCTCCCCCCTCCCTCAGCAACCACGACGCCCAGTTCCTGATTTTCAGTGTCATAAGTGAACTTCGCTGTTGGTAATTCTGCCTAGCGGAGGGGCAGAGATCACGGGAGACCTGGAGAATGCTGGGTTAGGCCCGTTAATGATATCCCAATGGCCTTTACTGTACAATGTGCATGCCCATGCCGGCATGCGGCATGGAACGCATTTATGCCACTGTCGAGGCATCCAGCACCAGCCTCGATTTACGGCTGACATGCAACTCTCTGCTCGATCACGTTTCGTGACTCTGGCATCGCTGGATGGAGTATCCCATCCTGTATGTTTGCAAGAATGAGTTAGATATAGCTCCTGGCAATAAAGGGATCAAAAGATATGGGCAAGAGCGGCAACAGCTTACTGAGTTAGATAACCGACCATGACCAAAATGAACTACGGAGCAGGTTCAAAGGGCCGAATGGCCTGTTCCACTCCAATTTTCAAAGTTTCTATGTTTCCTGTTATCCTCAGAATGAACCCGATAGCAAGTCACTAACAGACTATTTGGATTTGGTGAAGTAAGTACTAAAAATTGCTTTCCCGAGCACACCGACCACTCAACAATTTCCCTAAGAAACTGACTGGGCTTTTGCATGGTGCCATGCAGATTTGTCACCCTCTCCAAATTCCCCCCCCCCCCCCCCCCCCTCCCCCCCCACCCCCCACTGGCTCTTTAAAAATCTCAAACTGCCCTGGAGACGCTGAGATCCTGAAATGGCCTCCGGAGTGCAACTTTAAAATCATGCCCTCAGTGGACCCCAAACCCATGGACATTTGAAAATCGGTCCCTAGCATTTCCAGGTCCAGTGAAGGTTCCCGCGCCAATCCCTAGTGCCCCATTTAATGTTGCATTTTATTGCAAGAAGGCCTTTGGAGCTATTGTTGTTTGATTCTTGTCAAAATTGTCAAAAAGGGGAGACTAGGACGCGGGGGCACAGCCTTAGAATAAAAGGGAGTCACTTTGGAACAGAGATGAGGAGAAATTTCTTCAGCCAGAGAGTGGTAGGTCTGTGGAATTCATTGCCACAGAGGGCGGTGGAGGCCGGGACATTGAGTGTCTTTAAGACAGAAATTGATAAATTCTTGATTTCTCGAGGAATTAAGGGCTATGGGGAGAGCGGGTAAATGGAGTTGAAATCAACCATGATTGAATGGTGGAGTGGACTCGATGGGCCGAATGGCCTTACTTCCACTCCTATGTCTTATGGTCCTATGGTCTAAAATTGCAAACCCAATCCTTTCCAATTGACTGCACTTGTCACCCATTATCCACAGGTCGCCAATGCTCTACCTTGAGCAATGAAACCGATAGCGAGATTTTGAGCGACGACATTGACTATGAAAATGCGAGTGCTGAAATTGAGTTAGATAGTTTCAGTGATGAAACTGACTACGGCTGTTACGAGATGGGTAAGTATTTTCAATGCTAAGTTTTCAAGCTGCAAAATAATGAATTCCTATTAGTTGGTACTGTCACTGATGTTAGAACACGACAAGTTGAACAGACGGATCTTGCTAAAATGTTTAAATTGTCGAATGCACGTTTATAATCTGTGAATGTGTTAACCTGACCATTTTATTGAAAAGCAGTTAGCTCAGACACGATTGCCGAAGATATTAGACATGGCTCATCAGTCAATCAATGTAAAATGCTATGATTTGGCTCATTGGGGCAACTATCCACAATAATCAACGCAGGAACGTAAAGCTTGGAGATTTATTATTTGGTGTTTTGTTCACAAGCTAAAATGGGCTACATTTTTCGATTTACAAGTATCCTGCAAATATTCTCACTTCAGGACTTGCCTGAAAATTTTAGACTGAGTTAGGTCAAATAAATTAGTGGTCCAAAATTGATGGATGAAGCTTAATTTTTTTTAAATGATGTGCTGCACAAAGGAAGTAAAGTAGTTTGCAAAAAACTCAGGATGCAGTTGAGAGAGGTGAAGGCTTGATGCCCAACATAACCAATTTCTGCTGAGCGGCAGCTATAAAGCCAATTGTGAATTATGTAATCAAAGCAATTGTATACCTCTCAAACTAATTTGCAAATCGACAAGTGCAACATCTGCCATGAAGCAATGTTTTACCGGGCACTGTATTGAAATTCTTTGATTATTTAAGACTGGTACATTGGTTAAAAACTTGATTATTCCAATTCAAAATTTTGTTTATCACAAAAAATAAGCATTGCAAGCTGGAAATTTCTGGAAACAGGCTGACTCCAGGGGGCTTGAAAAATGGACGGGGTGTTCCAAATGTGCGAGAGCCTGCCCCATTTCCGTCAGATTCCATTTTTGCTGGCGGGATGTATGGCAAGAATCACACAGACGGGAAAGCTGAATCAGCAGTGCCATTTGACATTAGTGCTGAGTTCAAACATACCCTATTTTGGTTGTTTCAAGGGCCTTAACCCATGGTGTGGGAATTACAAATGTTCTTGAAGGATAGATAATGCCTATTTAAGCGTCATGGTCTGAAGTCATTTAAATTCCCAGCCATTTAAACATATAAAACACAAACTACAGCTGTCAGAGTAGAGAAACAAACAGACACTGCTGAAGTATATTGATTGACAGGCCATCTGATATACGTTAGAAAACAACTGTTACCACATATTCCTGGGGGCTGGTTTAGCACAGTGGGCTAAACAGCTGGCTTGTAATGCAGAACAAGGCCAACAGCATGGGTTCAATTCCTCTACCGCCCTCCCCGAACAGACGCCGGAATGTGGCAACTAGGGGCTTTTCACAGTAACTTCATTGAAGCCTAATTGTGACAATAAGTGATTATTATTAGTAATAGACTACATTGTTGACATTTCCCAAGGAATGTTATTACAGTTGAGGCCATTGTGGGCTTGGCTGAGTGTCAAATGCTTCATAACTAGTTATATCAGTTGGGGGGGGGCTTAGTTTACATTTTTATTGACAGTTTTAAACAGCTGTTATTAGGATGGCTATCTTGGATGTGGTTGCTGAATAAAAGGTAGTTTTAATAATATGTTAATCACTTGAGGGGTTTTAAAATCTTTGAATGGGAGCTTTTTCCAGTACTAAGTGCAAATTCGAGTTCCTTAGATTGCTAGAAGTTGAATTTATTTTCATCTCCATGTGGCTCCTAAGGTTTGCCCATAGTGGATACAGGGTGCAAAAGAGAAAATGCTGGAAAATCTCAGCAGGTCTGGCAGCATCTGTACGGAGGTAAAAAAAACCTGACGTTTTGAGTCCAGATGACCCAGTGGATACTGAATGAGTGGCTATGTTGATGGCATGGGGTATGAGGGGGCATGGAGGTTACATGGTGGGGAGGGGGCAGTGAGTGGTGAGGTCTCACTTTTGTAAAAATGGTCCTCAAGTCTCAGAGAACTGAGGTGGTCCTTCAAACCACGCTGCCTTGGCACTCACGTAGCTCGTGGCTACGATTGAACTGCCTCCAAAGAACACAGGCCTACTCAATCATACCCCCCCTCCCCAACCTACCTGTGGTGATCTGCATCACAGTATCACACAAGGGGTTAATATAAATACACTATGACTAAGTAAACACTAGAGGGAGCACCAGAGATGTCATGACATGCAGGCATACAGCTAATGAACACATAGAATAGGACACGACCAATGGGCAGTCAAGACACCCAGAGGTGAGACTACCACAAGGGGGCATTAAACAACCCATATATAAGGACAGGGTACACATGCTCTATCTCTTTCCACAGTCGACACTTAGAGAGCAGGACAGGGGCAGATCAGAAGCATCACACCCACCACGTGGCTTAGAGCAGACTGGTTTAGTTAGACTGAGTTACTATAGCAAAATTAGCAGGAGAGTCGAACTCATAGAGAACTGTGCTAATAGTTCAATAAATCACATTGAACTTACTTCAAAGTTTGGAGTATCTTTTGGTCAAAGCTGCATCAAGTTGCAGCCTGTGTTATCCCAGAGTACAGAGCACAACACTACCCAGAGCAAATATTGTGCTGGAGGATCGTTTCCATGGAGACACACCTTCCATGGTGGGAATTCAGCTCCTTAATCAGGGTCAGTCAATCACCTGTGAGCAAGTCAATTTTTAAACACTAAAAATGATTTTTAAAACTATGCCCTAGTTAGCTTGGGGTATGGTTATCAGATCCTTCGTACATTAAAAAAGTCCCTTCAAAATATTTCAACACATAGCAATTGGACTCCTTATGCTCAGACGATCCAGTTTCATTTTACCAGCATCCATGAAGTCCTGGAAATGCATAACCGGCATAAACCACCAGTGATGAATAATCCAGCTTGGGGGAAGGCCAATTATGTGTCAGTGCCTACTGATAGAATGATGTTATTAAACTAGGACAAAATATTACACAAACTGGAGTTGCACTGTTCATAATTTGTGTTTAAAATTACATTAGTTATGTCAAAATTGAGCGAATTGTGCCAAAATACACAGGAAAACTGAGGAGTTAAATAGAAAAGATAAATCCACAGTACAATATTAAGAAGTGGTTAAGGTATTATTAACCATCAAGATATAATAACGATGGTCCACGTGTCCCCAGTTTGAAGAACATTCTAATGACATGTTTGCATAAATTAGGGAAGTTCAAGCGCGACTCCATTTTTGTTTTAGCACAGTCAACTGCACACATTCAGTCCTTTTTAAAAACAATCTGCCGCTTGGTTTGTCAGTTCTCTCTCTTGACTTCCCTCACTCCCTCTTCCCCCCGCCCCCCTCCCCCACCTTCGGTGCGAGGCAGTGAGTGGGCAGTGGCAAGCAAGAGATGAGTACAAAGAGTAAGTTGATAAGTTGGTTAGCGTTTTTTTTGGACCAATTATGTTCAGCCAGTAGGTTTTTAATGCAAAATTACAGGTTAGGAACATAACCTACCCTTCTATGTTTTGTTCATTCAGCACATTTTCATTTAGAATGAGCAAAGTTAGATGCACACAAGAAGTGCTAAACGAGGGATAGCTGTATTTCAGTCAAGAAACACATTCACAGCCATAAGGCTGAATTGCAGAGTAACTTACATTGAAAATCCATATATAGGCTAAGTACTCAAGTTAAAAACATGCAAACATAAAAATGTAACAATCATGTAGTTAAAAAAAAGTCAAATTTAGCAAGTTATGGGAAGTAGTGGATGGGATATTAAAAGAAGGCTAATATCGTACTAAAATTCTGTTAAAATTACAAACTAACACACCAACATTATCGGCATGGAAATACATATAAATTACAAGTCTCTGCAATCGTATTGTCTATAAAATGGCATGGCTTCAGATCAAAGGGGAAAATTAACTCATAATAATCTTTATTATTGTCACAAGTAGGCTTACATTAACACTGCAATGAAGTTACTGTGAAAATCTCCGAGTCGCCACAGTACGGCGCCTGTTCGGATACACAGGGAGAATTCAGAATGTCCAATTCACCTAACAAGCACATCTTTTTCGGGGCTTGTGGCAGGAAACCGGAGCACCCGGAGGAAACCCACACAGATACGGGAGAACGTGCCAACTCCACACAGTGACCCAAGCCGGGAATCGAACCTGGGACCCTGGCGCTGTGATGCAACAGTGCTAACCACTGTGCTAGCCTGCCCGCCCGGCTATCGCTGGGAATTGTCATTAGACTGGCACAAAAGAATCCTGAAATGTCACAATTATACATTATTTAAAATTAATCTTGCAGTATAGTTTGGGATCATGCCTTAAAATAATTGCTTTATGATCTTTTCAGATAACTGCAATCTAAATCCTTGCACAAATCACGGAACCTGCAACCT
This sequence comes from Scyliorhinus canicula, assembly GCF_902713615.1. Lineage (NCBI taxonomy): Eukaryota > Metazoa > Chordata > Chondrichthyes > Carcharhiniformes > Scyliorhinidae > Scyliorhinus > Scyliorhinus canicula. The sequence continues at coordinate 26,958,411 of NC_052161.1, read as the reverse complement.
GACAGAAAATGGCTACAAATGTCATTGCCCTAAACCATACAATGGAACTAATTTGTGAAATAGGTAACTAGCATTTTCCAATTTTATCGCCACAATATATGATCTTGCTTATGCACGTAACCATTCAAACTACCGATTGCAGTTTTAGTAATCCTTTTAGAAGAAATTAATCATCCTAATTGCTTTATTAATGGAACAGAAGCATTTTTATTTCTCATTGAGTAATTTTCATTTCATGGTTACTGAAAATATATGTGCCAGGTGAAGAATAAAAAATTTAATATTTAGTCCATATTGCATACAGATCTATTCATTACAGATCTTAGAAACTATCACAATTGAGTTAGAAACGATAATCTAATCATTGGAAAAGCCTTCCATTAAAACTATTATCCTTGGTAAAGTAAATTGATAAAAGTTCAGATATTATTTACATAAAGGTAATTAAATAAATGCATTCTGTTGAAAGCTTACACTCGTGGCTAAATCTATCTGAAGAAAACTGCTGAGATTAGATTAATTAAGAATTTAGTTTGATTCGAAACAATAAGGCTGTTATTTTGCACAATAGTCCCGGGTATTTTTTTAGATCATGCTTTTGTTCCACATAGTTGATTTTAAAATTGACCATTTTGACAGACTACCACAGTAATTGTAGCAGGCAGTCAGCAGAATGGCTCAGAAATGTACTGAGGCCCAGCAGGTCCCAACCAGAGCTTGGATTTCCTGCTTGATCTTGTAAGGAAGGGAAGACCTGCCTGCACCTTAAACGGAAAATGACAGGAAAGGATGGGCCAGGGTCCTCCCACTCAACTGACCCGAATGGGACCTCATATAAGTCGACACGCTGGTAGACAATATCAACATCCAGGCTGGGTGGTGGCTGGGGGAGTGGTCAAAATCAAGAATGGAGCCTCGATCAAAGAAGAGGGAAGTTTTAGAAAAGGAAAAAATGTTTTGACCCCAGCACCCTTCCCAATGACAGGCAGGTGTCAAGGGGCGCGATCTAACGGGAAAGTTTCTAAGTGTGGTAGCGAGCCAGAATTGCCGGGTGTTTCCCGACAGCCGACGGCAGCAAGGCCATGACCGGTATCTAAGGTTAATTAGGGCAATCGATGATGCCCCAAGGGCTTCACACCGGAAAAGACTGTCACGCTGGCTGATTCACTGGGACCGTGCTCGGCAGCTCCCCGCTAGCAAGAGGAAGCGGCTGTTAAGCTGATCTTGCAGAGCAGACCCCAGACAGCACACTGCCATGGCATCTCGCAGGGCAGCTCCATGATTTGGAGATGCCGATCTGGTCAGACCGAAGGATGTGGTGGAGTCCAGAGGGAATAAATACCCTGTCCCTGTTCCCCGAGAGGTCTGAGGTTCAGCTGCAGGTCAGCCAGCGCTACCTGCGAGGCAGTGGCAGCGGCCGTCAGCATGGGGAGTGTCACCAGGCGGACCACCTCCCCGTGCCGCACCCCATCCCCTAGTTGTCCTCCACCCTTAGAGCAAGCTGGTACAGTTAGACTGAGTTACTACAATTAGATTAGCAGAGAGTCAAACTCATTTGAGAACTGTGTTAATAGTTCAATAAACACGTTGAACTCATTTCAGAGTCTGGAGCATCCTTTAGTTAAGACTGCATCAAGTAGCAGCCTGTGTTATCCGAAGCAGTATAACACAACACTGTATACAGAAAGTAGGACAAATCCTACCCGGCCAATTACTGCTTCATCAGGCTACTCTCGATCATCAGCAAAGTGATGGAAGGTGTCATCAACAGCGCTATTATGCGGCACTTACTCAGCAATAACCTGCTGATGAATGCTCGGTTTGGGTTCCACAGTGTCACTCAGCTCCTGACCTCATTACAGCCTTGGTTCAGACAAAAGAGCAGAATGCCAGAGGTGAGGTTAGAGTGACTGCTCTTGGCATCAAGGCAGCATTTCACCGAATATGGCATCAAGGAGCCCTATTAATGGGAGTCGGGGGAAAACTCTCCACTTTCACAAAAGAAGGTGGTTGAGGTGGTTGGAGGTCAATCATCTCAGCTCCAGGACATCACTGCCAGAGGTCCTCAGGGTAGTGTCCTAGGCCCAGCCATCTTCAGCTGCTTCATCAATGCTTCCATCATAGAGTCAGAAGTGGGGATGTTCACAGATGACTGAACAATGTTCAGCACCATTCATGATGTCCTCGGATACTGAATTAGTTCATGTCCAAATGCAGCAAGACCTGGACTACATCCAGACTTGGGCTGATAAGTGGCAATTAACATTCATGCCACACAGTGTCAGGCAATGAGCAGCTCCAAAAAGAGTGGATCTGACCATCGTACCTTGACATTCAATGGCATTAGCATCGCTGAATCCCTGTCAACATCCTGGGGGTTACCATTGACCAGGAACTGAACTGGACCAGCCATATAAATACTGTGGCTACAAGTGAAATTCAAAAGCCAGGAATCCTGCAGCCTGAATCCTGCATGAGTAACTCACCTCCTGAACCCTCAAAGCCTCTCCGCCGTATACAAGGCACAAGTCAGGAGTGTGATGGAATATTCTCCACTTGCCTGGATGAGTGAAGCTCCAACAACACTCAAGACGCTCAACACCATGCAGCCCATTTGATTGATAGCTACCACTTTCAAAACATTCAATCCCTCCACCAAAGATGAACATGGCAGTCGAGTACCATCTAGAAGATGCAGTGCAGGAACTCACCAAGGCTCCTTAGGCAGCACCTTCCAAACCCACAACACTACCATCGAGAAGGACAAGAGCAGCAGATGCATGGGAACACCATCCTGACTTGGGAATATATCGCCATTCCTTCACTGTCGCTGGGTCAAAATCCTGGAATTCCTTATCCCACAGCACTGTGGGTGTACCTGCACTACATGGACGGCAGAGGTTCAAGAATGCAGCTCACCACCACCTTATTGAGGGAAACTAAGGATGGGCAATAATGAAAATGAAAATTCGCTTATTGTCACGAGTAGGTTTAATGAAGTTACTGTGAAAAGCCCCTAGTCGCCACATTTCGGCACCTGTCCGGGGAGGCTGGTACGGGAATCAAACCGTGCTGTTGGCCTGCTTGGTCTGCTTTAAAAACCAGCGATTTAGCTCAGTGAGCTAAACCAGCTGGCTTAACCAGCAATGCCCACATCCCGTAATATAAGTTTTGAAAAATGCTGAGTTTAATATAATACCGACCGTCTCCACTCAACTAATTGAGTCTGTCCATGCAATCCCGATTTCCATACAAATCAACTTATTATTCAATTCTTGTTATTGTTGTCTACTTTTAGATTTTTATCATTTTTGATAAACGGTAGTTTTGTTCCTTAATAGAAGCAGCAAAATACAAAATGTTAAGTTTGAAAACAATTAAATGATGGTCTTAAAATAGTTTGCCTTGGTTGGATTAATTGCATGCATGAAAATATAGGTTCAGATAATCCTGCTCAAGCAAAAGACAATTATCTGCATGTTTAATTTATTCTATTACAGAGAATAACCCTTGTAAGGATAACCCATGCAGCCATGGAGACTGCGTAATCACAATTATACCTCCTTATTATAAATGTAAATGCAGACATCCTTATCAGCCACCAACATGCACTAATGGTAAGTTTTTTTGATTAATTTTGTCTGACCAAAAAGTAGTATGTGTTTAATCTCTATTCCGTTGCCTAAAATAAAGATATTTTTCTGAATATTGTTATGGACCAGGGTTTAGAGAACCCCAAAGTGTATCATGGGGTTCACCTGACCCACAACTTTTAATAGATTGTGGTATAGGGAGCACACTACAGGTGTGGTACAACAGAAATGGGAAAGTATTTATTCAAGCAAAACAATGTTTATTCTATGAACTCAAGTTAACCTTTTAAAAACAAACAGTGAACATCTTAGCAACCATTAATTCAAATACAACTCCCAAAGAATACAACACAAAGTAATCCGTAAGCTGTCCTTTTAACATCCAGAAGATTTTTTTAAAAACCTTTAAACAGAAGCACATTAGGTTAAAGTCACTACTGCGAGCAGTTATTAGTTTTAAATCACCAAAGGATCGAATTACGTTCTTTAGATTACAGAGGGAGACTCCAATACACCTTCTGGCTGTGACTGCAACTATCCAGTTCTGAAAACGAAACTAAAACACACCCTGCAGCAAACAGCCTAAAACAAAAGTAAAACGCTGACAGACAGCCCAGCTCCACCCACTCTCTGACATCACTGCAGTGATATGAGCAGCCAAACATTTCTTAAAGCGGCATTCTCATGACAATATATATGGAAAATATGTGTATGTATCGAAAATATGTGTGTTTAATTACAATTTTGATCTCCTGTATCCATCTGTCGAGCACAAAATGCAATAATTCAGTGTCACATTATTGTATAATTGAAAGAGGTTTTTTTAATTCATTCATCAGATGTAGGCCTAGTTGGGCAGCACTTTTTACACAGATAATTATGTTTTCGGATGTATCTTTTGGATTATAAAATTACTATATTTTGGGGTGAGGTTAGGTGACAGGGGTCATGTGACCTGTGCTGGACGTTGCCTTATAGTAAGTATGGGTAGTTTAATTGTAAGAGATCTTTTTTCCATTGAGCATAGGAGGCTCAGGGCTGATCTTGTAGAGGTCTATAAAATAATGAGGGGTAGATAATCAACATCTTTTCCCAAAGATAAGGGGAGCCTAAGGGAGCATAGGTTTAAGATGAGGGGAGAGATTCAAAATGGTCCAGTGGGGCAATTTTTTCACTCAGAGGGTGGTGTCACGAGCTGCCAGAGGCAGTAGTAGAGGCAGGTACAATTTTGTCTTTTAAAAAGCATTTTGATGGGTAAGATGGGTATAGAAGCTAAATGTGGACAATTGGGACTAGCTTAGTGGTAAAATTTGGGCGGCATGGACACTTTGGGCCAAAGGGCCTGTTTCCATGCTGTAAACCTCTATGACTCTGTCCCCAATTGCCCTTGACTCACAACAATGAAGCTGCAACAAAATATTCCCAAGTCAGTATGGTGTGTGACTTGGGAGGGAAATTGCAGGTAGTGGCGTTTCCACACACCTGCTGCCCTTGTTCATCTCAGAAGTCTGGATCATGGGGTGGAGGGTACTTTTGTAGAAGCCTCAGAGAAGCGGCTTCAAGTGCTTGACAACTGTTTCAAATCTGCACTACAAACTATAAACTCACCTCCTGACTCCAAAAAGTCTTCCCACCGTCTACAAGGCATAAGTTAGACATAATAAGAACATAAGAACTAGGAGCAGGAGTAGGCCATCTGGCCCCTCGAGCCTGCTCCACCATTCAATGCGATCATGGCTGATCTTTTGTGGACTCAGCTCCACTTTCCGGCCCGAACACCATAACCCTTAATCCCTTTATTCTTCAAAAAACTATCTATCTTTACCTTAAAAACATGTAATGAAGGAGCCTCAACTGCTTCACTGGGCAAGGAATTCCATAGATTCACAACCCTTTGGGTGAAGAGGTTCCTTCTAAACTCAGTCCTAAATCTACTTCCCCTTATTTTGAGGCTATGTCCCCTAGTTCTGCTTTCACCCGCCAGTGGAAACAACCTGCCCGCATCTATCCTATCTATTCCCTTCATAATTTTAAATGTTTCTATAAGATCCCCCCTCTTCCTTCTAAATTCCAATAAGTACAGTCCCAGTCTACTCAACCTCTCCTCATAATCCAACCCCTTCAGCTCTGGGATTAACCTAGTGAATCTCCTCTGCACACCCTCCAGTGCCAGTATGTCCTTTCTCAAGTAAGGAGACCAAAACTGAACACAATACTCCAGGTGTGGCCTCACTAACACCTTATACAATTGCAACATAACCTCCCTAGTCTTAAACTCCATCCCTCTAGCAATGAAGGACAAAATTCCATTTGCCTTCTTAATCACCTGTTGCACTTGTAAACCAACTTTCTGTGACTCATGCACTAGCACACCCAGGTCTCTCTGCACAGTGGCATGCTTTAATATTTTATTGTTTAAATAATAATCCCGTTTGCTGTTATTCCTACCAAAATGGATAACCTCACATTTGTCAACATTGTATTCCATCTGCCAGAAACCTAGCCCATTCACTTAACCTATCGAAATCCCTCTGCAGACTTCCAGTATCCTCTGCACTTTTCGCTTTACCACTCATCTTAGTGTCATCTGCAAACTTGGACACATTGCCCTTGGTCCCCAACTCCAAATCATCTCTGTGATGGGACAGGCTCCACATAGATGAGTTAAATTCAGGCAAATCTCAAGAACTTGCCATGGAGTCAGTCCTGGCGGAGTTTGGCGCACACACGTCTGAGTCACAAGGTTATAGCCTGAATTTTCATTCCCGGATCTGGAACGCACAGTGGAAAGAATTCCAGGCTCCATGAGCCTTACACCTGAGAAGGTGCCCCGGGAGTTCCGATCTTTGTTCCGGGAATAGGGGTGGGGGAGGGTGGTGGTTGGGTTTGACAGGAGTCGGGCCCGCCACCCCAGTAAAGAGTTCATAGGAAGCCACAGTAGATGTCAAGGGCGGAGGTGAGTTGGGAGAAAGGCCTGCCTCAGTGTTACAGCAAATTCTACCAGCTGTGAACAAAAAGTAATTAAACAAAAAACAGACCTCCAGCTCTCACCCATCACAGCCTCTCAGCCATCCCACACACTCTCCATCCCATCTCATTCACCCCTTCCACCCCCTATGGCTCTTCCTGCCCTCCATGCCAAACTATATCCCTCCATCCACTCCAATGATTCTTTGTGGCCCTTTTTGCCAACTTGCTAAAAATTCATGCCACTCACCAACTTCCTATGGCCTTTGATATCCTCTAAACCAATCTATGTCCATCCACCCACCCCCATGATCCTTTATAGCCCCAATGCCAACTCATGCCAACCATTGCCACCCACCTACCACGATTCATCCTTGCACCTTCCATACCAACTCACACAGTATCCACCATGGGCAGACTTCAGGACCCATACTGTGATCAAATAAGGTTGCTAAGTGTATATTGATGAATTCAGTATTTAAAAAGAAACTGTCACTGATTAAAAGCCCCATTCACCTCATTGAACTTCCTTTAACCCCTTATAAGAACAAGCATTTGTACCTAGTCCCACTTCAAGCACTTAGAGCTGTCAATAAAACTATGAACTGAGAGGCACCCCACTGTGATAATGATAGGTTATGAAATCAGTCACGCAACACTAATCCTGTAACGGCAATCCCAAAGGACACAAATGTGTCCCAGGAACCCTATCTAAAAGGGTACCTTAAACTTTCTAAAACAGTCTCCTTCCTCTCCAAAGAACTCTTGTAAGTTTAGACCTTGTCCTACCAGATCTAATCTGCACAAGTCATGTTTCCCATTGCCTCCTTATGAAAATCATCTCAGACGTCAACATGTGCAGCTGCATTTGTGGTCTATGAATGTCCAAAGTTCAAACTGTCACTGTCCCACCTCTGCACAAAATGTGTGGGCTGGGAAGCAGAATTTTCAGATTCGGGCCTCCATTTTTGATTTGATTTGATTTATTATTGTCACATGTATTAGTATACAGTGAAAAGTATTGTTTCTTGCATGCTGTACAAACAATGCATACTGTACATAGGGAAGGAAGGAGAGACTACAGAATATAATGTTACAGTTATAGCAAGGTGTAGAGAAAAGATCAACTTAATACGAGGTAGGTCCATTCAAAAGTATGATGGCAGTAGGGAAGAAGCTGTTCCTGAGTCGGTTCGTATGTGACCTCAAACTTTGGTATCTTTTTCCTGACAGAAGAAGGTGGAAGAGAGTATGTCCGGGGTGCGTGGGGTCCTTAATTATGCTGGCCGCCTTTCCGAGGCAGCAGGAATTGTAGACAGAGTCAATGGATGGGAGGTTGGTTTGCGTAATGGATTGGGCTACATTCACAACCTTTTGTAATTTCCTGCGGTCTTGGGCAGAGCAGGATCCATACCAAGCTGTGATACAACCAGAAATAATGCTTTCTATGCTGCATCTGTAGAAGTTGGTGAAAGTCGTAGCTGACATGCCAAATTTCCTTAGTATTCTAAGAAAGTAGAGTAGTTGGTGGGCTTTCTTAACTATTGTATCTGCATGTGGGGACCAGGACAGGTTGTTGGTGATCTGGACACCTAAAAACTTGAAGCTCTACTGCATTCCCATTGATGTAGACAGGGGCATGTTCTCCACTTACCTTCCTGAAGTCGATGACAATCTCCTTCGTTTTGTTGACATTGAGGGAGAGATTATTGTCATCGCACCAGTTCACTAGATTCTCTATCTCATTCCTGTACTCTGTCTCGTCATTGTTTGAAATCCGACCCACTACTGTGGTGTCATCAGCAAATTTGAAAATCGAGTTGGAGGTGAATTTGGCCACACAGTCATAGGTGTACAAAGAGTATAATAGGGGGCTGAGGACACAGTCTTGTGGGGCACCGGTGTTGAGGATGATAATGGAGGAAGTGTTGTTGCCTATCCTTACTGATTGTGGCCTGTCGGTTAGAAAGTTCAGGATCCAGTTGCAGAGGGAGGTGCCAAGGCCAAGGCCACAAAGTTTGGAGATGAGTTTCGTCGGAAAGATGGTGTTGAAAGCTGAGCTGTAGTTGATTTTTCACAAACATGGAGAGCGTCTGTCTGATTCCAGCCTATGAGTTTGTGTCTCACTTCAAAGATTGAGCATAAAAATCAGGGCTGACACTCCAATGCAGCTCTCAAGGGGGTGCTGCACTGTTGGAGTTGCCATGTTTTGAATGAGGTGTTAAACCAAGGCCCTCTAAGCTGGATATAGAAAAGATCCCAGGACATTATTTTGACAAAGAGCAGTGGAGTTATCCCCAGTTTCCAGGACAATATTTCAGCCTCAATCAATGTCACAAAATCAGGTTATGTGGTCATTATCACATTGCTGTTTATGGGAGGTTGCCTGCCTCAATTCCTACATTACAATAATGACTGCACTTCAATAGTACTTCATTGATTTTAAGTCACCTTGAGATGTCTGGTGGCCATGAATGGTACTATGTAAACGTAAGTCTTGCTTTCACCATCCAGATAAAAGTCATTTGTCTAATTGGCATCACATTTATTGCCTTATAAGTCCGCTCCCTCCATCACTGTACTGTGACAGCAGTGCATCAGCTACAAGATTCACGGCAAGAACTCACCAAGACTCCTTCGGCAGCACCTTCCGAACCCATGCCTAAGAAAAATGGTTGTGAAGGGTTTTAAAGCTAAAGAGCTGGGCCGGCACAGTGGCGCAGTGGTTAGCATGATGTGTAGGGTAGGTGGATTGGCCACACTAAATTGCCCCTAATTGGGGAAAAAAACGAATTGAGCACTTTAAATTTTATTAAAAAGTTAAAGGGCTGGCTTACCCAGTGTAGCCAATGACAATCAGGATAGGGACAAGTGGAAAGTAATCCAACCAATGGATATCTGTTTAGCGTCTGAAAATCGTGTTGTCAGCAGTTAGAAACTGGGGAGGGAACACTCCAAACTCCCTTTGATACCGAGATCCACCTGATGCAATATCCAAGTGGGCCTGTGAATGTTTGAACCTGTCTAAAGTTGGGGCAAAGCTGCTTAAAAATATAAATTGGGGTCCTCTGCCGATTTTACGGTGGAAGAAAAATGAGCAAGATCATCCGGCTGTTCATGCTGGCAGGATCTTCCAGTCCCACCGACGGAGTACCCTGCCATGGGTTGTCCAACGGCGTGAGGTGGATTCAATGGAAAATGAATGGCTGAGAAACATGCTAAGGAGAGGCAAGAGAATCGCGCCCATTATCATTCCCTTGAGTGCACAGTTCATGAAATTAAAGATTTTGACAGTCATGGCAGTTTTCAGTATAAAGGACTGTTTTACTTCAACTGTATTATATTTGTCTTATCAGCATCTGCTGTTTGTGATCCAAATCCATGCCTTAATGGAGGAACATGCGTGCCAATGAGCGAAAGCACACTATTCAATTGCACCTGTCCAGAACTATTCCAAGGAGAAACGTGTGAAACAGGTGAGATTGCTTTTGAGTTTCATAATGAATGTTTGGAAATGCCTCCGAACGAGGATTTTCAATCTGGCCTGCCAAGGGCAGCACGCTTTTGCCTGCAACTGGAAAATGTTTGAGCTTTGCTGTTCCTGAACTACTTTTAGCTGTTGCTGTTAGGGAACTTTCATACCTTTGAAGAAAGAACACTGAGGAGAGGATAAAATAGATTCTTACCTAAATTCCCTGCAACCTTTCGCACGTGAGCTGTTGCAAACACCCCCCCCCCCCCCCCCCCCCCCACCCATAATAAAAATGAAACATCTTCCTTTAAAATGTATTTTTATGCCATTATTTAAGGATTTGGAGGACAGAGTCAGGATCGATTTTTAAATTTAAGCGGTTGTCAGGTATGGCAGTGAGGACAATCACACTGCATTCCTGCCAAGACACCCATGGCATTCGAAGGCCAGGCCTGGCGTCAGCTCTGACAGCAAGCTATAGGTGCTGTACTGACGCTGACGAGCAGCTCGAAATCTGGAGGCTCCCACATGGCGTCGAGCCAAAAGTTTCATAATAGTGGTGCAGGTGGTGGGGAGGGGGAGTGGGGTGGTGGGGGTGCAACTGTGGAAAGGACGGAAGGGACCTTTTAGGGCCAAGACGGGTAACATCAGCAAGGAGCAGCTTGGAGTGGCTGAGGGAGAAAGAGCCAGTGTGTTTGGACCTTCCAGGTCAACCTCTCCCAGCATTGTTGTGTTACCCTTGAGGTGAGGGAGGTGACATTGAGCGCCTGGCTGAGCACTCCTGGATGACTTGCTGGCTGGAAACAACAATGAGTCTGTCCTTCCTGCTATCCACATCTTCTTACAGATTTTGTGTGAAAAATTCACTGATCTTTAGTGGCATACTGCCCAGTCGTGGTGTCCTGGAAACACAATTGGCTTATGACAGATTCCGTGTCTAGCAAGTTGAGTGTAGGAGATACCTTGCATCACTGATATTCAAATCCTTCCCCATCTGAAACCCAATTGTTCTTCTGCAGATTTCTGTCCTGTCAGAGAGAAATAGGTACATGTCCATATGTCCATTGAAGATAGCATGCTAAATATAATGCTATTTTCTAACATTTCCTACAACACCCCACAGGCTTCATGTCATCTAAAATAATGTAGTCATAGTCATGAAAGAGTTAATGTCCCCATGGTCCCCCCCCCCCCCCCCCCCCCCCACCACCACTCCCCCCGCCGCACGCTTACGTTAGAATTGGAGCTTTAATTGTTTAATCGGCCACACTTATTGTTTGATAGACTGCATATATTATATATATATATCTATATATATAAATATATAAAGGGGATACAGGTGGCACTGTGGAGTTGGAGGAGAGGTGATTGTGGAACACAATAACATTGAAGATGAAGAAGTCAAGACTTGTTTTCTCATTCTTATATCAGAGATATAGAATATAGAACATAGAACAGTACAGCACAGAACAGGCCCTTCGGCCCTCGATGTTGTGCCGAGCAATGATCACCCTACTCAAACCCACGTATCCACCCTATACCCGTAACCCAACAACCCCCCCCCCCCCCCCCCGCCCCCCCACCAAAAGTAATGCTTTTCCTTGGGGAGTTTGCATTCCAAACTCCAATCCAGGTTTTGCAAATGGCTCCTTTAAACAAAACTGCCACTCTACTTTTAACAATGAATCCAGTCTAGGATTTACATCACCTCCAAAAGGATTTATTTTGTCTTAAAGGCTTTTACACAACCTCTGAGGTCCAGCCATGGATTTCCACAATTATTTCAAATAATGTCTCCCAAACTATAGTAATTTCTAACAAATCTTAGCACCACTGCAGATATCTTTCTGGCCTCTCATGCTCCAATGCCTTTTCAACTCTCTGTGACTTTACTGAATAGTAATCTGTTCTAGGTCCCATTTTCCTCTGTTCCATTAACTCCAGATTTCTTGGAAACGTCTCTTCTAACTAACTGAACTTTAGGGCCGGGATTCTCTGACCACCCCGCCGGGTCGGAGAATCGCTGGGGGCAGGCATCAATCCCACCCCCGCCATGTCCAGAATTCTCCGGCACCGAAGATTCGGCGGGGACGGGAATCGCTCCGCGCCGGTCAGCGGGCCCCCCCCCCACCCCCGGCGATTCTCCAGCCCATGATGGGCTGAAGTCCCGCCGCTGTCAAGCCACATCCGCCGGCGTGGATCAAACCACCTACCTTACCGGCGCGAGCAGGCGACGTGGGCGGGCTCCGGGGTCCTGGGGGGGGGGGGGGGTGGCGCAAGGCGATCTGGCCTGGGGGGGGGGGGGGTGGCGCAAGGCGATCTGGCCTGGGGGGGTTCCCCCACAATGGCCTGGCCCGCGATCAGGGCCCACCAATCGGCGGGCAGGCCTGTGCCATGAGGGCACTCTTTTCCTTCCGTCTTCGCCATAGTCTTCACCATGGCGGAGGCAGAAGTGACCCCCTCCCCTGCGTATGTGCGGGGATGACGTCAGCAGCCGCTGATGCACTGGCGCATGCGCGGACTTCCGCCGGCCGGGAAGTCCCTTCAGCCCCAGCTGGCGTGGCGCCAAAGGCCATCCACACCAGCCGGTGGAGCGCCAACCACTCCGCCGCGGGCCTAGCCCCTCAATGTGAGGGCTTGGCCCCTAAAGGTGCGGAGACTTCCGCACCTTTGGGGCGGCCCAACGACGGAGTGGTTCACGCCACCCCATCACGCCGGGACCCCTCGCCCCGCCAGGTAGGCGAGAATCCCGGCCCAGGTTTCTGGTATCTTTTTTCTTAACCATTACTCCATAGTATGGTCGTTCTTCAAGCAAAGCTGAGAGAGATTTTCTCTTTTTAGCCTTCTAAAATCAACTGCTTCCAGCAGAGCTGTGAGAATTGCCTTCTCTCTCACTACCATGTCAACTGCAATCAAATTAGCTAAACTAAAACCTAAAAGCTTCTCTACCTTACAGGCCCCGGTTGCTGAGCAACCGCTGCTGATTTATTTACTCTTCATGTCGCAGCCCTCTCTCAGCACAATAGAGACACAGTTGGAATTGAAAATAATCCCCAAACATAAAAGCACCTTTGTACAGCATAAATCTAATTACAGGTTTTACCCTTCCAGACTCATAAATATTAAATTAAACCCTCTTAAAACTGCACCGAGGACAGGATTCTCTGTCCCGTCGCACCCATTTTCTGGTGCGCCGCATTCCCGCTGGCAGCGGCATTCTCCATTCTGGCAGCTGGCCAGTGGGGTTTCCCATTGTGGGAACCCCCCACTCTGTTGTGAAATCTGCAGGCGTGAGTGCGCTGCTGGTGAAGCAGAGGATCCTGCCGGCAGAGAATTCAGCTGCATATTTCTAATGTTTAACAATACAAAGATATGAAAATGGCTTATTGTCACAAGTAGGCTTCAAATGAAGTTACTGTGAAAAGCCCCTAGTCGCCACATTCTGGCACCTGTTCGGGGAGACTGGTACGGGAATTGAACCCGCGCTGCTGGCCTGCATTGGTCTGCTGTAAAAGCCAGCTATTTAGCCCTGTGCTAAACCAGCCCCAATGACTCCTAAACTCCGAAAACTATCTTTTTTTCCCGAACAATAGCTCCTCTAACGATTGTGGTAAGTATATTTATACCTGTATATTTTGACATGGGCACTGAGTGGGCATCATGTCCTTCAGTTGCTGCCTTTCAGACTGGTATCCTTCTAACGTTCTGTCACTTCTTACAAGAGGAAAGCTGCGGGAGGATTCCCAATGAGAATTCCATTATTCCCGGACAGAAATGATGGTGGTAGTGAGAGAATCGGAGGACAACAACAATTGCAAGCAAACAAATGTCAAATTCATTGGCAGCCAATAAATGAAAACAAAACCCTTCAGGAAAGAATATTGATGCAAAGTTCTGTAAATTATTTTATAACTGGCACCAAGCTCGAAATGCCCATTTTAAACGGGCAAGGAGTTAAAACAGCACAAATTGTGTTCTTGATGGAAAATGGGAGTATAAAGCTCCGGTGCCTTTCTCACCTGTTTTATATCTGTCAGAAGGTTAGCATTGCTTCCAGAGTGCATCAGAAATGAAAGCAGAAAAATGGACTGGCAAATGGACAGGGGTCACCCAGTTTTTGAATCGTTTTGAGCGAATCAGGAGTGTGAATCTCGTAGAACCAATTGTTAAATCCTGACCTTTCTTTGGGACAGGTGTAATTAACAGGCATGAGGTGGAATTGTGGAGCTTGTTGCCTGCAGATTCTTCAGACTGTGTGTTGTTTCTGGGATGTGGGCGATATCTGCAGCGTGATATTTTTAATCCATCCCTGGAGAAAGGTTCGGTTTTAACTAACCTGACCCACTGAGACAGGACTGGAGAGTAGGTTGCGAGTAACCCAGGAGTCGGGGTTCCTCCACACGTTGGGCTCTAACTTCAAAGCATATGTCTGATGTCACCACCTGATTCCCAGGCTGGTGTCCAGCATGATTGACAGGTCAGGCCTCCAGTTGATCTGGACGGTCCCGGGGGACTTCCAGTCTTGGGGTCCTGGATTGTGGGACGGTTGGTGGGGAGAGGGGGTTAGTCATCGGAGTATAAGGGCAATGGACATTCCAATCGCTGTTTTGTCCCAGGCAGGCAGAAATAGGTGTAAAGGAATTGCTTCCTGGATCTGGCAGGCCTCCCCAATGTATAGCTGCTGGGTTTCCCGAGCATTCGCAAACTCCACAGTCCATAGTTACCCACGGATCATAGTTACTTTTGAAAAGTATAATAATGAGCCTCATTATCATATTGGAAGTACCGACCAGCTTCATGGGAGTGGGTTGGTGAAGCGCTCATTTTCATACTTCCATTAAAACCAGAAGTGGGTTGGTTGATGGGCAGGTTAATATTATGGAGAAGATTCTCCGGTCCCCAAACGTGTGTTTCTCGGCAGCACGCCATTCGCTGGCAGTGGCATTCTATATTTCAGTCATTTGTCAATGAGATTTCCCACCCCATGCCACCAGGAAACCCACGGGCGGGGGTGCGCTGCCAGCGGGATGATTGAATCCCAAGAGGCCGGAGAATTCTGGCCCATGTTTATGATTATAACACAAGCACTCCAAACACCCCCTCTCCTCCCATGCATTTTTGTGGTAAAAATCTCCCTTAAGAGTCAACCACATAATGTGAAATTGAAGTCACCACCAACACGGTAGCACAGTGGTTATCATTGTTGCTTCACAGCGCCAGGGTCCCAGGTTCGATCCCGGCTTGGGTCACTGTCTGTGCGGAGTCTGCACGTTCTCCCCTTGTCTGCGTGGGTTTCCTCCGGGTGCTCAGGTTTCCTCCCGCTAGTCGTGAAAGATGTGCTGTTAGGTAGTTTGGACATTCTGAATTCTCCCTCCATGTACCCGAACAGGCGCCGGAATGTGGTGACGAGGGGATTTTCACAGTAACTTCATTGCAGTGTTAATGTAAGTTTACGTGTGACAATAAAGATTGTTATTATTAACTGGAAATTCTCCTCCAAGTCACTCACCACCCTGACTTGGGAATATATCGCTGTTCCTTCACTGTCACTGGGTCAAAATCCTGGAACTCCCTCCCCAACAGCACTGAGGGTGTACCTACACCTCAGGGATTGCAGCTCAAGAAGGCAGCTCTCCAATACCTTCTCAAGGGCAACTAGGGATGATCAATAAATGCTGGCCTAGTCAGCGAAGCTCATCCTGTGAAAGAATAAATAAAAAGCCTTGTAGAGATGCTAGCTTTGTTCTGCTGAATGACATTCATGAACCTGTTGGATTTTTATTGCAAAATCACAGCTTTTATGGAAATTTCCTATTTTTAGTCCAATAATCCAATTGGAACCTAACCAGTGATTTATATAGGTTTAGCGTAGCTGCATTTCATTTGCACTTTATGGCCGGAATGTTTTGGCTGTTCACGCTGGTGGGAAGGTGGGGTATTCGAGGGTTGGGGTGTTGTTGGGAAGGCCAGGGGTAATCGGGGAGTCAAAACGGTAGTCGAGTGGTGAGGGTAGTTGGGGGGACTTAGGGTAGTCGGGAGGTCAGGACTGTTGTTGGGGCTCAGCTGGGTAGTTGTGGGATTGGGGGTTTGTCGAGGAGTGGGGTATAGTCAGGGAGTTAGCCAGGTGGTTGGGAGGTAGTCGAGGGTTTTTGGAGGATTGGGAGATTAGTTGAGGGTGTGGGAGGGTAGTTGGGGGTTTGGAGTTAGTCGGGTGTTCAGTTGAGTAGACAGGTGGTGGGAAGCATTTGGGGTGTCCGGTGAGGACTGTCAGGGGTTAGTACTATAGTTACCTAGGAGTTAGAATTTGTTTCCAAGCTTCTAACCTTTCTAGGGAACTATTTTGCTAAGAGAGCCGGAACCACTCAAAGGCTCTGATTGATAGTTCCTGATGCAGGAAAATTGCCCATCGCAAGTTTTAACTACCAGGCAATTCCCACGCAGTCTTGTGTAGTGAATTCCAGGAGCATTTTTTGGGGTACTTTAGGGGTACACGGACTCAGAGCTATAAAATTAATCGTTACTTCATTAAAGGTGTAATCTGCAGCATGCAATAAAACTGATTAAATAAAAAAGAAAATATTGGATAAGCTCAGCAAGCATTCGTGATGAGAGAAACAGATATGTTTCAAGTCCATATGACCATTCTACAAATTTCCAGCATCCACAGTATTTTGCTTTCATAAAACTGGTTAAATGTCTGCTGTTTCACGCTGCTTAAAATACCAACACACTGATGCCAGAAATACTTTCCAAGGCAAAAGGACTCTTTAGTTCATTTTATTTCTACTCAGGAATAACGAAGATGATGACCTATCCTGCTGCTTTTTTCAGGATGAAACTGGAAGAACAGACTATAATTTCTGCGCTGCTTCCTGTTGCTCAAGGGTACGTACTTTTCACAGCATTGTAAAGTGTGCGGAACTGTTCCTGAATGAGAAAAACACAGACTGGGCCAATCATATTCAATGTTGTACATTAAAAGCGATAAAAGATAATAAAAATATTAATCACGCTAATAATTGAAGCCGACAGGCCATTAATAGTGGAAGGGAGGTGGAGGAAGAACTATGCGGACAAATTAAGGAATTGAGTAAAAACATAGAATAACAATCATTGAAATTTCAACTACCTTGTTATTAATTGGACAAAAGAGACAGGAAAAGGGGATAAGGACATAGAGATCTTACAATGTGTGCAGGACTTCTTCCTCATCTAATATGTAAAAAACACAACCAAGGGAAATTCTAATAATAATAAAAATAATCTTTATTATTGTCACAAGTAGGCTTACATTAACACTGCAATGAGGTTACTGTGAAAATCCCCTAGTCGCCACACTCCGGCGCCTGTTCGGGAACACTGAGGGAGAATTCAGAATGTCCAATTCACCTAACAAGCACGTCTTTTGGGACTTGTGGGAGGAAACCGGAGCACCCGGAGGAAATCCATAAGATCCAGTAATGAGAAATGAGCCAGAATAGACAAGAGAAGTAAAAGTATAGGACCCTCTAGGCCAGGACTTTCCAAACTATGGGTCGTGACCCACAATGAGGGTGAAAGGCAAGATTTTAGGGTCAGGAGCTGCAAAGCAGCAATGGCTGCCAGGGGGCTCGGACTGATTTCTGAAAGCTGTGTGGTGCCTTTTAAATGCTCGCATTTTCTTCTATTGATGGATGTGGCCTAATGGACAGCTCTCCGAGGACCGTTTGCTGCTTCAACACAAACCTGTGACAAGGTTGCTGTTCATTTCTCTCTTTTAGGAAAAATCCTGGCTTTTCATCAACTCCCCGAACGCTCAACTCCTTTTTGCCCATCTTCTCTAAACGCTGAAGGCTCCACCCAGGTCCAGGCCCATCCTCTCAACTACTGAATCCTCATCCCCCTCAGCAACAAAAAATCTCCCCACCCTCAGTAAGTGAATCGTCCCCGCCACAGTAGCTGGAAGTTCCCCCTGCCCTCACCTCCCCCTGCGGCTGAAGCTTCCCCTCCCCCAGGGGCTGACACTTTCTCCCTCCCAGTCCCCACCCTCCAGGAATTGGTCTTTCTCCACACCGCCCTAAACAACTGAGGAAAGAGTTGGAAACAATTGAGGGTTAGGAAAAGAGGAATACACAAAATGCATAGAAAGCGGAAGAGTTCATGAAAAAGAGAATACAAAGAGGTTAGGAGAGAAATCAAAAAAATCAATTAGGATGACAAAGAGGAATTATAACATTGTTATCAAGGAACATAAAACAAAATAATAAAATATTTCGCAGGTAGCTCAGTAGAAAAGAAGCCTGTGGTGGGACTAGGACCATGAAGAGATGGACAGGATAATACCACAGGTGTTATTAAATAATTATTTTGCTCGATATTAACCAGGGAGATGGAACAGGTAGCCCTGACATTGAATGATGAGCTGAGCTTTGAGATAAGTGCATTAAAAATAATAAAGGGATGTATTAAACATGTTAAACACACTCTAAGAGGATAACACCACTGGTCTGGATGAATTTTAAAGGAATCTAGGGAAGAGATAGCAGAGGCTTTACTCTACATTTTAATAATGCATTAGAAAAGGGTGCAGTGTCAGAAGACAGGAGGATAGCTCATGTAATTCCTTTATTTATGAAGGGGGACAGAATATGGCTTGATAATTATAGGTCAGTCAGCTTAACATTGATGGCCGGAAAAATAAAATTCCTACTAAAGCAGAGAATATAACATCTAACTATCACTTATCTGTCAGCCTCCATCAACTGGTGCATTCTCCATGCAGTGCCCCTACCAATCAGTATCCACTTGCCAACCAATCAGCACATTCTTCTCACGCAGTACAACTTGTTATTTTTCACTTAGAACATAGAACATAGAACAGGCCCTTCGGCCCTCGATGTTGTGCCGAGCAATGATCACCCCACTCAAACCCACAACCCAACAATCCCCCCATTAACCTTACACTACGGGCAATTTAGCATGGCCAATCCACCTAACCCGCACATCTTTGGACTGTGGGAGGAAACCGGAGCACCCGGAGGAAACCCACGCACACACAGGGAGGACGTGCAGACTCCACACAGACAGTGACCCAGCCGGGAATCGAACCTGGGACCCTGGAGCTGTGAAGCATTGATGCTAACCACCATGCTACCGTGAGGCCCGATTCTACTGGTATTCTTGTGAAGTGTCTCATATGATTTCCATAGACCATACAATCTATATACAGTGCAGAAGGAGGCCATTCTGCCCATCGAGTCTGCACCGGACCCTGGAAAGAGAACCCTACCTAAGCCGACACCTCCACCCTATCCCCTTAACCCAGTAACCCCACCCTTTTGCACACTAAGGGCAATTCAGCATGGCCAATCCATCTAACATTCACATCTTTGGACTGTGGGAGGAAACCGGAGCACCCGGAAGAAACCCACGCAGAGACGGGGAGAAAGTACA
Organism: Scyliorhinus canicula; assembly: GCF_902713615.1. Classification (NCBI taxonomy): domain Eukaryota; kingdom Metazoa; phylum Chordata; class Chondrichthyes; order Carcharhiniformes; family Scyliorhinidae; genus Scyliorhinus; species Scyliorhinus canicula. The sequence goes on along the minus strand of NC_052161.1, from coordinate 26,938,947 downwards.
AACTCTGCACAGACAGTGACCCAAGGCGGGAATCTAACCTGGGACCCTGGATATGTGAAGCAACAGTGCTGACCACTGTGCTACCGTGCCACCCATAAATTGTTTGTGGTTTCTTTGTATAAGTCCTTGGATTTGAAGTATATAAAAATCTGAGCAAGACAAGCATTTATTGGCCATCCCTAATTGTTCTTCTTGAACTGCTGCAGCCCAGGTGGTGTAGGTACACCAGTGCTTTACTCTGCAGAAATTTGATACAACTGAATGGCATGTTCCACCATTTCAGTGAGCAGTTAACATTCAGCTACATTGCTGTGGATCTGGAGTCACATTAGGGTGCTCTTTCAGAGAGGTAGTGCACGCTCGATGGGCCGAATAGCTCCCTTCTGCACTGTGATATTCTCTGATTCTATTCTACCTTCTACCAGGTCAAGGTGGCAGATTTCCTACACTGAAGGACGTTAATGAAGCAGATGGGCTTTTTTAACAATCCTGTAGTTTCATGATCATTATTAACGAGGCCAACATTTTATTCCAGATTTATTAATTAAGCTCAAAATTCCCCTGCTGTCATGGTGGGACTTGAACTCGTGTCTCCGGAACATTAGTCTAGACCTCTGGATTACACATCCAATGTGCTACTGCCCCCATGCAGCATTGGAAGTATTCTCCTTGGTGGAACATAGAATAGAAAATAGGAGAAGGAGGAGGCCATTCAGCCCCTTGAGCCAGCTCCACCATTCATTATGATGGTGGCTGATCATCCAACTCAATAGTCTAATCCCGCCTTCTCCCCCATATACCTCTGAGTTTAGCTTCACTTTATAACCTCCCAGCAGTTAACCATAACCATCAGTTTTATCACTCTATTATTTCTGAAGTATTGGTTGCCTGGTGTATAGTAACCTTTCTTGTTACCAGACTCAACACAATAATAATCTTTATTGTCACAAGTAGGCTTACATTAACACTGCGATGAGGTTACTGTGAAAAGCCCCTAGTCACCACATTCCGGCACCTGTCCATGTACACAGAGGGAGAATTCAGAATGTCCAAATTACCTAATAGTACATCTTTCGGGACTTGTGGGAGGAAAATGGAGCACCCAGAGGAAACTCACACAGACGCAGGGAGAACGTGCAGACTCCACACAGTCAGTGACCCAAGCTGGGAATCAAACCTGGGACTCTGGAGCTGTGAAGCACTAGTGCTACCCACTGTGCTACCGAGCCACCCTTCTCCACATCCACTGTATCTAGGTCTCTCAGTATCCTGTGATCAATAAGATCCCCCCCTCAGCCTTCTAAACTCCAACGAGTACAGACCCAGATTCCTCAACCACTCCTCATATGACAAGCTCTTCATTCCAGGGATCATTTTTGTGAACCTCCTCTGGACTCTTCATTTTCACCTCCAATGCTTCGGCAGTAAAATTACCAGTTATAGAATCCATTCCATTTAAGTTCCGGTAAAATCTGGTAGGAACATTGGGCTGCTTCCGTAACAGTTAGATCTGCTCTTCCCCATTCCCAGGCAAGCAATGAAAATGAACACCACCCCTGAGGTATCTTCCCAAGAATCATGTTACTATTACACTTCACCCCTGGAAGTTTCAAGATGAACACTACATTAGCAGGTGATGATTTATCCTTGACTTCATCCCAGTTCTAGCAGCAAGTTCATGTATAATTCATTTGGACACTTCTTCCTCTTGGTGATCACTATTTTCTGGATCATGCATCATTCTCCTTTGGTGTTAGCATCGTTTGCATTTGCGAAATATTCATTTTCTCCCACATTTCTGGCATTTACAGCTGGGCAGTGCTCCCTGCTATGTGCCACAATTGTCCAACTTATTATCATCACTGCCTGTGCGTGAGAATGAGAACATTCATCAAACTCTCCCATTATTGTGTCAGGCACAGTAAGAAGTCTTACAACAACGGGTTAAAGTCCGACAGGTTTGTTTTGAATCACAAAGCTAGTGATTTGAAACATTAAATGGCATTTTCTGTCAGGGTGAATGGAAAGATGCTCTCTTTTATTAATCATGCAACAAATTAAAGTGTTTACTTGTCTAATTTCCACTGTCCACTAATCCTGATGGCGTTCCCTATGCTTTTTTCAACTTGGCTATTTTTCAGTCATGAAAAAATAAACAACTGCAAGAGCAACTGCAATAGTAAATTCCATCATACTTAGTTTTGTTTGACACTTAAATCCTATGTTTGATTAGGATACCACTTGCAGCTCGTGAACCTTTGACTTTCCTGTTGGATAATCCCACTGACTATTACATTGTTCCTGAATTTCTTGCTCAATGAGAACACTTTTCAGTATTTCTTTGTCATTTACAGTGTACATGCTTAAACTGTTGACGATATATCTGAATTTCAGACAGATTAATTATAATTGGGAGCACAACAGGAAAAGTTTGACTTTACAAGCTCGAAACAGATTGATCCATTACTGCAATCATCTTCCTAAGACTTTCACCAGTTCAAACCAGTCCAGCTGCACTTTGTGATAGTTTGTTCCCTCCACACACTGCCTTTTGAAACACTTGTGTAACTGTGAGAAAGAACCATGATATGCTAGGAGCGACTGACTACAATAGTCAGCTCCATCATTGTAGTTTTGATGCTACTGGTGCTGAGTTAGTGGCGAAATGTCATCTGTGCCACTTGGGCCCTCTCCTGGCATGCCCACACCAAACAAAATTTTGGTGAGAGTGTTAACGCAGGCATTACGTGTATGTGTTTGGAAGTAGACAGGGGAGACAGATCGTGGTGTCAGGCAACATAGAAACAGAGAAAATAGAAGCAGGAGTAGACCATTAGGCCCTACAAGCCTGCTCCACCATTCATTATGATCACGGCTGATCATCAAGTTCAATACCCTGATCCCGCCTTCCCCCCATATCTATTTAGCCCCAAGAGCTATATCTAATTCCCTCTTGAAATTACACAATGTTTTGGCCTCAACTACTTTCTGTGGTAGCGAATTCCACAGATTCACCACTCTCTGGGTGAAGAAATTTCTACTCACCTCAGTCCTAAAAGGTTTACCCTCAAACTATGACCCCTGGTTCTGGACTCCCTCATCATCGGGAACATTCTTTCTGAATCTACCCTGTCTAATCCTGTTGGAATTTTGTAAGTTTCTATGACATCTCCTCTTACTCTTCTAAACTCCAGTGAATATAATACGAACCGACTTAGTCTCTCCTCATATGACAGTCCCACCATCCTGGGAATCAGCCTTGTAAACCTTTGCTGCATTCCCTCCATAGCACGAACATCCTTCCTCAGATAAAGACACCAAAACTGCACACAATGCTCCTGGTGTGGCCTCACCAATGCCCTATACAATTGCAGTAAAGCATCTCTATTCCTATACTCAAATCCTCGCGCTATGAAGGCCAACATACCATTTGCCTTCTTTACTACCTGCTGTACCTGCACGCTTACTTTCAGTGACTGATGCACGAGAACACCAAGATCTCACTGAGTATCCACCTCTCTCAATTTACACCACATTGATAACCCTCAAAGACTCCAGTTATAATTGTCCAACTCATGTACATTGCTAGAATTCTCTGGCTGTTCACTGGAGCTGGGATTCTCCAGTCCCACTGGCAGTGCACCCCTGGCCCTGGGTTTCCCAACAATGTGGGGTAGCTTCAGTAGGAATTCCCATTGACAGCGGCAGGAGCAGAGAATTCCGCCACCAGGGATCTGCGCGGCACACCCCGCCACAGAGAAGCACATGGCTGCGAGCCCGGAGAATCCCGTCCATAATGTTTAATTAGTATTTAGGACGGAATGCATTAGTTATTGAAGATTGTATAAAGGAGTTAAAGGGGAAGAGATTAATAATCGTTCCTTTTAAGGGCAACACAGCAGAGTAAGGGTCAACTGGCTTGGGTGACCAATTGGGACTCAGTGTGGAATCATCCCATGGTGAGAGAGGCTTGTAGGTAGAGACATTTTGGGTGCTAGCTACAGCCAAGCAGCTGCTGCACAATTTTTTATAATAAATATCTTTCCTATTCGCTGGCCTGCTCTCCTATTTTTCTAACCTCTTCCCAGGCTTCCACTCTTCTTTAACAAGGATAACAAGCTGCAATATCGCAAATTATCTTGAACAAGTTTCAGTCTCTGCTGTTGCCAGAGTGGGCCTCCCATTTAAGAGGTGCAGTCTGCTTTAAGTAGTACATGCTAGCTTTAACTGGATCTAGCCATTCACAGACTGAGGCTCCATGTGGCATGTTCAGTACTGAGTTTCACACTCTGACCACTATGAATATAAGGCAGCTCAAAGTTTGCATCCTACCTGCATCACTTTAAATAGGTGGAAGTTAACTAGGATCAAGGAAATAGGGAAGAGGGTGAGAGATTGTGGAAATGCAGAGTTTCATTGGAAAGGCGATAGTGTAGGTCTTCCCTAACCCGCAGCAAGAACTTCGTAGCTCCCCATGAGTTCCATCACCTACTCCTCAAGGCAGGAGTTAGGTTGGTTAGTTGTTGAGGAGTGTGAGCCAAGTTACATTGGAGAGGTGAAATAAGAAACTCGGTCTGCCAAAGGAGAGGAATGTGCACTGAAGTAGGATCCCATTGTTTAGCACTGAAGGTCTTCCACTTTTAAAATTCAAATGCAAACTGGCATAATATCCACTCATGTATATCATGAGATGCAGACAGGCAGTGATTGACACACAGGATAACCAATGAACACACACGACACAGAACAACCAATCACCAAACAGGACACCACCACTATAAAACCCACAGGACATTAAGGCTCTCTCTCTCTCTCTCTCACAGGACACAGCTACTGAGATAGTCACAGTGCACAAGCCAGTGAACATCATCATCATGTGGTAGAGAGCTAGTCTGGTCAAGCCATTTGATATGGACAAGAGAATGATACCCTGCCTGGGTCAGATAAAAACTTGTACAAAAATAAAAATCAATATCTTCTGAGTTTGCCTGGAGCAGCAAGTGGTGGATAATGTACAGCAGTGTGCCTCTGACTTCATTGCAAGAACAATTTACTCCAGTGTAGTAACACCTTCACAGCCAGCAGGTGACTTCCAAGCCAATGAGGGGTCAACTTTCGAACAGGGTTCTACTGTGAATGGTGCCAGGAGTTTGTCACAGCCAATTTCTTGGAAAAGCAATTAAATGTTGCCTTATCCACATCAGAAGCACCCAACAGAACATTGTCATACCCATAGGTCAATAAGCTAGATGCTCAGGGCTGGCCACAAGATCGCCTGTAGGGTTCCTGGTTAAACCTCTGACAACTGGATCTCTTGGTCTGCAAGTTATAGGCTGCCTATGTGCACCAGTGGGGGAACAACTATTGAATGTGCAACATTGAATGTTGCTTGGTAATGTTGCAGAAGGAGTGTAGCAAAGTTCAGGCCATGGCATTCATCAGCTATACATTTTTAAAATGTATATATATGGGCAAATGATCAGCACCTTATTGAGGTTGCCTTCAAAGAGAAATTGTTGATGAATACATTACCTTCCTATTATGTATTGGAATACTCTACAAGTGTTGGTAGAGAATGTGAAACAGTGCATTTTAATTTCACTGGAAGAAAGATCATGTTCAACACACTTAACACCCAAATTCCCCATGCACATTTGTTGTAGGATGTAAAATCTACGTGTGCATTTGCTCCCTATGGTTTGGAACGTTGCTTTATATTTGAGCTACTCGCCGGTTTCCGTATTAGGTTAGCTGTCAGCACAAGGCTAAACGGGCACCAAGAGCTTTTACGGGTCACTCAAAAGTTGCGACAATGCAGAATTGTACGGTTAGCTTCAGAATATTAAAGGCCATCTTTGCAGTCACTCAATCCTAGCTTAGGGTTTATGGATGTGAAATGAAACTCCCAACACCATTGCGTTTTATCCATTTTGCTACTTTTGTATCACAATTTTTAGGCTTTAAACAAAAGCAGAGAATATGGCCAATATTTTTCAGAAATTACCAGCTGATGCATTTGACTATATTTTCTTCGACTCACTAGTGATGTTGAACACGTTCTTCCCTTGATAGTTTAATATCAGTTGGTAAATGTAACTGCAGCAAACATGATAGAATTAAAGCTACATTTATCCAACTAAATATTACCATTTATAATAATAATAATAATCTTTATTGTCATAAGTACGCTTACATTTACACTGCAATGAAGTTACTGTGAAAAACCCCTAGTCGCCACACTCCGGCACCTGTTTGGGTACACTGAGGGAGAACTCAGAATATCCAATTCGCCTAACAGCACGTCTTTGGAGAATTGTGGGAGGAAACCGGAGCACCCGGAGGAAACCCACGCAGAAACAGAGAGAACGTGCAGACTCCGCACAGACAGTGACCCAAGTCGGGACTCGAACCTGGCAGCTGTGAAGCAACAGTGCTACCCACTGTGCTATTTTGCATATTACCATGTAATGATGCAAATAAGTATTTATATTAGACGATGAACTGCCATTTTCCAGAATTAATGTGCTACTTTTTAAAGTATTCCAGAATTGATTTTGAAAGTTGCACTTGGCAGGACATATGTTCGCAGGAGACGAAGGGTAACCTTTGATGTTGAAAAGATTATTGTCCATGGATCCTATAAAGAAACCAGTGATGCCATATACAATGATATTGGTTAGTACGATGTTGCTTATTTGAGAAAATAACCTTTATTTCTGTCTGAATAACCATTTCTGTTAACGGCGGATACTAAGTACATTCTTTATTTCTTCCAGCTTTGCTAAAACTGAAAGGCAGCTGTGCCGAAGAAGGCGATCGTATTAGAACAATAAACCTGGCAGAAGATGACGTTCCTCCTGGTACTAATTGTAAAATAACTGGATGGGGCAAGAATGAATTCGGTATTTCTTTTCTTTGGTTTCTTAGCAAGAACTGTCAAGCTTTTCATATTTTGTTGCCTTGTGTCAAGTATTGCACTGTTCCGGGATGATTGTATTTTAATTTTGCATCCAGCATCTACATTTAGCACTAATCATTGTGCAAATTAGAGTCAGGCGTGATAATTTGGGCGAGTTGCTCGAGCTGAGGCCCAAGTGGCGTTTTCTAGATTTGGACAGTTTTTAAAAATCCCAATAGCAGAATGCGATTTAGCTCTGACTCCTCTTTCCCACTTCTTGTTGAACATAAAGATATGGCTGGATTTAGAGCTGCTAACAGGGGCCCATGAATTGGTTGGGGGAGGGGGGGAGTTGAACCCGCTTCAGTGAACAACAGGATTGAAGGCCAGGGCTGCCATTGCAATTAAGGAGTACTGGCAGCTCAGCAGCCTCACCGGGAGAGTGTCCAAAAGAGAATCAACCATATGCGGGACCTGTATATTGAGGCGTCAGATAGTTTCAGGTCTTATTCAATGATTTTTCCAGGATTCTGTGCAGAGGCAATTTGGAGACTTGATGGATAATCTCTGATTTTTTCTGTTTGGTTTATAATGAAGATGCTGCCTGTGGCGTTTAGCTGGTCAGATACAGAGAACGATTGTAGAGAGAGAGGAAGCATGAGTTCTCTCCTTGGTGTTTATCCACTCATCATCTGTCTGTCTCTGGAAAAGCAGTTGCTTTTTTAATGCAAAGCATTAGCTTGCTATCATATGAATTCCACCTCCATTAAAAACTAGTCAGTTACCAAATATGATCACAACATCTGAGACACCCGCACTCCAGTGTGTGTTAATTGATGAATGTTGTGAATTTTCTGGATGGTCAAGAGTGGGAATTCTCCTTATCCAGTCCGTTGGAGCCCCCCTTAGCCGCTATCCGTTATCCAAAGTTATGGAGCTGGATTCTCCGTTTCAGGGACTATGTCCGCAAGCTGTCGTGAAAACTGTGGTCTTTTATGCCAGAAACCTGCTGTCAAAAGGCCACATATTCGCAGCCTTGAGGGGGCTAGCAGGCCCCCCGCACTTCCAGGTCAGAGGTCGCACATGTGCACGGCGGCGGCCTCCAGCAGCCGCGCCGTGCTCCATGGTGGACTCAGACCCCAGGCCTGGACAGTGGAAGTAGTGCCCCCGATCGGCCGCGCACCCGACCCGGACCGTCCGTTCAAAAATACCCCAGTCCCGAATGAGGCCCCCACTGCTCTCCAATCGCCTCTCCCCCAACTGTGGCGGCCGCGAACTGAGTCTGCAGCCGCCTTGTGACATGACCATGGGTGTCGGGAATTCAGCCGGTTAGGGGTGGAGGATAGCGGGGTGGGCCTCTGGCAATGTCCTCCAGTGATGGATAATCGCTTTTCGGGGGGCGGAGAATTGCTGAACCGGCGCCGGCCCGATTTCATACGGGAAACTGGATTCTCCGCCCCATCATCGAACGCGGTTTTGGCGTCGGGGTGCAGAGAATCCAGTCCATGGAGTTTAATTGATTGGTCTCCACTCACGTGAATAGACAGATGATGCCTGTTCAAGCAGTTCAGGGGATAGGCTATTCACAGTTATTTAAACTGATTGTTCTAGTGGATCAATACCAGGCAGCGGTCTCCTATCGGATAGCTTTGTAATTTGGAAGGTGAAGTTTGTAAATGTTTAACCATGTTAAGAACTGTTGTTTAGCCACTTTAGTCCTCAGGCTTTTTAAAACTTATCCTGTGGTTTACGCTCACTCAGTAACTAAAGTCATTTTTGATATGCAAATTTTTGATATAAAACACGACAAATGGTACATTTTCAAAGTCCAATTACTGCTGTGATTCAGTGGACATCAGTTAAAGTCCGCTACTGCAGAGAAATGCCCTGCTATTCAATGGCCCTTTGCCTTTTTGTTTTGGCCTTGGGGTAGTTTCTCTGCCAATGCCGCATTTAGAGGGATTTCCCGCGGGTGAGAAATGCTCCATCCAGATCGGGGGGGCCAATGTCTAAAACTCTTGGAGAACTCCCTTTTTTTCCTCAAATGGTGCCATTAGATCTTTCATAAGTACCAGTGCCGACAGTCAAAACCTAAGGCAGAGTTACCATCGTTGAAATGTTTCTGCCTTCAGGATCAAAACGGGTCCCAACCCTGCTGGTGCCAGCTAGTCACAAAGTGTCATAATCCTACAGGTGATAGTCATTTAAGAGGACTCTGGATGGCTGGCGGCAGAGGCGAATAGGACACCATGACATGGAGGCACTCTTTGAAGCTTTCAGGTAATTTAAAAATAAAGTTGACTGACAGTTGTCAGGCCACCATTGTGCGGTGGGAGCAATGCCAGTGAATTGCATATTGCCGCAGCGGTGGCGTTTTCATCCCAGTGACTCCATTGTGGGGTTATTGGGAGGGGGCATTAGTGACTCTCGGCTTGCCACCAGGAAACAGATTCCAGGTACTTGCCAGGCTCCAGCCTCAGTAGGGGACTCGTCTAATGCCAGGAAGAGTTTGGCATCAGGAACTGACTCCAAATTTGTCCCTTAATTGGCTGCCCACCACTGCGGGGTGGGTTGCCGCTGTCACATTGACCATGCCTCTGGGTACATCACTTGGAGGCAGAAATCCTCGGGAAGACGATTAATGCGTTATTTTCAAATTTTGCTTCCACTGATAAGATTCCACTCTTTTTCAATGTTTGTCTCCAAAGGAGAGTTTTAATAGTTACAGCACAATCAGAATGAAAAGGTTCGGGAAATATATATTTAATACAGTTGTATTTTTGCCGTAACTGAAGCTTTAAAAATGTACTGTTAAATTTAATGGAGCCGTGTTAACTTTGGCTGATATTGTGTGTGTATATACTGGATCACCCACTGAATATACATCACACTTGACTTTCCCACAATAGATAGGTAAATCAGCTCGAGTGCATAATAGACGATCAAGCCAATATCCATGCCCTGAAGTTAAAATTACCCCAAAATATAATGCCCTGTAGATTCTGATATCAAACAATTGTCAGTGACACTCCAACAGAATGGAACCAAAATTGGCCTCTGTTGGTTTAGTTTAAGTGAGCGTTTAACCTTTCTCGTTCTATTTCAGGGCAGTCTCAGAATCAGTTGAAAGGAGCCATGGTGAAACTGTTGGACAGCAATCTCTGCAGGAAACCAGAAATTTAAGGAAATGTGTTGGACGATAACGTGTTGTGCGCCGGATATTTGAAAGGAGATTCGGCAGACGCCTGCCAGGTATGTCAGAATAAACCGTAAAATGCATTTATTTGTAATTCGCCAGTATTCGTGCACGTTCAGTTGCTGCAACATTTAAAACTTGCATCGCAAATCAAGTACATGCAGGTTAGCTGTTCCATTGAGAGTGTCCTTTGCAAACCAGGGTATTCCCTATTTTTAACATCTCATTTATCAAAGAATTGTGGACCTTGGTCAAATTCATCTTTTTAGAGTGTTTTCCTGTCAGCGTATCAACTTGTGAGGAAACCCAAAGCACTGACGCCATCATCTGGTCTCTATGTTGATCAGCCAACCATGGTAGATTGATGAATGTAAACAGAATTCTGGGAGAAATTGTCGGGAATGAAAACCATCATTTATTTGCTTCCCTGAGAATTTTCTGCTACCTGTTACTCCTCTGGCAAGAACATCCTCCTCCTGGGGCACGCTATCATGGATCCAGCTGCCACGGTACCTCATGCAAGTGTTCATTAATTGTGCCTGGGCTTTGGCAGCGAAGGTCAGGAAAATATTTAGGGTGGAATTTTCCAATTATTTTTCAAAATATCAGCTTGGGGGGAAAAGCTAAGTGGGAAGGGTCCCACGATGTCATGCTGGCAGGGTGGGCTCTCAACCTAAGCTTTTGAAAGATTGGGGTGCTCATGGAACCCTCTCACCACGACCGCAGAACCCAACACCTCCCACCCATGGAAATCTCCCATCCCTAAAAAAACAGAACCCTCAATCCACCCAAAAGTCCCTCAGCATCCCCTCCCCACCATGAAACTCACTGCCTCCCCTCGGGGACATGGAATCACCACCTCCCCGGAGCTCTACCTCCGTGGAGCCTCTCTGGCTGCCCTACGACTGAACTCCCCCTACAACCACTGAACCTAACCCCCCCCCCACCATGGATTCCATGGCGCCTCTCCCACTGATTCTCCCCCCGGACTGCTTCTTGGCACTGCTGAACATGAGTCTCTCCCCTTGGGGGCTGTACTCACCCGTGCAATTCTGGTGGGTGTTCTTCGACAGGCGCATATCGTGGGGGACATCCCAATGGAAAGTCTCACAGGGAACAATCAGCCATAAATGCCTGATATGCAAATAGATGAAAATGAGTATCCCGACTTTTAAGTCAAGATAACATAGAGAAACCTCCTCAGAGACCTCCTAAATAAAGAGACCCCAGAGACCCCTGAAATTGGGGGACCTCACAGAGACCCCCAAAAAGGGCCCCCCCCCCCACAGAGACCCCCTAAATATGGGAAACTCTGACAGAGACCCCCTTTATAAAGGGACCCACCAGAGACTTCCCAGGAAAGAGACCCCTATCTAGAAGTTAGAGTACTTCCGACAGAGGCAGTGAAAAGAAATCACACAGCAGGGCACAGACCTGCTGGCTCAGACACAGGAAGCACAATGTATCAATCCCTGGAAAGACAAAGTAGTGACCTGTTTTAAAACCGCTCATATCCTTGAGCTGCAAGCCATTCATTCATTCCTTTGACCACAATGTTTATAAACATCAACCACTTCAAAGAGAGTTAGGTACTGTCAATTTCCAGCTGAGCACTTCAAAATCACTCCAGCACAAAGGGGGGGGGGGGGGGGGGGGGGGGGGTGATTGGAATGCACTTAACTCTCTTTGACAGCCGTGGGACTTTGATTTTGGGCCGTCTGCTCAAAATTGTGGCCCGATAGTGGGAATCCCTCATGATCCTCGCCATGCATAAATTTACGGGTGTGTAAAACAGTTGTAATTCAGCTCCGGTTGGAGAATATTATCACATAAAAAGAGAATTTCACCCAATATAAAATAAATGGTGCAGCTGTAAAGGGGCTGAAGGAGCAGATGGAGCTGAGTGTGTTTGATAAAATTCCCCATGGTAGGCTGATGGAGAAAGTGGAGTCTCATGGGGTCCAGGGTGTACTAGCTAGATGGATAAAGAACTGACTGGGCAACAGGAGACAGAAAGTAGTAGTGGAAGGGAGTTTCTCAAAATGGAGAACTGTGACCAGTGGTGTTCCACAGGGATCCGTGCTGCAACCACTGTTGTTTGTGATATACATAAATGATCTAGAGGAAGGTACAGGTGGTCTGATTAGCAAGTTTGCAGATTACACTAAGATTGGAGATAGTGAAGGGGACTGTCAGAGAATACACCAGAATATAGATAGATTGCAGAGTTGGGTGGAGAAATGGCAGATGGAGTTCAATCTGGGCAAATGCGAGGTGATGCATTTTGGAAGATCCAATTTAAGAACGAGCTATACGGTAAATGAAAAAGCCCTGGGGAAAATTGATGTACAGAGAGATCTGGGTGTTCAGGTCCATTGTACCCTGAAGGTGGCTGTGCAGGTCCAGCCTCCCCGGACAGGCGCCGGAATGTGGCGACTAGGGGCTTTTCACAGTAACTTCATTGAAGCCTACTCGTGACAATAAGCGATTTTCATTTTTTCATTTCAGAGTGGTCAAGAAGGCATGCGGCATACTTTCCTTCATCGGAAGGGGTATTGAGTATAAGAGTTGGCAGGTCTTGTTATTATTGTATAAGACTTTGGTTCGACCACATTTGGAATACTGCATACAGTTCTGGTCGCCACATTACCAAAAGGATGTGGATGCTTTGAAGAGGGTGCAGAGGAGGTTCACCAGGATGTTGCCTGGTATGGAGGGCGCTAGCTATGAAGAGAGGTTGAGTAGATTAGGATTATTTTCATTAAAAAGATGGGGGTTGAGGGGGGACCTCATTGAGGTCGACAAAATCATGAGAGGTATAGACAGGGTGGATAGCAAGAAGCTTTTTCCCAGAATGGGGGACTCAATTACTAGGGGTCACGAGTTCAAGGTGAGAGGGGAACAGTTTCAAGGAGATATACGTGGAAAGTTCTTTACGTGGAAAGGGCCTCACGGTAGCATGGTGGTTAGCATCAATGCTTCACAGCTCCAGGGTCCCAGGTTCGATTCCCGGCTGGGTCACTGTCTGTGTGGAGTCTGCACGTCCTCCCCGTGTGTGCGTGGGTTTCCTCCGGGTGCTCCGGTTTCCTCCCACAGTCCAAAGATGTGCGGGTTAGGTGGATTGGCCATGATAAATTGCCCGTAGTGTAAGGTTAATGGGGGATTGTTGGGTTATGGGTATGTGGGTTTAAGTAGGGTGATCATTGTTCAGCACAACATCGAGGGCCGAAGGGCCTGTTCTGTGCTGTACTGTTCTATGTACGCAGAGGGTAGTGGGTGCCTGGAACGCACTGCTGGCAGAGGTGGTAGAGGCGGGCATGATAGCGTCATTTAAGATGTAGACAGATACATGATAGGGCAGGGAGCAGAGGGATACAGATCCTTAGAAAATAGGCAACAGTTTTAGATAGAGGCTCTGGATCGGCGCAGGCTTGGAGGGCCGAAAGGCCTGTTCCTGTGCTGTCATTTTTCTTTGTTCCTTGTGTTTGTGATATGTCCAGAAACTGGCAGGACAGGGTGAGTCAGTGGTTAATAAAGCATTCAATACACCAGGCTTTATTATTAGGGGCATAGATTACAAGAGCAGGTGACTATTTTGAATTTGTATAAGACACTAGTTTGGCCTCGGAGAAAGTATTGTGTCCCGTTCTGGACACTGCACTTTAGCAAAGATCTGAAGATATTGGAGAAAGTACAGAAAAGATTCACAAGCATGGTTCCAGGTATGAGGAACCAGTCATGAAGGTCAATTGGAGAAGTTAGGATGCCTTCCTTATGGAAAATAATTTTGCAAGGAGAGGCATTCAAAATCAGGAGGGGCCTGGACAGAGTAGATAGGGGGAACAAAAAAACACAGATTTAACGTAATTGTCAAAAAGAAGCAAAAATGATATGAGATTTGTTTTTCGCGCAGCCAGGAATGCACTGCCGGCAACTGAAGCAATCAAACAGGAATTAGACTGTTGTTCAAAAATGAAAAATGTGCAGGGTTACAGGGAGAAGGAGGGAGGATGATACAAAGGGAGAGAGCTGGTGCAGACACAGTGGGCTGAATGGCCTCCTTCTGGATTGGACTGGATTTGTTTATTGTCACGTGTACCGAGGTAGAGTGAAAAGTATTTTTCTGCGAGCAGCTCAACATATCAATAAGTACATGGGAAGAAAAGGGAATAAAAGAAAATACATAATAGGGTAACACAAGGTATACAATGTAACTACATAAGCACCGGCATCCGATGAAACATACAGGAGTCTAGTGTTAATGAGGTCAGTCCGTAAGAGGGTAATTTAGAAGTCTGGTAACAGTGGGGAAGAAGCTGTTTTTGAGTCTGTTCGTGCGTGTTCTCAGCTGAAAAATTACTATTTGACCTGAGCTCAGAGCTCAAAGGTTCCAGCTGGCGAGCAAGAAGCCAGTGATAGGCTGTAGCACAATGTTTTCTCGGTACTCCTACCTGGGACACCAAACAATCGTCCATCTCCTCCTGCCCAGCTCTGCATTCCACAGGCAATTTCCACCCCTATTTTGTCCCTGGCAAAATGGATATTCCTCCAAGTCAAGTGTCATGAAATCTGGCTCTCGTAACAAAATAAATTAAACCTCTAATCCATAAATTCAGGGGAATATGTCTTTGGGAAAAGTATTAACAAGTGGTGAATAGGTTGAACTGACCTTATAACAATTCTTGTGTCCAGGGTGATTCCGGAGGACCACTTTCTTGTGTGAAAATGGAAAGCACTATCTCTATGGAATCATCAGCTAGGGATGCGAGCGTGGGAAGAAAAATAAACCTGGCGTTTATGTCGTTGTTACCAAATTCCTTGACTGGATAAAAAGATACATTCAATGGAGTCGCTGGTGTGAACTGAAATATTAATTAAGTGCCCTTGTTTAAAGCTTAACTTGTACTTTGTTGATTCTCTTTTGATTTCCTTATTTTCCCTTTTCCACCTTGGATAAAGACAGCTGTTTTGAATTTACATAAAATAACATGATGTACCTCTCTCTGAAGATCTACAATTCATTTTCATCAGACATTTGATATTGATCTGCCACTTGCTTCAAAGTAGCTCTTCTCCCGTTTGAGTGATCATGTTGTAGAAACTCAACTTAACTACATAAGAAGTCTTGTATGTATACGCTTTTGAGCTCTTGTGACTATTTCTTTATACCTTAACCCCAAAGTTCTTGGGCTCCGTAAAAGCAGGATACATTTGTTTGTGCACAGGCAGAAACAGAGCTTTCTTTTGCTGGACATTTGTCCCGTTTACATTGATAATTTTAACACTGGTGGTGACGGTGATAGGAACCTACTTTATTATGGGTAATAAAGGGTTCAGAATAAGCCAGGACAGCAGAAAATGTTGAGAGCATGAGAAAGATCTGATAAGGTAGTCAGTATTTGGCTATCCACATTGCATTGTTATCATTAGTGGGGCAAACCTCCCAGTTCTCGAGAATATGGCGATAAAGCAGGTGGTCCGACCACACCATATTATAGAAACATAGAGAAATTTTCCCATGGCAAATTATCTCTTAAAACATGATGGACATACATTTTCGGTCAATTATATGAAGAATAATTATTTTAACCCAATCACAGTCAGAACGGGGACAGAGTCTAAAAAAGATTATGATTTCTTTAAGAGACCAGGAGAAAACGTTTGCGCTCTCTCGGAATTCATCTTAACCTAACCCACGAAACCTATTTCTACTTTGCTTTGTAAACAGCTACTTACTTTCATTCCAGTTTTGCATCATGCATTTTGCAAACTGAATTGTATCTCGAATTCGACTCAATCGCCTGTATTTGCGTTGGACAAACAACTTTTTAAATTCTGTCTTCGTATGAAATTTGAATTGACCAATAGACTTTGAACCTGACATAAATAAAAATATTCTTGACTTCACTCAAGCTCAGTCTCGAGATCTGTATGATTGATATATAGTGCGGCGACACATAGATATGTTAACAAAATACAGATCCATCAGACAGTTATAGCTAATCTTCCCCCCTCTCACCCCCAACCCCATATCAAGGAACCATTGGGGGACTTTGCAGCAATTCCATCAACATTGCGCATATAGAGAGGAGGGAGAGGAGGGAGAGGGAGAGACTGGTGAAGGAGCTGTTGAGTGTGATAGGAGGTACACGGAGGCACTGGAGGAGGGATTGCTGGGGGAGCGGCGTAGCTTGCAGGCCAAGTTTGATTTATTGACCACCAGAAAGGCGGAGACACAGTGGAGGAAGGCGCAGGGAGCGGTCTATGAGTATGGAGAGAAAGCGAGCAGGATGCTGGCACACCAGCTTCGTAAGCGGGACGCGGCTAGGGAGATTGGTGGAGTGAAGGATAGAGATGGGAATGTGGTGCAGCAGGGGGCAGAGGTCAATGAGGTCTTTAGGGACTTCTATAGGGAACTGTACCGGTCGGAGCCGCCGGCGGTGGGAGGGGGAATGGAGAGTTTTTTGGACAGGCTCCGATTTTCAAGGGTGCAGGAGGAGCAGGTGGAGGGACTGGGGGCGGTGATCGAGTTGGAGGAGCTGGTCAGTGGGATTGGGCACATGCAGTCGGGGAAGGCGCCGGGACCGGATGGGTTCCCGGTTGAATTTTATAAGAAATATGCGGACCTGCTGGGCCCCCTGTTGGTCAGGGCCTTTATCGAGGCATGGGAGGGGGGTGTTCTGCCCCCGACGATGTCTCAGGCGCTAATCTTCCTGATCCTGAAGCGTGATAAGGACCCCTTGCATTGCGGATCATACAGGCCGATTTCACTGGTGAATGTAGACGCCAAGTTGCTGGCGAAGATCTTGGCCACTAGAATAGAGGACTGGGTGCCGGGGGTGGTACATGAAGATCAGACGGGTTTTGTGAAGGGGAGGCAGCTGAACGCTAACGTGCGAAGGCTGCTAAATGTGATAATGATGCAGGCAGCAGAAGGAGAGGCGGAGATTGTGGTGGCATTGGATGCGGAGAAGGCCTTTGACAGGGTTGAGTGGGGGTACTTGTGGGAGGTGTTGGAGAGGTTCGGGTTTGGCGTGGGGTTTGTTAAATGGGTGAGGTTGATGTACGAGGCCCCGATGGCGAGTGTAGCGACAAATGGGAGGAGGTCCAAGTACGTCAGGCTCCACCGTGGGACGAGGCAGGGGTGCCCCCTGTCCCCCTTGCTTTTTGCACTGGCAATTGAGCCTCTTGCCATGGCTCTCAGGGAGTCGAGGAGGTGGAGGGGTTTGGTGCGAGGTGGGGAGGAGCACAGAGTGTCGCTGTATGCGGACGATTTGCTGTTGTATGTAGCAGACCCGGTGGGGGGAATGCCGGAGGTGATGGAGATTCTTGCTGAGTTCGGGAGTTTCTCGGGATATAAATTGAACCTGGGCAAGAGTGAGCTGTTTGTCGTACACCCGGGAGATCAGGAGGAGGGGATTGGTAGGCTCCCGCTAAAGTGGGCAGTGAGGAGTTTTAGGTACCTGGGGGTTCAGGTGGCTAGGAGCTGGGGGACTCTGCACAAGCTCAATTTTACTAGGTTGGTGGAGCAGATGGAGGAGGAATTTAAAAGGTGGGACATGCTGCCGTTGTCGTTGGCGGGTAGCGTACATTCCGTTAAAATGACGGTGCTCCCGAGGTTTTTGTTTTTGTTTCAGTGCCTCCCCATTTTCGTTCCGAGGGCCTTTTTTAGGAGGGTGAACAGCAGCATTCTGGGATTTGTTTGGGCGCACGGGACTCCGAGGTTAAGGAGGGTCTTTTTGGAGCGGGGCAGGGATAGAGGGGGGCTGGCGCTGCCCAACCTCTCTGGGTACTATTGGGCGGCTAACATCTCGATGGTACGTAAGTTGGTAATGGATGGGTAGGGGGCAGCATGGTAACTGATAGAGATGGCGTCCTGTGGAGGCACGAGCCTGAAGGCACTGGTAACAGCGCCGCTGCCGCTCCCTCCAACGAGGTACACTACGAGCCCGATGGTGGCGGCTACCCTCAAAATCTGGGGGCAGTGGAGGTGACACAGGGGGGAAGTGGGGGGCTCGGTGGAGGCCTCACTGCGGGGGAACCACCGGTTTGTCCTAGGGAACATGGATGGCGGGTTCCTGGGGTGGCACAGGGCGGGCATTAGGAAGTTGGGAGACCTGTTTATCGACGGGAAGTTTGCGAGCCTTGGTGAACTGGAGGAGAAGTTTGAGCTCCCCCCGGGGAATATGTTCAGGTACCTTCAGGTCAAGGCGTTTGCTAGGCGACAGGTGGAGGGGTTCCCTTTGCTGCCCCCGCCGGGGGTAAGGGATAGGGTGCTTTTGGGGGTGTGGGTCAGGGCTGGGAAGGTGTCTGACATCTACCAGGTAATGCAGGAGGTGGGGGAGGCGTCGGTAGAGGAGCTGAAGGCTAAGTGGGAGATGGAGCTGGGGGAGCAGATTGAGGGGGGGACATGGGCGGACGCCCTGGAGAGGGTGAAGTTCTCCTCTTAATGTGCGAGGCTTAGTCTCATCCAGTTCGAGGTGCTGCACCGGGCCCACATGTCTGGATCTAGGATGAGTAGGTTCTTTGGGGGAGAAGACATGTGCGTCAGGTGTTCGGGGAGTCCAGCGAACCATGCCCATATGTTCTGGGCATGCCCGGCACTGGAGCAGTTCCGGAAGGGGGTGGCGAGGACGGTGTCGAGGGTGGTGGGATCCAGGGTCAAGCCAGGCTGGGGACTCGCGATATTTGGGGTTGGGGTGGAGCCGGGAGTGCAGGAGGCGAAAGAGGCCGATGTCTTGGCCTTTGCGTCCCTTGTAGCCCAGCGGAGGATCTTGCTGCAGTGGAAAGATGCGAGACCTCCGAGCGTGGAGACCTGGATTAATGACATGGCGGGATTCATTCAGCTGGAGAGGGTCGAATTCGCCCTGAGGGGGTCGGTACAAGGGTTCTTTAGGAGGTGGCAGCCTTTCCTCGACTTTCTAGCTCAACGATAAGGTACTAGGTCAGCAGCAGCAGCAACCCGGGGGGGGGGGGGGGGGGGGGAAGTGGGGGAGGTTAGGGGGATAGTGTTTAAGTTAATATGCTTATTGTTAATTTATTCTGTTGTTTATTGGGGTTGGGGGGATGGGGGGTTTGTTATATGTGTTGTTATGGGTGCCGGGGGGTGTTTATTACTATTATTGTTATTGTTATTATTGTTTTGTTGATATATATTTTTCAAAAAATTCCAATAAAAATTATTTTTTTAAAAAGCATTGCGCATATAGGGCGGCATGGTGGCACTGTAGTTAACACTGCTGCCTCACTGCTCCAGAGACCCCGGTTCAAATCCGGCCTCGGGTAACTGTGTGGAGCTTGCACTTTCTCCCCATGTCTGCGTGGGTTTCCTCCCACTATCCAAAGATGTGCAGGACAGGTGGATTGACCATGTTAAATTGCCCCCTAGTGTCCAAAAAAGGTTACATCAAGTTACTGCGGCTACAGGGATAGGGTTGTGGGGTGGGCTTAAGTGGGGTACTGTTTCCAAGGGCTGGTGCAGACTTGATGGGCTGAATGGCCTCCTTCTGCACTGTAAATTCTAAGATTCTATAAACTAAAAGTTGGCACAAATTCTACATTCCATCCTTATGGAGGCCGCAAAACGTTTTGATTGCAAGAATATTCTGGTTACCTTCCCAAGAGGTACTTTGCTTCATTGGAAAGAGAAGATTAAGGAAGGTTTATTGATGGCCACTTGCTGGCTTCTTCTCACCAGAACATCATGGAGCAATTCTGATATTCTGATCATCAGTTTCTGGGTAGTGTCGCTGAAATAAAATGAATGATGTGAGGTGTCCACATCTCCATGCGAGTTACTCTATCCCCACTGAGCTGTGTATTATTAGAAATAGGCAACGTCTGCTCCACTGTACATGTGCTGGTGGAGTGCAACATGAGGAATGTTAAGACTATTGACTCATGATAAATTGTGCATTGCTATTCTTAAGATGTCAGTAGGAACCGGTGATGAATAATCATTCCATTCGCAGGTAAACTTTTAGATTCCCTTTGGGCAAGGTTTTAACATTTGCCACAACACTGAAACACTTGTGGGTGAATCCAATGAAACATTGGGTTGGTTTCTCCAATTCTGGGCATATATCCCCACGCCGGTGTGGGAACGGTGGCGTTTTACGGCAGGAAAATGGCCACCGATTCCCCGTTTTGCTGGGGGCTAGCTGGACAGCAGTGTAGAGCACCTGGCTCCAGCTGCCAATATGCCCCGGAGAATTGCCGGGTCTGTGGCCGCGTCGTGCAACATGGAGGTGGCCACTCGCGGACCTTTGGCCGGCTCGCGCGCCCAGACCACCCCCCCACAGTGCCCCCGGCCCTGAATAATGTCCCCCCTGTGCGCGGATCGGCCCGTCCCCCGACTGTTCCCACCAGGTGAGACCATGAGAGACCCACGCCGTCAGGAACCCGGCCCGTTGGGAGCGGAGCATTGGGGGGCGGGCCTCAGGCAATGTCCTGAGGCCGTTGATATATGGCGCGCCGTACTCCTAGCGTTTTTATTGTTGGGGATTGAAGTACATCCGGTAGTTTTTTGCAAAAAATAACGATTGAGTTGTGAATCCTACACAATACAATGAAAATGTAATCAAGGTCACAAGACCCAAAGTCCAGCAACTGGGGAGAACACAGCTCAGTTGGATTGGGAGCAGAGAGGAATCTCCTGGATTTCTGTTCCATTTTTAGCCCTCTGCTTAAAATTCTGATGGGGAGGATGAGTTTCCCATCTGCCCCCCTCCACACCCCCCCTCCCCCCCCCCCCCCCCCCTCCACCGCCTTACTATCAGGCAGACCATTGC
The DNA here is from genome assembly GCF_902713615.1 of Scyliorhinus canicula. Classification (NCBI taxonomy): domain Eukaryota; kingdom Metazoa; phylum Chordata; class Chondrichthyes; order Carcharhiniformes; family Scyliorhinidae; genus Scyliorhinus; species Scyliorhinus canicula. Next base: position 26,918,063 of record NC_052161.1, on the reverse strand, counting down.
GAGGCATGTCTGTCAGTATTCATGGGCAGTCACAGGAATTAGAAACAGCACGTCACCCCATGGATGAGTGGTTCCAAGGCCCCTTAGTATTGATACGTGTTCAATGTTGGACCATTTAATAGCCGCAAAGAAGTTTGAAAGAAGAGGGGACTGATCATTTCCAAATGGTAGTCCTTGCATCCTTCAGGGAGAAAATTTGCAAAACCCAATTGTGTTTTAAATCCATTAGAGGCCTCTAACTTCTTGGATACCTTGTCACTCTGATGTATTCATCGCTAATCAGGAACGGCTGCCCCTGGGGTGCCTCGGCAAAAATAGATCGCCTACTCGCTAATAAAATGATCCCATTCCAGGTCAATGAACAAGGGTCAATGTTTTGAACCTTTGACTGATGGAAGTCCATCTGCCACATTTGCAGTGCCAGTGCCATCTTGACGAACTTCAACTTTATGGAACTTAATAAACAAAATACCAGGAAAATGTCTAGAAAACCAAGTAATTATGAAACTTAGAATGTGAGTTATTTAATAATAATCTTTATTGTCACAAGTAGGCATACATTAACACTGCAATGAAGTTACTGTGAAAAGCCCCTAGTCGACACATGCTGGCACATATTCGGGGTTGTGGTGGAGAAAACAGGGCCCGTGTTGTTCAAGGTCAGAACCCAAGCGAGGCCGTGAGGAAACATGTGGACCATCTCAAGGCAGGGAACCAACCTCGGAGGAAGCCACGTAAGGATATTGGTGCCTCCACTGCCTCTGGTACCACTCTAGGGTAAAGAGGCACAACTCCCCTTGGATCAGCATGCGGACTGTCAGGACGATAATGACTCAGCCTCGAACTTGGACGTGGAAGCATCTTCACTCAGGGTCGTATCCGCGGCCGGAGCCAAACCGCAGCAGTGTCCCTCCATCGGTCATCATGGAAAAGACAATCAACGAGTTGCTTCATTCCCCTCAACTCAGCCTCACTGCCGGCAACAGCACAACCACGCTCAAAGGGGCAAAGGAGTCTCCCTCAGCTGGCCACTGAAAGGGAACCTTTGGACTTGAGGGGGGGGGGAGGGGTGTGATAATCCTCACGTGGCCCACAGAAATACCCCAATCGATCTCTCCGTGGGACGCATGGAATACAAGCTTCCCCGTGAGTGGGCGAAGGTCCTCCCAGCAGGGATTCATAATAATAATCACCATCATCATCATTAGATAATATAAAAACCAGCCCGGCCAGGATCGGTATTCTGGCAGTCCCGACGGGAACATATTGGACGGGATTCTCCCGTACCCGGCGGGGTGGGGGGTCCCCTCGGGACGGAGTGGCGTGAACCACTCCGGCGTCAGCCCACCCCAATGGTGCAGAATCCTCCGCACCTTCAGGGGCTCGGCCGTCAGAGTGATTTGCACCCCGCTGGCCGGCGTGGAAGGCCTTTGGCGCCATGCCAGCCGGGGCCGAAGGGACTCTGCCGGCCAGCGAGAGTTTGCGCATACGCAGGTGCGGCAGCGACTGCTGACGTCAACACCGCACATGCGCAGGGCGGGGCTCACCTACGCGTCGGCTATCCCGGAGGCTGACACGGCCGACGCGTAGTAAAAGAGTGCCCCCACGGCACAGGCCCGCCCGCAGATCGTTGGGCCCCGGTCGCAGGCCAGGCCACCGTGGGGGCACCCTCCGGGGCCAGAACACCCCACGCCCTCCAGGACCCTCCCAGAGCCCACCCACGCCACTAGGTCCCGCCGGTAAGGGACCTAGTCTGATCCACGCCGGCGGGACCGTCAAAAAACCAGTGGGACTTCGGCCCATCGTGGGCCGGAGACTTCGGTCAGCCCCAGGACTGTTGAGTCACGTCGGTCCACGCCATTCCCCGGGGCGGGCGGCGTGACTCACGCCTCGCCGACTTTTGGAGGGCCGGAGAATTGTCCGACCCGCGGGGGGGTCAGAGAATCCCGCCCTTTTGTGTCTGTGTATGCTGCCATTGCAGCCGTTTCCTTTGACTTTAAATAAACCACCGTTTCCTTAACCATTCCGGCCTCCTGGGTCTTCACACATAGCCAACTCGGTGGCTACAACATATAATAGAACTAATGCAGGAATGGTGGAAACCCACTATACTAAAGAAAGAACAACTTTACCATAACGTCATGTAAATATTAAATCAAAAAAAACATTCCGGTGATTTTACATGGAGGAAGAGTTTTGTGTGACTTAGGAATCCTGAACCACGAAAATAAAAGGAAATCCTTTGAATACTGGCAATCTGTCATCGGATCAAAATTACTCTCCCCAGTAGTTTGGCTGCAGTTGTTTCATGAAAGGGTAAGAACCGCATCTAATTGAACATCTTAAATTGTAGTTCCAATTGCTATTATCAAAAGAAAATGTTATTACCGCAGCTGGAAGCATGGTCTTCCAGGGTTATTGCCAGCGTAAATGACATGTTCCTTCTGCTAGAGCTCACAGGACCTATTGCTTATAAAACGCATCAGCCTAGTAGTTGGCTTCCACCTGGGAATGAGCCCTACCCCAGAATAGATAGGCATGATGCATACCTTATGGTGGATGTTGGCTCTCATTAACATCAGGCTGCCAAGCATCACATACCTGCCACCTCCCCATCACCCACTCCCCCGCCCTCCCCACCTCCCCGAGCAACTTGCCAATTAAGAGAATTTAAACATTGAGCTGCAATAACCTCAGGTAGGCTCCAGGAGAGACAGATAACTGATGGGGAGGAAGTGGGTATGAACAGGAGATGGGGGTCAGAGGTGAAAGAGGCAATAGCAATGTATCAAGTAGTGACCAGCAATGGTCTTCAGCGTTCTTGTTATTCCTGCTCCATATTAAGATCAATATATTTTTTTAAATTATCTTTTGGGTGGTGTCATCCAGTGGTCCCTTGAAGGACCTCTGGTTAGGCCATGAACCATGTTTTCCTGAACACATGAAGCAAAGGGCCAATGGTTCAAGCGCTGACTTTGAAAACCTCTTTCACTGCATTGATCAATGTGGTGGGCAGTGAGCCTTCATAAGAGCATGTACACTCCGCCCAACCCACTGAATGCACAGGTAACCATTTTACATCGGAAAAATGAGCAGAGAACCTTCAAGGTTCTCGGCTGTTATGTCTGTATCTGAACAGCAGATAATAGATTTCTCTATGTCTACTGGAACTTTGGTCTTTATTGATCTGCTGTTTATTTAATACTAGTTAAAACACTGTAGAAATATTAACTGCAATTAAGCCTGAGCAAAGGACTCAAGTATAGTCAAATATTGACACATCCTCGCATGTGACAAGGTGGAAAGACATATCTCAGGGTCACTTATGTAGCAATATGAATAGTAGCTGAAGAGAGCATAGCATTAATAAAACTATGATAGAACACCCAGTCACAGAGGCGGATTTACAGTTTGTGGGGCCCCGCCCTTGATGTGTTAGGCAGGTTGGTTCGATGTGGACTGCACTCGATGCAGGGAAGTTAGAAACAGACGTCTAACACTGGAGAAGATCCAACACTGTTTTATTCAACTATAGAACTGCTATACATATTCAGCTGTGGGTCGACACTATACTAATCTGACTGGTGACATTGTAGTAGCCTGACCAGGCTTACTTGCTACTGCATGGTGTTTGCACTTGCTAGCTTGTGGACTCTGACTGTCTCAGTAGCTGGGTCCCGAGAGCACGGGAAACCTAGTGCCCTCTGGCTTTATAGTGGTAGTGTCCTGTCTGATGATTGGCTGTACTATGTTGTATGCTTACTGGTCATCCTATGTGTCAATCACTGCCTGTCTGCATCTCATTATATACATGAGTGGATATTATGACATCTGCCCCCCCTTTTCTTTTAGTTAAATAAATACTGAGGTATGTATACATATATATATATATAGGCCTGACTGTATACAAATGGTGCTTGAACAAACGATATACATTGGAAGGTGCCGATAGTGCAGATACATGGCAAACAAAGCAATATTTACAAAGGTTAAATCGATGAATTCAGTCACAAAATTCACAAAAGTTCAGTCTACAGATTCAGTCTTTGTAGTGGGCGACGAATTCTTGTTGATCGCCGCAGAGGTGGATCAGGAGCCGCCTGCACGTGGATAGGTGGGATCACTGCCATCGCGGTGGTCACGTGGGCCGGCAGGATCGCTGGCAGATCGGTGGCCTCGTGGCAGGGTACGTCCGGAGGAAGTATGATGGCTGGTGGAGCACTGCGGTCAGGTGGTGGGCGTGGAACACTTTGCAATGCCCGTCTGCTGCGCCGTAGCAGGGAGCCATCAGCCATTCGGACAAGGAAAGACCTTGGGGCAACTTTTTTGACAGCAACAGCTGTGGCTGACCAGCCGCCCTCAGGCAACTGGACGCGAACATGATCGGCTGGAGCCAGCTCGGGTAGATCCATGGCATGAGCATCATATGTGGCCTTCTGTTGGGCCCGGGACTGCTGCATTTTTTGTAAAACCGTGAGGTGGTCAAGGCCTGGAACATGGATAGCTGGAACTGTGGTCCTCAGAGTGCGATTCATGAGCATCTGTGCTGGAGACAACCCAGTGGATAGTGGAGTTGCCCTGTATGCCAGCATTGCCAGGTTGAAGTCAGAGCCTGAGTCTGCAGCTTTGCACGGCAACCGCTTGACAATATGGACCCCTTTCCCGGCCTTACCGTTTGATTGTGGTTAGTGGGGACTGGAGGTAACGTGACGGAAGTTGTAGGACTGTGCAAAATCAGACCATTCCTGGCTGTAAAAGCATGGACCGTTGTCGCCCATTACCGTGAGCGGTATCCCGTGCCTGGCGAACGTTTCTTTGCGGCTTTGATTACTGCCTTCGACGTGAGGTCGGACAGTTTCACCACATCTGGGTAACTGGAGAAGTAGTCGACCAGGAGTACGTAGTCACGCCCCCTGGCGTGGAAAAGGTCTACACTTACTTTGGACCACGGAGTGGTCACGATCTCGTGCTGTTGCAGTGTTTCCTTGGGTTGAGCCGGTTGAAACTTCTGACAGGTGGGGCAGTTGAGGACCGTGTTGTCAATGTCCTGGTTAATGCCCGGCCAATAAACTGCCTGCCGAGCTCTGCGTCGGCATTTCACGACTCCAAGGTAACCCTCATGGAGTTGACCCAGCACCATAGCCTGCATGCTCTGAGGAACAACGATCCTGTTGAGTTTCAGAGGATTTCCTCCACAACCATCAGCTCGTCTTTCACGTTGAAGAATTGGGGATATTGTCCCTCTGCCAGCCATGGGTAAGGTGCTACATCACACGCTGCAGTAGAGGATCCTTGGCCGTTTCCTCATGAATTTGGACCACCCGTTCGTCAGAGGCTGGGAGGTTGGTGGCACACAATTGCACTTGCGCTTCTATGTGGCAGATGAAGTCACCTTGTTCACACGGTGTGATGATGGGCCGGGATAGGGCATCTGCAATGATCAGCTCTTTGCCTGGCATGTAGACAAGTTCGAAGTCATAGTGGCGGAGTCAAAGAAGAATTCGCTGTAACCGAGGTGTCATGTCATTTAAATCCTTCTGGATTATGTGGACTAGAGGCCTGTGGTCCGTTTCCACCGTGAATTTCGGCACGCCGTAAACGTAGTCATGAAACTTGACTATTCCTGTCAGGAGACCCAGACACTCCTTTTCGATCTGGGCATACCGTTGCTCAGTGGGCGTCATGGCCCTGGAGGCATATGCCACTGGAGCCCAGGACGAGGAGTCATCTTGCTGGAGGAGCACCGCCCCAATGCCGTCCTGGCTTGCATCAGTTGATATCTTGGTTTCCTTGGTTGGGTCGAAAAACGCTAGAACTGGGGCTATGGTGAGCTTTGCCTTCAGCTTACGCCATTCCGCTTCATGTGTGGGCAGCCACTGGAATTCCGTTGACTTCTTGACGAGATGGCGGAGGGCCGTGGTGTGGGATGCCATATTGGGAATGAACTTCCCGAGAAAGTTGACCATCCCGAGGAAGCGGAGGACCGCCTTCTTGTCCTTCGGGGTTTTCATGGCGTTGATCGCCAAGACCTTGTCGGCGTCTGGCCGCACACCCTGCTGCGAGATGTGGTCACCTAGAAACTTAATATCTGATTGACCAAATGACCACTTGGCCCTGTTGAGCTGGAGACCATGTTCATGAATTCGCTGGAAGACCTGCTTGAGGCGAGCGATGTGTTCTGGGGCGTTGTGGACCAGATAATCACGTTGTCCACGTATACTCGCACCCCCTCGATGCCCTCCATCATCTGCTCCACGATGCGGTGAAACACTTCGGAGGCAGATATGATGCCGAAAGGCATGCGTTTGTAGTAGTAGCGACCGAATGGGATGTTGAACGTGCACAGCTTGCGACTGGATGTGTCCAGCTGTATTTGCCAAAAGCCCCGGGAGGCGTTCAGCTTAGTGAAGAATTTGGCATGAGCCATCTCACTGGTCAACTCTTCACGTTTCGGGATCGGATAATGCTCCCGCATGATGTTGCGGTTTAGATCCTTAGGATCAATGCAAATGCGGAGCTCCCCTGATGGATGCTTTACGCAGGCCATGGAGCTAACCCAGTCTGTTGGCTCTGTGACCTTTGAGATGATGCCCTGGTCTTGGAGGTCTTGTAGTTGCTTTTTCAGACGATCCTTGAGGGGCGCCGGCACCCGGCGTGGTACCTGAATTACAGGGGTGGCGTTTGGCTTGAGCAGGATTTTATATCGGTACGGGAGTGTGCCCATTCCATCAAATACGCTGTGATAATGTCGTCTATGTCGGCTTGCAAATTTCCATCGGGCGAGGCTGTCGCCGGTGACGATGACATGGTGTGGACTCGCTGAACCAGGTTCAGAGGCTTGCAGGCGCGAGCACGAGCTGGGACGCCCTGACAATTTCAAACCGTAATGTTGCCTTGATCGACTTGTTGGATACCCCTAGTTGACACGAGCCACTGGCAGCTATGGCATTGCCATTGTAGTCAAGGAGCTGGCAGGCCGGTGGAAGAATGCTTGGTCGGGCCTGGATGGTGTCGAGGTCGGATTGTGAGATGAGGTTCGCAGACGTGCCGGTGTCCAGTTTAAATCGGATGTGAGCCTTGTTAACTGTGAGGACAGTGATGTGTTGGGTAAGTTGGGTCCATGTGGACTGCGTTTGATGCAGTGTAGAGAGAGACAGGCTTCCAACACTTGATGAGATGCAACACGATTTTATTTAACATCTAACTATATTACATGGTTAACTGTGGGTTGACACTATGCTGAGTTGACTGGAGACCTGAGGCTAGCCTGACCAGACTAACTGACGACCACATGGTGTTTGTACTAGCTGCTGCTCACGAGCTCTGACTGTCTCAGAGGCTGGATCCCAAGAGAGCGGGAAAACTGGTGCCTTCTGGCTTTATAGTGGTCGTGTCCTGTCTGGTGATTGGCTGCTGTGTTCTGTGTGCTCACTGGTCATCCTGTGTGTCAATCACTGCCAGTCTGCACTCCATCATATACATGGATACATGGGGCAGCACGGTAGCATGGTGGTTAGCATAAATGCTTCACAGCTCCAGGGTCCCAGGTTCAGTTCCCGGCTGGGTCACTGTCTGTGTGGAGTCTGCACGTCCTCCCCGTGTGTGCGTGGGTTTCCTCCGGGTGCTCCGGTTTCCTCCCACAGTCCAAAGATGTGCGGGTTAGGTGGATTGGCCATGCTAAATTGCCCGTAGTGTCCTAAAAAGTAAGGTTAAGGGGGGGGGGGGTTGTTGGGTTACGGGTATAGGTGGATACGTGGGTTTGAGTAGGGTGATCATTGCTCGGCACAACATCGAGGGCCGAAGGGCCTGTTCTGTGCTGTACTGTTCTATGTTCTATGGATGTATATTATGATAGACAGCACACCTCTCGTCGTCTCGATCCACACTGAGGATCGAGAGGCGTTGCGCAGGTGTGGTGGAGGCCAGCCCATGTGTGGTTATGATGCCCACCCGATATGGAGACTTGAGGCAGTCAGCATCAGGGTCCGTTGGGCTGTCGGGATCAGAATCTGGCATGCCTTTCTGTATTAAGCAGACACTTCTGTGCCGCAGCTGGGATCGCTGGCTGCTGAGCGGTGGAGCAGATCTGCAAAGGGCTGCGTAGTGGGCAAGCTTGCCACACTGGAAACATCAGTGTCCTTTTGCCGGACATTGCCGCTTTAAGAGGGCGGAGCCACAATTCGGACACGTCATGACGCTGACGTCAGCGCGTTCCATGCGCCATCGCGCATGTGCAGTGCGGTCTGTCGACGTACGCACCTGCACAGTCGGGTTGTCGGTCTCGTCGTCCACTCGGTCATGGCGCGCATGCGCAGGGATCCGGGAAAAGCGCGCTAAACGGCCACTCTCCTCGATGTTCAGGCCCTGCATCTGTGCAATGGCCTGCACCCTTTCTGCCTCGTGGGAGGCCAGCTTTGCAGTTTCCGCCGCCCTGATATGGGAGTAATGATTCTTGGCATGCTCATGGACAACACACGTCTCAATAGCGACAGAGAGGGTCAACTGTTTGCTTTTAAGGAGCTGCTGCCGCAGGGAGTTGGAGTGGACCCCGAAAACGATTTGATCCCAGTTCATGGAATCAACCGTTGAGTCATAGTTACATGACTGCGGAGATGGGTCAAGAAGGAGTGAAAAGGTTAATCCTAATCCTGAAGCCTCTGCTGGAAGTTGTACCGTTCAAAGCTCTCATTCACCTCAATGTCGCAGTGGCTGTCGAACTTCAGCAGGACTGTTTTGAATTTCGTTTAGTCTTCGCCGTCGGCAAACGTAAGGGAGTTGTAGATATGGATGGCGTGATCCCCCGCAGTGGAGAGAAATAGCACGATCTTCCTTGGATCCGATGCTGCCTCGAGGTCGGAGGCCTCGATGTACAAGAGGAACTTTTGCTTGAAGATTTTCCAGTTGGCGCCGAGGTTGCCGGAGATGCGGAGTTGCGGAGGAGGCTGGATGTATTTCATTTCGCTGGATGGCTGCTTGCAGGTCAATGCTGATTCACTCGAGGTAGGTCCGTCAAGATCAGTACAACTCTGGTACCATGATGTGTTAGGCAGGTTGGTTCGATGCGGATGCACTCGATGCAGGGAAGTTAGAAACAGACAGCTGACATGGGAGAAGACCCAACACTGTTTTATTCAACTATAGAACTGCTATACATATTCAGCTGTGGGTCGACACTATACTGATCTGACTGGTGACCTTGTAGTAGCCTGACCAGACTTACTTGCTACCGCATGGTGTTTGCACTTGCTAGCTCGTGGACTCTGACTGTCTCAGTAGCTGGGTCCTGAGAGAGTGGGAAACCTAGTGCCCTCTGGCTTTATAGTGGTAGTGCCCTATCTGGTGATTGGCTGTACTATGTTGTGTGCTTATAGGTCATCCTATGTGTCAAACACTGCCTGTCTGCATCTCATCATATACATGAGTGGATATTATGACGGCCCTCACCTTCAATTATGGGTTCTCCGGCCCCCCCCCCCCCCCCAACCTCACACTCCTCCCACCCACCCCAAACAAGCCAAAGGCGGAAGCCACAAAAATACACAAATTGGTCACTGCTTTTTAACTTATAAAAATACACTTGTATGAATAATTGCTGAGTTGAAATCCAAGCTTACCTCTTGTCAGAATGATGGTAAAGATGGGAAATATTGCAATTTGTGAATCTTGACGCAATCAAACATAGAACTTGCTGATGAGCAACGAGATGGAAAGATCATCTGATTATACCCAATCCAGTGCATGAACAAATACTCCAATCAACAAGATACATGTGCTGCATTCAGTATATTTCACAAAGTCTCATTCAGTTTCAAAAATAAAAGTGAACTCCCTTGCTTCCTCTCACAAATCAAATATGTTATTGCCGTAAATGTACATGAGTGGAGTGTCCAGTGAGTTCAAGTCCAATATCAGTATCTTTATCTGGCAAGATTTCATTCTTTGTTCCAGAGACTTTCTGAAGGCCAGTCTTGACACTGATGTTGTTCGAACTACCAGAATGTGGCCAGCTAGCTGTAACCATATATCAAACCAGCAATGGTCCATTTTGAAAAACAGAATTTAAATGAGAATATGGAAGAGGGACTAATTTTTGAGATTTTCTTGTTTCATCCCCTGTTGGCGTGGCAATTTGGACAGTTTTCTCTACACTTATTTTTCTACACTTTCTCTTCACAAAATCATCAATAACATTATCAGAGGTAAAATCCTGTAAAGATGCACTTTAAAAAAAAAACTTTAGAGTACCCAATTATTTTTTCCAATTAAGGGGCAATTTAACGTGGCCAATCCACCTACCCTGCACATCTTTGGGTTGTGGGGGCGAAACCCACACAGACACGGGGAGAATGTGCAAACTCCTCACAGACAGTGACCCAGGGCCGGGATTCGAACCCAGGTCCTCAGCGCCGTAGACAGCAATGCTAACCACTGTGCCACCGTGCTGCCCTAAAGATGCACTTTTAATACTCAATATGGCTGAACTTGTCAAATGGTCCTCATTCATCATACTTCACAAATAAGTTTAAACTCTTTACAATACAGAAAAAGAATACCCACTGGAAACATTTATGACAGGTATGATTAAAAACGTTTTCAGAATGGTTTCCACATCTGCAAACCATCGCGTACAAGTCTGTACAAATCAGCTGATGATCTTAAAGCACAGAGCTCATCATTCTCGATGAAATGAATGAATTGTTTCACTTCATCTTCAAAAAGATTTGTGTCTCTGTCCTCCCGATAAAATTCACTTAATATTTTACTGCAGTGTTTTGTTTTTAGCATTTTCATCCAAACCTCACTAAAGAAGATGGCAAAATAAATCAACAGTTTTCTTCAGAGATTTACTTCTAATCTGCTATTGCATCATTTTTGTGTCACAAATAACTTTGGCAGTCTCAATGATGATCTTCTCTTTTTAATTTTAAAGTAATTTAATTGTCACTAGTTTCATATAACTTTCTATGTCTTGAACACTTCTCATCATCAGAGGGACTTATATCTTTTGTTAATGTTGGTGCCTCTGCTTCCACCGAGCTATAGTCATTTCAAACTTCCATGACAAAACGTTTAACTGAGGCTAACAATTGTGCAGCATTCAATTATATTATATCAATATTTTGCTGCGATTTGCTGATGCTATTAATTCTTTGCATAAAAGTGTAAAAACAGCAATATTGTACCTTTCAAACTTCTCTGCTAAAGATTTTGCTTCAGCTTTCAAACATGTTTTTTTTCTGAATTTGATGTGTATATGTCTAATATGGTTAATTTCCAAAGCCAAAACAGCATTCACATGAGCTCCTGGTGTCACAAATGCTTGTGACTGTTAAATGTTTTCCATATGCCTGCTCCAAGCTTGATTGTAACATTTGCGTGAAAACCAAAACAAGGCATACACGTTTTCAACAAAGTAAAAAAAATGTACAGCTCCCTCACAGGATTCAGCCGCAGCTGCAGATTAGATTCAAAGATTGACTGGAACATGGAATGAATAATTCCCAGGGGCTTGCATTGTTCAACCTTGCTTACATACCTGAATATTTTCCTGTCATATTTGTAGCATTATTGAAGCGCTGCCCATGACAGTTTTTGATGTCTAAACCTAAATTTACAATGATTTCAAAAACAGTTGTCTCCAGGCACTCAAAAGCGTAGGGTTGTAGCTGGACAAAACAGAAATGGTTCTACAACTCCCCATCACTGGCCACATATCTTAAAATTAATGTTAATTGGCGCACATCTGGTGTTGAATCAACAGTTATGGAATAGTATTTGGCATATTTTACTTCATTAGTGAATTGGTTTCTGAATCACTCTACCATTATAATGGTCATCGTAGGTTTGGTGCATAAAAATGTTGGCCTTCCCTGAGGCACAAAAACTTTTCAAATGCTCTTTAGGATGCTCATCAAATTCACTGAGATATTCAAGGCAGACCAAAAGCTTACCTCTTCGATTTGACAATAATGACTCATCATACCCTCTTAGAGATAGTCCCAAAGACAGAAGTCTGACTTTTCACCAATAAGAACACTCCTGTCCAAACTGAACCGATAGTTCAGAATCAAATCTTCCAGATAATTTACATCTTTGAATGAACACACACATAACTTTAATATGAGGTTTGAAAGGACTGCTGCCTCACAGTGCCAGGGACCCAGGTTCTATTATAGTTTTGGATGATTGTCTGTTCTCCCCATGTGGGTTTCCTTCGGGTGCTCAAGTTTCTTCCCTCAGTCCAAAGATGCGCAGGCTCGGTAGATTGGCCATGCTAAATTTCCCCTTAGTGTCAAAAGATATGCAGGTTAGGTGGATTGGCCATGCTAAATTGCCCCTTAGTCTCCAAAAATGTGCAGGTTAGGTGTATTGGCCATGATCAATGCGCAGGGTTGTGGGGATAGGGCAGAGCAGTGGGCATAGATCTTTTTCCCCAGCTTCGTCCTCTTGTTTTCTGCATTTTCTAAAGAAGCTAATCTTGATTTTATGAAAAGAAATGAAATGAAAATCGCTTATTGTCGCGAGTAGGCTTCAATGAAGTTACTGTGAAAAGCCCCTAGTCGCCACATTCCGGCGCCTGTCCGGGGAGGCTGGTACGGGAATCGAACCGTGCTGCTGGCCTGCTTGGTCAGCTTTAAAAGCCAGCGATTTAGCTGAGTGAGCTAAACCAGCTAATAAAGTATCTGAAAGAGCGGGGGGGGGGGGGTGGTTTGCACAGCCAATCCCAAGTTTTTATCGGTTCGAGCTCTGCAAAAATTGGATGAATCCTTTAACTATGAAACCGTGATTCTCATCATGGATTTCAAACAACATTCACTCTACTGTCCTCCTGCCAATTCCCCTCACAAACTCATACTCTCTCTGGACCCCAACCCCATCATAAATTCCCCTCCCTCCAAAATGCAACCTGGCTCTCACACCCTCTCCTTCCCTACAAGTCTGTAAACTAACACCCTCACACACTCTTTTCCCCTCACAGTCTTCCCTCCCACCCCATCCCCTCACATTCAACCCACCCCTCACACTCTGCTGTTCTCACAATCTCACTCAATTCACTCGCCTGGGGGTCTTCAAGGCAGTCTGCCTCGTTCATCACACCTCTCCCTTGCTGTGGGTTGTCAATGCCCGCCTGTTGCTGCCTAGGTCTGCTCGTGCCGCCCCCCCAATGCAAACCTGCTCACCCCACCTGTTCAACAGTTGACCTCAAAGAACAAAGAACATTGCAGCTCAGGAACAGGCCCTTCAACCCACCAAACCAACGCCGATCCAGATTCCTTATTTAGACCGACAATTTATTGCTTAAATGCTCTATATTCTTCCATTCCTCACCCGTTCATGTGTCTATCAAGATGCATCTTAAACGTTGCTATCATCTCTGCCTCCACCACTTCCACTGGCAACACGTTCCAGGTACCCACCACCCTCTGCATGAAAAACGTTTCTCGCACATCTCCCCTAAACTTTCCCCCTCTCACCTTGAAACTGTTCCCCTTGTAATTGAGTCTTCCAATCTGGGAAAAAAACTTGTGATTATTCACCCTGTCTATACTTCTCATAATTTCTCATAATACTTCTCATAATTCTCATAGGGGCAGCAGGGTAGCATGGTGGTTAGCATAAATGCTTCACAGCTCCAGGGTCCCAGGTTCGATTCCCGGCTGGGTCACTGTCTGTGTGGAGTCTGCACGTCCTCCCCCTGTGTGCGTGGGTTTCCTCCGGGTGCTCCGGTTTCCTCCCACAGTCCAAAGATGTGCGGGTTAGGTGGATTGGCCATGCTAAATTGCCCGTAGTGTCCTAATAAAAGTAAGGTTAAGGGGGGGGTTGTTGGGTTACGGGTATAGGGTGGATACGTGGGTTTGAGTAGGGTAATTCATGGCTCGGCACAACATTGAGGGCCGAAGGGCCTGTTCTGTGCTGTACTGTTCTATGTAATTTTGTAGACCTCAATCAGGTTTCCCCTGAGCCTCCATCTTTCAAAAAAGAAAAATCCGTGTTTATTCAACCTCTCCTCATAGCTAACACACTCCAGAAGCAGGCAACATCCTGGTAAATCTTCTTTGCACTCTTCAAAGCATCCGCGTCCTTCTGGTAGTGTGGCTACCAGAACTGCTTGCAATATTCCAAATGTGGCCTAACTAAAGGTATATACAACTATAACATGACCTGCCAACTCTTGTACTCAATGCATGGCCGATGAAGGCAAGCATGCCGTATACATTCCTCGTGGATGATTTGGCAGTCAGGTTTCACTGTTGCTGGCCTGGGTCTAGTAGTATGGATGCCTGGCACAAACCTGCTCGGCTCCTGATAACATGATCCTCAGAAGCCTCTGCCTCACCTCTTGTTGTGGTCTTGTGCGCGCACACCTCAAGTTAACCGTTTATTGCCAGTTTCCCCGCTCTTTCAGTCTCACCAATCAGTGTCTGATTTTGCTCTACATTTGCTCCTGTTAGGCTCATTTGTGTTTGTTGAACCTGCCAGCCAATGTAGAGTAATCAGCCTCCGATTGGATGCCCAGTGCATCGACCTGGCTTAGGGTTGTCCCATTGGTCAGGGACCTGTGGTTAGGCACAATGTGTTTCATTGTAACTCCGTCTCTGTCCAGTAGGTTTGTATTATCAAATCTTCACCATTCACAGCATAGAGTTATAGAATTCAGGGAACACCATAAGCCCAGCTTGGAATAGACACATCTTCGCCACAGGGACAGCAAGCAGACATCTTCAGAATCTACAAATGAGGAAAATCAACAAGAAAAGAAATTCTATTCAGTTGAAAAACAGGTGCTAACAAGTGAGGGGCGTGGTCAGTACCTCCGCCACATTGTTTTTAACTCAAAGTTATTAACCACGTGTGTATAAATGATCTTAGAATCCCAAAAGTTATCCAGATCAGGAACATTTGCCAATAAAATCAGTAAATTTGCTTGTGTAAATGCATGTGACTTCTCAAGCAATTTATCATTGTTTTGAAATAAATAATTGAAAAGTTTATTTTGCCCTATCTCCGAATGTTAACACATCCTTAAAACAATTCTGGGATTCTTCCTTGTGCCATGCCCCACCGGTGTCCCAAGTTTTCTTAAAATATGCTCATTGTTTTTTGAGATATAGTTGCAGACATACAAATTAAGAGTGGTGAAAACATACCTTCAATGGGAGAGGTAACAAAATATCAATTGAATTGACTCAGCAACTGCTGCTTTATTCCAAGTATGCAGAAATTGTTTAAGCCTTTTTCCTGTCAGGCTAGTGCTCTGTAAGTACAAAGAAATAAATATTTGAACTTCCACCTCACTGAGGAAACATCAGGTAATTTCACATTCAACAGCCTGTTCTGAAAACTCAGCTCAACTTTGACAACTGTGAGAAATTCCACCCCAGCAGCTGAGACAATCCATAATATTCTAAAACAATCAACAACATTCTGAATAAAGAAACCACTGCCGAGCACCGATGGAGAATCCCGCCCAAGGACTTTGTCCAAATAATTGTTTATATGATTGAGCAATAGACTATAGTGACAAAATACTGGGACCTAACCAGGTTCCTTAGACAACCTCTTCTAAATCCGCAACCACTACCATCTAGAAGGACAGGGCAGCAGATACATGGGAACACCACAACCTGGAGGTTCCCTTCCCAGTCACTCACCATCCTGACTTGGAAATATATGACCGTTCCTTCACTGCCGCAGGGTCAAAATCCTGGAATTCCCTTCTTATTGGAACTGTGGGTATACCAACATCTCAGGATCTGTAGCGATTCAAGAAAGAAGCTCGAGGGCAATTAGAGATGGGCAATAAATGCTGACCCATAAATGAATAAAGAAAATGCAAGATAGCCATCGCAGAACACGCTGACTAATGGACAGGTGATCCTGGCACTCATTGATTCCAGACGCAATGGGAATTTGCACTGCAGTTTCTTTTCCATAGCCTGTGGATTAGAATAATAGAATCCCTACAGTGCAGAAGGAGGCCATTTGGCCCATCGAGTCTGCACCAACCCTCTGAAAGAGCACCCTACTCAGGCCCAGTCCCCCAACCTCTCCCCATAACCCCATAACCTTTTGGACACAAAGGGGCACCTAACCTGCACATTGTTTGTACTGTGGGAAGAAATCGGAGCACACAGAGGAAACCCACAAAATCACCCAAGTGCGAAAAGAACCGGGTCCCTGGCGCGGTGAGGCAACAGTGCTAACCACTATGCCACCATGCCAGTGGACTAACGAATGCAACTTCAAACAGTATAAATATTGCTGACTGCATCCACTGGTGTCCCTCTTGTCTACAATAATGATACTTGGGCCACATTTGTAAAATGAATAATTTCAAATGGTGGTTTAAAAATTCCATAAAGATTATGGATAGAGTGGTACATTTTAACTCTACCTACCCAGCATTGAAACCATGCAGCTGGACAGTTAAAATGTCTTGGGTTGCTTACCCAGAGCCCGACTGGTTTTACTTTAATGGATGACTCTGGACTGGTATCTAAGCCATCTGTTAGAAGCCAATGGGGTCATAATCCTGAGTGCTAATTAGGCTCCAATTATATCAATGGGCCCTGACAGTGATTTTACCTGTGAATTGAGTGAGGAGAATGCGTTGGCTTTCTGCCAAGTAAAGACAACTCTGAAGAGGAAAATGATAAAGATCGACAGATAGTTTTTCTACTCTCTTTTGTAGGACCAGGAGGCACAACAGTTGGAGGAGGAACAGATGCTTTGCAGCATACAAGAAGGAAGTTTGCAGTTCATAGGCACACAAACAGCAAGGGTTTAGGAGACAGAGATGAAACATTCCCTTTTAACTCCTATATCTTCTAGGAGTCATTTTAGTGTTGACACAGCTGGACAAGCCTCTCTGTTTTTGAGATCATAGATGACTTGGAAACAGTAGTTGAAATCAGTCACTCGGAGGAGTAGCCAGGGTCATCAAGATTAATAATGCCACACCTTCACAAACACAGTTATAAAATCTTATCTGCCTCGGCAAAAAATCTCTGAGTAAATAAGTCTGAAGAGTATGGCTGGGTGAAGCCTCAAGCATGAGCGGATGTGATAACCTGAAAATTGGAGAGGGGTGTGCCATCCCGTTACAGAGGGCGTAGAAATGATATCATTTGGCTGAAGAGTTTAGGGACTGTGACCTCAGTGGCTCAGCTTTTCGAAAGATGATTCTGATCGTAGATCTCATGCAGGGTTAGGGTTTCATTGCATTTGCTAAAGAGAGGAAGAAGTGGAACAATCCCATGATATGCATTTACACCATATTGCAGGACATGCACAGCACCTAGGAGAGTGACAGTCTAGGAGATTTCTGCAGCGAAACGACACCAGAAAAAGCTGTGGCAAAGGTGGGTGGCTTCCAGAATGGCAGCTACCACTGCTTCAATAGATGCTTTGAGCGTTTGCCTGAACAGAACATTTTCACAGAGCTTCCAGACTCTTCAGTCTCTATTGACACCAACTGATAGCACATCTGACACATGTTGGGCAGCACGGTGGCATAGTAGTTAGCACAGTTGCTTCACAGTTCCAGGGTCCCAGGTTCGATTCCTGGCTGGGTCACTCTCTGTCCAGAGTCTGCACTTTCTCCCCGTGTCTGCGTGGGTTTCCTTCGGGTGCTCCGGTTTCCTCCCACAGTCCAAAGATATGCGGGTTAGGTGGATTGGCCAGGCTAAATTGCCATTCATGTCCAAAACATGTTAAGTGGAGGTTACTGGGTTGCGGAGATAGGGTAGATATGGGCTTCGTTAGGATGCTCCTTGTAAGGGCCGGTGCAGCTCGATGGGCCGAATGGCCTCCTTCTGCACTGTAAATTCTATGTTATTGATCCTCATGAGAGTGGCAATTTGACTGATTTAAAACCCCCTGCAATGCCAGTACCTGAGAGAGTTTCAGACTTAAGCCTGTCACTCATTGACGATACATGGATCTGGCGACCAGAAGCAGGTCCCTCAATACCAGCAGCTAAGCTCCAGAAGGATCTCTCCAGCTAAGCTCAGCCTCACATCAGCCAGGAAGTAACTTGCCCGAAGTGTGAGATTAGCATCTCAAACAAGTAAGACAACTGGCACAGAGGGTCAAAGCTGTAGTAAAACAAAATATGGGCAGTCAGAATGTGCAAAGTGATTGGAAGCTTTTATTAACTTTTGGAGCAGTAAAATTGTTTGGCCGAATAGGCTTCAAAGTAACATTTCTGTGAATGGTTATGTCGTGGGCTTGAAATGATAACATGTGTGAGCGTGACTCTTGAGTCATCAAGACAAACTACCGAAGCCTTTGGGAAAATAAGTCACCTTTCTGGCAGTTGGATTGGCAGGATGTGTCGGAAGGGGAGAAATGTTATTTTGTTTCATGGCTTTTATTTGCGGAAAGCAGTCGGCTACTAGTCACTGCTGCTTTTCTCTGGCTGCAAGCTGTTGGCTCTGTGGCTCAATCTCCTACCCTTCTTGAACACCCTCTTCCTCTAGATGTGGAAATGAAGAGATTTGTCTATATTCTTCAAATACTGCCATTATTTCCTTCAGTGTTAGCAGGTTGTATCTCTTTCTGCATTGTCTTACAGCAGCAAATCCACAGAGACCGCTCGCCTGGATGGCACGTTTTACCCAGGCACCTAAACCGAGACTTCAAAATGCCTCCAAGTCTGCTCTCTGAATATTATTGCGCTCCCTTGGGCCTCATTATATTTGGTCTTCTCCTTGCTACTTGAAGCCACAAGCCATGGCTGCAGGAAATATTTCTGATCACTAAACTATCATCTTGATACATGATTCTGGGTCACCATGGCAGGTATGATGAAATTGTCACAATAAAACGAGCCATTGCAACTTCCTGGGTCAGAACATTGACATGTGTGATAAGGTGGCTGACATTGGACGCTAGCTGGATGTTTGTAGAATGAAAGCCATTCTTATTAATTATATAGAGTGGGGGTGGCGTAGTTATATGGAACATTCAAAGTCACACTTATTCTATCAAATGGTCCTTGCGATTGTGGCAGCTTTAGAATGACTATTTTCTCTCTGTCTCTAGCTGCAAGGGCTTCCTGAATAAATCATCCGTGACCCCCTTTGTGTAGACTGCTGTCTGATACTGAAATAAGGATCATTCGAGATTTCCCGAAAGAACCCGGTGGCACAAACAATTCAGCACGGTGGTCACTTCCAATGCTACAGACAATAGTTAGAAATGTGCTGTAGGTCTTCAGAATGAAGCTGACAACTTCTGGATTGCCTCTGAAGTGGAAAGTTCAACCCCTTGGGGCAAAGACAGCAACAGAAATCCAAGTAAAGCCTGTAATCTCCACGGCATGGATATTGACATGCCGGAAACAAATATCCATGATGCTTCTCTCCTATGTAGCCTCTTCTATACAACCATCCTCTACCTCTTCTTTTTTATAACACAGGAATAGAGAGATTCACATTGTGAAATTCATTTCCCCCCTCCAACCTTTCTGGGGTACCACTGAATACCCCTCACACGGCAGGACGAGTGCAGCTACAAGAACATTCAAGAAACTCAACAATACCCAGGACAAACTAGCTCACTTGATTGGCACCAAATTAGACAGTCACTCTCTCCACCACTAGCACACACTGGCAGCAGTATGTATTATCTACAAGATACCCTGGAGCAATTTGCCAAGGCCTGGACAGCACTCTCCAAACCTGCGACCTAGCTGGCATGGGATCACCAACAACTACAAGCCCCCCTCCACCAACTACAACTCCTCCTCCATCAACTACAAGTCCTCCTCCAAGGCACACACTGTTGTACTTGAATCCTGGTACTACCCAGGGGTGCCGGAGTACCATATTTAAAGGATGCCCTGATCAGCATTGAGCCGAATGGCCCACAGACCCCATCACGGAACGTTTGGGGGCTCTCCGCTCCACAACAATCCTCATTGGCATTCCAACCCCTCACCAATACAGCAGAAAAATAGCAGGCACTCACACCCCCCCACCCTCAGTGTCTGCTCTACGCCACCCCCCCCCCCCCACCCCACCCCACCATCCATGGGGCTCCCACTAGGACATGCCCCAGCACTGTCCTCTGGCAATGTGCTAATCTGCCAGTGCCAACTGGGAGTGTCAATCTGGCAGTGCTAACCTGGGAGCGTCAACCTGTGCCAGGGGCATGACCCTCTCCATCCGGGAGCTATACGTACCTCTGCCTAACCCCCCCCCTGCCCTCCCCAGAGGAAACTGCCTTATATCTTGCCGAACCTGCTGGCCAACATGACATCAGTTCGGTGAGGTATGAACATTTTGAGAGGGGAATCATGTGGTGGAGTGTCTGCTAATGATATTTAAATTGATGTAAGCCTATTAAAATGCGATTCACACCCTTTGTGGGCATGCACCCTGTGATGCCACCAGCAAGGGGCGGGGAAAATCAGGAAACACAATCTCTCCGACAAGAATGGCGTTTCCCGATTTTCGTGGGATTTCCCCGCCATGTTGCCAATCCCTGAGGTGGTTAACGCAGGCTCAAAATCACCACCTTTGTATTTTTTGATAAATAATAGTTAATCCTTCATCCTTCAAGCAAAGTCAATCTCCTGTTCAGGTATGATCAACGTGAAAATGAGTGAATTACGCATGAGTGCAACAGACAAAACTTTTGGGACAAAAATATTAAATAGTTGAAAAAACAGCCAATATAGGTTGGTTTGTTCGATTTACCTCACCCCACCCCACCTCACCTCATAAACAAATGGTTAGCTGAAGCTTTCAGTCCATAGGCCTCTGAACTAATCCCATTGTGCTTGAAGTGTACAAGTGCTGCCAATGAGTACTGGGGTGGATTCAGCTGGACCCTGTTACTGGCTAACACAGAATGATATAGACAGGCTGGTCAGATGGGCAGAATAGTGGCCGATGGAATTTAACCATGAAAAGTGTGCGGTGATGCACTTTGGGAAGGTTAACAAGGCAAGGGAATACGCAATGAACAGCAGGCAACTAGGAAGTACAGAAGGCCAGAGAGACCTTGGGGTGCATGTCCATAGATCCCTATATGCAGCAGGACAGGTAAATAAGGTGGTTAAGAAGGCATATGGGATGCCTGCTTTTATTAGATAAGGCATAGAATAAAAGAGCAGGGAGGTTATGATGGAGCTGTATAAAACGCTGGTTAGGCCACACTGGAGTTCTGTGTGTTGTTCCGATCGCCACTCTATAGGAAGGAAGTGATTGCAATAGAAAGAGTGCAGAAGAGATTCACTAGGATATTGCCTTGTCTGGAGTATTTCAGCTATGAAGAGGGGCTGGATAGACTGGATTTGTTTTCCTTAGAGCAGAGAAGGCTTGGGGGTGGGAGGAGGCCTGATTGAGGTGTATAAAATTCTGAGTGATCTAGATAGGGTACATAGGAAGAAATCTTTCCCTTTAGTAGAGGGATCAATAACCAGGGGGCAGAGATTTAAGGTAACGAGCAGGAGATTTAGAGGGAATTTGAGGAAAATATTTTTCACCCAGAGGGTGGTGGGAATCTGGGTCTCACTGTCTGAAAGGGTGGTGAAGGCAGGAATCCTCGCAAACATTTAAAAAGCATTTTCTTGAGCACTTGAAATGAAAAAATAAAATGAAAATGGCTTATTGTCACAAGTAGGCGTCAAATAAAGTTACTGTGAAAAGCCCCTCGTCGCCACATTCCGGCGCCTGTTCGGGGAGGATGGTACGGGAATTGAACCCACGATGCTGGCCTTGTTCGACTTTACAAGCCAGCTGCTTAGCCCACTGTGCTAAACCAGCCCCTATGCCATAAGCACACAACAACGGACCAAGTCTATGGGATTAGAATAGTTAGGTGTTTGATGGCCAACACAGACATGATGGCCCAAAGGGCCTTTTTCTGTGCTGTAAAACTCTATGGCTCAATTTCTCTATAACACTCTTAATCTTGTTCATCTGGGGCGCATAACAGATTGTCAATTGAAAATGAAAATTGCTTATTGTCACGCGTAGGCTTCAATGAAGTTACTGTGAAAAGCCCCTAGTCACCACTTTCCGGGGAGGCTGGTACAGGAATCGAACCGTGCTGCTGGCCTGCTTGGTAAACCAGTGATTTAGCCGAGTGAGCTAAACCAGCCCCTAATTTAATGGGTATGACCGAACGGCCTTGTCGCTCCCAGCTTGGTTACACAAAGAGGCCATTAAATTTCACGAGAGGCCTCTCACGAGATTTGCAATGCTTGGGACACCTTGTGAGATCCAACAAGGTCTCGCGAGATGTCGTAATCTGGATCTTGCCCTCACTGGGTGGGATCCAGATTTGTATATGTAAGTGAGCAGTTGGGGTCAGCCTGGGAGACCTGGTCAGGGCGCCGTTTCGGAAGCCCCCGGTGGTCGGGTTCTGGGCAGGGTGGTACCCTGGCTCTCCCGTTGGCAGCCAGGCATCTTGACACCGTCAAGGGGGGAGGGGCTCAAGCACCCCCGTTGGGGCATTGACGGGGTCTGGAGGCCACGGTGCGGTGTCCAAGAGGGTCTTGAGTTCAGAGAGATTGGGGTGGCATTTAAAAATTGTGCCCCAATCTCTTCCTGCACTGACGAGCTCGAAAGGCAAGTGCAGCCGTGGTAGGGCATTCCTCGCTGAAGCCAAAAAAAACAAAGTCAGTTTGATAGTGGGGTCTATCTTGACACTGCAGGCACCAAGAAACACCCCGCTAAACTACCCATAATGGGATTTTGGTTTTTTTCCTGTTAAATCGCACCCAATGTTGCCCATTTTACATTATCAGCAATGTTAAAATGGCCTTCTAGGTCCAGTGTAGATATGTGAAAGAGGTAGTGGTGAGTCACTCTCAGCTATGGTATTATATACGAGTAAATGCATTCACTACAAGAAGTAATAGAAGAAAAATGAAGCAAAGTCACAAGACAGCATGTGTTATAACCTGCCTGCTTACCACTGGCTGGGGACTAATGGCAATCCCACAATCCTCTGGGAGTTTGAGCTTCCCCAATAAGGGGGTGGGCAGAGAAATCATTCGCAGATCCCCTGCATAAATAAAGCTGGCCAGTTTGGAACCAGCTACAGGAGAGTGAGCAGCAAGGGAAGTTGCTGCTGCTGCTGTTGTATATATATATATATATATATATGTTATTGTCAATGTCAATAAATGTTATTTCTTTCTATCCTTCCACTCGTGCTGGATTCATCGTGGCCCTCACAAAACTGGCGACGAGGGTTGAAGTGAATAGCTGTCTACACTGCTGAAGCCACCTCCCTGGATTTTTGTTGGATACGGGTTGGACGTTGTTTTCTATTACACTATGCTTCTGTATGGACGTTTGGATGTTTTTGACGCTGCGCTGGAAAGCTGGAACCAGGGCGCACAACGGATGCGTTACTATTTCTGGACAAACAACATCACCGAAAACGAGTGCAAGGTGGTCATATTGCTCACCGCCTGCGGCCCGCATATGTTTGTGGTGATTAGGAGCCTTGCGTACACAGCTGCGCTGGACACCAAAACGTTTGATGAACTTGTGAATTTAGTGGGGCAACATTTTAGCCCAACCCTGTCCACGATAGTCCAATGTTACCGGTTTAATACCACTGAGAGGACCCCAGGAGAAACTCGTGCCGAGTTCCTATCCAGGCTACGCAGGATTGAGGCGTACTGTGACTATTGTGAGACCTTGTCAGAAATGTTACACGACCATTTGGTTTGCGGTATTAACAATGCGGCCACCCAGAGAAAGTTGTTAGCTGAGTCAACAGGCCATTCAAATAGTATTGCCCCAAGAGAGCGCAGAATGAGGAGTGCAGGAGCTGCAGGGAATGGAGGTTCATGTCTTGGGGCACAACCCCTTCCGTTCAAAAGCATCCCCCCGCACCCCTGCGATATCTCGGATGAGGCAACGTCCAGATCGTTCCCGGTGGCCGTCGGACATTCCTCCCCGAAGGGAGCCTTCTCCAGAACCAATGGATGAGGAGCCATGTCGGTGTCAGACCGTGGGCGCCGACCGCTTGCGGCCGCCGGTCTTGGGGACGCCAGAGGTGCCGCCATTCCAACAGAAACTGGGGCCAGCCCAGGGGCCGTTCCTTCCATTTTGATGAATCTGCGGCAACTACTCCCGAGGACGTGGAGACAGAAGGTCGACTGCCTGCAGCTGCATTGTGTGGCAGCTCCCCGTATGGCCCCCATGAAGGTGACAGTACGGGTCAAAGGTCACCCGCTTGAGATGGAGTTGGACACTGGCGCAGCAGTCTACGTGATCGGCCAGAGGATATTCGACCACATCAAGCAGGGTATACAGACCCTTATATTAACCGACACACAGGCTAGGTTGGCCGCCTACACGGGGGAACCATTGGACATTGCAGGAACTACGATGACCCCTGTTGTTTATGGATGCCAGGAGGGGCGTTTCCCGCTTATTGTGGTGCGCGGCCACAGACTCACCTGTTGGGTCGGACTGGTTGCGCCATTTGCGGCGGCAGTGGCAGCACATCCTCCAAACAGTTTCTGGAGGGTTGACTGAGGTGCTAGGACGATACCCAGATGTATTCCAGCCCAGTTTGGGGAAAATAAAAGGGGCCGTAGCCCGTATCCAAGTCGAATCAGGAGCCACACCGCGCTATTTCCGGGCGCGCCCGTGCCTTACGCCTTGCTCGAGAAGGTAGAAGGGGAGCTCACTTGTTTGGAGACTTTGGGTATTATCAGGCCCGTCCATTTCGCTGACTGGGCAGCACCAATTGTACCTGTAATGAAGCCAGATGCCACAGTTCACTTGTGCGGCGACTATAAACTTACAGTGAATACGGCTTCTCGACTCGACCGGGATCTCTATGCGAAGCATGCAGGCTCCTTCACGAAATTAGATATGAGTCACACCTACCTACAGTTGGAGCTGGACCCTGCTCCCTGCCATATGTAATGATTAATACACACCGGGACCTGTATGAATATACATGATTGCCCTTTAGAGTATCCTCTGCCTGCGCTATTTTTCAACATGTCATGGAGGGCATTTTGAGAGGTTTACCGCGTGTTGCTGTCTACTTAGATGACGTTTTGATTACAGGGACTTCGGAGCAGGAACATTTGGAAAATTTGTAGGCTGTCCTTAGACGCTTTTCGGAGGCTGGAGTCCGTTTATGTCACACAAAGTGCATCTTTCAGGTAAAGGAAGTAGTCTACCTGGGTTATCGGGTGGACCGCGAAGGTTGCACCCCGTCGCAGAGAAGGTGCGCGCAATTCAACAGACCCCCGACCGACACTTCGCATCTTTGTTCTTTTCTCGGTCTCGTAAACTATTACGGGAAGTTCCTCCCCAATCTGGCAACTATGCTGGCCCCGTTGCACCTTCTGCTAAAGAAGAATCACACCTGGGTTTAGAATCAGCCGCAAGAAACAGCTTTCCGGCGGGTAAAACACCAATTGTCGTCATCTGGGTTACTAACCCACTATGATCCTGGAAAGCCTTTGCTCATCACATGTGATGCATCCCCGTATGGTATTGGGGCCGTCCTGTCCCACAAGATGGAGAACGGGGCCGAGCAGCCGATAGCTTTCGCCTCCCGCACATTGACTGCAGCGGAAAGAAAGTACGCACAGATCGAGAAGGAGGGCCGGGCGGTGGTCTGTGTGGTGAAACACTTCCACCAGTACGTTTATGGCCGCCACTTCACTATCGTGACTGATCATAAGCCTCTGCTGGGACTTTTCAGAGAAGATAAGCCAATACCGCCCATTGCTTCCGCACGGATCCAGCGCTGGGCTTTGTTGCTCGCTGCATACGGGTATTCTCTGGAGCACAAACCAGGAACCCAGATAGCGAATGCCGACATACTGAGCCGATTGCCTTTATCGACTGGCCCCATGTCGACCCCCACGACCGGTGAGGTGGTTGCAACCCTAAATTGTATGGACACCTTGCCTGTCACAGCACCACAGATCCGTGAGTGGACCCAGACGGAGCCAGTCCTGTCAAAGGTTCGGCACATAGTCCTGTATGGTGGTCAACATAGACAGCTCCCAGGCGAGTTGTGGCCATTGTCTTCCAAGCTGTCAGAATTTAGCGTGGAAGACGGTATCCTTCTCTGGGCAACACGTGTGATTATCCTGGAAAAAGGACAGGAGCTGATAATAAGAGACTTGCACAATGGGCATCCGGGTGTGACCAAAATGAAAATGTTGGCCCAGAGTTATGTCTGGTGGCCAGGCCTCGACACCGACATTGAGAAGGTGGCCACAAACTGCTCCATTTGCCAGGAGCATCAGAAGCTTCCGCCAACCACGCCCCTACTTCACTGGGAATGGCCAGGATGGCTTTGGGCGCGCTTGCATGCGGATTTCGCCGGTCCTTTTCAAGGATCCATGTTCCTTCTATTAATCGATGCCCAGTCTAAATGGCTAGAGGTGCATAAGATGGTAGGCACAACGACCTGCGCAACAATCGAGAAGATGCGTTTGTCTTTCAGTCCGCATGGCCTCCCTGAGGTGCTGGTCATGAACAATGGCACTCCATTCAGAAGTGAGGAGTTTGCGAGGTTCCTGAAGATGAACGGCATACGCCATATCTGCACTGCCCCATATCACTCGGCTTCAAATGGGTTGGCGGAGCTCGCAGTCCAGACATTCAAACGAGGCCTAAAGAAGCAGTCTTCCGGGTCAATGGACACGAGACTGACTCATTTTTTTTGTTTTCATATAGGACCACCCCACATGCGGTGACTAGGGTAGCTCCCGCAGAACTTCTAATGGGCCGGAGACTTCGCACCCGCCTTAGCATGATTTTCCCGGACATTGGCACAAAAGGAGGCCACACATAAGAACGGCAGGGACATGGTTCTTCTCGGCATCGGCCGATTCGGCAGTTTGCGCCCGGTGACCCAGTGTTCGTTCGGAATTTTGCTGGTGGTCTCCAGCGCAAGCATGTAGACCACGTTCAGTCCAGAAGACCGCCCCTGGAGCTCATTTCTACAGCAACAGAGACCAGACATAGTGGAAAATATTCCTCACAATCTTCCTCTGGTGCCGCACTCAAAGCCTGCGCAGGTCGTAGCAGAACTGCGTGGAGATAGAGACGCCGAGATGACGGAGGCAGCAGACTCCAACTCAGAGATGGAGACACAGGACGCCTCAGAGGGGGAATCCTCGGGCCCACGGGCCATGGATGTACAACCGTTACGCCGTTCATCACGGAAGCGCCGTTCTCTGTCTCGTTACACACCGCCCAATTCAGCGCCTCGTGCAGATGGTGTCCGGCCTGCGGCAAAACGAGTCCAATGCCCTCCTTCGCCAGGGTCTTCGGTGGATTCCTTGGACTTTAGGGGTGAGGGATGTTATAACCTGCCTGCTTACCATTGGCTGGGGACTAATGGCAATCCCACAATCCTGTGGGAGTATGAGCTTCCCCAATGAGGGGGACGGAGAAATCATTAGCAGATCCCCTGCATAAATAAAGCTGGCCAGTTTGGAACCAGTTAGAGAGGAGGCAAGGAAAGTTGTTGCTGCTGTTGTGTGTGTATATATATATATATATATATGTTATTGTAAATAAATGTTATTTCTTTCTATCCTTCAACTCGTGCTGGATTCTTCGTGGCCCTCACAAAGCATGTTAAATAAATCACTTAGTCTACATACTAAAAACATGTCATGCCGATTTAAAGAGATGGGCTAGGTCCTTTTACTTACATTCTTAGCTATGATCAAGCAACAATTCCTAGATGTGTATTCCCAAATAGGATGAATGTTGAGAAGTGGCTCCGCTAAATAAACTTTTATTTAGTCGTTGCATTTATATACTCTACTATATAAATGTTCAAGGTTTTGTTTTTGCTGCTGTTACCAATGTCAAAAAGTTTTTTGCCTCCTTAAATTATCTGTGTTTGAAGACTGGTTAATAACTTCTAGCATGTTCATATGACCCTGCTCTTATGCCGATGTGTCGTAATATAAATAGCAGAAAGTCAAATGTCCAGAGTGAAGCATTAGTACCTCCAAATCTTTGAACTATGCCAAAAGCAATAGCTTGGTCAACTCCCAGGTGCTTTTTCATCTGGCTGGCGGTATTGTCGTATTCTGTAAGTAAGCACTTTACAGCTTTAGCACGTATAACTGCTTTATATTTTTGGATTAAAGTAGAACTGCAAAACAGTAGCCTCAGCAACTTGTTTTAGTGATTCACAACACCACAAGTAAAATGATTACGCATAACTATACCAGTTTCTATGGTATAGCTAGACATTGTGCCTGTTGTAAAATTTAATCTACCCATTCACTACAAGGCCATTGATGAAGCATCCTTTCCATTATGCTGCTGTCTTTCCTCTCTACTTGCATTAATGCTCACTCTCCCAGCCAGTTTCGCATGATTTCTCTGCTCAGTAAACTCCCTATTCTTTTCATTAGGCCTCTGGGTTATAAGATATCATTTACTTGCTCCGAGTTCAAGGTAAATGATGTCATGCTGCTTTTATGGTTCCCGCATCGAGTCTATTCCCCATTATATTGTTTTTATTTGAAGCAATAAAAGTAATGTCGCGGAGGCAAGCTTTACTAGAACCAGCTGAGAAAAGGTCAAGGTAATTATTCGATGTATATAAAAGTAACAGAAAGAAATTAGTTTCTCCTTTAATTAAAATATTTTTCTTCTTAAAGGGACATTGTCAGTGCTGAGGCTTTGTTTACAAGCACTTCACCAAATGACAAACACGTAACAGTGCAATTGTTGACACAGTGAAGTGATGCCATCATGTCATTACATCAGCAATTCCAATTCACTGTGAGGACATTTAAACGGCAAATGGAGAAATCCACAGTGCTGCAATTTATTCTGTGGTCAATATAATTTTAGATTGGAGCAGGAAACTATCTTAAATAGCAGAGTTTTCTCAGCGGAATGTTCCAGCGACTTAACTTGTCTGAAATTTTTCCAAACATAGCTTTTAAAGTCATGAATGCCCCTTTGTGCAATGCTGTAGAATCATACGTAACTTTATTTCATTTTTCTCTGCAGAAAGTCTATAGTGACAATGGTAAGTGTCTTTTTAAATTGCAATATATGTACAATTATAATTAGAGTTAAAATTTTGTCTAATGAAAAACTGACAATTGGTTGAGTAGTTAATAAAATTCTCCATTAAAATTGTATAGTGTAGGTTGTTTGGAAAATACTTGCAATGAGTTGAAAAGCAGAAATGCAACATACACATAGACGGGAAGTTTCAGTGCAATTTAATGGAATTTTACTGTGAGTAGATATAAAACTGGTCTTGAGGTGAATATTTTGTTACAATCTCCATAGAGACTGATAACTTTTAAAAATAAAATTGTGCTTCCAGTTAATAGCTGAAACGATGATATGACAAGATTTCATGATTTAAGACTTTTATTGTACCAGAAGACTAAAAGCACTTTTGACTAAGCGCTATCTTTGTCGGCAACGTATACTGTAAAACTCCAAATAAAGCATTCCCTTTTTCCTTTTTGCACAACTATAAACACACTTCCATGTATTTTCCTTCACACAATCCTTTAAGTAGACAATCAATTCTCCTGAAATCAGTCCAAAGTAATTCTTCACTCCCCATGGTTTACTTCAGCTCTTTTTCAACCTGGGGACTTGCAATCTCAGAATTATCTTTCAAAGTGAGGTTCCTTCCCCCGGAAATTCTCCCTCTCGCACAACCTAAGCAAATTTTCCAACCTATTTTTAACTCTTCATGAATTTGGTCTTTTCAAACCAACCATATTCCTGCATGGTGAACAAAATCTTTTTTTTTCCTGCCTAAAGCTACGCTCCCTCTCCCGGATCCTGGCACATTAACCCTGCCTGTGAGTTTTCTGGGTTACCGTAGACCCTTCCCTTTTCAAAGCCCATCTCTATGGCAATGTGAAGCACATGGGCCTGCAACCAGGTGGAAATGCGAACTAGCTGTCCTTGAAACCCAACTTTCTTTTATCTTGGATGATAGACAGTTCAAAACACACCTGTAAACAACCCAATATTCTCAACACTTCTCTGGAGACTTAGGCCAAAGCCCCACATCCAGCCTGCGGCAAGTTTTCCGGGAATGGAAGTGGCTCACCATCGGCCCCCGGTTGGATCTTCCGGTTCTGCTAAAGTCAATGGACATTTATGTTGTTCACTGGCTGGGCTGGCGAGGAGAGGGAGGATGCTGTAACCTTTGGTGGTGGGAAGGGATGGAAAATCTTGCGCATACAGTCTATCCTCTGTTAATATACAGGCTTCTGCCATTGTCTCCAAGTGTAAGTCTTTGCTTCTTCTTCCCAGTGAAAACCTCTGGGTCTCCTTTAACCTCTAACCATCAAACCACCCAGGCTTGTTACCAGGCAGTCATCAGGCCACAAGCCTTTTATTTAAATCAAAGACACAGTCCCAAAACTTAACAATCCTATAAACCTCATGATCGTAACACTTCTAAAAGGGTACCTATCTTTTTAGAGGCTGTGAATTTGCTGCCTCATTAGCAGCAGCGTCAGTAAGTTCCTGCACAATACAACATCAGGTTAAAATATTTATATGGGTATTTTGAGTAAATAAGACAAGTTGAGAGTAATTGACCTTTTTTTCTGGTATTTAATGGTGTGGCACTAAAGCCAGAATTAAGCACTGTTCTCCAGAACCTTGCATTTGTTTGTTGAATTGTCCACCACCATCTTCTTCCTAAGCTTTCCTCCCAGGAACAGTTTTATTTAAATGCGGCAGGACTGCAGGTGTGTCATTTTCAGCAATTGCAGACAGAAACATTTTTTTATTTTTTTTAATGTAATCTTGCTGACTAGTCTTCATTTTACCAATGACAGGGCAGCACGGTAGCATGCGTGGTTAGCACAGTTGCTTCTCAGCTCCAGGGTCCCAGGTTCGATTCCCGACTTGGGTCACTGTCTGTGCGGAGTCTGCATGTTCTCCCCGTGGTTACGTGGGTTTCCTCCGGGTACTCCGGTTTCCTCCCACAGTCCAAAGATGTGCGGGTTAGGTGGATTGGCTAGGCTAAATTGCCCTTAATGTCCAAACAAAAAAGGTTGGGTGGGGTTACTTGGTTATGGGATAAGGTGAAAGTGTGGACTTAAGTGGGGTGCTCTTTCCTAGGGCCGGTGCAGACTCGATGGGCCGAATGGCCTCTTTCTGCACTGTAAATTCTATCAAATTCAATGAAAATATTTTCTTTAATTTTAAAATACCCAATTTCTGAATATACAGATCTGCTTGGCCAACAGGAAGTAACTGGCAAAGTCCTTGGCCGATGCACTGTTTCAACATTAGTGAACATTGCTCTAATTCTTGGTCAATACTGCCAGTCCAGATGTTCTGAAGAGTATATTATGGTAAACCGTACTGTTATTGCCAACCATAATGTTTGTCAGTTAGCGCAAAGAATAAATCAACATATGCCAAGATTGAAAAGAAAATTCTTGGGACTTTGGGTGACTCTGACCAGATCTGCTTCTATTCTTTATCCCTAGTTGCCCTGAGAAGGAACTGATAGGATTTTCCCTTCAACCAATGCATTCCTTTTGATGATAACATAGCTTCCACAAAGCTATTAGACAGGGAATTCCAAGATATTGACTCAACTATGATGAGGAGATGGCAATAAATATCCAAGTCAGGACACTGTGACTTGGAGGGGAGCTAATGGTGTTCCCACAACATTTCTGCTATTGTCCCCATTGGCAGTAAATGTTGGAGGGTAGGCCTCCATGTCTCAATCAGGTGGTTCTGGTAGGCCCAAACTAAGCATCAGCAAATAGTCTATTGGCAAGTGTGTCCCCCCCCCCCCCCCCCCCCCCCCGCCCCCACTGCTCCTTCATTGTTTTTGTTGGGACACATCCACAGTTCCAACCTATTATTCAATGAAACCTACTCTACCAAGCAAGTTTAGGCCATGTATTTCTCAATTTATGTGTGGAAATTCCTAGTCATGAGAAATGACAAAAGCTGGAAATACAAAACGTTGAAGCAATATGATACACAGTCCCGTACACAAATACGCTTCAATAGGTAATTCACAATGATTATATGCACAGCGCATTAGGCAGTCTGTTATAAGCAGCGGACATAACATTTCAATTAGTATGACTCATTTCAACAATAAATACAAGCTCGTTGTATGGATTCAATTATTTAATGATAGGACTATGTTGAGGATAACTAATAACACAAGCCATGGAATTAGGTTCAGAGGTTTTGTAAAAAGAGAAGTTTGAAGAAAGAAATAAGAGATTAGGTTACTTTTAGACGGGAACTGCAGACAGACTGTCCAACCCTCTCCCCGAAACTGTTGATAAGTCCCTTCAGCTGCCCTCAAATAATTTCAAGCAGTTTCAGACAAAGTGGACTTCACATCGAATGCCACCCGACTGTGCTTCAGTCACACCCTGACTAGAATTTCCTTTAATCACAGCGGCTTAGGAATTTGATCGTGCCCAGAAATGAGTGAGCTGGGGCTGGTGTGTCAATGCTCCCTGGCTGTTACTGTTGTCCCAAGCACAATGGACTCTTGCTGCTTCCTGCTGATTGTCATGACTGAAGTCTATTGGCAGCACTGCCCATGCTCCTCATAGCTGCACGCCTATTTGGCGGATGGAAACTGGGTATATCTGATGCTACTTAAAGATAGCCAGCACCTCTTAAAGGAACGGTGCAAGCAACATGGGATGTATTTGTTTTACAGAGAAATAAATCCTGAGAGGGCACCATAGTGTTCTGCATCTGCCTTAGAGTCCCTGGATGCAGAAAGTAGACATGAGGATGAGCAGAACACCCTCCATCCCACACCTTCATTACAAATGGGAAGACATCCCGAGGGTGGTCAACAGCAGGAGCTCAGCTCTCAGGACATAACCCACACATCTTTGGACACCATGAGACAATTTAGCACGGCCGTTCCTCCCAGCTTGCACATCGATGGACTGTGGGAAGAAACTGAAGCACCTGGAAGAAACCCATGCAGACAAGGGGAACTTGCAAGCTCCACACAGCCACCCAGTCCAGAATCCCTGAGGCTGTGAGACAGCAGTGCTCACCACATGCCACCGCGCCGCCCTCATCTGCTTCCCTTCATTCTCCTACAATCATTCCACCACACTTCCCTCCACCTGCTAAGATTCATACACTTATCACTATAGCAACTCTCACTTCCCATACCTCACAACAGCCATACAGTTATTTCTCCACGAGAGGCACATTATCTAAACATCCCCCAAAACTGGGACTAACACATTCCCTTCTTGCTTGCAGGGAAAGGCTGCCCACAGCTCCAGGCAGCACAAAGCCAGAGGAGGTTGAGCCTGCCTTTACTTCTTCTCCCCACTTGAATAAAGCATGTTTACCATCATGGGCAACAGAAGAATAATGGCTGCGATGACTTGCAATGCTGGAGGAGATGTCACTCAGTTTCATAGAACATAGAACAGTACAGCACAGAACAGGCCCTTCGGCCCTCGATGTTGTGCCGAGCAATGATCACCCTACTTAAACCCACGTAACCCGTATACCCGTAACCCAACAATCCCCCCATTAACCTTACACTACGGGCAATTTAGCATGGCCAATCCACCTAACCCGCACATCTTTGGACTGTGGGAGGAAACCGGAGCACCCGGAGGAAACCCACGCACACACGGGGAGGACGTGCAAACCCATCACACCTTATTCTCTTGTTTCCTCCTATCTCAGCACAGCAAACTGCAGCTGCTTTCACCAGACACCTCCCTCTCTCCACTCACATTTTATTTATTTTTTTAAAAAAATCTTTCTTGGGATGAGGGCATCACTGACTAGGTTTAGCATTTGTTGTCCATCCATAATTGCCCTTGAGAAAGTGGTGGTGAGCTGCATTCGTAAACCTCTACAGTCCATGAGGTGTAGGTACACCCACAGTACGGTTAGGGAGGGAGATCCAGGATTTTGACCCTGCGACAGTGAACGAACGGTGATATATTCTCAAGTCAGAACGGTGGGTCGCTTGTAAATGCCAGTGTTGTATTTATACCAGGACAGCACTACAGCCAGGGTGTTATCAGGGTCTAAATGGTGGTGTTTCTATGTATCTGCTGCCTTTGTCCTGCCAGATGGTAGTGGTCATGTGTTTGGAAGGTGCTGTCTGAAGGAGCCTCGGTGAGTTCCTGCAGTACAACTTACAGACGGCTCACACTGCTCCCATTGTGAGTAAGTGGTAGAGGGAGTGAATGTTTGTGGAAGAGGCACCAATCAAGTGTCCTGGATGGTGTCAAATTTCTTGAGTGTTGTCACACCAGCAGCAAAAGAGCTATGGGCCCATGATTTTTCAGCAGCTCTCGGGTGATAGGACTTCTGCCCCTGGGTCCTTGATACCAGTGGAAGGCCTGCTACTGTCCTGTGAAGTTCCTGATTGGCATATGATGTGGATCTCCCCTAAGCAAGGTAATGATAAGGGCTCACTGACTCATCAGCTGATGATCAAGCACCCCGTCACCTCCACAAGACTCCAGTCAGGTGCTGACTCCGAGGACTCAATCTACTGAAAAAGACTGATAGGCTTACACCAAACAATGCTGACAACTATCAATCAACTTGGTGCACAGTGTTTCAGAACAGGAATGAGTCCAGATCCATCTTGTGTCAGAGACAAAAGAGCACGGCGTCCAACATAGACAGAACAGTCAATTCTGTCAACCAATAGACAAGAGAACACTGTGGCTAACATAGGCAGTCAACTACATCAACCCAATAATTGCCCCAATCCTCATGGAAACTCTCCTTATGGTTGATATGGGAGCATAGATTGGCAGCCAATTAGCTTTGGGGACTTCTGCGAGTGGATTTCCCAAGTACCTTATACTACTTAATTCTTTAATTGTAAACCACTAATGTTTGAGAGTCGGTTGATGGGGCAGTAATTGGTGGACTGAATTTGTCCTGCTTTTTCTTTGGTAAATGCCAGTGTTATATTTATACTGGGTCAGCACCACAGCCATGGTTTTATCAGGGCCCATACCCTTTGCTGTATCCAGTACACTCAGCTGTTTCTTGATATTGCGTTGAGTGAATCGAATTAGTTGAAACTGGTGATCCATTCTTGAGTGTTTCTCCCACAGACTACAGGAGTGTTAAAGAAGTGCCAGGAGAATGGCTTTAATCCCAAGGGCGAGCCAGCTGCAGTAATCTCTCAGGATGTCAGTATTCCATGCTGCCCACCAGCCTATTCTGCCAGTATCTGTGGAAACCCTAAACAGCCAGCTGAAGTGTCCTTAATAGAAGCTGAGCTGGCTTCCACCTCCCAATTCACAACCACTGAAGACCCAATTTATTGGTGGCAGTCAGAGAGATAAAGGTGCACAAGACATTTCTAAAGGCTTGAACAAGCGTGATTCATAATGAGATCCGTAAACTGTTAGGTATAAATTAAATTAAGCTGTTTGATAACGCTGTGCTTGGTTTCTGAATTTGCTGTTAGTATTTATATTTGTAGTGAAATAAGGTCAAGATGCAAAAGTCTGGACTAATGGAAAAACAATCAGATGGAGGCAGTAAGGCCAGTGACTGCTGTGTGTTTTTTTTTATAAATTTAGATTAGCCAATTATTTTTTTCCAATTAAGGGGCAATTTAGCGTGGCCAATCCACCTACTTTGCACATTTTTGGGTTGTGGGGGCGAAACCCACGCAGACATGGGGAGAACGTGCAAACTCCACACGGACAGTGACCCAGAGCCGGGATCGAACCTGGGACCTCAGCGCCGTGAGGCGGTTGTGCTAACCACTAGGCCACCGTGCTGCCCTTGACTGCTGTGTGTTAATGTAGATGGATGGAGCATCTTTCTGTGAGGAGATAGCAAGCAGCCCATTTTGGGCAAGAGGAGAATCTCACCTGATTGTTTCAGAGGTTGAATTCTTGCCTGATTCTTTTGGATCCTCTTAACCACTGGAATGACTTTCTGCTCATGTTGGATGCTGAGAAAAAAATCATGAACACCAAACAGAACTTAGAGCTCTTTAAATATGATTGGCGGCCCAGTACCTTTTCCAGGTCACGGTCAATGCACATGCCTGGAAGATGTTCCCAGAGATGACATATTAACAGGCCAGCTCTGAGGCATCGGGATAATGTGGGACAGCGGGCACATTCCAGTTACTGCTGCTGGGCATAGAGTCACCGCCAGACTTCTAGTCACTGCCAGGCTTGTAGCCACTGCAAGACTTATGGTTACTGTTGGGTGGGTGACAGGGCGGCACCGGTGGCACAGTGGTTAGCACTGCTGCCTCACAGCGCCGGGTTTGATTCATTGCCTGTGGGGAGTTTGCACGTTCTTCCCGTTTTTGTGTGGGTCTCATCTCCACAACCCAAAGATGTGCACGGTAGGTGGATTGGCCACGCTAAATTGCCCCTTAATTGGGTAAAAAAAGAATTGGGTACTCGGGGGGGGGAGGGGGGGAGGAAAGAACTGTTGGGTAGGTGACACCCCTGGGTAGGTAAACACTGGTGGGCTTGTAGTCAATGCCAGTGATGACCTATCTCCGGGCAGATTGACTGGAGGCAGGAAGGCATCAGGCCACTGACCTGATGCCAGGATATCTGAGTTTACTCCCTTCTCACCTAAAACCCACTCCGGAGGGGCCATGAAAATTCCTCCCATAAGAACTGTTCTGCACCACTGTGACTGTCAAAATGCCAATGGACACCAAGCACCAGACCATCAAGGTTTTGAGGCTCCCTACTACTGTAGTTTGTTAAGAGATAAAACCATCAAGTACAATTTTATATTGTCAAAAATATGAACATCAAACATGTTGCTAATATTTTCTCTCTAGTGCCTATATATCGATTTACCGTGATGACGTTCATGAATTTTGAGAATGTCTATCAAAATATTACAGCATGCAAGTGGAAAGGGTGGGGGGCAGGGAGGGTCATTGCATTGTTTAGGTGTTACATCACTTCTCGTAAGGGGACAGGACCACAACATTTGAGAACAAAGTTACCCATAAATCAGTCTGAAATAGTTCAGTTCGTGACATTGAGTTAACAGTTACCTTTAAGCCGATATCGAAAACAAAACGAAAATATTAAATCAGCTAAGCATCTGCTGATCAGGCTGCAGGGGTTTCTCTTAATAAAAAAACAAGTTACAGAGAAGTAATGAGCCTTGATCTAATCCCCAGTCTGTGTTTAGTTAGCTAATCTCAGCTGGGTAAATAGTAAAATTGAAATAATTGTCCCAATGTCCTTGGGCTATGGGAAGGAAAAGAAAAAATTCAACTCCTGAACATGCACTAGGAATTTTTTTGTTGGAAGTTCTATGTATGTGAATGTCAAATGATGATGGGATTAGGCACAGCTGTGGTTTCCTCTGGTTGAATGGCCTAATAGCGCTGACTGTCAAAACTATTTTGGCCAAAATACCAGATGATTTCTGGCATCTGTGGAACTGTAAAACCAGCGGGAATCACATTCTCCACAAAAGGAGTGTAAAGTCTTGAAAATCAAGTGATGGAAATTGTACACTGGCAAAATGGACAAATGCACAGCTCAGCGGAACACATTCTTTTAATACCTTCAAATACCTACAAAACCAAAATCAATGTTATAGCTGGACCTCAAAAATGAAGCCTCCCTGCCTGTTAACAGCATGCCCAGTCGAGTGGCTTCATGGAATGACAACTAATTCTTATAACAAATTTTCCAGGATTACTGATAACATAAATCCATGTGGGACCAGAAAACTGTCAGAGACAAAGACAGAAATAGTTTTGCACTGCATTTTGATTTATTGATATGTTTGAACTCACAATATTGCAAAGATAATATTTAAGTGTGATCCAATCCTAGGGGAAGATCCTGCAGGATTTGACGAGGACAACTATCCCGCTTGGCTAGAAAATTCCTACGACAACAATGGTTCGTGAAAAATGCTTTGAAACCTTCTTAAATTACCTTCTTGTTACTGCTCTGTCTCATTTAGGAAGAGTGTATTGCAAAATGTTCCGCATAATATAATATTCAAGTACTTTAATTAAAAGTGAGCAACAATGTATAATTTTGCAAAGGAACTGCAAGGTAAACATGGCTAACGTTTCGAGTCCACATCAGACGACCTCCAAACGTTCACTCTGTGTCTCTCTCCTCAGATACTGCCAGACTTGCTGAGCTTTTCTAGCATTTTCTGTTTTTACTTTAGCTTTCCAGCCTCCTCAGTATTTTGCTTTTATGCAAAGAAAACATAATTTGTTTAATGTTTATTTTATTTGCAAGTCAGATTGGCAAGGAGATTAGTCTTCGTCATGCATTCACATTAATTTGGCAACCCTGAGATTTTGATTCATTTTCAGTGTGTCTTTCGAGAAAAATTGGATCAAGAAGTAATGGCCTCCACATTGGATGGGAGCTTCTTCTAATTATCTGGATCAGAATTGTTCCAAACAAATTTCCACAACTTCTCAACACTTCCTGTTAGTGTTTGCCATGTCTGCAACTACCAAATTAGCATTTATTAGAACCAAAAACACCAGAGAATTCCTAGTGCAGAAGTAGACCATTCAGCCCATTGAGTCCGCACCGACCCTCTGACCCATTCACCCACCCTATTCCCATAACCCTATAACCCCACCTAACATGTGCATCTTTGGACACTAGGGGAAAATTTAGCATGACCAATCAACAATTCTCTACATTCAACTTCCTCACCATGAAGTGGTTCAACTGCCTGAATGGACAAATTGTATGTGGCAGCGTGGAAATTGTCATACACAGTAAAGTTTGCTGGAGAGTTTCAGTGTTCATTTGTCCTTCAGAATTCTGTCCTCCTTGAGCACATCAAGGAAGAGAGTCATGTCAATGAATGCCTTGGTTATAACAAGGCATAATCCTGCCTTGAAAGATACCACTAAGAGTTCAGCCATGATAGCGACCATTACAATACGATTGATTGAGAGAAGCATCAGGACCTTAAAGGGCATTTGACCTTGAAGCAAGCATCAGTATCCAAAAAAGGCCTCGACTTGGACATTTTCCTGGTGTTCCTTTGGGTGCAGAAGTATGTGAAGGAAAGAATCACAATAGCCACCATTCAAGGACTCCTCAGTAACTGCTACAAGGAGCATCTAAATACACCTGATTACTGAAGATGTCTGTTATCATTTACACAGTCTATCTTCGTCACTGCTGCCTTTTTTTTAAATTTAGATTAGCCAATTATTTTTTCCAATTAAGGGGCAATTTAGCGTGGCCAATCCACCTACTCTGCACATTTTTGGGTTGTGGGGGCGAAACCCACGCAGACACGGGGAGAATGTGCAAACTCCACACGGACAGTGACCCAGAGCCGGGATCGAACCTGGGACCTCAGCGCCGTGAGGCGGTTGTGCTAACCACTAGGCCACCATGCTGCCCAGTCACTGCTGCCTTAAGCCACCGACAGAGTATAAACCAAATTTATTACACATCCTAGAACATTAAAACACCAGACCATTCTGCTGCTACCTGCTGCTAATGCTACTTGTCGGGGTGAGGGGGGAGGCTTGAGGATCCCTAAGAGGTAGGTTGGGCCAGTGGGAGGGGGGGGGTGGGATCTGGAGGCAATGGTGGGATGTCCAAGGGTGGTTGAAAGATCAGAGCAGCATTTAAAAATGGCGCCCCAATCTCTTCCTGCACTGACACGCTGAGTCGTCAGTGCAGGAAATGAGGTAAGTGCCACTTCGGTGAGGCGTTCCCGACTGAAGCGAGAAAAAGTGAGAGTCGTGTTTGATAGAGAGATCAGTCTTGGTGGCGCAAGAGCTGAGAAAAACCCTGCTCTACGTGCCCAAAATGGACCTTTTTTTTGTGAGTTAAATCACTTCCAAAGTGTTAATGGAGGAGATTAACATAACTATAGTTGCAACCTGATACAGGAAAAATATCTCTGAAGCATGAGTTTGGGATGCTGGAGGCCTGGTATTTCTTGCCTGCCTAACGGACAGTAGCTTCAGACAAGTTTCTCCAACCTAATGTTATTCTACTCAGCTGCTGATCACTGATCACATAAGAAGAGTTTGTTTAATGATAGTTATCAAAGGAAGAAAGGACTTGCATTTATAGAGTGTCTGACACGGACCCAATGACATTCAAAAGCTCTTCACAGTGGATTGATAGCTTTTGAAGTGTAGTTGTTGCTTGTGCAACATGGCAGCCAGCTTGAGCACAATTGGGTCACAGAAACAGGAATGAGGTAAATGAGCAGATAATCTGATTGTGGTATGGGGTTGAAGGATGAATGTTGTACAACATAGCAAGGGAATCTTCCTTGCTTTCAAATCGGGCTCTGGTACCTGATGCACCCACCTGAGATGGAAGGCCCAGCCTTGTTTTAGTGTCTTGTCCAAGAGAATGATCTCTCACAGTGCGATCCTGAATGTGTACATCGTGTACCCAAACATCTGGAGTGGGTTTTGAAGCTATGACTTTTGTCACAAGTGGGATCTAAGATTCTCAATCTGATCATGAAGGCCCTGAGAGAAAACATTCTGCATCCTGAGCAGCAGGATACACAAGGTATTGTCTATCTGTAGCCTTTTATTAGTCAAGCTAGTCTGTGCCTCTGTGGAGGAGGCACTGACTATCCCCTGTTAAGTGGAAATCCAAGACAAATTCCAAAGAAACCAATATATCTATTTATTTCTGCAGCACAGAAGCAGCTTCCTCGTGTCACCATGAGTGTAGATGCTGCATTCAAAACTGTTACTTGATGCATTTCCTCAAAGAATAATCCCTGAGTCTGATATTCCTGAAACATCCTTCCTTTCATCTGATCTCTGGGCATCCTAGCTCCAAAGCCATGGGTAACCTTCACCTTAACCACGATTGGGAAGAATATACAATCACACTCACAAACACACACATACGCACTCACTCACAAGCACAAGCACCCACCCACAAACACAAACACAGAAACAGAACATACAAACACGTACACAAACACATGCAAATAGAACACACAAACACAAACTGAACACACACACAAACAGAACACACACAAATAGAACACACAAACACAAACTGAACACACAAACACAAACTGAACACACAAACACAAACTGAACATACACCCAAACAGAACACACAACCACAAACCTAACACACATACATACCAAACACAAATACAAACAGAACACACAAACACAAATTGAAAGCACACACAAATTGAAAGCACACACAAATAGAACACACGCACAAATAGAACACACAAACAGGAAACACACACATAAATAGAACACACACACATAAATAGAACACACACAAACAGAACACACAAACACCAATTGAAAGCACACACAAACCAAACACACTCACAAACCAAACACACACGCAAACCAAACACACACACAAACCAAACACACACATACAAACCAAACACACACTCACAAACAGAACACACACTCACAAACAGAATACACACTCACAAACAGAACACATAAACACAAACTGAACACTAACACAAACCAAACACACACACAAACAGAATACACACACACAAACAAAACACACAAACAGAACACACACAATCAGAACACACACACAATCAGAACACACAAACACAAGCAGAACACAGACAAAAACAGAATACAAACAGAACACACACACACAAACAGAACACACATGCAAACATACACACTCACAAACAAAGACATACATATTGGTCGAAATCTTCCATTCAGTTACAAAATTAAACAAATGGAACATGAGAGAGAATTAAAGCAGCTTGAATACGAAAGAGAGGAAAAAGAAAGAGAGAGAGCGGCAAAAGAAAAAGAGAGGGTGGAAAAAGAAAGAGATAGAAAGGAAAAAGAGAGAGAGGGAAAAGAAAAGGAGAGAGAAGAAAGGAGAAAAGAAAGAATAGCCCTAGAACAAAAAGAAAGAGAAAGGGAGATACAGATCAGGGAAAAGGATAAAGAGAGAGAGTTTGAACTTCAGAAAATGGCCATGAAACATGACAGTCAGTTAAAATTGGCAGACGTAAAGGGAAATGTACAGTTTGAGGATAGTGAGAAAGAGCATCAAAGTCAAAGGTTTGGTGGGAATCTATTCAAATATGTCCAAGCATTGCCAAGGTTTGACAAGAAGGAGGTAGTAGCCTTTTTCTTTTCATTTGAGAAGGTAGCTAAACAAATGAAATGGCCACAGGACATGTGGGTATTACTGATTCAAACAAAGCTGGTAGGTAAGGCTAGTGAAGTGTTTGCATTACTGCCGGAGGAGGTATCTGGGACGTATGAGGAGGTGAAAAAATCCATCTGAGGTGCATATGAATTAGTGTCTGAAGCCTACAGACAAAGGTTTAGAAATTTAAGGAAAGAATTTGGTAAAATATACATGGAGTTTGAAAGGCTCAAACAGTAATTTTGATAGGTGGATAAGGGCTTTGAAAATAGACCAAACGTATGAAGCTCTCAGAGAAATTGTGCTTTTGGAGGAGTTTAAAAATTCAATACCTGATGTAGTGAGAACTCATGTGGAAGAACAGAGGGTTAAAACTGCGAGGTTAGCAGAAGAAATGGCAGACGATTATGAATTAGTTCATAAATCAAAGCTTGGTTTCCGACATCAGTTTCAGCCTGTGAGGGATAGAAACTGGGGACATGAGAAATACTCAAGTTGTAAAAGGAAAGATGATCTGATGGGAGATAATAAGGAGAGTGTACCTCAGATTAAAAAAGAAATCCAGGAGGGTGGAAGAGACATGAAAATGTTTCAAATGTTTTCACTGTAATAAACTAGGCCATGTAAAGTCACAGTGTTGGTGGTTGAAGAAAAGCACTGGGAAGGCTGATGTGGTAAAACGGTAGAAGACAGTGGGGTTTGTTAAAGTGGTAAAGGAAAGTTCAAGTGAAGCGAAGGAGGTGCAAAAGATTGTCCAGCCTGATCAAGAGGTGATTGATCAGAAGGTGCCAGATCTCTTTAAAGAATTTACTTGTGTGGGTAAAGTTTACTCATGTGTATCAGGAGGAGCAGGTAAAGAAGTCACAATTTTAAGTGATACGGGAGCTAGTCAATCTCTAATGGTAAGAGATGAGGAGTTATGTAGTTTGGGAAGAATGTTGCCAGAAAAGGTGGTAATATGTGGAATTCAGGGTGAGAGGAGTAGTGTTCCATTATATAAGGTAAGGAATGAAAGTCCAGTGAAGAGTGGTGAAGTGGTAGTAGGAGTAATAGAGAAACTATCTTGTCCAGCAATACAGTTTATCTTGGGTAATGATATAGCTGGATCGCAGGTGGGTGATACCTACGGTGGTTGATAAGCCAGTGGAAAATCAGACAACTGAAGTGTTGAAGGATGAATATCCTGGGACTTTTCCGGATTGTGCAGTAACAAGGTCGCAAAGTCACAGGTTAAGACAAGAGGAGAAATCAGAGTGAAAATAAAGTTGAAGTGCAATTA
Organism: Scyliorhinus canicula; assembly: GCF_902713615.1. Taxonomy (NCBI): domain Eukaryota; kingdom Metazoa; phylum Chordata; class Chondrichthyes; order Carcharhiniformes; family Scyliorhinidae; genus Scyliorhinus; species Scyliorhinus canicula. The sequence continues at coordinate 26,874,669 of NC_052161.1, read as the reverse complement.
TCAGAAACGATTTTTGATCAGATGGTTGAAAAATAAGAACAGGTGGAGGGTGATGCGGATATTTTTAGTTCAGAAAAATTGGCAGAGTTACAACAAAAAGACATACAAATAAAACAGATGTATCAGAAAGCATACACGGAAGAGGAATCTGAGCATATACCAGAGTGTTATTACCGTAAAAGTGATGTCTTGATGAGAAAATGGAGACCTTTACATATGCAGGCGGATGAAAAGTGGGCAGAAGTTCATCAAGTAGTATTGCCGGTGGGGTATAGAAAGGAGGTGTTGCGAGTTGCACACGAGGTACCAGTGGGAGGTCATTTGGGAATAAGGAAAACTCAAGCTAAAATCCAGAAACATTTTTATTTGCCTGGACTACATAAAGGTGTAGTTACATTTTGTCAATCATGTCACACATGTCAAGTGATAGGGAAACCTCAAGCAGTGATAAAACCAACGCGCTTAATATCCACTCCAGCATTTGAGGAACCTTTTACACGGGTCCTAATTGATTGCGTAGGACTGCTTCCTAAAACAAAAAGCGGGAATCAATATCGTTTGACCATAATGGATGTGTCTAAGAGGTTTCCAGAGGCAATTCCAATATGTAATATTACAGCTAAAAACAATGTGGAGGAGTTACTTAAATTCTTTACTAGATATGGACTACCCACAGAAATCGGATCAAGGATCAAACTTTACCTCAAGGTTATTCAAAGAAGTTATGGATAGCTTTGGAATAAAATAATTTAAATCAAGTGCATAACATCCAGAATCGCAGGGAGCATTAGAAAGGTGGCATCAGACATTAAAGACAATGTTGAGGGCTTATTGTCACGATTATCCGGAGGATTGGGATAAAGGAATTCCACTCGTACTGTTTGCAATTAGGGATGCACCTAATGAGTCAACCAAATTTAGTTCTTTTGAACTAATTTTTGGTCATGAGGTAAGAGGACCACTTAAATTGATTAAGGAAAAATTAGTGAGTGAGAAATTGGAGATTACATTATTGGATTACATGTCAAATTTTAGGAAACGATTAAATAGAGCAGGTGAATTGGCCAGACAACATTTAAAAGTTGCACAAAATGTGATGAAACGGGTAGCGGACAAGAAATCCAATGTTTGTAGTTTTGCCTGTGGAGATAAAGTTTTAGTATTGTTACCAGTAGTAGGTGAACCTTTAAAAGCAAGGTTTTGTGGACCTTATCAGATTGAAAGGAAATTAAGTGAGGTGAATTATGTGGTTAAAAACACCAGATAGAAGGAAGACTCACCGAGTGTGTCATGTGAATATGCTTAAAAGGTACTTTGAAAGGGAAGGAGAGAAAAAGGAGGAGATTCTAACTCAAAGTGATGAACCAAATCTAGATGACTTGGAATTTGACATACCTCAAATTAAATTGGAAAACGAGGATGTTCTTAAAAATTGAGATAAATTGTTGAGTTACCTTCCAGAGGAAAAATGAACTGACCTGAAAGAGTTATTGATATCACATGGGCAAGTTTGTGGAGATAAATTGGGAAGTACTAAAATGGCTATACATGATGTAGATGTGGGAAAGGTTGTTCCAATTAAACATAATCCATATAGACTTAACCCTTTAAAATTGGCACAGGTTAACAAAGAGATTGAGAGTATGCTTAAAAAGGCATAATTGAAGTGGGTTGCAGCCAATAGAGCTCACCCATAGTGATGGTGCCTAAACCAGATGGTACCCAACGGTTGTGTGTGGACTGTAGAAAGGTTAATGCAGTTACAAGAATGGGCTCTTATCATATCCCACGTTTGCAGGATTGCATTGCGAAAGTGGGACAATCAGCTTTTATTTACAAACTGGATTGAATTAAAGGTTGCTGGCAGGTACCTTTATCTGAAAGGGTGAAGGAGATTTCAGCTTTTGTGACTCCAGATGGTATATACCAATTCAAAGTTATGCCATTTGGCATGAAAAACACCCCAGCCACATTTCAACGGTTAACTAACAAAGTCATTTCAGGATTACCCAACTGTGCGGTATACATAGACGATCTGGTAATTTTCAGCCAGACATGGAATGAACATTTAAAACATCTGATGGAGTTATTCGATCAACTTCAGGAGGCAGGTTTGGTGATAAACCTAGCCAAAAATGAATTTGGAAAAGCTTTCCTTAGCCATACAAATCGACAGGATCGAATGGTCACACGGGATGTGAAGACAACAGTTATTGAGGAGTTTTCGATACCCTCAATACAATGGGAAATAATGCGATTTCTTGGCATGAGTGGATTTGATCGAACATTTGTGAAAATGTTTTATGTGGTTGCGGTTGCTCCACTGATGGACTTGCTGAAGAAACGACTAAAATTTCAGTGGACAGCGGACTTTCAACAGGCATTTGACTGCCTGAAAGCTGTGATAACCAATGCTCATGTGCAGGAGAATTACAAGGGACTCTGTGATCAGATTGAACTAAAGTATCTGACTTTAAAGAGAAATGCTGAGGCATAGAGAAATGGATGGATCGTGCAGAGACCTTGTTGTTCAAAGAGATTGTCAATCTAGATGGATTCCAGTTGGAGGAAGAAGGAAAAAAAGGACTATATTATTATACCTGTTTGCCTGTGTTGATTTTTTAAAATAAAAAAGTAAATTTACTGCGTGCATTTCTTAAAGGATAGTGAAAAGATGAAAAATGAAACCATCTTGAAGTTACTGGTTTATTTTTTTTCTTGGGGGGAGGTGTCATGAGAATTTTGCTTTAAGAAATGTTGGCTGCTCATATTACTGCAGTGATGTCAGAGTGTGGGTGGAGCTGGGCTGTCTGTCAGCTTTTTACTTTCGATTTAGGTGTTTGCTGCAGGGTGTGTTCGTTTTCAGAGTTGGAGCTGAAGCCAGACAAAGCAGCTGTACTGCTGTTCTCTCTGCTATTAAAAGACTATCTCTTGATCATTTGGTGACTTCAGAATTCTAAATGTTCTCCGTAGTGAATGTAAATCTAATGTACTTTGGTTAAAAGGTGTTTCTTTTGTCTTCCGGATGTTGTTTGGGAAGTTATTAAGGATTATTTAGTGTTGTATTCTTTGGGGGTTGTATTTGAATTGATGGTTGCTAAGATGTTCACTGTATGTTTTAAAAAGGTTAACTTGAGTTCATAGAATAAACATTGTTTTGCTTTAAAAAATACTTTTCCATTTCTGCAGTACCACACCTGTAGAGTGGGCCGTGTGCTCCCCATACCACCATCTATTAAAAGTTGTGGGTCAGATGAACTCCATTATACACTTTGGGGCTCTCTAAACCCTGGCCCATGACAACACACATAACACACAAATACACAGACAGATACACACACACACCTTCTTGAGTGAATATATCCGAGATGGTGGTTTGAAGTGAAAAGTTGACAGTGTTGAGTTTGTGACAAAGGAGCATAGAACAGACCCAGGGACATATGAAAGAGTGTGATAGCGCCTTTCTCTCACTTCTCAACATCAACCTCCTCATCCTGATCATCCTCATGGCCAATAAAGAAGGTGAGAATCCAACTCTCATTCTCCTCATCCTCAGAATATCTCTCCCTGATATTGTAGTGTATCTCTCGGAATAATAGGTAAACATTACACTAGTGACTGTATCATTCAGTAGTCATTAATTTGGTTCCGGCATTGTGCTCCTGACCATGCCTTCTCCCATTGAACTCAATCAGCTTCATAAACTGCTTCTAATACAGATAAGTCCTTGGTTTGAAGCTGTCCCCTCTGAATCTATAACTTCTTTATGCATTCTGCACACATTGCTTTTGCTACTGCTAACCTGTGAAAGGAGGTAATTATCTACCAGCCGATAATGGAGTACAATATAGGAGGTAACACAATAGCATCCTGTTAAAGTGAAAGAGGAGTATTAGGGATGTGTGTGCAAAAAAGGGACATGTGATAAGATCCTTTCTTTAAGCAGACTGTGATGTGCAAGAGTGGTCGTATAGCTTCTAATATTAGACAATAAAGAGTGTACTATTGCCCAGGGAGAACTAAGAACAAAAGGGTGAGATGGTGTTTTATCCTGCCTAATGTGTTTCAGATCATCAAATCTTATAGAAACTAGGAGCAGGAGTGGGTTATTCGGCCCTACGAGCCTGCTCCACCATTCAATATGATCATGGCTGATCCTCTATCTTTGTGCCATGTTCCCGCTTTCTCCCCATACCCCTTGACGTCATTAAAATCTAAAAGAAATTACCTCTCTCTTTCTTGAACACATTCAGTGACCTGGCCTCCACAGCCTCCTGTGGTAGAGAATTCCATAGGTTTTTTATCATTTGAGTGAAGAAATGTTTCCTCATCTCAGTCCTATATTGTGTAACCTGTGTCCTGAGACTGTGTCGCATGGTTCTAGATTCCTCAACCAGGTGTTATGGGCCAGGGTTTAGAGAACCCCAAAGTGCATCATGGAGTTCACCTGACCCACAACTTTTACTAGATTGGGGTATGGGGAGCACACGACCCACTCTACAGGTGTGGTACAGCAGAATGGAAAAGTTATTTTTTAAAGCAAAACAATGTTCATTCTATGAACTCGTTAGCCTTTTTAAAACATACAGGGGACATCTTAGCAACCATTAATTCAAATACAACCCCCAAAGACTACAACGCTAAGTAATCCTTTAACCTTTCCTTTTCAACATCCATATGACTTTAAAAAACACCTTTTAACAGAAGCACATTCGGTTTACATTCACTACTGAAAACATTTAGAATTCTGAATTCATCAAATGATCAGGAGATAGGCTTTTGATGTCAGAGAGAACAACAGTACACCTGCTTGGTCTGGCTTCAGCTCCAACACTGAAAACGAAACTAAAACACACCCTGCAGCAAACAGCCTAAAAGAAAATGAAAAAGCTGACAGACAGCCCAGCTCCACCCACTCTCTGACATTACTGCAGTAGTAAATACTAATTTCTTAAAGGTACTCTCACTACAGATATTTATATACACACCCATTTATAAACACCCATTTCTTAAAGATACTCTCACATGACACAGGGAAAACATCCTCCCTTCTAGTCTATCCGGCTCTGGTAGAATTTTATGTGTTTCGATCAGATCTCATCTCGTCCTTCTAAACCCGAGTGAATACAGGCACAATGGAACCAATCTCTCCTCATAGGACAGTCCCGTCAAACCCAGTATCAGCCTAGTGAACCTCCGCTGCACTCCCACAATGGCAAATATATCCTTTCCCATCTGCAGTCCTGAGCCTGAGAGAGCTGGGGCAGTTTTGGTTAAATTTCACATTCATGTCATAGGAAGCATCCCTTTTTACGCTTCAGGATAACAAGCCCTACAATTTCCATGGCACTGCTCCTAATCTATCACCATAATTCCAACAGAATCCAATACTTGATGTATTAAATGGCCTCCTTCAATCATGTAATGACTCTATGAGAATCTCTAAAAACTAGTGGCAATTCCTCAGTGCTTACTTCAATCTCCCAGAGTACACAGTGGGGTTTTCCCAATTTACTTGAAGAAATTGTCTTTCGATATATATTGCCACAGGATAATAATGCAGAATATAAAATAGCTGCTGGCCATTATTAGTGTTCACAAATTGCAGAATAGAATTACTAAATCCAAATGTAGTGAAATCAGAAAATGCTGGATAAACTCAGCAAGTCTGGCTGGAGGGAAACATGAATTGATGGGCGGAATTTTCAGATTTTCTTCAAAGTCTCGATCCAGGCGAGAAAACCGGAGAGAATCCCGTTGGCCCCGTTGGAGAGAAAAGACGCAGTATATTCAGCTTCCTCAACAAAAAACTTAATTCCTAGAGTTTCACACCGCGCCAGTGGTGGATTGCGCCGATTCACTCGCCCCGCCCTGCCGCGACTTAATGGCTGCCGTCAGTCGGGTGCACCAAACACCTCTCCAAGTTCCAAGTCCAATCAGGGGGGGTGGCTGCACCAAGGGAACACTCAGAATGCTTCTGTATGGTGTTCAGCAGAGGCTGCAGACCCACAACCTTCAATCGGGGAGGTGGCCTGTCAGCAAAGTGACCTACCCCGTCTGGGGGGTGGGGGCTGTGGCCACAGTTGTGAGGGCCAGCTCACCCCGTAAGAGGACAGGGCTGCAGTGCCGGAAGAAGATGAATGACTGTCTTCATGCAGCCAGGGTATCTCTGCCTTCTCATGTGTCCTTCAGCACCCTTTAACACACTCTCTCACACTGTCTCCGTCACACTGCCAATGCAGTCATGCCGTGTGGCTCCTGGTATGGGTCCCCCAGGCACATCCCCCACCACAGCAAAGCACAGGCCTCTCATGTCTACTGACATTCTTTAGTAATGAGGATGCCATTGGCTGAAAACATGTGAGAGTCTGTCCACCTTGACAGCAGCTGGAGAAACACACAGAGGCCCCATGACCTCGGAAGAGGCAGCAGAAGCTGAGGTATGTCAGCCATCCTCTCAGGGTCCCTAGATCACACCATCCAGTGGCCCATCACGTTCAGCTCTCTGTCAGGGAGGAGTCAGACCTTATCACAGCAGAAAGTGGAGCATTGCTCTGTCCTCATTGCAAGTTATCGTCATTCTCCTGCAGCACCCAATCCATCGCTTTAGTGCCCTGCCGTGAATGGTGTGACCATCACAATGACCTCAGACACCACAGTAGTGAGAAGGTGTAAGACCACCTTGGTGGGAGATGCCTTGACACCCTAGCCCCAGTCGTCCCCAAACCAAGAGGCAGTAAGCGTCCCTAGCCTTGCATCTCATGCAGGCCCTGACCATCGCCCAAGATCCTTCCTCCCCTTGCCACCAGCCTCGGCTTTCTCCTCATACAAGAAGGTGTGGTGCTCCTCCACCTCCTTCTGGTCCAGCTGCTCTCCCTCTCTGCTGCAGTGCCAGGTTGTGCAGAGCTCAGCAAAGTACCATGATGTGGGGCCTCCTCCAGGCACCTGAAATGCATCTGGAGCAGGCCATTGCCTGCGTGAGCGGCGTGTGCGTTGACACGTGAGCGTTGATGTACCGAGCCTCAGGGGTTGTCTGGGACCTCTCAGCATTGGTGTCACCTCCTGAGAGGGTACCCTTATTCCTTCAGGGGCCATCCCTTCAGCCACTGCTCTGCCTGAAAGACAGCTGGGATCTGCGAGTGCTGCATGATGTGATTATTATGGATGTCCCTGGGAAACGGGCACACACCTGCATGGTGCACATGGTGTGGTCACACACAATCTGAACATTGAGGGAGTGGAATCGCTTGCGGTTTATGAATGGTGTATCTGTCACTCCCTTATTCAATTGTGCGCTGCTGACTGGGAGATAACACACAGATCACCCGTGCAACCCTGAAACAAGCCACTGGCGTAGAGGTTCGGAGCTGCAGTAACTTTCAAAGTCACAGGCAATGAGTGGCTCAAAGTCCATGTGGTGTCAACTCTTGCGTCACCTGGCAAAGTTGGCCCACCATCTCCTGTGACAGACGCAGCCTTCGCTGGTGCTACACCTCTGACATTTGGAGGTAGAACGTTTTCTGGCGATAGACCCATGACCAGTAGTGTTTTCCTCTGAGGCTCCGGCATCCGTGGCCCTGCAGCCGGTAGATGGGCTCCGCCCCATCTCTGCGGGGTGCTGGTCCTGGTTGTGTGCAACTGCACGTCAACACCGCAGCAGGGGCTCCACAGCTACCAAATGGACAGTTAGCTCGACTGCCTCCATGACTCTCTCAAATCGATAACTGAAAGGAAGAGAACTTAAAAGTGAGCAATAAATTTCTTGATTATGCACTGATCAACCGCCCTCTCAAGATCTGGGACATCCACCCATGCACATTCCTCTATGCGAGCATCTTTCCAATGAGCCTCACTCCCTCCTCTCTCACACACTGGCCAATCACCCACAGTCGTCCCTCACAATTCTACCTGACAGAAGCAACTCGACCCTTGAGAGACTCGATGGGCCATTAGCCCCCGGAAGATTGAGCACTGAGGGCAGTTGACTTCAATTGATTTGCATTCACCTCAGGGGGAAACGAGGGACTGCCACCCATCATGTCCTAAATGGGGTGACTGATAAGTGCTGCTACCATCCCCACTTTCATTAGTAGCGACATCTGTGACACCTCTCTGTTTAAGCCTTGATGTTCAATGTTTAGGAGTCTGGCTCCCAAGGGGTTAAACTTGGGAACTAATCAGTGGTGCACTCAAGCATTGCAGGACTGACTAAATTAGCTCAAGTGGTTTGTCAAGGAAGGGCAGCTGGCCTGTGGCAGGCAAGGAACACCTGAATAATGTTGAGACAACAATTTGCAGAAGCCTTCATCCTTGGATGCCAGCCGTCAGACCCCTTGGGATTCAGAGGTTCGCAGCCAACAAAGGGCCGCTCAGCCCTGTGAGCAACACCCCCCAAAATGCTGAGACGTGTTCCCTCTTTCCCTCTACCCGAGTTCCATTTATTTGGGTCCCCGCATATCCTCTCTGGTGCCCCTTACCAATTGACACCCTGGAGGGTGATGGTGACCTAGACACTCACCTCTAATACCCCCTTTTGGAGGTGAAATCACCTGCTTCTCGTTTTTAATGCACCTTTTGCAAATTGTGCTGCCGTTACGTCACGCTGATGCGCATTGAATATTTACCAAGTCCTGGCAGGTGGGCTCGCTGATCAGATGGAAATGTATTTAAATGAGGGCAGGAACTCCATTATGTCATCGGTGAGGGGCATGGAAAATCGGGAAACGCGATTCTCGCCCTGACACTGGTGGGATTTCAGGCCTGCATCACCATTCTCGCTGGTGGCTAGCGCGGGCTCAAAATCCAGCCCTAAAGGATCCTGCCACAGAACTGTGGAGGGTCCATTTAGATCTGAAACATTAACTCTGTTTCTCTCCACAGATGCTGCCTGAGCTGCTGAGTTTATTTAGCATTTCCTGTTTTTATTTCAGATTTGCAGCATCTGCAGAGTTTTGCTTTTACCTGGTGAAATGATATTGTTCTCCAGCAACACTGACATCAGGCAGTGACATTGACCAATATTTATCCATTGAAATAATTTATTTTGCTAAAGGGATTCTATTAACAATGAAAAAAGTTGTGTGACCATTATGAAGCTAATATTAACAAAAGCAACATTCTTCTAGATCCTTGTCTTTCAAATCCTTGCCGCAATCAGGGAACCTGCGAAGCAACTTCTTCAGGTTATCTCTGCCTATGTCCTCGCCCATTTAATGGACGGAATTGTCAAAAAGGTAATAATGTCATTATCTTGCAATAACATTGATGATTATTCTAAAGGAATGCCCTCAAAAATGTCAATAGTTCCCTGGTTATATGGAATTAATGAATAGTATTTGTAGCATTTGTACCGATCACTGTGCCTTTGCAACACTCCTCCCCCAATCATAGCCTGAAAAACAATTGAGATAGGGAACTCAGCTACTTGTAGGATTAAGCCGGTACGGCTCCAAGCTGTGTTGCAGCTTGTTAAGGCTCCAATCTTCTTTGCGCTGTCCCCAACGAAAACAGATCATAAACATCTCAAGCCTTCATATGAAGCCATCGGGGCAGTATGATGGCACAGTGGTTAGCACTGCTGCCTCACAGCTCCAGGGACCCGGGTTCGATTCCGACCTCCAAGTAACTGTCTGTGTGGAGTTTGCAATTTCCTTCCGTTTCTGCGTGGGTTTCCTCCTACAGTCCAATGCAGTTTAGGTGGACTGGCCATGATAAAATTACGGATAGTGTCCAGGGTTGTGCAGGTTCGGTGGGGTTATGGGGATAGGGCAGAGGAATGGGCCTGGGTGAGGTGCCCTTTCAGATGGTCAGTGCAGACCCGATGGGCCGAATGGCCTCTTTCTGCACTGTAGGGATTCTGTGATGTTATTCAATTCTATGAAAGCCAAAAATCGACCAGGATGAAACAAAAATTGAAACTTTCTAAAAGCAAATCAAAATAATTGTCATACATAATTACGTTGTACAGAATTATAATAATACAGAAGATATCGGTTGGGATTTTCTGGCGATCACTCCCCCCACCACCCGCCCCCCACCCACCGTGACAGGTTCCCTGGTGGTAGGAAGGCTGAGTCATGCAAAACACCATGGGCGGGATTTACCATCCCACCACACCAGGTGTCTGGGGGGGGGGGGGGGGGGGGGGGGGATCCTACTTCCTATACTTATGTAATAATTTATTGTTAAGATAGCACTAATAAAAACAAAGTTTTATCTTTCATATGCTGATTTAAATCGGCAAGGTGAATGAGTTACGACGGAATGCAAAATGTTACCAGAGATTATTTCTTTGTTGCAGTAAACGATCCGTGTAAAAAAATCACATGCAAAAATGGAGAATGTGTTATCCAATCCAATCCACCGTATTATAAATGCAAATGTAAACACCCATACGTACCACCATCATGCAAAAAAGGTAAGGCTCAATACTGTTTATTATTCTGAGTCGTCTAATCTATTGATATTTGGAAATGATGGACGAAATATTTGACTTGCTATCTCCCATTCACAGTTTGTCATGGCTACGTGGTGCTGAGTTTGGATGGGTAAGCAATGAGCAGGTTGGCAGCACGGTAGCACAAGTGGCTAGCGCTGTGGCTTCACAGCACCAGGGTCCCAGGTTCGATTGGCCGCTGGGTCACTGTCTGTGCAGAGTCTGCACGTTCTCCCCGTGGGTTTCCTCCAGGTTCTCCAGTTTCCTCCCACAGTCCAGATGTGCAGGTTAGGTGGATTGGCCATGATAAATCGCTCTTAGTGTCCAAAAATGTTAGGAGGGGTTCTTGGGTTACGGGGATAGAGTAGAAGTGAGGGCTTAAGTGGGTTGGTGCAGACTCGATGGGCTGAATGACACTGTATGTTCTACGTTCTATGTTCTATGTTCAAATGGAAAAATATAATCAGACCATGGGTGAAACAGGCGGCCACTCTTTTGGCTTCCGAATAGTAAAAGTGACAAATTACCACTATTCAGGGAAGGATAGAGGAGTAAACCAGGAAACTATAGGCCAGTCTGCCTAACATCAGTGAGGGGGCTGTTATTGGAACCAAATGAAGTTTCATTGGGAAAGACATGGGTTAATCAAGGAGACCCTACACCCTGAACACCCTAATTCTTCTCCCATTTACCTTACACAATTCTCTCCTCCCTGGCTTCTCAGCTTAGCTGGGACCTTGTACCCATTTTGGAGCAGCTAGTGCTGTGAAACGTGAGCCTGGCTTCACTCCCCCCCCCCCCCCCCCCCCCCACCCCTCATGATGCTGCTCTGCCCTGGAAGGACTCTGGATCTCTGCTCTGCATGTTTCTCACCAGACCTGCGCCGGAATCTCGGGTGAGGGATGTGCAGCTGCCGACCTGGAGCGGAGTGGCAATCTGACAGCGAATTACCACTTCAAAAAAGTTCTGTCCTCTTATTTCAGGTCGTGACTTTTCATCATTCCCTATTTTCCTCTCTGTTTCTCTCATCCATGTTCCATTTCATGATCATTTATCCAGCGACTGTTTTTACTACATTTGTCCTTCTAATGCCTTTTGACTAGATGACTGATCTGCCTTCAGTTTCCTTGTAGATTTCTAATGCTTGCCCGTAACCCAATTCGCTTCCATCATTGTTAACACTTGTTTGCAGATTGAACATTTCTTTGTAACAATTATTGAACAGCGGATTGTGGACTTTCGCCTGTTGCTCTCTCTTCTCACTGCACTTTGTCAGTCCGTTGAAAGGTTTTGATTCTCCTGCCCAGATTCTAGTTCAGATGAATGGCCGATGTTTCTCATGTTAATGTTTCACTACGTGGTTTTGGGTGGATCTCTGTACGTTTCTACATTTTTCCAATGTTCATTTCACATTTTTCTCTAAAATAATTATTTTTGACCATTATGCCTTTCCAGCAACCTCGCCATGTACCCCCAATCCTTGTAAACATGGAGCATCGTGCAGGGCTGGAAAAAAGAAAGGAACCTTCAACTGCAACTGCCCAGGCTTGTTCAAAGGAGAACTGTGTGAAATAGGTAATATCGCTCTTCACACTAACTGTAATGCAAATCTATTCATAGTTGAGCAGTTAAACCATTTCCATTATAGTAGTCAATCCACAATAAAACCATTTACTCGTAGTATTCCAGCCTCTTGATGTAGAATTGTGTTTCAGAAGCATGAAGCCATTTGTAGGAATTAATTTTGGTGAGTGGATATAATACTGCCCAGTAGCCCCACAGGACTTCAGTCACACAACTCTATGCTCTGCAATGTCTTCTCCAACGTCAATGCACATTTAGAGCTGTGAGGGTCGTTTTCAGCTTCATGGTTTGAATTATACTGGGCCAAACTAGCCACAAAAGGCAATTGGAAAAGTTAGAAGGAAGTTGGAATCCTTAAGTAATTAATCTAGCTTGCCACAGTTAAAATGTCATTATATTAATCATGAATATCTCCCAATGATGGAATATTGGATTCTGTTTGACAGGCTTCAGATACAATTCTCTCCCATATATTGGACTAAGTATAAGATATATTCATATAACCTGCTGAAATGGACTTTGATTGTTTATCCATATCTGAGTGCACCTTGTACAAGATAGGAGATATACCCGGCTGGCCGGTCAGGTCATGTTTGGAAAAAATGTCACCTGATGGTCCCAAAATCCACAGCTGAATATGCATTCAAGGAAGGGTTGGGTGTAAGGATGCATTTCTCCCTCAAGGTTCTCATCAAAAGTGGCACTTACAGGGTTGAAGTTATGAGCAGGTAATTTTGTCAGATTTGCCATACCCAGGCTTTCACTAGCATCCAGGGTATGGTCAGTGCAGCTAGACATGATTCCACCAAGTGCTCTTACTGCCTCCGTATCAGATGTGAGGTCCTTCTATGAAGGATTCATGACACTGTTGACCCAGCCAGCAACACATTGAATATGTTGCTCATGACATGGACACACAATCTTGGAGAATCTTTTCTTGGCCTCCTAAGGCTGACCTGGGTCAACAATGGAGTTCCGAATGGACACAATCCAAACCTAAGTGCGAGGCGATCTGGCTCATGGAATTTCCAGGCCATACAGTTAACCTAGATCTCCATAGCTAGTGTTTAGCAGACAAACAATTAGTATCTTCAGATGTCCACTGCGAAGAATTATTTATTAATTCTTGGGATGTGAGCCTCACTGACAAGGCCAGAATTTGTTTACCATCCGTAATTGCTCTTGGTAAGGTGGTGAGCTGCCTTCTTGAACTGCTGCAGTCCATGTGGTCTAATTAGACCCATGTTGCTGTTCAGGGGCAGTACCAGCGTTTTGATCCAGCAACAGTGAAGTAATTGCGATATAGTTCCAAGTTAGGATGGTCTGTGCCTTGGAGGGGAAATTACAGGTGGTGGTGTTCCCATGTGTCTGATGCCCTTATCTCTTTAGGTGGTAGAAGGTGCTGTCGAAGGAGCCTTGGTGAGTTGCTGATGTGCATCCTGTAGATGGTGTAAAGTGATGGAGAGAGCAAATGGCATTGGTTGGAGGAACAACCAAGTAGGCCATTTTGTCTTGTGTCGAACTGCTTGAATGTTGTTGGAGCTATGCGCATCCAGGCGAGTGGAGAGTATTTATTTACACTCCTGACTTGTGCCTTGTAGATGGTGGACAGGCCTTGGGAGTCAGGAGGTGAATTACCCACCACAGCATTCCCAGAATCTGATCTTTTCTTGCAGCCAAAGTATTTATATGGTTGGTCCAGTTAAGTTTTTTTGTCAATGATAAACACCAGAATGTTAATAGTTGGCAATTCTAGTGGTGGCAAAGAGGGCTGGTTGGATTCTGTGGTTTTGGAGATGGATCTTGCATACATTTGATGGCACACGTGACATTTAGCAGCCCAAACTGAAGGTTTTCCAGGTCGTACTGCATGCAGGCATGGACTGCTTCAGTATTTGAGAAATTTAGAATGTAACTGAACATTGTGAATCACCATTGAACATCCACACCTCACCTTCTGATGGAGGGAAGATCATAGATAAATCAGCTGAAGAGGCCAGCATGATAGCACAGTGGTTAGCATAGTTGCTTCACAGCGCCAAGGACCTGTGTTCGCATCCTGGCTTGGATCACTGTATGTGCGGAGTCTGCATGTTCTCCCCATGTCTGTGTGGGTTTCCTCCGGATGCTCTGGTTTCCTCCCTCAAGTCCTGAAAGGTGTGCTTGTTAGGTGAATTGGAAATTCTGAATTTTCCCTCACTGAACCCTAACAGGTGCCGTAGTGTGATGACTAGGGGCTTTTCACAGTAACTTCATTACAGTGTTAATCAAACGCTACCTTGATGTCAAGGACAATCACTCTCATCTCAACTCTGAAATTTAGCTCTTTTGACTATGTTTGAATCAAAGCTGTAATGAGGCCTGGGACTAAGTGGCCTTGGCATAATCCAAGTTGAGCATCAGTGAGCAGATTGCTACTGAGTAAATGCCACTTGATAGCAGTTTGGAAAGCACTTCAATCACTTTGTTGATGATTGAGAGTGGTCTGATGGCATAGCAATTGTTCAGATCGGACTTTTCCTAAATTCAGGGAACAGGAAATAGCTGGCCAATTGTCCACATTGTTGGGCAGACGCCTGTGTTATATCCAGATTGGAACAGCTTGGCCAAGCGCATGGCTAGTTTTGGAACATATGTTTCAGAACCAACAGTTGGGGTGTCGTCAGTACCCATGATAGTCTTTGCTATATCCAGTGCCTTCAGCCATTTCTTGACACCATGGAGTGAATCAAATTGGCTGAAGATGGCATCTGTGATACTAGGGATCACAGGCGGAAGCCAAGATGAATCATCCACTCTGTGCATCTGGCTGAAGATGGTGGGAGCCTCCTTCAGTTAGTTATTTAATTGTCCAGCATCATTCATGACTGGATGTGGCACGACTGCAGAGTTTATATCTGATCCATTTGTTATGGGGTTGCTTATCCTGCCGATAGCATTGTGCTTCCACTGTTTAGAAATGTTGTGGATTCACCTGGATAGCACCAATTTTTAAGTATGCCTGGTCCTGCTCCTGACATGCTTTCCTGTATTACTCACTGAACTAGGGTTGATCCCATAGATTGATGCTAATGGTAGATACGGAGGAAAATGCCAGGCTGCAAGGTTGAAGATTGTAGTTGAATATATTTCTGCTGCTGAGGGCCCACACGGGTGTTCAGCTTTGAATTGCCAAATCTGTTATGAATCTATCCCAGCTAGTATGGTGAAAGCGCCACACAACACAACAGAGGGTTTCCTCAGTGTGAAGATGGGACTACACCTCCACAAGAACTGTGTGTGGTTACTCCTACCAATACTGTCATGGACAGATACATCTGCAACAGGTAAATTGATGAGGATGAGGTCCAGTAGATCTTTCACTCTTGTTGGTTCTCCCAGCACCTGCTGCACTTCCAGTCTGCCAGATATGTCCCTCATAACACAGTCAGCTCAGTTAGTAGAGGTACTGCCAAGTTTCTCTTGGTGGTGGACATTGAAATCCCTCACCTGGAGTAAATTATGTGCCCCTACCGCCCTCAGTGCTTCTTCCAAGTATTGTTCGACATGGAGGAGGTAGGTGGTAATAAGCAAGACATTTCCTTGTCTGCGTTTGACCTGATGCCACAAGTCTTCATAGTGTTTATAGTCAATGCTGAGGACTCCCATAGCCACTCCCTCCTGATTGTATACCACAAACTGCCACCTCCAGCGGGTATATCCTGTCTGGCACACTGGAATGGTAATGGAAGAGTCTGGGACAATGGCTGTAAGCTATGATTTGGCAAGGATGACTATGTCAGGCTGTTGCTTGACTGGTCCAAGGGCTCTTTCAATCTTGGCACAAGTGCCCAGATGTTAGTGTGGAGGACTTTGCAGGGCCAATTGGGCAGGGCCTTTGTCGTTTCCAGTATCTAGGTAGATACCGGAGTGGTCTGTCCAGTTTCATCCTGACTTGACTTTTCTGTAGCGGTTTAATGCTACTGAATGACTTGCTGGGCCGTTTTGGGGCAATTAAGACTCAGCCTCATTGCTGGTAGATCTGAAGTCACAACTTTTCCAGATAGGGTAAGGACTGCATATTTCCTCTGCTGAAGGGTATGAGTGAATCAGCTTTCTTTTACAAAGCAGCCATAGTTTCATGATCATTATTAATGAGACTAACAATGTATTCCACATTTATTAATTGAATTTAGATTCGCCCCCAGCCGCTGAGATGGGGTTTGAACTCGTATCATTAGCATTCATCCAGGCCTCTGGTTTACTAGTACAGCAACATTACCACTGCACCAGCATCCCTGTGTAAAATGATTAAGGACTGCATTAAAATAACAAGACACATAAAAGGCAGGCAAATTTATTAAGCATGTGTCCACTAATGCTGGCAACAATAATTCCTAAAAACACCATTATAAAGTTCACATGCAGTAAAGTTGCAAAAACTGCTGTGAAAGATCCCACACACCTCTTCACCTGAAACTCTGGTTTTTACACTCCAGATTTAACGATTACTTTATGAACCAAGTTTTCTCGGCAATAGATCACTGTTTGGCATTCTTCAAAGCTCTCTGTGTTCCACCAGGAGCAAATTCATATTATGCCTGTCTCTGTTGAATTTAACATGGGCTCAATTTTGCAGTTAATACTTCAAATAAGGCTATCTATAATTACTTTCCAAAATTATTAAGACCAAGAATTATATTTCAAACTCCAGTTAAAGTCTTGTTTATGTTTCGTTGTTTTGTGCATTTCTTTTCTCAGCGCCCAATGACTGTTACCATGCCAATGGTTTATCATATAGAGGTCTTGTCAAACAAACTGAAAGGGGGAAGATGTGTCTGCACTGGAGTTCTAACCTGCTGCTCAAGGAAGCCGTTGGGACTCACATGGAGAATCCCAGCAAATATGGAATTGGTGATCACAACTATTGCAGGTACCTGCAGCTTTAACACATGGACACCCCTGGGTAGGTTGTATCCATTGAATGGAGTGATGTTTTTTTTAAATGTATATTTATAAATGAGAACTAACCTTATTCTCTAAATTTCTGAACCACTTCGCAATCAAGTAGTAAACCTGGGGTGGGTTCAGCATATATCAGTAACTGAAATGATGGACTCCTCAGCATACATTGCTATCAGGAGAATGAGATTAGAATTGGGAGATCATCAGACATTAAAAAAAACATGCATTTATTTAGATATCTTCAGAATGGCACTTCAGTTCTTTACATAAGCCACAAATGTTTTGAGCATATTAGGTTGATAGAATGCACTATTAGGTAAATTAAATTGTATTTTCCAGTTTTGTTTGAAACAGATTATCCATTTCTCTCCCATTATCAAATCAGAATTGAATGCTTTTGGCAAGTGTAATTTCTAACAATGAGAGTTCATAGGCCGAATCTCCCTCCGGGCTGCGGAAAAACTACTTGTGCACTTTCGCAGTTGCAATCTGTATATCCACCCCACTTTACACGCCTTTTTTGTCTTTTCGCAGTGCTGTTTGTGCTGGACTGTGTGAGAACTGCGCGTGTGAATGTGGGCCCACCTCGGTTCTCCATCACAGTATCTCAGCTCCCACTACTTAAAGGTCTCACCTCTCAACTCCCTCACCCCTTACACACCTCTCTATGCCATTCCATACCCCCTCAGATCGTTCATGCCACCTCTATGCCCTGATGTATCCCTCATGCACCATCAGATCACCCATGTGACCCCAAGCACCTCTTTGAGCCTGATGTATCATCCCCAACATGCACTCCATAAAGTCATCACGTTCCATGCAATATCAATGGAAAATATTTAACATTCCCTTGGGAAAAAATAAACCTCTCACCATCTTATAAAAGCTTACATTGCATTGATTCTGAAGAAAAAATGCATTCTGCGAAGTGCAAAAACCCTTGTAATTCTTGTAATTCTATTCGCTTGTGGCAATAAATCATAAACCACATCAAAGGGGCAATGTGTTATTACAACTTCTTGAAACTGTCACTCATGTTCAGATGAATGGCAAACCTACTGAGCTCAAACCCATTAACACTTGAAACTCAGACAAGCAGTCAGAATGCTAACAGCTGTCCAAATAACAAACTTCTCTCCGGGGAGGAACGAACAAAAGGTGTTCATTCCAATTTCAAAGCAGGGTACCTATAAATCAAAGTAAAGGAGCAAGTGTTTAGATTTTTTCAAATATGTTTCCCACCCCAAGTGTCAAACCAGTTTTCTTTTGATCAGCCAAGGTAATTTAAATCACAGTAGAAAAACTGACAGCAGATGCTGACAGGACATTTTGTAACATTTTTCATTGTATCGTGATGCTTTGTCCATTGGAAAAACATTGTCATACATGAGAACAAATACAGAAGGCTGCTCAATGTAAGGGTCAACGTAATGGACAGATCGTATGATGAATCACGGCATTACAAACACAACTATATTACAGTACATCACCTACATATTGTCATTTGAATGTGTGAAAACATTTTACACTTAGCTTTCAGAATGTTCCCAACTCCTCAGCAAGCTTTCCATTTTCCTTAAATTCTCAAACCTGGCTGCTTCCAACTGGGCCTCCAAAACTCCACATACCAGAAGAAAGGTTTGTGAGAAGAAATATGACATTCATCCCCATTTAGAATGGGAACACAACCCGAGCTGGGGCGGGTATGTGTTTTGCACACGAGGCAATCATGGCCTGAAAAAATGTCAGAGGAAAATAACTTAGGGTCAGAAATGTGGAAGGACATTGTATTACTTCCAAAAATATGTGGCTCTTTGTGTGGCGAAATGAGCATCCACAGCAAGACATACGTTCAGCTCATTTGTAGGAAGAAAAATGGTAACATAGAACATAGAACATTACAGCGCAGTACAGGCCCTTCGGCCCTTGATGTTGCGCCGACCTGTGAAACCACTCTAAAACCCATCTATACTATTCCCTTATCATCCATATGTTTATTCAATGACCATTTAAATGCCCTTAATGTTGGCGAGTCCACTACTGTTGCAGGCAGGGCATTCCACGCCCTTGCTACTCTCTGAGTAAAGAACCTACATCTGACATCTGTCCTATATCTATCTCACCTCAATTTAAGCTATGTCCCCTCATGCTAGCCATCACCATCTGAGGAAAAGGCTCTCACTGTCCACCCTATCTAATCCTCTGATCATCTTGTATGCCTCAATTAAGTCACCTCTTAACCTTCTTCTCTAACGAAAACAGCCTCAAGTCCCTCAGCCTTTTCTCATATGATCTTGCCTCCATACCAGGCAACATCCTGGTAAATCTCCTCTGCACCCTTTCCAATACTTCCACATCCTTCCTATAATGCGGCGACCAGAACTGCACACAATACTCCAAATGCGGCCGCACCAGAGTTTTGTACAACTGCAACATGACCTCATGGCTCCGAAACCCAATTCCTCTGCCAATAAAAGCTAACACACCATACACCTTCTTAACAGCCCTATCAACTTGGGTGGCAACTTTCAGGGATCTATGTACATGGACACCGAGATCTCTCTGCTCATCCACACTACCAAGAATCCTACCATTAGCCCAGTACTCTGTCTTCCTGTTACTCCTTCCAAAATGAATCACCTCACACTTTTCTGCATTAAACTCCATTTGCCACCTCTCAGCCCAGCTCTGCAGCTTACCTATGTCCCTCTGTAACCTGCAACATCCTTCCACACTGTCCACAACTCCACCGACTTTAGTGTCATCTGCAAATTTACTCACCCATCTTTCTACGCCCTCCTCCAGGTCATTTATAAAAATGACAAACAGCAGTGGCCCCAAAACAGATCCTTGGGGCCAAAATTGGTAAATTGCAACGCAACCATCATAATTATCTAAGTAACATTTAATAGTTACAAAAAAGTAAACAATTATTAGTTAGTTCTCCAATATAAATATTCCTCATAGTCGCTTACTAATACAGAACTTGAGTATTGCTGAAAAAAGAGACATACTGTTGAAGCTTTTCATCTTGCACTTATTAGGCCAGATCCACAAGAATGCAAAATCTCAAAGGGAATATCAATTTATACTGCATGAGAAGAGGGTGCTGATTGGATGGCAAGCAGACCCTGATTGGTAGAGGCATTGCCATGGATAATGCACCAGGGAATAGTTAGCTGCCAAGCCTTTGTTTAAATTCAAACCAGGCAGGTCGACTCAGGTCAAGGAATTGCCAAGGAAAATGATCCAGCGAATGGCTGGCCCCCAAACTTTTGTATCGTTCCAACAGTTGCAATGTGTGAACATGTTCTTTCTGTTTGTAAAGGACAGGGCCAGGTGTGTGAATATGTGTAGTCTTTGCTCATTAATGGCACTGGAGTGGGCAATATGACAACAAGTTCAGCATTGAATTCAGAAAGTTAATTTTACTCATGATGCCTTAACTGGCGGAATTATGTTCTTTTCACAGAGCATGCCTCAAACTGCATTTATGTATGGAATACAGTAAGTAAGCGAGAAAGGCCCAAAAAAGGATAGAGAAGGATTAGGTGCAGGAAAACAGGCATATGTAGAAAGAAGGAAATGTCTTGGGTGGGGTGATAAATGGGTAATATTGCATGGGATGCCTGTTACATGTCCCTCTTAATATTCCTTGATGTTGACCCAGAGTGCAAATTACACTCTTCGAAAACTGGCAGCCAATAGGAGACCAGCAGCTCCATTGAATATGCAGCCTCACTTGGGAGGCGGTGGTTGCTACCCAGTACGGACACCCACCTGAGCCCTAGTATTATCACTGGATTCAAGGACTCAGGTAAGTAATATCGGGGAGTACAGGGAGGTCATGGAGTGAGAGTCATGTGGGAGGGTAAGGGTCATGTGGGAGGGTATCAGCGGCAAGGGCAAAGGGTGATTCTTCCTTCTTGGTGACATTTTCCCTTGTTCAGGCACTGAGTACCTTTGGGATGCCCCCCCCCCCCCCCACCCCCCCCCCCCCCAGGAGCCCTCAAGAAGCTCCACAGGGGTTAGCTTGTATTGCTGGTCATGCTCCCTGCATTGCGGTCCCCTGCCTACCATTGGGTTAATACCAGCATCAGCTAGATGGGGCCATTAAGTGGGCATTAATTAAGTGGGCATCCCATTTAAGTGTCTCCGTTGACAGCGGAGTGGGGAGGCCCTTCACGAAACTTCCCAGCACTGACATAATGAGGATGGAGACAGGAAGCTGGCAGAGTCCTCATTGGGCATCCACCTGTCTAAATAACTTCACTGTCCCTGCCAGTAAACTCACCATGGGAGAGGGTATTCAATTCTGCCCAGAGACATATGATAGGAGACAGTGCTATTTTACATCATGGGGAACAGATCCCATTCTACACCAACCCGCCAAAGGATACTGAAAATTGAAAGTTTTACCTCCAGTTCAAAGGTATATCTATATGTCACCCTTTTGAGAAAAACATGTGTAAGTTATCCATTTTTCTGCTGAATAAGGTAATTTATATGAACAAAGAATTCTCGAACACACTCAATCTTTGGTCATGAGCCCATCTACATTCATTCTTACTTGAATCTTTTCTTACGCTGCAGTTATCAATTTATCTTAATGCGCCTCCATTGCACTCTCAAACTTCTTAAAAATCTCTTCCATGCTCCTACGATTGCTGACACCATGGGCTGACTTCTCCGCAGCCCTGCACCAAAATCGCATTTGGCGAGGGGGCGGAGAATCAATGTTCCCGACCAAATCGGGCCTAGCACCATTCCGGTGATTCTCTGGGCCCCGGAGAATCAGTTGTCCATGACATACGCAGCGTGGCTGGGGATATTGACGGAGGCCCTCCCAGCGATACTCCGCCCCCGACCGGCCGAGTTTCCAATGGCGTGGAACTAATGGGCGCGATTCTCCCAAAACGGGAGAAATCGTAAGGCTGGCGTCAAACCCGGGCGGGTTTGACGCCAGCGCGCCCCTTCCCGACCGGGAACCGATTCTGGTCCTCGGTTGGGGCTAGCAGCCCGACGCCGCAAGCTCCGGCATCACGGGCTTAACGAATTTCGTTAAGCCCGCTTGCCGGAGTTAGCGCCGGCTGACGCGTCATATGACGTCAGCCGCGCATGCGCGGATTGGAAGACTCCAACCCGCGCATGCGCGGATGACGTCATCGCGTATTTGCGCGAAACCCGCGCATGCGCGGGCCGGGATGCCCCTCAGCCGCCCCGCGAATGGATACTGCAGGGCGGCGGAAGGAGAAATAGTGCGCGGGCATCGGGCCCGCTGCCCGCGATCGGTGGGCACCGATCGCGGGCCCATGGCACCCTTGGCACGGCCATGGGTCTGCCGTGCCAATCGGTGCCATGGTTATAAAAAGCGAGTTGTTCCCGCCGTTTTTACGAACGGCCAGACCAGGTGTGTTTGCCGTTCGTAAAAACAGCGTAAAGGGCTGGGACTTCGGCCCATCTAGCAGCTGTGAATCGCTGCCGGCCGTAAAAAAACGGCGGCAGCGATTCATGTTGGGAGTTGGGCGGGGGGGGGGGGGGGGGGGGGGGGGGGAGAATAGCGGGAGGGCGGGAAAAATGTCGGGAAGGCCCTCCCGCTATTCTCCGACCCGTCGTGGGGGGCGGAGAATCGGGCCCAATGTGTATGGCCGGTCGGGTCTCACGCGCGGTGGCTGCGGACTCAGTCCGCAACCAGCCTGGTGGGGGGGGTCAAGCACCGGGGGGAGCCTTACGGGCAGCCAGGGCAGCGATTGGGCTGGTCCGATGCAGCGGCGCGCGTCCGATCAGGGGGGCCTAGATTGTGCGTGTTGGTCCATGTTCCAAGTCCGCCATCGTGCTTGGCGTGGCCACTTGAGGCCGCCATCGTGCGCATGCGCAGACTCGGAACCAGATGTGCGGGGGTCCGTATCCACAGCTAAAGCTGCGAGCTTCATGATGGGTCCCTGCTAATCCCCTGCAGGTAAGTGCATTGATCTTTATTTTTTTGCAGGAAACTGGGGAGTGAAATGCCAGAGTTTTTATGCCGGCGTGGGGATATAGCCCCATTTTTGGAGAATCCAGCCCCACACCTATATTGTGGCACCGTAAAACAGTGCATCTCACAGCTCCAGGGACCCGGGTTCAATTCCGGCTTCGGGTGACTGTCTGTGTAGAGTTTGCACTTTCTCCCAGTGTCTGTATGGGTCTCCTCCGGGTGCACCTGTTTCCTCCCACAGTCCAAAGGTGTGCAGATCAACTAGATTTGCTGGCTAAATTGCCCCTTAGTGTCCAAAAGGTCGGCTTACTGGGTTACAGGGATAGGGTGGAGGCGTGGGCTTAAGTCGGGTGCTCGTTCCAAGGCTGATGCAGACTCAATGGACCGAATGGTCTCATTCATGCTCTATTGTGAACGGTAGTGCAAAGCCCCGGTGTTGTGTGCACACTCCTCCTTCTCTCTGAAGGCCACAGTACTTTTACCCTCACGCCATAGTCTGCTCTGAATGTTCTATTGCTTTGACAGCAAATCTTTCCTTCTCTTCCCTTTATCCTGCAGCTCCTCCCCTCTTACCCCTCCTTAACAAATTCAATTGCTAACTACTGCAGCATCCAGCTCCAGAGGTGAAGCTACATTTATGCTACGTCATGATTGGCGCAAAATGCAGTATTTCCAGCAATCTCGAGTTAACATAATTAAAAACTTTGTGGTTGGAATCCAATACACCTTTTGAAAATAAAACCCTTCCACCCTTGCCCCTGAAGCCATTGTTGTATCTATTGTTTCAAAGATAAATGAAAAGGGTTGGGTACAGTAAAAAATTCAACAAAATTATTTATTTCCAGGAATCCTGATGGTGATGAAAAGCCTTGGTGTTATTTTAAGGAGAAACGTGATAAATTAAATTGGGATCATTGTGCTATATCTCCCTGCACCGCAGGTGTGTATTATCTGTGTCAATTGCAGTTGTTGCATTAGTTATGTAATTCAGATGGATATTCGCCCGGTCTTACTTAATAAACGATAACGACACAGCAATATCGCAATAATTAATGTAGTTAATTCTTTGCTGGTTAAAGCTGAAGTGCTAAAAGTCCAATACTAACTGTTTTGAATGGGGAAATAGAATTAAATTCATACCCTTGTAATCTTTCCATATATTGAAGGATGGGGGCAGTAGAAAGTGAGAGGATTTTATCAAATCCTTTTTGATGTGCATCAGAGTAACACCATTAGCTGGTGTAATGACATCTATTATGCAGTGACATAATCGGAGCGTTTCACGGACTTTTGTGGAGTTCAACATTGTACCCTGTTTGAGCAGCAGCTTGGAAATAAACCCTTTGCGCTATTTATACAAACTCAACGTGTGCCACCTGTGATTATATCTCTTTGCGGTTGCAATAAAGAATATAACAAAAGAGGAACTGGCAGCGAGATATGGCCCGTAAGCAAAAATGGGAGAAAAACAACTTTCGAAGCCAATTTTGTGAGCCAGAGGAAGGAATGATCGATGGAGATCCAGTCTCATACACCATCGGGAGTGAGGTCCAGAGAAATATCATCGACTTTCAAGGTCAAATAGTCTTTATAGCACGGAAAACAAACTCTCAAGTAAATACTTGAACACCGTACAGATTGTAGCGGGGCGTTGGCGAATCATCCGGTCGATCGTGACCATTGCTCGTGCAAGTAAAGGGTTTTCAAAAAGAAAGGAAAGCTATTGGGCAACTGCAAATTACTGGGGACTTACCTCAACTGCAGGATCAAAGTTTCTAGTACACTTGGAGTGTTAGAGCTGTGGAGATCGGACTGAAACCGCCCAAGGGAACACAAAGCTATGAGGCCGTCGATTCCGCAACCTCCTGCCCAGGGAATTGATAGAAAGGCACAGACACAGCTGGTCTGCTTGTGCACTGTGAGTTTGTCTGCTTTAGACAGAGACAATAAACACCATGGAAGAAGGCTGAGTAGCACAGGTTACGGAGCTGCAATCCAAAAATGGCGGGAAGAAAAGGTGCCATGTACACATTTGATGAGGAGGGGGAAACATGGAACTTTTTTCTCGGGAAAGGCTCCAGTCATTCCTTCAAGCCAGTCAGACATAGCAAATCGGCATACTGTGACCTTTCTCAGCTCAGTTGAGAGGAAAACATTCATGTCTTTAGTCCACGCAGATAAACCTACGTACAAGTCATATGATGTGTTAATGACTGTCTTGCAAGAACATTTCTCTCCCCGTCCACTATTAATAGCTGAAAGATTCCACATTCACCGTTGTGCACATGAGGAAGGGGAAAGTATTTCACAATATGTTGCATCATTGCGTAAGCTGCAAATTACTGTGAATTTGGCCAGACATTGGATGATGCACTTCACAACCGATTAGTTTGTGACCTCAGGGATGAAGACACCCAAAGGAAATTGTTGACTGAAGGAGCATTAATCCTAAAATCTGCTGCAGAAAACAACATCTATAAAACGTGCTGCAAGCGAAGCTTCGCTGATTGGAGTTCAAGCTAAAGTCCATAAGATAGAGTCTGTGAGAGGCAAGTCCATCAAGACCTACCATGTCATCACTGCAACCAAGTGGGATATATGATTGGAGAAAGGAGAACAAATGCAGAAATTATGCTAACGTTGGTCACATTGCCAAAGCATGTTGGTCATGCCAACCTTCATCAGCATGAAGGAAGTGTACCAAGAAATATACTGCAAAGTCGAGAGGGAGAGTTTACCAGTTAAGTGGTTCACTGGGTACCAAAGCGTCAAATCAGCTTAAGGAATTTAAGCTCGGTGTTTTAGCAGTACACGGAAAACAGCACCAAGTTTGGGTCTATCCAAAATTAAATGGGAACACTATTAAGATGGAAATGAATACGGGTGCAGTATCACTTATATCTGAATTAATATACCATCAGAAATTGAAATATCTGCCATTGTAACCATCTGATGTGTTCTTGAGGTCATACACCGAGTAGTCATGCCGCTGAAGGGCTTCATCAAGGTGACGATGGAAGTTAACAAGCAGAAAATGGAGTTGTCTCTTCACATTATTCAAGGAAACTTTCCAGTATTCTGTGGGAGATCTTGGTTAAGGAAGATTATTCAAATTGAGTCATCGTGACCCAACTTGTTGATTCTACAAATGATCTTCAAATATTTCCGATAAAGTATGCAAAGATATTCCAGGAGTCATTTGGACCCATGACTGGGGTTGAAGTGACACTCGAGAAAAAGGCAGACAGCATGCCTAAGGGTTTGAAAGCGCATACCGTAACCTATGCTATTCGACCTAAAGTGGAAGAAGAACTCGAGAGGCTACTGAAGACAGGAGTCATTCAGCCAGTTACCACCAGCGACTGGGCAACCCCATTCGCCCATCTTAAAGAAGGATGATTCAGTTTGAATATGCGGGGATTTCAAAATGACTATCAACCCTGTATTATGTGCTGATCAGTACCCTCTGCCACTTATCGAAGATCTTTTCACAGGCGACTCAGGCAGCCAAAATTGATCTCTCCCACCTATCTGCAAATGAACACAGCTATTGAATCTCAACCGTTAATGACCATAGTAACACAAGGGTCTGTTTCAGTATCGGAGGTTTCCATTTGGGGAAACGTCAGCACAGTCTGACCCCCGAAATAGGCTCCAGGGGCCCTGGTTTCAAGTTCACGAGCACTACCTCCGAGATGACCCGATAAAACCTCCCTCCAACAACCCCTCACATTCCACATATCTATCCTAACCAGGGGTCTCTTACAAACCCCACCCTCCCCTCCTATCCACCATCCCCATAACCCCAGGCCCTGCCCACTGAGCTTGGCCCGCCCCGTCCCATTGTTACCATCAAGCTCCTTTCCCCCCCCACTTCCAGAATCTTCCCATCCACTTCCTCCCGAAATTACCTTATCCAGTATCGCCCCCCCCCCCCAACGTTTCACACCTCCAAGGCCCCTCGAAATCTGTTCTACCAGGCTCTGATGGCCCCAGCCCCTCCCCTACCACACTCCCGTTCACTGGCCAGTCTACATGAGCCAGTGTGAAGGCCACTGTCCAGGCCTCACCCCCCTCCAATCCTCTCCCCCCTGCCCAGTCCCAGGAAAACAAAGAAATCCCTTTCAACACACAACCCCAGTATAGACACACAAACCCCAAAAAGCCGTCATTGCAAAAGAGCTACATACACTCCTCCACCCTCCCCAATCTCAATCCAAGACCAATCCTCAGTCCCATTTCTCATTTCTGCCCCAGTCATTCTGCCTTCACAAACGCCTCCGCTGCTTCCACCGTCTCAAAATAAAAGTCTTTGGAGATGTAGGTCACACTCAACTTAGCTGGGTACACTACGCCGAACCGCACCCTGCTGTTATACAGTGCCGTCTTCACTCGGCCGAAGGCTGCCCACCTCCTCGCCAACTCCACAGTAAAGTCCTGGTATATATGTATACCAGCTCCAGCCCACTGCACCTCCCGCTTCCGCTTTGCCCAACACAGGACTTTCTCCTTCACGTAGTACCTACAGAAACAAATAATCACTGCTCTTGGCGGCTCATTCGCCTTTGGTTTAGACCTCCACGCCCTATGAGCCCGACCCAGTTTGTACCGATAGGGATCTTCCATTCCCCCAACATCTCCGCCAACATCTTGGCAAAACACTCTGTCGGCCTTGGGCCCGCTACCCCTTCGAACAGGCCCACGATCCTCTGATTTTGCCACCTAGATCTGTTTTTCAGGTCCTCTACTTTGGCTTGCAGACCCTTGTTGGCCTCCACCACCCTCTGCAGCTCCTCACCCATCGAGGTGAGTTGATCACTGTGTTGCGACAAGGCCTCTTCCACTCCTTTCAATTTCTCACCTTGCTCCCGCACCTTGGCCCATGTCCTCATCACCGCTGCCTTCACCCGGGAAATCGCCTCCTCCACCAGCACCTTTAGTGCCACCATCATCTCCTTCTTCATCACCTCCATGTGCTTTGTGAACTGTTTTTAAGTTCCACAACCGTCACCTCGGTCATCTTTTCTGCCATGAACAGTGCAGCCCCGCCCAGCGACGCAGCCTCCGCCGTCCTTCCAGTTGCTGAGCTGACCCTTCCACTCGACGGCGAACCTTCATTCACCCCCTTCTTCTTGGCAGCTTTCCTCTGGGTTTTGGACATCTTTCTTCCTTATGAATTCCTGCACTTATTTAACCAAAAATTGCCCCTGGGACCAGGCATTAAATTCTAAAAGAAAATCAAGCCTCGAGCAAGAGCCATCCAACGTGTACCTCCTCCTACGTGCCCCCACCGGAGGTCCAGTGCTAAGTCCAACTATGCTCAACTTCAGAAAGAAGCTCTCAGCATTATTTGTGGTATTCAAAGATTCCAGAATTATTTATTTGACCATCAATTTACTCTATTGACCAACGATCGTCACTTCTTTGGGTCGCATAAGGGGATCCCTTCGCTTGCTTCTAGTTGATTACAACGTTGGACATTAATTTTGTTAGCACACAATTATGTCATTGAATATCCAAGGTGTAAGCAGCATGCACATGGAAGCTTTGTCTAAACTGCACTGCACAATCAACGAGACCAAAAAGGTAAACATAAATCTGATGAACACTTCAACGACATATTCTATCTGTCTCATGTGGAAAATGTTCTGGTAACGTCTCCTCAGGTGCTCAAATTTACCCAAGCAGATCCGGTGATGGGCAAGGTGTCAGACATGATTCAATAAGGCATTCTAACACAAGAGCACAGAAAGAACCCAGACCTTAAACCCTATCTTATCAGGTATCTTGAGTTGACAGTACAAAATGAGTATTGCTGTGGGGTATTAGAGCAATCATTCTGCCATGTCTATGAATTAGAATCCTGGGACAACTGTATGAGGGCCATCCCGGTGTAGTTAGAATGAAGGAGTTTGCGAGAAACGACACCTCAGGCGTAACATTAACTGCAGCAATTGTATTAGCCAAGACGGGCCTGATTTCACATACTGTGCAAACTGACGATGAACGAATTTTGTACCGGCATGCTGGCCAGTTATTGTCTGCATGTAGTAAGAGTACAGAATCTGTACTAAATGTTTTCACCACAGAGCGTATAGACAGCGTCATTCCAAACTTGAGAACTCCCACTGCCGAGATTATGGAACCTGCTACGACAGAGTCGTCCACACAATCAGAGACAGTTCCTGAGTTGGTTTCATCCGATATAACACTGACCAGTGTAAAGGTGGATACTCCTGGTACTCCGAAGAGCCTAGTTCCTGAACATCATGTTCTGCCAAAACGAAACAGGCATCCACCCTAGAGACTATCTTACTGACCATATGTATCAGTAACATAACAATGTTAGTTGTAGCATAACGTGTTGGATTTGTGTTAAAGTGTTTGATTAAGTAAAATTGCCAGGGACACTAAAAGGGTAAAGCAGGAGGGGTGTTATGTATCAGAATAACACCATTGACTGGTGTAATGTCACATGTTATGCAATGATGGCTTTGGGGAAGTTTCCCGGGCTGTTGTGGAGCTTACCATTGTGCTCTGTTTGAACAGCATCTTGTAAATAAATCCCTTGCACTATGTTATGCAAACTCAACGTGTGCCATCTCTGATTCTTTCTCTTTGCGGCTACAACAAAGGATACTTTTCAGTTTCATTCAGAAGCAAGGCCAAGACAAAGGCATTTCTTTCTTTCTACTGACAGTATCAGATCTTCAAATTCTCAAAGTGCAATCTGTTTTATTTTATTTTTATTTATTATAAATTTAGTGTACCCAATTAATTTTTCTTCCAATTAAGGGGCAATTTAGCATGGCCAATCCACCTACCCTGCACATTTTTGGGTTGTTGGGGCGAAACCCACACAAACACGGGGAGAATGTGCAAACTCCACACGGTCAATGACCCAGAGCCGGGATCAAACCTGGGACCTCGTCACCATGAGGCTGCAGGGCTAACCCACTGCGCCATCGTGCTGCCCTCAAAGTGCAATCTGAGGGTCTGCCTGTTCTATCCTATTCATTTATTCCAAAATGTCCTTGTCAACGGGTAATATTAAGTGGAAACCGTCTAAACAACCAGCTTTACACAAGAAGAGGTCAAGTTTATACCATGAGAACTGCGTGTCAATACCTCTTCTGTGAATCATGCTAACTAAAGAATATAACAGACGGTTGGAAAAGTGACAACTTGCAATCAAATCACAATGGCAGCAATCGTCTAAATGGACCTCAATGACTTTCTTTCACAAAAAACTAGTCATCTAATGACATTTTCCAATCTCTCTTTCCGTAAGTGTGTTGATTTTCTTGCTGGAGTAAGGTATTTCTGTTGTTGTCAAGAGGTAAAACACTCTGACTTGCATTGCATCCCCTGCTGCTCTCACTCATAAAAGGATCAAGGATGAGAGGACACAGATTTAAAGTGATTTGCAAAAGAAGAAAATGTGATGTGATGAAAAACCTTTTCGCACAAGTAGTTGTGGTCGGAAATGCACTGCCTGGGACTCAAGAGGGCATTTGATGATTATTTGAATAGAAACAATGTGCAAGGGTACGGGGAAAAGGAAGGAGACTAAGAACATAGAACATAGAACAGTACAGCACAGAACAGGCCCTTCGGCCCTCGATGTTGTGCCGAGCCATGATCACCCTACTCAAACCCACGTATCCACCCTATACCCGTAACCCAACAACCCCCCCCCCCCCCTCCCCCTCCCTTAACCTTACTTTTTAGGACACTACGGGCAATTTATCATGGCCAATCCACCTAACCCGCACATCTTTGGACTGTGGGAGGAAACCGGAGCACCCGGAGGAAACCCACGCACACAGGGGGAGGACGTTCAGACTCCGCACAGACAGTGACCCAGCCGGGAATCGAACCTGGGACCCTGGAGCTGTGAAGCATTTATGCTAACCACCATGCTACCGTGCTGCCCTGATGCTCGTTTATGATGCTAAGTTATGATGCTCGTTTGGAGAGCCGGACACGGTGGGCCGAATAGGCTGTGCTGTAAAAAGTCTGTGACTGGTGAACAATTGAACTGAATATGTCATTTACACTTGAGAGTGCACGTTTTGCACCAAGAAAGATGGATGCATGCATACATCTAACTCCAAATTGGTCTGAAGTGTCCCAGTTTAGATTCTCCCTGAGTAAACCTAAATTAACACTGTTTTAATCTGGAGATATGTATTCTGCACTTTTGAGTGTCTGCGGAACTGATTCTTTCTGATAAAAGGTACCAAATGCCTCAAATATAAACATCCCCCACCAAAACAAATGTTAGTACTAATTTACAAAGAGGCACAAGTTCAAGGTGAGGGGGGAAAGGTTCAGTGGAGATGTGCGGGGGACGTTTTTTACACAAAGGGTGGTGGCGGCCTGGAATGCACTGGCAAGTGAGGTGGTTGAGGCACATATAATAATCGATTATTGTCACAAGTAGACTTCAATGAAGTTACTGTGAAAAGCCCCTAGTCGCCACATTCCAGCGCCTGTTCGGGGTGGCCGGTACAGGAATTGAACCCACACTGCTGGTCTTGTTCTACATTACAGGTCAGCTGTCTTAGCCCACTGTGCTAACAAGTCCCTACAATTAGCAACCTTTAAGATTTATCTAGATTACACATGAACAGACGGTGTCTGGAAGGATACAGGCGGTTGGTCGAGATAGGACATGTGATCAGCGCAGGCTTGGAGGGCCAAAGGGCCTGTTCCTGTGCTGTACTGTTCTTTGTTCTTTGTAATGCTTAGAATGGATTTTCACTTTGTACTGTTTTTCCACCATAGCACCTAAAACACAACCCCATCGGGAACCTACAGCCAGACCCGCAGCCCGATCACCTGCCCCCTCTCCCCCCAATGTGCGCTTTCAGTGTGGAATACCAGAGGTTGCAGTAATCACAGGAAAAATCTTTGGTGGCAGGCGGACGGTACCAGGAAAATACCCGTGGCAGGTATCTCTACAGCTGAAAAACCGCATTGGACTTTATAAATCAGGACATCTGTGTGGAGCAACATTGATTAGACCATGCTGGGTTCTCACTGCTGCCCACTGCATTGTCTCACAGTAGGTATTAGCATGTTTATACATTGCCTTGGGTTATCTTATTTCAGAGATTCGCATCCACTGAAGTGTCGTTCTACATTTTGTAACATATCCATTATCTGTTTACGTTCTCTTGCCGTTAGCTACACTGTTTAGAGTAATCCTTCTGAAATTTTGGAGTAAAAACTTTCATTATAAAGTCATATTAATTGAGTAGTTTTACCCGTCCACAGTGCCTGCTTGGAGACTCCCACATATTGAAAGTTCAGCCACACCTGGTTCATTTTTTCACCCATTATTGGTTGGAAACCTCTGGGCAACACAGGCCTGAAATGATATCTAGCTGGGAGACAAAAGGAAAATAGTTATTTCAGTGATGTTCTGTGATATGAGTGATTGGCGACAAGTAGGTTTGAATAACAACAAACTATTTATTAGAATAACTATAACTATGTACGGAATGCTATAGTGTACTACCGACTTCTGCAGCCCTAGGCTCGATTCTGTCCAGGGACACCCGTGCTCAGCCTTGGGATCTGCACACTACGGCCCGATTGGCCGGTAGGGTCACATGGCCTTTCGAAACCTCACCCTCTTAAGGTGGTCGGCCACTACATCTCTCCCTCCGTAAGTCTCTGACTATAACGTACTATGAAAATTTAAACTATTTACAAGGCAGTGCCAATAATAAATATTTTTAACACAGTTCATTATAAACTCAGTCTGTCTGGGGAATTCCTCTTCCTCTGGGAACGACGTAGCTGAACAGTTTGTGACTCAACAGTAGAGACCATCTTGGTTGGAATCTCAGCAACCTAACTTCCTTCTTACAAGGGTGCAGTAGTTCTCCTTACTGGAACCGTACTTGTCCCTTCTTCAGGCTGACTCGCCTCCTCAGTTCCCTGTCTCACAGCCACATTGCTGGCAAGATACAATTGGAGCAGTCTACCTCATGGGTTCTCAAAGTGACATCCGTCCCCTCAAATGATCCACATGCTTATTTTAAATGCCGTCCTGCAACCTCCATCTCATATGATACCGGGTCTGGTCACCCCAACAACTGGGACCCAACTCAGACCACTTTGACAAACACCGGATCATCTACCTCAAATGGCCTCTCACCCCTTGGTGCATAACGAGTCATCTCCTGAACTCTTTGTCCTGAACCCAACCTCCCTGCCAAATCTGGAAACACTGGGTTCTACCTGGTTCTTAACGACGACCCATCATGAACTCAGCAGCAGTTACTCCAGTGGTCATGTGTGGCATGGTTCTGTAAGTAATGAGGAAACACGCCGATCTTGTCTCCAGGGATGTTGCCGGTTGGTTTTTCATGGCTGCCTTGAAGGCCTGTACAGCACGTTCAGCGAATCCATGAACTCAACACTGGTGAATGCTGTCCCATTGTCTGAAACTAGTACCTTTGGCAGACGGTGGAGGGCAAAGCAATAACGTAGCTTCTCCACTGTAGCATAGGCCATTGTAGACTTCATCTCATTAATGTCTAACCACCTTGAATGCACATCCACTAATAACAGGAACATTGTATCCACAAGTGGTCCTACATAATTGACATGAACTCTTACCCAAGGTTGGCCTGGCCATCCCCAAGGGTACATTGGGGCTGCAGATAATAATTTATTTTGCAGTTGGCATTGGGTGCATTGCTTTATGTTCCCAGACCACCAAATGTAACTGTGAGCCAACATCTTCACCTTTGTCATTCCAGGGTGGCCGCTGTGCAATTCATCAAGCAATAAATTTCTCCCGGGTAGAGGGACTGCCACTCATGCTCCCCCAGGATACCATCATCACAGCTAACTTCATCCTTGCTTGACTTTTTTTTAACCAATTAAGGGGCAATTTAGCTTGGCCAATCCACCTACCCTGCACATCTTTAGATTATGGGGGTGAGACTCACGCAGACATGGAGAGAATGTGCAAACTCCACATGGACAGTGACCCAGGGCCGGGATTGAGCCTGGGTCCTCGGCGCCATGAAGAAACTGGGCTAACCACTGTGCCACCTTCCTTCCTTGTTTGATAAGCCTGCAAGTGTTCTAACGTCCTGTCATGTTGCCAACCATGTAGAGTCATAAGTTTGACTTTTGACACTATCAGATCCTTCTCGGCCCAGTACATTATCTGTTGTGCAGATACAAGTAATGCATGAAGAAACTTTAAGGCTAAGACATACTTTCTGGTAACAGAAGATTACTTAATGTATCTGCTTTGGCAATGTGTGCCCCTGGTCGGTGTTGTAAAGTATTCATAAGCAGCCAATAACAACGTTCAATGCTGTTTCCTAGCAGATGCAATTGGGTGGATTGCTTTATCTTCTTTGAAAAGCCCAAAGTAAAGGTTTATGATCAGTGATGTCTGTGAAATGCCTCCCATAAATGTATTGGCGAAATTTTCTGATACCAAAGATGACAGCTAGATTTGTGAATCTACCCTCTCTGCATCAATCAGGGTCCTTGAAACATAGCCAATGCGTCTTTCTGTCTCATCATTCATTGCATGTGACAATAACAGTCCCAACTCCATATGGAGACACATCAGAAGTCAGTATTATTTCTTTAGAAGGATCAAAATGGATTAGTGACATGTTGATTGAAGGGCTTGTTTCACTTGCTTTGAGGTGTTTTCCAATACTATTTCTGGCATTTTTTTAATAAAGTATGCAGGGGTGCAAACATTGTTGATAAGTTGGGAACAAAACACACATAGTTTCCCATTCTGAGACAGCATTTTGTATTGCTTGAGGCTAGTGCTTCCTTATTAGCCCTTATTTTAAGTTCCATTGGATGCAACCCTTGTGCATCCACTCTATAACGTAGATAAGCCACCTCATTCATGTGAAAGGTGCACCTCCCTCTCTTTAACCGTACGCCAGCATTATAGAATCTTTTTAAAACTTCCTTGTATAAACGCTCCTCCTCTGTGGCTCCCATTATCAGCACGTATGTTGTCTGAGTAAATTAACACTTTGGTAAATCTTTCAGTAGATTCTCCATTGTACGTTGAAAAATGGCACAAGCTGACCAGACCCCAAATGGTAACCTAATATAGCCCCGTATGCATCTTAATGGTGATAAATTCTCTGGAAGCATCATCCAGTTCCAGTTGCTGGTGCACATGACTCCTGTCTAAATTGGTATATGTTAGACCCCTTGCCAACGTCACATATTTTGGGGATGGGGTGCCTATCTAATTTTTCCACCTCGTTTACCGTCAACTTGTAGTCTCTGCAGGTGTGAATGGTCTTGTCAGGTTTGACTACAGATACAAGAGATGCTACCCATTCTGCAGATTGTACAGGCTTGATGATGCCAAAATCTTCTCATCACTTCGTCAGTCTCTACATTTGCATGTAATGAGAAAGGCACAGGCCCTAGAGAGCCTCAATGAGGCTTCAGGATCTGCTTGAACCTTGGCTTTTAACGCTCTGATTTTATCCAATTGCCCCAGGGCCCTGGGATACCTCTTGGTATTTCCTTTGGACTTCCTGCAGGTTTCCTTCATCAATCTTAGAAATTTCCAACCGGTTTAACTTGATCTCTTAGAGCCAATTAAGCCCCATCAAACTTGATCCTGGCCTGAAATTATGATTAAGGGTAACTGGGCAGATTACTACATGTAACTCATAGGGGTCACTGTTGTCCCCACGATGGTGATAGCCTCACCCAGTCTGGCCGCAGTACTCTTTAATCTCAAGGGTTGAACCCCTCCTTGGAGGTATTGGTAAGTTTGTTCTCCAGCTAACATGAGGGAGGCTCCTGTGTCCACCTCCACCTAGAGAGGACTACCATTGAACATTAACACTCCTGTAATTGGGGTTACTCTGCCCCCCCCCAAGGGGTGTCTCCACCACCTGCACCCCCACCCCCGTCACCCCCCCCCCCCCCCCCCCCCCCCCTCCACTCACATCCACAGTGCTCTTCACTACTCCTGGGTTGCTGACTGAATCTTTTACATCCCACCTCCAACTACCACAAGCATTATCCTTTGTGCCAGGTATGACTCCAACCAGCGGAGAGTTTTCTCCTTGATTCCCATTGACTCCAGTTTTACTAGGGCTCCTTGATGCCATACTGGGTCAAATGCTGCCTCGATATCAAGGGCAGTCACTCTCAGCTCACCTCTGGCATTCAGCTCTTTTGTTCATGTTTAAACCAAGGCTGTATGGCAGTCAGGAGATGAGTGACCCTGGTGAAACCCAAACTGAGCGTCTGTGAGCAGGTTATTGCTGAGTAAATGCCGCTTAATGGCACGGTTGATGACTCCTTCCATCACTTTGTTGATGGTGAAGAGTAGACTGATGGGGCGGTAATTGGCTGGGTTAGATTTGTCCTGTTCCTTGTGTACAGGACATACCTGGGCAATTTTCCACATTGCCAGGTAGATGCCAGTGCTGTAACTGTACTGGATCAGCTTGGCTAGCGGTGCGGCAAGTTCTGGAGCACAAGTCTTCAGCACTATTGCAAGGATATTGTCAGGGCCCAGAGCCTTTATAGTATCCCTTGTGCTATATTATAGATGAAGATGTACCAAGTTCCATGCTCATCAATACCAGGAAAAAGTGTCATCCATTCATGTTCTGACTAAAACATGGGTTGGAGACCAGTACCCAGGCTACAGAGGCTACAGAGAACTGTGTGCTATCCCTTGCAGTTCATAAATAGTGCTCCATGTAAAATGCAGAGCCATATGGGTGCAGTCATTGACACTCTGCACCTGGGCATTCCTGTTATGCGAGCAAAGTCCATGGCCCTGACATCCTGGATCGCCTGGTCCTGGTCCAGGTCCAAGTTGGTGTAAATA
This sequence comes from Scyliorhinus canicula, assembly GCF_902713615.1. NCBI lineage: Eukaryota > Metazoa > Chordata > Chondrichthyes > Carcharhiniformes > Scyliorhinidae > Scyliorhinus > Scyliorhinus canicula. The sequence continues at coordinate 26,837,859 of NC_052161.1, read as the reverse complement.
TGGGTCCATGTGAATAGTGCATCCGTGACCTCGGTTATGCGCTTATGCATGGCTGACTGGGGTATAGCGCACAGAACACCTGTGCTTCCCTGAAACGAGCCATTGGCAATGGGTGACCTCCCACTCCCTGCTGTGCCAACTCTTGCATCACCGGCACAGATGGTCCCTCGGGATAGATGTTGCCTTCTCTGCCACAGGAGCTCTTGACATCAGGAGGCAGGAAGTTTGATGTTGAAATACCCTATTGTCTCCACCTGAACTGCACCATCTTTGGCCCTACTCCCAGAAGAGCAATGGGCCAAGCCTCCCTTTCCTCTCCAGGGCGTTGTCCCTGGCCACGTGCAGGGACACATTGATGTCAGTGCTGCTGGTCAATCACAATCAAAAGAACTCCTTGCTCGACTCGCTCTATGAATCTCCCGAAATCTAAACTGAAAGGAAGAGAAATCAAAGTGTGCAAGGACGAGTCCTGACAATGTCCTGACCCTCAGCCCTCTCAGCATCTGGGACATCCACCCATGTACTTCCCCCCCATATGAGTACCTTTCCACTGAGCCTCAATCCCTCCGTTGTCACACAATAGCCACTTCCCAGGGTGGCACGGTGGCACAGTGGTGAGCATTGCTGCCTCACAGCTCCAGGGACCCGGGTTCAATTCCAGCCACGGGTGACTGTCTGTGTGGAGTTTGCACTTCAAAGGACAAACAAGAAACAAGAAGCCATTGCTTGGATGTTAGTCACTACTACCTGTCACTTCTTAGCTCAAGATTGGTTATTACCCAGGTGCTACTGTAGACAGCACGCGATACTGCATTGTTGAAGGAGTAGTGATTAGATTTGAATACTGTGGCAAATAACAAGTCATTAATAAGGCAACGGATGATTATTGGGCTGAGATTGTTTCTTTGAGAAAGTCACTGTGAAGATTGTTCTCCAACAATCTCACCTGAGGTCGGAATCAAACTAAGGTCCCTGGCGCAGTGATGAAGCAGTGCTAACCACTGCGCCATCGTGCTGCCCTAATGTAACGTATGCAATGTTCAACATGAACTCACAGAGAGCCCAGTCATCTCCCTTGACCTTCAGTAGCAATACACGCTGAGACCACCTCATCTTAGGGATCAGCACGGACAGAAGCTGAACTGCACTCGCCATATTAACTATATCGCTGGATAGAGGATGGGTATTCTGTGATAAGTGGCTCACTTCCTGACCCTAACCAGCATACTTTACCATATCAATGCAGCAGCTTTACAATAGTAGACTATAGTGGTTCAAGGAGAAAGGGACATACACCTCCCCAGTCTCAAATGGAAGATTCACCCAACATCCTCCCATCCCAGCACAGAAATGTGAAGATGGAATAGAATAATTGTGGAATCATATTCAAGGCTCACCCGGAGCAGAAGTCAGAGTTATGTTGCTGGGTTTTTCCAGCCTCACAGAGGCACATCTGGATTCAGGCCCGAGGGCAAATTGTGAAAGTGGCGACTTGAATCTCCAACCTGACGCTTTCCTGTCTTGAGCTCAAAATGCTGCTGCCTCTTCTGATGTCCACACGCAAACTTCCTTTCTCCGGGTCCCTCTGGTGCCAATAGTTGAGGATGTTTTTTGCCCAGGACCAAGGTAACATTGGCAGTGCAAGAATTATCCAAATTAAAAACTGTTCTTTCAAGCGGTTAGCAAAACAAGGTTGCAATTGTGGCCAGCAGGTGGTTTAACTCCCCATTTATCTCGATGAGAATAAAGCTTTTTGACACAGTGCAAAAATCCATTTATTACCTCCTCATCTGATCTCTGGAGGTGATCCATATGGTTATAATTTTGACTGTATTAATAATTTGAAAATCTCTTCTTCCATCCCCTTGTATTTTTCTTCAAACCATAGTAATGAGGAATTCTTCAAGTGAAATCCATTGCTTCCTAAAACTACCCACTAAATTGTGATAAATAAATGTCACTGACTAAGATGTTACAATAGGCTCTATATGTTTTAACTGACCTCAGTAATGAAATCACCTGCAGGCTCCACACAATGCTTCAGGAGCCTCCATCACTTTGTCCTGCTCCTACATTTAACTTGAAGTTACCGATTCAAACTTCGTCCTCACAGCTGGAAGCACAATTCAGCAGATGCTTTAATTATAAAAATTAAACAAGCGTTAGCCTGAGTAAAAAACACTGGGAGTAATTTTCACCTTCATCACTTCAGCGGTTAATTGTGGAGCAGAGCGTCGCCCTTCGAAATCAATTTTCACTTCCATTTTTAATTTCCTTTGTTTTGGAACATAATTTTCAGTTATTGAGAAAACAATTAACGCTGAAGGTTTTATCAGAAAATGTTCGGTGTAATTTCTAAGGAAATTATAGCGTTGGGTGGTTCCATTTTCCTTCCCCCTTCAGTGCAGCAGCAATTCACAATTCCAACTGCCTGCTCAATAATGATGACAGTAGATCCAAGTCCTTTGCTGTAACTGTTGTACATGATTGGTTTGGGTTACTGGAATGGGGTCCGCAGTTATGGTTGCATGGTTTTTTCCCTGGTTTCCAAGCAACAATACTGTTCTATCTGAATAACATTGTGGGAATTATAGGAGCAGGGTGCTGGAGTGAGTTTCAATAAACTACGCTGAATTTAATTCATGACAGATTTTCAAAAAGTGAAGATGTCCGTATCATGTGTGTGATCTACAAAGACAAGTGTCATCATGGATTAGCTGCTCTGACCCTTGTGCTGCCCTTATACTGGCTACATGTCTCTCCGAATTCCCTAGTGACCCACTTAACACAAATCACAAAGTTTCTGTTGGAGGGACACATTCACGTCCCTCCTCGCTCAGTGAGTCTGATAGCTTAAAGAGGCATTTGCAATGGGCTATTTATGAAACTTTAAGCTAATTAATTTTATTGACAAAGGCAGACCAAAATTAGAATCTGACATCCCAATTAGTGCTTACTTAATTAATTAACGCATTGTTGCTTTCTGCTTGGAATATGCATTTTACATTATTGTCACTAATTTTGGAATAATTTGCTCATCCTTTTTAGTTAGGAACACTCTCTATTCTTTTAAACCAATACATAGGGCACAGCCTCGAGATTTCCGCATACAGCTTGGCAAACAAGACCTTGAAAGAGAGGAATCGCATCAACAAAACTTTGACGTTGAAAGTATAGTTGTCCATGAAAATTATCATGAGAGCTCTGTGGGATTATACAATGATATTGGTAAGCAATGCAAGTTCCTACTCAAGTTTCTAGTCCCCGGGCTGAATTTTACTGTGGCTTTCAAGGCCCCAGTGTCAGGGCGAGGAACAGGCACCGCGCCCACTCTTGGCGGCTTCAGGACCGGCTCGTTGATGGGGCCACAGGTGGCCTCCTAACTGGCTCCCAATCAGCCACCTGCAGGCCTGCATCTAATTAAGGGTTGCAGCTGGTCCCCTGGTGCTACCAGCTAACTCAAAGAGTCAGCAGCTCTGAAACCTGAGGCCAGGCCCTGGGGGTGATGGTTGCTGCTGGTGACCTCAAGCCTCCAACAGTTAAGTGAAAAAAAAATTGAAAAATCCGTGAGGGTGGGAGGCAAAATGGCTGTGGTGATTATTGTTGCCTTCTGTATATGTAGCCCGCTCTTTGGGCCACAGATCCTCTCAGCCAACAATAAGAATAATAAGACCTTTAAGTATGCTGTCTGTCTCCTTGGAGCAGACAAAATGCGCCAGTGGTGGGACTGGATCAGGGAACGCTGCCAACATGGCTCCTCAGCATTCCCCATACCCTAGCCTGTCCCCCATGGACTAGTAAAATCCATGTTGTGGAGATACCGGCCTTGGACTGGGGTGAGCACAGTAAGAAGTCTTACAACACCAGGTTAAAGTCCAACAGGTTTGTTTCAAATCACTAGTTTTCGGAGCGCCTGATGAAGGAGCTCCGCTCCGAAAGATAGTGTATTCGAAACAAACCTGTTGGACTTTAACCTGGTGTTGTAAGACTTCTTACTGGTAAAATCCAGGCCTTTGTTTTTCTCGGCCTTTAGGTGTCACAGAAAACTCTAATGGAAATCAACATTTGCGTTGCAGCTTTGGTCAGGATAAAACGAGTCAATGGGCACTGTGCCCAGGAAACTAAATATGTAAAAACTGCATGTTTACCGGAGACTGATTTCCAACCTGGGACAGGATGCCACATTTCAGGATGGGGTCAAACCGAAACAGGTGCTGTACCCGTTATTTTGTATAATTTTAATAAGTGTTTTCTTAAAATTGAAGGAATAAGTTACATTGTTTATAGCCAAAGTGTAATTCCATTTTCTGTCCATTGACGATTGTACAGAGGCTTCATCCAATCAGTTACTGCATACAAACGTGAGACTGATCTCTGACCAACGCTGCAGGGACCCTCGCTCCTATGGAACCGCTATCAATGACAACATGTTTTGTGCAGGAAACCTAGATGGAAGTGTGGATTCATGTCAGGTTTGCAATAACAATTCGTTGGGCTTGGAACTTGCTTCTACTATTTGAGGATTTAGATCAAATTCCCTTTGGTAGGTGTGATGATCGGAATACCTTGCCCCTTTAAGAAGCTTGTGATGATCGGAATACATTGCCTCATTAAGAGGCTTGGAACCCTGGGGGACTCCGCCTCTGGCTACGCCCCCTGGGAAACAGTACTTAAGATGAGACTCCATTTTGCGAGCACACTTCTCATGGAGGCTGCCATTGTTCACTGCTTATTAAAGCCTTTGATTACTGACCTAACTTTCGTGTCGTAATTGAGAGTGCCTCAATAGGTTAACACATAGCTGGAGAAATGATGCAATGGGGGAGGGATTCAGATTTCCGAGTTATTGGGTCCAGCTGGAGCTCGGGAGGACCTGTTGAAGATGGACAGATTGCACCTCACCAGGCGGGAACCACTATCCTCATGGGGAGGTTAATTAGTGCTGTGGGGGAGAGTTTGAATTCATTTGGCAGAGTTTGAAATATTAGAGAGGAGAGGCGAGAAGCACAGATGATCGGGTGAGACAAATACTAATGAACTGTTCAAAAATATGAGGACTCAGAAGGCAACTTCCACGCAGTTTAAGATGAATTTGGAATGTATGCAGCATGGTAAAGGAAACTGATGAGCTACAGAGAAGTCAACAAAGACCTGGGGGGGGGGGGGGGGGGGGGGGGCGATTTAGCAGCCCCAACAGGCCCGACTTGGTGTCGGGACGAGGGCGTTGAATCTCATGAGAGGCCTCAGACGGGATTTGCGACACTCAAAATGTCTCACAAGATTTCATGAAATCTCGCAAGAAGTCGTGGTCTGGTTCTCACCCTCATTGCGCATGATCCAGATCAGTATATATAAATGAGCCAATATGCTAATTTAAACATGCATGAGCGGGATTCTCCCGGTGCCCAGGACCTAATGGCCACGCCTGGGAGGCCTTTCCAGGGCATCGTTTGCTACTGGTTTCAACAAACATGGACCAGTCATAATGACACCTAGGGGGATCTTTCAAGCCATTGGAGGCCCCCTGCGATCGAGGACAGGGCACTCTGGCACTCCTGGGACCCGGGCACCTTGGCACTGCCCCCACGCACCCTGGAAGGCTGTACTGCCCTGGCACTGCCAGGGTGCCAATGTGGCACTTCCAGGCTGGCAGGAACATTTACAGGGTGCCAGGCTGACAGTGCCAGAGTCCTCAGGTGCCAAGCTAGCACTGCCATTGATGGACCCAGAGGAGCCTTGCCAGATTGGGGAGGGGGTTGGTTTCGGGGGTTGTTCCTGAGTGATTCCCGAGATTGGTGGGAACGGTCAATAACGAGGATGGGCTGAAAGTAGGGGGAAACGTTAGGGGCAGCCAGATGCAATGGCACCCCGATCTGCTGACAGGCTTTTCCGCTGGCGAACTTCAACTCAAGTGCGGCCTCACTGAAGGGAAACCCCCCCAAGGCCAAAAAAAAGGGCAAATGCCCCTAAAGAGCAAGTTGTTTCTCAGCATTGCAGCCATTGAGAAACACCCCCTAAACCCACCAAAAGCCAGACATAGATTTTTTATCCGTTGAATCACGCCCCTGGCTCTGGGATTTCCAAGTGAGGGTAAGAAGGTCTAGTCCTATACACTGTTGAAAGCACGTTCCTTGTTAGTGGGATCCTCATCAAGAAGAGATCAGAGGCAGAGATGGTGGAGTCGAGATGTGGGGATGTCAAGGCATGATGGCGGTGGGTTGATGATCATGGGAGGTTCTGATTATCGGGAAGAATTGGTGATTATGGAGTGGTGTCCAATTATTGAGGCATCCGATCTTGGGAGAAAAATCCAATGAGGAAAGAGGCATAACAGTTTTAGGGAAGGTGGGATGAAGTTGTCCAGTTTCACCTAACCTTCAAGCAGTGTTGCAGATGCACTTGCCTCATCATAGAATCCCTACAGCGCAGAAGGAGGCTATTCAGCCCATCGAGTCCGCACTGACCCTCCAAAAGAGCACTCTAACTAGGCTTACTCCATTTTCCTATCCCTGTAACCACACCTAACCTGGACACTAAGGGGCTATTTACTACGGCCAATCCACCTTACCTGCACGTCTTTGGACTGTGGGGGGGAAGCGGAGCACCGCAAAGAAACCCACGCAGATACGGGGAGAACGTGCAGACTCCACACAGACATACAAGGCTGAATGGAACCTGGGTCCCTGCTGCTATGAGCAGCAGTGCTAACTACTGTGCCACCCCATCCAGCCATTTGTTGGCTATCTTCCTGAAACCTGGGACACTCAATCGGCCAGTGTTAAACCTTGAATAGACAGAAAATATGAGGCATGCAGCCTCACTTAAATATTTCAATGAGCACCCTGCTTCGTGGGAATGGTTGTATTGCACTGCCACTCTTCCCACACCCCCCCCCCCCCCCCCTATTAAAGCTGGAAGTGGGCAGGCTCAAGGGCAGTTGGGTTCAGGTTTGAGATTTTAAAATGTTTACATTGGACCCATCACAAACCTTCTTTTTTCCAGGGGATAAAATTCCCCCTGGCATTCCTGGCCACAACATACTCAGGGAAGATAGGGAAGGGGAAATAATGGTGTGCTCACAAAACTGGTTGAGGGGCAAAAAAAAAAAAAAAATTTGTTTGTTTATCGTTAAGGGACAATAGAGGATCTATCATTTGATTAGGTATAAAATATAAGCCACCATATAATGGGAAAGAGTTAGAGGAGAATATTCTCAAGAAATTTACAGTTGGATGCAGGAACTGTAGAGTAGTGACAACTGGGGACTTCAATTATCCCAATTAAGACTGGATCAAAACAGTATATAGGACAAAAAGGAGGAGGAATTCTTAAAGTATGTTCAAACGAACTTTCTTGATCAGTATGTTTCCGGCCTAACACAGAAGAAAACAGGACTCGACCTAGATGTGGGGAATATAGTGGGCCAATTGGAACATGTTTCAATGGGGGGCCATTTGGGAACAGTGATTAAAAACATCAAGTTATGGTTAGTTATGAAAAACAAAAAGGAAAATTATTTAAAAAATAAAATGTTGAACCAGAGGAATGCTAATTGCAGTGAGTTAAAAGGATAATTAGAATACAGAGAAGAAACATTACCATAAGGGAAAAAGGGAGGGCATCCTAGGTTCCCTGGATAATTAAAGACATAGAAAGTAAAATGCAACAGGTAAAGAAAGCTTATGACAAATGTAGGGTGCAATTCAGCACCGAGAAACGCCCTGCTTTTCAATGGCATTTTGCGGGTTTTCTGGCCTCGGGATGTTTCTCTCCGTCGAGGCCACGCTTAAAGAGATTTCCTGCTGATCTCACCAGCAGGAGCGGCTGTCCGCAGATTGGCGTGCAGTTTTGATCAACAACCCCGATCTTCCCCCCCCCACCCAACCCCTTCAGGCCTCCCTGCTTTATCAACCCCCTCTCATTGCTAGGTGGCACTACCAGGATGCCCAAGTGGCACTGTCAGGATGCCAGGCTGGCATTACCAAAGTGCCCAGGTGCTGGGGGAGAGCCAGTGCACCACTCTGCCCTATTGCCAACCACCCGGAGGTATCTAATGGCCTGCGAGACCCCCCCCCCCCCCCCCCCCCCCCCCCCCCGAGGTGACGTTATGCCTGGTCCATGTTTGTGTGGACCAGAGCCAATCTGCGTCCTGGCAAGGTCTCGCAGGCACAGGCGGTGAGTCCCGGGCGATGAGTGAATCTGGCAACCGGGTATATGAATGAGTCTAATATGCAGATCTGCATCTCGCCCAGCGAGGGTGAGAGCAGGGCAGAGTGAATCGGGTGCCTGATGGGGACCCCAATTTGGGTGCTCGCGCACGATTCATCTTTGCGCCCAACTCTGCGTCAGGCGCAACGGGGTCACTGAATGGCACCGTAATGTTGGTAATGTAGTCTGAAACCAAACTGAATCCAGTACACAAGAAGGCTTAAGAAGATAAAATAGAGATTATGGAAATGGGTTAACAGCTAACATAAAAGGGAACCCAAAAGTCTTTAATGGTCTAATAAATTGTAAAAGAGTCATCAAAGAGACAATAGACCAAAAGGAATAAAAAGAACTTCTTGAGGGGTCAGAAGAAGTGTCTGAAGTAGTAAATTAATACTTTGCATTTGTATTCACTAGAAAGAGGATTTTACCAATGCAGCAGTAAAGGAGAAGTAGGCAGTACTGATAGAGGATAGAACAAAAAGTAAATAAAAGCACAAATTGGCTGTTTGGCCCCCTTCTATGTTGTGTCATTTTATCATTCTATGAACAAACAGCAGAGTGGAAGGGTATCATAAAGAAATGTTCCTATAAAACAAAACATATTTTCATAATCAAAGGTTTGAAAGAATGTTCTAAAATTGCATATCTTTGTTTAATATTTAGGGTGATTCTGGAGGACCACTGACTTGTGTGAGAGACGGACGTTATCAAATCTATGGAATAGTGAGCTGGGGTGATCGCTGTGGAGTGAAAAATAAACCTGGAGTTTATGTCCGCATCACCAAATTCCTTAAATGGATTAAAACACGAGCCACTTAAGTGCAGCGGTTAAACATACGGGATTGTTGTGGAATATAAAAAGATGCTTGACAGTGCTATTTAACACATCCATTATTTCTTGAATGCTCGTTAAAGACATACAAATATGTTATTACCTCAGTTTTGGTAACAATGGGATCACATATATCACCTTATTAACAATTCTGATTATGATTACCATTAATTTTGTATTCCTGTAATACCATTCTTCTGTAAAGTGAGAAGTATAGCTGTGTCAGTGGCGCGATCTAAGTGATTGCATTTTGCAAAGTGCCCTTGGTGTTGAACGTCCATGGTAATAATTCTAACTCACAAAGCTGAATGCCGGCCCTATTGCTTCTTATTTTAATTAACAAATCAGAATGGCAAGCTTCCTTCGATGGAATGATATCTTTGTAATTTGTGTACAATTTGAGTGTACATTAAATACAATTCTGTTCTGTTGATCCTCAAATGAGTACATTTTAAATTATTTCAATGCTGAATCTTAGCCGCATTAGTTAATTACTACGGTTATCATCGATGACAACCAATAAATCAGCATCAAATAAGCATCTCAAACATCGGTTCAAAATTTAGCTTTCAGGTTGGTTAGCTTAAAGATACATGTTAATTATAATTCCCTCAGCCTTAGCACATCTTGTGATGAACCCAATCAACAGATTTGGTAAGTTACAAAATTTTATAGGTTCTAGAAGTTCTGAAAGATATGAAGAGGGTGTGGCTTATTTAATTTGCAATGCAAAAATGTAATGGGGAGTATTTTTTACTTTGTTTTGAGTGTAAAACAAGAGATATTGTTTCAGCCTCCTGTTGCAGAGATCTCCTAATTTGCATTTCCATTGCGTTTAGCGGAAGAGTTGGTCTGTGTGGCTGGCAAAGAGGTCAGATTCAAAATGGTAGGTAGGACCTTTGTGCTGTTGTTGGCCAGTGTTTGCATTTGCCACTCAACACATGGAGAACACAAGGACCTCCCTTTCAAAGAGGTAAAGTTTCATCTTTGCTGTCCAGCAGGTGAACTGGCGGAACAGATTATTTGCCACTTACAGAACCCATTTCATTTTCCATTGCTATCAATGGACTGAAAGTTAGGTGGACTCTATACAGGGTAGGCGATCCACCCTGTTAGGTTACCTCTGAGATTTTGAAGGTGAAAATCTAGCCCCCCCCCCCCCCCCTTGAGTCTTTGACAGCTTTGTTTATTCATAGGGACACCGCATAAATAGGATGTAAAATTGAGACACAAAAGTTTTGATTCCATGGCTTTCAAATATTAGACAGATACTTTACAAAATGCAGCATAGTCTGTGGAAAAAGGTTGGTCTGCTCGACATCTCATTGACAAGTGAAAGTTGCTTTAAACTGAAGGAAGATAGTCAAGTGCCAGTCAGCACCTATGCAACGCCATTTTATAATCTCCAGCATTTCTGCCAGAATAAGAAAAAGAGAGAAGCTATACCTGTTAATGGCAATTTAGCCTGACAGTTTGAGTAGTAAAAGATTATTATGTCCAAAGATACATAGGGCTGAATTCTCCACACCACAATGCCGAAATCGCGGCTGGCGCAGGGACGGAAAATCTATTCCCCTGCATGGAATCGGGGACCAGCGCCGGTTCCCCGATTCTGCGGGCCCTGAAAAGCGGCGTTCTTGGCGAGTACACCGCGCCGCATAGCACCTTCCTGGGGTCATTGCAGGAGGCCGGCTCGACCATTCTCCACCTCCGACCAGCCTACGTCCGGATGACGTGGATCTAATGTGGTCCAGCTGGTCGCGAAACTAGCGTGGCGGCTGCTGACTCAGTCCACGGCCCCACTGGTCGGGGGCGGGTCGATCGGAGGGCGGGGGGGGGCCCTTATACGTGGCCAGGCAATGATTGGGCGGGCGGTCAGGGTCGGGCGCGCGTCCGATCGGGGGGTCTATTTTTAGTGAGCAGCTGCGCAGTCTGAGTCCTCCATGGAGCACGGCGCGGCCACTGGAGCCCCGCCTCCGTGCGCATGCGCAGCCTCCGATCCGGATGTGCGGGGGCCCGTATCTGCTGCAAAAGCTGCTAGATTCACGACGGGTCCCTGCTAGCCCCCTGCAGGGCTAGGAATATGTGACCCTTTCACACCAGTTTTGCTGGCGTGAAAGTCCACAGATTTTACGACGGAGTGGGGACATAGTCCCAATCACAGAGAATCCGGCCCATAATTTTTCCTTTTCCCAGTGTTCCAGCAAAATAGTTTCTGTCGACGTATGTGGAAATTACTCAAAGCAAACACATTTTAATGCATGCAAAAAGGTTTCTCAAAAATATCACACTGTTGTAATTGTGAACACCAATTGTGAGCCTTTATCCCAATTTTTGTTATTGCAGGAAAGGTATTAACGTAAATACCTTTTACTGCTGCTGCCAGTGATATTGCTCGACTTCGCTTTGTAACCCGTTATGTTGTTTAGTCCTTGGCTGGAACTGCAGTGATCATTTAATTTAGCCTTTAATCTTACGTTTCTATGCCTTGGTGAGCTTGCAGTGTTAATATCGATTTGACAACTAACCTACATTTGATGTTAAATGAACCATATCTGAAGCTGTGGCACTGTAATTCTGAAGGTGGGATTTTCTCATTAGGCTTTTGTTCATTAGATTGGTAACTTTGATGTACCATCAATTGGACTTGAGACACGATGAAGATCCAAACTGTGGCTTTAATCAGCTAGTTGTTAGCCCGGTGGTCGACTACAGAGAAAGGCCGACCGCTGGGAAAGATGGGTACTTATACCCCACCTCGGAGGCGGGGTCTACTTGCCGCTCGACCAATTGGTGAGCAGTCACATGACTAGTCCCAGCCAATGAGACGAGAGGCACATGACCAGCCAGAGCCAATGGGAAACCAATGCTCTGCACCAATGGCAGTGCTCCCACTCATATCACCACATTCACCCCTTGTGGAGAAAGAAGGTTGGGGGGGTGTGTGTGAGGGGAAGAGAGGGGGGGGGGAGTCCGAGGACTGGTGATATGAGTAGAGATAATCGAAGATATGGGCTGCCCACTGGCTCTTGCCAAAAATAAACAATACTGCATACTACAAAAAAATTACAATAGAGTCCAATAAAGTCCCATGGTTGCATCAGATGGTCACGATCAGCCTGTCAGGTGCCCGTGATGTTCTGGTGGACCGTCGCAGTGGAGCCGGTGACGTCGGGCCGATGGTCGTCCTTGCCTCCTGGAGCGTCGGTCGTAGATGTGTCTCCGTACCCCGGGTCGGTGGTGGAGACGCTGTAATCGGGGAGGGGGGGTATATGCGCTGGGTCGTGGGGGCGTGGGGGCGCTGGAGGGAATTGGGGTTGGGGGGGGGGTGTTGATGGAAGAGGAGAGGGCTGCATGCCGGCAGGTGCCAGGTCCCGGAGCGAGACCGTATCCGGCCGACCGTCGGGATACTTCACGTACGCATACTGCGGGTTGGCGTGGAGTAACTGGACTCGCTCAACCAACGGGTCGGACTTGTGCACCCGCACATGCTTCCGGAGCAAGATGGGCCCGGGAGTGGCCAGCCAGATCGGGAGAGGGGATCCTGAGGACGACTTCCTAGGGAAAACAAGAAGACGTTCATGAGGCGTTTGATTAGTGGTGGTACAGAGGAGAGACCAGATTGAGTGAAGGGCATCGGGGATGACCTCTTGCCAACGGGGAATAGGGAGATCTCTGGACCGTAGGGCCAGCAGGATGGTCTTCCAAATGGTGCCATTCTCCCGCTCGACCTGACCATTATCCCGGGGGTTATAACTGGTCGTCCTTCTAGAGGATATGCCCCTGCTGAGCAGGAATTGATGCAGTTCGTCACTCATAAAGGAGGACCCCCAGTCACTGTGGATGTACGCGGGGTAACCGAACAGGGAGAAGATGGATAGGAGGGCCTTTATGACGGTTGTTGTGGTCATGTCGGGACAGGGAATGACGAAAGAGAAGCGGGAGTACTCGTCGATAACACTCAGGAAATATGTGTTACGGTTGTTGGAGGGGAGGGGACCCTTGAAGTCTATACTGAGACATTCAAAGGGGCGGGATGCCTTCGGGGCGGTAGAAGTGCGGTTTGCACTTGGCGCAGACGTGGCAGTCCCTGGTGACGGTCCTGACTTCCTCAACGGAGTAGGGCAGGTTGCGGGTCTTAATAAAATGGTAGAAACGGGTGACCCCTGGATGGCAGAGGTCCGTATGGAGGGAGCGGAGGCGGTCAATCTGCGCGCTGGCGCAGGTACCGCGGGATAGGGCATCGGAAGGCTCGTTGAACTTCCCAGGATGAAACAAGATATCGTAGTTGTACGTGGACAACTCGATCCGCCACCGCAAGATCTTGTCGCTATTGATCTTGCCCCTCTGTGCATTATCGAACATGAAAGCTACTGACCGTTGGTCTGTGAGGAGGGTAAACCTCCTGCCGGCCAGATAGTGCCTCCAGTATCGCACAGCTTCGACTATGGCCTGTGCCTCCTTTTCCACCGAGCAGTGGCGGATTTCGGAAGCGTGGAGGGTTCGTGAGAAGAAGGCCACAGGTCTGCCCGTTTGGTTCAGGGTGGCCGCCAGAGCTACGTCAGACGCGTCGCTCTCGACCTGGAATGGGAGAGTCTCGTCGATAGCGCGCATCGTAGCCTTTGCGATATCCGCTTTGATGCGGCTAAAGGCCTGGCGGGCCTCCATCGACAGGGGAAAAGAGGTGGACTAGATGAGGGGGCGGGCTTTGTTGGCGTAGTTGGGGACCCACTGGGCGTAATAGGAGAAGAAGCCCAGGCAGCATTTGAGGGATTTGAGGGAGTTGGGGAGAGGGAGTTCCATCAGGGGGCGCATGCATTCGGGATCGGGACCTATCACAACGTTACGCACTACGTAGCCGAGGATGGCTAGAAGGTCGGTGCTAAACACGCACTTATCCTTATTGTAGGTTAAGTTAAGGAGTTTTGCGGTTCGGAGGAATCTTTGAAGGTTGATGTCATGGTCCTGCTGATCGTGGCCGCAGATGGTGATGTTATCGAGGTACGGGAAGGTGGCCTGTAAACTGTGCTTGTCGACCATTCGGTCCATCTCCCGTTGGAAGACCGAGACCCCATTTGTGACACCGAATGGAACCCTGAGGAAGTGGTAGAGGCGCCCATCTGCCTCAAACGCGGTGTACTTGCGGTCACTCGCGCGGATGGGGAGCTGGTGGTAGGCGGACTTAAGGTCCACCGTGGAAAAGACTTTGTATTTCGCGATCCTGTTAACCAGGTCGGAAATACGGGGGAGAGGGGACGCGTCCAGCTGCGTAAACCTGTTGATGGTCTGACTGTAATCAATGACCATCCGGTTTTTCTCCCCAGTCTGAACTACCAGCACTTGGGCTCGCCATGGACTGTTTTTGGCCTCGATAACTCCTTCCTTAAGGAGCCTCTGGACCTCAGACCCGATGAAGCACCGGTCCTGGGCACTGTATCATCTGCTCCGAGTGGTGACAGATTTACAATCTGGGGCGAGATTAGCAAACAATGAAGGTGGGTCCACTTTGAGGGACGCGAGGCAGCAGACAGTAAGGGGGGGAATAGGGCTGCCGAATTAGAAGGTTAAGCTCTGCAGGTTGCACTGGAAATCCAGGCCCAAGAGTGCTGGAGCTCATAGACGGGGGAGAATGAGGTGTTTGAAGTTTTTGAAAACCCTCCCCTGGACCGTGAAGTCAATTCGATTTTATGCTTAACTGGGTGGATGGGGAGCGCGCAGCGTCTTACCGTGTCGGGGTGGACAAAACTTTCCGTGCTCCCGGAGTCCAGTAGGCATTTTGTCTTGTGTCCGTTGAGCAGGATCGTTGTCGTAGTCTTGGTGAGCGAGCGTGGTCGCGACTGGTCGAGAGTGATGGAAGCAAGTCGTGGCGAGAGTTCCAGGTCATCCTCGGTGGCAGAGTAATCGCTGGCAGGGCCTTCCGTGTTGGCCCAAGGTGGCGGCACCCATGACCCGCACGTGGCGTCCAGGGCCCAAGATGGCGGCGCCCGTGGGGACCTCGTGGCAGCTGGGGGCAGTGTTAGTGGCGTCTGCGGGCCAGTCAGGGCAGCTGGGAGCGGGGGCTGGGAGGAGCGTGGGCTGTTGCGGGGGCCGGGAGGTGGGCCGGAGAGGTCGGTGCACGGCGCGGGGCCCTGGGGGATCGGGGGGGGGGCGATCCACGGTCTCTGTGCGGAACAGCAGCGACCAACTTGGTCTGGCAGACCACCGCGTAGTGGCCCTTCTTCCCGCAGCTCTTACACAGAGCGAAGCGGGCCGGACAGCGCGGGCGGGGGTGCTTGGAGGGGCCACAAAAATAGCAGTGGAGCCCCGATAGCTTGTTGGAGCGTCCCGCAGCGCAGGCCTGGGGGGGGGGTCAGGGTCAGCGGAGGACGGGGGTGGCGCGTGCCACGATGTCCAGGGGGTTACTGCACGGTCGGGGGCGTATGCGCGGGCGTTCAGGTCAGCGACCTCCAGGGAGGTTGCAAGGGTCCGTGCCTCAGTTAGGCTGAGGGCGTTCTTCTCCAGCAATCATTGGCGGATAGAGGAGGATTGCATGTCGGCAACATAAGCGTCTCTAATTAAAAGTTCCATGTGCTCGGTCGCCGAAACTTGGGGACAGGCGCACATTCTCCCTAGAGCTGTGAGGGCCTGGTAGAATTTGTCAAGTGACTCACCAGGGAATTGCTGTCTAGTCGTCAGGAGATGCCGTGCGTATACTTCGTTGACCGGCCGGAGAATGTGTCCTTTCAGGATATCCATGGCCGCATCATAATCGCTTTCATCCTCATTCATTGAATATACCACCATGCCCACGCACGAGTGGAGGATGTGGAGTTTCTGCTCCTTGGAGGTTTTGCTGGCTGCAGTTGTCAGGTAACTGTTGATGCACGCCTGCCAATGTTTAAAGATTGCAGGCGCATTTGAGGCATGCGGGCTGGTGTGGAGGCAGTCAGGCTTGATGCGTAGCTCCATTCCAAAATTCTAGCTGATTAAATTGATGTACCATCAATTGGACGCGAGACACGATGAAGATCGAAACTGTGGCTTTAATCAGCTAGTTGTTAGCCCGGTGGTCGACTACAAAGAAAGGCCGACCGCCGGGAAACCTGTGTACTTATACCCCGCCTCGGAGGCAGGGTCTACTTGCCTCTCGACCAATTGGTGAGCAGTCACATGACTAGTCCCAGCCAATCAGATGAGAGGCACATGACCAGCCAGAGCCAATGGGAAACCAATGCTCTGCACCAATGGCAGTGCTCTATTCATACCACCACAAACTTTAGTATAAAATATTGGTGCTGTCGCTGAAGAAGTAGTTTGTCAGAAATATGAAAGGTGCCATGTCAAGTCTGAGCTAAGGGTTAATCGGGAATCTGCATCCCGGCTGTATTGTAATTGTAATAATTGCTGTTTGTGATCTGCTTGATTGTTCACTCTGATGCTTTAATCTCTGCACCACCACAGATTACAGAATTCATTTTCATAGAATCGTACAAAAGGAAGCCATTCGGCCCATCGAGTGCACGTCAAGCCTCCGCCCTATTCCCGTAACCCCACCTAACCTATGGACACTAAGGAGCAATTTAGCATGGCAAATCCACCTAACCTGCACATCATTGGACTGTGGGAGGAAACCGGAGCACTCGGAGGAAAACCCATGCAGACATGGGGAGAACGTGCAGACTCCGGACAGACAGTCACCCAAGGCTGGAATTGAACCCGGGTCCCTGGCACTGTGAGGCAGCATTGCTAACCACTGTGCCACCATGCCGCCCCAAAACATTGTTTGGTTATGCAAGAGTCTTGATGTTTTATTTGAATGTGTTTGCCAATGTGTTAACGCATATGATCTGAATTTCTCTGGGTTAACATTGCTTGGTCCAGTTTTACACTAAGCTTTGGAAACCTTACTTTAAGGAAGATATGAAAGCACAGGAGATGATACTCAAGGTGATACCCTGAATGAAAACGACAATCGTGATGAGAGATTAGGGAATAAGAGAGTCTTTTCACAAGAACAAGCAGGGTGAAAAGTAAACCTAATACAAATGTTCAAAATTGTGAAACGTTTGAAGAAAGTAAATCAAGAGGAATGACTTCCATTGCTGAGTCAATAATCGAGAAACTAAATTTAAGATCATCAAAAAATGGAGTCAGAGATTAGGATTTTATTTTAACGCAGAGAGTTATTACAATATCCTACCAGAAAAAATATTGGGATCACAATCTATTCAAAGGGAAGTGGAGAATATTTGAAAAGAAAAATATTCCTATTGAAAGGGCAGGGGAATGGGACTCAGTGTATAGCCCTGTAAGAGGGCTGACATAGATATAATGGGATAAATATCCTCCCGTATATCATTTTATATAGAGACCAATTATTTACCAATTTTGGGGTCGGAAAGAGGTCGGAGTCCGGATCGGAGAAGCGCGGGAGGGTGGCATGAATCCCGCCCCTGCCAGCTGCCGAATTCTCCGGTGCCGGGGATTTGGCGGGGGCGGGAGTCACACCGCGCCAGTCGGCGGCCGCTAGCAGCGCCCCTCCCCCCCCCCCCCCGGCAGTTCTCCGGCCCGCGATTGGCCGAGTGGCCGCCTGTTTTCGGCCAGTCCCGCCGGCGTATATTACACCAGGTATTTGCCGGTGTGACCTAGCTGCGCAAGCGGCTGCCGGGGTTCTGGGGAAGGCTCGGGGGATCTGGCCTCAGGGGGGTGCCCTCACGGTGGCCTGGCCGCGATCCGGGCCCACCGATCCGCGGGCGGGCCTGTGCCATGGGGGCACTCTATTGTGCCGCATCGGCTGCTGTGGTCCCCTGCGATGGCTGACGCAGAGATGAACCCCCCCCTGCACATGAGCTGGGATGATGCCAGCACACGCTAGCGCTCCCGTGCATGCACCAACTCGTGCCAGCCAGCGGAGGCCCTTCGGCACCGGTTGGCCTGGCACTAAGCCCGTTCCCCACCGGCCGGCGCAGCGCAAACCACTCTGGGGCCAGCCTAGCCCCTGAAGGTGTAGAGGATTCCGCATATTTGGGGCGACCCGACGCAGGAGTGGTTCACGCCATTCCTCGGTGCCAGGACCCCCCCGCCCCACCGGGTAGAGGAGAATCCCGCCCCCAGACCTTCCTGCCCCATTCCTGATGGCATCCAGGCTGCCGCCATCATTATGGGAGCTGATTAATGGGGTGTCTCAGGTGCATTGAGTGGTTTAAGGGACCAGCACAGATCACTGAAAATTATGTTCGGTTGAATTTTCGGGTGCTACTTGCGACACATACAAAACTAGATGGTTGATTGCAACCAGTGTGTGTAGACAAATGGAGTAACATCTTGTATAAATCATAAAATATTTGAATAAAATAGTGCACAAGCACAGGTGCTGTTCCGTCCTTCAAGAGGCCACACCATCCAAGCTCAGTCTCTCAAATACGTTTCTCACAACAATTATGTTGTCTTATCACTGCAGATTTAGCACCTCCTCTGTAATGTGACTTCCAATCATACACAAGTTAACCTTTGCCCATTGAAGCATTTAGAATCCATAGATTACCTGAAATGAAAATTGCTTATTGTCACAAGTAGACTTCAAATGAAGTTACTGTGAAAAGCCCCCAGTCGTCTCATTCTGGCTCCTGTTCGGAGAGGCTGGTACGGGAATTGAACCGTACTGCTGGCCTGCCTTGGTCTGCTTTCAAAGCCAGCAATTTAGCCCTGTGCTATACCAGCCCCAGTGGTACCTGCAGTGCAGAAGGAGGCCATTTGGCCCATCGTCTGCACTGACCGCCCAAAACAGTAACCAACCCAAGCCCACACCCAAGTCCTATCCCCATACCCCACCTAACCTGCACATCTTTGGACTGTGGGACGAAACCGGAGCACCTGGAGGAAACCCACACAGATACAATAACATGCAGACAATCACCCGAAGCGGAAATTGAGCCTGGGTCCCTGACACTATCAGGTAACAGTGCTAACCACTATGCCTCCCGGCCGACCATTAGATATTTATTTGACCATAGAAATTATTTTATACAGTCCCATCATGGCATGCCGAGTGGAATTTTTGGAATGTACTTCTACAAACTTGTTTGCCACTGTCATGGAAGCCTCTATACAGTTCATTTCAAATTAAAACATTTTCTTTGTCAGTTCTTCTTGTGGCAAGACTACCAAGATCGTTAAATGGAAATCATAACTGTCTTTTCTGTTAGTTTCCTTTCCCCTTTTGCCTCGCTAGCCTGTTAGAAGAAAGAAATAACACATTGTAGAGGGGAGGAAGGTGGAAGGGATGAAGAGAGGGAGGGTCATTTATATATCTTGATTCATGACCTCAGGATGTCTCATAGCATTAATAAAATATAACAACATCAACAACAACTATTTATATAGCACCTTTAATGTGGTAAAACATCCCAAGATCCTTCACAGGAGCTTTATAAAACTAAATTTGACACCAAGCCATATAAAAAGATATTTGAGCATGTAGCCAAACATTTGATCAAAGTTCTTCAAGCAGAATGAGGACGTACAGAGGTTGAGGTTGGCCATTTCAGATCTTTGAGCCTAGCCAGCCGAGGGTACAGCCAACAACAGCAGAGCAATTAAAATGAAGTGTATAGTAGGAGGGTAGGAGATTCAGTTTGTGTACAGAAGACTTGGTGGTGGTTTCATTGGAATAGTAATCCAGAGGCCCTGGCTAACGTTCTACAGATATGATTTCAAATTCCTCCATAGCAGCTGATAGAATTTAAACTCAATTGATAAATGTGAAATATAAAGCTAATCTCAGTAATGGTGACTATGACCGTTACCACTGATTGTTGTAAAAACCCATCTGGTTTACTAAAATCCTTTAAGGAAGGAAATCCCACCATTCTTACCCAGTCTGACTCGTGTACAACACCAGACTTTCAGCAATGTGGTTGACTTTTAATTGTTTCTGAAATGGTTTGAAACGCCAAAAACTCTCTGGATCTATCTGAACTGAAGACTTAGGCAAAGGTTTTATGCCTTCCCACTGGCAGGGGCGGGACCCCCTCTGGGTTGCCGCCTGACCCGACCACACAATGATTGTACAATGGGGTAGGCGAGATCTCAGATGGGAAGCCTGCCCTTGCCCCAATTGAGGCCCTTAAGTGGCCAATTAATGGGATGCTTGAGGGCCATTTCGCAACAAAAATCTCATCAGATTGGCTAGGAGCTGCCTAAAGTGGGACATCCTCCTGAGTGAAGAGCAGAAGTCCTGCCTACAGCCAATCAACACTCATTGGAGCATAAATTGACTCTGAGACAGTGAGCAGGGATATGTTCCTAGCACCTGAAAAATTCAGGCCTAAGTTTCTTTGCGTCACTTTTTAAAATCACATCACCATGTCGCTACAACAAGACAGATCTATGTGGACTACGTAATACCCATGTTATCAATTTCTAGAGTAGAGTTATAAGACCCCTGGAAAAAAATCCCCATAAAAATTTTGAAATCATTTATTATTTTCCTCTCAGACACAGTTTATGTAACAGAGTGAAGAACATATAGCACTGCTATTTCAAATGCTAAGTTATTTTTGCTTCAGCTTAATTTTATGAATACCTGTTAACACCAATTTATAATTTAGCTTGATATACAAAGTTTAGAAACCTGGTGCTGTTGCTGCGTTTGAAAGGCTAGGAATGTAATGCTGGGCAGCCTTGTTATTTCCATTTAAACCTCGTAATAAATATACCATTTAGCACGCGGTGCTAAGTTTTAGTTTAAAGGTGGGGCAGATTTGCATGTGGAAGATTCCATTTGCAATGATCAAAAGTAAAATGCATTGGTAGTGTGGTAATATTTACCACTACTTAATATTTCACTGTCATTTTTCTATGTGTTTCTATTACTTTTCTTTGTGACTCGTGGCTCGATGAGTTCGCTGATAATACAATACTGCACAATAATTTTCATATTTATTGTGTCTTCTAATTGTTTGCAACTTCTTCTGCACCTATCTCTGAGTCATTGACAAATATTGGTTCTTTTATTACCTTTAATGCCATGCCTTCCATGTTTGCTAATGCCCACCCCATATGTAATGCACTGATAATAATAATCTTTATTATTGTCACAAGTAGGCTTACATTAACACTGCAATGAAGTTACTGTGATAATTCTTCATTACAAAGATTACTAAAATATCAGGACCTGAATGAAATAAAACAACTTTCTCAAAATCCTTAGAATATTGTTCCTCCAAAATTACATCGCAAAACTTGAGATGCCTTTGTTTCTGAATAAAGTTCCATTTTATCCCCAAGCTATCAGAAGGAACCTTTCACAATTCAAATGTGGGTTAATATCCAGACAGTATTGTGAACATCACAATAATAAAACCTGGGACAAAATATTCCAATAAATTCTAATAAAGTAAAGTCACCATAGTCCCCTTTGAGGGGGAGAGCTGACTGGTGGTGATTTAACCTGAGGATCACCCTCAGTTCCTCCCCGTGTGTGCGTGGGTTTCCTCTGGATACTCCGGTTTCCTCCCACAGTCCAAAGATGTGCAGGTTGGGTGGATTGGCCATGATAAATTGCCCTTAGTGTCCAAAATTCTATGATCTATGATTAACCTAGGAAAAAAGTTTGGCACAACATCGTGGGCCGAAGGGCCAGTTCTGTGCTGTATTTCTCTATGATTCTATGATCATGATATCTCAGGCAAGGGGCAAGGTTGAAAAGGTGGGCATCCATGAATAACCTCAGCCAGTACAGGAATTGAACCCATGTTGTTGGTGGAGATCTGCATCACAAACCTGCTGTCCAACCAACATAACTAAACCAGCCCCCATTAACTATACCAACCATCCATGCAATACCTGCTTTACAACTAAGAGAATAATCTACAGCACAAAAGAAACACCAAGGTCGGATTAGTAAAAATGTTAGCCCGACTATAGCTTGAACCCTGACAGTAAATTGTGACTTGGGTGGATTCATGGAATGGTAGCAATGATTCTAACTTTTTTTCAACTCATGCGACCTGGGCATTATTTCCAAGGCAGGTTTTTATTGCCCATTCCTGATGAAAATGAAATGAAATAAAAATCGCTTATTGTCACGAGTAGGCTTCAATGAAGCTACTGTGAAAAGCCCCTAGTCGCCACATTCCGGCGCCTGTCCGGGGAGGCGCCGGAATGTGGCGACTAGGGGCTTTTCACAGTAGCTTCATTGATTACCCTTGAGCTGCTCAATAGCTCATTTTCAACGGGAGTTGAGGATCAACCAATGGCTGTAGGTTTGGAATTACATATAGGGCTGCAAGATTTCTTCTCTGAAAGGATTTTAGTGAACCAAATGGTTCTTTACAACAATCCAGGAGCTGCATAGTTACATTGCTGATACCGAATGTTTATTCCAGATGTATTTATTAACTGAAAGTAAATTCCCCAGTCCACAGTGGAATTTGGACTGTGTCTCTAGATCATTAATCCAAGCCCCTGGATTGCAAGTCCAGTCCAGAGGCATAATAATGATGCTGCCATTCTATAAATTACCCAGACGTAGTTAGGCAACAGATGGTCAAATGTCATTAAGTCCATTGCACATTGCTCCACAAGCAAGTCACCTAACACCAAAAAGGGGAAATCTTTTACTTCAGATACGTACACTCTGAAAAAGAAAACAGAGGTAACCTAAACAGCATTTTAAATATCAGTCACAATTTACAACCTTCTTTTCTGCTTGTGATGAGAAATAAATATAGACGGTGCAGAAAATCAGAATGCACAAGAGGACATAATTGGACAAAAGCATAAATCTTGGACGCTAGCAAGCCTGAAACAGGTTACAGAAATGGGGGGGAGGGGCTGAGATAAAAACAAAAAGTGCTGGAAAATCTCAGTAGCATCTGTAGAGAGAGAAACAGATGTAGAATGTTGATCCCAATATGACTCTTCTTCGGAATTGAGAAACCTTTTGGAGAGATGAGATACCCCTTGAAGTATGGTCCCAGGACACTTTTGGGAGAGGTATGTCATCATTTAGAATTGTTAAGAGTAGGTACTTTTCTAAGTATGCAGAAAAAGTGCATAAACTCAAACATATGGTGCAGAACTGTCAAAGAATTCTAAGAACTGTAAAGCTGACAAGGAACTGTCAAAGAGCTCAAAAGAGCTGTCAAAGTTGTCAAGGAACTGTCAAAAGATATAAGGTGAGTTGGCATGGAAAATGTAAAGGTAAAGAGTGGTGGGTGGGGGCTTGGGTTGACATGTGTTGACTCTAAGTAAAATAATCCGGTATGGTCTCTTTATACCATACCTGTCTGAAATTTCATAGTCAGCTTTGGTTCCCTTCATTGTCCCTAAAAGGGCTTAAGTAGAGCTATTGGAATGATCCCTAGTTTACAGTGACCAAAATAGAAAATGGGGCATTTTACAGCACAACGATATAGATTTTGAGATGATTGATTTGACAAATTCAAAGTCTTGAATGAATTATACTGTGTGCGGATTGACATTTTGATCTACATGGATTAGGAATAACGAGGAGTCATGTCTGTAAATCCTGCAAGCAGGAGACTTGTTTAGATGACTGGAGGTGTCTCTTTATGGAGGGTTGTTGATGCCTGGTCACCAGTTGTCGGATCAAATTACAAATTCAGCCCCCTGTTTACATAGTTCAAAAAATAAATGAATAAGTTCCTTACTGTTGCTAATATCACTACATACAGAAGGTGGGCAGGGCTTGGGTTTTGTCATGATCACTATGATTTGCAGGAACATGGTTTTGATTGCCTAATGGGTTCAGAGAGGTATTTTTCTGATTTTTGTCCTGAATTGATGCAAGGATTTTTTTAAATAAAAGCAAATTACTGCGGATGCTGGAATCTGAAACCAAACAGAAAATGCTGGAAAATCTCAGCAGATCTGGCAGCATCTGTAGGGAGAGAAAAGAGCTAATGTTTCGAGTCCAGATGACCCTTTGTCAAACCTAGAATACAGAGAAAGTGGGAAATATTTACACTGTGGAGTGAGAATGAAAGATGAGTCATAGCCACAGAAACCAAAGGAAGAGTGCTAATAGCCACAGAAACCAAGGGCAAAGAGTGCTAATGGCTGTCCCCAGAGAGAACAAAAGGTTTGAAAGGCCAAACTGCAGAGAAACTAACATCAGAGGGTAAACTGTGACAGATGTAGATGTGGGGGGAGGGGAAGGGGGAAGCAAAGGGGAGAAAGGGTAAGGAAAGGTGGATAAGATGTGGGGGTTAAATATGTATAAAGAAAAACAGGACAAGAGAGACAAAAATAGTAAAATGAAATGGGATGAAAACAGGTGAATCGAGGTAGGGTAGAGCTAATCATCTGAAGTTGTTGAATTCAATGTTTTTTTTAAAATTTAGAGTACCCAATTCATTTTTTCCAATTAAGGAGCAATTTAGCATGGCCAATCCACCCAGCTTGCACATCTTTGGATTGTGGGGGTGAAACTCCACACGGACAGTGACCCAGAGCCAAGATCGAACCTGGGACCTCGGCGCCGTGAGGCAACAGGGCTAACCCACTGTGCCACCGTGCTGCCCTTGAATTCGATGTTGAGACTGAAAGGCTGGAGCGTGCCTAACTGGAAGGTGATATGTTGTTCCTCCAGTTTGCGCTGAACTTCACTGGAACATTGTAGCAGGCCAAGGGCAGACATGTGGGCATGGGAGCAGGGTCTTGTGGTAAAATGGCAAGCAACGGGAAGGTCAGGGTCCTGAATGCGCACAGACCAAAGGTGCTCAGCAAAGCAATCACCCAGTCTGCGTTTGGTCTCTCTCATGTAGACGAGACCACATGGGGAGCAGCAAATGCAATAGTCCAAATTGAAAGAGGTGCAAGTGAAACGCTGCTTAACCTGGTTTAGCACAGTGGACTAAATAGCTGGCTTGTAATGCAGAACAATGCCAGCAGCATGGGTTCAATTCCCGTACCGGCCTCCCCGAACAGGCACCAGAATGTGGCGACTCGGGGCTTTTCACAGTAACTTAATTGAAGCCTACTTGTGACAATAAACAATTATTATTATTATTACCTGGAATGAGTGGTTAGCACAGCTGCCTCACGGTGCTGCGGCCCCAGGTTCGATCCCGGCTCTGGGTCACTGTCCGTGTGGAGTTTGCACATTCTCCCCGTGTCTGCGTGGGTTTCGCCCCCACAATCCAAAAATGTGCAGAGTAGGTGGATTAGCCACACTAAATTGCCCCCTTAATTGGAAAAAATAATTGGATAATCTAAAAAAAAAATTTAAAAATAAAAGAAATAAAAAAATTATTACCTGGAATGAGTGTTTTGGGCCTGGGATGTTAAGCGTGGAAGAGGTAAAGGGCCAGGTGTTACACCTTCTGCGATTGCATGGGAAGGTGCCATGGGTGATGGAAGAGGAGTTGGAGATGGTGGAGGAGCGGACTAGATTATCTCGGAGGGAACGGTCTCAAGGATTTTTAAAAATCTTTTCTTGCCTCTACCAGGAGATTACATGGCTACCAGAGAGAGGAAACACTGGGAGTTTGCAATGCTCTGTTCTGACATGGTTAGAAGAGGGTCAAACTTTTTAAATATAATTTTGTATAAAGACCCAGCATTCACCGAGCAATTTGAATAGCTATTGACGAGACTTGTATTTTTCCAATATCTTTAACATTGCAAAATGTCCCAAAGTGCTCCATAGAGGCGGCAAGGCATTGAGCAGAGATGGGAGATAGGTTGAGGGAAATGACCAAAGACATGGGGCTGGATTCTCCGTTCCTGAGACTAACTGGTGACACCGGATTTGTGGAATTCCATGACAGCAAAACTAGCTCCGAACCTGGACTGATTCAGTGACTGTAGAGGGGCTAGCACCGGCACCACGTGGAACACAATCAATTCCAATGAAAAACAGTGTGGGAGTCGCCGGATCTGTGATTGACAATCAGGAGGCTGACAAGCTGCAGCCACATATACACATTACATCCCCATGAACATTCACCCAGCCAATAAAATGGCACTGGTTGTGCTGGAGCGCGCCCATACAGCTGATGGGTCGTCTGGTGCCAGAAGGGTGATCTGATAGAGGTCTACAACATTATGAGGTGCATGGATAGAGTGGATGGGCAAGCAGTCTATCCCAGGGTTGAGGGGTCAGTCAGTAGGAGGCATAGGTTTAAGGTCCATGGGGCAACGTTTAGAAGAGATGTGTGAGGCAGGTCTTTTACACAGAGGGTGGTGAGTGCCTGAAATGCGCTGCCAGGGGCATTGTAGAAGCAGATACATTAACCGCGATCAAGAGGCATCTCAACAAATACATGGATAGGATGGGTATAGAGAGATACGGCACTAGGAAGTGCTGAGGGTTTTGGCCAAGGGTGGTATGACCGGTACAGGTATGGAGGGCCGAAGGGCCTGTTCCTGTGCTGTATTGTTCTTTGTTCTTTGTTCTTGGCCGCCACTGCGGCTGTGGCAATGGTGTTCTGTGCCTGTCCACCCCGACCCCACTGCCCAACTCCTGGCCACTCCCCGCTCTCCCCCCAACACTGGCAGAAGCCCCCCTGCGGCAAACGGCAAAACTGTCAGCAAACTATGGTGATGTTGGACACTTTCCGTACCCCTCTCTCTCCCTCAGCAACCACGACGCCGGTTTCACAATATTTAAAAGCACAAGTGAACCGCGCTATCGGGAACTGGGCCCATCGGAGGCGGAAAATCGCGGAGGCCCAGGAGAATACCAGGTCAGGCCTGCTAAAGATATACAAACCGTGTTTACTGTACGTGCGTTCTGGACCGCGTTGACACCGCTGTCGAGGTGAAGGAGATTTGCAATTTGGCGCCAGATCGGCGCCCGCCGCGATTTTAGCATTGGAACCTATTCCCCGCCGTCACGTTTCCGATTTCGGCATCAGCCAAAGAAGAATTCCGCCCATGGTTAAAGAAGTAGGTTTGAGTAAAGCTTTTGAAAGAGTAAGCAGACAAAACTAGACTGAGATTATTAGAGAGACCATTGCAGATTATGAGGCCAAGGAGTTAAACGTTCTGCATTTCAAAATGCACTAGAAAGAAATATAGAGGGGCAGGCAAGCTTTCAGCGATTGAAAGAATGGGACAAAGGAAGAATTTGTAGATGAGAATAAGGGTTTTTTAGTCAGATGATTTAAGCAATGGAAAGTCAATGGAGGCTGGCAAGAGTTCTACGGGACAAGGCAGTCGGAACTTTTCAATTAAAGGATGAGGTGACAGTTTTGCATGAGCTTGAGATTGCAATGGGTGGAGTCTGGATAGCTGGTGAAAAGATCGGAGCAATTGAGTTTGGAGATCACAAAGCCATGGACAAAGGTTTCAGTGGCTGTGCATGAAATAAGGGCAGAGGGAGACGATGGTGATGCAGAGTTGGAAATATGTGGTCTCTAGCTATCTCGTGGTAAGTTTGAAGCTCTGTTCCGGCAGGCAAGACACTGTAGGGTTTAGCCTGCATCAGGTCGGAATGGAACTTCGCAAATTGAGCCACAGAGGAATCACATTGGAGACATGCTCAACCTGCTGAATGCAACGGAGGGTTCAAGCAGGAGAAGGAAAGACAGCACGACAGTCAGTCACAAGGATGATGTTTGTGGCTTTGACCAGGGTTGTCTTGCTGGAGGCAGGATGGAAACTAAACCAAAGGGATCGAACAGAAAAGATGGGAAAGGTCAATTTATTTGAAACAACAATCTTTTCTTTTTGAAGCACTCCCTTTAGCATCACCATTACAAACAGTAGCTTTCCGCTATCAAGATTGTCTAAATTGTTGCAAATGTTTCATTGAAACTAAGCTTTTCCCCCATTAAAGTTGGAATTATTTAGACTGCTACCTTAACAGTTGTGTAAGCCTGTTTTAAATAAGTCAATCATATGCAGAAATGCAAGCAAATAAAATAAATCGGTTTTCAAATAAATATTGTAATTCTACAAAATAGGACCTTGGTTTATCTTATCTGCATAGGTTTGTTGAATATTGATCGGATTGTGAAAAGAGACGGTAACTAGAAATTATCTGTGTCAGGTCCTTAACTGTTAAAGATTAATCCACACTCGATGTCTGGATAACATTTTTCCTCCATGCCTATGCATTGACAATTTGACTTCTGGTAAATTCGCTTTTTTTAGCATAAAATCAAGGTTTTCATTACCGTCAAATATCCCAGGTCCAACCATTATATCTGTCAGCATGGCAAGGGTTATGGCTCTGGTTTATGTTTGTGTGATCTTGCATGCAGCTCTGCCATTAACAGTAAGTAACGTAGACAAATCTTTATTTCTCACTATCTATTCACACAGAACTTTTAGAAATTTGAAATGTCGCATGGTGTTCAACCTTTCGTTCAAAGGAAAGGTGATGTATTTATGTTCATGGAACTAAATTTTAAAGAACGTGAAGTTTTTAAATTCATAGATTGTCCAACTTTTGTTAAAGATTTTGCAGGTGGTTTTGCGCAGATTTTAGGCTGCCATTGCATTTTGCTAATGTGTTCTAAATTGGGAAATGTCTTCTTCTCTGTAGAAATCCACCGATTGGTATTACGGTGGTAAGTATCAATTTTTTTTTACCTGCAAAAGGATTAAAATTGTGGAAAGGAAGCTGTAAATGATGGTGAGGCATTTAGAGAGATGTAGCACTAACCACAGTTCATCAGAATATGTACACTAGTTAAACAGGATGCACATACATTGCAGGAGAATATGTCGGGTGACTGAAATGTTCAAGCAGCAATATTTGCATATTATAATGAAAAAGATAATAAGGTTCAATTGATTACACTTGGTCAAAGGAATTTGTTAATGCTGTTTGCCGTTTTGACTTTATTTATTCAGATTTGTTATTTTAATTACTTCCATTTTTGCAGACTGCCCTTCATTTTTTCTCTCTGTGCCAAATAGATTTATTTAACGAGTTGAGAAGAATGATGAGTCATTGAAAGGTTGAGGAGCAGCAGGGCAGCGACCACGAAACAGCAATAGGCATTTACCGTAGGTCTTGCATTAGAGATTTAAAGGGATCAGACATTTTTCCAAATATATGAGGAAGGTTTGACAACTTAGTGTTTTGATCGGTATCATTCACCCATGTGTTTATAAAGTGATTTGTGTTGTTTTTTAAATCAATTGAGGGCACTTATAATTTTATGGTATCGTTCTGTAGTGGTGTCAGTCTGCTATTAAACATGTGACTGTAGTGATAACTGTTTTTTTTTGTAGCTGATAAAAAGACTCAACAGGGATAATTTCGCAAGGCTCTTCTCTTGCTGTAAATATGAGTAACTGCCAAAGATAGAATTGCAAAACTGTCGGGCTAATTCCCTCTAATGAAATTCCACACGAGAGTCAATCTTCAGAAAATTGTCACTAACTTCTTACATTTAGTCATATTCTGATGGAGAATTTCCTCTGCACAGTTGCCTTGGTGAAATTGTAAACGTATTTACAAAGGACATGTGTATGATACGCTATGCCAACTCACAAAGGAATTCATTTCCCCAAAGGGATTTCAGTGCAGATGTAATTTAGCAATCCCTATTCATGGTACAAGAAGCTCTTGACTTCTGGACCCCAATAGTCCTATCAACAATGGCTCTGTTTGATGAGTTGACCTTCTTGTAGTGCTTTTAAACTGACGAGGTTATCGGTTGAAGCGGTGTTATGAGCTCCGGAAGTAAAGACTATGTCTTGTCTCCCAGAAGCCACCCTAACACTGCCTTTACTGAATGAAGATGGGAGATAAGTGACTAAAGCATTGTGACAACTTGTGAAAATTTGTCAGTTAAGGACCTCTATTGTGCCATCAATACATGTGGTTTAGTGATAACTGTTTTGACATGCAAGATTGAGTGTGGCTAATTTGAACATTGTGGGAGTGGAATACTTTTCCATTCAGGAGGCTCAATGGGTCCACTGCAATGTGGTGTTATCTATCGACTCCTGAGCTTCAGAAAAGTTGCAACATAATCAAACTAAATTGCTCTGTCACGTTGAGGCCTAGGAGTCATCCCACAGTTGATGAATCTTTGGCTCTCTAAAAGTTGGAGAGGACTCTATTCCTATCCTGAATAGGCCTGACCACTCCTATTCAGATTTGTACTGCAATCTGAGTGGTGTAGCAGCTTAGAAGAAACCAGTGGCATCGAAGGCAAGACCTGTAGTGAGCGTAACAACCTTTAGAAAAAATGTCCAATTACTTGACCTGGGCTTCATGTCATTGTGCAGAAGGTAGCATAGTTCATTCAGGTCTTCGTTAGTGGATCACAGTGAGTGAAGTCATTGCTTCTCAATCAATCCCTCCGTTACGACTGAAAAAGGGTAATCTCGATAGGAAAACCCATGCTGCAAAATGTATATGTTCTTGAAGAAGAAAACCTTGCAGAGCTGTGGAGTTAGGATAGGACTAATGGACAAGAGCCTGCACAGGCTCAATGTGTTCTATAATTTTATGATAACTAAGGTTTCTTCAACATACATTGTGTGTAAAGTAATCTATATTTTGATGTAAGGTTATTATATACAAATGCCAAACTGTTATAAAATGCCAAACTGTTATAAATTGCACTGATGAACAAGTGCCATTCGAATCACTATATGTGTCTTTTTGTAACCAATCTTGTTTAATGGAGCTATTTTGAAGCAATGCAGTATGAGGAGAGACAAAAGGACTCCCAACAGCAGCAGCTCTGTAACTCTTGAAAGCTTAAGTTGGTTAAACTCTGCCTAGTAACCAGGGAATTGCATTGCATGTATGAGGCACTCACTAGGGTCCTCAGAATAACCATCTGCAGGGGCTTACCGGGGTGGGATAAATAAAGAGTTAGGTTTATTGTTAGCATTCACTTAGGTAAAGATACCAAAATTACGAACAAAAGGTTTAAAATTTATCACTATGTCCAATAACCTACTAATGCAAAAATAACGCATACACAATTCGCCAAGCATGTAAAAAGGAAATAAAACTTTGCAAAGTGTCTAATATTAAAAACTTGGCCAACAAGTAAAGTCTGGAAAAAATATTCATTGAGTGTCCAGGTGCCTATTCACAGCTAAAGTACCAACATCCACAGTAGCTGTTGGTCCTTGGGGTTTCTCACTGGAGACTGCCTGTTGATTTGAAACTCTTTGTTGCAGCAATGAGGTCTTCTGGTGGGTTTTTGAAATCACAAAAGGCTCAGCTCTGGTGAGAGTCATCTCAGAAAAAAAGAGAGATAGGGTAGGCAATCTCTCTGACTATTCTAAATCCAGTATCTTTCCACTGGATCCATGAGCTGAATTAAATGACCTCTCTCTGAGCACTCCATAAACTTTGCGTCGACATTAAAATGGCCCATGTGCTTCACAAATACAACATAGTAACTGATATAAGCCACTGTCCCTTAGCTTAGAAAAAGTGTTGTTTTCAAAAAGGTTCAATACATATGTATGTCTGGCCGGTGATATTCTCAAGTAATATATCTCCAGTAGATGACAGAATGGATGAATATTTAGCAGAGATAGAAATAAATATGTATTATCCGAGGCTTATGGTGACCAAGGCTAGGACCTGAATATTGAAGGATGTTTGACATTTTGAAAAGACACGAAGCTAGGAGAATGAGGTCTGGTAGTAATGTTAAGGAAGGATGACTTTTGTACAGTAGTGTGCAATGGCCTTAGCTCAAAAGAACATGATGTAGAATCTGTTTGGTAGAGATAGGAAAGATGAGACGTCACTTGTGAGAGTAGTTCATAAGCCGCGTCACAATAGTTACACTGTAGGACAGAGTACACAGAAATAAATAAATGGGGCATGTAAGAAAGGTACCACAATGATCGTAGGTCACTTTATCTACTTGTAGATGGGATGAATCAGATTGGTAAAGATAGCCTGCAAAATAGTTAATTGAGTAAAGAATTTCTAAGAGCAGTACATTTTGGAGCAAATGAGGGAGCAGGCCACTCTATACCTGGAGAATGAAACAAGATTAACTAATACCACATGGTAAAGGAATCTCTCGGTCAGTGGTTTTCAACTGGTGGGCCGCTGAACACTGGTGTGCCACGAGAACCATGCTAGTGTGACGTGGCCTGCTGTGGGCAGGTTCCACTCAACCCACTCTTTGACGTACATGGCCATTTATGGAGCTCAGGGATTCCATGTTTGGGCAGCTCTGACAAACAGCTGCAGTCGACGGTCTGAGCCATTTCCCTCCACAAGCTCCCACTAATAAATTCGGAAGGACGCATTTGGAATTTGTGTCCAGTTCCTGCCATTTACCATCACGGTGGGAACTCCTCCCCCTTTTACCAGTGCTGGCTTGAGGAAGAAAACTATTACAAGATTCTGATACCCGCACAGTGGTTTTTCCTGCAAAGAACAAACGTGTGAGCTTCGGGTACGGACACTGACACATCCTGACGCTGAAAAGGTGATGCTATGAGATCCAGACTGGGTTGTAACTTTCCTGCATTTTCTTGGTTCTTCCAACTCTGCCCAGGTTTCCCCATTCATATATTGTTGTCCTCTTCCCAGCGCTAACCACTGTGCCACCATGCCTACTTAACAGTACAGGTTTTGGGTGCGAGGGATTCTGAAACGGGACTAGGGTGCTCTAAAACATATCCAAGTAAGGTGAAGGTTCTATCTAATTCAGAGAGTTTACGATCTCTGACCCCAGAGATTCCAAATTGTGGGTGTTTCCAAACATCAGAGGTTTTCTCCTCGTCCAAGGTTGGATGGCCCAATGTTCGATACCCAAGCTCAAAAGAAGGAAAAGGCATAAATTCAGGTTTTGCCCAGCTAATGTGATCCCACTATTGAAGAAAGTTGGAGAGATAAACCAGGGAACTACAGGCCAGTGAGTCCCATGTCAGTAGTAGTGAAACTATTGGAGAAATTTCTGGGGAGAATCTATCTCCACGTGGGGAGGCAAAGTTTGATCAGGTTTAGTCAGCATGGCTTTGTCAGAAGGAAGTCATGTCAAACACATTTGATTGAATTTTTTGAGGAGGTGACAAGGCCTATAGATGGGGGTAGTGCAGTTGATGCACTTTATATGGATTTCAACAAAGCAAATGAACATTGGATACAGGGTAATTTGACAAGGTGGATTCAAAATTAGGAGACAGAGGGTGATGACAGATGGCTGCTTTAGTGACTGGAAGCCAGTGTCCAGTGGTACCACAGAGTTCTGTGCTGGGCCCCCTATTATTTGTCATTTATATAAACAACATAGATGACTATGTGGGGGTTAGGAGCAGGAAGTTTGCAGATGACACAATATTGGCCGGGTGGTTCACAGTGAGGTTGAACGTCTTGGTTTACAGGAAGCTGTGGACTGGATGGTCGAATGGGCAGTTAACTGCCAGATGGATGTAACTCTGAAAAGTATTTTGTGATACACTTTGGAAGGAGAAATTTGACGAGGAAGTATTAAATGAACAGCATGCCACAGGGAAGTTCTGAGGAACAAAGGGAGCTTGGCAGGTTTGGCCAGAGATCGTTGACGGCAGAAGAGCAGGTTAATAGGGTGGGGAAAAAGGCATATGGGGCTTGCTTTTATCAATCGAGGCATAAATTACAAAAACAGGGAGGTCATGTTGGAGCTGTTTAGAACTTTTGGTGAGGCCACAGCTGGGATACTGTGTGCAGTTCTAGCGCTACATTACAGGAAGGGTGAAGGGGGGGAATCCTCCTTCCCGGGACATCCGGATCGTGGCTGGGATTCTCCAGAATCCCGGCTAGGTGTTGACGCCGGCGTAAACACCGGAGTATTTCATGCCGGCGTCAATGGGCCTCTTGGCCCAGCGATTCAGTGGCCCACAGGGGGCCAGCACAGCACCGGAGTGCTCCGCGTTGCTCCGGCGATGATACACAGCTCTGCACTGTTGGTGTGGGTCCATTTTTGCGCATGGCGGCAGTTTCTGCACCGGCGCATGAACATGGTGGCCGCTTCCGTGCCAGCGCCACATAACATGGCGTAGCGGCACAGAGGGCCCGCACAGAAAGAGGTCGGCCCCCTCCAGATCAAGCACGCCCGCCGATCGGCAGCCCCCGGTGCGGGCCTGGCTGTCGTGCAGGCCCCTCACCGGAGTCTGATCCCACCCCCCCCCCCCCCCCCCCCCTCCACTAGGAGGCCACCGCAGCCACGGATCCGAGCTCCTGCCGGGTGGTACCAGGTTGGAACCAGGCCGGCGGAACACGACGGGAACTCAGCGGTTCGACCGCGGAGAATCGCCATGGGGGCCGTTTTCAATGGCCCCCGGCTGGCGGTACATCGACCACGTGCGCGCGACTGCTGCTGATTCTCCGGTCGCTGGAGTATCGCGTCCCAGCGTCAGAGCGGCGTGGTGGGAATTTCCGGCGTCACCGCCGATTCGCCGACCCAGCACGGGCTCAGAGATTCCCGGCCCATATTCCCCGATGGGACAGAGAATCGGGCATTGGGGCAAAATCGGGATCGACGCTAGGTGCCAATCCGAACGCAATGCTCCAAACCCCTGCTGGCGGCAGGTTAAAGGTTCAAGGATGCGTGCCAGTGGGAGCAAGTAAATGAGTACAAATTAATCTTAATGACCCATTTGCATCCATTTAGCGGGCCCTGCACCCTATGCTCTGGCCCTCTGTCATTCCCGGCTGCGAGTCACATGAGGGTGGATCACTTGTGATCTCTACCAGTATGGCCCTAGTGTGGTGGACCTCGCGGTGGGCCAAGGGGGTAGCTTTCTCCAGGAGTTAACCCCTTGGCCCAACGCGAGGTCCATCATGCCAGGGAATCGCTGGTGGAGACCATCCAAGCCCAACCGAGGGCCAGCTCCCCCACAATGCATGTGCCTGCCCACCACTCTCTCTACCAGATCTCCCGCCCTCCACACACGCCCCTCCAGAGACCCCTGTAATGGGGGGGACCTCTCAAAGGATCGATGTAATAGGGAGACCTCTGTAATAGGGAGACCCCCACAGAGACCCCAGTAATCGAGACACCTACACATTGACAACAGTAATAGGGAGACCCCCACAGGGACCCCAGTAATAGGGAGACCCCCAAAGGGACCCCAGTAATAGGGAGACCCCCACAGAGACCCCAGTAATCGGGACACCTACACATTGACCACAGTAATAGGGAGACCCCCAAAGGGACACCAATAATAGGGAAAGACCCACAGGGACCCCAGTAATAGGGAGACACCCACAGGGATGCCAATAATAGGGAGGCCCCCACAGGGACCCCAGTAATAGGGAGACACCCACAGGGACGCCAGTAATAGGGAGACCCCCATCAGGGACCCCAGTAATAGGGAGACACCCACAGGGACGCCAGTAATAGGGAGACCCCCATCAGGGACCCCAGTAATAGGGAGAAACCCAAAGGGATCCCAGTAATAGGGAAACACCCACAGGGACTCCAGTAATAGGGAGACACCCACAGGGACCCCAGTAATAGGGAGATACCCACAGGGA
Source organism: Scyliorhinus canicula (assembly GCF_902713615.1). Classification (NCBI taxonomy): domain Eukaryota; kingdom Metazoa; phylum Chordata; class Chondrichthyes; order Carcharhiniformes; family Scyliorhinidae; genus Scyliorhinus; species Scyliorhinus canicula. The sequence goes on along the minus strand of NC_052161.1, from coordinate 26,802,400 downwards.
CCCCAGTAATAGGGAGACCCCCACAGTGACCCCAGTAATAGGGAGGCACCCACAGGGACTCCAGTAATAGGGAGACCCCCACAGGGACCCAGTAATAGGGAGACCCCCACAGGGACCCCAGTAATAGGGAGACACCCACAGGGATCCCAGTAATAGGGAGACACCCACAGGGACTCCAGTAATAGGGAGACACCCACAGGGACCCCAGTAATAGGGAGACACCCACAGGGACCCCAGTAATAGGGAGACACCCACAGGGACCCCAGTAATAGGGAGACACCCACAATGACCCTAGTAATAGGGAGATACCCACAGGGACCCCAGTAATAGGGAGACACCCACAGGGACCCCAGTAATAGGGAGACACCCACAGGGACCCCAGTAATAGGGAGACACCCACAGGGTCCCCAGTAATAGGGAGACCCCCACAGGGAACCCAGTAATAGGGAGACCCCCACAGGGACCCCAGTAATAGGGAGACACCCACAGGAACCCCAGTAATAGAGAGACACCCACAGGGACCCCAGTAATAGGGAGACCCCCACAGGGACCCCAGTAATAGGGAGACACCCACAGGGACTCCAGTAATAGGGAGACACCCACGATGACCCTACTAATAGGGAGACACCCACAGGGACCCCAGTAATAGGGAGACACCCACAGGGACCCCAGTAATAGGGAGACACCCACAGGGACTCCAGTAATAGGGAGACACCCACAGGGACCCCAGTAATAGGGAGACCCCCACAGGGACCCCAGTAATAGAGAGACACCCACAGGGACCCCAGTAATAGGGAGACACCCACAGGGACCCCAGTAATAGGGAGGCACCCACAGGGACCCCAGTAATAGGGAGACACCCACAGGGACCCCAGTAATAGGGAGACCCCCACAGGGACCCCAGTAATAGGGAGACCCCCACAGGGACCCCAGTAATAGGGAGACCCCCACAGGGACCCCAGTAATAGGGAGACCCCACAGGGACCCAGTAATAGGGAGACCCCAAAGGGACCCCAGTAATAGGGAGACCCCCACAGGGACCCCAGTAATGGGGAGATACCCACAGGGACCCCAGTAATAGGGAGAACCCCACAGGGACCCCAGTAATAGGGAGACCCCCACGGGGACCCAGTAATAGTGATACCCCCACAGGGACCCCAGTAATAGGGAGACACCCCACAGGGACCCCAGTAATAGGGAGACCCCCACAGGGACTCCAGTAATAGGGAGACCCCCACAGGGACCCCAGTAATAGGGAGACCCCCACAGGGACCCCAGTAATAGGGAGACATCCACAGGGACCCAGTAATAGGGAGACACCCACAGGGACCCCAGTAATAGGGAGACCCCCACAGGGACCCCAGTAATAGTGATACACCCACAGGGACCCCAGTAATAGGGAGACCCCCACAGGGAACCCAGTAATAGGGATACATCCACAATGATCCCAGTAATAGGGAGACCCCCACAGGGACTCCAGTAATAGGGAGACACCCACAGGGACCCCAGTAATAGGGAGACACCCACGGGGGCCCTAGTAATAGGGAGATACCCACAGGGATCCCCAGTAATAGGGAGACACCCACAGGGACCCCAGTAATAGGAATTCCGCCAGCGGAGAATCTACCCCATAGTCTCTGAAATGGAGAATCTCTCCCATAATCTTTGAGAAGGAGTCCTGATCTACAGCTGAATAATGCAATTAAGGATGGTACCAAATTGAAAGAAACACTGTACAAACATGCAGAGACTGGCTGTTGGTCTGACAGTTGTAATAAGAACAGCAAAGAATGACTCAAAGAGGCAATAAAGAGGGAGAAAGGACAGTATAAGAAACAGGCAGCAACCACTTCTGCCGGTATTTAAATAGGAAAAGTGATTAAGCTAATGTTGGTCCTCGAGCAACAGAGTCCGAGGAATTGAACATGGAAAACAAGGAAATAGCAGAGATGTTGAATATGTATTTTATGTCTATATTCACTACAGAAGATGTAGAAAAATTCACAAAGATACTTGTAAATCAAAAGATGAAAAGGAGGGAGGAACTTAAACCAATTACCATCAGCAGAAAAATGATGTTGGGTAAACCAGTAGACTTACAGACTGACTAGTCCCCAGGATAATATGGCTGGCACACTAGGGTCTTAGAAAAAGTGACTGCAGACGTTTTGCTGATAATCTCTCAAAATTCATTACACTCCAGTATGGTCCCAACAGATTGGAAAATAATAGATTTAATATCTTCATTCAAGAAAGGAAAGAGACAGAAGGCAGCTAGCCTTTATCAAGGCATTGTTCAGGAGGTTATAGCAGGGTATTTAGAAAATCATAATGGAATTAGGCAGAGTCAACATGGTTTTGTGAAAGGGAAATTATGTTAACTGATATATTACAGTTCTTTGAGGAAGTAGGGGAGGCAGTGGCTTTGTGGTATTGTCACTGGACTAGTAATCCAGAGAATCCAGGTTCGAATCCCGATAAGGCAGATGGTGAAATTCAAATTCAATAAAAATCTGGAATTAAAGGTTTAAAGGTGACCATGAAACCATTGTCGATTGTTGTAAAACCCATCTGGTTCTCTTTTTTAAATTTTATTATAAATTTAGAGTGCCCAATTCATTTTTTCCAAATAAGGGGCAATTTAGCATGGCCAATCCACCTAGCCTGCACATCTTTGGGTTGTGGGGGAGAAACTCACGCAAACACGGGGAGAATGTGCAAACTCCACACGGACAGTGACCCAGAGCCGGGATCGAACCTGGGACCTCGGCGCCATGAGGCAGCAGGGCTAACCCACTGCGCCACCGTGCTGCCTCATCTGGTTCTCTAGCGCCCTTTAGGGAAGGAAATCTGTCATCCTGACCTGGTCTGTTCTACATGTGACTCCAGACCCACAGCAATGTGGTTGACTCTTAAATGCCCTCAGGGGTGGGCAATAAATTTTGGCCCAGCCAGCAATGCCCCCTCCCATGAATAAATAAAGGGAAAAAAAAGTAACAACGAAGGTAGATGAAGGGAAACCTGTAGATGTGAGACAGGATTCTCTTTTCCTGCCGCATTACAATGGGATTTCCCATTTAAGTCACCACTGGACACTGCCCACGGGAACAGAAAATCCCAACCCCCGGAGAATTCCAGGCGTACTTGAATTTTGAAAAGATAATTGATAGGTGCCACATCAAAGGTTACTGCACAAGGTAAGTGTACATAAGGTGTAGGGGATAACATATTAGCATGGATAAAGTATTGGTTAGTGAACAGGAAACAGAGAGTGAGAATAAATGGGTCCTTTTTGGGTTGGCAATCTGTAACGAGTGGAGTGCCACAGGGATCAGTGTTAGCTATTTGCAATCTACATCAATGATGTGGAAGAAGGGACAGAATCTATGGCAACTAAATTTGCTGATAGCGCTAAGTTAGATAGGAAAGTAAGTTGTCAAAAGGGAGTAGACTCTCCAAAGGGGTATAGATGAATTAAGTGAGTGAGCAAAGATTTGGCAGATGGAGTGTAATGTGGGGAAGTGTGAACTTGTCCACATTGGCAGGAAGAATAGTAAAGCAGAATATTATTTCAGTGGAGAGAGAGATTGCCAAACTCTGTGGTACAGAGAGACCTGGATGTCCTGGTGCATGAATCACGAGGAAGATAGTATGCAGGCACAGTGAGTGATTAGGAAGGCAATGTAAATATTGGTTTAGAGAATATTGGTGTTTATTGCTAGGGAAATTGAATATAAACGTAGGGAGGTATTACTGCAGCTGTACATGAACTTGGTGAGGCCACATCTGGAACACTCTGTACAGTTTTGGTCTCCTGATTTGAAAAATGATATAAATTATTAGAAGCAGTAAAGAGAAGGTTTGCTCAACTCAGTCCTGGGATGAAGGGCTTATTTTAAGAGGAAAGGTTGAACAGGTTGGGCCCATAGCCACTGGGGTTCAGAAGAATGAGAGATGACATTATTGAAACATGTAAGATCCTGAGGGGACTTGATAGGGAGGATGCAGAGAGGATGATTCCTCTTGTGGGAGACACTAGAACTAAGGTACACACTTTACGAATAAGAGGTCTCCTTTTTACGGCAGAGATGAGAAGAAATTTTTTCCCTCAGAGGGTCTTCCTCAGAATGCTGTTCCGCAGAAATTAGTGGGTCATTGAATTTATTCAATGCTGAGTTAGACAGATTTTTGATAGAAAAGAGAGTCAAGGGTTATGGGGGCAAGATAGGAAAGTGGAGTTGAGACGACATCCAGATCAAACATGGCCTTGTTGAATGATGGAACAGGTTTGAAGGGCCGAATGGCCTATGTTTCCATGTTCCTATGAATTATTTCTCCATGAGATTTTATGTGTTTTGGGATTTTGCCGATACTTTCTCGAGTTTCAATAGTCTATAGGGAGTGGTCTGGCTGGTGCCAGATCTATTTTTTGTTTTTATCGAGACTTTTGTTCGAAGATGTTTCTCCAAGACAAGAGTGACATAATAGATGTACATCTTTCCATCACTGGGGCGATGAAGAGAGGTCACACAGAGATGGACAAGCTGCTCCAAGAGCAGAGCAGAAAAACTAGGAAGCAAGTCTCTCAATTCTCCAACCCCACACAGGGTCGGAGAATCGCCCGGGGGCGCCGATAATCCCGCTCCCGCCATGTTCAAAATTCTCCCACCCGCCATAAAATGGCGTTCTTCAAATCCTGCCGCCCGCCTCGGAGAACGGCTGGCGCCGGCGGGATGCCATTGTTTATTGAGGCTTAATTATTCTCCGGCCCGGATGGGCCGAAGTCCCGCCGCTGGGAGGCCTCTCCCACCGCTGAGGTTTGAACCACCTCTGGAACAGCGGTATCAGCGGCGCGAGCAGGCCCCCGGGGTCCTGGGGGGGCGGGGGGCGATCGAACCCCGGGGGTTGCCTCCACGGTGGCCTGGCCCGCGATCGGGGCCCCCCGCTCAGACTCCGGGCCAGTGCCCTGGCTGCACTATTTTCCTCCGCATCTGCCACGGCCTCCGCCATGGCGGAAGCGGAAGAGAACCCCACATCGCGCATGCGCCGGCAGTGACGTCAGCGGCCAGCTGCCGCTGACGTCACTGCCGGCGCATGCACGGACCGGCAAAAGCCTTTCGGCCAGCCCCGCTGCCGGGGGCGCCGGTTTTTTACGCCGGTCTTCTGGTGGCAACCGCTCCGGCGCGGGGATGGCCCCAAAGGTGGGGAGAATTCCCCACCTTTGGGGAGGCGCGACCCCTGAGTGGTTGGCGCCACTCCCCTACTCCGGGACCCTCCGTCATGCCGGGTAGGGGAGAATGCCGCCCCTGAACTTCAACGGGGCTAACGCATGAGATGCCTTTGCTTCGCTGAAGAGATTTTGACTGAAATTTCTCGACTGCTGTAGACATTTCTGTAATCAAAGCAGAACAAGGACTGGACTGTCTGCAGCTGTCAAGGTGAACGAGGCTCTGAACATTTATACATCTGACTCTTTCTAGGTTGAAGTTAGAAGCAACGGGCACAATCTGATGGAAAAGTTTCTAAGGGCTCGATTTAACCAAAGTGCGGTAGTGATCGGGAACTACCGCGAGCTTCCCGACACCCGGACCGTAGACGCTATCACTGCTATAAAACATTAATTGGGGCACTTATCGCGGCCCCACGGGTTTCCTGCCGGAACCATATTTGGCATCTCCCTGCTAACAAGGGAGAGCAGCACCTAAACCACCCCCACACAGCCAGCCCCACTCAGGACATAGCCATGGCGCCGAGGAGACCAGTCCCAGGCTTCGGGGATGCCAACTGGGCACATTGTTGGACATGCTAGAGGCCAGGCGGGGTGCCCTATTTCTCCGAGGGAATCGGAGGGTCAGCCACAGGGCAGCCAGTGCTGCCTGGGAGGAAACGGTGGTGGCTGTCATCTCAGAGAGTGTGACCAGGAGGACGGTACCCAGTGCCGCAAGATGATCAGCGACCTCCACCGGGCCGCATGTGTGAGTTGGCGCAGGACCCCCGAAATACCCCCTCCCGAGAATGCGCCTGGCACCATTCTGTATCCCAGCCCACCCCCGGTCCAGCAATACCGCCCATGCTGCCCAACCCCCAATACCCCATGTCTTCCCATCGTCCCATCCACCCCATATTCCCCCCTGATGCACTATCAATTACGACGAGACAAGAGTAGAGTGTAATCGAGGCTTTATTAAGCAGAGATGTGTTGCCTCCTGCAGCTGCTGCTGAAATGGCTGCAGCTCGGTGAGCACACACATTTATACTCCGCCTACTGGGCGGAGCCAGCAGGCAGGGGTCTACCCCCATACCTCTAGTATTATGCCTTACCGTATTACATCTCACATGTGATATATGCAAACAGTGGTGACTACCACATTCACCCCTGTTAAAAGAGTCCAGCGGGGGTGGTGGAACACTAGTTACATGTATGTGAGCATTTTAAAGTATACATTTTGGGGAAAGTTCACAAATTTAGCTGGTTGGGTGCCTTGATCCTCCATTGTGAGCGTCGCAGTCCCGGTGGCGATGCAGGCGCCAGCTCGGTCACCGGTGACTCCGGGAGCGTGTAGACCTCATCTTCATTCCCGGGTGGGACTAAGGGGAGGACGGATCGTCCTGGAGCGGAGGCTGTGGTGAGGTGCGCTGGGGGGAGGATGGGTGGCGCCGGGGCAGATGGGAGGGGTTGGGGCCAGCTGGTGCCAGGTCCCTGAGGGAGCCTGTGTCTTGGCGGCCGTCGGGGTACGCCACATAGGCGTATTGCGGGTTTGCATGGAGTAGCTGTACCCTCTTGACCCACGGGTACGCCTTGTGGAGCTGCACGTGCTTGCGGAGGAGAACGGGTCCTGGAGCTGCCAGCCACATTGGGAGTGAAACCCCGGAGGTGGATTTCCTGGGGAAGGATAGGAGACATTCATGGGGGGTTTCGTTAGTCGCCGTGCAAGTAGCGATCGGATGGAGGCGAGCTGGTGCTGGTAGGACTGGTCGGCGGCAGTTGCGGGTGATGAGCAGTCCGATGAGGTGCCCGATGAGCAGGGGTCCTGAGGCAAGGAAGATGGCGGCGCCCACGGGCCGCACGCGGTCTGATGGGGGGAAGATGGCGCCGCCCATGGGCCACTCGTGTCCTGGGGCGAGGAAGATGCCAATGCCCACGGGCTGCACGTGGGGGTGCAGGAACAATGGGCCTGGTTACAGCGGCGATCGACCAGGCTTGGCACACCGCAGTGAAATGTTCTTTCTTCGCGTAGGCCTTGCAGAGTGCGCTCCGCGCCTGGCAGCGCTGCCAGGGCTGCTTTGTCTGCCCACAGAAATAGCATTTGGGCCCCCCGGGGTTGGCTGGCTGCCACGCGGCGCAGGCTTGGGGTTGGCTGGGGTCAGTCGCTGGTGGGGTCCATGATGGGGTGGTCGCAGGTGGGATCCACGATGTCCAGGAGGGGGGCGCAGTGCGGTCGGGGGCGTACGCTTGTACATTACGGGAGGCAACCGTCAGTGAGGTCGCGAGTTTCTTGGTCGCCACGAGCTCGAGTGTAGCCCCTTCTAAGAGGCGCTGGCCGATGTACGCCGACCCTATGCCCGTAACAAAAGCGTCCCTGATTAGGAGTTCGGAATGTTCAATGGCCGAAACTGCCTAGCAATCGCAGTCCCTCGCTAGGGCGTGTAGGGCACGCTAGAAATCTTCCACAGACTCAGCGGGGAGTTGTTGCCGTGTGGACAGGAGGTGCCTGGTGTAGAGTTTGTAGGTCTGCTGGGTGTAGTTCTCTTTCAGAACCGCCATGGCCTCAGCGTAGTAGGTGGGCGCGTCCCGGATGAGGGGAAAGATATCGGAGCTCAGCGGAGGATACACGATCTGGAGTTTCTGTGCTTCTGTGGATTGTTCCGTTGCAGATCCGATGTAGGCTTCAAAGCAAGCTAGCCAGTGGGCGAAGGCCGACATGGCGTTGTCTGCTTGTGGGTGCAGCTGCAGGCGATCTGGCTTGATGCAGAGGTCCATCGCTGTAATATCCTTGCTTAATAAATTGATGCACTATCAATTACGATGAGATGAGAGTAGAGAGTAATCGAGGCTTTATTAAGCAGAGATGTGTAGCCTCCTGCAGCTGTTGCCAAAATGGCTGCAGCTCGGTGAACGCACACATTTATACTCCGCCTACTGGGTGGAGCCAGCAGGCAGGGATCTACCCCCGTACCTGTAGTACAGGAGCCTTACCGTATTACATCTCATGTATGTGATATATACAAACAGTGGTGACTACCACAGCCCCCCACCCATACCCCATCTCCCCCTCCCAACCAAATCCCCCCACCCCCACGATGAATGATGCGTGCTGCTCATGGTGCCCCCTCTGTGTCCCCGCAGGAGAACCTGGCCCACAATAGATGGGAGAGGGCCCAGACATGTAACATCTGTAAGGAATGGGAGAGGGTGAGAGACTGATAACCAACGGTGTCCCCCACCCTGGGACTCTCCGTTCCCCCATTGCTCTGCCATTTCCCCATTGCCCCCCTCCCCATTCCCCATTGCTCTCCCCACCCCTTCTCCATTGCTCCCCTTCTCCCATTGTGCCTCCCTCTCCCCCATTCCATTGCTCTCACATTCCCATTTTTCTCCCCCTCCTCCATTCCCCCATTGCTCCCCCTACCTAGATTACCCCATTGCTCCCTTACCCCACTCACCCATTGCTCATTCTCCCCCACTCCCCCATTGATTCCCCTCCCCCCATTGATCCCCCCATTGATACCCCATTGCTCCCATATTCACAAGCCCCATCCCCAATTCACACACCCACCCTCTGGTCACCGAAATATCCTCGGTGCAGGGGCCCAGCCCCTGGGTGTTTGGATGTTGGTTGCTGCGCGTGCGGTATTGCCTCTCGCAGTGTTCAGGCACAGTATCCAGGCATCACGGTCTGATTAGGATGGTAGGCAATAATTCCACCATGCTACATGGCCCATCTACCCATGGGGATCCACTTGGGAGGTGCAAAGTGCTCACTTAATTACGACTGCCAATTCCCAATTAGCAATAGCCTTCAGCCACATGGCCAGAGGCCGCCACGGTCAGTGGGAGTTATGGGTGGTCAGTTGGGGCTGGTGGGCTGGGGCTGGGTTGCCCAGGAACGGGAACACACGATCCAGAGGGTGGCATGGCGGATCCCCAGGCACTGGGACACACATCTCCCCCCCCCCCCCCCCCAACCCCTCCTCCTGCCACAGCTAAGGCTATGGGCTACCACCCCTCCCTGCTCTGCAACCACTCCCCCGCTACCAATGGTGGACCACCCTGATCGAGGCTGCCACTCTGGGGGCTCCCCAACCCCCTCTGAGCATTGGGGCAGCAACTCCAGTGCCCCACCCCGGGCTCAGTGCCCAGGTGCAAAAATGTAACATCTGTCAGGAATGGGAGAGGGTGAGAGACTGGTTCCCCACAGCAGTCCTTCCGTCAGCTTCACGTTTTTAAAAAGCTGTACTAATTCGCGCCCACGTGACCACTTGCTGGGGAGGTGAATAGATCACGGGAGGCGGTTGGATATGGGGTAGTTCCCGTTGCGTGGAGATTGGCTTTTCGTGCTGATTATTGGTATCGCGCCACGCGAAGGCGGGATCCTGATTTCACCAATGGGAGCAAACTTGTTAGATCGCTAACAGATTGCCGCTGGGGCTCTATCGTGATGTACCGGCCTTGTCACGCTCTCGCTTAAGTGCAACAAGGCTATTAAATCGTGCCCAAGTGTCATTTGTGGTGGTTTGTGCTGGGAGTTTCCCGCCGGCTGTCGGCAAGTTCCCCACTGCTATCTAACCACACTTAGGGCGTGATTCAACTAATTGGGAACAAAGCCCCATACCGAGTGTGCTTTGCCGCGTGTTTCCTGGCACTCACAGCGTCGACTTGCATTACATCTCGCGTTGCAACAGTTCTCACATTCTATAAGGAGCCCCAGCAGAGAACCCGTGCCCGAGGCCATGCATAGACCCATTTTGTACACTGGCGAGCTCTATTCACCAGAACTCCCCGGTATAGTGCTAGATCGGGATGGCATTTTTAAATGCCATCCTGATCTCCGAGGCCCCCGAACTCGAAAGCACTATGGGAGGGTCGCTGACCACCTCCCCCACCAACACTCACGCATGGCACTCTCCATCCAATCGTGCATGCACAAAAAATGCGAGCTTGGCAGTGCCAACCCGGCAGTGCCCATGCCTGCTGGCAATGCTACCTGGGCACATTGGCAGTGCCAAGCTGGCATCAAGGTGGCACTGCCAGGTTGCACAGATGGTACCAACATGCCAGGGCACCACGCTGCCCAAAGAGCATGCAGCTGGGGGCCTCTGAACCACTGGGAAAGCCCCACAGGTGCCATTCTATCTGGTCCCCATTTGTGAGGACCAGTGCTGAACGTTGCTTGCCTGAGGTCTCCTAAGCGAAGGGGCTGAATCCCAAAGCCTCAGGTACTTTGGGAATCTGCACTAACTGACACTTAAATATGCAAATTTATCAAAACGTGATCCTGCCCATTGTCGCACTGGATCTTGCGAGGCATTACGAGCCTTGTAGATCCAGGGATTGGGGTCTCCCCGCTTTTATCAGCCACACTGCACCAAGCTGCTTTTGGGGCGCAGCGTGGCCATTGGATCGCACCCTAGTCGCTTTTTTGGGCCCTGGGGAGTTTCTCCCCAGTCAAGCCCACATTTGGAATTATTTCCATCACTGGGGAACTGAACTGGCTGACCAGTCCGGTTCCTCAGAGATTGGGGCACCCTTTCAAAAGGGTGCCTCGATCTCTAAGTGACCTTGAGGTCCCCCATGCCCCCTACCCATGGGCAATGCTATGCCTACACACATGGGCATTACCCCATAACCCCCCAAGTGATGACATCCCTCTATGGGGTCACTGAGGGTCCCCCTTTTTCAGGCCTTCCTAAGCCACCTTTCAGGCCCCCCTGCCCCTTCCAGTGCCCCGATCCTTCACCCTCCGCAATCTTTCAGACGCTCCTTCATATCCAGCCTACGCCCCCACCACCCTTTGTAGCCCCCTCAAACCTCCTTTCATGGGCATAGCCCCTCTCAGGCCTTTCCCTTGGTGGTGCCAGCTTGGCACCTGGGCACTCTGGCACTGCTACCCTGGGAGTGCTCCTACTGGAGTTGCGGTGCCACCCGGGCAACTTGGCAGCGTCTAGGTGGCAGTGCCAAGGTATCAGCCTGCCAGTTCCAAGGTGCTCACATTCCAGGGGGGGGGGGGGGGGGGGGCTGTGCTTTCTCCCCATAACCTTTGATCCCAGTTGCCCCAAGTGCTATATCTAGCCGGTCATCTCTGTCCGAAATGATTTACCCTGAATCCTCAGATTGTGACCCCCTGGTTCTGGACACACACTACATTGGGAACATCTTCCCTGCATCTACCCTGTCTAGTCCTGTTAGAATTTTATATAAGTCTGTATGAGATCCCCCCTCATTCTTCAGAACTCCAGTGAGAACAATCCTAACCTAGTCAATCTCTCCTCATATGACAGTCCCGCCATCCCTGGAATCAGTCTGGTAAACCTTCGCTGCACTCCCTCGAGATGAAAAACATTCTTCCTCAGAAAAGGCCTCACCAAGGCCCCATACAATTGCAACAACACATCCCTGCTCCTGTACTCGAAACCTCTTGCAATGTCGGCCAAGATACCTTTAGCCTTCTTTACAGCCTACTGCACCTGCATGCTTACCTTCAGTGACTGGTGCACAAGGACACCTAAATCCCACTGCACACTCCCCTCTCCCAATTTGCAACCATTCAAGTAGTAATCTTCCTTCCTTTTTTTGTTTCCAAAGGGAATAACCTCACACTTATCCAAATTATACTGCATCTGCCATTGATTTGCCCACTCGCCCAACCTATCCAGATCATGCTGTAGGATCTTTGCATCCTCGTCACCGTTCACTCTCCCACCGAACTTGGTATCATCTGCAAACTTTGAGATGTTACATTTTGTTCCCTCATCCAAATCATTAATATATATTGTGAATAGTTGGTCCCAGCACCGATCCCTGTGGCACCCCACTAATTACTGCCTGCCGATTTGAAAAGGACTCATTCATTCCTACTCTTTGTTTCCTCTCTGCCAACCAGTTTTCTATCCACCTCAATACACTTCCCCCAATCCCATGCATGTTAATCTTGCACAATAATCTCATATGCGGGACTTTGTCAAACGCCTTCTCCAAACTTCAAATATCGACTTGCTCCCCCTGTCAACTGTACTAGTTACATCTTCCAAGAATTCCAACAGATTTGTCAAGCATGATTTCTCCTTCATAAATCCATGCTGATTCTCACTGATCCTGCCACTGCTTTCTAAATGTTCCGCTATAAAGTCCTTGATAATGGATTCAAGAATTTTCCCCACTACCGATGTTAGGCTTACTGGTCTATAGTTCCCTGTTTGCTCTCTACCTCCCTTTTTCAATATTGGAATGATATTAGCTACCCTCCAATCTGCAGGGACTGTTCCAGAGTCCAGATGAACAATGCATCCACTATTTCCAGAGCCACCTCCTTAAGCACTCTGGGATGCAGATTATCAGATTATGGCCGGGATTCTCCGCCCCAATGCCAGCTTCACCATTCTCCGGCGCTGTTTCTCGGGCGCCCGTGGGATTGCTGCCACGCTGGTCGGCGCCCATTGATAGAGCCCCCCCCTCCCTCCCCCCAGTGATTCTCCAGTCCTCGATGAGCCGAGTTGCCGACGAGTTTGGTCGAGTCCCGCCGGCATGGATTATACACCTCCCACACAGCGGGACCTGGAAGGTGAGTGTGCGGGGGCCGTCCTGGAGGGTGGGCGGGGGGATCCAACACTGGGGGGGGCCCCCACGGTGGCCTGGCCCGTAATCGGGGCCTACTGATCGAGGGCGGGCTGGTTCCGTGGCAGCCTACTTTACTCAGCGCCGGGCACCTGTAGGGCTCCCCGATATTGCCCGGGGGCAGGCACGGAGAAGGGAACCCCTGCTCTTGCGCAGAAATACGCCGGCCATTCCTCGTATGCACGGACTCGCATCGGCTGTTCCGCGCGGGCTGGAGCTGCGGGAACCACTCCGGCGGCACTCTAGCCGGCTAGAAAGGTGAGAATTCCTCACTATCGGGGGCTGCTGACGCCGCAGTCGTTGGTCCCGGTTTTTACGCCGGCGTCGGGACATAGCCCCATATTAGAGAATCCCGCCCACGTTTGTATGAACCCTTCTAGTTACAAAATGCATGCTTCATGCCTTCTTCTTACATTCTCTTATATCTGTCTTTGAAAAGCTGATTAACAGTAATTGGAAAATCCAACAGTTGGTTGTGTTTGGATTACAGCCAGATTAATTTGGTGAGTGATGAGCCAAAGGTGAGAAATAGGTCGGCTAGCAAATGGACCTGTGCTGCACCACTTTGGAAATTCTAAACACCCAGATAATTTCACAATGAATTTGACACAAAGCAGCGGGTGCTGAATGTTTGTTCTTTTGCTGACACGGAGTCGAGGATTTGAAAGATCAAGAATGGCACCGATGTCTGTCCATAAGCATTCTGAAGTACAACTTCATACTGCATCAGACCAGTCAGCACCTTATTGGACCAAAATAGTTCCATTTTATTGCACTGTAACTATACCACAGAAATGTTGAAAGTTCAAATAGAACACTGCATATGAAACTATCAGCTGCTTGTTAATCCTACTTGTGATGGAAATCTGGATATCTCTTCAGTAGCTTCATCATTCACGAACTATGCCAATTCCAACACTGGTTCTAATTCAGCAACCTCAAATGGAGAATGAATGAATGAGGGATTGGATTTGTTTGTTGGATTTGTTTATTGTCACGTGTACCAGGGCGAGCAGCTCATTCATGATCATTTAGTACATGCAAATAAAATGAAATGAAATAAAAAGAAAATACAAAGTAGGGCAACACAAGGTGTAAAATGTAAATACATAGACACCGGTTTTAATCAGGTCAGTCCATAAGAGGGCCGTTTAGGAGTCTGGTAACAGCAGGGAAGAAGTTGATTTTGAATCTGTTAGCGTTCTCAGACATTTATATCTCCTGCCCGATGGAAAAAGTTGGAAGAGTGAGTAAGCCGGGTGGGAGGGGTCTTTGATTATGCTGCCCGCTTTCCCAAGGCAGCGGGAGGTGTAGATAGAGTCAATGGATGGGAAGGAGGTTTGTGTGATGGACTGGGCTGTGTTCCCAACTCTCTGAAGTTTCTTGCGGTCTTGGGCCAAGCAATTGCCATACCAGGCTGTGATGCAGCCATATAGATACATTACTGTTGCATTCCTAAATTCTGAAACATTTCTCAAGAAACAGATGATGAAGATGACCCTGATGATCCAGATTTACAGGATGAAGAGAACACCATAAATTCAACAGACTCCAGATGGTTATTTGAAGATTCGGAGGAAGAAGGTTTTGTCAATATTTTTTCTGATTGCAGAATGGAGTAGCCATTTAATACCTTTAGGTTTGATCACTGTTATTTTGCAATATAAAGTTATAAAAGTATTTGATGAAGCAAGCTCTGTCTTGGGATAGTTCATAAAGTTTAAAAAATCTGCCCCACCACCAGGAATTTCTTCAGGGCTGCTCCTGCTTTTCTGAAAGTGCGCCAAAGGCGTAAAAATGGGGTTTTCCCCAAACTACAAGTTGTATGGCAGCAACTTTGAGGAATTTCAAGGAAATAGTAATTTAAGTAAGCTGTGCGAGAAGTCTCAGGTTCATCAAAGCTGAGGGGTTAGTGGACCATTCCTCGAGCACAAAACTGGGAGAAAAATATCCAAAAATATCCAAAAATATCCAAAAATATCCAAACATATCCAAAAATATCCAAAAATATCCAATGTTGGTGGCCATGGCTAAGGGACACCTCAAGTGTGCCTGATACATGGTTTTCTTGATGGCAACCTTCAAAATAGATTTGGCCCTTGAAACTGGTAAAGAAGGGCCCAATGACTATTTTCTGGACATCTTCCAGGGATTAGTCACAAACTGTCTTTTTGGTTCCTTTTGCAACCAAATATTAAAGGGATCATTGGAGAACACCAAAATATATTTTTTAAAAACCTTCCCTAAATGTGAAGCCATAAGGAGCAGTAATGCTGCTTCTGGCTACTCAGGATGCTATGGGCTGTTGCTGCGTCTCTCGTCCTCCTCCTTGCCACCTCCCCCACCTCCCAGAATATACCTCATGGATGTTTTGGCATAATGACACACCCAAATTGGTCCAGAGGAACCTGCAGAGTGGAGTGATCTTTAATTGGATATGTACATAAGGGGTTAATGGGAAATTGAAAGATCACTAGGGGGCAGCACTGGTGGGTATAAAAGCCAGACGCAAGCAGCTCTCTGCCTCTCTGGGTGATTAGACTGTGACGAGAGCAGGAGCATAGATCTAGCTCAGGGCTACAGTACTAGTGTGGTCAGACAAAGCTACTGTATATAAACGTTGTAACCTTTCTATCTTAAAGTAAGAACTCACGCAGTTGTTAAATTCTGTTACTCAATAAACCTTTCAATACCTCCGAACGACTTTGAGCCTTCTTCATCAAGGTGCAGAAAGCCTCTTCCGCAACTGGATTGAGTAACACATGTTACATACAGTAGTGCTACCAAACACACTACAGTAACGTAACAAAAGATCCTAAGAAAGGTTACAACGTTTATATACAGTAGCTTTGTCTGACCACACTAGTAGCCCTGAGAGAGATCTATGCTCCTGCTCTTGTCACAGTCTAATCACCAAGAGAGGCAGAGAGCTGCTTGCGTCTGGCTTTTATACCCGCCAGTGCTGCCCCCTAGTGATCTTTCAATTTCCCATTAACCCCTTATGTACATACCTATGTAAAGATCACTACACAGAGCAGCCTCATGAGACCCAGTTGCATCGCACTGGGATTTAGTTAGATGAAGCTAAACTTAAAATGAGCCTGAGGCACTTGTGTCTGGTGTGAGCGCACTGCTTATTTTGCGATGTGGAGATTCATTCTTCTCAATGGCATGTACATGTTTGCAGTCCAAATCCAGAGTACACTTAACGTCAGCGCCCTCTCAGGGATCCAATCGCATACCCACCCTGGACCAGTTTTGCACAGAGTATAACCCCAGTGGGCTACCAGGCTGCGTTTAAAAGATTCTCTCGGAGGCTCTACCAGGGCCTTTCCTAACCTTAAGCGATAATTCATATAATCCTCTTGGTGCTCCGGAGCCTTTCAACTGTGCCAAAAAGAATGACACTCTGCATTGCATGTATGGAATTCACAGCAAAGCACTGCCCTCTACCTTCGGCAGCTAACAACTGAAACCATGGCACTATTTTATTAGCATTGTAGCAGAGACCCACAAAACATTTGCAGTACCATTCGGATCATTATTGTAATAGTATTTTGTTAAATCCGCATCCCATGCCTTTTCGTTCTTTCCTGCCATCCTTCTCGAGCCACACCTATCTCATTTCCCCTCATCGTATTTCCCATCCCACCCCTTCTTCAAATCCCCCGTTCCGCACCTCCAAGGCCTCTTCATATTCTCCGATCCCAAACCCACATTCTCTGCCTCCCATGCATTCGTATCCCTCAATGCTGACCTTCCCCCACGTTGTTTTGCTTCCCATGCTGCCCCATATGATGTCATTTCCCTCACCATGCTGTCACCTGCCTCCCATGCCATTTCCCCACCCAACCCCCAACGCCATACACTCCCCCATTTAGCTATTTATTCTTCTCCCATCTACCAGGAATATATATAGATGGCTAAAATAATAACTTGGAAAAGTTTGTTCCCACCTGACTGTGTCTTGCTTCACATTTTGAAGTTTTATGTACCCAACAGTTGTTTTTGGAATGCCAGTTTTTAATGTTTGCTCTGTGAACACCACAATTAAAATGGATGAAACAAATAATTTTGCAAGAACGTTGGCAGGTCTAGGAAAGAGTGGCTGCGAGGAGAGATTGGATAGGTTGGGATGATTTCCCTTGGAAGAAAGAAGGCTGAGGCTTAATTGAGGTGGACAAAATTATGAGGGGAAGAGATAGAGTGGACAGGATAAAATTGTTTCCCTTGGTGGAGAATTCTAGAACCATGGGATATAGATTCAAGATAAGTGGCGGAATGTGTAGAGGGGACATGAGGAAAAACATCTTTTACGCAGAGGGCAGTGGGAGTCTGGAATTCGCTGCCCAAGCTGGTGGTGGAGGCAGAGACCCTAAACACTTTTAAAACATACCTGGATCTGCATCTTAAGTGCTCTAAGCTACCGGGCTGTCGACCGGGTGCAGGAAGGTGAGATTAGAAAGGGAACCTGGGTGTCCTCGGGCTGGCAAGTACAAGATGGACCAAATGGCCTCTTTCTGTGCCATAACTTTTCTATGACTCTACTTGTTAAATATTTTTTCCAGATCCTTGTTTAATAAATCCTTGTGAGAACGAGGGTACCTGTGAAGCGAAAGGGAACGATTTCATATGTCACTGTCATCCTCTCTATATAGGAAAGACCTGTCAAATAGGTAATTACTTTTCTAAAAGTTGATTTTCATAATTCATTTAATACTGATTTACTATGTTTGGCTTGTAATGCAATTAAAAAGAGAGGCTTTCATGAAAAAAAACCTGCTAAATTTAAAGCAATGAGTTAATCAAAAACAAAGAGCAAGGCAACCGTAAAGAAATCTGCAATTTTATTCAGTCAATATTGTTGCACCTTCCTCCTTGTTTTGTTGTTGCTGGTTCATGCGTCATTGAGTAGTGCATTCTGCCTACAGTGCACCTCAAATCCCACTGGGTTTTGTGTATCCTTGATGAGTTCTTGCTTGTTTCTTTTTTCCTGGAATACAAAGTAGCTGAGGATCCTTAACAGGCTGAATATTAAATGTAGAAGATACTTCAATGCACCTGAGTCAACGATCTTTAAAGCGCAGTCAAGTTATGCTTGTGTTGCTGTACGGTGTCGTGTACAAATGTCAAAAAGAAATCCTCTCACTCACATTGTTACAATATCAGAAATTGCAGAAACATTATAAGGTGAATGGTGCAATCTTTAAAAGTGGTCCAAGCAGGGGGTACTTATGCACAAATCTTTGTAGATGGCAGACAGGTTAACAAAGCATTTAATAAAGCAAATGGATCCGTTCCTTTATAAATAGAAACAAAGCTCAAAAAATCAATAAGTCATGCTGTACATATATGAAATAATAGTCAGTCCCCAGCTGAACTATTGCCCCATTCTGGACACCAAGCATTAGGGAGAACATAAGAACATAAGAACTAGGAGCAGGAGTAGGCCATCTGGCCCCTAGAGCCTGCTCCGCCATTCAACAAGATCATGGCTGATCTTTTGTGGAATCAGCTCCACTTACCTGCCCGCTCACTATAACCCTTAATCCCTTTACTGTTCAAAAATCTGTCTACCTTTGCCTTAGAAACATTCGACGAGGTAGCCTCAACTACTTCACTGGGCAGGGAATTCCACAGATTTACAACCCTTTGGGTGATGAAGTTCCTCCTCAACTCAGTCCTAAATCTGTTCCCCTTATTTTGAAGCTATGCCCCCTAGTTCTGGTTTCAGCCAACAGTAGAAACAACCTCCCTTCTTCACTGGGGACTGCCATTAGCACCCTTTCCCCTTGGTTTCTGTGGCCATTAGCACCCGGTTTCCCTGGGTTTCTGTGGCTATGACTCATCTTCCATTGTCACTCCACAGTATAAATATTTCCCACTTTCTGTGTTAGCTTTGACAAAGAGTCATTGGACTCAAAACCTTAGCTCTTTTCTCTCCCTACAGATGCTACCAGACCTACTGAGTTTTTCCAGCATTTTCTCTTTCTTTTCAGATTCCAGAATCCGCAGTAATTTGCTTTCTCACTGCTTCTATCTTATCTATTCCCTTCATAATTTTATATGTTTCTATAAGATCTTCCTCATTCTTCTAAATTTCAATGAATATAGTCCCAGTCTACTTAGTCTCTGCTCATAAGCTGATTCTCTCAACTCCGGAATCAACTTAGTGAATCTCCTCTACACCCCCTCCAGTGTCAGTACATCCTTTCTCAAGTAAGGAGACTAAAACTGTACACAGTACTCAGGTGTGGCATCAGCAGCATGCTATACAGCTACAACATAACCTCCATGTTTTTAAACTCCATCTGTCTAACAGCGAAGGACAAAATTCCATTTTCCTTCTTACTTATCTACAAACCAACTTTTTGCGATTCATGCACAAGGACACCCAGGTCCCTCTGCACAGCAGCATGCTGCAATTTTTTACCATTTAAATAATAGTCCATTTTGCTGCTATTCCTACCAAAATGGATGACTTCACATTTATCAATATTGTACCTAATCTGTTAAACCCTTGTCCATTCACTTAAACTATCAATTTCCCTCTGCAGACTTTCAGTGTCCTCTGCACACTTTGCTCTACCACTCATCTTGGTGTCATCTGCAAACTTTGACACATTACACTTGGTCCCCAACTCCAAATCATCGAATTAAATCGTAAACAATTGTGGTCCCAACACTGATCCCTGAGGCACACCACTAGCCACTGATCGCCAACCAGAAAAACACCCATTACCCCCATTCTTTGCTTTCTGTGAGCTAATCAATCCTCCATCCATGCTAATACATTACCCATAATGCTGTGCACCCTTATATTATGCAGCAGCCGTTTTTGCAGCACCTTTCATGAACCCATGCTGCCATAGCCCAATGGGACAATTTCTGTCCCGATATCTCGCTATTTCTTCCTTGATGATAGAGGACGTGTGGACTTCAGAGTGGGCTCATAAGAGATTTTCTGGAATGGTCTCTGGGACAGGGTTTACAGTAGAGAAGCTGGGCTTGATGTTCTAAGAGCCAAAAAGGCTCAGAAGAGATTTGAGCAAAGGGTGGAATGGAGTTTTGTGACAAGTAGAGTAAATGAAGAGGAACTGTTCTCAGTGGCTTCAGGGTTGATAACCAGACAGCACAGATTTAAAGCAAAGAGCTAGAGGCAATATGAGGAAAAGCTTTTTCGTGCAACACATGGTCAGGATATGAAATGTGTTCGTTGTAGAGTGATGGATTCAATACTTAGACGGCCCAGCTTTTGTTGCACAACAGCGATGCTTGTGACTCCGCGTTTCTTGACTTTCTTTAATAGTTTTGACACAAAAACGTGGGCTGTAGTACTTCAAACATTGTTCCACAAATTTGTTTTGTGTCAAATGGGACAATGTTCAAGGTTATTTTATTTATTTAGTTTACTTTGCCTGGCCTCCAGTAACTCAATCCTAACTTGTGCATTATTTAAGCTGCAAGAGACCAAATTGATCTCCCCAGCTCTCGTTTGACCTCCATAACTCTACCAACAACAACCCTTTGGGTGCCCTGCGCAGGCACCACCACGGTTTTTAGGATATTTTAGGATATATTATTAGATGTGGTTTTGTCAGCATCATTCACCTTCTCAGCACACATAAAAATAAGATAGTATACTGAATCAGCTACATCTCTTCCTTTATTTTATTTACTGTAATATTGTGCAGAATGTGTAAGATAAAGGGCACAATTCAACTAAATGGAACTATGTCCCATAGCGTGTTTAGCCGTGTGTTTCCCGGCGCCCACAGCAACAATTGATAGGCACTATGCAGAAATTATGGGTGCGATTCGCCAGCCTCGTTGCACTCTCACTGGAGCGAAATGAGGCCGGTAAATAGCGGGAGAGGCTAAAAACAAGAACCGCACCAGTTAGCGATGCAAGCAGCCCGGTCCTTAGACAAAATCGGGATCTCTTCTAGGGTGGCGAGAAACCAATTATCACCACTTAAGCCCCTTTTTATACAATTAACAGAAGCTACCCCATATCCAATCGCCTCCTATGATTCTTCGGCCTCCCCAGCCAATTAGTACTCCTTTTTAAAAATGTCAATCTGGTGGAAGGGCTTCTTTGGGGAGCCGAGAAGGTGAGTAGCCATCTTTGCTCACAGTAAAGAAACAGGAGGCGCTGGGAGAGTTCTTTCTTCAACAGCATCAATGCCCCAGTTAGGTCCATGCTCCTGGTTGATTGATATTAATTCTCACAGGTGCATTAGGTCTAATTCACTTTCCACCTTCTCAACAGGAAAGGCTAAGTCAGAATGAGAACAGCTGGACGCTTTTCAAAATTGTGTTATTTACCTTGCAGTGAAAAATCCGTGTAAGAAGAATACATGCAAGCATGGAGAGTGTGTCCTCAATGCTGTTCAACCATACTTCAAGTGTAAATGCAACTACCCATTCAAACCGCCAAACTGTAGAAAACGTATGGTAACCATTTCTACTTTTCAACTCAATATGCATATATACGCTCGTGGGTTTTTTATAGTTCATAGGGTTCATAGTGCACCCGCTTTGTGAGCTATTGTCACGAAATCTGTCAAAGACAAAAGCATTATACAAGAGGAACTCATGCAGATGATTCTGCAATCCAGTGTCCCTCTGGCAGCCATTTTCCTATTCATCTGAGAGGGTTGGATCAGAGAATCACCCTTTGCATTGAAGCACAGCAAAACAAAACTAATACAAATGTTCTGAGATAAATTTCCACAGGAAGTTTAAAAGTATATGATGATTCTGAGGGGGACCAGGCCACAAAAGAAGGACATACCTCTCCATTCACCTGAGGAAGGGGCTGCGCTTCGAAAGCTCGTGTTTGAAACAAACCTGTTGGACTTTAACCTGGTGTTGTAAGACTTCTTACTGTGCTCACCCCAGTCCAACGCCGGCATCTCCACATCACAAAAGAAGGAGGTGAATACTGTAGTCCATAACAGGCCTACATCGGAACACCTCCGCCCACATCATCGCCCACCAAAACCTACTTCCTGATCCCTGGTATATATGAAACACTGCACTCGTTGTCTCCATGTAAAATACTTGCAACAACTCATGGTGCACTATGAACCAAGCTGAGGGTTTATAATCAGGAGGGGTAAATATACTGTGGAGGAGTAAATTAAACTTGTGAGGAGCTCTTTCCTTCTGTTATCCTACCATCAAAGACTGAAGCCCATGCGTGAATATCCCCTGAACACCAACGATTGACTATCTTCCTTAGGAGGAGGTTAATGGGTTCTATTTCGGTTTGAAGTGGCTCTAAGTTATTTGGGAGCTCAGTTCAGAGTTCATCTACTGTGGTTCACTGAGCAGACCCATTTTCTTTTAAAATTCATTTATGGTATAAGGGCGCTGCTGGCTGGGCCAGAATTTATTGCCCATCCCATGTTGCCCTTGAGAAGGTGATGGTGAGCTGCCTTTTTGAACCACTGTAGTCCTTGAGGTGTAGATACACCCACAGTGATGTCAGGGAGGGAATTCAAGGATTTTGATCCAGCCACAATAATAATAATAATCACTTATTGTCACAAGTCGGCTTCAGTGAAGTTACTGTGAAAAGGCCCTAGTCACCACATTCCGATGCCTGTTCGGGGAAGCCGGTACAGGAATTGACCCCGCGCTGCTGCCTGGTTCTGAATTACAAGCCAGCTGTTTAGCCCACTGAACGACGATATATCTCCAAGTCAGGTCGGTGAATGACTTGGTGGGGAATCTCCAGGTCAATCTGTCGTGTTCAGAGGTATTGTTAACAATGAACTAATCAGGCTAGTCCATTAACTAAATCTGGTGGAATAGTCATTGGTGGCAGTGGGTTTTTTTACCACTGCACCAGATGAACCAATTCTCTACCAGATAGGAAATCTCAGAACTCCCTCCAAGTGATCCTTGGGTCTCATCTACAAAACTGGTTGTGGATGCCAGTCGGGTGATCTCATGCAGGTTGCTGTTTGGCTTATTGTAAAATTCAGCCGGTTTGGATATGGGGCCGTCTCATGGATAAATACCAGAAGAGGAAGAAGGAAATGCAGAGTGGCTGTCGCTCATGGTATTACTGTGGAGTGAGGAGGCACTGCTTCTCCTGGCTCCACACTAATGTAAGTACTCTCTGAAGACATGGAGCAACAATTCAGAGCATGTGTGCTACATGATTCTCCCAACTTCAGCCCAATTCAGCAGCAAGGAACTAAAGGAGGCATTCCTCCCCGATTAACATATTCAGTGGGCTATTTTTTAAAATGTGGATGTCTCTGCTGACAAATTGACACTTCTTGGGGAGATAAAGTTTGAGAGAACATGGCTAGAAACATTTTCCTCAAAAATCAGGCAAAACAAGGACTAACTTCTCCTTATTTTCTCTCTGCGTGTTTACATTTCTTTTATCAAACATCAGTGTCAAAGTAGAAAAAGAATCATAACAGCTAAAGTAAAGATGGTAATCTGAATTCCAGATGTCTTTGGTGATGTTCTGAAGTTTAAACAACTTTTCCCTGCCGTCTCCTTTCAGCAATTCGCACGTGCTCAATAAACCCTTGTAAAAATGGTGGAATCTGCAGAATTGGCCGAACAAGAAGATCTTTCGTCTGCATGTGTCCAAAATCATTCACAGGACAGTATTGTGAAACAGGTAACAAGGTTCACTGAATTGGTATCATGAACAGAATTGACGTGATTCTTTTATGTGTTTTTATGTAAGGGGTGTATGCTTTCTTACCTCAATTAAATGATTGCGACAACAATTTTTTTGTGAATTTCAAAATAAAGATTATTTATTATCACATGTTTGCCCGGGATGTTTAAAACACGATTTCTCACTGACATATTTTTTGTTCCCTTTTGCTGCTTATGGTCAGTATGTTTGTATGTAGGGGAATGTGTTTTTTTTTTAATTTAAACATTGCGTTTAACACATTTGACTCATATTCATAAAACAAAGATACAGATGAAGGTAAAACAATACAATTGCAGTTAATGATTGTCTCAATCTCATTTGTGGCAGGCCCGTATTTTCTTAGATGAGTTGATGCTTTAGTTGAAGTGAAGGATTGTAAATCAGAGGATTCTCGGTAAGCTGCAAAGCTTCCGATAATTGAATTTCCAGGCGAATGGTTCTCAAGTGAAGTTGAAGTTGGAACAGTTTGGAAGGGAGTCTTTCTTCCACTTTCAAGGCATTGCTGTTTTGTACCTTAGTTGCTTCAATGACTCACAGCTTCTTCGATGGATTTCTGGTGGATATCTGGGCTGGATATTACAGGGAGATGGACAACTCACCCCCTCAGTGCAATATCGGTGTGGAGCCCACCTGCTCCACACGGGCCAACCCCGCAGCCATAACGTGCTGCAGGCAGGCTAAACAAGCACTGATGGGACTTTGGCTCTCACTGGGGAGGAAGTCCTGCCCTAGGGAACTGCCAGACAATCCGATCATCTGCAAGCTCCATTATCCTGTTGTGCCAAGAGTACAACAGTAGGCTCTGCCAGTACTGCAGCAGGGGACAAGAAGAAGGAGGAATGGATCCTCGGAAACAGGCCTGGAGTCTTCGTAGGGGATGGTTTGCTACATTAGAAGGGTGGGGGAGGGGACAGGGTAGTGGGGGTGCTGGGGGCAATGGGCTTAAGGCTGCTGGTGGGCGTGAAGAAAGGAGGGTTCAATCTTAGGACCGTTAGGATCTACCTAGGTAGGATCCACATCCCATTTCCAAAAATTGGGCTGCTCACTCCCGCCTGACAGCCCACGCCAGATGTTTTTGGGCATTGACAGCATATTATGTTCCCATTGTCATAATATATATCTATGCATATAATGGTGTGCAGGCAGGCAGTGATTGACACAAGGGATGACCAGTAAGCTCACAGAACACAGCAGCCAATCACCAGAAGGACACGACCACTATAAAGCCAGAGGGCACCAGCTTTCCCCCTCTTTTCGGGATCCAGCCTCTGGGATAGTCAGAGCTCGCGAACATTAGTTAAGACACACAGCATGTGGTAGTCAGCAAGTCTGGTCAGGCTAGGCGGGATTCTCCCCTACCCGGCGGGGCGGGGGGTCCCGGCGTAGCGGAGTGGCGCCAACCACTCCGGCGTCGGGCCTCCCCAAAGGTGCGGAATTCTCCGCACCTTTAGGGGCCAAGCCCTCACATTGAGGGGCTAGGCCCATGCCGGAGCAGTTCGCACCACACCGACTGGCGCCCAAACTGGCTCCAGCGGCCTTTGACGCCCGCCACCCGGCGCCGGGGCTGGCCGAAAGGCCTTCGCCGGTTCGCGCATGCGCCGGTGCGTAAGCTGCCGCTGACGTCACCACCGGCGCATGCGCGCTGGGGGATTCTCCGCCGTGGTGGAGGCCGTGGCGGCGGCGGAAGAAAAAGAGTGCCCCCACAGCACTGGCCTGCCCGCCGATCGGTGGGCCCCGATCGCGGGCCTGGCCACTGTGGGGGCACCCCCTGGGGTCCGATCTCCCCGCGCCCCCCCCAGGACCCCGGGGGCCCGCTCCCGCCGCCGATCCCGCCGCCACCAGAGGTGGTTCAAACCACGGCGGCGGGAGAGGCCTCCCAGCAGCGGGACTTCGGCCCATCGCGGGCCGGAGAATCGCCGCAGTGGGCTCGCCAATCGGCGGGTGGTGTTTCCCACCCCCGCCAATTCCCGGGTGGCGGAGAATTTCTGGCAGGATTTTCGGCGGCCCCGGGCGATTCGCTGACCCTGCGGGGGGTTGGAGAATTTCGCCCCTCCAGTCAAGTCAGCATAGTGTCAACCCACAGTCGGATATGTAAATAGTTAGCTGTTTAATAAAATCGTGTTGCATTTCTTCGAGTGTTGGAAGTCTGTCTCTTGCTAAACTGCATCAAGCGCAGTCCATCCAGACCCAGCCTACACAAGGCATCATGGTACCAGTTTTGGAAGCTGACAAGTGACGGACCTACCTTAAGTGAATCAGCACTGACCAGCCACCAGCCATCCGGTAACATGGAAAACGTAGGCTCTCCTCCACAGCTCCGCATCGCCGGCAACCTCGATGCTAATTGGAAGATCTTTAAACAAAAGTTCCAACTCTATCTCGAAGCCACCAACCTCGAGGCCGGATTGGACGCCAGGAAGATTGCTCTCTTCCTCTCCATGGCCGGGGACCACGCCATCCACATCTACAACACCCTCACATTCGCTGAAGGTGGAGACAAAACCAAATTTAAAACTGTCCTCCTCAAGTTTGGCAGCCACTGCGACATCGAGGTCAATGAGACTTTTGAGCGCTATGTTTTCCAGCAGAGGCTTCAGGGTAAGGATGAACCTTTTCAATCCTTATCCCATCTCCACATCCTCGCGCAGTCATGTAACTATGACTCCATGATCCACGATCAGATCGTCTTCGGGGTCCACTCCGACTCCCTTCGCCAGCAGCTCCTGAAAATCAAGCAGCTCACCCTAACCATTGCGTCCTCCATGAGCATGCCAACAACCGGTACTCCCATATCAGGGCGGCAGAAACGGCAAAGCTCACCCCCCCACAAAACGGAGTGCGTACAGGCTTTGCTCAAACGCAGGGCCTGAGTCTTAACGAGAGTGCGCATTCACGCGCTTTTCGCGACCTCTGGCCCATGCGCGCCACAACCGAGGGGACGGTGAGACTGACGACCAGCCTGCGCAGACGTGCACGTCATTCGATCGCTCCGCGCATGCACGGTGGCGTACGGAACGTGCTGACGTAGCCATCATGATGTGTCCGAATTGTGGCTTCGCCCATTTAAAGCGGCAATGTCCGCCGAAGTCACGACGGTGTCTACAGTGTGGCAAGCTTGGCCTCTACGCAGCCCTCTGCAGATCTGCTCCACTGCCCAGCATCCAGCGAACCCAACCACGACGCAGGAGCGTCCGATCAATACAGCAGGCCGTGTCAGACCCTGACCCTGACAGCCTGGCGAATCCTGACCCCGAATGCCTCAAATCCCCATTCCGGGTGGGCATCATCACTCGGCATGCGCTGCCTTTTCCAAAGATGGTGCAACACCTCCCAGTCCTAAGCGTGGATCCTGACGAAGAGTGGTGTGCTGTCCTCACAGTGAATAAGACTCGCATCCGTTTCAAGCTGGACACTGGCACGTCAGCGAACCTCATTTTGAAATCTGATCTCGACACCATCCGCGTTAAACCAAGCATTCTTCCACCGGCCTGCCAGCTCCTTGACAACAATGGCAATGCCATTGCTGCCAGTGGCTCCTGCCAAGTAGGAGTTTCCAACAAGTCCCTTAAAGTAATGCTGCGATTCGGGATTGTAGGGCGTGACAGAGCATCCCTGCTTGGTGCTCGGACCTGCAAGCTCCTAAACCTAGTTCAGCAAGTCCACACCATGTCATCCTCACAGGCAACGACCTCACCTGATGAAAACTTCCAGGCTCAAATTGATGACATCATTGTGCAGTATCAGAGTGTGTTCGACGGTATGGGCACACTCCCATACCGCTACAAAATTCTTCTGAAGCCAAACGCCACCCCTGTGGTTCACGCACAGCGTCGGTTCTGAAGCTGTTTAGCACAGGGCTAAATCGCTGGCTTTGAAAGCAGACCAAGGCTTTTACGGTTCAATTCCTGTAACAGCCTCCCAAAACAGGCGCCGGAATGTGGTGACTAGGGGCTTTTCACAGTAACTTGATTTGAAGCCTACTTGTGACAACCAGAGATTATCATTTCATTTCACCCCTCAAGGACCGCCTCAAGCAGCAGCTGCAAGACCTCCAGGACCAAGGTATCATATCAAAAGTCACAGAACCCATGGACTGGGTAAGCTCCATGGTCTGCTTCAAGAAACCGTCAGGGGAGCTTCGAATCTATATTGACCCCAAAGATTTGAATCATGAGGGAACATTACCTGATACCAAAGCGAGAAGAGTTGACCAGAGAGATGGCTCATGCCAAACTCTTTACAAAGCTGGATGCCTCCAAAGGGTTCTGGCAGATTCAGCTGGACGCATCCGGTAGCAAATTGTGCACATTCAATATCCCGTTTGGTCGCTACGGCTACAACCGGATGCCTTTTGGCAGCATTTCTGCCTCAGAGGTCCTCCACCGTATAATGGAACAAATGATGGAGGGCATTGAGGGGGTGCAAGTGTACGTTGACGATGTCATAATCTGGTCCACAACTCCTCAAGAGCACATTGATTGCCTCAAGCAGGTGTTGCACAGGATCCACGCACATGGCCTCTGACTCAATAGGGCCAAATGCTCATTCGGTCAATCAGAAATCAAATTTATTGGCAACCACATCTCACAGCGAGGCGTGCAGCCAGATGTTGACAAAGTATCGGCAATCAATGCCATGAAGACCCCAGAGGACAAGAAGGCAGTCCTCCGCTTTCTATGGATGGTCAACTTCCTTGGGAAGTTCATCCCCAACATGGCGTCTCATACCACAGCCCTCCACCATCTCGTCCGCAAATCAACTGAATTCCAGGGGCTGCCTGCTCATGATCAAGAATGGTGTGAGCTAAGGGCAAAACTCACCTAAGCCCCGGTGCTGGCATTTTCCGACCCCACCAGGGAGACAAAAATATCCACTGACGTAAGCCAGGGTGGTATTGGGGTGGTGCTCCTCCAACGGGATGACTCCTTTTCCTGGGCCCCGGTGGCGTATGCCTCCAGAGCCATGACCCCCACTGAGCAACGGTACGCTCAGATTGAGAAGGAGTGCCTGGGCCTCCTAACAGGAATCGATAAGTTCCACGATTTATGTATATGGTCTCCCCAAATTCACTGTTGAGACGGATCAAAGGCCATTGGTCCACATCATCCAAAAACACCTAAATGACATGACGCCATGGCTGCAACGAATCCTTCTCAAGCTGCGCTGCTACGGTTTTGACCTGGTCTACACCCCTGGTAAGGACCTCATTGTTGCGGATGCCCTTTCCAGATACATTACTGCACTGTGTGAGCAAACTGACATCATCTGTCAAGTTGACGCGCAGGTGCAGCTCTGTGCCTCGAACTTTCCGGCCTCTGATGAAAGGGTCATTCAGATTCGTGAAGAAACAGCCAGGGATCCGCTGCTCCAGCGGGTGACGCAGCGCCTCGCGAATGGCTGGCAGATGGGACAGTGTCCTCAATTCTACAACATCAAGGACGATCTGACGGTGGTAGACAGCATCCTCATGAAGCTTGAAAGCATCGTGATCCCGCAGAGCATGCGAGCGATGGTGCTTGGCCAAATACATGAGGGCCATCTGGGGGTTGAGAAGTGTCGGCGCGGAGCTCGGGAGGCAGTCTACTAGCCGGGCATCAGTCAGGACGTTCCAACATGGTCCTCAGTAGGGGCTGATTTAGCACACTGGGCTAAATCGCTGGCTTTTAAAGCAGACCAAGCAGGCCAGCAGCACGGTTCAATTCCAGTACCAGCCTCCCCGAACAGGCGCCGGAATGTGGTGACTAGGGGCTTTTCACAGTAACTTCACTGAAGCCTACTTGTGACAATAGTGATTTTCATTTCATTTCAACTGCCCCACATGCCAAAATTTCAGCCAGCTCAGCCTAAAGAAACGTTGCAGCAGCATGAGATGGTAACCTCCCCGTGGTCCAAAGTCGGTGTCGACCTTTTTCACGCCAAGGGGTGTGACTATGTCCTCCTGGTGGACTACTTTTCCAATTACCCGACTATATATTACCCTATAGTCATAGGTATGACTATCTGACCTCACACGGCAGCTATGATTAGGGCATGCAAAGAAACATTTGCCAGACATGGGATACCACTCACGGTGATGAGTGACAACGGCTCCTGTTTCTTCAGCCAGGAGTGGTCTGACTTTGCCTGGCTGTACAATTTTCACCACGTCACATCCAGCCCCCTGTACACGAAGTCAAATGGGAAGGCCGACAATGGGGTTCACATCGTCAAACGATTATTGTGTAAGGCTGCAGACTCGGGCTCAGATTTCAACCTGGTGCTGCTGGCATACAGAGTCTTCTGGGTTGTCCCCTGCACAGATGCTAATGAACCGCACTCTGCGAACAACAGTTCCAGCCATCCACACTCCGAACCTTGATCACTTCCCGGTCATACAGAGGATGCAGCAGTCTCGGGCCCAACAGAAGTCAGCGTACGATGCTCATGCCACAGATCTTCCCGACCTAGTCCTGGCTGATCGAGTTCGTGTGCAGCTGCCTGACGGTGGCTGGTCCGCCACAGCTGTGGTGGTCAAGCAAGTTGTCCCGAGGTCGTTCCTCGTCCGCATGTCTGATGGCTCCTTCCTCCGACTCAACAGGCGGGCACTGCGCAGACTTCCACGTCTGCCACCCAATCGTGATGTCTCACCTCGCACACTGCCTCCTCTGGACGAGCCCTGCCACGAGGACACCGATCCGCCAATAATTCTGCCGACCTCAGCACCTGCTGCATGGCGGCAGTCCCACCCGTCCAAGTGCAGTCGGCCCCTGATCCACCCTTGAGGCGGTCAACCAGAATTCGGCGCCCACCACAAAGACTGAACTTATAGACTCAATGTTTGCAAATGTTTGTTGCTTCATCGTTTTGATATCTGTACATATCATTTTTTTTGCTGTTTCATCTGCCCTACATCTGCGCTAGTGACACCTTCCAATGTATATAAGTATGTTTTAGCATATCATGTATATAGTCACGCACATACACACATTTACACGCACATGCACGTTAATATTTATTGTCTCCACAGAAAATAAAGGCGGGGGAGATGTCATAATATACATCTATATATATATAATGGAGTGCAGGCAGGCAGTGATTGACACACAGGATGACCAGTAAACACACAGAACACAGCAGCCAATCACCAGACAGGACACGACCACTATAAAGCCAGAGGGCACCAGCTTTCGCCCTCTTTTCGGGATCCAGCCTCTGGGATAGTCAGAGCTCGTGAACATTAGTTAAGGCAAACACCATGTGGTAATCAGCAAGTCTGGTCAGGCTAGCCTCAGGTCTCCAGTCAAGTCAGCATAGTGTCAACCCACAGTCGGATATGTAAATAGTTAGCTGTTTAATAAAATCGTGTTGCATCTCATCGAGTGTTGGAAGTCTGACTCTTGCTAAACTGCATCAAGCGCAGTCCATCCAGACCCAGCCTACACAACACATCACCCACCATTATGAGTATTGACTATCCCTTTTCTGTTATGTTGAGTATGGGCTATTCCCCAGTATACCCTGTGTCCTTTGGCACGCTATTGTCCACAGGTGACTGGCAAACAACATTCTGCTGTACTGCCCGGTGGCTCTTTGACTAGATAAGGTATCTCTCTTGCTGACTGCCTGCTAGCTTGGCAACTTCTCCAATTAAATCCTAATGGACGGTGACTGCTAACCAGATCTCTGGTTCAGCCCTTACATTCCATTTATCTTCTTCGCGCCAACCTTGCTTTGTCTTCTATAAACGATATTTGCCTGGTTTTGAATTTTTTTTTTAGCCTTTCGGAGTTCCGTCTTGACCTCGAGAAAGTCTTCTGGTTTCCTTCTCATCCCTTGATCTTTACCGGCTCAATCCCACCCTTAGAATGTTAGGGACTCCTTCAGCTTACTGTTGCTGGACAGAATCTGTCTGGCTCCCTTCTGTCTACCCAGTCTCTGTGACCAGCATTTGACCCTCTGGACACAGTGGTCGGGATTCCTCGCGACCGGCGTGATGGCCCAAGGCCGGCGTCAAAACAGGCGCAAACCACTCTAGCGTCGCGCCGAAGGGAGAGCGCGTGTGCAGAACCGCCAGCATGGTTCTCCGGCCAGAGTATTCTGGCACATGCGGACGGGGTTTTCTTCTCCCCGCGGCCATGGCGGAGCCCTACAGGGGCTGGCGCGGAAGGAAGAAGTGCCCCCACAGCACAGGCCCACCCGCAGATCGGTGGGCCCTGATCGTGGGCTGATGTGGAAGGCCTTTGGCGCTGCGCCAGCTGGGGCCGAAGGGACTCCGCCGGCCGGCGTGGGTCCGTGCATGCGCGGGAGCGTCAGCGACTGCTGACGTCATCCCCGCACATGCGCAAGGGGGGGGGTCACCTTTGCACCGGCCATCGCGGAGGCTTACACGACCGGTGCGTAGGAATAGAGTGCCCCCACGGCACAGGCCCGCCTGCGGATCGGACGGCCCCAATCACGGGCCAGGCCACCATGGGGACACACCCCGGGGCCAGATCGCCCGCCCACCCCCCCACCACCCCCCCCCGATGACCCCTCCCACCCGCGCCGCCAGGTCCCACCGGTAAGGGACCTACTCCAATTTACACCGGTGGGACTGGCATAGAACGAGCAGGACTTCAGCCCATCGCGGGCTGGAGAATCGCCGGGGAGGCCGCTGCCTGCGATTCTCCGACCCGGCGGGGGGTCGGAGAATCCTGCCCCCTGTATCTTTAAAAGTGTTTATTTCCCTTTTGGAGCTTGTGATGCAAAAAGCGTTATTTCCTCTCAGTCCAAGAAGCCTTGATAGGTATTTTTTCCTATCTCCATCCCATTTGAATCTGGCCCCGATATTTTAAAGATCACGACGCCAAGGACCCAGGTTTGATCCTGGCTCCGGGTCACTTTCCGTGTGGAGTTTGCACATTCTCCCGGTGTCTGTGTGGGTCTCACCCCCATAACCCTAAAGATATGCAGGATAGGTGGATTGGCCACGCTAAATTGCCTCTTAATTGGGAAAAAAATAATTGGGTGCTCGAAATTTTTTTAAAAGATACTTTAAAGGCTATGAACACAGTTCTGATCACAGTTTCTCCTGCTGGTTTCTTGGTGAACCAAAAGCTTTCTTCTCACACTGGAATTAAGAAGAGTGTGTTCCTGCTGATTTACAATCAAAGGGCGCAATTCTCCGCAAATGCGCGAATCGTAAAGGCTGCCGTGAAACTGGCCGTGTTTCACGGCAGCCTCTGCGCCCCCTCCTGGGACCCAATTCTCCCCCCGGGCGGGGCTAGCAGCGGGGCCCCGTGAAGCACGGCATCGCGGACTTAGCGACCGTTCAGTCTGAATCCTACTTCACTCTCCCTCTGGGAGAAAAAAATGTCTCCTCATCTCCATCTCAAATGGGAGACCATTTGACACTTTGTGATTGAATGACTTTTAGCAGAATTCTGTCTGGAGAACCGCTTCTGTTGTTTTTAAAAGCAAACCGAAAATATGGATGTCTCACCATGTGACCTATACAAGTCCAAAGTAATTTTCCAAATAAGGTGGGTTGATTAGATATTCTGTTGTGGAATTCAGACCTTGAGATTTTGAGACAACCAAAGCCTTTGTATTTGAAATACCCATTTATCTGATTTTTCAAACTAGTTTCAGGGCAGGCATTGAATAAACATTAGTCTGGAAGGTTCCTTGTGTTCCCTCTTGAGACAGGGGATGGTTTCAATCCACAAGAGAAGTCAGCTGAACCTTGGGCATCTTTTAGTAGCCTTTTATGATCAGATTTTTAAAACAGAAAAATTAGACCGAAGTTTAGAATATAATGGGACGTGACCCAATGGTGAAGAAACTCTGCTGTAATGTAAACATTTTTAGAAGATGGCTAAAGTCCTATAATAGTGTGATATACATTTTGCATCAATAACAGTATAATCTTGTATGATTTTTGGTTTTCACCAGGCAAATATAGATTGTCTGAGTTTTTGATCTAGAAACTATTCACCCACGAGGTGAATAATTGAGATTATTTTTAAAGTTACATCTACCTACATGTAACCCTAGACTTTAACATTCTACAGATACCAATGACTGTTATGAGGAAAACGGCGAAAACTACAGAGGCAATGTTGGTACAACGGAACAGGGCAGAATGTGTTTATACTGGAGTTCACACTTGCTTCTGAGGAAAAATATCAATATATTTGGGGAAAAGGCTGAAGAAAATGGCCTTGGCGATCACAGGTTTTGTAGGTAAAAAATGTAGAATAATAGAGTCCCTACAGTGCAGAAGGAGGCCAATCAGCCCATCGAGTCAGCACTGACCCTCTGAAAGAGCACCCTACCCAGGCCCAATCCCCGCCCTATCCCCATAACCCCACCTAACCTGCTTATCTTTTGGACACTAAGGGGCAATTTTTAGCCTGTGCATCTTTGGACTGTGGGAGGAAACCAAAGCACTCAGAAGGAACCCACGCAGACACGGAGAGAACTTCACCCAAGACAGTCACCCAAGGCCGGAATTGAGCCCGGGTCCATGGCGTGAGGCGCAGTACGAACCACTCTGCCACCGTGCTGCTTAATATACCATAATATACCATACTCCAGGCAGTAATTAAAGGGGCCTGTATGAGCAGGAAACAGGGCAGGCAGGGGGACTTAATAATTAGGAGGGAGTCGAAGTCTCAGTTTCCTGTCGTCTGGTTCAGTTTATGAGGTAAATAATGACCATAACACTTCCTGGTGGTGGGAACCTATTTACCATTCATTTGCACACCATGCATGTTCATTAATATGGGAACCACCCCATATTAAGTCCTACCTTCAAAGTGAAGTCCACAGCACATGAAAAACCCATATCTCCTGTTTTCCCACCAACTTGAAGGTGATGTCCACCAGGCAAAGTTGTTCAAATTTTAGATCTGAGGTAAGGTTATGACTCTGTCTATCTCGGCGACCCGGGGAGAGGGGCAGAGGATGCTGGATGGTTTACCAACAGAAAGGAAGTGGGCCTGGGGCTGATCATTGGTGCTGGTGGTGGTTTGATTCCCAAGCAGCAGCACAGCAAGGCACCTTGGGGGCAACTGTATAGAGGTGTCCAAAGCAAGCCAGTTTCCAGCTGATGAGGCAGGGTCCGCCATTGCTGCGGTCACATCCTGTGAGGACACATGACAGATCAACAGTCAAAGAAGGGACATCAAGTTTGAAACAGGGCAGTTCCAGCTGCAAGGGGTGTGGGGGGTGGGGGGGATGTCGTTCAGTGGTCTCTGAGGGAAGGTCAAGGGAGACTGAGGGCAGAACATGGATAATGGAGGGAAGTTTAACAAAGACAGGAGAAGGTTCCATGGTGCCGGGGAAGGGGGTGGCAGATGTGGGGATGGGGTGAGGGGAGCGAGGGGTGGGAGTGGGAGATGGAAGGTCGAGAGCTGCTGGCTCTGGGTCACGAGTGGTGGTTGGAGGCTCCTGGCTGATTGAGGGAAGGAGAATGGGTGGAAACTCATAGGTGATAGAGAGAGGATGGAGGTGGGTGGGTTCCACCTGCATAGTCATGGGTGCCTGAGGAGGACCTTAGTCATGTGAGAACATAGACAAAAACTCCACCAGCTGGCACCAGCCCAGGGGGAGGAAGGTCAGAAGGAAGGCAACTAGGGCTGTCACCATCGCCAAAGAGTACTGTCACATCAGTGCATGTTCAGAACGTGCATCAACTACCTACCTCCATGTGTCTGAGGGAACTATGCCAGAGCTTGGGAGACAGTCATCCACCTGTGCGTGTTCCTTCAACAAGATCTGCAGCCCAGTGGCTTTGGAGGGAACCCCATGCCAGTCCCGGTCAAGATGAATGTGACCCTAAATATCTGTGCCAGAACCTCATTCCAGGGTTATTTGGGAGACTGGTGTGGCACTTCACAGGTGGGGACACATTGATGCATACAGGGGGCAACTAATGCCCTGTTCAGTAGGGCCAATGAATCTATAAAAGACGATGAGAGCCAGGCTGCTGGGGCAGTTGTTTTCGGGGCCATTGCATGGTTCCCACAAGTACAGAGTGTGATTGACTGCTCGTGTGTGGTCTTTAGTGTTCCCTGGGAACAGCCAATTCCATTAATCAGAAGAGGTGTCACTCCCGTTGCATTCAAGTTTTGTGTGCCCACTGGAAAATAATTATGCAGGCATATGATCATTTCCCAGGGAGCTCTCACAACTCATGCATTTTATAAAACTCCCAGTTGCCAGACCTATTTGAGCCTCTTGACCAAGTGTCAGTTTGGCTCCAGGGTGACAGGGGTTACCCCCTCAGGACTTGGCTCAAAGCGCCAATGCATCACCCCCACAGCCCCACGGAGACATGTACCAATGCTGCCCACTGCTCAGCAAGGGCAATCACAGATTACTGAAAATGCACTTCCACTGCCTTAGTGGAGCATTGCAATATGTGCCTGAGAGAGAGCCCAGGATTGTCGTCCTCTGCTGTCCCTTAAAGTTGGTGCTGAGAGAATGACAAGGGAGAAATAGAAATGACAACAATTGTCATAAAAAACAATAATGGATCTGCACTTTCAGCATGATGCCACGTAACTAAATCTGACATGATTTCAAAACTTTTATCTTTGATCAGGAATCCGGATGATGACAATAAACCTTGGTGCTTTTTTCAAGAACAAAATGGAAAATTGAAATGGGATTTCTGTGCAATTTCTCAGTGTGCGAGAGGTGGGTACAGCTAAAACATTTGTGGTATTATCATAGTATGTGCTCACTGAGTTGGCTTTCAAGGATACCATTTTGCTAAGGTTCCTTGTGAGGCCACTTGTCCCTGCATCGATTTTTTCTCTTGTCACAACCCAAATAAAATAGAACCATGCAGGCTAGCAGCATAAAAGGTGCAGAGGAGTCCAACTGTGGAATCCTCTTTGAACCCATGAAGTAACTGAGCAAAACCGTCAAAATGTTCATGCCTTTTTCAATCATTGCTGTTGCCTCCTTATGCCATAACCCTGATGAAGGGAGTCCTTAACCTGCAATTGTCAAGAAGCAGTAGTTTCAACTTGAGCCATAAGCAGAATTTTCTCAAAATTTTTCTTGTACTAATTCTCTCAGTGTATGACTTGAAGCAAATCATCACCTATCCGGTAACAGGATTTCTGAGCTCCTTTTCTTTCTCCTCTATAGACTTGAAGACAAAACATGGACTGAATTACAAAAGCTCTTTTTCAGATAAGGTTTCAGATTTAAGTGATGCTTCATTTTTATTTAAGACAGAAATCCTAGAATGTAGGGCAAAGAAAGACTCTGACAGAAAGTATGCAATTACGCAGCCTTCATTAGCCGGTGCTTATATTGAGAAATGATAAACAAATTATGGCCCCAAAATTCCTGTGATGGGCAAAGCAGTTTTGCGGTACAACTTGGGAGGCGGTGCAGAATTTGGAGCTAAACTGGTGTTGAGCAAGGTTCCATATTTCATTTAAGCCTTCAGCAATGATAGGCACCAAGAGTGCTTGTGATTTCTCAGTGCACAATATCTCTATTCATGCGAAGCTTGGGATTTCTAAAATGCAGTTTGCCTCAAAAATTAGGAGAAGACACCCTTTTATTCCTCATCACCTTAACAAAACCTTCCTTTGTTTCAAATGCCTTAAATACCTCTCTTTACCTTCTCTGCTTTAGTGAAAATAATCCCAATTCCTTTTAGCTCCCTCTTTGTAACAAACATAATCACTTCTCTCTGGCATCACCTTAGTGCATCTTTTGTACCGCCTCCTCATGGCCTTGACATCCTCCGTGAAGTACAACACCAAAATTGGCCACTGTCCGATAGAGCTTCTTCCTTGGATGTAATTGGAAATTGTTCTCAAAATGCCATTGAAATTGCGCTGGTTTGGATCAAATGAAATGCATCGTTACAACTGTAAAATCATCCGTTGACTAATGCAACCACACAGCATAATAGAATGTGGTAGCTACCTTTTCTTTCCATTGAAAGTTTTCTTGGATACATAAGATTGGCAACCCTGGTGCAGTTTTATTAATTAGCTGAAGATGGATTTATCGCCAAAAAAGATCCTGGCCTCTCTTTAGGAGTAACCTGATTCACAATCACTGAAAATCTCTTTGAAAAGGCTATACTGAAACTTCTGCTCACATCATTAGTATACACTGATCAATTTCTTAGCAAGCCAAATGTTTTATTGTATGAAAAATATTTTAAAATATGCCAACCATTGCGTATTCACCTTGGAAAATGAATGCCATTTCAGGGCGTTCTCAGACCAATGCCAGTTAGCACCAGGAGAGATGTGGCCAGTTCTTTGGGTGGGGCATGATTTAGGCAAATTGAATCACGAACCGCGTAAAAGATTAGTGGGGCGGAGGGGGGGGGGGGGGGGGGGGGGGGGCACAAGCAGTTTGTGTGTAACACACCTCCATTTTAAAAACCCCAACCTATTATAGAATAGAATAGAATCATAGAATTCTTATAGCACAGAAGGAGGCAATTGAGCCCATCTTGTCCAAACCAGCCCGAGGACACCCAGGTGCCCTTTTTATTCCCACTTTCCTGCACCCGGTCCACAGCCCTGTATCTTACAGCACATAAGGTGCAGATCCACGCATGTTTTTAAAGAGTTTAGCATCTCTGCCTCCATCACCAACTCGGGCAGCAAATTCCAGACTATTGCACGGCATCAGCCAATTGTCCTGGAAATGAATAGCAACTTGTCCTCAATGCTCTAATAATGACCTGCATGGGTGAAGGACTTTGAGATGTTTCAGAGAAAAATTACCAGTATGTTTTAATTTCTGTCTAAATCCTTTTGACAGTAACCAGAATAATTCTTTGTTTAATTTAGAAACAACAGTAGCACCCGAGACTGTCACGACAACGGTGCTCCCTACGGCTTTCGAAAGCTGTGGGGAAGTAAGCTTAAGAAGCACCTTAAGTCGCATCTATGGTGGGACAAAGACAGCCCGTGGAAGGCACCCGTGGCAGGCATCTGTGCAACTAAAAGTTCCAATAAGTATTTTTGATGCAGGGCATCAATGTGGAGGAGCCTTGATTGCACCCTGTTGGGTTCTTACTGCAGCCCACTGCTTGGATGCAAGGTATGTCCTCAGAAACAAATCATAAATGTCTTAGTCCTATCTGGAGGAGCTGGGGAGTCATAGCTACGATTTGCTGTGAATAATGAGGATTGCAGATAACCATTAAAAAAGTCAATCCATGTTATTTTTGGATAGAATGCATGGGCAAGATGTTTTGTTGGACACTTACAGATAATTAGGAAGTTGGTCCTTTCCGGAGCCAAGTCTTATCAGTTTTTATTTCTAATTTGAGGCAAAACCAACTGCATGCTGTCATTAGCAATTGTTAATGAATGGTTGTATGATGATGGTAGGTCGTTTTTGTCTTTCTAACTAGCCTGAAAGTCACCAATCAATAAGAAGGGCCATGTAAGGTGTAGGAAATTAATTTTGTTGAAGCTATCTAACAGGAAGGAAACATCTTCAACAGACATTGCATCCTGAATTAATCCATTAATTCACCTTCAGACGTCCTTTAGTTATAAAAGAAACCTCAAAGGATCTTGATTCCAAATCAAGGTTCTCAACATTACCAAGCCAAGCCTGGAATAAAGACAAACTTCCCTTCCATTTGTGGCACAGCGCTCTCAAACGAGACTGAACAGCCTCATTCATTGTGTGTGTTCCACTTATGGCAGGTTTAAATACTAGCGTGGTCCAACTCTCTGGCTGCGATTTCCCGGCCCTGTTGTGGCAGCGCACACAGTGGGGCTGTGACTTTCGCTGCGCCACGTGATCCTAGTAGTGGGCGGGGTCGGAAAATCCCACATGTTTTGCATTTTTCTGGTTAGACTGAGGTAAAGATTCATAGCATTAGCAGGAACAAACCACATGCACTGTTTTTCATAAGATATAATCTTAAATCAACTACCAGTTAACAACTTTATACTACTTGGAACAGACATTGGCCAATTTCCCAGGCTATGTTAATGCATGGGCAATCATTCTTAAACCCAGTGTATACAATATGCAGAATAGGATCTTCCAGTCCCAGGCTTTTGACTGGCCCACTCCACCCTCAGTGGCCGATCAGGCTTAGCGAGGCTGGAAATACCCAGACACTAGCTTGCTTATGGCCTCCTGGAGTTTGCCTGATTGTCTTAGATAAGGGAACAATTACCCAGAGTTTTTATCTGAAATTAGTCACAGTTCTTTCTTTGCTGATTTAGCACTACTAGGATTTGAATCAGACTATACATGAGTCCATTCTATCTAGTGAATAAATTGTGCATTAATAGAACTGATGTAACTGAAAAAAGAGACATGCTGTTGAAGCTTTTCATCACCCACTCATTAGGACAGATGCTCAAATGTCAATTTTCAAAGGGAGCAACAATTTATACTGCATGAGAACGAGGTGCTGATAGGTTGTCAAATTACCTCTGATTAGCTGAGGTGTTGCCATTGAGAATGCACCAAAGAACTATTGACCTCCATGTTTCTGTTTAATTGAAAACAGCTGTAATACCTGGCCATGTTCCTTTTGCCTGCAGAGTTCTG
Source organism: Scyliorhinus canicula (assembly GCF_902713615.1). Taxonomy (NCBI): domain Eukaryota; kingdom Metazoa; phylum Chordata; class Chondrichthyes; order Carcharhiniformes; family Scyliorhinidae; genus Scyliorhinus; species Scyliorhinus canicula. The sequence continues at coordinate 26,762,339 of NC_052161.1, read as the reverse complement.
GGGCAGGATTCTCCGACCCCCCGCCAGGTCGGAGAATCCTCGCTGGGAGGCGCGAATCCTGCCCTGCCATATTCTCTGGTGCCGTTTTTCGGGCGGGGGCAGGATTCACGCCATGCCAGCCGGGCCCTGATGGGCCGAATGGCCATCCGTTTTTGGCCAGTCCTGCCAGCATGGGTTACACATGGTCCCACATGGCGGGACCTGGCAGGTAAGTCGGTGGGGGCGGTCCTCGGGAGGGCACAGGAGGATCCGACCCGGGGTGGCGCCCATGGTGGCCTGGCCCAGGATCGGGCCCACTGATCTGCAGGCGGGCCTGTGCCGTGGGGGAATTTCTTCCTTCTGCGCCGGCCCCTGTAGGGCTCCGCCATGGCCGGCGTGGAGAAGAGAACCCCCTGTGCATGCGCCAAAATATGCCGGATGGTCTGTGCATGCGCGGAACCACGGTAGCGTTTACGCATATGCGCAAGATCACGCCGGCCCTTCGGCCCATGTGCGAATTCACGCAATCCCTTCGCCGCGAGTTGAAGCAGCGCCAACTCCTCTGGCGTCCACCTAGCCCCTGAAAGTGCAGAGAATGTCCGCACTTTTGGGGCTGTTGATGCTGGAGTGGTTGGCACCGGTTCTCCCGCCGGAGTGGGGACTTAGTCCCCAGAAGGGAGAATCCTGCTGCAGGTTCCTGATAATATATTAGCTTCTAGCAATTATCAGTGCACCATTTTACGAGCTTGACTGATGATCTTAAATTGGTTGTTCAAGTAATTCTTAATAGAAATGCGATTGTTTAGCAAGTGCTGTACAACCGTGGAAACACATCTAATATTAGACACTACGTTCTGAATTATGCAAGCATAGCCAAGTTCGTTACGAAGAGTAGTTTGTCTATTGACAATAGCCAATGGGACGTGCTACTTGATCCAATCTGTCAGTCATCGGGAAGTACGGCCAACATACCTGGCATTGCACTGGCACTGAAATTCATATATGTATGATTCATTTGTGTGATAGGCACAGCCTTTTGGCTTGATGGCAGATTCCTGTTAGTGGAAAAGAAAAGAACAAAGTGGAATGAAATGGAGAATATAGCAATGAAATAATACAGACCAGAAAATTTAGCAAAGAGAATGTAGAAAGCAGAAAATTAGAGTAAGATTTAAATTATTGTGTAAAATTTCAGTAGTATTATTGTTATAAAATTATCCATTTTGCTAGTTAAAATGAGGTTTTGTTAATTATCTGCCTGTGTAAATCTGTGCAGTTTTCCATGGGCTGTTATGCAAATGACTGTATAATGGAATTTAATTTGTGCACTGACTTTCTATGCGTATCTAATTATATTTTACCACTCAAATTACTTGTAGCAGCGAAGCCCAGCATTATCAAATAATTCTTGGGAAACACAATATAGATGAAACAGAACTAAATGAACAGAAGTTCGACATTGAGCAAATTATTATGCATCCAGACTATGAAGAGACAGACACTGCCTTGCGTAGTGATATTGGTGAGGAAACTATTTGCTTTCTACCTGTCGATGGGATGCAAGCTGATAATCATTGGGTGGGATTCTCCAGTCCGCTAGCTGCGAGATCCTCGGCGATGCGCCCTCGCCTGCAGTGGGATTCTCCATTAGCGCCACCTGCCAATGGGATTTCCACATCCCATGCCGCCGGGAAATCCGTGTGGTGCTGGCGCAACGGAGAATCCAGCCCAATTTTACTCAGTGACTGATTCCACTTTGGCCGGATGTGCTTCAGAAAAATCATCAGACTTTTTTCTCTCTACCTGTTTTTCTTTTGTCTGTCTGTTTAACTCAATGCCAACTCCATGTGGGAAGCTACACCAGTTCTCCATTTGTGGATGCTCTCACACTTTGAACAAATAAGGGGCAGCTTTACAAATTTGCAATCCTGATGCAAGGCTTTTGTGGTAGTATGACTAGGGGTATTACGGTACCTTAGAAGTGAGCACCTATCGGTGCAGAGGACTCGCTGCCCATTGGCCCAGGTAAGTCATGTGCCTCTCAGCCGATTGGCTGAGAGATAGGTAGCTCCGCCTACAAGGCAGGATATAAGAACCCGTGCTTCCCGGCAGTCGGCCATTCTTCTGTACGTCTGCTGCCGAGCACACATTTTGTGCATTAGAGCCTTTTGTTTGGATCACATCTTCATCTCGTGTCCAATTGATGGTGCATCAATTTAATGCACAAGTTTTAAAAGATGGAGCTTTGTATCAAGTTTCCGCGGCCTTCGACTCAGCCCGCACGCAGCAAATGCAACAACTGCATTTAAACATTGGCTGGCGTGTTTCAATAGTTACTTGAGCACAGCCGAAAACCGTCTGATGAGGGAACAAAAACTGCAGATCCTCCACTCGTGCATGGGCACCGCCGTGTACACGCTCATAGAGGACACAACAGACTATGACGCAGCTATGGACTTGCTAAAGGGACATTTCATCCGGCCGGTGAACCAGGTCTACGCACGGCACTTACTGGCCACGCGACAGCAATTCCCTGGTGAGTCTTTAGACAAATTCTACCAGACCCTCCTTGTTCTGGGGAGAAACTGCGCCTGCCCACAAGTTTCTGCGGCCGAGCACACCGAACTGTTAATTAGAGACGCTTTCGTTGCGGGTATTCAATCTTCCCAGATCCGCCAGAGACTCTTGGAGAAAGAAACTTTAAGCCTCGCTGAGGCACGGGCCCTCGCCTCCTCTCTCGATGTCGCTAACCGCAACGCGGCCCCCTGGGCAGCATGGAACGCGACCACCCTCACCTCCGCAGACTCGGAACCCCCTCAGGCCTGCGCCGCAGGGCGCCCTGATAAACCCACGGGGCCCTGCTGCTACTTTTGCGGCCAGACCAAGCACCCCCGCCAGCGCTGCCCGGCCCGCACCGCAACCTGTAAAAGCTGCGGCAAAAAGGACCATTTTGCGGCCGTTTGCCAGTGAAAGGCGGTCGCTGCAGTCCCGAGCAGCGACCTGGCTGGCTACCCCCGGGCCCATCCTGCTCCGGAAACATGTGTGGGTGCACAAGTCGGACCTGTAGGTCGAAAGAGTCCAGCTACTCCACCCGAATCCGCAATACGCGTATGTGGAGCATCCCGACGGCCGACAGGACAGGATCTCCCTCCGGGACCTGGCACCCACCGGATCTCGGCCACACCCCCCAGTACCAGCCCCCCCCCCCCACCCCGACACCCACTGCCCTCAGCAACGACGCACCCACAGCTCAGCGGACAGGGACCCCTTCCCCCGGCCTGGCCCCCGCTAGCTCCGACCAGGGGTACGGACACAGGAACAAGATCATCGCTCCCGGAGTCACGGACGACCACCGCTCCGATATCACCAGCACTACTACACAGGTCAAGCAGGGCATCGAAGGCGCCCACTCGACTGATTGAATCGATGTGACCTACGGGTGGACTTCTGCCTGCGGATGGACTGTTGTGATTTTCTTTTGTTCCTTACCTGTTCACCCATTTTTCCCCACCCTGATTATGTACACTGTACATAGTTGTTGTTTTTTTCCTTTTGCACATTAGTTACGGGTCAGTGGGCAGCCATCGATGCGACGGTACGGCCTAAACATCTCTAGTCATACTACCAGTCTCACGTACTCACGGGACACCACCCCCCACCTCATGCCCACGTTCTTCCCCCCCCCCCCCCCCGCTTCCTTTTCAACAAGGGGTGAATGTGGTAGTATGACTAGGGGTATTGTGGTACCTTAGAAGTGAGCTGCTATCGGTGCAGAGGACTCGCTGCCCATTGGCCCAGGTAAGTCATGTGCCTCTCAGACGATTGGCTGAGAGATAGGTAGCTCCGCCTACAAGGCGGGATATAAGAACCACTGCTTCCCGGCAGTCGGCCATTCTTCTGTACGTCTGCAGCCGGGCACACATCTTCGTCTCGTGTCCAATTGATGGTGCATCAGCTTTGACATGTGCTTCCTCAGTTTTTCCTACCCCAAAGGCATCTGAGCTTGCAAAAAGGTTACCTCAGAAAGCAAAGTTCCAGTCAAGAAGAGGCAGATTCACTAAAAGATTCTCCATGTTAATAGTGACTTCCATAATAGGTGCAGAATTCTTTTTCCTGAATCTGCTTTGATTGAATATTTTTAAAATCGCTTTGCCTATTTCAAAATCCAACTTTCAGCGGTGGCATTCTGGTTTGCAGCTGGTCGCTGTGCGAAGGTTTCGGGAAGATTTTTACTAACGTTACAAATGGCTCAATTCTCTCCCAAGACGGCTAATGGCTTTGTGTCTGGAAATCCTAAACTGACTTGATGCTTATATTTCAGCCTTATTGAAATTGAAAAATGTTGGAGGACAGTGCAGCAAGGAAACCAAATTTGTCAGAACAATATGTTTGCCAAATGTTGCTTTACCCCTCACTTCGGAGTGTTACATTGCAGGATGGGGCACAATTGAAACAGGTTAGCAAACCCACCATGTTCATTCTATATATCGAAAACACATGAAATAAAAAATGTTAAACTTCTACACTAAAACTCCATGCTCATGCATTTTTTACTCATTACAGGAAACAGTTCAAAATATTTATTGGATGCATCTGTAAAACTCATCTCTCAACGAGCTTGTAATAAAGGAGCATCTTACAATGGCGTCATTGATGAAACCATGATCTGCGCAGGAAATTTAGAACAGGGAAAAGTGGATTCTTGCCAGGTTAGTCTCATACTTAATGCTTGAACTGACTACTGCAATCTGATTGCTCTTAAGTACCTCTAATGATTTAAGGATAGAGATTCTCTGTGGCAAGTTTCTTACCATCTGAGATTCCACATCCAAAAAAAAAGGCAAGAACTTCTCCACCATACGGTCATTCCTTCGTTTTCAATTCCCCAAATCCTCAAAGCAAGTACAAAGAAAAACATTGCCAACTTTGTAAACAAAAATAAGCTGCAAACTTATTGCTCACTAACTGAGGGCACAGATTAGTTAATGATACCTGCACCATAAAACAGAATGTACCGCAGATTTGGTGCATAATCAGTATTTCGTTGAACGTGGGCATTGCTGGCTAGACCGACAGTTGTTGTCAAACCCTCAATGCCCTTGAGAAGGGTACTAGTGAGCCATCTTCTGTTCAAGTCCTTCATTGCAGTCAATGTATTGCAGGAACAGTCACAGTACTGTGAGGGAGGGCGTCCCAGGATTTTGTTGCAGCAACAGTCAAGGTGTTGGCGAATGGGGTGCTGTGTCCTGGATGATGTCAAGCTCCTTGAGTGCTGTCGAGTGCACTCATCCAGGCAGGTGGAGAGTATTCCATCACACTCTTGATTTGTCCTTTGTAGATGGTGAACACGCTTTGGTGAGTCAGGAGGTGAGTTGCTCGCCACAGAATTTCCAGCCTCTGACATTGTCGGCACAGTATTTTGATACTGTGATCACATTCTGAAAATGCCTTTGTTGGTCTCCCAGCCCCCCAACGAATGTCATTGGCCTCATTGTGTTCACTGTATTTGATGCCACTCTTCTTGTAATGCTGGTAAAGTCTGATCAGTCAGATTTCTGTAATGCTGCAATGGCTTTCCTGAGTTCCCAGGGCATATTTAATGCAAATCATATGAGAACGCTTGTTAATAATTAGCATTATTCTGACGTCTTTGCTCAATTATAAATACCTCAGCGTGGGGCAAGATCTGGCTCTTGCCTTTTTCCAATTGAAGCCTAAGCTCTGAGATCATGGCGACCCAGGCTCCTGCATTGCCATTTTCACAGTGTTACTGCCCTGATGATGGAATGAAAATGGAACCCAGGTTTGTGCATACCATCCTTTCCTGAATATTGAAACTATATTTCAGAAAATGTACCACATTTCCCAGTTGTCCAAGACTTGTGAACCTCTGCAAAGTATCAACCAAAACATTCCTAATTTCTGCCTTAAATTCCTTGAAGATTCCAGGATATATTCTCTTCCACTCAGGGGCTTTATGGATATTTAATTCTTCCAGTTTCTGTGTAACTTTTTTTTTTAACTAACATTTATATATGCAGTGGCTCACTGAGCCCCATTCACTCTGACTGGAATTTGCCTACAGTACTCATTTGTGAAAATTGATGTGAAAAATCCATTCAGTATGTTTCCCATATCCTAATCATCTGTAATAGTTTTACCCAATTTATCTTTTAATGGACCCATCTGTTCCTTGACCTTCCCTCTGCTACCAACATTGTCATAAAACATTTTTAAGTGCCTCTGGCTGGACTCTGTGATTTGTGTTTCTCTTTTACTTGTGCTTTCTAATACTATTTTCCCTGAGGTACTTTATGTATTAACCCTTCTCTTATTTATTTGATTCCTTGAAAAATAAATCTGCTTGACCGTTAGATTCAGCGTAACTTTTCAGACTAAACCATTAGGTTGTATATGTTTTGCTTTTTACATTAGACTCCCCCCCCCCCCCCCCCCCCCCCCCTTTGCGGAATGGTTTTCAATTGGCCCACATTTCCTCCTGTCTGATTTTTGCCGTTGTTTTTCAGTTCATTTTCTCCACGGCCCTTTCTCACCTCCCAAACCTGCTCCTCCGGCCTCTCGGAGCAGCACACAGTCACTTGGTGGCTCACCAACATCCAGCATCAAATGGAAAGCAACTTGCACTCCAGTTGCTTGCCTCACGCTTTACTGGGAGGAAACCATCCCAAGCCGCCTCGGTGGGATTTTCCATTTGTATTTTCACACCTCTCTTCGGGATCCGCCCATTGAACATCTGCTACTGAAGCTCATGTGCGATTAGCGCAACTATGACCATTTGGACTCATTTCTAAAGGTCAGGCATCATAGGCCCAGTTCTGAAACAGATTAAGTTGACAGTGTTGGAAGAGATAGCTAGCTGCAGAATAAAAGCTTTAAAATAGTTTGGTTCTGGAGATTTTAGACGTGCCATTAATTTCATAGGCAGACTCCTGTTCACTGAGAACCAGTGTAGCTCCTTCTACACACTGCCATTTGTTTTAATTATTATGCTGCGTTTTTTATGAATGGTTTGGGTTTTTTTTCTCAGCTGAGTAGCACATAGTGTTGGCGGAAGCTGTACTGGTTAGAAAGTTGCAGGATCCATGGGTCACCAGATTGGGAGCGACTCAACTGATCTGGGCTGAAGCAGGAGCGAGGGCATGGCGTTTAGCCTCAATGCCGCCAGGCTTGGAGAGGAGGGAGATTTCAAGCTTCCCCCTGGTCACATTCCAAATATCCCCGGGTGTGTGTTTGTGGACAGCTTCCAGCTTTCACATACACATTTACGGAGCTGCCAATGATCACTTTCGAGGTGAACGCAAGATGGAGTTGGCCACTTGAGCGAGATAGTAAGAGGGCTGCCGGCTCACTGCATCCAGCAAGAGTCAGAGGCACCAGCAGCACAGGGAGGGGAGCAACTGGGAAGAAACAAAAAGAAACAAATTAACTCGTTGTGTCTGTTTTGTCACAGGGTGATTCTGGAGGACCGCTGTCATGCGTGATAAATGGACAGTACCAGGTCTATGGAATAGTGAGCTGGGGTGACCGCTGTGGAATAAAAAATAAACCTGGTGTTTATGCCCGTGTCATAACATTCGTCAACTGGATTCAAGAAATAATATACTAGTGGCTAATTTTTCAACATGGAAATTAAATTGAATATTCTTCAGTGTCATCTGCACTATTCTGTTGAAAGGACTTAAATAATTCTCAAGGAAAATGACTGCAGGCTTTGCTACCTAACCTGTTTCTTAGTTGTTTTAAAATGATTACTTCTCCCAAAAAGTAGTTTGTAATCATCCCATCCTCGTCGCCAGTTTAAGGACACGGGGAGTCCACACTGTGTAAAATAAGAACAAAGCTTTATTTACACAAACAATATATACACTACCTGGTAGATCCCTAATGGGTTCCTTTCTCTTTGGTTGGTCCCTAACTGACAGACCTTATACACATTGGTTAATTGAGATACCCCGCCCATAGCAGGGTACTCCGCAAGGAGCACGGGAAGACAAGCATTTCCACCTTTAGGTCCCGTGCGAGATATTACAGAAAACATTGTTCATAAACAGAGAAGTGTGTCATTATCATCTCAGCTGGAAATGAGTTAATGATTCTAAAACCAAGATACTAAAAGTCTCAATTTTCATAAGGCAAAGGATGAGATGAAATAAACTATCACACTGATTATAGAAAGGCTGAAAAATGTTGCACATTGTATTTTTAATAAACTGAAGCACAATAATTGTCTTTTCATTTATTCTCCTCGTGTTACACCAAACGAAACTGAATTTCATATTTGCATTTATCATTACAACACTCGTAAACAATTTGCTGGAGGGGAGTCTATAACAAGAGTTCTAATTACTGTCTATAATGTTATCGTACCCTTTGGGTGGCATTGTCCCAGGAATTGTTCAAATCCGATTTCGGGCAGGGAAAGCGGTGTTTGATCCAGACACGCCAATGCGGCTTTTCCCGCAGTATTGTGCAGCACATGTTTTGAAAATGCAGAGGCATCAGGTTTCTCATCCCAGTACCTCTGGTGGGCAGCCTTTGATTCGCCTGCCCTGTCATGACGTCAGATCTTCAGTAATCCGGGCGCTATATTTAAAGGCTGCTCCTGCACAGGGCAAGCACTCTCCAAGGAATAGGAAGCCACTGGGAACGGATGGCTGCCCAGAAGCATGCTGCCTCTAAATTTAACTACACCTTGCTTGAGCGCCTGCTAGACATGGTGGAGGCCCCCGCCAAGCCCTCCATCCCCACTCTGGATGAAGACCACTAAGCAAGGTAACAAATCCGGCATGGCAAGCGATGTGGTCAGTGCCAACTCCTTCCAAAAGAAGACATCCATCCAATGCCGAAAGAGGATGAATGATCTCCTCCGTTCCGCCAGTGTAACTCACTCTTCTCACCGCTCAGATCTATTAGACATCAACAGGGATCTCATTCAATGCCAGCTCACACACACACACACACCTTCATCTCCCAATGTGGATCATCTCCTCATCCCATCTATGGCTCCACTCACCACCCACACATGCCACGTATCCTTATCATCTTGTCTGACAAGCATCCAGTGGACGCTCCCTCCATCTGTCTTCATGCAGGGCAAGCTAGCTTACAAAAAAAGGAAGGGGTCCAAACTGGAGGAGTGTCCGACATCCAGTCCCCACAGTAATTGAATGCAGAACAATCCCGCTGACTGGCAAGGATGTGGACTGTTCCTATACTGATGGTGAGATCAGCGGCACTCAGTGAGGATCCTCCGCTGCAACATTCATCAGGCAACCATACTATGAGTTATGGCTCCTTTTTCTCAGACATTTGCGGTGCACTAATGAACTCTCCTTTCTTTCGCAGGCACATCTTGGAAACAGCCAAGGAGGCGACATGCCAGGTTCTGGTAACCAGCCCTGAGAACAGCAGAGACGAGGAATCCACAGACCCCCAACACTGTTGATCTGTCACAGCACTGACCAAAACCCTCCACCAGCAGAGACACACAACTCCGGGGGAAACCTAGTTCCAGAGTAGCCTCGGGGTCACAATCTGGTGAGCACATCACACTGACTAATCCACAGGGAAAATCAGGAAGGGATGTCTGCTGTACTCCTCAGATTGCAAGGCACGATGGAGGAGTCCATCTGCCTTTAGACTGAGGTGATAATGTCAATGTGCCAACACACCAAGGTCAACACTGGTAGGTTGGTGACTGCTACAGAGGCCTTGATCCAGGACATCAGTCCCGCACTGCGGCAGGAGTTGTACTCCATCAGTGTCAATGTGAGAGGGAGCAGAGTGTCTGAAGTTCACTGGAGTGCTCCGCCAGATCTGCCAAGGCACCGGAACGGCATTTTCAGGATGTACTAATTCCTGAGAGTGCTAATGATTGCTGCTCTGCACTTAACCCTTTGCACACAGACTTCCAAATTCAATGAATGCTGTGACGCTGCAGAACTATTGGGTGACTGGGCAAGCTTGAGATCCCCTTAGTCATCAGATACTGATCAGCCAATCAAATTGAAGAGTTTTCACAGACAACAAACAAGGCCTCGCAGTACTGACTAAGGGCCGCACTCCGAATCCTTACTTTAATTAGACACTGACAAGATACCCTCATTGTCTAAGCAAACCGCAAAGCCTTGGTATGCAGGTCAGGACAATGCCTACACCTGAGATGAGAGCTCAAGATGAAGTTGAGAGGTCAAAGCTGTCACCACTCAGCCATGTGGTGTGGGCGATGGTGGGCTTTTTTAGTCAACCATCATCCAGACTAAACACACGGCATCCATGTGGTGGCCAGGCAGACAGCCAATAACTTGACTAAGAGTGGGCCTTAGCAGACAATCACAGATTCTTCCGTCACTCGCATGATACTGCAGTAACTATCAGGAGACCATCAGAAAGATGGGGTCTGGTGATCTAGCACACTGGGACTGTTCATGTTGAAGGGAAGAAGGCAAAGAATTGGTGTTCAGAATCATGGGGTGGCTGGACAGAATAGAGAGGGAGGAACTGATAAGATAATTGAGAATGAGAGGACACAGGCTTAAAGTGATTTGCAAAAGAAGCAAATGTGAAGTAACAGTGAGTGGTTTGAGTCAGGAATGCACTGCCTGGAAGGGTGGTGGAGGCAGATTCAATCAAGGCATTCAACAGGGCATTAGATGATTACTTGAATAGAAGCAATGTACTAAGCTACAGGGAAAAGGCAGGAGAATGACACTCAGTCATAATGGGCAGCAGGGTAGAACAGTGGTCAGCACTGTTGCTTCACAGCGCCAGTGTCCCTGTTTCGATTCTCGGCTTGGGTCACTGTCTGTGCGGAGTCTGCACATTCTCCCCGTGTCTGCGTGGGTTTCCTCCGGATGCTCCGGTTTCCTCCCACAAGTCCCAAAAGACGTGCTCGTTAGGTGAATTGGACATTTTGAATTCTCCCTCTGTGTACCCGAACAGGCACCAAAATGTGGCAACCATGGGATTTTCACAGTAACTTCATTGCAGTGTTAATGTAAGCCTACTTGTGACACTAATAATGATTATTATTAATGGTCATTTGGAGAGCTGGTGCAGACACGATGGGCTGAATGGCCTCCTTTGGCATTGTAACAATTCTGTGATTCTGTAAATTCACTCTCCGTAAAATGATTAGAAAGTGCATTATAATTCATGCTCTTTAACCCCCTTGTTTGCTGTCTGTGAAAACTCTTCAATTTGATTGGCTGATCAGTATCTGATGACTTCACTGTTGCTGGACAGCACAGATCCCCTACAGATCGTCCCAAATTGAAAGTCACATTGTAATGGAGAAAATTGAGGTGCTTATTAAATCCTGGTGGACAGATTTTTTCAGGGTCTGCAGTATGGGCCATCCCTTTGCCACTGCCCTAAAATCTGGGCAATGGTGGTTTTCTTTAATTATATTAGAAACGACTTCTCACTTAAATAAAATAAGCTGCTTTTGCAAAGCAGTGTAAATAAACTGCACACTTTGGGCTGAAACACTTACAAAGGTTTCAGGCTAATATCGTTTACATCTATGTGTGATTATTATGACTCGCTCATTCATTATCAGTAGTATAAGCATTCCAGCAAATGCTCTTGTGTCTGGTCATCTTTTCTGGTACCAATGTTTTGATCATTCATTCTGGATAACCACAATGCTTTTAAACCCTTTCATGTAATGTTTCTGTTGCACTACTTCCTGAGAATCAGATATGACAAGTCAGCTCCTGCACAAAAGAGATTATTAATGCTTAACTGGGTGTCAAAGGATGATAGGAATGAAGGTTGAGATACTGACTGTATGTATTGCTTTGTTAGAGACTTCAAGACTTCAACTACTGAGACTAAAGTGTCTTTCAACAGTGCCATGAAAAGTTCTTCAGTTTTTTCAGCTGTAAACTCAGAGGGCAACCAAACCGCCGCTTACAATTACTATACTCAAAAGCAACCTGAATTAATAGCAGCCGTTATTATCAAATTGTTAAACAAAGCTTTCAGCTTGTCAGGATTACAACCAATTTGCCACCTATTCTCGTAGGATAGTTACTTTACTGGAAATTATAAATGAATAATAACTGCAATCATTTATCAATTGTTGCCTCTTAGCAATGGGCTACAACAGAATGTTCTGCCATAACTATTAGTGCCTAGAATAACCCTCCCAGATGCATCTGATCTTCCAAGGTAAGTATGATTTGAGACTGTAATTGTGTTATGGCTAGATCCCTGAAGGGAACAACATGAAACACAAAGGCAGCATTACAAGCGTTGACATAAATGGTGGTCTTACTGGACAATCTTCACAAGGCAACTCTGAGAAAGCAGGTATACGTGATGATGGTGTCATTCCAAAGCTGCTGCCCAGGAAGTCGATTAATTAGACTCAAAGGGTGGGATTCTCCGTGGAGGAGCCCGTTGCAGGTGAGAACGGAAAATTTGGCATCCCAGTCAAAGATTCCATTCACTTTTGGTGGCACCAGAAAATCCCAACCTCGAATAAGACTGAATATTTCAGCCTAAGAAAGACCTCCTGGAGGAGCAGATGAACTGGTTAACTTTTTTAAAGTAAATTTAGAGTACCCAATTAATATTTTTCAATTGATGGGTAATTTAGCGTGGCCAAGCCACCTAGCCTGCACATCTTTCAGTTGTGGGGGCGAAACCCACGCAAACACGGGGAGAATGCGCAAACTCCACACGGACAGTGACTCAGAGCTGGGATCGAACCTGGGGCCTCGGCGGCAGTGCTAACCGCTGTGCCACCATGCTGCCCGATGAACTGGTAAACTTACCAGCCAACGACAACCCATTGAAACCAATCTGATTCCAGTGGTTACATACCTCCTCGTGCCATTCGAACTGGATTGTTGACGGATCAAGAGAGTTGAAATGTTCCTGCATAACATGTCCTCCACTTAAGGTAAATTTATGTGCAGCATACCAATCATGATTATCTTTGCTTTGAAGTTCCTTGCATAATTATTGAAGCAATAGGTGCTGGAAATATCAAATACCAGTGCTGCCTTTAATTAAGATCAAACAAACTGTCATACTTGTAGAAATTATTAATCAAGCATTATGGGAATGAAGCACACTTCCATTTGGAGGGTAGAAGCTCAATTCCTGTCTTGCCTTGCTCTGTCAGGAGCTGCATGGGCACAGTTCCACATGCTTTTTAAGTCAATGCTTGCAAACCTAGTCCCCTTCCTGTTTATAGACTGCTGAGAGTCCTAAGCGTCACACAGTGCCTACAGTAGTTGCTCAAATGCTTAGATATTAAAGGATCTTACTGTTTAAATCTGGTCAATGACACTTCTAAAACAGTTTTATGTGTTTCATCCTGTTTGGAAGCAATCCACACCTGTCTGGGGTGATTCTTATTATCTCTTTGCCTGTTTCATGGATTGTCAACATCATGCAAGATTAAATATCATCTGCTTGTGGATTAAGTCTACTGTGTCAGTTTCTTTCATGTTTCAATTTTTAGTACTCACGCAGTCAGGCGGGCTGCAATAATGAAGGCTGTTTGCTGAGGCATAGATCTTTAAAATAGTCTATCAGATAGTAACTGCTCTATATCCTGGTCTGTCTATCACTTTTGCTGCTGCCCTTTCACATGTGACCACTTGTGCTTTGCTATTCTTCCCCTACCTTGCCACCTTCTACTGGGTCAATGAGGCGTTCATCAAATAAGACCTGCAGTCAGAATCTGTTGTACTTCAGGATTTGACTCATCTCTTGAACCCTCTTTCTGCGTTCCACATGCTACGAGGAAAATTGTTTTTCGCTTCCCAGAAAACGATTTGATACGCAATGAAAGAATACTGGGCGTCTTCTTTCTGGGAATACTGAGAGGCTCAGTTTCTGTGGATGGAAAACGAGTTAACGTTTTGGGTCAATAATGACCCCCTTCATCAGATGCACTCTTCCATGCTCTTCCTACACCGAGTGGTGCGCCAAGGCAGGTTTTTGTCTGTTTCTATAGCTAGCCATTCCCAGGACAGGTCGCCAGTTTGTCGCCAGAGGCTTACAGCTTGTTAAGTCTCTCCTACTCTTGGTGTGTTTAGAAGGATTGGCACTCAACCTGTTTTATCGTGTTGTGAATGCACCTTCCTTGGCAGTCAAGTCCTGGGGTGGGACTCGATCCGAAAGTTTCTGGCTTAGAACCAGGGTCTCTACCCACTGCACCACAGGACCACCTTCCATTAGGTCTGCACTTTGCATCAGCGCCAATCTGGTGTAAGCCTCATTTTTGTGGGACAGAACACAGTTGCTTGCAATCTCCCTCAGAGAAACTATGCTAGGTAGCATTTAAATTAGATTCCTTTCTGTATCAAAGACTTAATTTAATGGTTGAACTTCAGAAACTTGCTGCAACAGCTACCATTTGGAGAAGGCAGTCAAATCAGCAAAGATCGTATCATAGTTGTCCAATAAGATTGATTTGAATTTCTGGTGTAAATCCTATTCCTCCAATGTATTCATCCATTTGGCAACTGTATTTTACCATGTGTTGTAATTTAAGTAGATAAGACAGTCTCTGTTCTGTCCTGGGACTCCGCTGTGGGAGCCTCCATCCCATGATGCCATCAGATAGTCAATCTTTGAAATATTAACCGAATGTAAACCCAGTGTCGTGGCAAGTTATGATGCAACAGCTTGACAGAAAGTATAACTGGAAACAATTGTCATGAGAGTTAGGCAGGGTGCTCGGTCATTACCTGCTTGAGTTCAGCATCTCCTGGAACCTTCATATTGCCCTGTGCTTTGTTACTTTTTATCATAGTGGCACTTTTCTATTGGACAATCTGTAAGAATTATTTGCACAGTATCTCCCTGTTTTTATGTACAACTATATTGGCTATTCTCAAGCTGTGCAGTGTTCCTGATTTTGGGTCTTTGTTGTGCATCAGGTAGGCTTTTGTTTTTGCTTCAATGACAGATGTCTGGTGTGATTCAGCCAAAAGATTTCTATGTCCTGTTTCGGGCGAGTTTGGCAGGGTATTTCTTGGTGGCTGCACTGCCACGATTGACCCCACTATTCAACGGCACTTTGCCGTTTTTTGGGCCTTGGGGTGTTTCTCCCCATTGAGGCCACACTTAGGCACTTTTCCTGCTCCTAGTAGATCGGGGCGCCATTTTGAACAGCTGCCCCAATCTCTACACCCCCGTCTTTCAGGTCCCCTCATCTCCATTTTCAGGATCCCCTCCCCTTCACCCTTCAATCTTTTTGTGTGCCCGCACACCCTCCCTCACCCCACTCCCGCCCTTTCAAGGGCAAGTACCCACAGGACCTGACACCTGGCAGTACCAACCTGGCACCTGGGCATCTTTGCATTGCCAGTCTGGCACCCTTTCAGTACCCCATGGCACTCTGGCAGTGTCACCCAGGCACTTTTGAAGTGCCAGATTGGCACTGCCAGGTTGGCAATGCCAAGTAGCCTGGGTGCTAGGGGGAGTGCCCTACTCTGCCCTGTCCCCAACCACCCAGGGTTTCCAATGGCAAGATCCCCAGGAGTACCACCACGCCTGATCCACGTCTGTGGCAGCCAATGTTAAATGGCATTTGGTTGAGTTCTCGCAGACATGGCCGTTGACTCCCAGTTGCTGGGTGCATACGACAATCGGGTCTTTAAATGAGCGTAATGGCTCATTTAAATCTCATTAACTGGATCACACCCAGGGAGAGCAGACCGCATCAGGTGGAGCGTGTTGAGTGACTTTCAATCGGCCGGCGCGGAGCCCAATTTGGGGCTCTGAGTGGATTCACCTGTTACGCCCGGCTCTGCACAAGTGTAACGCGTTGGCTGAATTGCGCCTGTCATCTCTGCTGAGTCTCCATCCAGTCTTTGTTGTGGATTCCACCTTTACCAAATGTTGCTGTTGTGTCATAACTCTTACAGATTGTCTAATAGGAAAATGCAGGAAATTATTCCGTCCTTTGTATGTGATCTTTGAAAGAGCTATCCTTGTCCCTCTCACCTACTCTTTTCCCGTCGTGCTACATATTTCTCCCTTTTCAAGCCTGTATGTATTCAATCCCCTTCTGAAATTTACTCTTGAAGATGCTTCCCCCAGGTTGTGTATTTCGAATCATAAGCAAAGACTTTACTCTAGAATCCTCACTCACTGGGACACTGATTCACCTGAAGAAGGAGCCGTGCTCCGAAAGCTTGTGTTTGAAACAAACCTGTTGGACTTTAACCTGGTGTTGTAAGACTTCTTACTGTGCTCACTGGGACAAGGTTAACAACTCAAAGTGTGCCCCTGTAATGTACTGTCTAAGAATCTCTATGGACAAGATGTGTTATTGTTGGGAAAGTGAAGATTGCCAGTGGTCATGATTTATTTTCCTTTTTCTTTTCACTTAAACAAGAATGTTGATTTAAACTAAGAGCTAGGAAATTAAACATATTGACCAGGGTTGGTAAGGCAGTAAGTGAATTAATAATTAAGAGTGTTAACGTGGAGCAACTTCACCTAAGTGCAGATTTCACCAGTGTGCAAGGGACTTTGGCAAAGGAAGAAATTCAAAAAGGTGGGGATACGAAGCGCTGCTTGGCAGTGTAACACAAATACAAACAAATAAGACTAAGTTAGGACTGTGGGTGAAACGAGAGTAAAAACATCATATAACGAAATTTAACAAATTAAAGAAGTTTGTCACCTGCATTAAAATATATGGCTGGATTTGGTAGAGGGGCCAGTAGGACCGAGGGCCACATCGTTTCAGCAGCAGCCAATTAATTGCCTCCTGCCAGGATAGCCCCAAAAGCTGTGAGCTAATCAGAGAGTCAGGAGCTCAGCAGCGCCACCAGGAGCAGTGGCCACTGCTGGGACTGCACACAGAGGAAGAGCCCACATTGATGGACATTCACCCTCATTTTTAAAAAAAAATTTTAACGTATTTTATTACAAACTCGTATCAAAGCAGGTTGCAGCAAGTAAACACCCCGGGAAACATACTTCCCAACAATCAACTATACCGTCTGTATAGAATTTTCCCCTTTTTCACCCTCCCCATTCCCCCCCCCCCCCCCCCCCCCCACCTCCCTGTGACGAACAGCTCCTCAAACACGTCACCGGTCACAAATATCCCCCACCTTTTCTCAAACTCCCCCGCTGAGCCCCTGAACTCATACTTTATCTTCTCTAAGCGCAGGAAGTTGTACAGGTCATCCAACCATACTGCTACCCTCGGTGGCAATGCCGACCGCCACTCCAGCAAAATTCGGCGCCGTGCAATCAGAGAGATAAAGGCCATGACATCGGCCTTCCTTCTGTCCATGAGCTCTGGCTTCTCTGAAATCCCAAATAACGCCACCAAAGGGTGCGGGTCCACCTCCTCGTCCACTATCCTGGCTAAGACCGCGAACACTCTGGCCCAGAACCTTCCCAATTTTTCGAAACCCCAAAACATGTGCACGTGATTCGCTGGCCTCCACCCATTCCTCTGACACTCATCTGCTACCCCCTGAAAGAACCCAGTCATTCTTGCCTGAGTCAGATGCACCCTGTGCACCACCTTAAACTTATCAGGCTCATCCTTGCACAAGAGTAGGCCCCGTTTACCCTTCGCAGTGCCTCATCCATACTACGCAATTGATCTCCATACCCAACTCCGCTTCCCATTTCTCCTTGATCTTCACCACCCGCTCGCCTAAGTGGCTTAATTGGGTACTAAACAATAAGGCCATCCACCACCTTCCCTGCCCCTGGATAGATGGCATAGCAATGGGAAGATGATCGACACCTGGCTCACCCCACCTTCCGCCTCCAAACAAGCTCTAAATGCCGTACAACGCTGGACTATAGACCACGGAGTGATATTTCGAGACTTGAATACCAATTAGTTAAATAAAAAATACAATAGAAATGGCAGAGCAGGTGATGTGTTGCACTTATCGCACATGAGAGCTGGTGGACACCAGTGTGATCCACAATAACCACATCTGCAGTAAGTGTCTGCACGCGAGAACAATCAGCTCAGCATTGGTGAGCTGGAGGCTGAGCTTAGACTTTGAGATGTATCAGAGAAGAAGAAAGTTACCTCAACACCTTGTCCCAAGACACAGTCACACCTCTTAGGTTCAGTATTTCAAATTTGGTCATCTGTTGTTGGAGACAAGAAAGTATGTTTACAATGAGGCAGATATAGGGATACAAAATGTAGGATTGTAGAAGTCTCAGGGATATGGACATCTCTTCAGGACAAGAGTGGAATTTGGGGTGGAAGTAGAAAGATCCAGTTGCCATGGTACATATAGGTGCCAATGACGTAAGTAGGACCAAAAATAAGTTCTGTTGAGTGAGTCTGAACAGTTAGAAGCTAAAGTAAAAAGCAGAAACATTGAGGTAATAATCTCGGGATTACTAACTGAGCCACGAGCAAATTGATGTCAATAAAATCCCAAAGATCGCTGTGGGAGAAATGGGTTTAGATTCATGGTGAACAGTCAATAATACTGGTGAATGAGGAAGCTACATATCAGGATAGTCTTCATTTGAACTGCACTGGAATAGGTGTTTCTGGTGAGTTAACTAACTAGAGCCTAAGAAAAAGCTTTAATTTAAATAGTGAAGGAAAATTCAGAAGATCAAAGTGAAAGGAGAAGGCAATAGTTCAGGCCAGTGATATGAGTAATAATACCTACCATCACAGCTTCCGAAGTCAGACCGGCCTTCTTGAAAGTGAACCCTGGGGAAGCGACGGGCCCTGAAGGAGTCCCTGGTCGTGCACTCAGATCCTGTGCGGACCAACTGGCGGGTGTGTTCGCGGACGTCTTCAACCTCTCCGCACTCCGTTCCGAAGTTACCACCTGCTTCAAAAAGACCACCAACGAAGGACCAGGCACTGTGCCTCAACAACTACCATCCAGTGGCCTTGACATCTATCATTATGAAGTGCTTTGAGAGGTTAGTCATGTCACATATCAACTCCATACTCCCAGAATGCCTTGATCCACTGCAATTTGCATAGCGCCACAACGGGTCCACAGCAGATGCCATCTCCCTGGCCCTACACTCATTCCTGGAGCATCTCAGCAACAAGGTTTCCTAGGTCAGACTCCTATTCATTGACTACAGCTACACCATAATCCCAGCCAAGCTCATATCAAAACTCCAAATCCTATGACTTGGCTCCTCCCTCTGTAACTGGATCCTCGACTTCCTGACCCACAGACCACAATCAGTAAGGATAAACAACACCTCTTCCACGATAGTCCTCAATACTGGGGCCCAGCAAGGCTGTGCACTTAGCCCCCTACTATACTCCCTATACACACACATAACTGTATGGCAAAATCTGAATCCAACTCCATCTACAAGTTTGCTGACGATATGATCGTAGTGGGTGGATCTCGAACAACAAAGACTCAGAGTACAGGAGGGAGATAGAGAACCTAGTGACATGGTGTAATGACAACAATCTCTCCTTCAATGTCAGCAAAACTAAGGAGCTGGTCATTGACTTCAGTATCATACACACCCCTGTCTGTATCAATGGTGCCAAGGTGGAGATGTTTAACAGCTTCAAATTCCTACGTGTGCACATCACCAACAATCTGTCCTGGTCCACCCACGTTAACGCTACGACCAAGAAAGCACAACAGTGCCTAAACTTTCTCAGGAAACTAAGAAAATTTGTAATGTCCACGTTGACTCTTACAAATTTTTACAGATGCACCATAGAAAGCATATCTGGCTGCATCACAGCCTGGTATGGTAACTGCTAAGCCCAAGACCATAAGAAATTACAGCGAGCTGAGAACACAGCACAGTCCATCACGCAAACCCATCTCCCATCCATTGACACTGTCTATACCTCCCGCTGCCTTGAGAAAGCGGCCAGCATAATCAAAGGCCTCTCCTCACCCAGGTTATTCTCTCTTCCAACTTCTTCCATCGGGCATGGGATATAAAAGTCTGAGAACACACAGCAACAACACAACAAAAATAGCTTCTTCCCCACTGTTACCAGACTCCTGAATGACCCTCTTATGGTCTGAACTGTAGTAAAAGTAGTACTTTACTCCATATGCTTCACCCGATGCCTGTGCCTATGTATTTACATTGTGTATTTATGCACGTCCTATGTTTTTTCATGTATGGAACAATCAGTCTGGGTTGTACGCAGAATAAGACTTTTCACTGCACCTCGGTACACATGACAATAAATCAAATTCAATTCAATAACCAAATTATCACAGGAAGGAGCACAGTGTAGCAAGATAAGAGTGTACCAGCAAATAGGGTCAGCATAGGGAAAATTGCAGAAAGATAAAATTATGGCACTTAAGCTAAATGTATGCAGCAAATGTAACAAGATAGATGAATTTATGGTATAATTATAAATAAATGGGAATGATTTGATTGCATATCAGAGTCATTGCATGGGATGTCCCACTACCATCAACCCCCCCCCCCCCCCACCCGAACCTCCCCCCCAAACTCCCCCACCCCCCACATCCTCCCGCACTGTGTATTCCGACGGCTCACCATTAGCCCCCAGTGAGATCTCCCGGTCCTGCTAATGTCCATGCCATTTTGCGTTGCTCACCCATTCTGCTAAAGGGGAACACGCTGCCATAGGGGTCATCTTCCAAAGGACAGGAGGATCTTGCTGGCAGGTAGGGCTGGAAAATCCTGTCCGTGGTTGCAAGGTGACCAAGACGAGGAGCTGAATATTCAGTGTTACTTGATATTTTGGAAGGATGGGCAGAAATACAAGAAATGTGGGGTCGTGCTGATAATAAAAGATGGGATTGCAGAAGTGAGAGGTGTTATCTTGGAAGGTCAAATATGGAATCAGTCCATGTGAGAGAAGCAAGTTCAAGAGAAAGTAGTCACTGATGGGAATCATCTGTAGACTCCACTCCCTCCACAAACAGTAGTTATATGGTAGGACGTACTGTAGGTCAAGAAATATTGGGGGTTTTCAATAAAGATACTGAAATAATTGCAGATGACTTTAAACTTCATGTAGATTGAACAAATCAAATTATAAATTAGCCTCAGGGATGAGTTCATTGAATTTACTTAGAACAGTTTCTTACAACAAGATGTATGGAACCAACCAAGAAGCTGGCTATTTTAAATCTGGTAATGTGTAATGAGGCAGAATTAATTAATGTCTCATAATGAAAGATCATCAAGGGAAGATTCATCCAAATGTGATAGAAGACCATATTCAGTTTGAGGGTGAAAAACCGGAGGCTGAAACTAGCATCCTAAACTTAAATATGGCCAAGTAAGGTACAAAGGCAAAGTTGGCTAATGTGGATTGGGAATTTTTAAAAATTCATTCACCAACACTGGCAAGACCTGCATTTATTGCCCATCCCTAATTTTACCTGAGAATGTGCTGGCGGAGGGAATGAATACTTAAGGTCATTGATGGGGCTGCCTTGTTCTGGATGTCACTGAGCTTCTTGAATGTAGTTCAAACTGTATTAATAATAATAATCTTTTATTGTCACAAGTATGAAGTTACTGTGAAAAGCCCCTAGTCGCCACATTCCGACGTCTATTCGGGTAAGCTGGTACAGGAATTGAACCCACACTGCTAGCTTTGTTCTGCATTACAAACCAGCTGTCTAGCCCACTGAGCTAAACCAGCCCTAATCCAGGCAAGTGGAGAGTATTCAATAATGAAATGAAAAAAATGAAAATTGCTTATTGTCACAAGTAGGCTTCAAATGAAGGTACTGTGAAAAGCCCCTAGTCGCCACATTTCGGCACCTGTTCGGGGAGGCTGGTACGGGAATTGAACCGTGCTGCTGGCCTGCCTTGGTCTGCTTTAAAAGTCAGCTATTTAGCCCTGTGCTAAACCAGCCCCTCAGTCCTGGCCTGTGGCTTGCAGAAGCTGGACAGGCTTTGGGAAGTCAGAAGCTGAGTTACTTAGCACAGAATGTTCAGCTTCTGATACTCTTTTGCCGCTGCAGTATTTATATGCCTTTGGTCAATGGTGAACCATATTGATGGTGCTTGATTCAATGATGGTAGAGCTGGTCAGGTTCTCAGCAATAGTGCTGTCAAGCGTCACTTACTCAACAATAACCTGCTCACTGATGCTCAGTTTGGTTTCTACAGCTCCACACCTCATCGCAACCGTGGGCAAAAAAATCGACAAAGGAGCTGAATTCCAGGGCCGACATGAGATTGACTGCCCTTAACATCAAGGCAGCATTTAAACAAGTGTGGCCACAAGGACTATGAGCAAAGTTGAAGTAAATGGGAATTATGGAAAACCCGCCTTTGGTTGGAGTCATACCTGGCACAAAGGAAGATGGTTTTGCTCGTTGGGTCCAATCATCACTGCCCAAGCCATCCCTGCAATAGTTCCTCGGAAAAGCGCCATATTTTAGTTGCTTCATCAATGACCTTCCCTCTGGCATAAGGTCAGAAGTGAAAATGTTCACTGATGATTTCAGTCTTCAGAACCATTCGTGATTCTTAATAATTTCAAGCAGCATATGCATATGCAGCACAACCGGACAATATTCAGAGTTTGTAAGTGACAAGTAATATTGATGACCACAAGCGCCAGGCAATGATCATCCCGAACAAGAAAAAAATGGAACGATCGCCCCTTGACATTCAGTGGCACTGCCGTCGCTAAATCCTTCAGTGACATTATCATTAAGAGGGTTACCATTAATCAGACACATACTGGATCAACGAACAGACAAGAAAAGGTCAGCCAGCAGCTTTCCCAGCTTTGTAGGGAGCAGAGGATGGAGAGGAGTGAAATTAGATATCCTGTCCAATTTGAGGATTGATACAGGAGCAAATTCCAGTTGCCCTCTTATTAACCCTACATATACCATAGAATCATAAAATGACATTTTTATTGTTAATAGAAAAGACTGACAAAGGGTGATGCATGTTATTTTCTTAAATATCTGAAAATAAATCCTAAAGTTGATGGTTTCATGATATAGTAATTTTTCAATGAGTAAAAACAGTTATGAGATTATTTAAGTGAGGAGAGCAATTCAGAAATAAAGGGTAATTGGTACAATGATATTTGATTTCATGATCAATTATGTGAAGCTCTGGATCTGCCTAGTGGTTTCCTAATGTAACAACCATTTCTTGTAATAATTTTTATCTGTAACGCATTATCGATGTTTGGTCAGTTCTCTTCTTTGTTTACTATGGACAGGATTTTCTGCCCCCCCCCCCCCCCCCCCCCCCCCCCGCAACCCTGTGGTGTGGTTTGCGCCAGCCGAGGTGCTGCACCATTGGCTGGCGGCAAGATTTCCTGGTCCCACCGCTAACCGGTTTTCCAAATGTACACACCCTCTGCTGCTGGGTAACCGATGACAGAGGGTTGAAGTTGGCCGTACCAGATAATCCCGCCAGTGGAAATGGCCGGCAAATTTCAGCCAGATATCTTCTAGTTATTTGCGTGTCTATCTCTCTCGGTCGCATCTATACCATGTGCAAGCAATATTGGAGAGTAATAGCAGGCTCCCTACCACCTTTGCCCCTGCTGCCACAGCTTTACCAATGCCACTTGAGCCTGTTCCTCAGAAATTAACTCGCGTGTCATAGATTGGTTCATCCCTCTGATTTCCACTGCTTTCCTCAAGGAAGGAAATTACCGTTGCACATAGTCGTGTCACTGACGAGAAGCACCCCATAGATGCAACGTATGGTAATAAAAATGATTTATTTTAAAAAAAGAAATCTGATGCAAATAAAAAGACAGCAATTCATTCTGAGCACAAATTTAGAACCATTTTTATTTTTGCCATCTGTGGAAAATATGCATATCTCTCTACATTTAACTTCTTACAAACTTAGGTCAGACAACCAATCTTTGTAAACAATTGTGCAAACTGTACGAAGCCCCTCGACCATCCCCAGGCTGGTGAAGCTAATACATCTTGTCAGAATTGGGATTTGAATCTGGAATATGCCGCAACAGTTGTACCAGTTTATAAATACCTTAGATAAGAAACATTCGGTGCATTTGTGTGAGGCAAGTTAGGAGTGGCAAGATAGACAGGACATTGAACCACCTTTATATTGTATCACAGAATGGGAGGATGAGGTGACACTGGGAGTTGACTCTCAAAATGTTGACAGGGATAAATTCTGAGAGGAGCCAGGCCTATTCCTCACAGTAAGAGAGCTAAAAGTGGTAAACAATCAGATGGCGAATTAGCCTGAGTCACACTTCCCCTTGGGGAAGCAAGTCTCCAATTCATTCTCTAGAGAGAATTCAGGATAGAAAGTAGACATTTGAGAAAGAAGGGGGAAAAAATCAGAGGGAAAGTAGGATCATGTGCTGGTAGACTTAGCATAAAAGACTTATTAAGTTTTCAATTGAAGGCCATCTCTCTTTAATTTTAATAATCATTATTGTCACAAGTAAGCTTATATTAACACTGCAAAGAAGTTACTGTGAAAAGACCCCTGGTCGCCACATTCCGGCACCTGTTCGAGTACACAGAGGGAGAATTCAGAATGTCCAAATTACCTAACAGAACGTCTTTCGGGACATGTGGGAGGAAACCGGAGCACCCGGAGGAAACTCACGCAGACATGGGGAGAACGTACAGATCGCACAGACCCAAGCCAGGAATCGAACCTGGGGCCCTGGAGCTGTGAAGCAACAGTGCTACCCATTGTGCTATCCTGCCGCCCACTGCTACCGTGCCACCCACCTTAAAACTGAGTGACCAATAAAGGTGAAATCTGATGAGGATGTTGTTATAGCATCATTGAGATTTACCACAGAGGAAGAGGCCATGTAGGCCATCATGTCCATGCTGGCTGGCAAGGAGCCATCCAGCATAATCATACATCCCAGCTCGTTATCTGTAGTCTTATAGGTTACAGCCATTCAAGTGTATACCAAGTACTTTTTAAATGTCATGAATGTTTCTGCCTGAAAGGGTGATAGAGATGGTGAGTTTCCGATTCCCACAACCCTCTGCGTGAAAACAATTGCCATTGAGTCACCTCCAATCTTCCTACCTCTTAAATCCCCTCCGCCCTACCCCCGCCCTTCCCACCTGCTTATGGATCTCTCAACAAAGGGGAATGGGCCTTCCTATCGACTCCACCAAGACGCGTCACCGTTTTATACATTTTCGTTAGCTCTCCCCGCAGCACCCTCTTTGTCCATAGGCAACAAATCTAGCCTGTCCAATCATTCCTCATAACTAAAATCCTCTCATCCAGGCAACATCTGCATAAATCTCCTCTGGGCCCACCCTCGTACAATTTCATCTTTCCGATAGTGAGTGACCAGAATTGCTGACAGTACACCAGCTGTGGCTTAACTAGCACTTTATACAATTTTAGCATTTCCTCATAGCTCTTACCTTTATTAGCAGAGGCATAGAATATAAGTATCCCCACATGCCTTCTTGACGACCTTAATACCTGTCTAGTCACCTACATGGATTTGTAGATGCATTCAAAGATATCTCTGTTCCTCTACACCTCATTTCTTGCACATTCCTTTGCCTTGATAGCCTTCCCAAAATAAATTACCTCACAATTCTCTGGATTGAACTCCATTTGTCACTGTTCCATCCGTTTGACCAGTCCATTGACATCTTCCTGCAGTCCTACAGCTTTCTTCCTGATTAGCAACCACAACCCCAGTTTTTGTTTCATCTGAAAACTTATCAAAACATTTAAATCCAAATCATTGATTATATACTTGATTCTACCCAATTTCCTGCTCCAATAATTGGATTTCTGTCCAAAACAGGTGAGAGGTTGTTTAAGCTGTGGCCTCCCCTGCCCGTTGTCGGATCCTGATTGCAATATTTATGGGAATAGGTGGAGTGTGGGGCATGCCCAATGCTTTCTAGTCCCACATTTTTCAGGCATTGAGATTAATTGGTGAGCTTTAAAGGCATGGCTAAAGGCCTGTTCAACAAAGGCGAGGTTTTTGTTTTTCCTTCGGCAGAACTATTCTTCCAAGCCTCACAAAAATCTTCGAGTCTGTCGCTGCCCTGCACCTCTCCTTCCCACCCCTACCCCACAGCAATTTCACCCCCCAACAGCCTAACCGGCAGCTGATTTTCGACTTCGGAATATTGCCAAGCTGAAGAAGAAGACCCATTTAGCACCCTGAGCTGGTGGCAAAAATGTTAATCAGGTCCAAACATGAAAATGTCTGTCCGCTTTGTTGACACACTTTCCATATCATGATCATTTGGCACCCAAGTCCAAGTAGAAAATTCCGACTCCCCCAACACATCATTTCTGAGGGTATTTTCTGCATAAATTCTGGCCTCATGCAAAAGTGAGCCAATTCAGTGCTATCAACTGGTGCTTAGTTAGTTTACACCACCATATATAATATAGTGGTCTACCGTTTGTACCCAAAGGCACATATAAAGTACTTCAATAAATTTCAATGTATATATTTTCACTTAGACAAATAAGTTGCAAGTTAAACTGCATAATACAGAGGGGTAAATAGAAAATGAACAAGGAAAGTATCTTGCCATACAGAAGGTGCATTAATTATGTATGCAGTTTTTAAACCAAAAATTAAAACAAAATGTAAATGTAGCTCATATATAATCTGGGGAAAATTGTGCCGTTTAACAACGAGAACAGCAATTAGCAGTGTTAGCATTTCATTATTTAGTGAGTTTCATCTTGCGCTTTTTTACTTGAAGCATCTCAGTCGCATCTGGCATCACATCTGTCCACTGAGGTTCTTCTGTACTTCTGTCTGCCTGCGTTTGCTGATAATAAAGAGGGAACATGAGGCCTTTAGCTTCATACATAAGAATTGTTAATACTTTGCAGCCATAGTCATATTCAGTAAGATATCAATCACTCTCCCGTGCAACCATCGAGAAAGTATGAAGAATAGCTTCAATTGGTAAAACTTCAGAAATGTAGGGTACTTCCAATTGTCCTTCACAGTAATTTGAGACCCCTTCACATTGTTCTGAGTACGTAGGCCGACAAATGATTTCCTGTACTTGAGGGGTAATTATTTAACTTGGTACTCCCACGAGGACTTTCATCTGTCAGAGATGATCAGAAACCTTGGGTGCATATTGTTTTCTGACCAATCATTTAAAAAGTCTGACCAGGATATGTGATGTGCACTGAATGTTTCAATATGCATTTGCAACAGACAGACTACCCTCCGGGAGGAGTTCAGAAGATGATCCCTACAGTTCCCAGTTTTTATATTTCATTACATCAATGAATAGATTCCTGCAGGAATGGATCCAGGTCAGTAAAACTCCAAATGCATAATTGCAATTTAACCTGAAGGTGGGATTATTTTGAGACATTCAGTTGATAGCATGTGCCTCGTTCATGTATCATATTCTTCCTGTCCCTGATGCTTTCGTTTTGAATGTGGCTGTCATATCAAAGCATTATTTTCTGGTGAACTCATCATTTTTCATACCCAGTGTTATGCAGAGAACACTGCTTAAAAATAGAAGACGACACATTATCTGATTCACTTTTCCGCCATCAATTTGTTACACTCCCTATAATGCTCCAATGCTTACTGATACAGAGATTGCAATTTCAATTGCTGCAGTAAAGCCCAGGGAACTTCTATTTGCTGAATACGTCAGGCAAGGAGAGGTTATAAGAATGATTCTGCATACAAATGTTGATGAAGATTTGTATAAATCTATCAATGGGAATAATTAAGGCCTGGAATTTTCACAGTTACTCCTGCTCCATTTCACCATGAACAGGGATTTGTCATGGCCCCGACCCAAAGAAAAATCCAAACACCCAGTAATTTACTGCTAGAATGAAGCCACAATCCATGGTTAATGCAAATGAATTTTCCGATATAAGAGTCAAGTAAAGCAAACAGTACTAAATAGACAGTGTTTTAGGAAATTGCTTATACTTTATATCAACAAGCACAATAAATCGCCAACCACAGATAACTTAGATTTTTAAAAAATCAACTCCACCTTCCCTTATTCCCGCTGAAGGTGATCCGACCCCCCACCAACCATTCCCGGCAGCAAGTTAGTAATTGCTTACTAATTTATACCATGCAACAATTAAAGTCACATTCTCCCATGTTGGGATTAGACCATGATCACACTGTAAAGTATATTACAGATACTGATTAAAGTACATACCATGAATTGTTCAAATTGAATGGCTGCATCTTGGGGGTCCAGCCCTTGTGCGTACGCCATATCAGCTGCACGTTTAACCATTTCTACTTTATGATAACCTGGGGGTGTCCAGCCAATGCCACGGATCCAGTTGAGGTCGGATTTGTACGCAACCTAAGGAAAAGTAAATAGTCAATGAGCAGGTATTGAAGATTTAGCTGGATTCCTACATGGTATAACTCTCACAGAGACCACAGGGGATCACGGATTGATTTCCCCATGGGCTTTATGGGATATGAGTTACTGCGTTAAGCGGGCCCAGGCCCAACCAATAGGGGCTCACCAGAGGGGCCTTATATATCGACCCCCACACCCGGGCCGGCAATTCCCGATAGTCTCGGGCTGGGACATTTGTTTCATACTCAGCAGTGGCTTCATTTGTGTTTGAGGATAAACCTACTTTGCCTTTTAGCCTGCGTCTCCTGGAATTATTACATTGGTGACAAGGATCAAGCATGGAATTCTGAGGAGCCTTCAAAGCTTGAGAAGCCAACTCTCGTAAGAAAAAAAAAGCCAGAAATACCTTTCTTTAATTTCGAAGACTTGAGGCGTATGATGCAAATATGGAAGACTGGGCCCAGTATGCCGAGCATGTTACTATTTTCTTCACCTCAACGAAGGGGATGAGAGGCAGAAGGTAATCTCTTGACAGCATGCGGAGCCCCAACGTTTATCATCATCAAAAACTTCAATTACGCAGCAGACCCTGATACTAACATTTTCGACGATTATCCCCCAATGCAACTGTTTGAACACAGCTGGGAGGATCCCGGTTGAACCCAATACGAAATTTGTTGCTAGATTTCGGAATTGGCAGAGGACTGCATATTTGGTCCATCGCTGACTGAGATGCTGCACGATAGGCTAGTGTGTGGGATTAACAATGTTACAACCCAAAAGCAAAAGCTAGACTCGAAAGGGAGAATGCCAAGATAGGGGTTCAAGAACTTCAAGGGATGATGGACAATAGTGTGCTCATGTTGGGGTTGGGAGGGCCTTTGCATAGAGAAGCCTGCCTTTCTCGAGAAAGCACCCACATCCCTTGCCCACCATCAATCCAACATTCCGTAAGGATATCCTGGTGTTTTAAAAGATGTACAGATAACCCCACAGGTAACCAGCAAACCTCGCCGCAGGATCACAAATGTCAGCCACAGGGCTACTGTAGGTGCAATTGTAGAAGGTGTTGGTGAGACCACATCTGGAATATTGTGTCCAGTTTTGGTCTCCTTATTTGAGGAAGGATGTGGTGGCATTGGAGGCAGTTCAGAGGAGGTTCACCAGATTGATTCCGGGGATGAAGGGGTTGAAGTATTAACCACTTTGAGCTTATGCTCACTGGAGTTTAGATGAATGAGAGGGGATCTGATCGCGGTATATAAAATACTAAAAAGGATTGATAAAGTAAACCTAGATCAAATGTTCCCCCTTGTGGGGAAACCTAGAATGTGAGGTCACGGATATAGGTTGAAAGGCCTAGATTTAAAACTGAGATAAGGAGTAACTACTCCTTGCAGAGGGTGGTGAATATGTGGAACTTGCTGCCCCATAGTGTGATGAAATCTGAATCATTAAACGGTTTCAAGAAGAAGATAGATATATTTCCGATAAAAATAACAGGTTAAAGGGATATGAGGAATAGGTAGGGAGGTGGAGTTGAGACCAGGAAGAGATCAGCCAAGATCTGATTGAAAGGTGCAACAGGCTCAAAGGGCGGAATTGTCTGTTTCTGCTCCTAATTCTGAGATTCCTATGTGCTGTCGAAGGGCAGAATTTAGGCAAGGATGCTACAATCACCAATACTCTGGGAAATTCATCCCAAATTTAGCTACTTTATTATCACACCTGCACACGTTATTGAAAAAACATCAAAGGTGGTGATGGCAACACCGCAGGATGAACCTTCACAAACGTAATACAGCAGTTGCTTTCCTCCAATATACTGGCCCATTATGACCACGGAAAATAACTAATACTGATGTGAGATTCCTCGCCATATGGAGTGGGCGCAGTCCGCTCACATCAATGGACGATAGCACGGAGAAGCCCATTGCATACTGACCCGGGATCCTGGCGGACGCTGAGCGGTGTTATTCACACATTGAAAAGGAAAGGTTGGCTGTTACTTTTGGCGTGAAAAAATTTCACTAGCATGTCTACAGCTGACATTTTGTACTCATAACGTATCACAAGCCTTTTCTGGGCCTTTTCAAAGAAGATAAAGCAATTCCCCCCATCGCTTTGGCTCAGATTCAATGTGGCAGCCTATGAATACTCCCTTGAGCAATGCCCTAGAGCACGTATTGCCAAAGCGGATGCTCTGAGTCACCTCCCACTGCGCAGAGGCTTAGTTGGGAGACGTTGTCATGACTTTATATCTTTTAGGTACCTTGCCAGTACCAGCAAAACAGATTAAAGCTTGGGCCCAGAAGGACCCCACATTGTCCAGGTTTTCCATATAATCCTCGTCTGAGGACACCCCATGGACGACATGAAGCCCAGATTGGCACTCAATAAAATGATGTCCACAGCAGTACAAGCCCATAAACCATATATGTCAATTTCTTTTCTGTGGGTTAATGACTGTAATAAAACTATGAATAGAGAAATGTATTTAGTGGAGTGATATTTTCAATAAATACTCAGCATAGCATTTGAGAGAGTGTGGTGCCAGGTAAATAGCAGGGAATTAGGATGGTTCCTCAATGCATTCCCAATGTCAAGGAGGTTTCCTGGAAACAGACTTCAGAATTCACGGCGTTAAGATCACAATTAGGGGCTCATTTTTGGATTCACCAGCAATTTTTCTGCAGCAGCAATCCAGGCAACCATCAGAGCCAGAGGGTCCTTACCCAGAGAGGGGACGACGTACAGGGATGGATGCCCCACATGGCCCCAAAGAGCCATTCAGAAGGGTTTCCCTACTAATTGGTGGTGCCTACCACTCCCAGGCGGCCTCTATGTTAAGGCATCCTCTGAACCCCTGATCTGACTCTTCAGCACCCGCATCTGTCAGTGGGGTTACTGAGGCTTCAGAGCTGCCAGCTCTCAGACTGGACCAGCGGTATCGGAAACCCAACCACCATCCTTAATTGTACAGCAAGCCAGGAATCAGCAATAGGCCTCCTCGAGGAAATAGCTCCGTCTGTCTGGGATCTGGTAAATGCAAATTCAGGACCCCCACTTGGTCCTTACATTGGGGTCTGAATTCATCCCATAGTATTTCTATGAGAAAATAGTGGTGAGTCTAAAGGATAGGGAACATAGCAGGGAAATGTGATCAAAGTATAAAAATAAAGGAAATAGCAAACTCAGCATGAAGTAATAAAATACTTACGTAAGCTGAGATTTTCCTAATATTAACTCTTTAAAATGACTGGGTCATCATTGGCATAACAAGAATTATGAAGAAGGACTCACCTCCACACCAGAAGCACAATTTAGAGAGAAAGTTGGGAGGTACAGAAAACTTATGGATCCATATTCTTTCCTAAATTGTACCTCTCCACTGTTCCACAGTCGCACCCATCCAGCCCAAGATGCTAAATGATGTTGGGCTCCAAGCCAAAATAGAAACTATACTCAATATCAATGATGCTGGAAAATCTAGGCTCGCCAACTGAGGAAATCTTTATTGTCTTTATACCGAGTTTGTAAATTGATTTCTTCATATACTGGAATCATGTTTCCCAGTTATGTTTAGATTAGTCTACATCGCTGAGAATTCCCTGAAAAGGAAAGCAGGGATACAAGCCCGATACCAGGACTCCACAAGCACTGCCCTCCCCCCCCCAACGGAGCAGGTGAGTCATTGAAATCTCCGGAGGGACTAAAAGATCTGGACGGCGTGAGGGGTTGGAAAATTCCAGCCAATCTTTCCATTCTTCACTGTGGAAAAGTGCCTGATCTAACCTTCTCCAGATGGTCCAGCCATGTCTAGGAGCATGCTGAGGGGAGAAGAGTTCCTCGAGTTGCTATGTGCAGTGACATAGTAAATGTATTCTAAAAGAACTTGACTACAATATGACAATGTGTCATTTTGAGAGACATAATTCATCTGTGTGTATACTAACCTTGGTAAAGCTCACAATATCTGTTAAAATGTAAATACATGATTGGTAAAATCAAGATGGAGCCTTAGTACTTACATCACTTTGTAGTTTGTAAGCTTCTTTGGCATGCTTCACATTTAGCTGCTCAGAGTCACATGTCCACTGGTGTAAGTACTGCCTGTAGTTAATGTTACTGGCTTGCTCCTGGCTCTTTTTCGCTTGTACAAAACCAGGTTGCTCCAAGTGCAATTTGTACTTGGATTTACCCTCTTCAAATTCCTTCTTGTATTCCTTGGCACTCTGGAGTCTGCTGGCGGCCAGGAAGTGCTTCATTTTTGTATCATCATCAACACTGCGGAAGCCAATCTGTTGGCCCTTCTCTTTCACAAACGCTTGCTTGTATTTGTACTATAAGAAAGGGAAAACTTTTCAATTGAGTCTATTTACAAACAACTGACAGTATTAAAGCTCCGTATAAAACTTCCATTATCGATGAGTGCTACGTCCCCAATTAGCAAATCACAAAATTGGATTTTCATAAATGTCTTTATGCATTGGGTATAATGGTAGATGCCCTGCTTATAATGTGCAAATATAAATAGCTTCTGACTTTTTTTGTCCATCAAAGAATTCCTGAAATCTAACTTATTCAGTGACATTAGTACAATAGCCGGGATTTAGCGGCAGCACTATCCCGTAATGGCAGCTAAATTTTGTGAGAGGTTAAAATCAGGATTTGCAAGAATCCCGAGCATAATTTTCTCTGCCCCCTGCCAATTATACGATCAGGTTCATGCCCATGAAAGGCGCAAACCTGATTAGCATATTTTATAATAAAGTTACTACTTCCATCCTCACAGAATGTTCCCACCCACCCAACGTGTTGTCACCCCGGCGCAAATCATTACTGGTTTTCAAAAACGGAAATCAATCATGAATTTGTTTTTAAATTTAGAGTATCCAATTATTTTTTTTTCCAATTGTGGGGCAATTTAGAGTGGCCGATTCATCTACCAGACGTGGAGGGGGAGTGGTGATTGTGGTGGGGGTGGGGTACCTATATTGGGATGGGGGGGACTCGTGCCTGTGAATGGGGGAAGAGAGGCTCCCCCTGATGTTTGTGGGGGACGATTGGGCTGAAGTCTGTGAATGGGATGGAAGCAGTGTTAGTGATGATGGGGTGGTACCAGTGATAAGAAATAGGGCCGCCTTGGTACCCGTGAGGTGGGGAGCGGGGGGGGGGGGGGGGGGGGGGGGGGGGGGGAGTGCACCGAACTTTGCATTGTAAGAGGTAGATACCCCAATCTTTGCATTGTGGGGGAGATTGGAGATACCCTAATGTTGTGGAGAGGTTGGAGATGCCCTGATGTTGTAGGGAGGTTGGAGGTGCACTGATTAGGCTGGGGTCCCGATGTCTCCTAAGTCGGAGATCAACGCCCCATCTCAAGATTCCTGGTGCCTTTATGCCCTGCCCTCCATCTGACTGCCTACTTCTCGCTTCCCCTTTTAAAATGCACAGAGTGCTGTTCAACACAGTGGGAAACGCGGGTTGAGATGCCTGCCTGCTTCACACTGCTTATCTCACCTGAGCCAATGCTGTGCATTTTGAGAAGATTCTACCTAACATAATGCATCGTAAAATCAAAGTAATTTTTATTAGTTCCACAACGGTATACTTGATGTAATCTTAAAAATACAACCAAACTTCATTATAAACAGATATTGAAGAGACTGTTTATGGGCTAATCAATAAAATCCTTTGGTCGTCCATGTCTTCAGACAGGTTAGTTACACTGTGATGTAAAATGAAGATAAAATCTGAGAAATTTTGCAGAAAAATACTGGTGCTTACATCACTGGCTATTTCCCTTGATGCTTTGGCTGTCTGGAAGGGGATAGCATCCAATCTAAGGTCATAGCCCAGTGCTCTCATCTGTTCCCAAGATGTCTTGTAAGCTTTCTGTAATAATAAAAATGACAGTTTATTTCCTTACCTCATCTCCAGACCTGCTTACCCCATTGGATTCCCATTCAATACCATTCCTTCACCAACATCTAGGGCCAATTTCATGAGTTGCCCACGGGTGGGAAAACAGGCTGGTGGATCTGTAAATTATGGTGCTGTGCCATCAGTGGTCTGCCTACCTGTGGCCCAATTGAGGCCGCTAACTGGGCAATTAATGCCCACATAAGGTTCTCAATCTGCCACTGCTCCAATCTAGCTACCAGCGACAGAGGATACGTGCCCAATGTGCAGCCCAACAGGTCAACTGCTGACCAGTGAAAGGGGGGTGGCCTCCTTCCCAAACTTCCTATGCCAGTTGTAGGTTCCCTTGCAGAGTTTTGACTCTCTAAATCCACCCTCCATCACTGCACTGGACAACATATCACCCCCCCCCCCCCGCTGGGGTTTGCCAACCAAGGCCTGGCAAAATCCCAGATTTACTTGGGTTCCAGATCATCCATTATTGCTCTTCCTCCCGGGTCTACTGCAATACTAGCAGTGTCCACTGTTCTAGCTTGCTGCTGGAAGGACAGAGCTGCTGGTTTATGATTGACTGACATCTCTATGAGATGGGACATGCTCCTGGAGATGGACAGAGTTCCCACCCGATACTTTAAAGACCAATTGCTCCAAAAATTTAAAGGAGGGCGAGCCGGCTATGTTATGGCAAGCTTTCCCATTACATTTATGCTACGGTGCAGCCTGTTATCTGCATAAAATCAAACCCATGGATTGGATACTACGGGTTGACCAATGGGTGGCCCTAGACTAACCATCCCTACATTCCTATGAGGAAGCTACTAGAACTGAGCAAACTAACATTAAACATCAATAGCCGAAAGTAAAATGACAAATTTCACTATGTACCTCAATGTCGAATCACAACAAATACTCGTCAAAAATGGATTGCTGTGTAAAGTAAATAGTACAGGAAATTGGATTCTGGTTTGCATATCATACAAAAGGTGTCTACTGAAGCAGCAGGAAGCATAAGTCATGCTGACGCTCCACGGTATCTATATGGTTATAGTTGAATGAACACCAGCTCTTCAATCAGAAGACAGCTGTTCAGTTTTTGAATTCAGCTCATCCACATATATGTACAGGTGGTGTTGTTCTCATATCCTCTCTGGAGAATATGAGAAAAAGCGCAAGGGTTTTCAGATTAGTGAATAACTGACAAATCAAAACAAGTGTGCCTTCCACGACCCATCGCCAGTAGGCCAAAGAAATCACAGCCATCCCACTTACGATGGGCCAAATGGCCTGCTTCTGTGCCAGATTGACTTCATGACTCAATGATTGGATGTCAAATCGACCCACAATTCAGCTCCAGTCTGCACTTGTGAGGAGCAGAGTTCAAACCCTGTACC
Source organism: Scyliorhinus canicula (assembly GCF_902713615.1). NCBI lineage: Eukaryota > Metazoa > Chordata > Chondrichthyes > Carcharhiniformes > Scyliorhinidae > Scyliorhinus > Scyliorhinus canicula. The sequence goes on along the minus strand of NC_052161.1, from coordinate 26,726,767 downwards.
TTCTGATTCTGAGGTAGAAATGCTACTGCTAAACCATCGTCTCACTTCATATCCATGTGCTGACACATGGGGGTGTCATTGAACTGCCAAATGCTGGCTAATATGCAATGCAATCATAAATAGATCCTCTGTGGTAGAAAAATAATAAATAGATCAAATTAAATGGTCATGACCGGTCAATAGTCAATTCAACAACTTACATCGCTGATGTTGTAGGCATTAATTCTTGCTCGTTTGAAATCAGGGTGATCGGGTGGTATTGTACATCGATGCATAGACTGTGCGTATTGCGATCTGTACAACCTCTGCGAAGGAATGAATCATTACATTAGATTTCTTTTTGAACTTGTAATCTTCTATTTTGCATTTTCCTATTAAGAAGTGTAGTTGCCATCAGCACATTGTTGAGTATGAAAGATGAAAGCAAACAGATTTGTACTTGGTAAAAAAAATCTAATTGATATTAAACAAATCCTCCGTGCAGGAGTTCAAGCTACATTCTGTAAAATTGTAGCAGCTTCTGTTGATTTTTCATGAACGATGAAAGATACCAGTGACTGAAAATTCACTAATCTTACTGATTCTATTTGGACAGCAGTTAGTTGGCACAGTACAGGCAGTGGCTGCACTTGGAAGCTGGAACAAACTTGTTTATTGTAACACTGCATGATAGTTGTAAATATTCACTCTTGCTGGAGGTAAAAATTTTCAACCCATTTAGCCTTATATATGTTACAAAACCTTCTTTATACCATAATTAAATAATTTATTGAGTGGGCTGATATCACAGGATAGGTTTTAAGAAGATTGACAAGAGCATTTTTAAATGACCTAAACAGCAGTTCTTAAAATGGCCGAACATTTCATTTTGCACATTACAAAGTTATCAGAAAGTTGTGCTGCCTGAAAGTAGCCCACCAGGAGAATCAGCTTAAATGAGTGGGAATGGCCCATCCCTCGTACCACTCACAGATATCCAGACAGAATCTGTTTATTCAGTTTGGTTTAGGCTGAGCTCTTAAACACAATGGGCGGGATTCTCCCGTACCCGGCGGGGCAGGAGTACCCGGCGGGACGGAGTGGCGTGAACCACTCCGGCGTCGGCCCGCCCCAAAGGTGCAGAATCCTCCACATCTTCAGGGGCTAGGCCGGCGCCCTGCCGGCCGGCATGGAAGGCCTTTGGCGCCACGCCAGCCAGGGCCGAAGGGACTCTGCCAGCCGGCGAGAGTCCGCGCATGCGTGGAAGTGATGTCATCCCCACGCACGCGCAGGGCGGGGGTCACCTACGCGTCAGCCATTGCGGAGGCTGACACGGCCGACGCGTAGTAAAAGAGTGCCCCCACAGCACAGGCCCGCCCGCCGATCGGTGGGCCCCAATCGTGGGCCAGGCCACCGTGGGGGCACCCTCCGGGGCCAAATTGTCCCGCGCCCCCCCCAGTACACCGGAGCCCGCCCACGCCGCTAGATCCCGCCGGTAAGGGACCTAGTCTGATCCACGCCCACCCCCGGAGATTCTCTGACCCGGCGGGGGGTCGGAGAATCCCGCCGAATCACTTTAGACAATGGACCCTAGCTGAGAAAGGCACGCCACCAACCATTCCATCTAATCACCATAAGCAACGGAGCTCGAATCAGTATTCCAGTTGGCTATGACCGTATTTGGAAATTGGGTTGTTTGCGAATGGAAGTCATGTGATAGCAAGCTAACCCTTCATGTTAAAAAAGAGGGTCAGAGTCTGACAGGCCATGAGTGGGTAACAAGTGGGTCCCCCGCTCTCTTACTCTCCAGCCATTCTGCAACCATGTGCCCTGCCTGTGTCTGACCATCTAAACACCCCAAGCAGCAGCTTCAATGTAAACCAATTTGCTGACTTCACTGGCAAAAGCATGAAATTGCCCATCAAGGCTTCAAATCCTCTCTGTCAAGAATCTGGAAAAATCATCGAACATAGTCATAAACCATCCAATACCTCAACCACAGCCTCCATGTATGATGGATTTTCATTTGAATTCTCTTAAACAATTTAACTTATCCTCCCTCCTTATATCCTACTTTGGTATGAGACAATCTCTTGGATGCACGTATGACTGTGAGTTGGAGTGAATTTATTATTTTCTGACTAACGAACGTTAAGGACAGCAATCACTATTTCCTCTTCTATTAAAACCAGCAAGAAAACCTGCCTGAGTGTGCCTTTTGCAGTCACAATGGTTAAACAGTTAAACACTCAATACACTGGCAAACAAATTCTTTGAAAAACACTTGTTGCAGTCAACCGAGAGGCAGAAGGAGAGGGGAGCCATTCTATCTTTTCTTATCTTGCCGTAACTTTTTCACTCAGAGGGTGGTGAGAGTATGGAACTCATTGCCTGAAAGGGTGGTTGAGCATTTAAGAAGTATTTAAATATCCACTTGTGTTGCCGTAACCTCCAGGGCTATGGGGCAAACATTGGAAAATGAAATTAGTGCAGACAGCTCCTTGTAGACCAGAGTGGGCATGATGGGCTGAATGGCCTCTATCAATACTCTAAATGTCTATGAATGTATGAAAACATATGTATATTTGTGGGGTAGGCTCATTGTTAACTCATATTAAATGCACTTTGAGCATAGAATGTTCCTGTAGCTCTCTAAATATACAAATGTTGTGTTTATTTCAACAATAAAACCTGAACTATACAAGTGCAAGGAACTGCCAATAGTGCTCTAGATATAACAGAACTAATACTCAGCTAGATCTGGTTGTAGCTTACTAACTAAATTATCTAATGAATGATAACTACTTGTAGTCGAGATTTAGGATTTTCGGGATGTTTTTAATCTATGTTCCAGATAGCTGGTCAGCACTTTGTCTAGAATTGAGAGGGTATGGAATCGTAGGGGGAACAAAGTTTTAAAACTTTCCTGACCAGCACCAAGCGGTTGTCATTAACTAGTCTATAACCTATAGGACCCATAGAAAATTATGCCAATGACTAAGTCTACATTGCATATTGTAATTATTGAAGAGTGACTAGCTACAGCAATAAATTATTCTTTCTGGCAATCATTTAACTATTGTAAGGAGCTACCAATGTCAACACTAACAGAATTGTTCAATTCAATCTTAAAGTCACATGTACAATACCTACGCAGCCTGAAACTACAGAATAAATCTTTGTGAAGCCATAGGGCTAGACATATACAAAAAGGGCCAAATTCCATCAGTAAAAAGAGGTGGGTGTACAATGCAATGTACCCCCAAGTCTAAAATGAACCTCAGACCAATTGCCCGATGATTATGTCAGACTCATCACCACAGGACTATACAGCCCAGCTCAATCTGGACTTTTGCCATGAGAGAGAAAGGAAGTCTTTTGCTTATTGGCTTGTGATTTTTCATGTAACTCTTTGAGAACAGAAGCATTGAATGGTTATTTATTACTGAGCCACTGGCAGCGCTACATTTGACGATGCATGATTGCTCTGTTTCTGTCTCAATCCTGCTTCCCACTCCTGTAGGTTAAGTCAATGAACGTGGCAAATTTACCAGAGAGTTTTACCTGTTTTCAACGCTACAGCCAAATGAAAAGGAGATGGGTGACATGTTCCCTGAATTAATTAGTGCATTTCTATCCAATAACATTTCCTTATATTGATGTAGAAATATTATTTTGGTCGGAGGAGATATTTGGATATAGCACATAATACATTATTGCCGTATGAAAGGATACTTGAACGTTCACCCTTAACATACATCACTGCATTGCAGGTAGCTTTTCTTGGCATGCATGATATCTGCAGAGTCGATCACACTTGTGAACTTCAAGGTATCAGGGTTCTGTCTGTATTTTTTCTGCAGGACAGAGAAATTGAAAATGAGATTAAATACACTGTAATGCTGAAACAAATACATTTTGTCAAAGTTTTCCATCATGCACTCATCAGGACAATACCAAAGAATACCAATATCAGGGGAACAACAACTTTACACTGTATGAGCAAGGGATGGTTATTGGTTGGCAAGTGGACTCTAATTTTTCATCAGTATTCAGGTTCTGTACTAACAACCAACTTTAAAGACTACAGAAAAGTTTAAAATTACACGCGCACAAGAGATTCTCTTCCCCATCTCCGTTATTAAAGTTTCATTTATAACAAGGAATGTTTACAGTATTGTGTCTTCTCATATATTTGTTATAAATCCATTTACAAAATAATCGCCTAGAAGAGTTAAATTAGTGGTCTCAATACCACCAAACTGCAATGGTTTAATTGTAATTTCTTTAAATTAAGCAATATCTTGCAACATCATGCAAAGTATACATTGGGCTGCCTTTTTCAATCATGATTCATTGTCTGATTAGTACAAAGCCAGCAGGGATTTTCCGCCTTGGCAGAAATCCGGCATAACTTTGGAAACTGAATCTCTGTTTACGCGGACAAATTTTCTGGTATCAAATTAGTTTGTAGGGAAGATCTCAGAAGTGCCGATAATCAATGGGGAGTGCTGCTTCTAAAACAGTTCCTTAACAAGTCTCCTACTTCTGCCTGCGCCAGGTCTTGCTGAAACCAGGCCTTAAACAACCAGAACATCAGGGCTATGGTCTTGAAGAAAGCCATTTTGCAAAATCTTCAATGGCCTGACTGAAATACATACATTACCTCACTGATAAGTTCACCAGCTTTCTTCATTGTCTCAATCTGAGGTGAGCCCTGGGTCATCCACGCAACACCTTTCAGGAAGTTTAGATCAGACTTGTATTGTATCTGTATGAAAACAAGATCAAAGTATGTCTTAGGTTTTGGTCAGTCTGAGATATAAACAGCACAGGAAACAAGTCAAGAGAAATCAATCAAGGGTCTAAAATAACTGAATTACTAATGTACAAACTTACATAAGGTTTATGCAGATTGAGAACCATTGTAGGATATTGATTCAAAGTATGCTCATGAGAATGTGAAAAAGTGTGGAATTAAAACAAAACCTTGAGCACACTAAGTCAATTTGTTCCAGATCTCATGTATAATCAATCCTGCAGGAGTTCCTCAGGTCATTACCCAGGCCCAACTATCTTTGACTGCTTACCTTCCCACCTTCATAAGGTCAGAGTGGGGATCTTCGCTGTTGATTGCAGAATGCTCAGCAACATTAGCAACAATTCAGACACTGAAGCAGTCCCTGTCCATATGCATCAGAAACTGGACAACATTCAGCCTTGGGTTGACAAGAGGCAAGTAACATTCATGCCACACAAGTGCCAGGCAACGATCATCTTCTACAAGAGAGACTCTAACCATCTCCGCTTGAGATTCAATGGCATTACCATCGCAGAATCGTCCACTATTAACATCCTGGGAGTTTCCATTGACCAGAAACTGAACTAGACCAGCCATATTAATACTGTGACTCCAATATCAGGTCAGAGGCATGGAATTCTGTGGCAAGTAACCTACCTCAAAGCCTGTCTAGCAACTCTAAGAGACAAGTCAGGAGTGGAATACTCTCCATTTGCCTGGATGAGTGCGCTCCAAAACCATTTCAGGACAAAGTAATCCATTTGATTGGCACCCCATCCGCCACCTTAAATGTTCACTCATTCCATCACCGATGCACAGTAGCAGCCATGTACATCAACTACAGATGCACGGCAGTAGTTCATCAAGGCTCCTTTAGCAGCACCTCCCAAACCCAGGACATCAACCATTTAGAAGGATAAGGTCAGCAGATGCTTGGGAACACCACCAACTGCAAGTTTGTGTCCAAGCCACAAACCATCCCGAGTTGGAACTATCTCGGCGTTCCTTCACTATCGCTGGGTCAAAATCCTGGAACTCCTACCCTAACAACACCGTGGGTGTGCCTACACTACATGGACTGCAGCAACTCAAGAAGGCAGCTCACCACCACCTTCTCAAAGGCATTTGGAGATGGGCAATAAATGCTGGCCTATGACACCCACATCCTGTGAACAAATAAATGTTTGGAAAAGTTCTATCTAATCCGTTCTGATTAGGGAAAGGACTAGAACATCGATCTATTCCATCTCCAAATTGGGGAGAGTTGAATAATTCTCAGGAAATTAAGGAGTGCAGCATAAACACTTGGAGAAATGTTTGATGGGGAAGTATGACAGATTTTCTGAAATATGACATTTCCTGTATATTGCCAGTTTGAAGACTGTAGTATCTTCCAGGTTTTTATCTTCTTACAGTTCCTTATTCAAAGTTGGGGAAATTAAAGAACTTTGCATTAGTTGGAATAAATCCTTTCCAGTTTTCCATATTCTGATGGAAAAAATTACTTTTCAGTCTATTAGGTCCAACTATTTGAGTTACCTCATGGCAATAATCCCTGTACACAGCATTAATATGAAATACGCATTAAGGAGGAAGAGAAAAATAAACGTTTAATGGCCTTGGCTCTTTTGCTTTATTTTTCAATTTGTTGGGTTCAATTAGTTCCGAAAGAAAGTTAAAACAATCAATATTCTAGTATCTCATCATTCTATATGGGAGAATATTTGGAAAGCAAAAGGACTTTTTTCTTTTGAAACAAGCTACAACTCAGTTGTCCCCTTTTGAACAAGTTACGATTCAAACCCTCCTTCTGACATTTAACAGCACCCCTTAAAAACAACACTGGCTCTGGTTTTTCCAATCAGGCAGCAACCCTATCAGCTCGATGATGAGGCAGCCTTTAAGCTTCAAGATCCTGACTCTATTTCTGACCCCATCTAATTGCCATGGGACACCTGGCTAAGGATAATGTTGTAGGGGCGCTGGTTAAAATTTTTTGAAGTTTTTTTTTAAACTTCTTGCATTGCTTAGTGCTCCTGCCATGAGTATTTCATTTCGATGTACTCGCCTGTAATTCAGTGTCTGCCGCCACTTCCAGCAGAAAACCCAGTGACTGACTCACCACAGAATTTCTTACCCCTGGCCACCAGAAGATGGACAGTAAATCGAAGAGCAAAATTGTCAACGTAGACTGCTTCTCCAGAAAACCTGGCTCCATCTACCACTAGCAGCAAATCAGGTCCCACCTTTTAACGTCAGGTAAGGGGGTGATATTGCTCAAAACAAACTGATCGTAAAGTGGCAGCCACACAATTTTCTTTTCCATGGAAGTTGACCAATTTCTTGCCGCACCCACCAAACCTTCTTTTTCTGTCCATCTCTTCCCTGTTCCCCCCCCCCCCCCCCCCCCCCCAATAAGACTTAACAAACGCGGCAATTTAATGCTAACATTGGTTTGTTGGTTTACCTCGCTCTGCTGATTGTAGGCTCTTTTTGCCAACTGCATCTTCATGTCACATGGTAAAGTGGTATAGGCATGAATCAACTTCTTGTAACCCAAGTCACTGGCCAGGGCCTGGGCATTCCTAGCATGCACCAGATTCACCATGTCCAATGATGAGTGGAAGTGCATTCTACTTTCTTGCGATTGTTTCTTGTACAACTTTTCACTCTGTAACTTGCCAACTTGCATGCAATGCAGCATCTTGGGGTCATCCAAAATGCTTCTAGCGCCGATATGTTTTCCTTTCTCCCTGACAAAGGCATTCTTGTATTGATACTGAAAGAAAAATGGATGCCATTATTGAAAGATTCACATCTTCCACGATTACTGGTGGGAAAGTCAACACTTGCTGTACCTAAGGTTGGATTTTAAGCTTTTCTACTCAAGTGACCACTTTGGCTTTACTATAAAGTTTAAAATAAGTAAAAATCAACATTTTTATTTTAGGCATTAGTTTACTGCAGCAGAAAGCTACGATCTTCATTATCGGGATGGTGAATCGACTTTGGAGGTCTTGTGGCTCAGTGGATAGCGCCCCTGCCTCTGAGCCGGATGCTCTGAGTTCAAGTCCCACCCCAGGACTTGTTGGTCCCAGAACAAGCATTCAGGTCATAGCCAAGCAGTTTAATGCTCAATCGACTCTTCCAATATGCCCATGGCAGGTGGGAGAGATTCATGCTCAGCCATTATTGCCAGCATGCCCTGCCAGTGTATCAGTATATGGCAGAAATTCCCCAAAAGAAGGCAAGATGAAGAGTGAATCCAACAACTAACGAACACAGCTGAACAATAAGAATTTACTAAACTTCATTCCATCCAGCAGACAAAATTAATCAGTTCACTTTATCGGATAATTTCAATGTGTTAAGCATTAAATTTCCACTTTGCTGAATTAGTTATAGTGCTTAACTCGTGTTATTAGATAGTTCCATTATTTTCACACAAAATGCGACTGAATTATCATTAGCAGACTATAGACATGAAATAACCATTTTATAATCTGAGTTACTGAACAATGAAGAAAATGTTGGAAATTAGTGCATATTTTTCCAACAGACATTCAACGTGCCCAAAACCTCCTCAACAGCAAAAACTTAGGGTGAGCAGGATTTTCTAGTTCCGTCGAGGTTGACCCCTGCTATGGGTTCCTGGTGACAGGATAGGTGACATGCAAAATGCCATAGACTGCGTTAGGACCAGAAGGTCCCATTCATGGCAAATGATGAACCTACTCCGCCATGGGAAACCCCACTGCGTTGGAAGCACTAACTGCAATCTGTATGGAAGCCTTTATTCTTTAGTCTTTACATTAATATAATCATGTATTAATATTATTATAATACATATGGTCTGATTGCTACAGATTACTACACTGAGTGTGGCAGTGGGCCTGGTATAAAAGAATGAAATGGCAATTCTGAATTTATGTGTGTCGCCAGATGGCATTCAATCTCTAGTTAATTTAATTGATGCAGGCGGTTATTTTGACCATTGTGGACAATACTATGCTCAGCAAAATGTGCAAATTTTCCTTCTCAAATGTGGAAAGGTTGGTCCAGATTTTCCTGAAGGAATAATGACGAGGCTTTCAGTGCTCACCGTTATGGAGGAGTAAATTGGACAACCAATCTCTAGTGACTGCACTCATGCAGCTAAATGCAGAAATCAGAAAGTAGCACCATAAATGTATCTTGTCAGGAGAGTGGACATTGAAACATAATGAAGGCATGAAATTACCATGTTTTTTGTGACGGATACTCACTAAACCCTCACAAAATAGTAGGGCTTGCTCATTCAAATACACAAGAGGGTTCACTGTGTGATATTATTAATTACTTCCAAACAACATTTCTGGTATTGAATGCTTTCTGGGACAAAATACTAACTTTTACAAGTATGGAGCTTCATTCCTTCAAATTTTGATTTTTGCTGAAAATTTTGGAAAATAAAAATTTAAATAAATGTTTTAAATCTTTTTTTGAATTTTGTATTTCTCTCTCTCAGTCCCACCTCTCTTTCCTCTCTTGATTTCACTTTTCTATACATGATTGGCATTAAATGCTCTAATTTACGATTCCTGCTTCAGACTCTGTGAACCTCATTAAGAATTCTTCAAACTGATTGGTTACGGAAGTACAAAGTTCCTTGGCTTGTTCACACAAATCCCAAATATCGCATAGAGGATATGGATTTCTAATCAGAGGAAGTTGCTTCCCAAATCTATAGAAAGTCTGTGGACAGATGTGTGTAGCTCACTGGACACCATTCCTTTGGCAGTAATCACAAATTCCAGCCCAAATGCTTACCTGTAGCAACACTGCTGATATTTTACACCACTATCCCAAGCACAACATTAATATAATAAATATTCAAATCATTACAGGATAACAATGGTGGATGCTATGGTGTAAATTGATTGTTAGACATCGCCTCACAGCACCAGAGACCTGGGTTCGCTGCTGACCTCGGGTAACTATCGAGGTGGAGTTTGCACATTCTCTCTGTGCCTGCATGGGTTTCCTCCAGATACTCTGGTTTCCTCCCAAGGTCCAACGTTATGCAGGTTAGGTGGATTGCCTTGCTAAACATTTTGCCCTTAGTGTCCAAAATTTGGTGGGATATGGGGTTAAGGGGATAGGGGAAGGGAATGATCCTAGATAGGGTGCTCTTTCGGAGGATCAGTGCAGACTTGATGGGTTGAATTGCCTTCTTCCGCACTGTAGTGATTTTATGCGGCATGATTTACCGGCCTCATTGTGTCCGACTTGGTGGCGTGACGAGCCTGTGGCCTCTCACAAGATTCGTAGGTGCATTTAAATACGCATCCTCCAGATTCACCCGCCGCCCAGGAACTAACGGCTTCCCCAGCTAGGCCTCGACTGGGCTCCATTTAGTACTGGTCCACACAAACGTGGACCAAGCATAACAGGTGTTCTGGGGTTTCCCAGGCCATTGGCGACCCCCTGGGTGGTCGGGGACAGGGCAAGGTGGCATCCTAGGTCTTGCACCCAGGCACCTTGGCACTACCAAGTTGGTACCTTGGTACTGCCACCCTGGCAGGAACACTGCCAGAGTGCCCGGATGCCCTGGTGGCACTGCCAGGGATCGGGTCATGAGAGGGCCATGCCCATGAAACGGGGGATGAGGTGGGGTATGAAGGGTGGAGGAGGGATGAAGGGTGGGCATCCTGAAAGAGGGGGGGGGTGCAAAGTTGGGGTGGGGTGGCCTGAAAAGGGGAAAGGGGTCCTTAGCGACATCATAGTGGGGTGTCCTCACTTGGGGGGGGAAGGGTGTGGACTAATGCCTATGTATGTGGAGGGTGACATTGCTCATGGGTGGGGTGTGTGGGGGCTCTCAAGCTCACTTAGAGATTGGGCCACCTTTCAAAACAGCAGCCCAATCTCTGAGGAGCCAGTCTTGCAGGTGAGTCCAGCTCCGCTCCATCACGCTGAAAAACTGTCTAAGTGTTGGCTAGACCGGGGAGCAGAGATACCCCAAGACCCAAAAGGCTGGTGAGAAACACCCCACCAAACTCATTCGGAATGACACTGAGAAGGTTAAATCGCACCCATGATTTTATGATTCTTTGATTGTTTACTGTCGAGCAAATTTGGTAATTGTGAAAAAAGCAAGATTTCCGTTTTTCATCAAATCTGTTTTTAGGATATTAGCTGTTAACATAGTTAAATATTTTTTCTGTAGATCAATGGGGACATAAGTGGGGAAAGAGTTCCAAATGCTGGTAACTCAACTCTTGCCTGGAAAATGGACACACAGCAGTTGAAAACCTGGTGGAAACCTTGTGCAACATTTGCCCCAGGTGAACTCTTAGACAGGCCGTTAAGCGAGTGTCCATCACTCTTGGTGGAATCAGGCAATTCAGATCTGTACATTAGGCTGATAGGTCTGCTGCTGAACTCAAATTACAAATATCAAGGAGAAATGGGCCAAGAAATAACGACACAGGCCTGTCACATTTTTTTCAGACTTTGAAGGAACCACAACACACTTCTCCCAAAAGGTCACTGCTATTTTTTTTATTAAATAGAGAGGCTATGAGGAACAGGTCTCCAAAAAACATTCGGCCCATTTTAGGGGTGGGATTCTCCAGCTCCCCCAGCTGCGTGTTTCTTGGCGGCATGTCGCTTGCTATTGGCTGGATTCTCTGCTCTTCCATTGAAGCCGCCGCAGGCCAAAGGGAAAGCACAGGTGGGGGTGTACTGCCAGTGGAAACAGGGATTCGCAACAACTAGAGAACTCCAGCCTAGTTCACCCTGCACTCCCAAATAGCCCTTACCTGCTATACTCCCCCATGCAATACCAGCTGACTTTACTCCAGTACAGACAAGCAAGCTGTAGCAAAGGGCCTGTTTCATGGCTCGCTGAAAGTGTTAAACCTGAGCATGAAAGTGGAATACCACATTGGATTGGCACTATGAGCACACTGCTGACACCTTGAACATGCAGCATCCAATCTGACAATTCCTCCAGCTGTTTCTTGATCGTAACTGGTCACAAATGCGAATTGCAAAAATAATTTACATGTGAGAATCGAACGAGATTTCCACTTACATCACTTGCTATTTGCCTGGAAGCTTTTGCACTCTGGAAGGGAATGGCTTCAAGTGTCAGTTTATATCCATGAGCTTGTTGGTTGAGCCATGACTGTTTGTACCTCACCTGTAGAGAGGTATACAATAAGAATTTACCATTGGTCATGTATTTATATTTTTAACAAACAGAAGTTAAAGAGAATCAGTCCAGTACAGTACTAAGGAGGAGGTGTTACCTCACTGAGATTGGCTGTATTAATTCTTGCCAGAACGTGGTCAGGTGAACCAACAACTGAAGTGTAATGATGTCGCGCATCTTCTCCTGCAGCTTTGTAAAGGCGCTGAAAGACAAATAGTCAAAATATTTACCCGTATGTCAGGTTCATCCTTCACCCAGTAGTATTCACTAACATTTAGAGTCTAATAACAAGCATTTAACAAATAACACCTTGGAGCAAACACAATAATTTTTGGTCTTGGGAGATGTGGGATATTCAACAGTTAACGACAATAGAAAGAAAGACATTGGAAAGTTCACATAATTGTATGCAATCAAAGCAAGAATATTAGAAAGCTACCGTTTAACTTTGCCCTTATATTGTTGGTCAGGTATATGGCTGAAAGGCCTAATCTACTCCAGTAACTAATTAATGCTTATTATATATTAAAATAGGTGTACACATCTCCAAATTTCATGCATGCCTTTATGGTTCTGTGAGGTAACATTATCTGGTAGCTTCTCCTGATATATCTGGGTGGCCGGTGAACAAAAGTGTTTATAATGCCAATCAGCAGTGGAGAGATTGCCAGCACAGAGGCAGAGAAAGGTTAGGAAAACAAAAACAAAAAATGTAAAAAGAGGGAGCTAAAAAGTGGCAGAAGACGGATGGGACAGGAAGGAAGGATTATGGAGAGATTGGGTTAATTGAGAGAGGGAGAGATTGGAGAAAAGATCAAGATAGGGCATAGCGAATCAAGAGACAAAAGAGTTTTAAATGGATGGTGAGTATTCGGACAGGAACGTGGACATAGAAAGAGGGGATTGGTGCTCTAAGAGTGCACAAACAGCATAGAGAAAAATAAACATTTGGGGACAAAAACAGAAAGCGATTAGTGGAAGGTAAACTGATCGGCAATCAGAGTAAGAACAGGCAGGGGACAGACTGAATGACTTTAGGGACACAGACAAAGGTCTCAGGGGGCAGTGTATCAGCAGACAGAGAGAAAAACATCAGGAAGATGTGGAACAAAACACCCGAGTGACAGTAATCAGGCCACAAAGTCAGAGAACCTTGCTAAAACTGAACAAAAGATCAAGCCACAGATAGAAACATAAAAAAGAGACAGTGACAGAGAAAGATCATGGGGATTTACATCTCACAAAAACAACAAGATTTCAAAAGGGAGGCATATATTTACAAAGAATACACACAGGCATCAGCATAATAAACTATTATAAGTGAACAAACGCTGACTTATGAACAAACCACAGTAGATCAAGCGGTCTTTATTATTAAGAGATGTGCATATGATGTACACTTCCTGTCCACAAAGTCTATTTCCTGTGCCAGATTTTCTGATCTATTCTGGGCCTCCATTCACAAGACTCTGAGGGCAGAATGTGATGATATGATCTGCATACTCGTCTGCCATTGGGCCAGAACGTCGGCTTACCATTGGCCCTGGTCGGTCATGTGCCTCTCGACCGATTGGCCGAGAGGCTGAGTTAACCACGCCTCTATCAACGAGGTATAAATGCTCAGAAGCCTGACGATCGTTCCTTTCCACTGTAGACGATCGCCAGGCTGTGTTCTAGTTAATTAAAGCCTGACATTGGTAAATCACTCGCCTCGCATGCAATCGATGGTGCATCACAGGATTTTCCAGTTCCGTCCACTCTGAGACCGGAAATTCACACCTGAGGTTAACAGATTTGTCAATGGTCCATCAAACGTTCCATCCTGCCCTCGACGATTCCCACCATGGACGGGGCTGAAAAGCTTTACCCTTAATCTAATCTAATCTTTATTAGTGTCACAAGTAGGCTTACATTGACACTGCAACAAGGTGACAGTGAAAATCTCCTCGTCGCCACACTCTAGCGTCTGTTTAGGTACACGGAGGGAGAATTCAGAATGTCCAATTCACCTAACAAGCATATCTTTCGGGACTTGTGGGAGGAAACCTGAGCACCCAGAGAATGTGCAGACGCCGCACAGGCAGTGACCCAAGCGGGAATCAAACCCAGGACCCTGGCGCTGTGAAGGAACAGTGCTAACCACTGTGCTACTGTGCCGCCCTTACACTCTCCTCTCATTCCAATAATGTCAGAGGCCAGTCATCCTCAGTATTGCCAGACTCCGACTTCCCCCAATTGCTCTAAAACTTCCTCCTCAGTGCTGTTGAATGCCAGCGCCACCCCCATGCCTTCCTCCGCTCTATAATCCCAGTCCACCTTTTCAGCATTCACAGGCACCTCTCAATGCAGCCAAATCCCAGAAACACTTTCAATCCACCCGGATCCACAGACCCACTCGATTGTTCAGAGAACTCCAACTGCACAGAACCCTGAGATGCCCTGTGTCAGTCTACTGAGACCAGGATACCTTCCATAAAATACCGCCTGACAATAGGTCGTGTTCCAGCACTATCAGATGTCAGGTCCCTTGACCCAGGTCACAGAGCCAGTCCTGACATTGATACACCACTGAGCCACTGATTCAAAGGAATATTGCTTCGCGTAACAATCCTTTTATTTTAAAAAAGAAAGCTTGTCTCATCCATAAGTAATGGCATGCCTAAAGATATATTTTATTTTTAAACTGGAGCAATTGAGTTTGACCAGCTGTTGCCATACATTTCTTCTTTGGAAGGCAGTTATGTTTTGATAACAAATGTCACAAGAGTCCCTGGGAGATTCACTGGGTTTCCACTGTGAGAACCTATCAAATTCTTGTTAAGAACCTACCTCGTTGGCAATGATGTTGCTCAATTTTGCGCGAGTCAAATCAGGTGAATCTGTCACCTGCGTAAACCTGAGTGAATATGGATTCTGCCGATATTTTTTCTGGGAAAAGTACAAAACAATATTGTGAATTTCATTTTAACCACTCTTTAATTCCATTTTTCCCTCTTACTTGGCAGTTCTCTACTGCAGTATATTGCAAGGAAATCAGTTCAGAAAGTCGTTATTAATTATTCACATAAAACAATAATAGTTTTGCATCAATTATTATACAAAATATTTGATCCAAATTTGCAGGTCCTGAAAAGTGCTGGGATTTCCTGCTGGGACTTGCAAAGGGGAAATCTTTAAAGGAAGGCAGTGGCGTATTGATATTGTCACTGACCTAGTAATACAGAGATCCAGAGCAAGATCTGGCGACATGGGTTCAAATCCCACCACGGCAGATGGCAAAATCTGAATTCAATAAAAATCTGAAATTAAAGGTCAAATGATGACCATGAAACCATTGTCGAGGGTCGCAAAAATGCATCTGGTTGCCCCTTTAGGGAAGGAAACCTCCCATCCTTACCTGGTCTGGCCTCCAGACTCCAGATCCACAGCAATGTGGTTGACTGTCAAATGCCCTCAGAGGTTAGTTAGGGGACGGGCAATAAATGCTGGCCCAACCAGCGACACTCACATCTCGTAAAACAAATAAAAATAAACGACAACAATGCCGAGGGGTGAAATTAGAATGGGCTGAGGTGTGCATTACCAAGAACAAGAGCTTCCCTGTCGATCAAAATCTTGGAGGAGTTGTTTCTCATGTTTCTATCAGAGCCCTCACACATGAGGCCTAGCAGAAGGGTCTATATGGACACTGACTCCCATCACTCTCTCCAGCCACCACTAAGAGGTGGCCAAGATACCAAAGTTTCCGGGAAGATAGATATCAGAGAGGGGCCATAGTGCCACGGGTGACTGTGGACCCTTGTAAATTTAGTTGCTAGGCCACAGACCACACCCAATCTGGAGGGATCAATCTAGGAGGACATATAATGCTTGTGATTCCAGTGTCGCTGCCAGGAATACGACAGGGTACATTTTTGGGGTCATTATTTCTTCATATGGTCACTTTTCGGAAATGTTTGAATGACTCTTGCTTTTAAGGTGTAAACCATTTAACAGTTTGGTTTTCACATGCAATTCCTTCCAATCAATTGTCTTGAAAAGGAAACATTATTGCTTTTGAAAAATTATAACACATTCTACCCAAACATGTTCATTTTATTTCCACATAAAGGTGTGGCTTACTTCTTGTGGTGAAAATAAACACAACAAAATAAAAGAGGGGGAATATTTTGTTGAAAATCTCAGCTTGGCCTGGTTGGAATTCTCTCTCCAAATCAGGAGATTTTAGTTAACCCCCCCCCACTCGAGCATTTGTGCACATGGCCGAGGCCGACACTTCAAACCGCATGGACAGAATTGTTGGAGCTGCCCATCATTGGACTAGACCATAAACCAAACTGGCCATAAGAGATTGCAGAAAATATTGACATAATTCTGCGTTTAACAGTGTTTGTAAACTTTCATCTATGTTCAAAGCAATCATTTAGTCACCACATCAAATAGTGATCAAATGACATGATTGACAATCGACTGACGTGGAGATCAAAACTCAGAAAACATCATTTGCAGTTATCTAGCAATATTCAAGTTCTGAGAAGGCATTCAACCGACATCAAAAGTGATCAAGGAGCTTGTTCATGAGGAAGAATTCTATAGTTTTAGCAATCACAGAAAAATTGACTAGGTTGCAGATATCAGTTTGTATTGACGTCCCAATTGGAGCAGTATAGTCATGTAGTGGGGGTAACGAGGATCTCGAGGAACAGTTTGGACAAATTTTCCAAACATCATTTCAGGTTGGTTTCTCAACATATGCACAGAGAGGATCCATTATATACAGCCAACCTTCATCTCCAATCTCTACCTCCCCTGCTCCTACACCCTCTAACCTTTGTTTTCTGCGGTCTCTTTTCATGATTGGATGTGCTCCCTTACAGAAAATCCAATTTAGGGGCATATTTGTTGCATTTTTAAAATGTTTTATTACCTGAGTGACAATCTGAATGGTGATTCACGTGTTGCAGTGTACACCTGAGCTTAATTAGGTCGAGAACAAAGTCAGTCTTTATGTGAACCTACATTTGCAATATTCCATATTACTAAAACAATTAAAAGTCTATTTCATGATCTCAATCACAGACTTTATTTTTTCATTCCACTATTATTCATTAGGATTGGACTTACACTATGTCCAACAGGTGCTTGCAAGTTTCTCTGGGATGTACAGCCTGGTCAACCAGATGCACCAAGTCGCAGTTCCGACCACCCCTTCCCACAGAGCACGGCGCCTCCTGCTGTCTCCCTCAACACCCCCCATTCCCCGAATTGCAGCACCTCCCAGACCGATTCCTTTGTGTTGTCAAGGGTTCAGGGTGTAGAATCAGAAGTGACGATGTAGCTCTCCAATGGCCAGGCAGCCCCTGTGGCACCAGCTAACGTGGTGAAGTGTAATCTTTGGAGAAGTCAGTGGAGGGGGAAGGTGGGAAAGTGTTTGATTCAGGTCCAGTGTGGATGGGGGTGGGGGTTGTAGTGGGGAGCTCCTGTCCTATATCCCAAGCTAAGCCTTCCTGAGATGCGTTTTCCCCCGGATATTTGCAATCATGTTTGGCCCTTTGTATACACATACAAGTTCCCCGACTTGTTATCAGGCCAAACAGTGGGGGTCCAGAGGTCTACAGGATCGCCTTGCTCCATGAAGGGTGCACTCCTTCACTCGGAAGGATTCACCCCCACCTACATAGTTTCATGGCTCCACCAAAAACGCCCCCACCCACCTTCAACGTCCTCACCCACCCACCTGCTGATCTCAAGGCAGCACCTCCCCTATGTTCCAGTCCCAAAGGGTTTAACCACTCCCACAATGCCAAAATGTTCCTTTTATTTTCAATAAGAGCTGGCCCAACACTGGGAGGTTGCCTTACTAGCTGACCTTAATAGGGATTCCCCGCCCCTAGCTGGGTAGCTTTTACTCCACAAGGGAAGAGAATCATTTCTACTCCAAGGCAGAATTATTATCCATGCGGCCTTTTACATTCCTCCTCCTGAAAGTCTGAAGACCCCCCCCCCCCGCCCCCCGACGATCGATGAGGCGGAGAAGTAGGAGCAGGCTCTTACCAAGTCTGGGTCCAGAGGCAACCGATGCTATGCCATTTGGATCAGATTCACTCAAGGTGGTTGCCCCAGAGGACGTCGGATTCTTTTTGGCCCCGGGCAAATCATCCAGCAGCTGATGAGTCGGATTGGTCGGAGTATATCTTGAAAATGAAAATCGCTTATTGTCACGAGTAGGCTTCAATGAAGTTACTGTGAAAAGCCCCTAGTCACCACGTTCCGGCGCCTGTTCGGGGAGGCTGGTACGGGAATCGAACCGTGCTGCTGGCCTGCTTGGTCTGCTTTAAAAGCCAGCGATTTAGCTAAGTGAGCTAAACTAGCCCCCTTTCTGGCCAACGTCATCCGCAGCAGGGACGTCATGGCGCACGATCAACGGAAGGCGGCTGATCGGCGTCCAGGATCTTAGAAGTCTGCGTCTCCATTTCAGAGTCAGAAGATACAACGTCAGGCATGTCGATGTCGTGAGACTGGAAGCATCACAGCAGGCGAGTTCGGCTATGGAGCAGGAGGATCCAGGACAGGTTTCCTGTGAGGAATCTCACAAGGGAGCAACCACCTTGAGTGAATGTGATCCAAATGGCATAACATCGGTTGCCTTTGGACCCAGACTTGGTAAGAGACTGGTCCTGTTGGGCAGACAACATTCCCAGAGAGCCACAGAGCACCGTCGCTGAAGGCATGGCGTTATCGCTTGTGAAATGTTGAAGAGGTCGATGTCGAACTGGGAACACCTTTGCAAATCTTGGTTACAGTGCACCTTTGCACTTTCGTGCCAATGTCCAAGATAACCTATGACCCATTAACATCTCAGCAGGACCCACACCAGGTGCAGGCGGTCTCGGTCCCCCTGATACCCCAAACATACTACTTCCTACGCATGAAAGATGCACCTTGTGTGGCGTAGACAGACTCCATATTCCAAAAAATGTTTCAACGCCACCCCAAGGTACTGCAAATGTTCTTGGTCTGTGGTCCTATTGACTGGCATGTTGTCTAAGTAAACCACAACGCGCAGCAATCCATGTAGGATGTTTTCCATGGCACGGTGGAAGACTGCGCACACCGAGATACCCCACATGGAAACCGGGTGCACTCAGAATCACTTGTACTGATGGTGACATACTTCCATGTTGATTCATCGAGCTTCAGTTGTAGATAAGTGCTGCTCGTGTCCAATTTCGTAAACGTACTGCCAATGTTGCTTACAGATCCTCGATACGTGGTAACGGGTAATGGTTAACCTCAAAAATGTGTTCAGTGTTCAGGATTGGCCATGCAGGATTTGGGGCAGCAGGGTAGCATGGTGGTTAGCATAAAATGCTTCACAGCTCCAGGGTCCCAGGTTCGATTCCCGGCTGGGTCACTGTCTGTGTGGAGTCTGCACGTCCTCCCCCTGTGTGCGTAGGTTTCCTCCGGGTGCTCCGGTTTCCTCCCACAGTCCAAAGATGTGCGGGTTAGGTGGATTGGCCATGCTAAATTGCCCGTAGTGTCCTAATAAAAGTAAGGTTAAGGGAGGGGTTGTTGGGTTATGGGTATAGGGTGGATACATGGGTTTGAGTAGGGTGATCATGGCTCGGCACAACATTGAGGGCCGAAGGGCCTGTTCTGTGCTGTACTGTTCTATGTTCTATGCTAAATTGTCCTCAGTGTCCAAAACGTTTAGGAGGGGTTATTGGGTTACGGGAATAGAGTGGGTCACTCTATTAAGTTGGTCAGTGCAGACTTGATGGGCCAAATGGCCTCCTTCTGCACAGCATGTTCTATGTTCTATAGTCTATGAATACGGTGAAGATAATCATTGCCACCCCGTAGGCCCCGTGTGGGCTATTACAGTTTTGTTAAGATGGGAAGGGAAACAGGTCATGTTTAAAAATCACACAGTTCTGAATTACAGCTTATGATCAGACACACCAATAAATCAGTGTCACCTCTGCATCACCCCAGCTCTGTGGTTACAGCTTTAGATTTCATGCCCTGCAAAGAATCCTACCTCGCTGATGAGAGCACTTGCTCTCTTCACTCCTTCAATTCCCAACGCTCCTGTTGAAATCCAAGCCACTCCTCTCATGAAATTCAGGTCAGATCTATACAGGTTCTATTAAAATACAGCACATTATTAAAAGACAATTAGCACTGTGCATTAAAGATTCATTCAATACAAGCAACCAGCAAGCACGTCTACAGTCTGCCTGAAAACACTGGGCGGGATTCTCCGATAATATGCCGGAGCGTTTTACGACGGCATCATCTGGTCGTGTTGGAGCAGCATTTTCCCACCTGGGAGTGACTCTGTGACCCAGTGGCCTTATAGGAGAATCAGAATATCACAGGCCCTGCACCTGCACTTTTTGACAAGCATCTGACCTCACTGGAACAATCAAACTCTCCTTATTATTCTCCACCGAGGTAAGGTAAAGTCGCCACAGTCCCAGATGATCAGAGGCTGCTTTCTCCTTTGAGGGGGAGAGCTGACTGGTGGCGATTTAACCTAAGGATCACCACACCTCAGGCAAGTGGCCTTTATGAATAATCTCAGCTGATACGGGATTTGAACCTGGTGTTGCTCTGCATCACGAAACAGCTATCCAGCCAAGTGAGATAAACCGGCCCCCTTTCTACTTATGGGTATTGTCATGACAATGTGTCATGTGTAATGTAGAATGCTAATCATTTGTTTCACCGGCTAGTGTGATGCCTTGGTTTGCTCATTAAAGCAAAACAAACATCTAAAACTACAAAGACATTGGTCAAAGTTTTCCAGCTGTTCCCACCAATGGTAACCATCCGCTGTGGGTTTCCCAGTAGCGGAGGGTGTAAAAAACAGGAAAACCCATTCACAGCGACAGGACCGGAAGATGCTACCACCAGCCAATGGCGAGCCTCATCCACCACTGTAAAACATGTCGTGGAGGGAGCGGGGATGGAATATCCCACCCACAGCTTTAAAATAGTCGCAGAAATCGCCTCCCCTACAAAGTGGCCAAGTTTCTGGGAGTCTCTGAAAGTAGATTAGCAGGGAACATGTCTGGACAGTTCCCCTGATAGACTTCACACCTACAACTGTCTGAACTCTCTGCAAAGCATAAGGACGTTATCCCACCCGACGTCCCGACTCCAGAAAGTGCTGGGAATAATAAAGGACTAATGGAATTTACCATGCAAGGGGGGCTGCTATTTGTTTTGATGGCATCTTGATAGCTTTGACAATGGGAGATCAACATTTGTCCATTAAAATGGATTGCCCTCCATTGTGGGCTACTGGCAAATTGTACCTAAGAACCCCACTTCTGAGAAGTTATGATAATAAGTTTGTCTGTTTGGTACAGCAAGAAAAAGTCTTCAGAATACACCAGCGACATCGAGACGAATACTGCAGAATCACCTCTCGCCCCTTGTCTCTCTCTCCCATTCTGTTATTCAGAACCCTATCTCTGTTACATTTTGGTATATATCACAGGGATAGAGAATTTTGATTGAAAGGAACTTCAAGTGTCATAGCATGCACTTTAGAAAAAGATGGATTTCAGTTAAAACAGATTGTCTCCAGAAAAACAACCAGCTTACATTGATCACAACACCAATGGATCCCTCTAGCCTACCAAAGGAACATCAGGACACCGTGTGTGTGTTCATAATTTAAAAAGCATTAAACTCTGTTATAGCCAACCTCAGGTGTGGGAAAGAGAGGCATCCATTCCCCCCACCAGGCTTGGTCGTAGCAGTATAAGGAATTAATGATTTACCTCCTTCATATTCTTCCCTTTGTTTTGCATTTCTCAAAGAAGTTTTACACTTTTCCATATAAAATACTCTTTTGTGGCTAAACAAATTGTTCAGCTGATTTTCTAAGTGCTTATGAAAAGGCATTAATAAACTGTGAACAGAATGATATTGAAAACTATTGAGGCACCCTCAATTACGATGCGAGAGCGAGGTCGGTAATCAAAAGGCTATAATCTACAGAGAACTGAAAAGCATCCGAGAGAAGTGTGCTCACCACATGGAGCCTTATCCGATATACCGTTTCCTGGGGGCGTAGCCAGAGGCGGAGTCCCCCAGGGTTCCAAGCATCTTAAAGGGGTAAGGTATTAAAGGTCAGGTGCCGTTTACAGCAGTTATTAATACCGTTCATCACAACTATACAAATTCAGAACAGCGTCCTCCAATCTTGGCACTCAGGCATATAAACCCAGAAATACGAGATTAAAATTTCCACAGCTACAGCTCTGTTAGTTGTCCCCCAACTGGATCAGTGCCTGGGCTGCTACAATTGGCATTGGAGTCCCGGGATTAGGGAGGTACCAAATCAGCAAGCTTTTCAACTCTCAACCATTAACCATTATCCCCCAGAGAGACGACTTGTCCATGGAGATCACGTTAGCACACAATTTGACTCAACTTCCTTTCCCTGGTGAAATGGCACACACATGAAAAGGTGCACCTGGGTGATAGACCAGAGGATAATAGACACCATGAAACTGGACCGTGGCTTTATTCAGCGCTTCAGGAGAGGAGGGTGAAAATGGGAGAAACAGAATCAAGAAAGAAAACACAGAACCGTCATTGTGAACGTACCTCACTTTGTAGCTCATAGGCGTGCTTCGCCCACTGTAACTTCATGTCATCAGGTAGTGCTGTATAATGGTGAAGGGTATGTCTGTAGTTCTGGTCACTGGCTAACGCCTGGACTTTCTTCGCATGGACAAGGTTCACCATATCCATGGGATAGATGGAAATTAGTCTTTGTCTCCTCAAAATCTTTCCTGTACTTCAGCTAGTTTTGAAAGAAACAAGCGATAACTCTGTATTAACATATTTGTGATGTCTGGAATATTTGTTCCCTAAACTAACGCTACATTGTTAATCACGCAAAAAGTATTTTTGCTCAAACAGATTAAGAATGCCATACTCATCATATTCTTTTCCACAGGAAAAGGCAACGGAGACCCATGATATCCAGTCTTCAGCTCTTTTATGTTGTCCTGGGAATACCAGGATTTTCACAAAGGGGCAGATGGGGAGCATTCTCATGAAACCCAACCCTTCTGCCTCATTCTTCTCATCCTCCAAGCAAAGGATGCCCAGGCACAGGAGAAGCTAATGGTCAACCTTGAAACTCTGGCTTCCTTAGATTAGAGTTTTTAAGTGCACCCGACATCAAAGAAAGGAATGCCAGAAACCTCTCATGCTTAGCATTCAGTCGGTTTTGGAAAATGATGACCAACCATGAAGTCTCGCATTGTATCAGATTAGAATCACATGGTTAACTCCACGAATTTGTTCAATATCAGACAAATTGCGACCAAAATGACATCTAATGATTCTTCCAAAGGAAACCTCTAATCTTAAATATAAAATGTGATCCCTTCCACATCTTGTGTTCTGCCTTGCACTGCACAATACTGATGACATAGCACTGCATGGCCTCCCCCACCCCGCCCATGACAGGTTCTCACTATTGACTGCATGAGAGACAGGCAGGCGAGACTACACATTTGGTGAAAAGTATATGAATTCAAAACACTTCAATTTCTTTTACTACATACATCACTGTTGAGCCTGGCTGCGTGGACAGAATGAGAAATATTCAGATCATCCTCCAGCTTTTGTGTTCCGACCATCCGACCTCTTGTCTTCTCAAATGCTTCTTTGTATTTGTACTGTGATGGAAAACATATGTTGGGAGCCAAAGGCCAAGGAAATATTACAATTATGTTGAGTGAAGCTTGTAAAAAAAATACTTCATTTTGTTCAAAACGTGTGCTGCAATTCTACCACGAGGTACGATCAATCAACATGTTTCTCTGTCATTTCTGTCACCGTTATTTTAGCAGAGGCACTAATGTTTATAAAATAAATCAGCTCATTTTGTGGTAAAATAATTGGAGAAGGAATTTTAACCAGTGCATGAAACATTTCAAAAGGAATACCCCGCAGCAGACTGCAAGCCTGTAGCATTGTTTTTTGAAGACAATTGAATCTTTTTTAGTTGTTCATAGTATGTGAACATTGCTGGCTGGGACACCCCTGTGGGAATTCAAGAGTTAACCACATTGCTGTGGATCTGGACACTGTGTGGTCATCAGTTCTCCAGGGTGTTGGCACATGCAACATTAGCAAAGTTACCTTGCACTGGGGAACCAAAACACTGAAAATGAATCCCTTAACAACCTGAATAATTACAAAAGTGCCAGTTGTTGGCATCTGACCCAATCCAGCCTGCAGAAAACAGGAACTCTTCAGAAAACCAGCCTGACTCATTTGTTGCAAAATCTGCTTTCAATAAATATGTTTAAAAAAACAAACTTGAGGTACGAAAAGAAACAACATGCTGAGCAGAAAAAAAAGAGTGATAAATAAAGATGAGTATTAGAGTGTAATAGGGTGAGACTGTACATTTCGGCCTCACTCCCAGGTTCAGACATCTGACACCATCAGTCACTGTGAGAATGGATGAGGGAGCACGATGGTATGTGTGGCCTCCGCCCTCGCACGCTCACTCTCCGCCCCCGCACTCACTCTCTCCGCCCCCGCACTCTCTCTCTCTCCGCCCCCGCATGCTCACTCTCCATCCCCGCACTCTATCCGCCCCCGCACTCTCTCTATCCGCCCCCGCACTCTCTCTCTCTCTCCGCCCCCGCATGCTCACTCTCCACCCCCGCACTCTCTCTATCTGCCCCCGCACTCTCTCTATCCGCCCAGCACTCTCTCTCTCTCTCCGCCCCCGCACTCTCTCTCTCTCTCCGCCCCCGCACTCTCTCTCTCTCTCCGCCCCCCGCACTCTCTCTCTCTCTCTCCGCCCCCGCACTCTCTCTCTCTCTCTCCGCCCCCGCACTCTCTCTCTCTCTCCGCCCCCGCACTCTCTCTCTCTCTCCGCCCCCGCACTCCCTCTCTCCGCCCCCGCACGCCCTCTCTCCGCCCCCGCACGCCCTCTCTCCGCCCCCCGCACTCCCTCTCTCCGCCCCCGCACTCCCTCTCTCCGCCCCCGCACTCCCTCTCTCCGCCCCCGCACTCCCTCTCTCCGCCCCCTTCACTCCCTCTCCCCGCCCCCGCACTCCCTCTCTCCGCCCCCGCACTCCCTCTCTCCGCCCCCGCACTCCCTCTCTCCGCCCCCGCACTCCCTCTCTCCGCCCCCGCACTCCCTCTCTCCGCCCCCCGCACTCCCTCTCTCTCCGCCCCCGCACTCCCTCTCTCCGCCCCCGCACTCCCTCTCTCCGCCCCCGCACTCCCTCTCTCCGCCCCCGCACTCCCTCTCTCCGCCCCCGCACTCCCTCTCTCCGCCCCCGCACGCTCTCTCCCTCTCTCCGCCCCCGCACTCCCTCTCTCCGCCCCCCGCACCTCCTCTCTCTCTCCCCCCCCAGCACGTTCCTCTCTCCGCCCCGCACCTCCCTCTCTCCGACCCCCAGCACTCCCTCTCTCGCCCCACTTCCTCTCCGCTCCAGCCACCCAACTCCTCTCTCCGCCCAACCCACGCACCCCCTCTACCCCCACACCAGCACCCTATCTCCGCCCCCGCACTCCCCATCTCTCGCCCCCGCAACTCCCCTCTCCACTCTCGGCGCCCACCGCACTCCCGCCTCTCCTGCCCACCGCACTCCTCTCTCCGCCCCGCACTCCCTCTCTCCGCCCCCGCAACGTCCCGCTTCTCGGCGCCCCCGCATTCCCGTCTCTCCGCCCCGCATTCCCGTCTCTCCGCCCCCCGCACTCCCTCCCTCCGCCCCCGCACTCCCTCCCTCCGCCCCCGCACTCCCTCCCTCCGCCCCCGCACTCCCTCCCTCCGCCCCCGCACTCCCTCCCTCCGCCCTCCCAGGCCCCCCCCCGCACTCCCTCTCTCCGCCCCCGCACTCCCTCTCTCCGCCCCCGCACCCTATCTCTCCGCCCCCGCACTCTCTCTCTCTCCGCCCCCGCACTCTCTCTCTCCGCCCCCGCACTCTCTCCGCCCCCGCACTCTCTCTCTCTCCGCCCCCACACTCTCTCACTCCGCCCCCACACTCTCTCACTCCGCCCCCACACTCTCTCTCTCCGCCCCCGCACTCTCTCTCTCCGCCCCCGCACTCTCTCTCTCCGCCCCCGCACTCTCTCTCTCCGCCCCCGCACATCCTCTCTCCGCCCCCGCAACTCTCTCTCTCCGCCCCGCACTCTCTCTCTCTCCGCCCCCCCCCTCTCTCACTCCCCCCCACACTCTCTCACTCCGCCCCCACACTCTCTCTCTCCGCCCCCACACTCTCTCTCTCCGCCCCCGCACTCTCTCTCTCTCCGCCCTCACACTCTCTCTCTCCGCCCCCACACTCTCTCTCTCTGCCCCCGCACTCTCTCTCTCCGCCCCCGCACTCTCTCTCTCCGCCCTCACACTCTCTCACTCCGCCCCCACACTCTCTCTCTCCCCCCCCGCACTCTCTCTTTCTCCGCCCCCCGCACTCTCTCTCTCCGCCCTCCCACTCCTTCACCGCCCCCACACTCTCTCACCGCCCCCAGGCTCACTCTTCCTCCCCCATCACTCCAAGGGCCTCTGAGAGCTACATTCAGCACTCATGCTACACGTGGACAAGACTATACTGTAAGTATAATTTTTTTAAGAATGCAAATGTAAATTAAAATACCCTAGGTTTACATTCATATATTTTTTTTAAACAGGTCAGATTGGTATACAGATCAGGTGTGCCTTCTGTGAACCCTTTTTGTCCTGATTTGACTGGAGTGGATCTTTAATTAGAGGCAGCCACTCACAAGCGGAATTCAGTGGTGTTCTCCAGTTGCCCTGTAGCAAACAGAGTTACAATTGTAGCATTTCTGTGAAGTGGATACTGAAATATTTAAAAATGAAATCAGCTCTGTTAAGTTGGAAAGTTTTGTGACTTCCAAAAATCTTCGAGGAGTTCAAAGTCCCCAAAGAGACACTGTCAAACATGTCAGAATTTTAAATTGAATTCCAACAAGGTTGCATAGCTGCCAAAGGCCTCAATAAAGTTGTTTCAAATGTTAACTGAAATATGCACACTGAAAGGAATTTAATGGGGGAACGAAACTTGGTACCAAATGTGGTCAAGTCAGGGAATGCTGACAGACTTATTTTAATCAGAAGTGGACTTCATTAAAATATTAAAAGCCATTGTTCCTTGATGCCTGGATGGTGACTGGCAGAAAGTCCATTATTTAGCTGACAGTCATTGTAATTGAGGTACAATTCCCTACAGTGTTGAGCTGAGTGCATCACCGGTCAGTGAAATATTCCCAACAGCCTATAACTGCATCAGGACCGATGTACAAGTAGGAAAAAAACCTTTCAATTATTTCAAAATGTAAATTACGAAGCAAAAAAACAAGAATTAGTTGAGGCTGGAGTTCATTCTGAGCCTGAGATTGCTCAGTTATTAAATGGCCTTTGATTATCAATGACTCAATAGTACATGAACTGTTTAATAACCCCCCCCCCCCCCCACCCGTTTGCATCTCTGGCAGATATTAACTTGAGTCATGTCCAGGGCTGTTACTTGGAATGGTACTTACATCACTAATAATTTCGCTGGATGCTTTGGCAGCTTGGATTGGGATTGCATCCAAGAGTAGTTTATATCCACCATCCCGCAACTTTGTCCACGACTCCCTGTAGCGGATCTTTGAGACAACAAACGATTTTGGGAATAAGCACTTGACACATTTCCACTGCTGCTTTTTCAATGTTGCAATAATTGAGGCTTACAGCACAGAAGGAGTCATTGAGCACGTTGGGTAGGATCATTGTTCGAGGGGCTGGGGGTGACGATTGAAAACAAAGGCAGAGTGGGTGGGACCGTACTTGAGGTGACAGGTTGTGCCATCTTCCTGAACCCGTTACAAGTGTGAGCCAATTTGCAAGGCGGGGATAGCCATCAAAGCAATGCGTCCCCATTTTTAAATGGCGTCCCGATCTTTCCATCCACCGACATGACCCAAAATGCCTCCCCCAAGCCCCAACTCACCTATAAGGGGGTCCGTGCCCACACCCACCACACGCACACACTCCCACACAGGGCGCCCCCAGGCCCAATCCCTGTTGCGGGGAAAATGCCAGCCTGACAGCTTGGTACTGCCAGCCTGGAAGCACTGCTGCCGGTTGGTACTGCCATCTCAGCACCTTGGCAGTGCCAGGCTGGCACCCAGGTGGCATTGCCAGTCTGCCAAGCTGGCAGTGCCAAGGTACCTCGAGCAGTGCCAGGATACCGCCGTGTCCAGAGGGTGAGCATCTCTGGGCCTCCAATCCCCTGGAACCTCCACACAAGTGCCATTCCATCTGGTCCCCATTTGTGGGCTGGATCTCCAAGGCGAGGGGCTTTTGCTTAAAATCTGAATCCAATCATTGAAACAAAGTATCTTCTGCTTTTGAATGTTTAGTTACCCAATGAAGAGCTCCAGAAAGAGGATTTCAAAAAAATGCAGTGGCTTCTTCTTGAGCCGATAACTCAATACAAGGAAAATAGTTTGCCGACAGTATAGTTACTGTGGCACAGCAGTTAGCACTGCTGCCTCACAGGGCCAGGGACTCGGGTTCACTTCCAGTCTTGGGTGGCTGTCTGTGCGGAGTCTGCACGTTCTCCCCGTGTCTGCATGGGTTTCCTCCGGGCGCTCCGGTTTCCTCCCACAGTCCAAAGACGTGCAGGTTAGGTGGGGCTACGTGGATAGGGTGGGGGAGTGGGCCGAGGTATGGTGCTCTTTCAGAGGGTCGCTGTGCACTTGATGGGATGAATGGCCTCCTTCTGCTCTGTTGTGATTCTGTGCATCCTCCTAATCGCACCTACAGCTGGGTGTCAAGCAAACACTTCTATTCATTTGTTAAGTCATTAAATGTTGTTTTTCACTGTCCTGCAGTCATGATTAATTTTAGAACACCGGTGGCAATTGTTTAATTTGCTCCGAGCTTCACGTCATTTCAAAAAAATGCTTCCCCTTGTGAATCCTTTGCTCATCAAACTGAGAGACGTTAGTGTTGGGAAATGAGAGATTTTTCAATTTCCATTATCAGCATCAAGGGAACTCGGGCCAGGTACAGATAAAACCTCCTCAACTCCTGCACCAACCTCAAAAGTCACATCCTGATGCATTTATTAATGTGACATTGTTCCAATTCTCAAAACCTGCTGTGACAATTACTTCTGACACCAAGGGATGTTTTATTCCACTCATGGTGAAAAGCTCTCCTTGACCAGTCTCCTGCCTTCTGCCCTACATACACTTGAGCTCATCGAAAGCTGAACAGTCCATACCAGAACTTGGATCAAGTCCTATTTGCACATCATCCCTGAGCTTGCTGACCTAAACTGGCTCCTATCCAGCAATGGCTTTGATTTAAAACTTTGCCCTCTTCCAAACATTCCTTACCCCTCCATGTCTCTGTAATCTCTTCCAGCCCCCACAACCCGTCACGGAGACAATAAAGCAAATATGCTGGAAGAACTCAGTAGGTCAGGCAGCATCTGTGGAGAGAAACAGATCGCGCTGACCTTTCATAAGATCCGTGGGCGAATTCTACTCTCGTCCAACTCTGGCCTCTTGACTCCATCATCGCCAGCTATACCTTCAGCGACCTATGCCCCAAGGTCTGGAATTCCCTATCTCAACCTCTCTGCTCGTCTGCTAACTGATTCACCTGAGGAAGGAGCAGTGCTCCGAAAGCTAGTGTTTGAAACAAACATGTTGGACTTAACCTGGTGTTGTAAGACTTCTTACTAGGTCTACTAACATTTCCTCCTTTCAGGCATCTTAAAGCCTACCTTTTAGGCCTGGAGTTTGGTCACCTATCCCAATCATATGGCTCAGCTTCAAACTTTGCATGACTAGGCTAATGTGAAGCACCCTGAGACGATTCACTATGTTAAAGGCGCTCCATAAATGCAATTTGATATGCACAAATGCAGCATATTGCTGCTAAAATAGGCAAAACATTACCATAACCTCTTTCTACTAACAAGACAGAACTTCGCACATTCAGAATAAGATGGATTTGAATCCAGTCCCAGATATGAAATGACCCCGCATTTAGAATTCATGCATCCGGACAAATAAAAGCCACGTATACAAACAAAATAAAGTATTTGTGCCTTAACTCCACGACATTAAAATCTGATTTGTATGCAACAGCTGCAGCTAAAACATGATTCGCATATCTTGCCACCATATTTACTTGCATTAAATTAGCCAATCGCTCATTCTACTCTGATGTTTAATTGTTGGTTTCTACAAACTAAGCTGTGGACACATTTTTAATAGTGGATCAACAAGTGGGCCGTTCAATCCATTTTAATCTTCAGCCAGTTGAAGAGTATTTGTTTCACATTCTTCTGTTAAGTTTGAAGAAAATGTAATTGAAGCTGAAAAGAAAACTTGTTTTTTAAAATCAAATCTGCCTTTGTTGTCTGCGCTGTTACAAAAATGACTATTTCATCAGTAGGAAGCAATGCTAGTAGTGCCCATGCAATCAGATCAACCAGCTCCTTAATGTTACATAAACTAGACTATTCAGAGTCTCACCTCACTGATGTTCGTGGCATTAATTTTAGCTTGCAGAAATTCTGGGAGGTCCTTTGTCAGTGTGTAGTGATGTTTTACATTTTCTCCATCTTCTCTGTACAGTCTCTGTCAAATAAAAGAATAAGCTCCATTTTAATATGTATCTAGGGCAACACCACCTCTCATTCTTGGTGGGTGGGAGCAGTATCAGATCTTGTAAGAGAAAATGCAGATAACATTTTTGCAATGTACGCATCCCACTGCCAATATATTAATTAAATAACAACAACTCAAGGGATAGGTTGCCACAAACCTGGAAATTGACTGTGAATAATGCTATTATGCAAAAGCTTAAAACATTTGTGCTGATTTCATTTTTGGCACTATTTTAAGGTAGGTGTGTTAACCCATTTCAAATTAACAGTTTAACACCCATTAAAACCGCAGAATGAGAAATTTGATATGAATGCATTTGACATTTGTACAAGTACACTATTGACAGTAACTTCCAGGTTCATGGACAAAGCATAATTTGCTTTTTAATTAACGTTAATTTTAATTTTTAACGCGCTGACTAGGTCATACTCCTTTTAGCTGTTAGTCATACTCAACTCAGAAGCTGATACCAGAGTTCCCTCCATTGGATCAGGTGAGTCAACTCGAGATACATCATTTGGAGAGAATAGTATTAGTTATTTTTGCAACAGTAACAAAATACCAGTTGCAGAAGCGCATGAGCCTTTCAAAAGCCAATAGACCATTAGATGCCCAGCAGATAAGCAATCAACAGGACTGAACTACTTTCAGGGAGTGCCTTGCAGGGAGTGCAGGGTTACTGGAACAATGCCTGGACTCGAAGAATTAAATTAACCCTGGAGCTGTGAAGCATTGATGCTAACCACCATGCTACCGTAAGGCCCCTAAATTACTCAAAGAGATTAAGTGCAATGGTATTCCCTGGTATTCAGAAGGCCAAGGGTGATTTGATTGAAGTTTACAAAACAAAGAGGAATATATAAAGTAGGTAGAAACTATTTCAGCTGGCTGGGGAGTCGAGGACCAGGGAACATAGCCCAAAGTACTTCCCAGCCACACCTTCGAGAACTTAGGAAGTTGGGAATCACTTTATTCAGCTAAGCATTTGGAACTTTCCTCTGCAAATATCAATTGATTCCAGGTCATGTATTGATTTAAAATCTGAGAGTGGTAGATATTTGTTAATGAAGGAATGTGGGGAGAAGGGAAATATGGAGCTAGTTCATAGATCAGTCACAATCTCACTGAATTATGGAACAGGCACATAGTATTAAATAGTCAATTCCAGTTCCTCTGTCCCATGCTTGGGAAGATTTTCTTATGCTCATTGAAGTGCTAATATATGCTACATTCAGAAGTTACAAATTGTGAAAAAAGAATGAAGTGGTTAATTAATAAGTGAAACTTATACTGTATTAATAACATGAAAAGACTCACATCCACGGCCTGGTTATAACTGAGCTTGGCCTGTATCATTTCAGGAGAGTCTGTAACACTTGTAAATTTCAGGGCATGTGGATGCTGACGATACTTCTTCTGTTAGGTTCAAATTTAAAACAATGAGTTAGTATAGCTGACACACATCGATGCTACTGCTTAATAGGTTCCCGAAAACTATTTCCTGCATTTTAATATCAGTCATCATTCGTTGATGACACTCTCCGCAACATGAGATTCTGGGTTCAAAATTCATTCCAGTTGACGCTACAGTGCAGTACTGAAGGGGCGCTGCACTGTTTGGCCTGCATGTAATGTTGATCGGGCATGCATGTTTGGCAGGCCCAGAAGTGGTTGTGTTGTCCGCTTCCTGGAAAGGCTAACTGATGCCCCCACACTGCTGGTGGAGGCAGGGGTGGGCTGATCGGTGATGGGAAGCCACCTGGATTTAATATGTCCCCAGCCACCTACCCCAGCTTCAAACCTGTCAGTGGGGGCAAATTTAAATCCCTTGGGAAACAGCCTGTTCTTTGCAAAGTGCCATAGGTCCATCAATGTTAACCTGAAGCTGAAGAATAGACACGTGGTAATTCAGTTTAATGTTTCTTTCAAAGAACAGCTCTTCTAATCACTCCCTCAATATCCCTGAAGAGCAGCTTGATCACAACATTTTTGAGCCAGAATTGATCATTTTTTTTCAACCAGCGAGGCAGGCCAAAAGGATTAAGGCTTCATTAAATAATTATTTTGACACGAGTACTATAATTTTCATGACATTTTCAATAAGGTGAGCAACGACAACGCGAGAGAATGGATTGTGTTTTCATTTTTGCCACCCAGTTTCGGATTCGGTAAAGCATCTCTATCCATTAATGCATGGTACACTTTTTCCCCTTTTCCCACACCAGGAAAGCACCATGGAGGGGAAGTTAAATCTCAAAGGCTTGGAGTTTGTCCTGGTAATGATGGCAAAGCGATCCACGACGATGCACCATACAAGTCCTTCACCGGTGGAAATCTTAGAAATCACTTGAATTGATGTGAACTTCCACTTTTTACATTGGCTGGAAATCTCCACTCGTTGGGAATTCTCTGTTCCCGCCAGCATCGCACCACCGCCTGTGAGTTTCCCTCGGGGCGCGAGGTAGCTTCAATGGGAAATGCCATTGACAAGTCACGATGGGAGTGAATCCCACCGACAAAGAATGGCACGCTGCTGAGAAACACGGGGCTGGGGGAATGGAGAATCCTGCCCACTATTATTCGCGTTGTAAAAAATCTGTGAAGATGTTCTCCTTCGTTGAGCAAGATGTCACTGGCTTTTAACAGCATACAAAGTTATAACTACTACTCTCTGGCAGAGGAAATTTTCCTTTGTATTTGCGGAGTGTCAAACTTCTCCATTGTGATCAAGAAATAAATCCATAGATATTCAAAATGAGGGTTTTAAAAAATTTGCTTATGATCTTTCAGCTTCAACTTTAATATGCATATCCCGATCTTTATTACACGCTCTCTAAAATGATTAAAAGGTAAATGACAATCAGTGCTTTTTACTTCTTGTGGCTGTTTCTGAGAATTCGGAGTACCATGATTGACTACTCAATCTGTTTGTTGATTTCCTTGTTACTGAACCGCAAGGATACCTTATGACTGGCACTGGGAAATTAACATCAGGGAAGGTAAGATTGCTGGAAATGTGTGGGCAGCTTCCTTCAAGGTCAGGGACAAGTTGACCATAAAAGTCCAGGCTACAGTCTCTAAAATTGTTTACTGATTGGTGAGGCAGGATTAAAAGGGGGCATTATCACACTTACCTCACTAATCAGCTCTCCCGCCTTCTTAGCCTGTTCAGCATTTAAAGAACCACTGGTTATCCATCCCACACCACGCATCCAATTCAAGTCAGACTTGTATTGATTCTGATAAATTTTGGAAAATTAAAGCACATTAATAATCTCTGATAGAATTGTAAAACACTGTATAAATATAGCAACTAATCTGGGGGGGGGGGAGGGGTTCAAATGCTGCTTCAAAGATTAGCATAGTGACTCAGAGTATGTCTTATACATTCCTATGTTCTTTTAGTTCAAACGCAAACATGTTATTCCTACAGGTCATGACACCCTGGACAAAATGGTTGGCACAAATATAAAAATGGGATTTCCTGTATTCCACTCATGCCAATTTTATTGCTAAAATTATCAAAAAGAAGAATAACATCTATCCTGTACCCTACCATAGCCCTTCTCCCCATGCATTTAGTCCATGTTTTATTTTCTGGTTTATTCTACGAGGACAAAAAAGGTACAGGCATTTGCCTTAAGCTTTCGAAACAGGATAGCATCAAATATTGAATTAGCTTGCAACTATGAGAATGTGTGTCATTAGGAGACAGCAAACTTTAGCTCCATCGTTTTATTTTAACTTTATGAAGTAACTATTTTCCAGCATTGAATGATCCATGACTGTAGTTAATGAGTCATGGGCATGACTTTAGGCAAAAGCTTTAAGAAAACTCGCTGTATAAATAATAATCAGCACTTCATAACCAGCTGTGCTCTTGAATTAGTTGCCTTTAATATTCTGGCACTCTTCATATAATGTGATGACAAGAATATGTTGCAAGGCAGGAAACAGACATTTATTTGGCTTCGAGCGACTAATTTTGATGACTTTAAAATGGAATAAAACAGAAAATTCTAAATAAACTGAACTGCCATAATCTTATTTAATTGAATCCATGTTTATCGGGGTAATCTTAATACCGTCAACATTTATGAGCTTTGGTTATATGTGGTGAGCTGAGCCAAACAAAAAAGGTTACATATAATTAGGCCTCAAACAGGAGGGATAACTATTCTTCACAGAAATCAGGCAATGTGGAATATTGCTTGCAGTAATGATGTGCATATATCAGAGATGTATTCAAGCGAGTTTTCCCTCTGGAGTATTTTGCTGATCCTCTATATGTAGAACCATGGGCATGGATGTTTTTGGTCCTATTTTCCATCAGATCTGTTATAATAAGTTAGTAACTAGTACAATGTGACTCAAATATATCAAGAATATGTGAGTCAATAATAATAATATAGGTGGCTTCATGCTGAAATATTGTGAACGTGCCATTGTAACCCACTGACATTCTATGAAGTCAAAACGAGATAGAATTTAAATGAAACTTATGTACACTATATAGAAATATATTACTATAATCAAACAAAACAACAAATGGAATCGGAAGCATGCTGCTTACATTACTTTGCAGAGCATACGCTCTTTTAGCCCATTCAATTTTCATATCTCCGGGTAGGACAGTATACTGATGGAATCGCTTCTTGTAGTCCCTGTCTGTGGCCAAGCTCTGTGCTTGCTTTGCATGTACCAACTCCAGCATGTCCATTGTGAGATGGATCTTTGTTTTGGTTGCCTCAGATTTCTTTTTGTATTCGAGGTCACTCTGCATCTTCGATGCTTGAACAGAGTGGGCCATCTGAGAGTCGCCGGCTACATCTTTCACCCCAATCAACTTGCCTTTTATCTTTTCATGCGCCTCCTTGTACTTGACCTGTTAAAACATTCCATGGACAGGTTAATAGATGTGTTCTTTAACTCACTTATCTGCCTAATATAGTGAGCTTTTGAGAAAGGAGCAATGGATCTTGTAAGTTGGGAAAAGTATTTGCAAAGCAATCATCGAAAAGTTATAGAATAATAGAAAAGTTACAGCACGGAAGGAGGCAATTTGGCCTATCTTGTCCATACCAGCCCTAGGACACCCAGGTGTCATTTCTAATCCCATCTTCCTGCATCCGGTCCGTAACCCTGTAGCTTAAGAGCACTTAAGGTGCAGAAAAGGTACCTTTTCAAAGAGTTTAGGGTCTCTGCCTCCACCACCAACTCCGACAGCAAATTTCAGACTCCCACTGCCCTCCGCAATAACAGGTTTTTCCTCATGTCCCCTCGACACCTTCCACCACATAACTCGAGTCTATGTCCCCTAGTTCTAGAGTTCTTCTCTAGGGGAAACAATTTTATCCTGTTCACCCTATCTCTTCCTCTCATAATTTTGTACAATAATGTAATGAAATTAGAAGACAATATGGAGCAACTGTGAACTCATACAGTATTCTAGTTTTAGAGACACCCTTACCATTGTTCATCTACTGACAGCTGAGATTTGTTTTTACAGGCATAAAGATGACACTTTCTGTGCTGTGAAGCAATGTGACAAGGTTATTACTTGGAGGGAGAGCTTCTCTCAAGTATAAATAACTTTATAGAAATTCTCCCAGTTCTTCCTTACTGTTCTTCACCTACTTGTCAGCTGAAAGTACAATCTTCCCTAATCTTAAAAAGAAAGCTAGATTCATATTTCAGTTGACATCTTTTATCAAAACTCCGATCAATTCAGAGTTCTGCTCAACTATTCCAATTTAAATCTAAATCTCTCAGATGCCGAATGACCAACTATTTTCTGGATTTTATGGTTTTTATTACACATTTTCCATGTTCACAGTTTTTATTTTCCCTGTTTTCTTTCTCCTTCATCTAATTCGTATGAGACACTTGGTCACGATGACATTATGCCCTTTTTCTGTCAGAAATTGCTTCTTGTACAAAGGACTTACAATCCTGTGAAACGTTAGGCATTTAGGCAAAAACAATCTCACAATGGGGATATGTGATGGGATGTGATCACCTTTATTTTCCAATAGGTTTATTTAAATCTGGACATTAAGCCATACATTTTAGGTGATGATATAATAATGCTGATCAGAATATCTAAACTCATAGAAGATCGAAGGTATATGTCGAAATTTGTCAATATTTCTCCATTACCCTCAGTTGTTTGCCATTTTGATGTTGCATCAAAGTTCAGAAATTGTATGACTTACATCACTTGCAAGGTCTCGTTTCGCCTTTGCTTCTAAAATTGCTATCGTGTCCAGCCGCAGTTCAAAACTCTTTTCTTTTTGAGACTCCCAGTCACTCTTGTAGAGTTTCTTGGTAAAACACAAATCATAAAACAGTTTCAACTGATAATGTCCTTCAAAGAACAAAGAAGAAAGAAAAATATAGCACAGGAACAGGCCCTTCGGCCCTCCAAGCTGCTGCCGACCATGCTGCCCGCCTAAACTAAAACTTCAGTAAAGTCCAGAGAATTTGGGTACAGAAAGGAAATAATAAGGGTTTCTGATTTGCATTGGGTGCAGGTTCAGCTGAAACACAGGGGAAAACATCCATGGGTATTCTCCCAATTGCCCCATATAGCAACGGCTGTACAGTCATGGCTACGCCATTTCTTCTGGACTTCTGCAGTTTTTCTGCCGGAATTACTGTGGAGTAGAGGGCACCCTGGGGCAATTCACTCCTCTGTTGTGTTTGTGCCAGCTTGGCTCCAACTATAAAACTTAACATTTGACTTTCATGCAGGAGCCAAGGTCCATGATAATTAAATTGGCCATTTTTGAGGTTGAGCCAAAGTCATGTTTTCCTTATAATTTTGTTTACGTTTATGCAGAGAGGAAATCACAAGTACACTCCATTACTCTTGGTACCAGAATGTACGGAGTCAGGAATTAGAAAGAAATGGCCTCTTGAGAGGCAAAGCCAAAAGTCCTGTCTCCATTTCTGTTCCTGGCTATTTTCAGCGCAGATAGAAAGGGAAGCAGCAGGTCAGGAACCCCGCACATTGCTGTTTAGTAGCTGATGGCACCATTCTGAAAATGGGTATTTCCGAAGTTCTGCAGCTTTCGGTGAGGCAGCTGCATTTTGGAAGCTTTGCTAAATCACCCCTGCAGAGTGGAGGCATGAACCATGGATCAGAGGTGGAAAGAGTATAAAAGGTGATGGAGCATGCGCAGTTAGCGACAGCCATCTTTGTTGGGGGCAATGGTGAAACCTGACTTTACCCTCCGCCAGCACCCGATCCTCGGTCAGGAAGTTGAGGAGCATCTCCCCGTGGAATGGCCGCTGCCACCTCCTCCTTCACCGCCCGATAAAAATGGACACTGCCTCCTCCTGATTTCAATCCTGTGGCCCAAGTGACACCGACGTCTGAAGTCATGCCGTTGGTGACATGCTCCCGACTACCAATCAGGGACAAACTCAACCCCAGTCCAGGTGAAGACCAATCAGAGCCTGACAGTGCAATGTGAATGAACCAATGACCGGTGGCATCATGGGTATTTGAACTAAGCCCGTGAACAGCTCTCTCTCTCTCTCTTTTACCTTGGGAACAGCTAAAGATGTGTAACTGCGCCGCACCTTTTGGTGCTGAATAAAGCCGTTGAAATTACAACCGGACCTCGACTTCTGTGGAAACGAAGAAATCTAACATAAGGTGAGCAAGAATATTGTTTGCTCCTTTACATTGCCTCATGAAATGCTATAGCCTGCATTATGTCTGTGTTTACTAAAGTGAGTGAAGACAGCGCTGTAATTGGGGGTGGGGGGGGGGGGGGGGTGGGGGGGGGGGGGGGCAAGTGGCTATTAAATAATGCCAGTTGCCAGCTTGTCACTTCTAACAACTGACTGGTGGCCGGCTTCGCACATTTGGCTAGGTAGCTGGTCTGTGGTGCAGAACAGGGCCAGCAGCGTGGGTTCAATTCTTGTATTGGCTGAGGTTATTCATGAAGGCCCAACCTTCTCAACCTTGCCCCTCATCTGAGGCATGGTGATCCTCAGGTTAAACCACCACTAGTCGGCTCTCCCCCTCAAAGGGGAAAGCAGCCCATGGTCATCTGGGACTATGGTGACTTTACATTACCTATTTCTAACAACTGGCAAGCTGTCAAGTGAAAGAATAGCATTGTAAAATTGGAAAAGTCTTCAGATGCATTAGAATACATTATCCACTGGATAAAATGGTATTCTGCATTATACATTATTGAAAGGTTATCCAAGTGTGAGATGCAGAGCTAATTGTTTAAACTCTACACATTATTCCCATTCTGTTTGAAAGCCTTGACAGATGTATGAACTTTTGGGAGCATTTTAGGACAGTAAGGGATTATTTACATCATTGTCCCAGGAAATGTAAGATTCATGGCTTATCTGCCTTCCAAAGCATTAATGGATTCCATATTGCAGAGTTTTTTTTTTTACATAGCTATCCTAGGAAAGCAAGTTTGTTTATTTTGTCAGATTTATGAGCTTCTGAAGAGGACAATAGTTTTCCAAGTGTCTATTTAAATGATGTTCATTTACTTTGACAGATTTGTGAGCACTTTAATTACTTCCAAATGATATTATGGAACTTGTGAGTTCTACTTGTAAATGTGATATTGGTTGAGTGGGTGGGATGGAATGAAATGAAATGAAAATCGCTTATTGTCATGAGTAGGCTTCAATGAAGTTACTGTGAAAAGCCCCTAGTCGCCACATTCCGGCGCCTGTTCGGGGAGGCTGGTACGGGAATCGAACCGTGCTGCTGGCCTGCCTTGATCTGTTTTAAAAGCCAGTGATTTAGCCCAGTGAGCTAAACAAGCCCCTATGAGGGGGTGAGGGGTATGAGGTGTTGAAGAAGGTGAAGGAAATAAAGAGGTTAAGAAGGGTGAAGTACTGGGCTATTACCTCTGGAGATGGACGTGGGCCTTTTAAGCTGGCTGCTTTGGCATTGGCCTGTTTCTGGGCACAGATCAGCCACAGCCAGTCGCCAGACCAATCGCAAGTCCCCCAACTTACACCGCCCAGTGCGAAATGATTCATTAGACTCATTTAAATACCCGGACGCTGCTTTCGTCTGGTGTCGGGGAGTCAATGGCTGTGCTTGCGAGACCTCAACTGGGTAACATTTAGCATTGATTTC
Organism: Scyliorhinus canicula; assembly: GCF_902713615.1. NCBI lineage: Eukaryota > Metazoa > Chordata > Chondrichthyes > Carcharhiniformes > Scyliorhinidae > Scyliorhinus > Scyliorhinus canicula. The sequence continues at coordinate 26,686,972 of NC_052161.1, read as the reverse complement.
TACAAAAGTGTACCAGGTTTGATGGCACCTCAGAGGGAGACCCTAGGGTGGTCGGAAACAGGGCAGGGTGGTACCCTAGCATTCCCTTGCCACCTGGGCAGTACTGTCCTGGCACCTGGGCAGTGCCATGTGGGCACCCTGGCAGTGCCACATGGGCACTGCTATGGTGCCTAGGTGACAGCGCCAGGGTGTCAGGTTTGCAGTTCCAAGATGATAGGATGGCACTGCCAGAGGCCAGGCCTGGGAGGGCCTTGCCCAGTAGAGGGGAGTTAGGGGGGACTCCAGCGACCACGAGAAGGTTGGGGAGAGGTGAAGGTGATTCCATAAAGCAGAGGGAACAGGCTGCAGAGATTGAGGCTGTCAATCAAAATGACACCCCGATCTACAAGGAGCTCAGCTCGCCAGTGCAGGAAATCAACAAAAGTGTGGCCTTAGCGGAAAGAAACTCCCCGAGGCCCAGAAAACCGGCAAGGTGCCAGTGAATAGCGGGGTGATCCTCACTGGGCATGATCCAGATCTGCATATTTAAATGAGCCTTTAGGCTTACAGGATTGTTCTGGCATCTGGGATCTAACGGCTGCACCTGAAAAACCATTATCCTCTTCAGAAGCTCATCAATCTGTCAAAATAAACAAACTTGCTTTCCCTAGGATAGCCACGTGTAATGTAAAAAAAAGAAACCCTGCAATATGGAATCCATTAATGCTTTCGAAGGCAGATAAGCCATAAATCTTACATTCCCTCGGACAATGGCACCGTTTAGTACTGGTTTCCACAAACGTAGACCAATTGTAATGGAACTTGACAGTGTCACCCAGTACATTATATACCCCTGGTGGTCGGGGACAGGGCAGTGTGGGACTCTGGCACTCCCTCTCACACATGGACACCTTGGCACTGCCAGGCTGGCAGGGGGCACTGCCAAGGTGCCCGGGTGGCAGTGCCAGGTATCGGGCGCAGGGGACCTTACCAGGTGCAGGGTATTGAGGGGGTATTCCAGGGAGCCTCCCTGAGGGTTGGGGGGGAGGAGGGCCGAATATGAAGTTGGGAGGGGCAGTAGATTGGGGCAGCATTCCAAAATATCGCCCCTACCTACGAGGAGCCTTCACTACTGGCGAGCTTCAGCTGGAAATGATTCCGGTGGGGTCTCACTGGAGACAAACTTCCCGAAGCCGATAAAAACAGCAAAGTGCTGGTGAATAGAGGAGTATTTCTCGGCTTTGCAGCCGCTGAGAAAAACCCCGCTAAACGCACCCAGAACCGGACACAGACATTGTTCCGGTTGAACCGCGCCCATTTTCGCTAATTCTCTGATCCCCCTGTGCCACATTCCATCCGTGACCAAACTTATAAATTTGTCTACGGTTCAGTGTTCCAGCAATACTTTCTTGTGCACTAAAATGTGTCAAATCTGTATCTATATAATGTAAATTTACACGTAGCACTCATTGTTATGCCTGTTAACCTCTCGTTGTGTTGGTCATGGAAAAGCAAACTGAAAATAAATTCTTTCTGTGACTATCCCTGTGCTTGCCTCCCAATATTAAAATTCTTTTTGATCTCCTTCTCACAATCCTCCTGTTTGTCTTCCCCTCAATCCATCTCCTTTCACAGAGATATTCTTGTCAGCGTTGTCTCTGTTTTTCATCTATATATTTTTACTTCAAGCATACTGTTCCTTTGATACTTCAAATTACAGACTGAAATATCCATATTGTAGTTTATGATGAGCTTCTGTAACATGTAAATTTGTCTTTTCAAATCATGTGCAGTAGGTTCTAGCCCTAAAATAGGCACCCAGAAGTCATGAATTAAAATCCCACGGTGGGCTTGCACCAGATTATTGTAAAGACTCGATGGGTTAGCAAGTTAAGTATAAGGAAGGGAACCTATTACATCCATTATTGACTGCGAACCTGCGCCACACAAGTGACTGTTTATGGCTTCTGAAGTAGTTTAGAAAGCCACTGTATTGCAACATAACCACCTTCTAAGAGCAACTAAGAATGGGGACAATATGCAATGTTAAAAGGTAACAGAATCATAGAATCATAGAATTCACAGTGCAGAAGGAGGCCATTCGGCCCATCGAGTCAGCACTAGCCTTTGGAAAGAGTACTCCACTTAAGCCCGCACCTCAACTGTAACCCAGGAACCCCACCTAACCTTTGGACACTAAGGGCAATTTATCATGGCCAATCCACCTAACCTGCACGTCTTTGGACGGTGGGAAGAAAACAGAGCACCCGGAGGAAACCCACGCAGACACGGGGAGAACGTGCAGACTCCGCGCAGAGAGTGACCCAAGCCCGGAATCAAACCTGGGATCCTGGAGCTGTGGAGCAACACGCTAACCACTGTGCTACCATGTCACCCACATCCCATGAGAAAATAATAAGTACACACTCAACATTTCTTTTCATGTGTATGGAATATTATTGCTTACTCTCCTCGCACATGGGTCAACTGTAACATCCAGTTAAGGTAACACAATGTCAAAACTAAACAAAACTAAACCTGTGCCTTATAATCCCGACTTTGTAAATAGCTGGTTTACTTACATCACTTAGATACTTGGCATTTTCCTTGGCTTGTCTGAACAATGGCTCATCTTTGCTGATGCTGTACTGATGAAGTCTCTGTTCACCTGTCATTTTGTATGTCAGCTGCATAATATGGAAGAATGGCATAGAATAGATTTTGTTTATTAAATATTTTCTAGTTTTAATATATTAATTCTTGTATTGATTAAGGTATGGTGCATGTAAAATATTGGGCGGGATTCTCCCGTACCCGGCGGGGCAGGGGGTCCCGGTGGGACGGAGTGGCATGAACCACTCTGGCGTCGGCCTGCCCCAAAGGTGCAGAATTCTGCGCACCTTCAGGGGCTAGGCCGGCGGTGGAGTGGTTTGCGCCCCGCCAACTGGCGTGGAAGGCCTTTGGCAACACACCAGCCGGGGCCAAAGGGACACAGCCGGCCGGCGAGAGTCCGTGCATGCGCGTGAGTGTCAGCGGCTGCTGACATCATCCCCGCGCATGCGCGGTGGGGGGACACCTACGCGTCGGCCATCACGGAGTCTGACATGGCCGACACGTAGGAAAAGAGTGCCCCCATGGCACAGGCCCGCCCGCAGATCAGTGGGCCCTGATTGCGGGCCAGTGGCCCCCCCCCCCCCCCCCCCCCGGAGCCAGATCGCCCCGTGCCGCTCCCCCCCCCCCCCCCCCCACCCAGGACCCCGGAGCAGGCCCATGCCACCAGGTCCCGCCGGTAAGGGACCTAGTCTGATCCACGCCAGCGGGACTGGCAAAGATCCAGCGGGACTTCGGCCCATCGCGGGTCGGGGAATCGCCGAAGGGTCCCCTGCGAGCGGCCGCTGACTGGCGCGGTGCGATTCCCGCCCCCGTCGAATCTTCGGTGCCGGAGAATTCGGCGGGGGCGGGATTCACCCGGCGGGTGATTGATTTTATAGATGCATGTCTTGATGCCAATACATAGAATTATCCAGACTTTGTCAGCAAACCAGACTGTGAAAAAGAAAAAGATTTTAGCAGCATTTCAATAATTATTCCAAAGTTGTAACAGTTGCAAACTCAAACCAGTGATAGACATTTTTAATCAGTACACTTGATAGAAGGAGCACATTTGATCACATTTAATCACATTTTGTGGAGTAGAACATCACAGTATGGTTGCACCAAAATAAATTATAAATGCTTCAAAGGACAGTGCTAATTATTTAACTTTCTCAGAGTGGCAATGACTGACAGACTGCCACTCTGGAGAGACACACCTTCACTTGAAATCGAAAACCCATCTCACCCGACTCAGTGAAGCAGCTGAGGCAAGGTGCAAAACGAGTGGAGGGAAGGAAGACGTGCCCCCTCTTTACCACACTAGCTGCCATGAAGTTAAGTTTAAAGGGACCATTGAAAGTGAGACGGTAAGTTTCTAAGGCGAGTGATTGGGATGTGGGGGTTCAGACAGACATCGATGGCAGGGGTGATGTCGATTGGTGGGTGTCGTGCTGGGCCAGAGTGGGGGTAGGGGGTGTGTGGTGCGTGTCCAGAGTCGGGTCGGGCAGCGCAGTCAGGACAGGCCAGAGGGGTAGGGCTTTGGGGTCGGTTGTCGGGCCAGTGGGAAGGGGGGGGGGGGTGGTTTCATGAGGGTGGGAGGTGCCCTGTGCAGGTACCAGCCTGGATGTTTAAAATAGTTAGGCTGGAGTTAGAAGTGATTATTTTCCTTCTAACTCTGTCAGAATAACTACCAGGGTAAAACTGGCAGGACTGTCCAAAGTTAGAAATTTAAATTGCTTTGTCAGGTGTTCCCAGCCCAGTCCAATTGTCCAGAAAAAGTTAGCAAAAGTTAGCACTTCTAGGCAACCCTTTACCTGGGAAACTCCAATATGGTTTCCACAGCACATCTCTGGAGTACCCTTCAAATGTGATGAGTGGGAGTTAGAAAGTTATGGCCCATTATTATATTATTATTAGCTATTATAGCCATCGGTGATATGCCCCCGACTACCAATCAGGGACAACCTCAACCCCAGACCAGGTGAAGACCAATCAGAGCCTGACAGTGCAATGTGAATGAACCAATGACCGATGGCATCATGGGTATTTGAACTAAGCCCGTGAACAGCTCTCTCTCTCTCTCTTTTACCTTGGGAACAGCTAAAGATGTGTAACTGCGCCGCACCTTTTGGTGCTGAATAAAGCCATTGAAATTACAACCGGACCTCGACTTCTGTGGAAATGAAGAAATCTAACATAAGGTGAGCAAGAATATTGTTTGCTCCTTTACATTGCCTCATGAAATGCTATAGCCTGCATTATGTCTGTGTTCACTAAAGTGAGTGAAGACAGCGCTGTAATTAGGGGGAAAAACAAGTGGCTATTAAATAATGCCAGTTGCCAGCTTGTCACTTCTAACAACTGACTGGTGGCCGGCTTCGCACATTTGGCTAGGTAGCTGGTCTGTGGTGCAGAACAGGGCCAGCAGCGTGGGTTCAATTCCCGTATTGGCTGAGGTTATTCATGAAGGTCCCACCTTCTCAACCTTGCCCCTCACCTGAGGCGTGGTGATCCTCAGGTTAAACCACCACTAGTCGGCTCTCCCCCTCAAAGGGGAAAGCAGCCCATGGTCATCTGGGACTATGGTGACTTTATATTACCTATTTCTAACAACTGGCAAGCTGTCAAGTGAAAGAATAGCATTGTAAAATTGGAGTTAGAAAGTTATGGCCCATTATTATATTATTATTAGCTATTATATAGCACCTATTATAATAACATTCTCAAGGATTTTTGGCTTTACATTTCCAAAATTACAAGTTTGTAACTTCTAGATGCTTTCTTTTTAACAAAAGTTTCAAAACCACCTAAAATCCCTGGAATAATCATTTCTAAAATGACACGGCATCTATGAGACCAGAAACAGCCCACTGTACCACAGCAATATCATGGTTGTGTTGTAATTCACTGACTGACCACTAGGAGTCTCACTAGTATATAAGTGAATATTAAAGTCAGCTGACCTCAAGACTGGCTGCAAGAAGTTGAAGAGAGAGATTGCTTGGCATGATTTTACTGTTTTGCATCTGGTGTCTTGTATATAGTTTAACCACAGTTAAAGTTGATAAATTGTTTATAACCTTAGCTACAAGTGTTCTTGTAATAAATCAGGCCATCTGACAAGAACATTACATGTACCTCCACCAGAAGCAGCCAGGTGGTACTGAAATTATCATTCCATTGTGTTGTGTCCTTTACTTTGTATGCACCAGTGATGACTAAATTCTCTTATAATTTAGTAAAGAAAAATTTTCCAAAAGTTGTGGGCATATGAAATGCGATCTGCTTTCTAAATACCTTGATACATTTTATTTTGTGACATTCAGCATTCATAGGACGGACGTCTCCGGACACCCCTGCCTGGTGACCAGAAATTCCTGCCCCAGGTCAATGGACCTTTACATGCATCTTACGGCGGATGGAATGAATCCAGCCCATAGAATCCTTGGAGTGCAGAAAGAGGCCATCAGAAGGAGCCCATTCTGCCCATCGATTCTGCACCAACCTTCCGAAAGAACACCCTACCTAGGCCCACTTCCCCACCCTATCTCCGTAACCCTGAGCATTGATCATGGCTAATCCACCTAACCTGCGCGTCTTTCGGACTGTGGGAGGAAATCGGGGCACCCGGAGGGAACCCACGCAGACATGGGGAGAACATGCAAACTCCACACAGACAGTCACCCAAGGCTAGAATCGAACCCAGATCTCTGGCGCTGTGAGGCAGCAGTCCTGACCACTGTGCCACCTTGTATTATGATATGTTACCATAAGAACATAGTCACAGGAGTAGATCAGCTGTTCTGCCATTCAATGAGATCACGGCTGATCTTTGGCCTAACTACGTTGATCAATCTTTACCCCCACATCCTTTAATACCCTTAGTTAACAAAAACCTATCAACCTAAGGTTGAAAATTAACTGATCTAATATCAATTGCTGGTGCAGAAGAGAGTTCCAAACTTTTACCACCACTGTTTGTGTAGAGGTGTTTCCCTAACTTCGTTCCTGAAAGGCACGAGTCTCATTTTTAGACTAATCCCAGACTGGCCAACCACTGGAAACAGCTGCTTTCTATTTACCTTATCCATTCCCCTTCAAAACTTGAAAACGTTTCTCAAATCATTGCTTAAACTTCTAAATTCCACAGAATACAATCGCAGTTTGTGTGATCTTTCCCCATAATCTAACCCTTGGGTATGATTCTGGTAAAGTTAAGCTGCACTCCCTCGGAGGTGAATATATCCTTTCTAAGGTGTGGTGCCCAGAGCTGTTTATGGTCCCCTAGGTGTGACCTAACCAGGGCTTTGTATAGTTGAAGCACGATTCCTGTCCCCTTGTATTCTAACCCTCCAGATATAAAGACCCACTGCTAGTGCTGAGCTGAGCTCAGTTCTGAAGAAATGCATTTCTAAGTGCCTTGTCTCGCACAAAAAATTGATGTTTGAAGCATTCAGGAGAAAAAGAAAAGAACACAAAATCAGAAAGTATTATATGTTTGGAAGTAAACTCTCCAACTTTTTTTTTCAAACTTTTCCTATTTGATCAGCTTTGTTTGTGGCGGTGTCACACATCACTCTTTGAAATACAATGTTTCTTTCACAAATGATCTCTCATCATCCAGTGCCGTACTCACATCGCTTTGCAAATCTTGGCTTCTCTTGGCATGAATAATCTGCGGAGTGTCTGCCACACTTGTGAATTTTAAGGCATCAACTCTCTGTCTGTACATTTTCTGCCAGTTAGAAAAGGTGCATTTTAATCTCCGACTTGCTTTAAATCCAAGTTCACTGTTGTCAAACATCAATTAATGCATATCTAATCAAATGAAGCCAAACGCATGCTAGACTTCAGTTTTATTTTTAAAAAGAACTGCTATTAATCAGAATTAATCATGCTCCTTTCCGTCTTGTTTTAGTAGTTTCTGTCTGAAGTGCCCACAGAGTTGATTGGTCATCTCGCCTTTTCATCACGAATCAATATTAAACGTTGGTAGATGGGATCTGATTTGCCACAAGTAAACACCACTTTCTCTTTTCGATGCGACTTAAAAATAAATACTTTATCCACATAGTTGCACACATATTCCGTATCCACCTCTTCACAGCTGCCACTGCAGCATAATAAGCAGTCTATCTGCCAGGCAGGGATGGAAAGTTGTCATACTGTCTTGCTGATAGAAGTACTTAATTGCCTGTGGCAGATGAAAGACAGAACAAATATTGTTTTCCACTTGCTTATATTCAAAACAATAAATGCAGGTGGAAATTCGGATAGCCATATATATTAATATTGTGGTTTATTGTATGTTGTAATGCCTTGATCCTTCTCTAAGTTTAAACATTTAGGAGATCAGAGCCTTGACAATCGTCTTTTTTTAAACGACTGACATCAGATTGAAATCACAGGCACCTGCATCTGGTTACTGTGAGTAGGAAAGTATTATGGCCATGCTACAGAACATAACCTTTTGGTGCAGAACAGTTAGTTCCCTTACTGCCACAGCCAATTTCCAACAGTGTGCATGGAAGACCTGGAGCTTATAAATTGCGGACACAAGTAAGAAACACTCAGCAAAATTGAAATGAGAGGATGCCGCAGGCAAGGGAAAAGTTTAGTTGGTTTCAGAAATTTGGCGAAGACTAAATACGTGTGAACAGCTGGACATCAAAACAAAGTAATGTTGGCAATAGTGAGGGTATTAAAGGGTTATTTCACTAATTCATGCCTATGCCCTGAATAAGAGGCTAATCTGCCAGTAACTCTGCCATTTTTACCTTATAAAGTTTTGTCAGATTGAAGATTATCAACACCATGGGCGGGATTCTCTCCTTTGGGGCGGCCCAACGCCGGAGTGGTTCATGCCACTCCAACACGCCGGGACCCCCCGCCCCGCCGGGTAGGGGAGAATCCCGGCCAAGGTTACTGAGGGATTGCTAAAGGACAGAGTGTCACTGATGTTAATTACCAAAGAAAAAACATTCAATCAAACTATCAGTTTTATGATCGGGTTATCTGCGCTACAAGCGACAATTAATTTCATTATTAATAACTTAATGTCACGGAGTCATACAGTGTAGAAAAGGCCCTTCAGCCCATCGGGTCTGCACCGACAATAACCACCCATAATCTCGTGCTATTCCAACTACCCATATCCTTGAATGTGATGGTGTTTCAAGGGCTCACCCAAGTTTTTTTAAAAGGTTGTGAGGTTTCCAGCCTGGCAGTGCATTCCAGATTCTCACCACCCTTTGAGTGATAAATCTTTTCCTCAAATCCCCTGGGAATCATCTGCCCCTCACCCCAAAACTAAGCCCCCTTGTGATTGACCCCTCAACCCAAGGGAACAGCTGCTTCCTATTTACCCTGTCCAAACCCCTCACAACCTTGTACACCTCAATCATTGCGTAGCTGCATCAAAAATCTGCGAGGTTTCTTCCTTAAAGGATATAAAATGTTTAGAATTCTCTGGGATGAAACTGAAATCTTAATCAAAAATATGTTCCACAACCCCGTACAAATATGTTTCTTCTTTTTCAGTTCGTGGCGATGGAATGAAACTCCATCTTTTATGAATAATTCTCCCACTTCATCAAACAGCCCAGTTTGCATTAGCTGTTTCCAGATGAAAGCATGTTGTACAATCAGGTCCTTGTTCCTTTTCTTAGTTAAGTCAGTGAATGGGCTAATGCAATGATTTGATTGCTTTAAGGATTCTGTATGCGTCTTGAGCGGGATCCGGGTAAAGTGAAGAATTTAGTAACTCATTAAATGTTTTTAAATATTATCCGATACGTGATGATGTTGGCATTCAAATGAAGACACCACTTCCCAATGGACTGACATTTCGCAACTCTGGACTTGATAATACAACAGCTTGGGATATGACTTGTATGGGATCCACATCGTATGTTCCAATGAAGGATCCAATCGGAAATATTAACTTATCATTCTCTCTCACATAATGGCTGATTTTCTGCGCACTTCTATCACTTTTGGGGGTTACCCAGTTTTAATTTCAATAGCATTCTGATAATGCAAGCTACAAAGCCAGATTTACAGTCCAGAAGTAGTTTGAAACCTCCCCTCCCACACTTTGTTGGGGCCTATTCTATGCTATTTAATCCACATAATTTCATGCTTTATAGTAAATTCACTGATTTCTGACATTTCAACAAATGTCTCCATCCTTCACCGACACTGGACATGAATCCAGGCAAATTTTATTAGCTTCCTGATGGCACTCACTTTCCTACTCTTATGTCCAGCTGTTGACAATGCAGCAATTTGTAGGATTGAGTTGGTTTGCTAGTACTCAATAATGTAAGTGGTTGCCATCCATTTCGCAGGTTCTGAGTTTTCCTTACCCACAGCAGGTTCAGGGAATCAGAGACTATCAATTCTATATAAGAAATATGGCACAACAAGTTGATCATAGAATTTACAGTGCAGAAGGAGGCCATTCGGCCCATCGAGTCTGCACCGGCTCTTGGAAAGAGCACCCTACCCAAGGTCAACACCTCCCCCTATCCCAATAACCCAGTAACCCCACCCAACACTAAGGGCAATTTTGGACACTAAGGGCAATTTATCATGGCCAATCCACCTAACCTGCACATCTTTGGACTGTGGGAGGAAACCGGAGCACCCGAAGGAAACCCACGCACACACGGGGAGGATGTGCAGACTCCGCACAGACTGTGACCCAAGCCGGAATCGAACCTGGGACCCTGGAGCTGTGAAGCCATTGTGCTATCCACAATGCTACCGTGCTGCCTGTTTCAGTTGTTACCAATCTCACTGCTCCCAAGTTATTACTGTATTTGCATCACATGTTAAGATGATCCAATATAAAAACTGGTAAATAAATGCCAGTAAGTCATTGCTTCCAGTAGCATGGAGTCACATGGTCACATCAGTATTGTTGCTGGGTCATGACAGATCTTATAGAACAGGGTTAGTCCCCAGTGGGCTCAGTGTGATCCCTGTGTGGCGTGATATCTCATTGTGCAATATTAATAACAAACTTGATGATACATTTGCACACAATTTCTGGGAATGCTATTTTGTTAAAATAGCGATGCATTTAAAGTCAGCCCTTTAACATTTGTTAAATTATGTGAATGCATTAATGTGTTAATTACCAATACTGTACGTGCACAACATCCACCCATTTATTAGCTATGAAGAAATAGTTTTAACTGCCTGCAAATTGAGAATTAATTGCATGTGAATTCCCATGAGCAAGCAGCTGATTAGAATCACTATCGGAGAAAATGATTCGGTCAAGACGAGTGTCACACAATTGACTGAAAATGACATGTTTGATCCTCGGCAGTTTGTTTTCTCACCTCACTCAGAATGTTCCCAGCTTTCTTAGCCTGTTCCACATCCAGACTTCGTTCTGCCTCCCATCCTACCCCTTTCATCCAGGTCAGGTCTGCTCTGTACTTATTCTGCAGTTTAAAATAAAAAGGCTTCTCCATGAGCATTTGTAATGCTGTTAAGGTAAACAAAATCAAACGTATCATTGCCTCAATTTCTCAAGAGACAACAAGAACTCAAATGCAGCATTCATGCTGTAATATTGAGCCCATCACTTAAACTACCAAAAAGACATTTATAAAGGATATAGGCACCTCCTGGTATAGAACTGGCCCAAGCAGAGACCATTATTTGCTCTGAGCAGCAATCACAGTGGTGATAAAGTCAATACAAACGGTCCCAGCAACCCTATATTTGCACAGTTTCCAGTTCATAAAAACTTTCCTGCGACCCTTACTGGAAAGGTGTGTGCGCCGCCGTTTTATGCCTCCTGTGATTTGTCAAGGTCTAGCTTTAAACAAGAAACATTTTTGGACTGAGGGGTCTGATGCCAGGGTTCCACCGAGCTTTAGTCACTGCCACTAGCAGGAATAGAAAGGGGAAGCAGTGGGAAAATATATTTACTTTTGAGAATATTCATTTAATTTAATAAAAAGGTTATATTAACCTTTAATTATACGAGAACAACATTCTTCATCATGTACATTTCATGTACACGTGCAGTTCTGGTCGCCGCCTTTTCGGGAGGATGTGGAAGCATTGGAAAGGGTGCAGAGTAAATTTACCAGGATGTTGCCTGGTATGGAGGGAAGATCTTATGAGGAAATGCTGAGGGACTTGAGGCTGTTTTCATTAGAGAGAAGAAGGTTAAGAGGTGACTTAATAGAGGCATACAAGATGATCAGAGGATTAGATAGGGTGGACAGTGAGAGCCTTTTTCCTCGGATGGTGATGGCTAGCACGAGGGGACATAGCTTTAAATTGAGGGGAGATAGATATAGGACAGATGTCAGAGGTAGGTTCTTTACTCAGAAAGTAGTAAGGGTGTGGAATGCCCTGCCTGCAACAGTAATGGACTCTCCAACATTAAGGGCATTTAAATGGTCATTGGATAAACATATGGATGATAATGGAATAGTGTAGATGGGCTTTAGATTGGTTTCACAGGTCGGCGCAACATCGAGGGCCGAAGGGCCTGTACTGCGCTGTAATATTCTATTGTTCTATTCTATTGGTTTTGAGAGAATATTCTGCCATTCACACCTCCTCCAGATGTATCTTTTGTTTTTTCACTGGTCCATTATCCCTCCATTAGGCCCTGTATCATTAACTACTTTGTTATTTACTCTTTTTTCACTATCACACATCTTCCCTTTTGTTCTGTTTCCACTGTTTCTAACTGTTTTCCAGTTCTGATGAAAAGTTATTGACCTGAATCGTTAACTCTGGGTGCCATATAGCCGCCTCGTCACGCCCCACTTGGTGTCGGGACGAAGCCGTTGAGTCTCATGAGAGGCCTATCGCAAGATTTGCAACGCTTGAAATGACTCATGAGATTTAACAAAATCTTGTGAGATGTCATAATCTGGATTTCGCTCGCACTGGGCATGATCCAGATCTGCATATTTAAATGAACCATTAGGCCATATGTAAATATGCTTTTGTGGGATTCTCCCAGCATGCGAGGCCTCGCTAGGGTGCCATTTAGTACTGGTTTCCACAAACATGGACCAATCACAATGGCACCAGGGGGGGGGGGGGGTTCTCAAAGGTCATTAGAGACCCCAGGTGATCATGGATAGGGCAGGGTGGCATGTTGGCACTCCCTCTGGCACCTGGGCACCTTGTCATTGCCAGTCTGGCACCCTGGCACTACCTGGCTGATAGTATCAGGGTGCCCGGGTGCCATTGGCACTGCCGGGGATCGGGCCCTGGAGGCATTACCAGATGGAGGAGAGGTGAGCAGCTGATCCCAGGGGCTTCCCCGAGGGTGGGGGGGGGGGGGGGGGGGGGGTCAGAAACCAAGCGGGGGTGCTGAAAGAGGGGGAGGAGATTAGGGCAGCCAAACAAAATGGCGCCCCGATCTACGAGGAGCCTTTTCTCGGCTCTGCTATCGGACACAGATTTTTTTTTTCCGTTGAATCATGCCCTTTCTCTCTCTCTCTCTCTCTCACTCTTCACTGATGTTGCCTGACCTGCTGAATTCGTTTACAGCCTTTTCCGTTTTTATTTTGTAAAAGGTGTTTCAGTCCCTTCTGCAAGATGAAAGCAAACAGCTTAAAATATTAATTATGTTCCTTCATTAGGGTGTAAAGATCAAATAAGCAACGCAGACACGATCTTGCATCATCTTGGCCCCACCTCGCTCTGTAGTCCATAGGCTTTCTTTGCCCATTTCACTTTCATGTCGTCTGACACCAGTGTATATTCGTGAAGCCTCTTCCTGTATTCCAAGTCACTGGCCAAAGCCTGCGCTTTCTTGGCATGGGCCAGGTTCACCATGTCCAGCGGGAGGTGGAATTTGGTGTTTGTCTCCACAAAGTTCTTCTTATACTCTACCTATTTTAAATAAGAATAGTTGGCAATTTTAAGGAGAACAACAACCTGTATCTTGGTAACACCTTTGAAACAGTAAGTGTGAGGGCATTGAATTATGAACGACATTTGTCCGATATAAGGTGCATCACATTTTCAGAGACATATTCTAACTTAACAGCACATTGACTTGACAAAACCATCAACATTTTGAAAATTTTACCTCAATCTGTTATATGTTGAAATTTTTAAATAAATGATCGTCGAGTCGGGAAGATGCAATGTCCGTGGGAAGGGATATTTAGCCTCTGATGGCTAACGTGCTAATCCATAATGATTTTAAATTGCATATTGAACTGAAGTAAATAATAGGATTTTGATTTTTCTTATCTAATGTACCTCACTGCTCATCTTTGAAACCCGCAGAGAATGCAGCGTCTTCGAATCATACACTTTGCTTCTCATTGCTTTGCCCTTGGTTTTCTCATAAGCTTCTTTGTATTTTATCTTTCAAACAACAGAGGGGGGAAAAAATAGAATTAAATTAAACCTGTAGCAGTCGGCTGGTGATAACAAGGCTAAAATGAATGATTTAAACACTTTCTCAATCTTGTGAGCTTGGAAACGATCATTTGCCTTTGTTATGATATTCCTGTGCCTGCTGTTTTGACAAGGCATCAACTCATTTATTTAAAACAAGTTAAAATAGTGTCGGAGGAAATGTCATGCAAAGTCATTAAGTGTTCTATCTGAATACCATAAACCAGGGGTGGGCAAACTTTTCCGTGCAAGGGCCACATTCAGAAATTCACAATTCACAAAGGGCCGCATAGTATATTAAGTAAAATAATTACTTCACCCGGTTATGATTCTGGGCGCCTCATATAGAACATAGAACAGTACAGCACAGAACAGGCCCTTCAGCCCTCGACGTTGTGTCGAGCAATGATCACCCTACTCAAGTCAACGTATCCACCCTATACCAGTAAGTAACCCAACAGCCCCCCCCATTAACTTTAAAAAAAAATTTAAAAAAATAAAAAAAAAATTTTTTTTAAAAATTTTTTTTATTTTTTTTTAATGACTTGGTGGGCCGCAGAAATACCTTTGGCGGGCCGCATGCGGCCCGCCGGCCGTAGTTTGCCCACCCCTGCCATAAACTATCACTCCGAGGCTTTTGAGTTGTGTACCGTGTGCAGGCTGCCTGAATGTACAAAACCCCTTGTAGAATTTATACGGTGCATTTGAAATTGAGTCACACCTGATAGAAATAATTATTACAATGACTACTTGAAATTGATAGAACACCTCCAACATAGGAAAACATCCCAAGGCAATTCACAAGGTTCTATGAGGGGGCGGAGGCAATAGAATGGACACTGAGACAAAAATGGAGAGGTTGGGAAAGGTGACCAAAAAGCTTGGTCGACAATGCACTAAAGGAGGAGAAGGAAAGCGAGCAATTTCAGATGGCAATTTCAGGCCCAGGTGGGTAAAGGTTGTTGGTCTGGCTAAAGACAAGGGGAGAAGCACAAGAGGCTCGAATCAGAGGAAGGGAAGAGTTGGAGGGCTGGAGCAGATTACAAAGGGAGGCAGAAAGGCAAAACCATGAGGGATTTGAACGCAAGGCTGAAAATTTAAAATTCAAGGCACTGGAGGACTGGGAACTAATGTTGGTCAGTGAGAATGGGGTGATGAGTGCGACTTGGGTGCGGGAAGCAGAATTTTGGATGAGTTGGTTCATGGAGCTTGGACGATGGAAGGATAGTTAGGTGAGTCATAAAGGCCCTTTGGCCCAAGGTGTCTGCGCCAGTCAAAAACAAGCACCTAATCAGTCCAATCCCATTTTCCAGCATTTGCCCCATATCCTTGTGTGCCTTGACATCACAAATGCACATCTAAATACTTCTCAAGGCATCTCTGCCTTGACCATCCTATCAGGAAAACTCCCACTATCCTCTTTGTGAGAATGTTTTTCTTCACATCCCCTCTAAACCTCCTGCCCCTTACCTTAAATCTATGCCCCTGGTCATTGATCGCTCCACCAAGGGGACAATGTTCTTCCTGCCTACTCTATCTGTGCTCTCATAATTTTATACATCTCAACCATACACATCCCCCCCCCCCCTCCCCACTTTGTCTCCTCTGCTCCAAGGGGGAAAAAACAGTCTAACCAATCTCTTTTCAAAATTAAAACTCTCCAGCTCAGGCAATATCCTGGTTAATCTTCTCTGCACCCTGCCCAGTGCTATAACATCCCTCCTGTAATGTGGATTCCAGAACTGCACACAATACATTAGCTGTGGCCTAACCAACATTTTATACAATTCCAGCAAAGTCTCCCTGCTCTTAAACTCCATGCCTTAGCTAATAAAGGCAAGTATACCATATAATAATAATCTTTATTGTCACAAGTAGGCTTACATTAACACTGCAATGAAGTTTCTATGAAAAGCCCCTAGTCGCCACATTCCGGCACCTATTCGGGTGCACAGAGGGAGAATTCAGTATGTCCAAATTACCTAACAAGCACGTCTTTCGGGACTTGTGGGCGGAAACTACAGCACCTGGAGGAAACCCACGCAGACACAGGGAGAACATGCAGACTCCGTACAGTGACCCGAGCCAGGAATCGAACCTGCGACCCTGAAGCTATGAAGCAACAGTGCTACCATGCCGCCACATGACATACTATATGACTTCTTATCCACTTGATCTACCTGCCCTTCTACTCAAGTGACCAGTGTACATGCCCACCAAGGTCCCTCTGATCCTCGGTACTTCCCTGTGTCCTGCCGTTTAACATGTATTCTCGTGCCTTGTTTGTCCTGCCCAAGTGCATCACACACATTCAGATTGATTTCCGTTTTCCACTGATCAGCCCACTTGACCAGCCCGTCTATATTCTCCTGTATCTTAGGTTATCCTCCTCACTATTAAGTTGAAGCCAAAAATGTCAAAAGTATGGATGAGGATTTCAACTGCGCATGGGCTATGGGGCTGAGGAAAGAATGTAAAAGTGCGATGTTGCTGAGGGGCATGTAAGCACATTCTGTGACAAAGAGGAAGCTCAGGACCAAATGGAAATCCAAGATTTTGAATAATTCTCTCCCGAACTTGTTCCGCCGCTAAATCAAATCATGGCCGATTTGTACCGCAACTCCAATTAACCACATCCTTTGAAAAATCATTTCAGAATAAAACAAAATGCTGACATTCTTAAAACCTTAAACTACACCAACATCCGCAGCCTTCCGGGGAGATATTTCTAGATTCCGCGACCATTTGTGTTTCAAGTGCTTCCTAACTTCCCCCCTAAATGGCCATGTTTTAATTTGTGTCCCTTTGTGAATTGTCCTGCACACAAACAAATCCCTTTATAGTGTTCGACAACTTAATTAGATAATCCCTAAACCCTTTCAACTCACTCAGAAACCATCATCTTAAATTCTAATTTATCACGGCACTGGGATAGTCAGAAGCTTGTGACCTGGTTTTTCATTGCGCGGTGTCTTCGGTGACTTTTTATGTGGATGCATAATGTGTTTCACTGTGGAAATATATTCCCACACTCAATCTCAGTAACCGTGAAGTTTTTTCACCAGAAAGGACAACAATTAGTTGCCAGCGTTCATTTATTTTTCATCTACCGTCGCCACTTTTCGACTCACCTCAACTACACGTATGTCTGACAGAAAGAAACCTATAGTATCTATGGAAATGGGTTTGTACTGTACAGTGCATAGGCTACAGAAGCTGATGAGAGAGAGAGAAAGAAAAGCAGCTACTTACATCACTTGCCAGGTCCCCAGAGGTTTTGGCAGCTAACAGGGCTATTGAATCCAGCTTCATGTGAAACCCCTTGCCCTTATTCTTTTCCCAGAATTCTTTGTACTTGATCTGAGGACACAGAATTTATTCAGATTATATATTATGCATATTTGTGCAGCTATTTTTATGTGTACGAGATTGGTATTCTTGAGATAAGGGCAGTTTTCCATGTGTCAGAAAAGAATGAGTCCTGTAAGTTGCAGGATTCTTGGGAAATAACAGGGTTGCGTCTAATTAGTAATTTGGTCAAAGAGCCAGCAAAGGCCTAATGGCTTCCTTCTCTGTCGGATGTATCTATTTTTCTTTATTACATTTGATGTCAAATCTTGATACATATTACAAGGGCAATGTTGCTGTGCTCTTCGCTGTCCAATTAAAAAAAAGTGTTGCATCTTTCATAATCTCAGGATGTCCCAAAGCCCTTTACAGCCAATGAGGTATTTCTGAAGTGGCGTCACTGTTGTCATGTAGTGGAGGCAGCAGCCGGGTTTCACACAGGAGGATACCATGAACAACAATGTGAGAATGCCCAGGTAGACGTGTCTTTGTGATAACTCCCTTGCTCTTCTTCGAAATGGCACCATGGAATATTTTACATCCACCCAAGAGGGTAGACGGGGCCTCAGCTTAATGTCTCGCTCCAACAGCGCCTCCAACTGGCAGCACTCCCTCAGTACTGCACTGGAGCATCAGCCTCATTTTTTGCGCCAAGTCCTGAAGTACAATTTGAACTTCTAGCCTTCTGACACAGAGGCAAGAGTGCTACCAACTGAGCATGGCTGACAATGAAGCCAAACTTTTCACACAATCGGAGAAGCTTTCCCATGCCAAAATCCCACCCCAAAACCAGGGCTCAGGCATTTTCACAACGAGGCAGAAATGGCAGCTATTTAATGTAAACATCCATAGTTTACGGAGGTGGCTGCACATGATCAGTCAGATCTGATTGTCATTAGTTGGGTGTGCAATATACGATTTGTGCAATTTATACCTGGTGGGTCTAAAGCTTCCAGAAGCCTCTGCAGATGTAATTTTTAGGATAAGGTACCAGGCCTCCTTTGGGAGAGATAAGTTTCCCTTTGAGAGAGATAATGTGCCCATTGTGGGTGAAGTGCCCTTTGGTATTGTTAAAATTAGACATGAATATGTGAAAAATGCATCAACTCATTGGAACTGTCAAGCTCATTGGAACTCTCAAAAGAGCTGTCAAGGTATTTAAATTTCCAGCATTTTAAATATTAGAAAAAACTGTCTGGAGCGTTAAGAATATCAGTGCTTACTATTTCACACTGTCTGTTGACATAAGCCTGAGAGTTATTGTTACAGGATTAGAACTGCATGACTGATTTCACAACCTATAACTATCACAGTGTGGTGCCTGTCAATTCACTGTTTGATTGACAGCTCTAGGTACATATAAACTCATTGAAGTGGGACTATGAATACAGATGCTTGTTGACTTAAGGTACTAAAAGAAGTTAAATGCAGTCAATGGGTTTTCACCAATGAGATTTTTTAACTAGTGAATTCATCAATAGACATTGAGAACTTTATTTAACCTCAGCATGTGTCCTAAGGTCTGCACATGGTGGATACTGGGTAAGCTGGCATGGTAGGTGAAAGGGCAAAGGTTGGTAGGTGAGGGGGGCATGTGATTGCAGGGATGGGACATGAGGAGTGTGTGAGGGGTGAAGCCTGGAAGATTTATTTTCTTTTATTCATTTTTCGATATCTTTGATAAGGTGCAAGTGCACCGAGACCAACCTTGCACCCAGCCCGCCTCGGCACCTGGCAGCTTCAAACCCTTTCCAGGGTCACCCGCCATGATTCTTATTTTCACCCGGATCACCAATCCCCTACCCCTTGCATCCCACAGGAAAATCCTAATCTCCGGAGCATCTTTTCCCCGGTCGGGTTTGCAGAGCCAGGAATTGTCCCGACCCAGGAGCGGAAATTCAGGGATACATTACAAAATAGGAGAGGGTTGCCCAGCATCATTCATCTTTGGCCCTTCAAAGTCCACCTCAACCGAGAGAACTGAAAGGGCAATTTGAGCTTAATTAGCCCATGCAATGCTGCTTATCCAAAGCTCACTTGTTTACAGCTCATCTGGGGTAAGTTGCATTTTCAGGAAACGCTGAAAAGATGCAGTCGTTCAGCCAGAACTATTCTGATGAGGGATTACACTCAGAAAGTTGAGCTATCGTTCTCTCTCAGATATTGATACATCTGTCCACCATTTACAGCAATTTTTTATTTTTCTATCAAATATGCAGCATTTGTGGGGGGGGGGGGGGGGGGGGGGGGTCACTTCTTAAATCTGTTAGATGCTTAGGGAGGTATTCGGCAGGATAATTTGAGCATGCAAATATTGATTGATGATCTAAAATACTTTTAACCACAATCCCATAACAAACCACATGTCACTTAGCTGCAGCAGTCACCCTTCTGAATGGGATAAATTCTGGAACCTGTTGGCATGAATTATGGACTCGGACTATAGCAATGCACATTACTATTGACAGAAGTGCAAAAGTTATTTACAGAACATGCCGGCACAGCCCGTATTTTAAAAGATTTGTATTTATATGGCGCCATTCGCAACCTCAGAATTTTCCAAAGAGCTATATAGCCAAAAGAAATACATTTAAAGAGTAGAACAGAATATTTCTGGTCCCACGAAGGCACGTTTGAAGGTGGTACGGGAACAAACCTAGGCAATCCTGGCAGAGGTGGGAGGACCTCAGCAGCGGATACCTGCCTGGCAGCAGTGGGTATCCAGTCATGAGCAGTTAAAGGCCTGTGGGATGGGAAGAACTCCACCTGGATCCTTCCAACTTCAGAGCAGCCTCCTGCCGACCCCGGCAGCTCCTTGGAACTGATCTCCCCAGCAGCAGGCCGCAAGGCCATCGTTCCCATAGGTTCCATGTCTCAGTGACACTGCCTGAGGTTCCATGTCTCAGTGACACTGCCTGTCTCAGTGACACTGCCCGCAGGCAGGGATGGCCACCTTGTGATAAACAAATCTTCGGGACGGGTTCCCCCTCTGCTCCAAGGGGCCGACCGGTTTCATAACCCAATCATGTTTTAAATTAATGAGCACCCCTGAGAACACCACCATTTTGTGATTCCCCCCCCCCCCCCCTTGTTGCCTGGACAGTAGCCACAACTCCCAATGGATCCAGCAGACCTACCAAAACCGTGCTGCCCCCCCCCCCCCCAACCCCCGAATTGGACCCACCTGCCGTGCTGAATGCAGAGTGCGCACTGCAGACGATTGTGATATCAGGTTCCAGAAATCGGCCTGACTCCAGAACCCATAGTCTCTGATGCAAATCACAGCAGCTACAATTGTGCCCAGCAAAGTCCACAAATAATGTGGCAATCTATAGTCTCACAATATTGGATTACGGATAAATATTGACCAGGGGACCAGGGAGAAGTCCTCAACCATTCTTCTAACTATTGCCTGAGGGTGCAGCATGGTGGGTTAGCCCCGTTGCCTCACGGCGCCGAGGTCCCAGGTTCGATCCCGGCTCTGGGTCACTGTCCGTGTGGAATTTGCATATTCTCCCCGTGTTTGCGTGGGTTTCGCCCCCACAACCCAAAGAAGTGCAGGGTAGGTGGATTGGCCACGCTAAATTGCCCCTTAATTGGAAAAAATGAATTGGGTACTCTAAATTTATATATTTATTTTAATTGCCCGAGGATGCTTCGAGTCCTCCTGAGGAGGCAGGTGAGGCCCTCCTTTTGAGTCTCACCTAGAACACAAGTCGCACTCCCTCAGTAATGTCAGGTATCCAAGTATCGGGTGCAATTTTGTGTTTGAGGCTCCGATGTGAGATTTGAACCCACAACCTTCTGACTCAGAGAAGGGAGTGCCACCATAGCTGGCACCCACTTGATGGAATGACGGGTTTTAAAAGCTGTTTAAAAGGTTAACCAGAATTCCGAAAGAGATTTAATGAACTGACAGAAATACAAATAGCGTCGCAATTTAAGTCTTGTTGAAATCAAAACAGACATTCGAATAAATGATATCAAGTTCTAAAGAAAAACAAATCCGAAAACATCTAAATGTAAAACACACACAATCTGAGTCACAATGCTTAGAATGACGTTACAGTAACTTTAATAAATTAAACAACGAAACACCTTCTGACTGAGGGGATCTGGAAAATGGGTCAATGTTGTGTAGCAGCAGGGACTAATTAAACAGGAATAACAAACGTCAAGGTGCTGATTATACAGAATAAGGCTGCCATCTTCTGGCCGCTTGTTAGTATTACAATAATAAATGTGTGTGGCTTCTTCTGCACAATTAAAACCCATCTACGGTCAGAGTACCTAGAGACCTTCCCCACTGAGCCAAAAATGGAGAGGCGCTCATCAAAGACAGAGAGGCAGGCAGGCAGGGCCGGCTGGAGAGAGCACTTCGAGGACCTCCTCAACCAAGACTCGACCTTCAACACAAGCGTTCTCAATAACACCCCGCAACATGTTACCCGCCACCGTCTCAGATTTCCCTACTCTCCACCACGGGAAAGGTCATCGGGAGAATACTCCTCAACTGCTTCCTCCCAGTGGCTGAAGAGCTCGTCCCTGAGTCTCAGTGAGGCTTCTGCCTATCAAGACGCTCAATGGACATGATCTTCAGCAAGCGCCAAATCCAGAATAAGTGTAGAGAGCAGCTTCAATCTCTGTGCATGGCCTTCTTTAATCTCACAAAGGCCTTCGACTATGTCAACCGTGAGGGATTGTGGAGCATCCTCCTCAGATTCGGCTGCCCGCAGAAATTCGTCACCATCCTCCGCCTGCTCCACAATGACATGCAAGCCGTGATTGTCGCCAACAGAACCACCATAGACCCGATACAAGTGCAAACTGGAGTCAGAGCTGCATCATTGCACCAACACATTTCTCCATCTTCCTCACAGCAACACTCCACCCCATCACCCTGAATTTCCCCCGCTGGAATGAAGCTAACCTACTGGGCAAGTGGGAATCTGTTCAACCTCCAACACCTGCAGGCCAGAATCCAGACCACTCTAACCTCTGTTATCGAGTTGCAGTACGCAGACAGCGCCTGTGTGTGCGCACATTCAGCACCCGAACTATAAATCATTGCCGATGCATTCGAGAGAATGGGCCTCAGACTAAACATCCGGAAAACAAAGGTTCTCTACCATCCCACTCCTGCCACACAAAACTGCCCCCAACCATCAAGATCCACGGTGAGCCCTTGGACAATGTGGATCGTTTCCCATATCTCGGGAGCCTCCTCTCAGAGTGAGCAGGTATTAACAATGAAGTCCAACATCGACTCCAATGCTCCAGTGCAGCCTTTGGATGGCTGAGGAACAGAATGATCGAGGTCAAGACCTCAAATCCAGCACCAAGTCTTTGGTCTACAGAGCAGCTGTGGTCGCCTCTCCCCTATTTGCATCAGAAACATGGACAATGTACAGAAGATGCATCAAATCCCTTGAGAGATATAACCAACGCTGCCTCTGCAAAATCCTGCAAATCCACTGGCAGGATAGGTGTACCAACGTGAGATTCCTCCCCGAGACCAATATCCCAAGGATCAAAGGGCTGGTCACGCTCGACCAGCTGCAATGGATGGGCCACATTGCTCACATGCCGAACACAAGACTCCCGAAATAAGTGTTCTACTCCGAGCTCCGCAATGGCAAGCGATCACGAGGAGGGCAGAGGGACACTCTGAAGGCCTCCCTAAATAAATGCAACATCCCCATTGACACATGAGAATCACTTGCTCTAGAACGCACAAAGTAGAGAAAAAGCATCTGCGAAGGCGCCAATCACCTCGAGCCTCGTAGGTTGGAGCACCAGGACAAACCTGTGGTGGATTGTGCGGATCCAGGATCGGACTATTCAGCCACCACAGAACCCACCTCCCTGAGTGGAAGCGGGTCATCCTCGGTGCTGAAGGACTGCCCAAGAGAAGACATTGCACCAAACAGGTCAGCAGTGAGGAACAGTTTATATTATTTATCGGCCTGTTATTGTTGCCAATGCCACACATGTGCAGTTCTCTGGTTTCTCCACCATGTTCACTGTCTCAAGGACTCTCACCCTGAATCTGTGAAAAAAGGGATTCATGCAAAATTCAATCACACTCGGGCATGACCCTCGGCCCCATGAGCCAAACACCCACCTGAACTACTCTGGCGGTTCTGCCAACCAGGTGCCCCCTGTTGTCATTCATACCTGCGTGCCCTCACACCAATGTGAATGGACAACATAACAGGGTTCTGTGGGTGGGGGGGGAGCACTTTTAAATGTATTCAAATATGGATCCCAAAATTGAACTTCGGGATTCCCATTACGTCAATGGCGGGAGGCGGGGACAATCGGAAAGGGAATTCCCACCAACGTTAATCACGTTTTGGCACTCCCACGGGATTTCCTGTTCCCGGCGACGATCCTGCCATCTGAAAATGGGAGTGGAAATTCCCCCCCACCCCCCACCCGCAGTATTATTTATCAGGTACCTGAGTAAAGTTCAAATTAATAATATTCTCTCCTTGCAATTAAATATCAAGTTCTAATGTTGAGCAACAATTTATTACAGAGTTTTGATACTTACATCACTGTACAGATCAGCATTAGCCTTGGCCTTAAGTAAATGTGGCACTTCCAGAGGCGACGTGTACTGGGTTTTGGTCTTTTCATACTGTGCCCGATAATTTAACTGTGAATAAAAAAAGAGGTAAAGGCTTAACATTCGTGTTAATCAAATTATATACAGAACAGAGCAGGCTAAACTGAAACATAATGGTGGTACATTTTCCCTCTGTGCCTTCTCTCTACTGAAAATCTTTTCCAAAGGTTGAAAATCAATCAGTGCTGAAACAGGATGTTTGCAATGCTTCAATTAAAGGGAGTAGTTTTAAAACAATCCCTGCATTCTCATAGCTGGCAGCGTTATCCTGTGAAATTCACGGGACCCCCGACTCCTAATGTCAATTCCGCTACTTCTCAGACTTACATTGCTTAGCTGCTGTGCATTAATTCTTGCTTGTACCATCTCCGGAGTGTCTGTTACCGATGTGTACTTTGACTTCTCTGCATGCTGCCTGTAGTACATCTAAAAGCACAAGCAAATGTTCAAAGAAATATAAAGATGAGGAAAGTAATTTGCAACAGTAACAACAGATGCCACCGCTAAAAATGATGAATAAAAATTAATGAAAATCCTCCGCAACCCAAACCATCCCTTTGTCACAACAAAGCATTAATTATGAAATCGTACAATTATATAACTCAGAAGCAGGCCCATCAAACCTGTGGCAGCTCTCTGAAATATCTACCTATTTAGTCCCATCCCCCTTTCTTTATTTTTACCTTTTCCAAATATTTATTCTTTAAATATTATTCTGCCACTATTTCTGTATAGAGTATTTCAGATCCTGGATGTTTTTGTTAAATCTCTTAATCTCTTCACTTTAATTTTTAATTTTTATTCTGCAGTTGCTGCATCACTCTCCAGTGGATGTAGTTTTACTGAATTCATCCTGTGAGCCCCTCATAATGTTTTAACATCGTTTTGATTCCCTCTTAACCTTCCTGTTCCGTTGAAACAAAATGGTTTCTCCAATCTCTACTGGTAACTAAAGTCTCTCCTGCCTGCTATCCTGTTAGCAAGTCTGCTCGACACCTATTCCATGGCCTTGACATCCTTCCACGCAAAACGCCCTAGACATTGACAGGGCCAGAAGATCCCATCAGCGGCCAATGGGGATCTGCTGCCCCCATTTGAAAACATTCCGCAAAGGGGCGGGGGTTATTTTATCTTAAGCTCTAGCAGTTAGATTCTAACTATGATCTACCATTTGAATGTATTTAACATTAACTCTATCCTTCTGTTTGCTACGCTCTTGCTTATGAAACAAAACACTGTATATTTTTGCAGCTTTATCAACCTGCCCTGCCACATCCAAAATACATTTTGACACTAAATCAAGAAAAAGTCCGAAGGTCTACTGGGTGTTGAGAAACAGCACACTGCAAATTTTCTGTCTCACGTCACAGGCCACTTGGAAGCTCCTTTTATATTTGTCGGAATGTTACAGCCGCACCCCCCCCCCCCCTCCCCCCACCCCCACGCACCCCCCCCGGCAGCCAGATCTGCTGGTCTGGCTGACGTCAATGGACCTTTGAACAAGTTGCCGCATTTTGAGGCCTGCTGTCTGGAAGTGGCCATAAAATTCCTGTCATGATATGCAGACATGCAGATAATGATACAGACACGCAGCTAATGAACACAGAGAACAAGACATGACCAATGAGCAGGCAGGACACTCAGGGGTGGTATCTCACTATTAAAGGCACGAGGCACTCACGCTCTGCCTCTTTCCACTGATGAACATCTACAGAGTGAGTCAGGATGTATGTACAGTATCACACCTCCAGCACGTGGCTAAGAGCTAGTCTGGTTCAGTCAGACAGAGTAACCACACTTAGGTTAGCAGAGAGTCGAACTCATAGAGAACTGTGCTAACTGTGCTACTGGTTCAATAAATCAGATTGAACTAACTTCAAGGTCTGGAGTATCTTTTGGTTAAAGCTGCATCCAGTTGCAGCCTGTGTTATCCCAGAGTACATAACACGACAATTCCGTCCATTGTTTATTCTCGATTTTAAATCCGAGCATGTTTCTTGGTCCAACAGGATGTCTGGTTTCCCCAATCTAGCAAATAAATACATGAGCAACAATGGCTGGGCCACAGCCCATTCTATATGTAAATTAACAAGGTGCCTTTGCAATAGTCCACCTCGTCTGTTTAGAAGTTAAGAACACTGCGGGCAGCTAAAAATACACGACATTCTGACAGCATGTCACACACTACATTAGGAACACTCACATGGATGCCCTCCCACCCTCACATCCCTGTGGCTTTCCCACCTTTACCGGATCTGCATTTATCATAAAATACAAAGCATCCACTCCAAAAGATATTCTATTCGTTTCCATATCAAGATTTTGATACGACAGTAAAGAAAGAAAAACAGGAATTATCAAGCAGGTATATTTCTTCAGAAAGAACATAATGGATAAATTATGGAATGCTTTGCCAGAAATCAAAATGAGAGAAAGGCAAGACTTGAATTTGTATCACCGTTTCCTCTGGATTGTCTGAAAGTTCTTTAGTGTAGTTATTATTACAATGGAAGAAAACACAGCAGCCAATTTATCACATAACAAGTTCCCACAAAGAGAACTGAGTTGACTGACCAGATAATCTGGATTAGTGATGTTGGCTAAGTGACAAATGTTGGGTAGGACACCACTTGATGTTTGAATAGAAGCAGAGAATTCCTACAGTGTCGAAGGAGACCATTTGGCCCAGCGTGTCTGCACTGACCCTCTGAAAGAGCACCCTACCTAGGCCCACACCCCCCGCCCTATCCCTATAAATGTTCACACAGCCATAAAACTCATACCCAGTAGTTTATAGAGTACTTCAAATCATGCAACACCAGGTTAAAGTCCAGCAGGTTTGTTTCGAATCACTAGCTTTCGGAGCACAGCTCCTTCATCAGGTGAATGGCGAATGAAAGCTTGTGATTCAAAACAAACCTGTTGGACTTTAATCTGGTGTTGTAAGACTTCTTACAGTACCCACCCCAGTCCAACGCCGGCATCTCCACTTCAAATCATGCGGCAGCACTGAGCAATGTAAGTAACAATGCAAAAGATGCCCTAGTCCCTTAGGATGCTCTCCTCTTTGAGAGCCGACTGGTGGGGATTTATCCTGAGGGTTACCACACCTCAGGCGAGGAGCAGGGTTGCGAAGGCATGGATGACCCCAGCCGTTGAACCCACACTGTTGGCATCACTCTGCATCACAAACCAGCCATCCAGAAACTGAGTTAACCAGCACCCCCCCCCCCCCCCCCCCCCCCCCCCCCACCTATATACCCATGTTCCAATCATAGTTTGTTCGTTGATGATGTCCTTTATGGCTGAAATTGCCTGATGTAAATAACTATCTCGCCTCGGTGCATGAGCACTTGGCACATCCAGTGCACTTGGGGAGGTAGACAAGGGTGGTCAAAATTATTCCCCAGCAGGAACAGTACCTCAGGGAGTTAAGATAAAGAGGAAGAAACTAGAGGAAGAATTATTCAAGTGACTTACATCTTTCAATGGGACGAGTTTCTTCAGTGTCTCATTTACAGGTGTAGTGCCAGCTGCATAAAAGCAAAGCATTTTGTCCCCTTCCAAATCAGTTTTATATTTCCTCTAAAAGAAAGTCAGAAATATTTCAAAGTCAGCATTCTGACAGTAAAGGTGAATTCTTACAAAATCAGCAGGTAAAATTACTGGAGCAACACATTTTCAAAACTTTTTTTAAATGTGCTCGCGTTCAGAGTCAGCTACATGTCAGGGATATGACCCGGGTCGGAGAATCCCTGGGGGAGGGCCGCGAGAATCACGCCACGCCGCCCCAACGCCGGCTCACCGATTCTCCGCCGCCGATTCTCAGGCGCCCGCGGGATCGCCGCTGTGCCGATCGGGGGCCGTTGAAAGCGCCCCCCTCCCCCGCCGATTCTCCGGACCTCGACGGACCGAGTGCCCGCCGAGTTCGGCCGTGTCCTGCTGCCGTGGGTCACGTATGGTCCCACACGGCGGGACCTCGGAGTTCTGTCTGTGGGGAGTCATGGTGGGGGGGATCCGACCCGGCGGGGGGGGGGGGGGGGGGGGGGGGCCTCCACGGTGGCCTGGCCTGCGATCGGGGCCTACCGATCGGCGGGCGGGTTATTTCCGTGGGGGGGTCTATGGTCCTCCGTGCCAGGCCCCTGTAGGGCTCCGCCATATTGCCTGGGGACTGGCGCAGAGACAGGAACCCACGCACATGCGCGAACTTGATCGGCCGTGCCCTGCTGGCTGGAACAGCAGCGATCACTCCGACGCCGACCTAGCTCCCTAGGAAGGGGTGTATGCCTGACAATCGAAGGCCATTGATGCCCCAGTGGGTCTCGCCGCTTTTCACGCAGCCATCAGAAATTGGCCGCGGAATTGCAGATTGTGTAACAATAATCTTTATTAGTGTCACAAGTAGGCTTATATTAACACTGCATTGAAGTTACTGTGAAAAGCCCCTGGTCGCCACATTCCGGCGCCTGTTTCTGGTACATTGAGGGAGAATTCAGAATATCCAATTAACCTAACAGCACGTCTTTCGGGACTTGTGGGAGGAAACCGGAGCACCCGGAGGAAATCCACTAAAACATGACAAGAACGTGCAGACTCCGCAGAGACAGTGCCCCACTGCAGCAAAACCTGTCCCATTACAGCAAAACCTGCCCTACTGCAGCAAAACCTGTCCCATTACAGCAAACCCTGCCCCATCGCAGAAAAACCTGTCCCACTGCAGCAAAACCTGTCCCACTACAGCAAAACCTGTCCCACTGCAGAAAAACCTGCCTCACTGCAGAAAAACCTGCCTCACTGCAGAAAAACCTGCCTCACTGCATTCATTCTTTTTTATTTTTAGATTCAAGATGAATTCAGACATTTCTTATGCTTTAAAGGGTTACTTGGAGTAAGCTTTCTCCATTTTGCATTTTGATGCCCTTCCCTTGGTCTTCCAGACATGCAGCTAATTGCTTTCTAACCAGTCACCAGGAAATGCAGGAAACTGCACAGGAATGATCCTTCCTTTGGACTTTTCCAGCCTACTTCTGGAAGACATCCAAGCCACAAGTAAGAACCATTCCACTGAATTCAATGGGTAGAACTTCATGACCGTGCCCGTGGTGGGTTCTGGTGGCAAGGGGCGCTTGATCAGGCAGGAGGCTAGTGGGTTAGGAGCCTGCCACATTCCTGCCTCTACCCTGATTATGTCCTTTGCAGCAAGGCCCATGGATGGCCTTCCCACCTGCCATCAGCTGAGGCCCATAAGTGGGCATTCATCAGGAAACCTCAGGGCTGCATCCCGCTTCTGCTGGTATTAACCCAGCAGCGGGCACGTGGCTCACCGTGAGGGGAGCACCGCTTGCAAACCTGTTCAGGGTTGTCTGTGGACTCCAGAGCGAGGGGAGGGTGTCGGTGATGAGGGGGCAGGGATATGGGGTAAGGGGTCTCTCATTCAAAGGCACTCATGGCCTGACGAGGGACCCAGCATCATAAAGGTGGGCAGGCATCGAGAGCCACTCCCTCCTACCCTTGCTATCAAATCCCTCCCACCCCCAACCTGCCCAGAACTTCCACTCAGTGAACATAGTCCTGCCATCACTCACTTATGGCCCTAAAAGAGTCCCTATAAGAGACAATTTAGGGCTCTGGCCAGCTCTGTGGGTAACAGGCAAGACCCCATCACCTCCTGCCCAATGGTTCCAATTGAGTGCTGTGAAAACTGCTCTCCAACTTGGATCCATCCTAGGTGTGTGGCACTGGGAAAATTCTGTGTTAATTTTACAACACATATATTAAAAATTCTCACATTCCTGCTGGTAATGTGTGCTAAAAGCACTTATAATTATGAGGACAAATCTGCTGAAAAAATAACAGTGTGTGAATGACTTATCATTAACACAAATCAGCCAACAGTTAATGACAAGGGATAGATAACCCCCTATGAATTGTGAATTGCCACCAGCTGCTGGTTAATTTCCGCCATGCCACTGTTACATTTGTGAATATCTCGCACTTAATCTTCCTTTTAAATTCATGAAATTGCTGTATCAGCTATTAATTGCCCATTACACTCGTCACGGAAAGTTAATCCTGATAAATAATAACATAAGTACCCTTTTAACCACATGATAATTATTAATAACTTCTAATCAACCTCTCTGACCCAGAACAGTTGAACAATTGTACAAAATAAAAACAGATATAGCTGTAACAATTAAAAGTGTGGGCTCTCATTCCTGCATGTAGCGAATTGTAAGTAGTAGGGGAGAGAGAGCACGCTTGGATACGAGAGGCAGACGGGTTATAAAAGAGATTAGGAGGGAATGGCAAAGTTGGGAATTGGAGCTGAAGTATTATCAGAGGGAAAGTTATCGGAGGTATTGTCATTCGACTAGTATTCCAGGGACCCAGGATAATGCTCTGGGCACCCAGGTTCAAATCCCACCACGGCAGGATGAAGTTTAAGACCATAAGACCATAAGACATAGGAGCGGAAGTAAGGCCATTCGGCCCATCGAGTCCACTCCACCATTCAATCATGGTTGATTTCAACTCCATTTACCCGCTCTCTCCCCATAGCCCTTAATTCCTCGAGAAATCAAGAATTTATCAATTTCTGTCTTAAAGACACTCAACGTCCCGGCCTCCACCGCCTTCTGTGGCAATGAATTCCACAGACCTACCACTCTCTGGCTGAAGAAATTTCTCCTCATCTCTGTTCTAAAGTGACTCCCTTTTATTCTAAGGCTGTGCCCCCGCGTCCTAGTCTCCCCTGCTAATGGAAACAACTTCCCTACGTCCATCCTATCCAAGCCATTTAATTTGAATTGAAAGTCTAATGATGACCATGAACCCTTTGTCGACTGTGTAAAAACCCATCTGGTTCACCAATGCCCTGCAGGGCAGGAAATCTGTCAAGGGCAATTAGGGGTGGGCAATAAATGCTGGCCCAGCCAGTGCTACCCATATCCCATGGAAGAATTAAAAGAATCACATGATAATTCTGGGGCAGATGTAGTCTGATGGGTTGATTCTATTACAGCACTCTCACTGTACAGTTGCGTCTTGTACATTTATTTTTATGGATGCTTGGCATGTATTAAGTTAATGTGGTTGCTTAGATCAAGACATTCAGCCTCGGATCAACAGAATGGCTCATGATAAAGGGAAGAAGATGCTCAAGATCAGGAATAAGTAGAAGACCCAGAGGAGCAGTGGTAGAGGCAAAGGGGGAGAAATAGCCGAAGCAATTTGAAAATAGCACAAATAAAACTGACTTTTTTCTGAATTATATTTATTATGTGATTATGTTATAAATATTGGACTTGAGCATGCAGTAGAAATAATGCCAAGACTACCAGTGCTCACGATTATTAGTAAGAAATTTGGCCAGTAACCGTTGGTGACTATACACGGACAGTAGAAACAGGAACAGGTGCCTGAATTTTCATTCTCGAGATGGGTAGCAGGAGTTGAGAAAATGTCTGACTCGATCTGCCCACAAGAGAAAGTGCTTGCAAAATTGGGATCTTTATAATTGGTTAAGGTGTGGGCTGGAGTCAGGCGAACTGACACAGTGAGATGTTTGGGGCAGCCACGAGGTTTCTGGGTGCGGTAGTGGGCTGTTTAAAAGGCGCGCCTCGGTGCCGTGGTACTTTGCACGAGCTAAAATAAAAACACAAGGGCTCGCCAGCCCTCACTGCACACAACACTTCACACCTCAAACACTTCCCATGCATCATCTCGGCCACCTCATGCCCCCCACACACCCTCTATGGCCCCTCATGTCCCCTTTGCCTAGCTATGGTACTTCATGCACATTCTTCACTAGATGCCATCATGAACCAGCGAACTCTACAGTGTATAGTGGCATGTGTAAAAAAAAAAGCAATTCATTCATAATTTTCTCCTATCTTGAAAACAAAGTAATTTCACTACAAACTAATAAAAGTGTCAGTCATCCAGACCCTTTAAAGTATCAATAATAAAGAGCATAAACCCTTAACGTATGTAAATAAACATTGTGCAATTGTGCAGGGATCAGAAAGTCTGAGCTATCAAATAAATTTAAATTTTTCTCTGGGCCACGGGTCTTTTAGTGTTGGAATGGTTATCTGGCTCTCGGCCAAGCATACATAATGAGGTAAATGGATATGGAATGGCCTCAGCCAGGCGTAGGGACATGAGGGGAGATAGGGAGTGGTTGAAAGGGCAGAGTCTGGCATTGGAAGCATGAAAGGCCATATGGGAAAGGTGGATTTGCTATGCTTGGCATGGCAGGCATGAGTAGGAGTGTTTGAAATTACCTTTTGAAAGCCCCCTCCCCCTGCTTTTCAGACTAGTGTTTGCAACTTCCCTGAAGGGTCATGAGCCATGACTATTTAAAAACTGCCCCTGACTCCATGAATATTACAGACAAATTGGAGATGCCCATCTCCAATGGAGCCAGCCAGGTCAGGATTACCAAATGGAGTTATTTGACAGGTACAGGCCTGCATCCTTTAAAGACAGTCCCAAAAATCATACAGTCTGGGAATAAGATTGGGATTCTCGGAATCAGAACCCGCCCTTCTTTTTTAAAGAATTCCCAAGTCATCCTAACTCGGTGAAATTCCAGGCCATAGCAACACGGGCACAAGAATCAATTAAACATGGAAATCAGTGAATTGTTTAATAAAGTGGCCTGGTCCTCCAGGAGCTCTGCTATAACAGTATCTCACTGGTATCATAATATACACACAGGTATATGATGGTGCACAGACAGACATTGATTGACACACAGGATGACCAATGAACACACAGAACACAGCAGCCAATCACCAGACAAGACACGGCCACTATAAAGCCAGAGGGCACTAGTTTTCCCGCTCTCTGGGAATACAGCCTCTGAGACAGTCAGAGCCTGTGAGCAACAACTAGAACATCCACCATGTGGTAGTAAGATAGTCTGGTCAGGTTAGCCTCAGGTCTCCAGTCAACTCAGCATAGTGTCAACCCACAGTTAAAGTATGTTTAATAGTTAAGAGTTCAATAAAATAGAGTTGCATTTCTTCAAGTGTTGGAAGCCTGTCTCTCTCACTGCTCTCTCTCTCCTTGCAGACCCAGCTTACCCAACACATCAACTGGGTAACTAGGTATTCAGATTCATTGAACAGCACAACACTGGTATTTACATTAAGAAGTCTTACAACACCAGGTTAAAGTCCAACAGGTTTGTTTCAAACACGAGCTTTCGGAGCACGGCTCCTTCTTCAGGTGAATGGAAAGGCTTGTTCCAGAAATGTTTATATTTCAACCATATAGACACATGGTTCCATCCCACCATCAAACTCACCATGGACTATTCTCCAAATTCAGTTCCATTCTTGGACACACTCGTCTCCATCAAGGACGGTCACCTCAGCACCTCGCTTTACCGCAAGCCCACAGATAATCTCACGATGCTCCACTTCTCCAGCTTTCACCCGAAACACATTAAAGAAGCCATCCCCTATGGACAAGCCCTCCGTATACACAGGATCTGCTCAGACAAGGAGGAGCGCAACAGACACCTACAGATGCTGAAAGATGCCCTCGTACGAACGGGATATGGCGCTCGACTCATTGATCGACAGTTCCACCGCGCCACAGCAAAAAACCGCACCGACCTCCTCAGAAGACAAACACGGGACACCACTGACAGAGTACCCTTCGTCGTCCAGTACTTTCCTGGGGCGGAGAAACTACGGCATCTTCTTCGCAGCCTCCAACACATCATCAGCGAGGATGGACATCTTGCCAAGGTCATCCCCACACCCCCACTACTGGCCTTCAAACAACCGCGCAACCTCAAACAAACCATTGTTTGCAGCAAATTACCCAGCCTTCAGAACAGCAACCACAACACCACAAAACCCTGCCAGGGTAATCTCTGCAAGACATGCCAGATCATCGACATGGACACCACCATTACACGTGGAAACACCACCCACCAGGTACGCGGCGCATACTCGTGCGACTCGACCAATGTAGTCTACCTCATACGCTGCAGGAAAGGATGTCCCGAAGCGTGGTACATTGGCGAGACCATGCAGACACTGCGACAATGAATAAACGGGCATCGTGCGACTATCAACAGGCAGGACTGTTCCCTTCCAGTTGGGGAACACTTCAGCAGTCAAGGACATTCAGCCTCTGATCTCCGGGTCAGCATTCTACAAGGAGGCCTTCAGGAGACGCGACAACGCAAAATTGCTGAGCAAAAACTTATAGCTAAGTTCCGCACGCATGAATGCGGACTCAACCGGGATCTGGGATTCATGTCGCATTACATTCGGCCCCCACCAACAAGCCTGGACTTGCAGAGGCCTACCGACTGAACTGGCTTGGGACAATTCACACCTCTTTAACCTGGAGTTACCTCTCTCTCTGCATCTTTGATGATTTGATTGCCTGCAGGTGCTCGCATTCCGGGGCATCTCTGACTGTGTCTATATAAACATTTCTGGAACAAGCCTTTCCATTCACCTGAAGAAGGAGCCGTGCTCCGAAAGCTCGTGTTTGAAACAAACCTGTTGGACTTTAACCTGGTGTTGTAAGACTTCTTACTGTGCTCACCCCAGTCCAACGCCGGCATCTCCACATCATGGTATTTACATGACATAGAACATAGAACAATACGGTTCACGATGTTGTGCCGAACCTTTGACCTAGATTAATCATAGATTATCATAGAATTTACAGTGCAGAAGGAGACCATTTGGCAGTTGCTGACAGATCAGGAAAACCTATGGCTAATCCATTCAAATGTAAGTAAAACTGGACAGCATGATAAATCTTAAATTACTACCAATAAAACTCTTGCGCGGATAATTAACTTTTACAAGGGTGGATTCTGGTTCCCCCAGATTTTAATTGGTGTTGGGCATTTCTTTTTAAATCAAAAAGCACTTTTTTTTTCCTTTCCTTATATCTCTCTCGCTCTCCCCACTTAATCCCAACTTTCTCCCTTTCTTGATTTTGCCTCCTGTACATGATTTGGCATTGAATTAAACATATTAACTTGGCCTCCCTGGTCTAGACTGTATACACCTCAATCTTCAATCTGATTGGTTAAAGAGATGCAAGTTTGTTCACATTACAGAGCCCCAGTAGAAATGGGTTTCTAATCATTGCACCTGCTGGTTCAAAAATCTGTGAAAAGTCCATGGAAGCAAGTCAAAGTGCGATGAACAGCTGATCACCACAGCATTCCAACCATTATTTTTGAGCAATACATAGTGGCTGCATTGTAAAGTACCATGGCAACTACAGCAATGAGGTTGAACTGAACCTTTCTTTTGACAGGAATTTATTTTGGTCAAGTGCGTTAGGAGAGAAAATAAGTGGAAGAACCAATCCTTGTCATATGACTGGTGCATAACACAAACGGAAAAACTGATTAAAAAGCACAGACACTTAAAACCTTCAAATAAAGAAACAAAATTGATTCTTTGCTGATAAATTTGAAGTACATTGCAGACTTGGGAAATGTCATTAAAAAGCTATTTAGACTGTGTGCGAAAGATGCTTTAGTTTAAACTACACCTCCCAATGGCAAGAATTTAAATCAAATGCAAATTACTGCCATGCTGGAATCTGAAACAAAAACAGAAAATGCTGGACAATCTCAGCAGGTCTGACAGCATCTGTGGAGAGAGAACGTAGCTGACGATTCGAGTCTGGGTTGACAGAGTCACCCAGAGCTTCGTTCTCCCTCCTCAGAGTTTAAATTAACCCGGAGAAGTTAGTAACTCAGGCTGATGAAGCTGAATTAATATCAGCAGAGACATATGCTTCGTGACTTTTATTTCAGAAGTGCATGTTGATGCATCTCTTATGAAATCTTCCAACAAACCTCTCCAGACCAGGTTTACCTGATAAGAGTAGTGATGACACTTATATTGAACTCAGTAGAAATGGGCATACACCAAATAAAGCTAACACGGCTTTGACATTAAACATAATCACTTAATGGCTTTCCTTTTAAAGTTTATAAATATTGATGCTAAATCACTTATTAAATAAATTCCTTTGTCCTATACTTATAGTATCTGATGCATTCGCTGCTTGGCCTTCAGTCTTACTGCTCCCGTTAAGCTAGAGGACATGCTATTTGACAAGGATAGGAGCAATATAACATGGAATAAATGTCTTATTTTTCTGTGTTTAACTTCATGGGCACAATTTTCCCACCAAGTTGCACGGAAGCGTCACAGGAGAGGCCCAAAACAGGCTTCATGCCGGGCAAAAACCACAGGCCAGTAACCTGACCCACAGCAGCCAGCGCGATCTGGATCACACCATGGCTGGGCGTGATCCAGATAATCATATTTAAATGAACGATTAGGCTCAACTAAATATGCGTGGCCGAGTTGAAGCCACATTCTTCCAGATCCGGGGAGTCAACGGTCGCACCGGCGAGAGCTCACGCAGGTGCCAAAAAGTACTGGTTCCCACAAGTGGACCCAAACCCTCGATACCAGAAGGGCAACTCTCCCTCCATCATTAAAAGTCTGTGTGAATATTTATCTACTCACTTAAGTACCTTTGACCAACTGCTTTGATTTGTCTCTGTTATGAAATGAAATTTGAGCCATTCAAGTGCACACATTACACATCAATGATGACCTTCAGTCTGATATAGTGTAATTACTGTTTAGTAAACGAAAGATTCCAGTCAATTAGAGTTGAATTATTGCTTGGGAAGGTAACTATTAAACTGAAAGTAAGACGTGTGGTCAGAATCACGTGTTCTTCGAAAGACTTTTGTGCATTTATAGCAAATTACGTTGTTTGGAGTTTGATATCTGTGAATCTCTTTTTCTTAAATATAATAAGAAATAAATAATAGGATGTTGCATGTAAGCTGTCTGATCCACAATGTATTTGCTTGCTAATCATATTTAATCCATGTAGCCAAGCAGTTTAACAGCAATAATGCAATATTTATACTCACATTTGCGACTGTAAACTGACTTTGATTGTATTACCAACGACAAATATTACCCAAATGCCAATTCGTCATGAGTGCTACAGACCATAATTCACTTCTGAGTCACTGCATTGTATAATAGAATGCCATAAATCAACTTCTAAAACTACCCAAGAGTGTCTCTTCATACATAAAATGACTGCTTAAAATGCTTTGGTGCTCTGAACAATTGTATTCTGTGTAGGCTTGGAGTGTTACCACTAGAAGATCACGCATACCATGGAATGGATCCCATTAGCCCACCTTAACCATCAGCACTATTATCTACATAGTTTTAGAAGTTGATTTGTGCCATTCTATTATCTACATAGAATGGTGTCTTCACTTGAATCAAAAAAGCTACTAGCCAAAAGTACCACAACAATGAATTTAAAGGTGAATGTATTATCGTTGCTACTTTCATTTCTACTTACATCACTTGCCAAGCTTCCAACTTTCAAACAA
Source organism: Scyliorhinus canicula (assembly GCF_902713615.1). NCBI lineage: Eukaryota > Metazoa > Chordata > Chondrichthyes > Carcharhiniformes > Scyliorhinidae > Scyliorhinus > Scyliorhinus canicula. The sequence continues at coordinate 26,649,581 of NC_052161.1, read as the reverse complement.
TGTAGTGTACGTCTGTCCATACCTATTCCTTCATAGTGGCCTTTCACTTGGTTATGGTACGCTTCTTTGTATTTGAGCTACACAGGAAATAGAACAAGTTAATTCATTCACTGCACTATCCGATTGCAAACTTCTTAAGCAGCATTCATCATTTGGATCTTGTTTTCATAATTTGAAATCAGTTTATGCAACAAATAAGGTGGACAGTATTTTGAAATCAGTTTATGCAACAAATAAGGTGGACAGGACTACTTTACTTTACTGCAATTGTAAAAGTAAAATTTTCCATGCCAGAGAGGTTGCTTGGCAGTAATTAACATGTATAATATCATTAAAAATTCACTTGCATTTGAATGAACAAGTTCTAACTATTTTCTGGCACGTTTTTTGTCTATCTACTCAGAAAGTACCACATGTTTATGCTCTTCCATATGCATGAATTCCATGCTGCTCAGCAAGATATTGATTTAGCATGGCCTCCGGATCTTGTTTTTCCGATGTATTCCTTAATACAAGCACTGAAAGCCTCAGCAATATTTCTATCCCAACATTTACCATGTCGGAACAAAGTAGGGGCACCTGATTAAATTAAACTGTCAGTCATAGAACATACAGTGCAGAAGGCGGCCATTCGTCCCATCGAGTCTGCACCGACCCACTTAAGCCGATAATCATATGATCATTGGCAGAAAGTCAATAATTACAAGTGACAGTAACATTATAAGTTGGAACATTTGATCTAGGGTGGGGATATTGGTGAGTGGAACATCGAATTTAGGTCAGTGCACTTTCTAATCCAATAACTACAATTTCAGTCCGTTCCCACTTAAAGGAGCACAATTGAATCTCAGTTAATCCCCACCCCCTACATATCATTTAACACATTTAATATACAATTATCAATTACCACAAAATACTATAAATGCAATTATCAACATATCAAACTGAACTAATTAGTCTCAGCACTTAAAACAACACAAAATTGTGATAACTTACATCACTAGTAAATTTTGATAATTTTGCAATATTCTTGAATTGAGGTGTCTCGCAGTAGTTAATGCTGTAACCTTTACATGTGTCTAGGTCCTTCTTGTACTCTATCTGAAAGATTTATAAATAAAACAGTTAGTAACGGGAATATGAGGAAGTATCAGGTGAGATGCTTTAGGAAGTTGTTTCCTGGCCCAATGATGATAGGTTCTGGTACACGCAGTGTCATAAAGTCCCTGAAATTGACATTGAGTCAGGATCCCAAGATCAGAACATTCTCTTTTGACTTGGCTCAGAGCGGATTGAAGGGGAGTCAAAACTCCCTTGGATTTGTAGGATGAGTATTTAAGAAACTATTGAGATAGTTAAGAAGTCAATAAAAACCTTCTTTGACTCTGAATGCTTTATTTTCCATTGGGACATGTTTCCCAATGTATGAACAACTTGCCAGAGTCACCAAAGGAAGTACACAGTGAGAAGACCTTCTTCAGTGAAGCTGACAAGCTGTGGACGCTTTGATCAATTATACGGAAGAATTCCTGAGGGTTCCAGAATCTGTAAGCCCAATCAGAGGACGTTCCATCTTGGAAGGAAGAGAACCCCACTGGCAGAGGTAGTCATTGCCTCCATCCTGAGGCTCCTACTGAAGAGGCATTGACTTTAATGAACGAAACAGTGGCTAACAACTGACCAGGTCACCCCTGCGGAGGATGTGGCTACAGTAGTTGCTCACTGATGGATGCAGCTCTGGTGGAGAGGGGTTAGAACCGGCCAGTTGTAAGGAAGCCATCCCCGGGTACCTTTGGGCTTTGGGCTCAGTGGAGGAGCCCATCCACCACCAGAAAATCTTGTGGCATTCCCAATCATCCCATAAAATTGGGCAATTGATTATTCACATTGGCAACGCCACCACCCACCACTGCCAAACAAAATAAGTGCCAGTGATGTCCCACCTCCAGCAAGATTACACAGAGGTTGAAATGCTTTGGCGTACTGAATCAGCGCCAGATTTTTGTGAATGTCCTCTCAGTCCTTCAGGCCCACCACCACAGGACTTGCAAAATCCCACCTTCATTTAAAGACGTCTGGGGAATTATTGATGTTGCAGAATGAATATTTCAATATATTTTTTTATAAGCATGGCTCGAGCTGTATTGCTTTCCCGTTAATTCTTTATTATTCTGTCTTCATCCAAGTTGTTGCAAACTATTGACTCTTTCGCAACTGATTCCATTGACTCTTTCGAAACTGATTAGATGACCAGCCAAACTGGACAAATGCCTCGGTCAATGCCACTGTTGAACTCGTTCTTTAAGGCAGGCAAGAGAGATTACTTTTCCCTATGCCCCCTTTTAAAAGCGTCTGTCATTCTCATAAAATGGCAAGAGCTTTGTTACATGCAATGTCTCCCATAGATTTGCAAATCACTGCCAAGTAATTCTCGTCAACCTCAGGAATTAATCAATTAGCACCGGTATCACCAATGGGTCCTTGGGAAGATAAAATGTATCTGATTGTTTATTCCTTTAAATGTATCGTGTTTGTTAAGAAAAATTAATATTTATTCTTTTAAAAATTATACATTTCCTCAGAAGGATTGAGACTCCACACTTTAAAATTTCATTATTGAAGACCAGAGAGGTTATTCATTGTAATTATGGCTTTGTGCACCATTAAAACTCACTTATTCCTGATTGAACAAGGATTAACCTATTAATTGGTTTCCAAAGGGAAAATAGTGGGCAGGATTTACCTACCAGCCCGCCTGCCTGCCACGTGTTTTTCGGTGGCAGAGGCGGCCTGCCAGCAGTATTTTCAGACCCTGACATTGCCAACGGGATTTCATGGTGACTGAACCTCTTGTCGCCGGGAAACCCATGCGCTGGCGTGGGACCGGAATATCTCGCCAGCGTGAACAGCCAGTAGATCACGCCCATTGTTTTAAAGTTGAATTTCCAGTCACATTGCTGATTCAGTGTTGATTGCACTAAGAGTATAATAGTGAACCCTGTGAAGAACAGTACCAGCAAAAGACTTTCTGAATTGCTACATTTAGCACCTGTGCAGATCAGAAGCTGCTGTTGCTTTTACACGGTAATGACACCAACAGTTTCACCATCACTACAAAAATAGATTCCAGACCATAGAATTTTATCATATAATGGGCTTGCTAAAGACAAAGATTACAATTACAGAGACAAAGCATAACACACAAGGAACCCATTGTAATTATTAACACTAGAAGGAATATATAACTGGGCAACAAGGTGGCGCAGTGGGTTAGCCCTGCTGCCTCACGGCGCCGAGGTCCCAGGTTCGATCACGGCTCTGGGTCACTGTCCATGTGGAGTTTGCACATTCTCCCCGTGTTTGCGTGGGTTTCACCCCCACAACCCAAAGATGTGCAGGCTAGGTGGATTGGCCACACTAAATTGCCCCTTAATTGGAAAAATGAATTGTGTACACTAAATTTATTAAAATATATATATATAATTATATATTCACCCTCAAATATATGGGTTAGATTTCCACACACACAAAATCAATGGGTAGAATATCCAGTCATACCTACCTACCTGATAAAAACATCATGCTGTTTAGATCACATTATAAGGGCAATTTGCGGTGGGCAATAAACGCTGGTCTAGCCAGAGACACCCACATCCCATGAATGAATCAAACAAAATGTAATTCATTCACAATAAATCAATAAAACTGCAAAAAAGTTCATTCTTTAAATTAAGACAATAAATTTTGTTAAAAAGTTGCAATTATAAACACTGTTCAAAGTTCTCCCAATAGTTGTAAGAATCTGCTTTGCGCAATTAATTACACTTTCTTTACCTCACTGACAAGCTTGTTAGCTTCCTTGGCATGCTTCATCGCTAAGTCTTCTTCAGCCGTTAGTATGTGGTACTGGGCTGATCCCTTCATCGTTGTTAGATCTTTTTTGTATTTTATCTGCAATCATAAAACAATTTGGGTCTTAAGCTATGCCTAAGTATATACATTGAATACTGGAGACCTTGATGTCAGCTAGGTGCTCAAAAACCCTGAAGTGAACATAAGAATTTCAAATGTCCAAGGATGGGATTTTCACTTCTGGGACAAGTCTCATGACAGGGACAAGAATGGGGAATGTTTCGCAACATGGAGGCTGGTGAGAATGTATGCTGTACCGCACAACCCTGGACATATTAAACATGCATTGGGGTGTTTTGTGAACATTCAGGCAGTGGAGAGGGGTAGATGGCCCCCTGCTCTACAATCTCATCTGGGTGGCATTTTTAAAAGACATCCGGATATAACCAATGCAGCGCTGAAGAAAGAAGATGGACCTCTGGGAACACTTTGAAGCTGGAAGGTGGACTTCCTCACGGACACTGAAGCTGGACGATCCACCTGATAGGTGCTTTTGCTGCATATTCCAGCATCCATGGTTGTGGGAGGCCTCCAACCACGTTGGGCCAGATGTGTTCTGGACAGCATGACATCCCGCTGGCAGCATGGGCAATCAGGCATGGGGAGGCAAACCGTGTCGGGCCTTCATCTGTTATCCCAATAGCGGAATGCAAAGCAGTTTCACGACAGCCTCTGACAGGAATTGCGACCCACCATGGGGGACGAGCAGAAGACATAATTGTCAGGAAAACGATTTTAGGAGTTCCTACCGCATTGTCCCCTCCGCCTCCACCTGCCATGAAACCTGCCACAGGAGGAACAGGAAAATTCCGCCTGAAGATTTCTTTGCTTCTTAAATGATGACAGAAATTAAAGTAGGTAGCAATAAATGTGGCCTGGTGTGTAAATAAACTCCCAATTGCGAGCCAGAAACTAAATAACAATGTGAATTACAAGTAACCTTTAGAAAGGCTAATATCATATTGGAATAAATATTGTAAATCTAAAACATTATATCAAAATTCATACTCAGGGCAGCACTCATTCTTTATCTAGTCCTAAGTGGGATGAACAGATATTTAACTGCATGGGGCGGCACTGTGGCATAGTGGTTAGCACTGCTGCCTCACAGCGCCAAGAACCCAGGTTCATTTCCAGCCTTGGGTCACTGTCTGTGTGGAATTTGCACGTTCTCCCGTGTCTGCGTGGATTTCTTCTGGGTGCTCCGGTTTACCCCCACAGTGCAAAGGTGCACGGGGTAGGTGGATTGACCGTGACAAATTGCCCCTTAATGTCTTGGGATGTGCAGATTAGTTTATGGGGTTACAGGGATAGGGTGGAGGAGTGTAAATGGGGTAAAGTGATCATTCAAAGGGTTGATCTGGACTTGATGGGCCAAAAGGCCTCCTTCTCCATTGTAGGGATTCTATGATTCTATGCTGGGAGGTAACATACCTGCTATATTTTTAGAATACTACTCTGCAATGTCTTCTATTAGATATTCCTGTATTTTTATGTTTTCTTTTAGTCTGAAGGATAATTCAATTATTGACCAGATCTTTTCTTTGATCTTGGGCAGGTTTGTATTTTTCTCCTATTCATATTTAGTGCAGGGATTAATCTATCGAACATGATTAAATCTGTCATGTTCCTTGAAATGTAAATGGGAAATTAACTGATAAACCTTATCATGGTTTAATTAAAGCATCAACCAGTCTTCAATCAAACATCAATCTTATAACGATTCTAAAATTAAAATTGCCTCTGATCTACTTCTTTTGCTGATGAATAGGGAAATGTTGAAATGATTCTATTACTTAGGAGATGTCAGTCAACCTTTCATTAACATTTTAAACTTCTGCATTCCTGAATTCTTCTTGTTTATCTTGCGAGCTAATAAAAAATCTCCCTTCGAGCTATTTTGTACAATTTCCACCTTTCCCTTTGTTAAGAAATGGAGATGGTGAGGGGGCGGGGGGAGAGACAGCGTCATCGCCCAGAATACATTTTGGGTTTGAAAAGAATAAACTTTGGAAACAAGATGAACCAGGAAGTGGTGATGAGGTTTTGACAACCTTGAGTTTTAACAGCTTGAAGACTGGGAGGAAGAAGTTCCATATTTTGAGGCCCTGGGTTAGATTAGGAGACTGCAAAATGTCTTCATATACGTGTGGGAGTAGGCAGGAGGAATAGCATGCAGGATGGTGCATTTGGTGCTTTGAAAAGACAAGAGAGGAAAGTTGAAATGGGAACTTATCAAAGTGCTGGCAGCTGTAGATTATAGTAGCTAACACAAGGACGTCAAGAAAAAGGAGGGAAAAGAATTACATATAAATGTATATTTTATGAAAGATTGGAGGGAAGACTTTGGGCTACATATCACGAGGGAGGTGGATGGATCGTCTGCCCGGAAGCAAAGTCGGCAAGGAATAGGCTCGCTCCACATGGGATCACCCCATAGCCGTAACACACCGCACAGAGTTTGAATAGGGGCAAGGTGGGACTTCTGCCCTTGGGTCGGTTGGTGAGGATGATAATGGAGTGGCGAGGGATGTTTAATGGAGCAGGAGGGTAGGAAGATGAGGGGAGCTACTATCTTGGGGGGGGGGGGGCACCCCACAATGCGCAAAAGGCTCTCCCTCAAAGATGGTAACCCCCTTCCTCCCAGCCCTTTGAAAAAGCCTTTAACAAAGGCCCACTTCCATTTGACTTCCCGCGCATTCATTTACAGGATGTGAGCGTCGCTGGATAGGCCAGCATTTATTGCCCATCCCGAGTTGCCCTTCAGAAGGTGGTGGTGAGTTGCCTTCATGAACCACTGCAGTCCTTCGGGTGTAGATACACCCACTGTGCTATTAGGGAGGGAGTTCCAGGAGTTTGTCCCAGCAACGGTGAAGCAATAGCGATATATTTCCGAGTCAGGTTGGTGAGTGACTCGGAGGGGAACATCCAGGTGGTGGGATACCCAGAGATTCGCTGCTCTTGTCCTTCTAGATGGTAGCGCTCGAGGGTTTGATTGGTGGTGTTTACGGAACCTTGGTGAGTTACTGCAGTATATCTAGTAGATGGTACACAAAGCTGCCACTGTTTGTCGGTGGTGGAGGGTTTGAATGTTTGTGGAAGGGGGAGCAATCAAGTGGGCTGCTTTTTCCTGGATGGTGTTGAGCTTCTTGAGTGTTGTTGGAGCTACACTCATCCAGCCAAGTGAAGAGTATTCCATTACACTCCAGACTTATGCCTTGTAGACGGTGGACATGCTTTGGTGGGGTCAGGAGGTGAGTTACTCGCCGTAGGATTCCTAGCCTTGGTAACAAACTGAATTGATCCCGAATTATTATGTTGGGTGGGCCAACGATTTTGGCACCCGTCCACCTCCCATTTTATGGGTATGAGCTCGGGTGAGTGGGCAGGTGGTGGACTGGGCACCCACCCTGTTTTACATGGTCCCCCCGCCCCGCCAGAAACACACCTGGAAGGGGCATGAAATTTCAGGCTCTTGTTTGGGGAAAATGTAAAAAAGATGTTGGGCAAGATTTTCCTGCTGTTCAGGTTGGCGGGATTTTCCGGTCCCGCCGATGGTGCACCCCCACCGTGCGTTTCCCGGCAGCGTGGGGTGAATTCAGTAGAACCTGCTGCCGGCCAATGCCGGGCTACCTCCTGCCACCAAGAAACACGCCGCGGGGAGGCTAGAGAATCTCGCCCGTTGTGTCCGACTAATCCAGTTGGGTTTTTGGACAGTCCCTGACGTGGTGTATAGAGGGGCTGAAACAGATGATTCAGATGAAACAGATGGACTTTCAGATGGCTTTTGATAGAGCTCAACCTAAGAAATTGGCAGTTAAAATTAAAGCACATGGAATTTAAGTAGATTCATGGCACGGAAGCCGATTGGAAGACAGAAGAGACAGAGTGGTGGTAAAGATGGGAAATCTGCAAAGCGTAGGATACAACCTCTACTTTCCACTACATGGGAGTATTTTTCAAGTTTCAGTTCCTGGCTTGGAGGTTCACAAGACCAGGGAATAGGTTGAAGAATTGTGGATGGGATTCTCTCAGCCCAGGGCCGGGCCTGAGATTGTCTGTGGCGCCGGCGTGGTCGGTGATTCTCGGCCTGGGATGGGCCGAACGACCGTGTCAAAAAACCCAAGTCCCGCTGGCACCGTTCACACCAGCTCTCAGCCGGCGGGAACTCGGCATGGAAGGGTCGGGGGGGGACAGCCTGTGGCGGGGGGTAGGGTCCGACCCGGGGGGGGCCTCCGATGTGGCCTGGCCCGCGATCAGGGCCCACCGATCGGCGGGCCTGCCTCTCTCGCTGGGGACCTCCTTTCTTCCACGCTGGCCCCTATAGCCCCGCGCCATATTGCATCGGGGCCAGCGCGGAGAAGGGAGTCACTAGGCATGCGTGCGTTGGCACCGGTGCCCCTGCGCATGCGCAGTCCGGCCCCACTGCGAATGCGTGGACCCCACGGCGCCCAGTTAATGCCAGGATCAGCAACTGTAGAGGCATGGGCCGCACCAGTGCCGTGCTGGACCCCAGTAGAGGCCAGAATTGCTGATCCTGAGGCCGTGTTGACGCCGTCGAGAAATTAGTTTCCGGACGGCAGCAACACTTAGCCTCAGGATCAGAGAATACCGCCCTGTATCTCTGGTGCACTATCTATGATTTACACCTGGCAAACAAGGCTTCATCCCGCGAGCAGAGGCCTGTGCATTACTGTTTATATATACATTCCCTGGATTGAGAACATACAAATTAGGAGCAGGAGCAAATCATTTAATAAAATCACAGCTGATCGTCTGACTCAACTTCCCTGACTGCTCCCCAAAACCCTTGATCCCCGAGAGATCAAAACTCTCAGCTTTAAACATACTCAGTAATGGAACATCCACAGCTCCCTCTGGTAAAGAATCCCATGGTTCACGATTCTCTGAGTGCTCATGTTTGGAAACCACACTAGATTGGGGTGTTCCTGGGCTTTGTGAAACATGAAAAAGGTTGTTGAGGAGAACAGAGGTGCTTAACATGTCAAAATAGCCAACTTTTGAAAGCTGCTTTAGCAGTGGGGAAAGCTGGGGAGTCCCATTTGACATCAACAGAGGTAGTGCGACCAAAAATCACAGGCCATGAAGGAATAAGAGTGGGGCCACTGGCCATGAAATGGCCAGACGCTGGCTCTTTATTTTCCACACTGGGGGCCCTACCAGTCTCCAAACAGAATTACAGTGGGAAACTAGGCCTGCCCTCATGGAATTTCAGGACCGTAATTTTTATGGGAAAGCGGCAATTGCAAAACTGTGGGAAACTAACCTGCTTCTGTTTCAGGATGTGAAAAAAAAGCAATATTCCGGCCACAGCTCAGTAATTCCATTCCCTAACATGGCTGAGATTGGGGTGGCACATGGTTAGCACTTCAGCCTCACAGTACCAGGGACCAGGGTTCAATTCCAACCTTGGGTGACCGTCTGTGTCTATTTTGCACGTACTCCCCGTGCTTGCATTGGTTTCCTCCAGGTGCTCCAGTTTCCTCCACAGCCCTAAGATGCGCAGGTCAGGTGGATTGGCCATTCTAATTTGTCCCTTATTATCCAAATGTTATGGGGTTACAGGGATACGGCAGGGGAGTGGGCCTAGGTAGGGTGCTCTTTCAGAGGGGCGGTGTAGACTCGATGCGCCGAATGGCCTCCCTCTGCACTGTGGGTTTTCAATGATTCCATGGGAACTGAGTGCTGGTGACTGGCGTAACCATCATGAGGACCTCAAAGAAAGAATCACTGATCTCCGCGTGGGACTTGTGGAGTACGAGCTCACCAGGTAGGCTAAGCACCAGCTCGTTATGAGCAAAGTATAAAAGCAAGTCCAAGTCAGGTCCTGGTACAGCAAATCCTCCCAGCTGGAATTGCTCTGGGAGGGAGATGCTTCAGTGACCATGGACACAAATTCATTTCAGCTTCTGTGCAGCTCTCCATCAATTTCAGAGCATGCCACCTATTTCTGGAGTATCGTCAATTTCATCCCACATCAACATCAGTGGTAGAGCTGTTATTTCCTCTGGTACTTACATCACTTGCAAGTTCATTAGCTCTTTTGGCGTTGTAGTATGCTGGTGTGATCATAGCAGGGAAACTGCCTTTCCCTCTCGTTTCCTCTGAATCAGCAGAGTACTCAGGCTGCAGAAGTAGGAGAAAATTATAGCAATCAAAAGCAAAATATTCCTAAATTGAAGGTTATTGTTAAGGATCATATTATCTGGCACTTCGCTGAGACACTCCTGAAAATCAACCTAATAATAATATGGCAATAAAAGCTTTCAAAACATTTTGCCCACAAAAATCACAATCCTGGAACTCACACACACCTGGCCTTCATTATCATAAATCATAAAGGCGTAACGGTGGACCAGTACTTAACACTGCTGCTTCACAGCGCCAGGGACCCAAGTTCAATTCCAGCACTGGGTGACTGCCTGTGTGGAGTTTGCACGTTCTCCCCATGTCCGTTTCCTCCGAGTGTTCCAGTTTCCTCCCATCGTCCAAAACTCTGTAGGTTAGATGGATTAACCATGCTAAATTGCCTCTTACTGTCCAGGCATGTGCAGGTTAGGTTATGGGGTTAGGACGGGATGGACGTCAGGGATGGAGTGCTCTGTCTGAGGGTCAATGCAGATTCGATGGGCCAAATGGCCTCCTTCTGCACTGTAGGGATTCTATGATGATAAATACAGCTCAGCTCACTGAAGGGCCACAACTGATTCTTAGAACAGCTGTAATGGGTAGACTCTCAGCAGTCCTGCTAAACTTTCTGAGGGACTCTGAATAAGAGCATTTAGTGGCACGAAGCCCTGCCCCCAGGAGGCTAGGAATTACAGCACAGAGCGCACATGGGGCGTGATGCTCCGAGCCTCCGCGCTGAAATTGCGATCAGCGCGGGGTTGGAGAATGGGCGTTGACGCCAAAATCTGATGCAACTCTTTGGTCCCCAGAGAATCGCTCGCGCGCGGTCTATGTGGCGTGGGTAGGGGGCCATTTCCAGATGCCCTCCACCCCCCCCCCCCCCCCCCCCCCCCGCAATTTTCTGTCGAAAAGTGGCTGAGTTCCCAACAGGCAAAACGTGGTTAGGATGGCCAGTGGCGGCTGCGGACTCAGTCAGCGGCCGCCCTGGTGGGGGACAGGAGGATCCTTCACCGGCGGAGGGGCCTGAGGGATGGCCAGGCTAGTGATCAGGGGCCACCGATCCGCGGGCGCACACAATCTTGGGGCGAACTATATTTTCGGGTTGCTCCGTGGTGCGAGCCCGCCATGTCCCGCGGGGGCGGAAGCCGAAGGCCGCCGCGTGCGCATGCGAAGATCCCCGACAGGAAGTGCAGGGCCCAGTATCGGCAGTCAGAGCTGCGAGGAGCACTCCGGGGCCCTGCTAGCCCCCTTCAGGTAGGAGAATCCCTCTGGACTTTCTTCAGGAAAGTCCAGAGTGAAACGTCCACGTTTTGCTGCTGGAGTGGGGACAGCCCCATTATCTGAGAATCCCGCCCCTGGTTTTTCTGACCATTCAAAGCAATGGATTGGGAAATTTTTCACAACATATCAGAACTTGCAATGTGCTCTCTTGAAGGGTGAGACTCTCCGGCAAAGGTGGAAATTGCTCCTTAGACAGATACCTCTCCAAAACAGGTTCAGGTAACTCTGAATTTAGTCATATATAGCACGATGTCGAATTAAACAGAAGAGCGCAAAGACTGCGGGCGCAGGACAATATAAACTTTTATGTAGAAATTCATCAGCACCTGGTTTTGGCCACAAGACAAGTGATGTGATTTAATGCATGCCTGAAACAGGAGGACTAATGAGGCTCTTCTGCATCTCCACAGGCAGCTTGGCCATTTGAAGAAATTAATATCAGCCGCTTGCCTCACTGACCTGAAGGCGAAACTAAGTCTCGGCGGAGGGAAGGAGCAGGCATGTTGGGTCAATCAGATCAATACTGTAGAGCTGGGGAGCCCTCCTGCTTCTCTGGCCAGCGGTTTCTATATTAAAAATGTACCATTTGGAGAGTAGTCACCTCTTCAGATGAAGCAACCATTTACATCTAGAGCAGAGTAAGCTCCGACGCACTCCACAATATCCTAAAATATGTAAATGGTGGGCCGAGGTTTTATCTTGCGTGGTTGCTGGGGACTTTGGGAAAATGGCCTGGACAAGCACTGAGTTGGTTGCATTTCATGATACCTTTGAAAGCAGAATGCTAACCCCTAAAAATGGATGTTATTACACCAGCTTTATACCAACTGAACAGGATCACCAAGGTTCAATTTCTACCCACTTTATTTTTATCATGAGATATTTATACCAATGTGCTCTAATTCTAAGTCTATATACAATCGCGTGTCTTTTAAAATGTTATTTTCAGCTGGAGAGGGGTGGCAACTGCCCATGGTGTTGGATGACTGGTGTACATAAGAGATACTCACGCAATGGTGAACTGAAAATATTTTCAGCTCCCATTAAGGAGGAATATGAAGGAGAACAGGAAGAAAATAGGGGAGGTGCTGGCGTAGTGGTATTGTCACTGGACTAGTAATCCAGCGACCCAGTGTGATGCTCTGGGGACCCGGGTCCAAATCGCACCATGGCAGACACCAACAGTTAAATTCAGAAACATCTGGAATTCAAAGGCCGGGATTCTCCTGCAACTGGCGGGCGGGCCGTACCGGCGCCAAAGAGTGGAGTGAACCACTCTGGCATTGGGCCGCCCGGAAGGTGTGGAATCCTCTGCACCTAAGCTGGCGCTGGAGTGGTTGGCTCCGCGCCAACCACCGCCGAACGGCCTCCGCCGGCCGGCACGAGTTGATGCATGCGCAGGAGCGCCAGCATGTTCTGCGGCATGCACAGAACCGCTGGCGTCTTTCCTGCGCATGCACGGGGGGTTTCTTCTCCGCGCCGGCCATCACGGAGCCTTACACAGGCCGGCGCAGAGGGAAAGAGTACCCCCATGGCACAGGCCCACCCGGAGATTGGTGGGCCCCGATCGTGGACCAGGCCACCATGGGGGCAGCACCCCCCCTCCCCCCCGGGGGCCGGATCCCCCCCGCGCCGCCCAGGAGGACTCCGCTAGCCGCCCTCCAAGCCAGGTCCCGCCGGTACGGACCTTGTCCATTTCACACCAGTGGGACTGGCCGAAAACAGGTGGCCGCTCGGCCCATCGAGGGCCGGAGAATCGCCGGGAAGGGGGGGGGGCACTTCCAACGGCCCCCGACCAGCTCGATCCCCGCCCCTACTGAAAAATGGGCGCCGGAGAATTTGGCAGGTGACGTCGGAGCGGCGGGGGGGGGGGGGGGGGGGGGGGGGGGGGGGGAATTCACGCCGCCCCTCAGCGATTCTCCAACCCGGCAGGGGGGTGGGGAATCCCGCCCAAAGTCCATGAAACCATTGTTGCAAAAATCTATCTCACTGACGTCCTTTAGGGAAGGTGACTACATGTGACTGTTGGCCCACAACGATGCAGCTGACTCTTAACTGCAAGTCACTCAGTTCACGGGCAAGTTGGGATGAGCAACTTACAAATCCCACTTACAAATAAACACAAATTAGTATTAAATATCAATTTGAAATATTCTTACTCATGATTAATGCTTCACAAATTTTGTTAACTAGGTGACTCAGAAATAGTTTTTGTTAAAACAACAGGAAGATCATTCAGAAATGCAGGTGACCAATGTATAATAGAGCAGAGAGCTGATTCAGCAGCCAAATGGCTTATTGCTATTTCACCAACCTGACTGTATTTTACTGAATTCTCTCTTGTCATGGCAACTTGAGCTCCTGCTGCCTGGCTCCATTGTCCCTTAATGTTCTTCTCATAGTCTTCATGGTATTTAAGCTGGCAGAGAAAATTAAACATAAAATTAGCAATTTTCATTGGGAGAAAAGCCAGCCTTGGAAACATACATCCATTTCTTGTTTTATGCATCATTCCTCTGACCATTGGGACAGATATTGCACTTGAAATGGGACACACGTGGAACGTTACTAGGTAAAAATGCATTGTAGAAACAGGCACTCAGACCCAAAGGGGTATTGCATTGCCTTTCAGCGAAACTGAGGCTCCCTCAGATGGATGTATAACATGGCACCATTCTAAAAATAGAGCAGTGGAGTTATCCCCACTGGATAACTAAAACATACTGCGCTGGATTTTCTGGTCTCCCAGCCGCATGTTTTGGCAGCGTGCCTTTCAGGATTCTTTACTCCCGCCGCTCGTCAATGGGATTTCCCATTGAATGCACCCCACGCCGCTGGGAACCCCATGGGCGAGGGTGCGTTGCCGCCAGAAATAGAGAACTGCAACGGTAGGAGATTTCCAGCCATTAGCTGGTCATTATCGCATTCATGTTCTGGGAGCTTGCCGTGTACAAATCGACAGCTGTGTTTACAACAGTTGAATTACAACAGTGACTACATTTCACAGGTATATCATTGGCTTTGAGATATCCTGTGATTGTGAAATTGATTAGATAAAAGCAAGTTCTGTTTTTCATTGCTCCTTTCATTCACATAAGTCCCTTCCTTGCTAAGATTTGGACCTTTACATGTGACTGTCCCAGTTACTCCATGGCTGTGTTGCCTTTTTCAGAAGATGCAATGCTACAGCCGTGTTTCTCCACAGTCCAGAAGCCCATTAACAAGCTTACAAATAGGAATGAAGTAAAATTAAATATGTATTTAAATTTGCGGAAAGCACAGTTTGATGTCCTAGATTTTTCCACAGTTAAGGAAGTTCTACATGTATTCTTTGCTGGCGTCCCCAGGTATTTTCAAAATCTAAACACTACTGCACATATGAACAATATGAATGAACATCAATAAACCTTCTTTGCGAAGCGCAACATTGCAAACTGGTCTAACTATAGACATAGAAAAATATCCACAGTGAGCTGACTTTTTGTAACTTTCCCCTACTTTCATGAGAGCTAGAATAATTTCTCCATTGTACATCCTGCGTTCATACACACCTGAACTCCGGTGGCAACCCCAGGCCCTGTTCAGGTGAGTCCCAACATCTGTATATCCAGATGTGTTTTGGACTGGTGTGAGTTGCCCCTCTGCCGTGGTGGATAATTGGGTGTGGGTGGAAGGACTACATCCACATCTGATCAGCAGGATACAAATCAATTTCACCCCAGCCTACAGCAGGTTCCCAGATCTGTCACGCTGGGCAGCACTGGAAGATCCTGGGGGAAATTCGCACCAAAGAGAAACTGATTTTCGTACTCCTGACAAATTCACATCCAAACCTCGCTCCTCTCCGTCGGCAATGCCATGAGAGAAAATTCCACCGGAATTTTAACTGTGCACATATTAGTCATCAAGAACGATACAGTGATGTAAAATATAATTTATAGTACCTAAACAAAAGTCATGACCGGGGTAATCTCAGATTGACATAAACCAGAGGAGATGGCGTTATAAAGGTCAACTGCCAAAGCCAGAGGTGCTTTCAGAAGAATATCGAAATAGCGACTAAAGATTCCTAGAATTACAGTGCGCATTCTCAGAGAGTGAGATAAACATTGCCACGTTGCTGCAGATTATGTTGGTTTCAAAGCTCTGGTTATCAGTTAGTAAGTGTCTGGAACGAGCCAATGGGCCAGTTCGTTATTGGTAATATTAACAGAAACAATGTTTTGCGTTGGTTGCAATTTATTGCATCTATGTTGAAGTTGAAGTGAAAGGTATCTATGTGTGTCCCATGAAGTGAAGCACTTTAGGATATTTTGCTGTTCATGACAAATGGCAAAGTAGTTCCTGGTGTAAAAGTGAATGACTGTGGATGCAAGAATCTGAAACAAAAACTGAAAATGCTGGGAAATCGCAACAGGTCTGAGAGCAGCTGCGGACAGAGAACGCAGCTAACGTTTCCAGTCTGCATGCCTCTCTGTCAGAGCTGAGGTTGCTGGTCACACCACGTGCCAGAATTTAATGCATGCCCAATGGGGAAACCACTTTTTAACATAAACCATTATAGAGAAACTGCTGGTCATCTGGCTGTGGTGATCCACCACTGTGTAAATATATGTATGCCTGTATTAAGAGATGCACAGCAGTGCCTGTATTACAGGTTTGTCGGTAGCCCCTGCCGGCTAGCTCCGCCCACAGGGAGCAGTATAAATATTCATGAGTTCTCTTGAGCTGCCATTCTACCAGCTGCAGTCGAAGGATAAACATCTCACGGTAATAAAGCCTCTCTTGTACCGATTCGAGTCTGTGTGCAATTGATAGCGCATCAATTTATTACCGTGAGATTTTCCGCATCATGGACATCAGAATAAAACGCGATCGCTTGCAGCTGGATCCGCAATCGCCAAACGCCAGAAAAGACTTTAACCACTGGCTGGCTTGCTTCGAGGCCTACATCACCTCAGCGGACCCTGCACCATCGGAAGCTCAGAAAATTCAACTCCTCTACTCAAGGTTGAGCTCCAGCGTGTTCCCGCTGATACAGGACGCGCTGAACTACGCTCGCGCCATGGAACCTCTCAAAGAAAATTACGTCCAGTCGACGAACACTCTTGTTTGCGAGGCATGTACTCGCCACTCGCGTCCAGCTACCAGGTGAGTCGATTGAGGACTTCTGGCAGGCCCTTATCCCCCTAGTACGGGACTGCGAGTGCCAGGCCGTCACGGCCATGGAACATTCCAATCTCCTCATGCGATATGCATTAGTGACGGGGATTGCATCGGACCCCATCCGGCAACGACTGGTGGAAAGGGCCGTGCTCGTTCTAGCGGCGACAAAGACTTTAGCGCTCTCAATGACGGTCGCTTCACGTAACATACAGTCCTACCCCGCCCGCCGCGTGGGCCACCCATCCTACCCCTCGTGGACCCCGCAACCGACCCCCCCCCCGACGGGGGCCGCTTCTGCACAATATGCCTGCGCTGCCCGCCACACCGCGCACCCTGGGGGTCCCTGCTGCTACTTCTGCGGCCAGCAGAAGCATCCCTGCCAGCGCGGCCCGGCCTGCGCCGCGACCTGTAAATCCTGTGGCAAGAAAGGCCTCTTTGCAGCGGTGTGTCAGGCCCGCGCAGTTGCCGCTATCACGCCCGACCTCTCCCCCTTTACTCAGCCAATCGCGCACTGGGTGCTGCCGTCCGCTGCCCCCGGGGCCACGTGCGACCAGTGGGCGCCGCCACCTCCTCCCCCCCAGGTCCACGTGCGGCCAGTGGGCGCCGCCATCTTCCACCGCCCTGGCAATGTGCGCGCCATGGGCGCCGCCATCTTCCCCCCTGGATCCACGTGCGGTCAGTGGAGCCGCCATTTTGCCCCGCAACGTGCGCTCCATGGTCGCCGCCATCTTGCCCTGCCCCCACAACATCCGCTGTATGGGCGCCGCTATCTTCTTCCCCGCAGGTACTTCGGAAGCCGCCATTTTGTCCTCCCTCGGGACTGGACCACGGGACCCGGGTCGCTGCCGCTCCTCGTCGGACTCTTCGGTCGAT
This sequence comes from Scyliorhinus canicula, assembly GCF_902713615.1. Lineage (NCBI taxonomy): Eukaryota > Metazoa > Chordata > Chondrichthyes > Carcharhiniformes > Scyliorhinidae > Scyliorhinus > Scyliorhinus canicula. The sequence continues at coordinate 26,632,199 of NC_052161.1, read as the reverse complement.
CGCCCGCTACTCGCCTCCATGACGCTCGACCAATCCCGTCCCCACGCTTCAACGACAGTGCTCATCAACGGCCACGTGACCTACTGCCTTCTTGACTCCGGGAGCACCGATAACTTCATCCATCCGGACACGGTAAGGCGCTGCTCCCTCGCGGTCCATCCCGCCAGCCAGCGGATCTCCCTGGCCTCCGGATCCTACTCTGTACTGATCCAGGGTTTCTGTCTGGTCAACCTCACCGTACAAGGCGTTGAATTCAACGGTTTCCGCCTATACGTTCTCCCCAACCTCTGTGCGTTACTTTTACTGGGCCTGGATTTCCAATGTAACCTCCAGAGCCTCACCCTCAAATTCGGCGGACCCCTACACCCACTCACCGTTTGTGGCCTCACGACCCTCAAGGTTGACCCTCCCTCCCTCTTTGCCAATCTGACTGGATTGCAAGCCAGTCGCCACCAGGAACAGACGGTACAGCACCCAGGACAAGGCCTTCATCAGGTCCGAAGTCCAGTGGCTGCTTCGGGAGGGTAATATCGAGGCCAGCAACAGTCCCTGGAGAGACCAAGTTGTGGTAGTTAAAACTGGGGAGAAACACAGGATGGTCGTGAACTACAGCCAGACCATCAACCGGTGCACGCAGCTCGACGCGTACCCCCTCCCTCGCATATCTGATATGGTCAATCAGATTGCACCCTACCGGGTCTTCTCGACGATTGACCTGAAATCCGCCTACCACCAGCTCCCCATCCATAAATCGGACCGTCCATTCACTGCCTTCGAGGCGGACGGTCGCCTCTATCAATTTCTTAGGGTTCCCTTTGGCGTCACTAACAGTGTCTCAGTATTTCAAAGAGAAATGGACCGAATGGTTGACCGGTACGGACTGCGGGCCACGTTTCCGTACTTAGACAATGTCACCATCTGCGGCCACGACCAGCAGGACCATGATGCCAACCTTGCCAAATTTCTCCACACCGCATCTCTCCTCAATCTCACTTATGACAAGGAGAAGTGCGTATTCAGCACAGACCGCTTAGCCATCCTTGGCTACGTTGTCCAAAACGGACTTCTGGGGCCCGATCCCGACCGCATGCATCCCCTCATGGAGCTCCCCCTCCCCCACTGCCCCAAGGCTCTCAAACGATGCCTGGGGTTCTTTTCGTACTACGCCCAGTGGGTCCCACAATATGCAGACAAGGCTGATAATATTGATCCAATCCACGCAATTCCCCCTCATGGCCGAGGCACAACAGGCCTTCGCCCGTATTCACTCAGACATAGCTAAGGCCGGGATGCACGCATTAGACGAGTCACTGCCCTTCCAAGTAGAGAGCGACGCTTCAGATGTCGCCCTTGCCACCACTCTAAACCAGGCAGGCAGACCCGTGGCATTTTTTTCCCGCACCCTCCATGCCTCCGAAATTCGACATTCGTCAGTTGAAAAGGAAGCCCAGGCAATCGTTGAAGCTGTGCGGCACTGGAGGCATTACCTAGCCAGCAGGAGATTCACTCTCCTCACTGACCAACGGTCGGTAGCCTTCATGTTTAACAACACACAGCGGGGCAAGATCAAAAACGACAAAATCTTGCGGTGGAGAACCGAGCTCTCCACCTATAATTATGACATCTTGTATCGCCCCGGCAGGCTCAACGAGCCCCCAGACGCCCTCTCCCGAGGTACATGTGCCAGCTCACAAGTGAACCAGCTCCGTGCCCTGCACGATAGCCTTTGCCATCCGGGGGTCACTCGGTTGTACCACCTAGTCAAAGCCTGCAATCTGCCCTACTCCGTCGAGGACGTACAGACAGTCACCAGAGCCTGCCAGGTCTGTGCGGAGTGCAAGCTGCACTTCTACCGGCCAGACCGCGTGCGCCTGGTGAAAGCGTCCCGTCCCTTTGAACGCCTCAGCGTGGATTTCAAAGGGCTCCTCCCCTCCACCGACCGCAACACCTATATCCTTAGTGTGGTCGATGAATTCTCTAGGTTCCCCTTTGCCATCCCATGTCCGGATATAACGTCTGCCACCGTCATCAAAGCCCTTGATTCCAGATTCTCTCTGTTCGGTTTCCCCGACTACATCCACAGTGACAGGGGATCTCATTCATGAGCGATGAGCTGCGTCAGTTCCTGCTCAGCAGGGGTATTGCCTCCAGCAGGACGACCAGCTACAACCCCCGGGGAAACGGGCAGGTAGAGAGGGAGAACGGGACGGTTTGGAGTGCCGTCCAGCTGGCCCTATGGTCCAGGAACCTCCCAGCCGCTCGCTGGCAGCAGGTCCTCCCTGATGCACTCCACTCCATTCGGTCACTGCTGTGCACCACTACTAACAACACACCCCATGAACATGTTTCTACCTTCTCCCGGAAGTCTACATCCAGGGTGTCGCTCCCAACTTGGCTCGCAGCTCCAGGGCCGGTCCTACTGCGTAGGCATGTCAGACTCCACAAGGCGGACCCTCTGGTGGACAGGGTGCACCTGCTCCACGCTAGCCCCCAGTATGCCTACGTGGAGTTCCCCGACGGCCACCAGGATACAGTCTCGCTCAGGGACCTGGCTCCCTCGGGTGCCGATCCCACTCACCTCCCCACCCACGCGCCACCCTCCCCTCCCCCGGCTCTCCCAACATCAGCCCCACCAGGTCCATCCCTCATTCCTCTGTCCACACTAGAGGACATGGAAGATTTTGGCACGCTCCCGGAGTCGTCCAGCCACTGGCCAGCACCAGCAGCGCCAGCAACGATGCCGTCGACGCCGACACCACCTGTACAGGTGTCGCCACCACTGCTGCGTCGCTCTCAACAAACCGTCAGACCGCCCGTCAGACTCAACCTCTGACGGGCACCGGGTTGCAAGATGGACACTTAATTATTTTTCCCTCCCCTCTGTAAATAAATCACGGATTATGTATATAGTTCCACGTCACCCCCGCCGGACTCATTCTTAACAGGGGGTGTATGTGGTGATCCACCACTGTGTAAATATGTGTGTGCCCGTATTAGGGGATGTACAGCAGTACCTGTATTACAGGTTTGTCGGTAGCCCCTGCTGGCTAGCTCCACCCACAGGGAGCAGTATAAATATTCATGAGTTCTCCTGAGCTGCCATTCTACCAGCTGCAATCGAAGGATAAACATCTCACGGTAGTAAAGCCTCTCTTATACCGATTCGAGTCTTTGTGTGCAATTGATAACGCATCACTGACCCAAAGCAACAACTGGTTGAATTGAAATATATCCTTCAATGTAAAATGAAGAACTCCAATCACTTCATTAAGCCTTCAGGCAGGATATTCCCCATAGGCTTCAGGATTCTGATGTTAGGGTCAAATGGAGTCAGTAGCTTGTCCGTGTGGGAACAGTCGGTGATTTTCCCTGAATTGGTTAATTACTGGTCAGAGGGTGGGCCAGCCATCCAACTAAGGATGGTGGGCAGATTCTCAAAACAGGAAGACCAATAGGACGCCCTCAAGAACTGGAGAAGCAGCAGGCTACTTTTCAGCCACCATTTTGAAGCACTCGGGCTCCAACCTTTTACACTATTAAATAAAAAGTAGAATCAGTACCCAGTCCACCATTGGGGAGCTCCTCCACAGTGAGACCGGCTGAAGCCAGGCAGGTGGGGAATGCCTTGTAGCCTGCTGCAGCACTGCCCTCTTGGCTACAGACAGTAAGATTCCCTTCGACAGCTGAGATGGTGGCGGCATGGTGGCACAGTGGTTGGCACTGCTGCCTCACAGCACCAGGGATCCGGGTTCATTCTGACCTCGGGAGACTGTGTGGAGTTTGCACGTGTGGAGTTTGCACGTTCCCCCTGTATCTGCGTGGGTTTCCTCCGGGTGCTCTGGTTTCCTCCCACAGTCCAAAGATGTGCATGTTGAGTGGGCTGGTGATGCTAAATTGCCCGGAGGGAAGTTTCCGGGAAAGGGTGGCGTTTGGGCCTCGGTAACGTGGTCTTTCAAAAAGGGTCGGTACAGACTTGATGGGCCAAATAGCCCCCTTCTGCACTGTGGATATTCTATGATACTATGATTATAAACCTCCAGGTGCCTTCATGGAGGTCAATTGGAAAGTTCCAGTCAGCCAATGACACCCTGATCTGTCTTATTGCTGCCTAGACACCCATCTCACCTTTGGGGAAATGGCCCAGGGAAGGATGTTGTTGAGGAATAGACATGTCGACCAGTGGTCTGAAATTTCACCCCTGCCTAACTCAGCGCCCACCACCAACTGGGCATAGAAATTTAGACCACGGTTAAATGGACGCCAAACAAAAGGAGACAATGAGAGGGATTACCATAAACTTGGCCAGGATTCTCCGTTGCTAGACCGCCCCACTGCTGCTGCTCGCAAGGACAGAGAATTTGGTGCTCAGACAAAACTGCAGCGGGAGGGGAGAATTCCCCCCCCCCCCCCCCCCCCACCTAATAAAAAGGTTCTTAAAGAAAGGCAAGGAGGTGGAGGATTAGTAGGGTCGAGGCAAATAAGTCCAAAACCTGGAGTCAGGAGGTTGGAGATACAACCACAATCGATGAGGCGATGGGAGCGAATGCATAATAGGCAAGACTAAGAGAAACAGATAGTTCAGGGTGGGATTTAGAAGTTGATGAGGTTACAAAGAAAGTGAGATGCAAAACCATCAAGCGATTAAATGTGAGGAAGATCATCTTAAACAGAAAGTATTGGGGAGCAAGGAGACAACGTAAGCCAGTTGGAACTGGGATGATAGCTTAATAGAGCTTTGAGCAAGATTGGGTTTGGCTGAAAGATGTTACTTGTTATTGTGACAGTTGGCACAATTGGAACGAGTTGAAAAGATTTGACATCTTAAAAATTAAGGTAAAATTCTTGGAAGAGAATGGATACTGTGCTAAGTGTTTATGTTTTTGTTGCTTACATTGCTTAGCACAATGCCAAGAGCACACAATTTACTGTCTGGTTGCTAAGATTCATTGGAACGTGTTAAACTAATGAATTATTGAGTAATCAAAAAACACCTGCAATAATGTTGCTAAACTGCCACTTCACTGGAGTGTGTGTTTGTGTTTTATATATGGTGGAATTTTCTAATCATTTGTCAGAGTGTTAGGCTCGGACTGAAAACCGGTACATATCTCCCCAGATGTACCACTGAGTTTTCAGACCAGGGGCTGGATTCTCCAATAATGGGGCTATGTCCCCACGCCGGCGTGAAAAGCGGCGTTCACCACGCCGGGGTCAACGCTCCCCGATAATGGGGAATGCTCCCCTTCCTAGGGGGCTAGTTCGGCGCCGGAGTGGTCCCTGCAACTCCAGGCGGCGCAGAACGGCTGGCGGAGTTTGCGCATCTGCGGAACGGCCAGCATGATTCTGTGCATGTGCGCTAGGGCCAGTGTGATTCCGTGCATGGGCGGGGGTTCCCTTATCCGCGCCGCCCCCCGGGAAATATGGCGGAGCCCTACAAGAAGCTGGGCGCGGAGGAACATAGGCTGCCCACGGAACCAGTCCCAATAGCAGGCCAGGCCATCGTGCACCCCCCCCCCCAGGGGTCGAATCTCCCCGCCCCCCCACCCCCCCTCCAGGACAGCCCCTGCAGACACACCTTCCAGGTCCCGCCGTGTGGGACCCCAGTAACCCACGTCGGCGGGACTTGGCCGAACTCGGGCCATCGGGACCTGGAGAATCGCCAAGTGGGTCTGCTTTCAACGGCCCCCGACCGGCACGGCGGGAATCCCGTGGGCGCCGGAGAACCGGCGGGGGAGAATGGGGAAGCTGTCAGCGGGCCGTGATTCTCGTGTCCCCCCCGGGGATTCTCCGATCTGACGCGGGGTCAGAGAATCCCGGCCCAGATCTTCAGCCATTTTAACAAAAATAAACTTGGGGTGGGGTTTATGCCGTCTAACAGGGTGAGACCTGATAGTGCTGGTAAAGCCGGCTCCGTGGAGATCAGGGTGGCATCATTAAAGGGCATCACGATCAGAACTGAAAATCATGCCCTTGTCCCAGAATCATCAGGATCCTCTCTCTCTTCACCACCACACCTCTGCAACACCCACACACAGTCATCAGGCTCTCTCTCCCTCTCCCACATTCATTGAGCTCTCTTTCTCTCTCTCCAACCTCCACAAACATCGGGCTCTCTCTTCCCCCCTGGGCTCTACCCACCCCCCTCCCCCAATGATCAGCGGGTTCTCTCACCCCCCACCACCACCCCGCTCCACCGTCTCCCCACGATCACCAGGCGCTCTTCCCCATTCCTCCCCGTATCAGCACAGAGCTAAAACTTCCTGGTACGCACAGATTGGCACTGCCCGGCAGGGTCCCCTCGACTGTTTCCTGTCTTTAGAAAGTTGTCACATCAGAGAGGCTTGAATATTCCATGAGAGGGGTCTTGTGGTGGGGTGGCCCATGAATAATATTAAAATTCAAAAAAATATATTTAAATGAGAAATAAATTTAAATATATTTATATCACCAGCGAGGGACATGAAAAATCAACTTTCGCGAGACTTTCCGCCTTCGTCGTCATTTACGTTTGAGACAACACAGGCAGACAATCTCCCCAATAGGACGTGTGTGAGTCTATATATTTATTTATCTCAATGGAAAGGACATGGAGAGAAACCCCTCAGCGTAGCGCACAAGAGCAAGGAGAGGGCGACATTGTAGCACAGTTGCTTCACAGCGCCAGGGTCCCAGGTTCGATTCCCGGCTTGGGTCACTGTCTGTGCGGAGTCTGCACGTTCTCCCCGAGTCTGCGTGGGTTTCCTCCGGGTGCTCCCGGTTTCCTCCCACAAGTCCTGAAAGACGTGCTTGTTAGGTGGATTGGACATTCTGAATTCTCCCTCAGTCTACCCGAACAGGCGCCGGAGTGTGGCGTCTAGGGGCTTTTCACAGTAACCTCATTGCAGTGTTAATGTAAGCCGAGCTGCGACAATAAAGATTATTAAATTAATTCGATTATAATAATTATTATTATACAGTATTATTATTTACAGTGGTTCGGCATCAACTGAGCATTGTGTCCAGTTCTGAAAGCTTTGGGAAAGATGTTCAGGCATTAGAGCGAGTGCAGTGAAGCTTTACAAGAATGGTTCCAGGCGTGAGAAACGTCAGTTATGTGGATAGATTAGAGCGTAGCCTTGGAGAAGAGATGGGCGAGAGGAGATCTGACAAGAGGTATTCAAAACCTTGAAAATTCTGGACAAAGGAGATAGGGAAAACTTGTTCCCACTGTTGGGGAAGGATCGATTCCGAGAGAGCACAGATTTAAGGTGGAATTGGATTATTTGAAAAGGACGGATTATGGGGAGAAGGCGGGAGAGTTGCACTAGTTCAATTGCCTATTCAGACAGCTGGTGTAAGCAAGATTGGCTGAATGACCTCCTTCTGTGCAATAACCATTCTGCGATTCTATGATTTAAAACACTGCGGGAGCATCCAGTTAGAAACTGAAAGAAGGAAAATTCCAATATAAATTCAGCGATGATGACCCACAGCTCATAATAGATGGCACGGAGATGCGAAAAAATGTTCCACACAGGATAGGAATGTAATCACCCAGCAACCAGAGTGTTCAGCAAGGCTTGAAGGCCATCATCCTTGGCTGTGAACATACAGTCACTGCTATCCTTTGTGTTACAACAGTAGAAGCTGGACGATTATGCTGAAAAGGCTGTTCAACGCAAAAGACAACTGCTATGGCGCGCAATGGAGATTTCTATGTCAAAACAGGATGCAATGTAGGCAAACTTTTACGTTTGAGAAATCATTTACAGCAATTGAGGTTAAAAGGTGCAACATATGATGCTAATAATAGGCAGAACCTAAATTTGTCCAGCAGCCTGCTGCCAATGTAAAACAATATGATGAAGATGTTTGAGAAGAAGTGCACTTAACCAACAGGAGTGGCCTAGAATTACTGAAGGCTGATTATCATTGTTTTCTATGCATTCGACGTGGTGTCGAGGTGAGGTCGTTGAATCTTGCGAGAGGCCTCTCGGGAGATTGGCGATGTTCGAAACGCCTCATGAGATTTAACGAAATCTTGCAAGACATCACAATCTGGATCTCACCCTCACTGGGCGTGACCCAGATCTGCATTATTAAATGATTCATTAGGCTCATTTAAAAATGCATTTGCAGGATTCCCCCAGTGCCCAGGACCTAAAGGCCATGCATGTGAGACCTTGCCAGGGTACCATTTAGTACTGGTTTCCACTAACGTGGACCAGTCATAATGGCACCTGAGGGGGGGCTCCCAGGTCATTAAAGGCACCCGAGTGGTTGGGGGCAGGGCATGATAGCACCCTAGCAGTGCCGTCCGGGCACCCTGGTAATGCCAGGTTGGCACTGCCAGACTGGTAGAAACATTGCCAGGGTGCCAGACTGGCAGTGTCAGGATGCCCAGGTGCCACATTGGTCGGGGTAGGGGGGCTGAAAATGTGGGGGCTGAAGGTGGGGGTGAGATCAGGGCACCCTTCCAAAATGGTGTCCCGATTTGCGAGGAGCCTTTCCTGCTGGGTATGCCAGCAGGAAATGACTCGAAGTGCGGCCTCAGTGCAGAGAGAGATTCCCCAAGGTCAAAAAAAAGACAGTGTCGGTGAATAGTGGGGTGTTTCTGGGTGCTGCAGCCGCTGTGAAACACCCAGCTAAACACGCCCAAAACCAGGCATGATTTTTTTCCCGGTTGAATCGCGTTGTCTGAAACAGACAGTAACAATTTATTATTACAGACCAGGATTTAGAGAAACCCAAGGTGTATCATGGAGTTCACCTAACCTACAACTTTTAATAGATTTTGGTTATGAGGAGCAGAAGGTCCCACTCTACAGGTGTGATGCAACAGAGACCTAAAGTACTTTTAAAACAAAACAATATTTATTCTATGAATCGAGTTAATATTTTATAAACACACAGTACACATCTTAGCAACTATCAATTCAAATACTCCCCCAAAAGAATACAGAACTCTATAAGTCACCCTTAATCTTTCCTACCAGCATCCATAAGACAAATACCCTCTTTAACAAAGACAACAGGGTTAAATTCTCTACTGAGAGCAGTTATCACTTTTAAATTAGCAAGTGATCTGAAGACATTCTTTTGAGGCAGAGAGATATCAAGCTTAAACCTTGTTTGGTTGGATGCAGCTCCAACTCTGAAAACGAAACTAAACAAACGCTGTAGCTGCCAGCTGAAAAACGAAAGGAAGAACAGACAGCCCAGCTTCACCCACACTTTGACATCACTACAGCTATTTGATAAACACCCATTTCTTAAAGGTACTCTCACATGACATTTTATATATACACACACACAATATGTAATTCATTTATTGCAGATCGTCGCCATTACGGAAGAAACTGAGGCAATCTGGCACTGGTGAGCAGCAAGAAAATACAATCTCCTTCAGGGAGATTATAATCGAGGTCTTTCATGCGATAGCCATACACATTGTTGATGGATGTACAAGTTGGGGAGAGAATTATGCTTGTTTGATACAATCACTGTTGCAAGCCTTCTCTGTGCAAATGTGTTTCAGCAGGTGTAAGACTGTCCCAACAAATGCGCCATCTCTTGTCTGTGTGTTAACATGCCTAACATAGAACATAGAACATAGAACACTACAGCGCAGTACGGGCCCTTCAGCCCTCGATGTTGCGACCTGTGAAACCATCTGAAGCCTATCTGACCTACACTATTCCATTTTCATCCATATGTCTATCCAGTGACCACTTAAATGCCCTTAAAGTTGGCGAATCTACTACTGTTGCAGGCAGGGTGTTCCACACCCCTACTACTCTCTGAGTAAAGAAACTGCCTCTGACATCTGTCCTATATCTATCACCCCTCAATTTAAAGCTATGTCCCCTCGTGTTGGTCATCACCATCCGAGGAAAAAGACTCTCACTGTCCAGCCTATCTAACCCTCTGACTATCTTATATGTCTCTATTAAGTCACCTCTCAGCCTTCTCCTCTCTAACGAAAACAACCTCAATTCCCTGAGCCTTTCCTCGTAAGACCTTCCCTCCATACCAGGCAACATCCTAGTAAATCTCCTCTGAACCCTTTCCAAAGCTTCCACATCCTTCCTATAATGTGGTGACCAGAACTGCACGCAGTACTCCAGGTGCGGCCGCACCAGAGTTATGTACAGCTGCAGCATGACCTTGTGGTTCCGAAACTCAATCCCCCTGCTTATAAAGGCTAGCACACCATATGCCTTCTTAACAGCCCTATTAACCTGGGTGGCAACTTTCAGGGATTTATGTACCTGGATGCCGAGATCTCTCTGTTCATCTACCAAGAATCTTGCCTTTAGCGCAGTACTCTGCATTCCTGTTACTCCTTCCAAAGTGAATCACCTCACACTTTTCCGCATTAAACTCCATCTGCCACCTCTCAGCCCAGCTCTGCAGCTTATCTATGTCCCTCTGTATCCTATAACATCCTTCAGCACTATCCACAACTCCACCGACCTTCGTGTCATCTGCAAATTTACTAACCCATCCTTCTACACCCTCTTCCAGGTCATTTATAAAAATGACAAACAGCAGTGGCCCCAAAACAGATCCTTGCGGTACACCACTAGTAACTGAACTCCAGGATGAACATTTGCCATCAACCACCACCCTCTGTCTTCTTTCAGCTAGCCAATTACTGATCCAAACCGCTAAATCACCTTCAATTCCATACTTCCTTATTTTCTGCAATAGCCTACTGTGGGGAACCTTATCAAACGCCTTACTGAAATCCATATACACCACATCAACAGCTTTACCCTGATCCACCTGTTTGGTCACCTTCTCAAAAAACTCAATAAGGTTTGTGAGGCATGACCTACCCTTCACAAAACCGTGTTGACTATCGCTAATCAACTTGTTCTTTTCAAGATGATTATAAACCCTATCTCTTATAACCTTTTCCAACATTTTACCCACAATCGAAGTAAGGCTCACAGGTCTATAATTACCAGGGTTGTCTTTACTCCCCTTCTTGAACAAGGGGACAACATTTGCTATCCTCCAGTCTTCCGGCACTATTCCTGTCGACAAGACGACATAAAGATCAAGGACAAAGGCTCTGCAATCTCCTCCCTGGCTTCCCAGAATCCTAAGATAAATCCCATCTGGCCCAGGGGACTTATCTATTTTGACATTTTCCAAAATTGCTAACACCTCCTCCTTTTGAATCTCAATTCCATCTAGCCTGGTCGACTGAACCTGAGTGTTCTCCTCGACAACATTGTCTTTCTCCAGTGTAAACACTGACGAAAAATATCCATTTAATGCTTCCCCTATCTCCTCTGATTCCACACACAACTTTCCACTACTATCCTTGATTGGCCCTAATCTTACTCTAGTCATTCTTTTGTTCCTGATATACCTATAGAAAGCCTTAGGGTTTTCCTTGATCCTATCCGCCAACGACTTTTCGTGTCCTCTCCTCGCTCTTCTTAACTCTCCCTTTAGGTCCTTCCTGGCTAACTTGTAACTCTCAAGTGCCCTAACTGAGCCTTCATGTCTCATCCTAACATAAGCCTTCTTCTTCCTCTTGACAAGTGCTTCAACTTCCTTAGTAAACCACGGTTCCCTTGCTCGACAACTTCCTCCCTGCCTGACAGGTACATACTTATCAAGGACACGCAGTAGCTGTTCCTTGAAAAAGCTCCACATTTCGATTGTACCCATCCCCTGCAGTTTCCTTCCCCATCCTATACATCCTAAATCTTGCCGAATAGCATCATAATTGCCTTTCCCCCAGTTATAATTCTTGCCTTGTGGTATATACCTATCCCTGCCCATTGCTAAAGTAAACATAACCGAGTTGTGATCACTATCACCAAAGTGCTCACCTACATCTAAATCTAACACCTGGCCGGGTTCATTACCCAGTACCAAATCCAATGTGGCCTCGCCCCTAACGTTGTGTGCTTATCACTGCCTGATGTTGCAGGTATGCCAGATCCTTCGGAGCAGCAACCCCAGGCCATTTCACTAAGGATTCTCACCACAGCATTCCACATTAATTAAAACAGTTATTACTGGAGGGTTTTAATAAAATTTAGGAAGAATACGGATTGAATCATTTCATGCAGCTATTCCTCACACGTAATCAGGACTGTCTGATACTGCAGCATTTAACAGGCCCAACCACATTATACTGTGTTTGTAAAAGTAGGTCAGAAGCTAGATTTTTGGGGACAAATAACTCATCTCTTGACCCCCCCCCCCCCCCCCCCCCCACCCCCAAAGCCTCTGCATTTGCCTGGGTGAATGCAGCTCCAACAATACAAGATGTCCAACACCCTCCAGGACAAATCAGCCCGCTTGATCAGCACCTCAGCCACCATGTTGAACATTCACTTTCTCTACCATCACCATACTATCTCCAAGATGCGTTGCAGCAAACCGCCAAGGTTTTTTCGAAAGGTCTTCCAAAAACAGCACCCTCGAGAAGGACAAGGGCAGAGGCACTTGGAAACACCGCCACTTCCAAGTTCCCCAACATGTCACGCACCATGTCATTCGGAAATATTTCCCTCTTTCTTCATTATAGCTAGGTCAAAATTCTGGAAGCCCTTCCCACACAGCACTGGGGGAATACCTACAACACACAAACTGCTGAAGTCCAAATAGACTGCTCTCCACCACCTACTCAAGGACAATTAGGGATGGGAAATAAATGTTAGCCTTGTCAATGATGTGCACATCCTGTGAATGATAAGGAAATTTGGCAAGTAGAAATTTTTTTTTAAAACTCCATTCTCTTAAAATGATCTGTCCGACAACATCATTATGAAATGTACTTACATCACTGGCCAGTATTCCTCCTGCTTTGGCATGTAGTAACTGCGGAGTGTCCACCACGGAATTGTACTGAGAAATGAACTCTCCATGTCCACGTTTATACTCCACCTTCATTCATTTAGAAATACAAAAAAGGTGTTGTTGTGAGAGGTTTTAAACAACTGAAAATATTTATTCATCAAGCTTGAAACCCAAAGCTTTTTAGTCGCTGCTTAGGCTTATTGCAGGTGAACTGAGCTGCCTTCTAATCGTCATCGAATAGCCAACTCCTTGGCAATCCTGAGTTCTCGTCAAGTGAGTCTGTTTGACATGAACCCGTCCCAGGCTTCGGAAGTCAGAGAAGCAGAATCCATAATGTTTGCACAAGCTGATTTGGGGAGCCAAGTTTAACACTGAGGCAGATGGTAAGATTGTCAGTCTGACACAGGCTCAGAAATGAAGTAGTACCAAAATATCTACTAATACGTAAGCCATACATCCAGGAACGTTACAGCTACTGTAGCTATGTCTCAACATCCTCTATCAATTAGAAGCATTTTCAGAAAATGCCCGTAATGAAGCTTTACTTTCCCTCCAAGTAGAACTCTACAATTTTCACTGTTTTTACTGTTGGGGAAGGAAGGTTGGCTGTCAGCTGACACACTTGGGGAAGAACTTGTCCTGCAGCCATGACACACTGCTGGAATATTCCCACAGTGGGACTTCCATTGCTCAGTGGACAGGAAGACCCACCTTCAGCAGTGCCAGAACTCAGTAATGGGTGCAGGAGGAGCTGGAAGAAGTGCGATGGCTGCCAGAGACAGGAGCATCCCCAGCTTTTGGAGCGGGCAGGGATCCAAGAGCCCAGGAAAGGAGAGAGGGGGAGGAGAGCCAGGTTTTAAAAGGGCAAGCTGCGTGAAATTTGGGTCATATCTTTGGGTGGGGGGTGCCCCAGGGCACTCCTCGAATAATGTATCCCCCTTCCCTCATGACTTCTTTCAACTTGGCACGATAGCACAGTGGTTAGTACTGTTGCTTCACAGCTCCAGGGTCCCAGGTTCGATTCCCAGCTTGATTCATTGTCTGTGCGGAGTCTGCACATTTCCTCCGGGTGCTCCGGTTACCTCCCACAGTCCAAAGATGCGCAGGTTAGGTGGATTGACCATGATAAATTGCCTTTCATGTCCAAAGACAGGTTAGGTGTGGTTACTGGGTAATGGGGATAGGGTGGAGGTGTGGGCTTAAGTAGGGTGCTCTTTCCGAGGGCCGGTGCAGACTCGATGGGGCAAATGGCCTCCTTATGCACTGTAAATTCTATGATTATTCTACGATTGGCCTCAAAAATGGACTGCCCTCTCCTGCCCACACCAACCATGTTATGGCATGGTCAGCATAACATCCTGTTAAATTAGGTTACTGGTAAGAGACCCAATTGTCCTTTAAATTATTTACATATGGCAGGCAAACTGTTGATTTTGAGCCTGCCCACCTATCAGATACTGGGGGACAGCTCAGGGGGTGGGTTGGAAGGCACCGCACCCTTCAGTCTTTGACCTGCACCCGCCAAAAACACACCCAGCGGGGGCTGTAAAATCCAACCCAATATCTGGTGCAGGTCAGTTCCTGAAGTATATCATAACCTGATAGGAAATCACTGACTGCCATTTCCATGCCAGTCCGATTTATTTTTGTGCTCCCAGCAAGCGTCATAATTAAAATCATGAAATTATTTTTGTTTAGTTGTGACCAATATGAATGGTGGCGAATCACAGAGGATGTCTCAGCTTGCAGCGTGTAGGCCTCAGCTTTCAGCTAACTAATTTCCTGGTAAATCCAATGAGCCTTTATCGCCTCCTCAAATCTCAAATGCAGAACTGTCTTAAAACAGCTTGGGAAATGGAATGTTTTAACATTGTATACCTTTTCAAAGTTTTCATTTCAAAATCCAAGCAATTATAAGCTGCATCTTACAACATGCATGGGATAACTCACCAACTAAATATTGGCTGAACCCATAAACTGCAGTCGTCAAGTATGTAACTTTAACACAAGTAACCTTTTTTTAATGTACAGTATTACAATTAAAAGGACAGAAAATGTAACAGACTATGTAATACCCTGTTCCCAAAACCCCTTCCTAACTACCACCCCTTCTCTACACACACGCACAGACAAACAACAGAGGGAAAAGGGGTGGTGGAATGGTAAAGATAATATTAATAAAATAAAAAGATAAAGATCTTTGATGCACTGGGATGATTTACGGTTAGTGTCTCTCCTAAATTCAGCTTTCGTTTTGATACCTCTTTCTTCTAGACTTGAGATTGTTTTCTCTGGCAAAGTTGTCTATCTTCTCTGCAGACTCAGCATCATTTCAGGTTCACAGCAAAGGATGTACTGGGAACTCACTGCTTTCAGAACAATTGAGCAGCTATTTCACTTCAGTAAGGAGGAGAGAGAGAGGGCATTCCTTTCACTTCCAAGGTCTAAACACTTCTGCCCAGTTCTCTCAGGAGGCATCATGCAGGAACCAATCACTGACTGTTGTTAGGCTGACCAACCCACCGGTTGCCAGTTAACCAATCGAACTGGCATCCTCCAAATCCGGATCCTCAGATTCATCCGGTGCTGAGGAGTCTGGCCTCTTCGCTCCAAGAACAAAACCTGGGAACACAATGTCCTGACAAGTAGGCTGTTTCAATCGAGTCTTCTGCTTAAAGGCGCATCCTGATTATGGGTCCATGGACCAGAAATAATAAAAGAAAAGAAATGGGAACAAAGGAAATAAACAGAAGAACTTTTACACCAGTCACCCAGGTAAGTCACTTCATTGGCCTGAAATGTACAATTCTTCTTGAGGCGAACTCCAGCTTCTTGAAATCTTCTTAGCATCTCTTCCAAGTTAGCTGGGTGCTCGGCTTCCATCAATCCCAATATCGATACATCATCCAGCTATACTATCACATGTGGAAATCCTTGCAACAAACTTTCCATCGTTCTCTGGAATATGGCACAAACTGACGACATGCCGAAAGGCAGGGACATATACTGAAACAAACTCCTGTGTGTGTTAATTATAACATAACTTCGTGAAACATCATCCAACTCAAGCTGCTGACAAGCGTGGCTCATGTCTAACTTTGTATAAGATTGGCCTATGGTCAGCTTTTCATACAAAACTTCAATCTGGAATAGGGTACTTGTCAAGCTTAGCAGCCTGATTCATTGTCAATTTGTTGTCCCCACAAATGCAGATGGTCTGGTCTGGCTTTATCACAGGAACTATGGGGGCTGCCCATTCTGCAAACTACCAGTTCTTCTAACCTTTCCAATTCTGCCGCCACCTGCTCTACCAAGGCATAGGGTATGGGTCTGGCCCTGACAAACCATGGGGCTGCCATTGGGTCTACATGGATCTATGCCTGCAGGTGCTAAATTTTCCCGAGCTCATTGCAAAATCATTCTTCATACTTCTTTATTAATTCTAACAGGCCTCCTTTTATTTGAAAAAATTCTATTCAATTTAGTGTAATTTCTTCAAGCCAGTTGCGGCCCAGTCAACTTGGTCCTCGGCCTGACACAGCTATCAGTGGGCGTTGGGCAGATTGCTGCTGATATCTCACTGGTATGGTGGTAGTACCCATGATCTTGATGGCCACCAATTTTGCTGAGGTCTTCCTTAAACCCAAAGGCCGAACCCCTTCTCGCAAGTACCTGTACCTGTGTACCCCTATTATGGTAGTGGATGCTCCCATGTCTACTTCCATCTTTATAGGTTTGCCACTAACTAAAAGCACCACTGTGATGGGGAGGGCTACCTTGCCCACTTTCACATTGTTCAGTGAATGAACACTCAACCATTTGTTGGCAAATCTTCTACACTGCGTACGGTGATTTGCTACTGCCTTTAGCACTGAGCAGTCTTGGCTTGCTCTTATACCGGAGCCTCAAGTGCACCTTCCTGTGACATGAATAGCATTTTGCTTCCTTAAATCTGCAAGATTCTGGGGAGTGATTACCCCCTCACCGGTAACAAACTGCTTCATTTCTTGGTATTGGAGGTGGGGTGAAGAGGGGTTTGAAATGGGAGATTAAAAGGGAAGGGCCTGAAAAGGGGGGCACTCAGTGACCTCATAGCAAGGTGGCCTCACGTGGAGAGGGGGGAGAGTAATGGCCATGCCTGTGGCAGATGGCATTGCCAATGAGTGGGGGGACCCTCAAGCTCAAAGAGATCAGGGAACTCTTTCAAAATGGTGCCCCGATCTCTTAGGTGCAGCCAACGAGTTCAGCTCCCCACTGAGGAAAAATATTCTAAGTGTGGGCTCGACTAGGGAGAAAGTCCCCAAGGCCCCAAAAACTGATTTAGTGTAGGTGAATACCGGTGTGGATCTCACCCAAAAGGTTGGCAGGAAACAGCCCCGTAAGACTCGCCCAAAATAACACTCAGAACTTTATTCGTTGAATCGAGCCCACTATCTTATAGAGTCTTCCAGCTTCATAGCTACCAATCAATGTGTGGAATCGATCTGAGGCAAAATCCCCCAGTTGCTAGGTGAACGCCCATCCTGGTTCCCTCTGGGTCATATGACCCAATCAGCCAATTGCCCCTTAAAGGTGCCAGACACCACAGTGCAGAAAACTATGATGTGAGTGGAACCCCATAATCACCTTTGAACTCTTATGTCATTATAAATTAACCCAAGTAAAATCAATACTTCAATTGAAATTTACATGTCTCCAACAATATTTCAAATAGTTAACAAAATAAAATAATTGATCTCTATTATTCTTGAAGGCCAAGCTGCCTTTAAAGATTCTTTGCCTTTTCATTCCTTTATCTTGATTTTGCTTATTATGAATATCCTGTTTGAGTTGTAATGGTAAGTCAAATGCTTCCCGGCCTTTCCTAATGTCATTTGGATGGATTTCTTGGAGATGTTTGCGATCAGCCTGGAGATTAAAAACTCTCAATTTCCCCTCCCTCAGTGTGTGGAAATGCCTGGCATCTATTAACTGTCTCCCGCGAAAATACTGGTCAGATCAGTAGCTTTCTTGGATCACTTTCTCAAATGCCTGTTGCACGTTACAGCCATACATAATACTATTGTCAACTACTTATTAATTAAACAATCAAACCATTTACCATTGAAAAAGTAAGCTAACTTAGTTTCCATTCACTTACATCGCTGATAGCTTTTTGAGCCTGGGCAACTCGTACAAGTTCAGGATTTGTAACACAGGCAGAATACCAACTCTTGTCTTCTTCATACGCAGCCTTGTAAGCATTCTGTAATGTCAAAAATTAGAGTTCCATTGAATAAAGTACAGGAGGTATTATATAATCCCTTGAAACACTGCCATAACTAATGCATGATCTTGAAACAGGTAAAATAAAATAAACTATAGAGTTAAAGAAAACAAGTGAAAGTGGTTGCATGCTACCTTGCTGACAAGTTCCATATTTTTCTGTGCTTGAAGAATAGAGTGCATATCTGGTGGTAGGTGATATGATTCCTTTGTTTCATCCCATGCTTTAGTATACTGCACCTGTAAACCAGAGGGTTTGAGCTCAATGACAGAACTTATTTGTATTTATTTACATTTAAAAGGACAATCGCGGAGAGGTCAGAAGGGAAACTTCCTTAAACGGAACAAGCACCAGAAAATTACAGGGGTAACAATCAATTTTGCCTTTCATGCTACAGAGAGGCCGGATAATCTCAGATAAACCATAATTTTTTTTTTATAAAACTTGTCATTAAAAATGCTGTATGTAGATTTACTGTGATCACATGTTAGCAGCCCGCTCTATATTTCTCCTAATGTTTACTTCCACTGACTCCAGGAGGCCTGGAAATCCATTGAAACATACCTTCCCATAGCTCTGTCATTGACTCTGCAAAGGTTTGTTGAGTAATTTTGGAGGGCCCTCAATTTCGGAGCTTTCATCATATCACAGCCACTGAACAAAGAGGGCCTCATATCCACCCTCCCTGATCCCATCCGGGCATATGCCAGTTTCCAGAAAAGACTTGTCATGTGGGAGCTCCAAGCCTTGGCCCCCTACCATACTCAACGTCTTATGCCCATAGTTTGTAAAGAATGGGTAAAGACTCCACCCCGCAAAGCCATCATAGAAACTATTTGATGACAGTTGTCATGGCTTCCCACCAAGGTTATGGCGGAAGTGAGATTTCCCATGGATCCTCGGGGCCATATTGTAATCCAGCATTAATGTTGTCGCGCATGGCATTTTATGACACAAGTCCTTGAGGCTGCTTACCTTACTCGCGAGTCGCCCAACCGTACAGGCATGTTCCAGTTGCTTCGACTTTATATCCCAGTGAAAAACTGATTTGAATTTTTCGGCTTCTTCACGGTACTTAATCTAAGTGCAAAATTTCAGTGGACATTTTATAACGTTGAATTTTTAGAACGCACTGCATTACTTGGAGGGATCAACTCATCAGTAATGACATGAATGTCTCACTCACTATATAACTTTCCCATCGTTTTCCCCATCTTTTTTACTGAATATTTATAAATAATTGTTGCATTTTTCTTTGCCGGCAGCTCAAATTTGGATACTTTCACATAGTGATATAATTTTCCCATTGCTCTCTGACTTCCCATAGATTATTTGTTGTATTTCCCTTCTCAAATGATACTGGTACCAAACCGGGTGAGGGAAGATGAACTGGCTTCACAGAAAAACGGAGTCATTAGAGTCGGCATCATTTTGCCCACTTTAGCATCACAGTGAGTATATCATCGTATCTCAGGAAATCCAGATATGAACGTTCTTGAGTAAACAGATTAAATAGAGAATGGGTTAAACAGTGCCACTAAAGAATTGTTATCAGTAGTTATGTACTGACTTTAAAGTTTTGACTTTAAAGTTAATTCATCAGCTAATAAAAATGAAGTGTCAGAACTTCCTCTCCAATAAAACGGATCTCATGCTCATAGTATCCAACACTGCACACAATCACTTGTTTTTAATGAATAAAAAGTTGCAAGATAGTACTCAGAAATTATTATTTTTCAATACGCTGTAAGAACATCATTTTCTCAGTTTACATTTTTAATATCCACAGTTCATTCTGTAATCACAGCATATCCTGTTCCCCCTCCAGATAGCATCCTTGTTGTCCAAGGGTTGCCAATTATGGCCCATCATGCGCTGACACCACGGGTTAAGAAATAGCACAGCTTTGTCAGGATTGAATTCACACCGTTGATATTATTCCACACCACACGTGGGTCACCCAGACAACTAAGCTAACCAATCTCCAAATAATCAGTTACTGGTATCAATCAGAATGCACGGTAGATAGAATAACGTGTTTGAATTCTTGTGGGGGTTTTTTTTAAGTTGTCACAAATGAAACCTGGGTTTCTGGATCACTAAAAACACTAAAGACTTATATCTGTTAAAGTCCCATACAAACTGAAACAAAATCGTTCATGCTGATGAAGTACAAATTATACCAAGGAAAATTGAAAATTTTAAATTCAGCAACACAGAAGTAAAACGCAGTTTTATGTTAGGATTTAAGAACAAATGTACTTGATAAACATCAGGCTAATGTACAGAGAATAACAATCATTGACTTGAAGATGTCATTTTAATACTAAAACACCCATTTTATATAGGTCTGTTTATATATGGTAGCTGGCTGAACTAATTAAGACAATGTTTTTTTTCTTATTACCCAACTTTCATACCCTAAGAATAGCTTAATCTGGGTCAGTTTAATATGAAATATCATGCACATTTTGTTTATTTACAATTTGTGATTGAAGGCAACAGGGAATATGGCGATGGGGGGGGGGGGGGGGGGGGGGGGGGTGAGAGATAGACGGCTAGCAGTGCTCAAGACTACAATTTAACCTCTACATGAAGTCGAAGCACAAGCAGTGCGGTGTCACATCGCAGTGCCGTCCAGAAATAGATGTGGCTGTAACACAGAATCCATTCCAATGTTTGGTTGTCACCAAAACTAAGCAGGTTTACTGCGAAGCTTGTCACAAACATGGGCATTAATTATGGTCAAACGGCTGCTTTATTGCACGAGTTGAAATAGTCAAGGACTACTGTAAATAAAGTACAACTGATCGAGCGACTAACTCTCCAGTGATCTTTGAAGATGTAACTTATGTATACAATGTCCATTTATAGAGCTCGTTTACCCACCTCACTGGACTGGCTTTGTTTCTTCACGTTCAGATTCAGGGGTGTATCGAGTATACTGGTGAATTTGTTAACTTTGGGGTTGTGCCTGCGAATTAAAATAAAACATTGCCACCAATTTGCACCAAGATAATCGATCAGATAGTCTCTCAATCCCACCCGGGTTATACGCAAAATTCTTCAATCTCTCTTCACTACAAATAATTTCAATGGTATAAATCTGTGGATCTAAAATTGGAAAGCCAATGGTACTTCTAGTGCACACAGCAAAACAGAATTGATATCCAATAACATAACGTGTTTAATTGCCAGATTTGTCTCGATTTAAGGTGTATTAATATCAATCGAGATGTAAAAGCCCTTTAATGGGAATAGTCCAACAAAGTTGTTATTAATGTTTAAACGACTTACGCATGGCAAAAAGGTTTCTTCTGGTGACTGATAAAGTTGTTGACAGTTAAGATCATTTTGCAGACCTCACAGTGGAAACACGATTTGTGCCATGTCTATGGATAGCAAAACAAACACATTATTAGCTGTTTAATTATTAAATTGATTGTTACATCGTCAGTCCAAAAAATTAGTTTAAAGATCTGGCATTTCAATAAAGTGTCTGCGTTACTAACCTGGTCAATGCAAACTACTTTCTCAGCGGGATATACGCCAAATCCACAACGAGCACACGGTATATTCATTTTTAGTTTTGTGTGTGTTAAAAAATAGATTGTCTTTTTTTATTTAAATGTTTCCTGGGCTGTAACTCCTCGTTCCTCCCTAGCCTGGCTACTACCCTCTCCTGGACTAGAACCTGCCACAAGCAGTCAGCCGCTTCATTTCACAGCTTCAGGCAAAGCTCCGCCCTCCGCTGCCTACCATTGGTTCAAGCCGCTGGGAGCTGAGCTCGACTAGGGGTGTGGTTAACCGAGCTGTCACTCACAGTGCTGCCTGCTCTGCCAATTGCACCAAGTTTAACTTTGGAGGGTGACTGACTGGTGCCTCACGAAATGTCTCCATGTCCCAAAATAGGAGGCAGCAGTATCCTGCTAAATACATCCTGATGTCAGCCATGAGGTAAAGGGGAGCTGACAACATCACATCAAGTTTGTACATAAGAGCTTCATTTCTGAAGCACAAGTTCAACTTGTGTGGGATTTTAATGTCACAAAATATTTTTTTCTCATTGCTTGGTGACTCAAAACTGCTGTTGTTTGTTCTTATAATAAAATGAGTATGTATAGGGCGGCACGTTGGCTGGCACTGCTGCCTCACAGAGCCAGGTACCCGGGTTCAATTCCGGCCTTGGCTGACGATCTGTGTGGAGTTTGCACTTTCTCCAATGTCCTCCGGGTGCTCTGATTTCCTCCCACAGTCCAGAGATGTGCAGGTTAGGTCGATTGCCCATGCTAAATTGCCACGGGGATGGTTCTGTTACGGGTATAGGGCAGAGTGTGTTGAATGGCCTCTTTCTGCACTGTAGGGATTCTATGATTCTACAGCAAATCAATTCCTTTTAATATCGCCCTCTTAATTATCAGATGGGTAGTGTCATAAACTTACAAATAATCACTCTTGTGTTATTATGAATAATCAGCCGATTGTGACCACCAGCACCAAGGTATCAGACAAAGCAAAGAGATGAATAAGGAATAAAACTGTCGCCATCAACTCGATGGCCTCTTGATATTTTTAAAACTTAAAAGGACGTGTCTTCCCCATGTTTTATTGCGTTCTTAAAAGTGTTTCATTTATATTCTGCAGTAATTTCATCACTACTAATTGGTTAACTAATTGACCTGTTCAATATCTTCTGCCACATTAGTGCGGTTCACCCTTCTGTAATCAGTATTTGTTAATATCCTAGGCCTGAATTTTAGGTTTTTCACTCTCCCACCCATAACCCCAACCCTGCCCCGCAGATTTTGAGGCCACCTAATGGCCACTGAAGGGCCTTTTCCCAACCAGTCTTCACCTACAGGCTGGTGAGCACCAGACGTCTCAGTGTGGGAAACAGAAAATCTTTCAAAATTCGATCCCAGGCAGAAAGCGGGGGGGGGGGGGTGGGGGGGGGGGGGGGGGGTAGGGGGTAGGGGGGCGGTGAGAAGAGGGTGGTTGCCTCCATCGGAAGCATCTTTATAAATGGGGGCGTCCTCCCATAATAATAATAATCACTTATTGTCACGAGTAGGCTTCAATGAAGTTACTGTGAAAAGCCACTAGTCGCCACATTCCGGCGCCTGTTCGGGGAGGCCGCTACTGGAATTGAACCCACGCTACTCGCATTGTTCTGCATTACAAGCTAGCTGTTTAGCCCACTGTGCTAAACATCCCCTCATGGACTGGGCACATCTGGACCTTCATCCTTGCTTCCCCCGGCTGATCGCTCGATTACCCACCCCCCCCCTGCCCCGCCCCCGCCCCCGCCCCCACCCCACTCAACCCCTCAGGGCATCTCCTACCCTCCCAGCGTTCCTTCACATGGGCTCCCGACATTTACTCTCTTCCGGCTATCGCAGCTCTGGAGGGACAGGAGAGCTGTCGGGAAGCCAATCCAATTCCATAGCTGGATTTGCTTCCAAAAGCGGCTGGAAGTCCCTCCTGCTGCCAATCAACACTCATTTGACCGAAAAATCTGAGTTTGCCTGTCAGAGTCAGCAGGGATACATTCCCCACCAACTCTCGAGAAAATTCAGGCCTTGGAAAGCTGCCAAAGGCACAGAGATAGGCATTCTTAGATCTTAGATCATAGATCTTAGATCATAGATCTATGATATTCTTGTATACAATGTAGATTGAAGTGTAAGAATTCTAAAAAGATATCGATAGTTAAGTGAATGGGGAAAACTGTGGCAAATGGAATTCAATGTAGGTAAATATGGGGTTGTTCACTTTTGACCTAAAAATGGGAGAACGGTGCACTTTGCAGATGGTGAAAAGTTAAAAATAATGGAGGCTCATAGAGAAATAGGAATCTAGGTAAATAGATCATTAAAATATAATGAAGTGTTGGCCTTTAAATCCACTGGACTAGAATACAAGGGGGTAGAATCACTGCTGCATCTATACAAGGCCCTGATTAGATCACATATGGAGTGCTGTCAGTTGTTCTGGGCAATCCACCTTAGAAAACATCTATTGCCAATTTACCACAAGGGTTAAATTATACAAACTATTCTTTGGAATTTCGGCACAAAGGGCAATTTGAACAAAGGTTTCAAGATATTAAGGGGAACAAATAGAGTAAATAGGTTGACACTATTTCGTTGGATGTGGAGGACAGGACTTGGGTGTATTATTAAAAAAATGAGAGTCAGACTTTTCAGGGTCGAAATCAGGGAACACTTCGGCACTAAGGGTGACCTTAGTTTACAACACTCTTCTGCACGGTGGCACAGTGGTTAGCACTGCTGCATCATAACGCCAGGGACCCGGGTTTGATTCCGACCTCAGGTAACTGTGTGGAGTTTGTACGTTCTCCCCGTGCCTGCGTGGGTTTCCTCCGGGTGCTCAGCTTTCCTCCCACAGTCCAAAGATGCGCAGGTTCGGTGGATTTGCCATGTTAAACTGTCCCTTAGGGTGGGATTGCCTGAAAAGGACAAGTGTAGTGTGGTCGTTCAAAGGGTCAGAGCAGACTCAAAGGGCTGAATGGCCTCCTTCTGCACTGTAGGGATTCTATGATTCTACGAAATGGCAATTGATAATCGATCAGTTGTTAATTTAAATCTGAGATAGAAAATTGTTAACCATAGGTATTAAGGGAAAGGGGCAAACATGGGTATATGGAGTGAGCTTACTCATTATCTATAAACTTGCTAAATGATTAAATCAGCTCAATGGGCTAAATTAACTAATCATGTTTCTATATGTTCCTAAGTGATTAATAAAGTTGTTATTTAACTTTGAAATTCAAATGACAGCTACAATCCATTTAAGCTTCACTTTCATAGTGTATGATGTCATCAGACCTGGGGGGTCACTTTTCTTACCCACATGTCTATAATAATCTCATGCTGCACACAGATCAACCTTAAATGATTTCTCCAAGAACTAACTGTAATGATTTTAGAAGTCACATACTTTTTTATGTCTGCTACATCACACAACTTTCACCAGTCAATTTACCACACAAGCTCAAAGAAATCATGAATAAAAATGTTAAGAATCCCAAATCAGTTGAATAAAATCTCCAGTATATATGCAATATTATTTTTAATAAGGGTTAGCAGATGGTCATTTAAAGGCTATGATCTAATTGTGGCACTCAGCTGACTTTGATTTCATTGTCCGGTGTCATCCAAACTCCTTGGGAAGTTACTGCCTTACATTTCATTGCCTTCCATCTATTTTTATATTTACATAGAGTAACATTGCTGTTTTAGCAGGAGGGAATAATTAGGAACTTGACAAGATGCCTGCTCAGCCAGACTGTATGATAATTCGAGTCAACACGGATTTCCCCATTCTGTAACATTGATGTTTGTGTTTCAGTAGAATTTGCTGGATGAGAATTTAAAGATAAAGATTAGATCATGGCAACATGGGGAATGGCAGCCACCCTAATATTGTTCTTAAAGATTCAATTGTTTTTCGTAGAAGTGCAGAGATTGTTTCTTGGGCATCTAAATTTATCATAGAATTTACAGTGCAGAAGGAGGCCATTCGGCCCATCGAGTCTGCACCGGCTCCTGGAAAGAGCACCCTACCCAAGGTTAACACCTCCACCCCATCCCCATAACCCAGCAACCCCACCCAACACTAAGGGCAATTTTGGACACTAAGGGCAATTTTGGACACTAAGGGCAATTTATCATGGCCAATCCACCTAACCTGCACATCTTTGGACTGTGGGAGGAAACCGGAGCACCCGGAGGAAACCAACACACACACGGGGAGGATGTGCAACTCCGCACAGACAGTGACCCAAGCCGGGAATCGAACCTGGGACCCTGGAGCTGTGAAGCCATTGTGCTATCCACAATGCTACCGTGCTGCCCATTCCAGGACATAGTCTCAGGATAAGGTGTCAATCGGTTAGGATTGGGATGAGGAGAAATTAATTCACTCAAATGGTTGTGAATCTTTGGAATTCTCTATCCTGGTGGATGCAACATCATTGAATACATTAGAGGTTGGGATAGACAGATTGGGATAGTCGGGTTAATAAGGGATATTGGGAGTGGTGGAAAATTGGTATTGAAGCCCAAGATCATCTATGACAGGCATTGTCAAACACGGGGGTGTGACACGTGGGTGGGTCGCGGGCGGTGTGTCGGGAGGGTCGTGGAGCCGTCCGTCGCTGCACTCCAGATCGCGCAAATCTGCGAGCAACAGCCGCAGCAGCCAGCTGTTAAAAACGCTGGCTGCAAGCGGCCTTCAAAAGGGCCGCGAACATGTCAAAAGAATGCGGCCGCACTGTGCATGTGTGCCAGATCATCGGTGCGCATGTGCAAAACTATGTGCGTCACGCCAATGATCGGGCAGTGGCCGCTTTTTTTTTTTAACTGTCACAGCTTTTTGTTTTACAAAACCATTTCCTCCATTTTTGTCAGCAGCAAACAAGGTAAGAGAAAATGGTCGGTCGCGCATGTCGGCCAGGTTGGGTCCCGAAGGTTGACCAGTTGGTAAAAATGGGTCCCCAGAAAAAAAGTTTGAAGAACACTGATCTATGATCATATTGCAGGGCGGAGTAGGCGTTATGAGCTATGTGGTCTACTACTGCTGCAATTGCTTGTGTTTCTGCAAAGTACCATCAAAGGATTGTAAATCATGTGGGTGACTTTCTCTCAGTCAGAGGTCTGACCTGTAGACCCCTGACTCAGACTGGCAGATACAGAGAGCTACATGACAGCAATTCACCATTTAAGATGTGAGCGACCAAGTTTCAGATATCAATTTCTTAAAAGACAATTCGGAAGAAGCATCTATTGTTGTTGAAATTTTGAGGAGAAATATAAAGTATGGAAACTACTGTAAATAGACTATTTGAAGGCTGAAGAAGACAATAGCCCAGTGGTCCAAATTTACAAGATTAGGAAAGCACTTTAATTGGGAAGAACAGGTCAGTGTCACATATCACAGTAGTGTTCTGTCCCAGTTCTCTGAAAGAGTCATCACACAGCCACCCCACCCTCGCCATTCCCCCCACAGCCCTGAAATTCTTCCTTCACTTTCAAGTGTCTATCCAAATCCCGTTGGAAAACTACTTTGAATTCGCTTCCATCACCCTTTCAAGCAATACGTTCCAGGTCAGAACAATATTTTTCTTATCTCCTCCCAGTTTTTGTGCCAAGTTATCCATAATTTTTTTTTAACTTTTAAAAAGTTTTTTCAATTAAGGGGCAATTTAGCGTGGCCAATCCATCTACCCTGCACATCTTTGGGTTGTGGGGGGTGAGACCCACACAAACACTGGGAGAATGTGCAAACTCCACATGGACAATGACTTGGGTCCTCGGCACCGTGAGGCAGCAGTGCGAACCACTGCGCCACCATACCGCCCAAGTTATCCATAATTAATGATTGACTATCTCGTGTCATTGCTATATAGTTATCATTAGAAAGGAAGTAGAATGCACTGGCAATAGACTGATGTACAACATGTCTTCCACAATCACAAATTAATCTTTGCAGCCCTACCCCCATTCGACATAGCACTCCTGCAGTTACCAATCTAGAACATAGAACAGTACAGCACAGAACAGGACCTTCGGCCCGCGATGTTGTGCCGAGCAATGATCACCCTACTCAAACCCACGTATACACCCTATACCCATAACCCAACAACCCCCCCCCCCCTTAACCTTACTTTTTAGGACACCACGGGCAATTTAGCATGGCCAATCCACCTAGCCCGCACATCTTTGGACTGTGGGAGGAAACCGGAGCACCCGGAGGAAACCCACGCACACACGGGGAGGACGTGCAGACTCCGCACAGACAGTGACCCAGCCGGGAATCGAACCTGGGACCCTGGAGCTGTGACGCATTTGTGCTAACCACCATGCTACCATGCTGCCCAAATTTATTTAACCACTTCATGTCTTCTTCCTTTAATACCCTAGTCCCAATCAAAAAGATGACCATTATCCCAGTATGGTCTTCAGTTCCTCTCTCTTAAGGATGCAGATGTCAATGGATCTGGAGGTCTTTGGTTTAACTATTCACTGCCAGATCGGCCTGGATTAATGTAGCAGTATTAGGTCCTGCCCTCCATTGCCAGAACTGCTCAGTATTTCAGGATCACCCTGCAATGCAAAGATGACCTTGGCTTGTTTTCCATCCTTCAAACTGTCTTCTTAAAACAATTTTTGTTCTCTCTATAACCCTCATGTCCAACACATGCTACTTCACAGCACCAAGGACCCGGGTTCAATTCCAGCCTGGGTGACTGTCTGTGTGGAGTTTGCACGTTCTCCCTGTGTCTGCGTGGGTTTCCTCAGAATGCTCCGGTTTCCTCTTACAGTTCAAAGATGTAGAGGTTGGGTGGATCGGTCATGGTAAATTGTCCCTTAGTGTCCAAAAGGTTAGGTAGGGTTAGTGGGATAGGGTGGGGGTAGACCTAGGTAGGTTGCTCTTTCAGAGGGTCGATGCAGACTCGATGAGCCGAATGGCCTCCTTCTGGACTGTAGGGATTCTATGATTATACATGCCGGAGCTCATGGATTCTTCGTGACAAAGATGGGGAAGATGCAATCAGCTCTCTCCATTTTCCTGCTTCCCTCGTCACCACCATTCCCCTCCCCTACCCGCACCCCAGCCAATATTCCTTATTGCACAGTCCTGACCTCATATCTTTCTTTATTTGGCATACTATTTCCCCTCACGCCCCCTCTGGGTGTAGCTTGTCTATGTGATCCAACTCCACAGCACAATTCCCATGAAACTGCCACCCACACAATTTTCCTTTCTGGCTCCCTGGTTAATGGTTCTCTCACCTCAGGTTCTGTCCTCCCTCCCTTGGTATCTGTCGACCCTCGAAAAGAGAACAACTCTTACCGCTTTAGTCATTGTAAATTACAACCCTGTCTGCAATCTCCTTTTCTTCTCAAACACCCTGTAACGTGCTGCTAACTCTGAAACCATTTTTAAAATTCATTCATAGGATGTGGGTGTTTCTCACAAGCCATCATTTGTTGTCCATCGCTAATTGCCCTTGAACTGAGTGGCTTGTGAGGCCATTTTGGAGGGCAGTTAAGAGTTGAACCAGATGGCTTTGTGTCTGGAGTCACATGTAGGCCAGAGCAGGGAAGGATGACAGATTTCCTTCCCTTCCCCAAAAGGAGTTTAGTGAACCAGATGGACTTTTTTGACAATTAATGATTGTTCCATGGTCACTGTTGTACTTTAGACTTAGAGGACAAAATAAATAGATTGCAGATATAAATAGGTTGAATGCAACATTTACAAATGTTTATTAAATAGATCTTCATTGTATAAAGGTGGTACAATACTAAGGACTAAAGCCTGTGAAGGACCCGATGATGTCACACATGCCACTTGACTTGGTTCTTAAAGAGATATTACACACAACTACAGTAACCCACATAACATCCCTCCTCCTTTACTTCTAATTCCAAAACAGCAAATAATGAGTATTTTAACATTGTCATTTACATGTATACACAAGTGCAGGCATCAAAGTATTACATTTTAATAACAGTCAATAAGACAGACGATCAGATGGGCGTCTATTTCTCACTGGTTGCCTCCGCGCTTCCAGCGCTTTGTTATCTCAACTTTAGATGTATTGTCAGGTTCTCCAGTCAATATCTTTACCCTGGCAGCCATTACAGTCTCTATTTTCTGAGGGAAGACTGGTAGTAGCAGGTATTTTTGGTGCAATCTCTTCTGTAGATGAACGAGAAGTTACACAGATAGGATGGAGACCATTACCTCTTGAGGTAGTTCTGGCACTCGCACACTAACACGTGTTGGCAATAATAATAATAATCTTTCTAGTCACAAGTAGGCTTACATTAACACTGCAATGAAGTTCCTGGGAAAAGCCCCTAGTCGCCACATATCAGCGCCTGTTCGGGTACACAGAGGGAGAATTCAGAATGTCCAATTCACCTAACAGCACGTCTTTCGGGACTTGTGGGAGGAAACCGGAGCACCCAGAGAAAACCCACGCAGACACGGGGAGAACGTGCAGACTCCACACAGACAGTGACCCAAGCCGGGAATCGAACCTGGGACCCTGACGCTGTGAAACAACAGTGCTAACCACTGTGCTACCGTGCCACCCATAAATAATTGATCTGTGTGGCATCTCCACACGAGTTCATCTGTCATTTGGACTGTGTAAGACGGTGCTTTTTCAAACGTTTTTCTGGCAACCCACTTTGACAAACTGACCCACTCTCTTGACGCAATGCCACCACGTTCACAATAGATTCTCCACTGTTACTTTTTAAAATGCCACATTAATTGTCGGCACTTCTGGGTGTTATTAAATAAAAATACATTTTCTATTTTTTGTTGTTCTTTGGAGACCTTAATAACTTATAATAAAAATCTCTGAACAGATCGGTGTGCAGGACTTTTGATCGCAAACTCGTGTCTGAAGAGGGAATGAGGGAATTCTTGGAAAGGTGCCTGGATTTTGGGCTGATGGGGAAGGAAGGAGGCTCACCATCAATCGCAAAGTCAGTCTCAGTAAGAGAGCAACTGATCTCAGAAAGTGAGCGGAGAGCAGCTCCCCATTTTAAATATAGATCAAACTCCTTATACACACACAGCATGGCTTTAAACATAGATCTGATTGACAAGGTTAAGAGTAACAGAAATTTAACAGACATCAACAAGATTAACTGTAGCAGAAATTCAACCAACACTGACAATGTTAATAGTAACAGAAATTCAAGGTTCATTGACAATGTTAACAGTTGGAAACCTTAAAGATTCATCCGATTCAGAATGTTGGTCTCTTTGTGTGATCATTGACCCCGTGCTTCGTATGACCTGTACTTGAACAGATGCATTTTCCCCCTGACTGGGATGGATCGAGTTCCCAAATCCTCACCCGTCGCCCAGAGCCGAGTTCAGGATGGGGAAAACATGAATCAGCTTTGTAACAATGGACCAATTGAAAGGCGGGAGATCCCCACAGGATGGGGGCCCTCCTCCAACGAATTGCTAACAGGGCTACTTGTGGGAACATATCACAGTAAAGAGTAATTTGGTATTGGGTTGGAGATGGAGGCCTGGCAAACAAAAGAGCATGAAAAGCACTGGAAACTAAATTTGTGCAGAAGGAGTATATTCAGAAGGAGTATATTCAGAAAAGAAGTTCAAAGAGAATTGTTTTTTCTTTTAAACTCTTCAGTTGTTGTTGCAAGTGCTGACTAAACCGGCCGATCAGCTGCTGCAGAAACAGGAGTCGCAACTGGAAACGGTCAGTGGCAGTGACTGTAACAGTAACCCAAGGAGGCAAGAAAGACCACGACACCAATCTCTACATCGCCTCACGTGATCGTACACTGTACTGCATTGCAAATTTACCCAGAACTGCAATGCGAATTTACCCGGAGAGAAAACGGGGAAAAAATGTCAGGCAATCTTTGGGGATCATTTTTGACAACCTTTTGGAGGCCCATTTTACATTATCCCATGACCCACCCGCAGGTTCGACCCCCACTATGAAAAACAGTAGCGTAGAAGATGAATCCGTCTGAGCCAATATCGTTGCAGGGACCCACCTCTCACTCATGGTGGAGCTGCGTGCTAACACTTGTTCTCCTTGTTGAAATGAGCATTTCCTGGAGTTACTTTCTCATCTCAAGATCTGTGACTATGCGTTTCACTCTACTATGTCAGATGTCTCCTCTGACAAGAGTAAATTAAGGGTAGTTCTCAACTTTGCTTTATGTGGCCATACGTGTTGCATTCCGGTATTTTGCTAAAACTTGTTCATATAAAGCTGGAGTGAACTTTGGTCCTTAGAAACTTTCAGAGCATGTTTCAAGGACTGGACAAACCTTTCGGCTGAACCGCTCATGGATGGGTGGTAAAGTGCTGACTTTATATCTTGAACTCCACACACCTTTAAGTAGTCTTCGATTTCTTGGGCTGTAACCGGTGGCCCACTGTCGCTCACCATCTGCTCTGGTTTTCTAAATCTCGCAAAAATCTTGTTGAGTTTATCAATAGTATCTTCCCCACTGGTTGACTTGATTAAGACACCCTCAGGCCACTACAAAAATCATGAACATGTGCCCCTTGAATGAACCAGTAAGTTTATCATGCAAAGGTTGCCACAGCATTTCTGGCCACTCCCAAGGATACAATGGAGACAATGGCAGTCCGTTCCTTACCCGCGCATATGACTGGCACAGTCCTGATTTTTCTTCTTCTGGACATTAATTCCTGGCCACCAAAAGTAGCTTTGTGCTAGTTCCTGTATTTGGACTATCCCTGGGCGCCTTTCACATAACTATTCCAATACTCTCTTGCAAATTTGGAGGAATAATTACTCTCATCTCCCATAACAGGCATCCACCCTGTGCTGCCAATTTGAGTCTCCTGAAAATGTAGTTTTAATTCAGGAAGTTTTCATGCTATCCTCCCCTTTCCCCTTCACAGGATCATTCTGGTATGTCTTTGGACTTGAGCTGCACTCACTGGGACATTGTCACTCTGTGCACAATAAAAAATATTTATCATGACTAGAAAGTATGTGACTAGCTGGTAATGGCAGACATGATAATGCATTGGCATGATTCTCAGGCTGACGGTATTTGGTCTTGTAGGAATGTGCAGATCGTATTAAAGACCATCGTTGGGGTGTACTTGCGGACAACAAAGGGATACCTTTGTGCGGCCTAAAAATAGCTGTTAGGGGCCTGCGGTCGGTCAGCAATGTGATGGGACAACATTACAGGCATTGGTGAAATATACGTACACCAGATATAATATTCATTGCCTCCTTCTCCAACTGAGCATAATTAGATTCTGTGCTTGTTAGCATACGAATCGCAAAAGCTTTGCTGATTGATGAACTTTTTCGCATTCAGATGTCCATTGACATGTCTGTTTTGCACACAACAAGAAGTGTAACGGCTTCAACAGGATTGCCAGATTCTGGATGAATTTTCCATAGTAGATGATTAACCCTAGGAATGGCTTAAGTTGAGTGGCATTCATTGGTTGTGGAACCTCCATGATAGCAGCTATTTTTTAGATGCTTTATGTCACTGTTCTTCAAACTTTTCTTCCAGGGACCCATTTGTACCAACCAGCCAACCTTCGGGACCCAACCTGGCCGAACTTCACGACCCACGCCGCCCGACCTACGCAACCCAATCCGACCGACCTGCGCGACCCACCATTTTCTCTTACCTTGTTTGCTGCTGACAAAAATGGAGGAAATGGTTTTGGGTCCGTTTGGCCCTCGTACACGATCCTCCAATGGAACCTGTTGGATGAAGGTGAAGCCTTCCGGTGTCGGAAAGTATGGAGTCTCCATCTCTCCAAAGTTCTGCATTTTGGTCCTGTAAAGTTTTATCAGATAAACCCCCCCGAACTTGTAAAAAATAAATAAAATGAATAAAATAAATGAAAAAAATTAAAATTAAATGAATAAATTAAATGAATAAAATGAACAAGTCCCCACATCCCAAACTTGTAAAACAAAAAGCTGCAACCTTTTTTTTAAAAGTGGCTGCTCTACGCATGCGTGTCCGATCATCGGAGCGTACGCCCATAGTTTTGCGCATGCGCGCCAATGATCTGGCACGCATGCGCAATGCAACCACACTTTTTTCATGTTTGCGGCCATTTTGAAGGCCAATCGCATCTGGCAACGGAAATTCCGCCCTTTAACTCTGACACGTTCTTTGGGGTTGGTGCTTCTTCAATGGCCCAAACTTTATCTTCCATCCAGTGCAATCCTTGTGCATTTACTCTAAACCTTAACTAAGTCACTTTGTTTGCCTTGAAGGTGCATTTCTCTCTCTTTAACCTTACTCCAGCTTCCTGGAACTTTTTTAAAACCTCCTCTGGTTGGTTAGGTGTTTTCTTTCTGTGGCTCCCCTGATAAGCACATCATCCAAATAAACAACTACTTAACGGACATCTTGTAATCGGCTCTCAATTGAAAGGTTGCACAAGCCGGTGATACTCCAGATGGCAATCTGGGGTACTGGTGTTGGCCCTTATGTGTTTGTGGTGAACTTATTGCTACTACAATTCACCACTGTATTGTATTGTATTATGTTGATGCCCTTGTGGGCTCCGCCTGTGGCGCCACCCCCTCAGGGGTGGTATATAAACCTGTCAGGCTATAGGCAGCACTCAGTACAGAGCAGTCGCAGGCAGGCATAGATCTAGCATATTCAAACTACTGATCGTCTAATGTGAATTGATGGTCGTATCAATTTAGTAAGCTAAGATATCGCAATGGAAGCCGGCCTCAAACCTGATTGACTGGAACTTGACCCACTGGCAGCTGAAGCCAAAGGAATCTTTTCACATTGGCTCCACTGCTTTGAGGCCTACCTCACTGCCTCCTCCTCGCCCGCCGTCACCGAGGCACAGATGCTGAGTCTCCTTCACGCCCGGATGAGCCACAGAATCTCCGTACTAATCAAAGACGCGACCACGTACACAGGCGCGGTCGCGATCCTGAAAAGACATTACGTGAGGCCGGTGAACGAAGTGTTCGTGCAGCATCTCCTCAACACATGTCGTCAACGCCCCGGGGAATCACTGGAGGAATATCTACGCGACCTGAGGGTAATCGCACAAAACTGTAACTACAAGGACGTCACGGCCTCGCAGCACATGGAACTCGCCATCCGGGCCACCTATGTGGCTGGACTTTTATCAAGTCGGAGGTCCAGCGGCTCTTGAGGGATGGGATCATTGAGGCCAGTAATAGCCCCTGGAGAGCCCAAGTGGTGGTCTTCAGGACCGGGGAAAAGAACCGGATGGTTGTAGACTACAGCCAGACCATAAATCGGTACACACAACTCGATGCGTATCTCCTTCCCCGCATAGCGGACATGGTTAATCAGATTTCACACTACCGGGTTTTCTCCACGGTAGATCTGAAGTCCGCACACCACCGGCTTCTGATCTGCCCAGAAGCCCACCACTGCACTGCCTTTGAGGTAAACGGCTGCCTCTTCCACTTCCTCAGGGTCCCCTTCGGTGTCACCAACGGGGTCTCGATCTTCCAAAGAACGATGGACCGAATGGTTGACCAGTACGGATTGCGGGCCACGTTCCCATACTTGGATAACGAGAAAGAGCTATCAATCTGCAGGTCATCTGCGGCCATGATCATCAGGACCACGACGCTAACCTTCAGAAGTTCTTCCAAACCGCCCAACCCCTCAATCTCACCTACAACAAGGAGAAATGCGTTTTCCGCACAACCCAACTAGCCATCCTCGGCTATGTCGTGGAAAACGGAGTCCTAGGGCCCGACCCCGACCGCATGCGCCCCTTCCTGCAACTCCCCCTCCCCCACTGCCCCAAGGCCCTGAAAAGATGCCTGGAGTTCTTTTCATATAATGCCCAGTGGGTCCCCAACTATGTGGACAAAGCCCGTCCACTTATCAAAGCCACCATCTTTCCCCTGACAACTGAGGCTGCCTGGCGTTCAGCCACATCAAGGCAGACATTACCAAGGCTGCGACGCACGCGGTGGACGAGTCCATCCCCTTCCAGGTGGAGAGCGACGCTTCAGATGTTGCCCTGGCCGCGACCCTTAACCAGGCAGGCAGGCCCGTGGCCTTCTTTGCCCGTATCCTCAACGCCTCCGAAATTTGGTACTCCTCTGTCGAAAAGGAAGCACAGGCCATTGTGGAAGCGGTGCGGCATTGGAGGCACTACCTGGCCGGTAGGAGGTTCACCCTCGTCACCGACCAACGGTCGGTAGCCTTCATGTTCAATAACACACAGCGGGTTAAGATCAAGAATGATAAAATCTTGAGGTGGAGAATTGAACTCTCCACCTATAATTACGATATCGTGTGTCGTCCTGGGAAGCTCAATAAGCCTCCAGATGCCCTGTCCCGCAGCACATTTGCCAGCACGCAAGATGACCGACTTCGGGCCATCCACAGTGACCTCTGTCACTAGGGGGTCACCTGGCTTCTCCACTTCATCAAGGCCCGCAACCTGCCCTACTCCACTGAGGAGGTCAGGGCCATGACCAGGGACTGCCAATTCTGCGCGGAGTGCAAACCGCACTTCTATCGGCCAGACAAGGCCCACCTGGTGAAGGCATCCCACCCCTTTGAGCGCCTCAGCGTCGATTTCAAAGGGCCCCTCCCCTCCACTGACCGCAACATGTATTTTCTCAACGTCGTTGACGAATACTCCCGTTTCCCCTTTGCCATCCCATGCCCCGACATGACCGCGGCCACTGTCATTAAGGCCCTGCACAGCATCTTCACCCTGTTCAGTTTCCCCACTTATGTCCACAGTGACTGGGGCTCCTCGTTTATGAGCGATGAGCTGCGTAAATACCTGCTCGGTAAGGGCATTGCCTCAAGCAGGACTACCAGCTACAACCCCCCAGGGAAACGGACAGGTGGAGAGGGAGAACGCGACGGTATGGAAGGCCGTCGTCCTTCTGGCCCTACGGTCTAGAAGTCTTCCAGTTTCCCGCTGGCAGGAGGTCCTCCCCGACGTGCTCCAGTCCATTCTGTCACTCCTCTGCACAGCCACGAATGAGACCCCTCACAACAGCCTATTTGTCTTCCCCAGGAAATCCACCTCCGGGGTCTCGCTTCCATCCTGGCTGACAACACCAGGGCCTGTCCTCCTCCGGAAGCACGTGAGGAGCCATAAGTCCGACCCCCTGGTCGAGAGGGTCCAGCTCCTACATGCCAACCCTCAGTATGCCTGCGTGGCGCACCGCGGCGGCCGACACGATACAGTCTCCCTCCGGGATCTGGCATCCGCCGGTTCCCCAGCGACCATCGCCTACACCCCCCCTCCCCCCATCGCCAACCCACCGTGATGAGGCTCCAGATGACACGCTCCTGCAGTCAACGAGCCCAACACCTGTGCCCGCAGCGACGAGTTCAACACCTGTGCCCGCAGCGAAGGCGGAGCTGAGGCGATCACAGAGAACGATCATGGCGCTGGACAGACTCGATCTGTGAGCCCACTTCACCCCCACTGGACTTCAATTTTTAACAGGGGGTGAATGTGGTGAACGTATTGCTACTACAATTCACCACTGTATTGTATTATGTTGATGCCCTGTGGGCTCCGCCTGTGACTCCGCCCCCTCAGGGGTGGTATATAAACCTGTAAGCCTATAGGCAGCACTCAGTACAGAGCAATCACAGGCAGGCACAGGTCTAGCTTATTAAAACCACAGTTTACTTCTACTAATCGTCTTGTGTGAATTGATTGTCGCATCAGTGTGCTGATAGTAACAAACTCTCCAGATGCCTCATCCAACTCCAGCTGCTGGTATTCATGACTCACGTCTAAATTAGAGTCTGTTAGACCTCCAACTAGCTTGGCATACAGGTCCTCCATTTTAATATGAGGTCCTCCATTTTAGGAATAGGATAATTGTCTAATTTTGCCTCTTGATTGGCCGTTAATTTATAGTCCCCACATATTCGTACAGTCTTATCCAACTTAAGTATTGGTACAATGGAAGCTATCCACTCCACGATCTACACAGGCTTGATAATGCCCAAATTTTCTAATCTTCTAAGATCGGTTTCCACCTTCTCGTGCAGGGATCAGTGCGTGGGTCTTGCTCTGTATAATTTTGGTGTCGTCTCTGATCATACATAAATTTTGGCTTTCAAACCTCATATTTTGCCGCGTTGTTATTGAAATAATTCCTGGTATCACAAGAGGACATCATCTAGGTTCACTTCATTAATTTTCTAGCCAATTAAATTTTATTTCTGAAGCCTATCTCATCCCATCAAGCTTGGCCCTTTGTCCTTAACTACAATTGAAGGCAGTTGGGCAGACTGCTGCCTGAAACTAACAGGTGCTGTCATTGTTCCCAATATCCATATAGCCTTCCCCACATACATCACCAGCCTGGTTACCGTGTTTTTTAATCTGTAGCCATGTAAAATGGCCACCTGCATAGGACCATGGGAATTGTGGTCAATTTAGGACACAGACAGGTAGGTACACAGCCTCTGTGTATTGCGCAAAGAAACCAGACTTGGCTGAAACTTGTATCCATTGAGAGTCGATCAACATTTCCCCAGGACAATAGAGTTTGAATCAAGGAGTTACAACAGTAGCAGACTAACCGGCGCCACCCCCCCCCCTTTATTTGGAAAGGCCTACATGCCTGGGACAAGGATAGCTAGGACCTGCCCACCTATCGAGGTATCCACCCCCTAATTGGCTGAGATCGATGAGGGTGATCGAGAACCCTATCGATCCATTGGACCCAGAGTAAGAACCTCCCAAAAGGGCGCGAAAGAGACGAAGGATTAAAAGCCCTGCGCACTAGAGATCTATCTCATTTGGGACCGGCCTGTTTGCAACCAACTGCAGCAGAACAACCAAGTTCAAGGACCTGCGACCATTCCTGAAGGATGAGCCCAGCTGAGACGAACCCAACCACTTCCAAACCGACCATGTGGACCCGGATAAATACCAGCACAGTGCCGGTCACTTGAAGTTAAGTAAAGGTCATCTTAGTCGTTAGGTGTAGTTTAGTATGGAGTCGTGTGTGTTATTGCATAGAGATACAAGTCTTGTGTTATTAATAAACTGTGTTTTTGAGCTAACATATTGGTTGTGTGGTCATTTAGTCGCTAGAAGAAACAGCTTGTGGTTCACCCCAAAGTAAAGAAGGCAACGATCTCAGAGGCTGGACCCCTCCCGGTAGTTATCAATAAGTCTGTCTCCCACCACTGAAGCAGAGGCTCCTGTGTCGGCCTCCATTTTGAGCAGACGACCATTAATCATCAATACGATTGTGATGGGAGCCACTTTGCAGACTTTAATATTATTTAACCTGTATGCATCTGATCCTTCTTCTGAATTACTCTCTGCGCTGTGCACTGGAGCTGGAATTTTTAAAGCGCTACGTAGGTCCTGTTTATCCTTGTACTTGCTTCTTATATGCCCCTTCCTTCCACAGGCTTAACACACCGCTTTCCAAAACCCACATTTCGCCTGGGGGAGGCCTCCCCTACACCAATAGCATTCTTCACCATTCCTGGTTTGTAGACTTAATCTCCTGTACCTCTGCACACTCTCTGGTTCTCTATTTCTTTTTTGTTAAACTCTACGCCCACATCCTTGGCGCTATAGCCGTTAGCAGTGACCCTCCAAACATGGTGGACCTTGCCAGCTTGCACACTTTCCATCACATCTTTTCTGAACTTTCAACAGCAATGGCAATTTCTAACACCTTCTTTAAGATTATTTCTTTTCTTGCCAACAGTTTCTTCTGTATTGAAGTATTATTTACCTCACACTCTAGCCGGTCTCTCAACATCTCATTAAGAACAGACCCAAATTCAAAATGTTCAGCCATTTGCCTCAACCTCATCACGAAAGCTGCTGGTGCACTCCCTTCTTGCTGTTGAATTCAATTTCTATCTCTGTATAGTTACCGAGGGCTTTGGGTGATAATGCCCTTTTACTATTTCTATGAGTTCTTCATAGTTCTTAATGTCAGGGGCCTCCGGAGAAGTCAAGCTCCTTATCAACGTATATGTTTGGGCACCATAGGCTATTAACAGTATTACCCTCTGCTTCTCCTCCTCCCCCCCCCCCCCCCCCCCCCACCCCCCATTTTGTTTGCTTTGAAGAAATATCGCAGGCATTCAACGTATTGAACACAATCCTCCAAATTAGGTTCGAATGGCTTCAGCTTTCTGAATAAAAACATTATGACAACTCACGGACTGCTGAGTATACAACCTGTACATTAGATCTGCTCTGCCGTTCTCAGTGGCTAATGAAACGCCTCAACGGCAAATTTAGTATCTTGGAAGAGTAGCGACCACCAAGCCGAGTAACTAACAAGTTATTCATTAACAGAATAACTATGTACAGAGAATGATAATGATGCTAAATTTGACTTTAACTCCTGTTTCTAGACTGCCCGGGAGAGCCCACACTCAGCCCCAGGCATCGTGCTCTTTGGCTCGATTGGCTAAATGCGTGACCTTCTGAAACCCGCCCCGTAAAGGGGCTCGCTATTGTAATCAACTAAAAGAGACTGGTCACAACCTTGGTGTCACACTTGATTCCGATATGATGTTCTGACAACACATCTGTACCACTAGGACCACCGACATCCACCTCTTTAAGGTCACTCAACTATGCCCTTTCCTCAGCTCATCTGCTATTGAAATCCTCATCCATGGCTTTGTTGCTCAAGGCTTGACTTGTCCAATGTAGGCCTGGTTAGAATCTCACTTTGTACCCCTCATAAATTTAAGGTCATCCAAAACTCTGGTGCCTCTGCGTTAACTTGCATTAAGTTCCATCCATCCATCATCCTGCACTCGCTAACCTACACTGGTTGCTGGTTAAGCAATGCTTCAATTGTAAAACCACAATCCCATTTTCAAGTCACTTTTTTGTCTCTTCCTTCCCTACCTCTCATCTCCTCCAGCCCTACAAACCTCCAGGATATTTACACTCATCCAATTAGGGGCAGCATGGTAGCACAGTGGTTAGCACGGTTGGTTCACAGCACCAGGGTCCCATGTGCGATTCTCAGCTTGGGTCACTGTCTGTGCGGAGTCTGCACGTTCTCCCCGTGTCTGTGTGGGTTTCCTCCGGGTGCTCCGGTTTCCTCCCACAATCCAAAGATGTGCAGGTTAGGTGGATTGGCCATGATAAATTTCCCTTAGTGTCCAAAAAAGGTTAGGTGGGGTTACAGGTGGAGGTGTGGGGCTTAAGTGGGGTTCTCTTTCCGAGGGCCGGTGGAGACTCGAGGGGCCGAATGGCCTCCTTCTGCAATGTAAATTCTATGATTCTATGATTCAATTCTAGCCTCTGGGGTATTCCTGATTTTAATCACTCCAGGGTTAGTGTCCATGACTTCGCCTACAGACAGAATGGGAAGGTATTTAATTGGGGGGAGGGAAAATTATACTGCTATTAGACAGGAGCTGAGGAACATAAAGTGGGAACAATTGTTCTTGGGGAAATGACAACAGTAATGTGGGGTTGTTTAAGTAGCACTTGCTGTAAGTGCTGGATAGTTTTGTCCCACTGAGACGAGGAAGGAATGGTAAGGTGAAGGAGCCTTGGATGACAAGAGAAGTTGAGCTTCTGGTCAAGAGGAAGAAGGAAGCTTACGTAAGGTTGAGGAAGCAAGGATCTGGCACGGCTCTCGAGGGTTACAAGGTAGTCAGGAAGGAACTCAAAAATGGACTTAGAAGAGCCCAGA
Organism: Scyliorhinus canicula; assembly: GCF_902713615.1. Lineage (NCBI taxonomy): Eukaryota > Metazoa > Chordata > Chondrichthyes > Carcharhiniformes > Scyliorhinidae > Scyliorhinus > Scyliorhinus canicula. Next base: position 26,590,881 of record NC_052161.1, on the reverse strand, counting down.
AGGGGGCATGAAAAATCCCTGGTGGGAAGGATTAGGGAAAACCCCAAGGCATTCTACACTTATGTGAGAAATAAAAGGATGATCAGAGTGAGAGAAGAGCCAATCAGGGATAATGGAGGAAACTTGTGCCTAGAGTCTGAGGACATAGGGGAGGCCCTAAATGAATATTTTGCTTCAGTATTCACTAGAGAGAGGGACCTTGTTGCTCATGAGAACAGTGTGAACCAGGTTAATAGACTCGAACAGATTGATATTAAGAAGGAGAATGTGCTGGAAATTTTGAAAAGCATCAGGATAGTTAAGTCCCCTGGGCCTGACGGGATATACCCAAGGTTACTACGGGAAGCGAGGGTGGAGATTGCTGTACCATTGGCGATGATCTTTGCGTTCTCACTCTCCACTGGGGTAGTACTGGATGATTGGAGGGAGGCAAATGTTGTTCCTCTGTTCAAGAAAGGGAACAGGGAAATCCTTGGGAATTACAGACCCATCAGTCTTACGTCTGTGGTGAGCAAAATATTGGAAAGGATTCTGAGATAGGAATTATGATTATTTAGAAAAACACAGTTTGATTGAAGATAGTCAGCATGGCCTTGTGAGGGGCAGGTCATGCCTCACAAGCCTCATTGAATTCTTTGAGGATGTGATGAGACACATCCTGATGAAGGTCAGGCAGAGAATGTGGTGTATATGGATTTCAGTCAGGCATTTGATCAGGTTTCCCATGGGAGGTTCATTCAGAAAGTTAGGGGGCATGGGATACAGGGAATTTAGCTCTCTGGATTCAGAATTGGCTGGCCGAAAGAAAACAGTGAATAGTAGTGGATGGAAAGTATTCCGCCTGGAGGTCGGTGACCAGTGATGACCCGCAAGGATCTGTTCTGGGACCTCTGCTCTTTGTGGTTTTTATAAATGACTTGGATAAGGAAGTGGAAGGGCAGGTTAGTAAGTTTGCCGATGATACAAAGGTTGGAGGAGTTGTAGGTAGTGTTGAGGGCTGTTGCAGGTTACAACAGGACATTGACAGGATGCAGAGCTGGGCTGAGAAGTGGCAGATGGAGTTTAACCTAGAAAAATCACCTTGCAGCACGATAGCACAAGTGGATAGCACAAGTGGCTTCACAGTGCCAGGGTCCCAGGTTCGATTGCCTGCTGGGTCACTCTGTGCGAAGTCTGCACATTCTCCCCGTGTCTGCGTGGGTTCCGGCTGGGTGCTCCGGTTTCCTCCCACAGTCCAAAGACATGCAGGCTAGGTGCATTGGCCATGATAAATTGCCCTTAGTGTCCAAAAAATGTTAGGAGAGGTTATTGGGTTACAGGGATGGGGTAGAAGTGAGGGCTTAAGTGGGTCGGTGCAGATTCGATGGGCCGAATGTTCTTAAATGTGAAGTGATTCATTTTGGAAGGTTGAATTTGCATGCTGAATACAGGGTTAAAGACAGGATTCTTGGAAGTGTGGAGGAACAGAGGGATCTTGGGGTCCACAAACATAGATCCCTCAAAGGTGCCACCCAGGTTGATACGGTTGTTCAGAAAGCATATGGTGTGTTGGCTTTCATTAACAGGGGGATTGAGTTTAAGAGCCGTGAGGTTTTGCTGCAACTTTATAAAACCCTAGTTAGACCACACTTGGAATATTGTGTCCAGTTCTGGTCGCCACATTATAGGAAGGATGTGGATGCTTTGGCGAGGGTACAGAGGAGATTTACCAGGATGCTGCCTGGAATAGAGGGCATGTCTTTTGAAGAAAGATTGAGAGAGCTAGGGCTTTTCTCACTGGAGCGAAGAAGGAAGAGAAGTGACTTGATAGAGATGTATAAGGTGATGAGAGGCATGGATAGAGTGGATAGCCAGAGACTTTTTCCCAGGGCGGAAATGGCTGTCACGGGAGGACATAATTTTAAGGTGATTGGAGGAAGGTATATGGGAGATGTCAGGGGTAGGTTCTTTACATAGAGAGTGGTGGGTGCATGGAATGCACTGCCAGCAGAGGTAGTGGAGTCTGAGTCTTTAGGGACATTTAAGCGACTCTTAGACAGGCACATGGACAGCAGTAAATTGAAGGGGTGTAGGTTAGGTTGACCCTAGATTAGGATAAATGGTTGGCACAACGTCGTGGGCCAAAGGGCCTGTACTGTGCTGTACTGTTCTATGTTCTATGTTCTACCAAGGACCTAAGCTCTGGAATTCCCTCTCTGAGACACTCTGCCTCTCTTTCCTACCTTTCAGATGCTGCATAGAATCTACCACTTTGATTAAGGTCTTGCTCATTTATCTTCATATCTCCTCAGTGGCTCGGTGTTAAACCCTGTTTCAGAATACTGCTCTGCAGCATCTTGGGAGATTTTACAATGTTAAGGGATCATATGGGCAGCACGGTAGCATAGTGGTTAGCACAGTCGCTTCACAGCACCAGGGTCCCAGGCTCGATTCCAGCTTGGGTCACTGTCTGTGCGGAGTCTGCATGTTCTCCCCATGTCTGCGTGGGTTTCCTCCGGGTGCTCTAGTTTCCTCCCACAAGTCCTGAAAGACGTGCTGTTAGGTGAATTGGACATTCTGAATTCTGCTTCTGTGTACCCAAACAGGTGCCGGAATGTGGCGACTAGCGGACTTTTCACAGTAACCTAATTGCAGTGTTAATGTAAGCCTACTTGTGACAATAATAAAGATTATTATTATATAAACACGAAATGTTCTTGTTGTTTGTGATGGTTAGTTCACAACCCACAGCATTGTTACAGCACAGAAGGGGGCCGTTTGGCTGTTATGCCTGCATGAGCTCTCCGAATGAGTAATTCACTCAGTGCCAGTCCCCCACCTTCTCCCCATAACCTTGAACATTCTTCCTTTTCAGGTTCAATTACCACTTGAACCTGCCTCCACCCCACTCTCAGGCAGCATCCTTAACCACTCGCTGCATGGAAAAGTTGCCCCCATGTCTCCATTGTTTCTTTGGCAAATTACCTCAAATCTGTGACCTCTTGTGCACAAACCTCCCACCAGTGGGAATAGTTTTTCCCTATCTATTCTGTCTAGACCCCTCATGATTTAGCCATGAGCCTTCATAATAAGAGTGCTTCTTAAAATGATGGTGGGAGGTAGTAATTCTAACGTAATCCCAACTGGCGGGAAACTGATATGATTGGGTCGGTCACACGTTTTGCACCCTGCCTGGTGTTATTCCCCATTGAAATCACCATATCGGGTGGCAAACCAGAAGCTGTCAGTTTTTCGTTGGACGGGTCAGATTAATATTACCGCAGGATGTTTTGTCCTAGTCTCCATTACAGAGAAAGAAAATCACAGCAAGGTTGGCTTCCCAGAATTTCCAGATTTGATGTGATGATCATGCCATAGCAACACACATGAAGTGAAATGTCTACCCATGATCACGGGGCGGCGCAGTGGCAAGGGGCGGCACGATGGCGCAGTGATTAGCAGTGCTGCCTCGGGTGACTATCTGTGTGGAATTTGCACTTTCTCCCCGTGTCTGCATGGGTTTCCTCCGGTTTCCTCCCACAGTCCAAAGATGTTCAGGTTAGGTGGATTAGCCATGCTAAATTGCCCCTTAGTGTGCAAAAGGTTAGGTGGCACTACTGGGTTACGGGGATAGGGCGGAGGCATGGGTTAAGCAGGGTGCTCTTTCCAAGGGCTGGTGCAGACTTGATGGGCCGAATGGCCTGCTTTTGCACTGTAAATTCTATGATGCCAGTTAATAATAATAAGATTTATTATTGTCACAAGTAGGCTGATATTAACACTTCAATGTAGTTACTGTGAAAATCCCGTAGTCACCACACCCTGGCGCCCGCTTGGGTACACTGAGGGAGAATTCAGAATGTCCAATTTGACCGGTCTGTCCAATCCAAAACATAAATAAGAACAATATCTGTTTGTTACAAAATTGACCAAAACTTTGCCTTTTAAAAAAAAAATTGCCCTTTCTTAATTTCTAGTTTCTAATTTAACTTTTTTTTAACATGGATGCCTCAACTGGCAAGATAGCATGATGACAAAGCACTAATTTTGCATTATTGATTAGCAGGCTGGCGAAGGCTGAAAGCAGAGTACAAACACTAATGGGCAGACAGAAAACCAAACAAACCAAGGGAGAGCTGAACAAGAGGAAGAGAAAAGGTAAGCTATTGAAAGAATGTAAAAAAAAGAGAGCAAAGAGATGAAAAAGAGCAAGTAAGGCAGAGACAGGGAGACTTTTTCTTGTTAAGTATCGGCGTAACAGTCAGAACCATCCAGTGTATTTCATTCACATTTTGGATGGTCCACAGAGGAAGTTTGCAATTCTGGGCAACTGCTGTGGAATCCTATCTGGGAACTTAAGCAGGGGCTCCTTACCTGCGAATTCTTCAGTGCATCTTTTGCTGATGGGGTGGTCAGAGGTTAAAGCCCATACAGTTGTATCACAATACAGAAACTCCCTCCCCAACAGCACTGTATATGTACCTACACCACATTGTGTACTACTGCTCAAGTTGGAGTCACCCCACCTACAATCTCAAGGGAAATTAGAGCTGAGCAATAAATGTTGGCTTTGCCAGCAGTCCCCAAATCCCATGGGGTGGCGGGGGGACTCCACCAAAGAGCTTTCATTTGGCAGCAGGAGTGTCAAACAATCAACTGATTGTTAATAGGTCATTTCTCGTAAGGAGAATTTAGCCTTGGGCGAATCGACCTAATTCTATCCAACAGTATTGATCCCAACTCTACGTTTGTGTGTGTACATAGATGTTTTATTTTTAAAGAGAGCTGCTCTTTCAACCAATACGGAGGCGGTGACAGACTTTATTGCAGAAAGTGTGCGTGGATTTCCGCATTGTACTTTCGATTGAACTGATCTCCCGGAATACAGCAACATGGCGTGGAAGGACAGTTTGCCCGGAATTGTAGTGCTGTGTCTCATCATCAATGGTAAGTTTTATTACATGTGAAACTCGACTGGGGTGGGTGGGGGGATCGTGTGTCTTTTCAGTGGGAAACGGGAAGCAGGTGCACAGATCCTTCAGGAGCTGATACAAACAGTGCAGGTTACCCAGTCCCAGCGGGAACTTTGTTCTATTCCTGACCCCGGTGTTGTGTTGCATCGACTGTGCTTAAACGTCCAGAGATACGTTTTCACTGGAGGTCCTTTTTGTTTTCAGTGAGAGACGGAAGACATGGCAATAATCTAAACTTGACTTTTTGTTTGTTTGTGCGTGTGTGTGGGGTGGGGGTGTATTAAGTATCTACTCACTGGGGAAACTGACCGTGGTCGGACCTTGGTCTTGGGCACGTGCTATCCCCCGGAACCAACTCCATTGTAACCAACTAATATCGCTAAAACTTCGCCTTCACTTTCGTTTTAATAACTTCCTTGTTTCAGAGAGGAAGGGGTTGTTTTTTGTTCTTGATGTTTGTGTCTGCCTCAAATTTTGCGGCGTATTTGTCCCCAGGGACACGGGCAATCTCCAATCCAAGTACGGAGCCTCCAGTATATTTGGGAGTCGAATGCAACGCTTCATCTCTCAAAGAGGTCTCAGCCCCCCCTGCCCATAAAAACGAGCCCCGCCCTTTTAAAATGAGGAGTTTCCGGAATGCACTGGTTCAAAGGGGGTTCTCTTCAGAATCACAGAATTGGTACAGAAGGAGGCCATTCGGCCCATCATGTCTGCACCAGCTCTCCAATGACACTGCCCTGCCTCTTTCCCTGTACCCCTGCACATTCTTTCAATTCAAATAATCATCTAACGCCCTCTTAAATGCCTCGATTGGACTTTCCTCCACCACACTTACACACAGTGCATTCCAGTCACAAATCACTCCTGTGAAAAAGATTTTTTTCTCGCATCACATTTGCTTGTTTTGCAAATCACTTTAAATCTGTGCCCTCTCGTTCTTAACCTTTTACGTTTCTCCCTCTCTATCCCAATCCCCTCATGATTTTCAACATCTCTAACAGAGTCGCCTTTCTTCCAAGGAGAACAGTCCCAACCCTTCCAATCTATCCTCATTGCTGAAGTTTCTCATTTTTAGAAATCTTTTCTGCACTCTTCAATGCGTTTACATCCTTAGTGTGGTGCCTGGGACTGTACACACTATTCCGGCTGAAGTCCAACTAATGTCTTGTGTAAGTTCAGCAAACCTCCTTGCTGCTATACTCTATGCCCCAATTAATAAAGACGAGAATATATAGGCTTTATTAACTGCTCTCTCCACATAGACCTTAGTCCCTCTGCTCCTGCACACTTTAAGAATATTACCCCTTATTTTATATTGGCCGGAATACTCCGCCTGTTCACTTTTCCCGCCAGCAGCGCAACCCCGCCCATGGTTTCCGGCGGTGTGGGGTGGTTTCAATTTGGAATCTAATTGACAAGCAGTGGGTGGATAGAATCGCGCTGCCGAGAAACATGTGGCTGGGGAAGCGGAGAATCCAGCGCATTGTCTCTCCATGTTCTACCCTGCCAGAATGCATCACCTCACGATCTTCACACTCAACTTCATCTGCCACCTATCTGCCCACTTCACCAGCTTGTATATGTCCTTTTGAAGTTCTGCACTGTCCTCCTCACACTTTACAATGCTTCCAAGTTTTGTGTCATCCAGAAACTTTGAAATTGTCCCTTGCGCACCAAAATCTAGATAACTAATATATACCAGGAAAAGCAAGGGTCCCAATACAGAGCACGAGGTAACACCTTCTTCCAACCCCCAAAAATATCCATTGTCCATTACACTCTGCTTCCTGTTATTCAGCTAATTTTGGATCCACGTTGCCACTGTTCCTTTTATTCCATAAGCTGTAACTTTTCTGAAGTCTGTTGTGTGGCACTGTATCGAATGCCTTTTGAAAGTCCATGTACACCACATCAACAGCAGTACCCTCATCAACCTTTTCTGTTATCCTCTTGAAACACTCCAGCAAATTAGTTAAAAATGATTTCCCCTTTAAAAATCCATGCTGACTCTTCCAATCAACCCACATTTTTCCATGTGACTACTTGACTACAAATGTTATAGAAAATCATAATTTCTCTGATAATCCATTGCAATTATTGAGCATCTTAAAGATTTTCCTCACTTAAGACCTGAACAGGAAATGAGGTTCAGTACATTTTTTTTGAGTGAAACCACATAAAAAATTTACAAAGTTTCCTGATTACAAGTTTTGGGCTCCTTCTGATTTGTATGAATGATTTAGTTAATGGAGTTGAAACTTTTACTTTATGTTCCTGGAATAAAATTTTCTGGTCTCTGGACTTTATATACAACAGAAGATTCACGCCTGGGCCCAGTGGAAATCCTGACACCCGGATCTACAAGGAAAGTTTTCACTTCTGGTGGAAAATTGCTCTGCTGCCCTGGACCCTCTGTGAATGTTTCTGATGCTAAGTTACAGTCTGAGGCTTTGGATAGTCTTGATGTACTTGCCTGGGTAGTTACCCAGGTAATGTTAAGACAGAAAAACTTGGCCAAAGGGCAACTAGGGGCATATCCTGTCTTCCTGACTCTACTCTGCCACAACAGAGTTCCCTGAGGGATGCTGCATTGTGAAGAAAATTGGGCTTTGAAGACCCCAACAGGAATGTGGAATAGTGTCGCGTCCGGGTTGGGAATTCTCAATAGCAGCAGCAGCAATCAGATTATTTTAGCCAGTGCTCGGAGGTTCCCAGCCTTTATCCTCCTTTGGCGCCTTATTGCTTATACTAGATTGCATGCATCCCCACGTTTGTGACTATTCTAATGAAATTCACAGGAAATTTGAATCAATCATAGCATGGGTGCATTTTTATAGTCTGGATTGTGCCCAATGACGGAAATCTATCTTTCAATATAGTACCTTCATTTGTCTGGTATTGATTGATTGATGTACTCAAATAAAATTGGCCCTAACATTAATAACATTTGGTTAAAATCCTGATTTGTGTGGGCCAGAGCTAGTCTGTGCTCGATAAACAATTGTACATTATTTGCTTTTTAAAAAAAATTTGCTTCAATCAATTGCTTTTAACCTTTATAATGCCAATCTTTTCTAAGTATTTATATTTCTGTCTGCCTGCTCAGTGCAAAAAGGGGAATTTTATTTACAGTTAACACCTTGACCTACACTTATCAACTCTGTTGCTGATAACGGTCCCAACATATTGGGAGCAGGCGCATTGTAGCAGCTATACACGGATAGCTGCCTCTTTTTCATAGAATTTACAGTGCAAAAGGAGGCCATCCGGCCCATCGAGTCAGCACTGGCTCTTGGAAAGAGCACCCTACCCAAGGTCAACACCTCCACCCTATCCCCATAACCCAGTAACCCCACCTAACACTAAGGGCAATTTTGGACACTAAGGGCAATTTATCATGGCCATTAGAACATAGAACAGTACAGCACAGAACAGGCCCTTCGGCCCTCAATGTTGTGCCGAGCCATGATCACCATACTCAAACCCACGTATCCACCCTATACCCGTAACCCAACAACCCCCCCCCCTTAACCTTACTTTTATTAGGACACTACGGGCAATTTAGCATGGCCAATCCACCTAACCCGCACATCTTTGGACTGTGGGAGGAAACCGGAGCACCCGGAGGAAACCCACGCACACAGGGGGAGGACGTGCAGACTCCACACAGACAGTGACCCAGCCGGGAATTGAACCTGGGACCCTGGAGCTGTGAAGCATTTATGCTAACCACCATGCTACCCTGCTGCCCCCAATGCACCTAACCTGCACATCTTTGGACTGTGGGAGGAAACCGGAGCACCTGGAGGAAACCCACGCACACACGGGGAGGATGTGCAGACTCCGCACAGCCAGTGACCCAAGCCGGAATCGAACCTGGGACCCTGGAGCTGTGAAGCAATTATGCTATCCACAGTGCTACCGTGCTGCCCCTTACTGTTCCTTAAAGTGGCACTGGGAGTTTAATTTACTTTTTTTACCTCTAATACTTAGAAACCCTCTGATCGATTACGAATGCATTGAATCTTGTATGCGGCTGGTGAGCACTGTCTCATTTTATGACTTGTTATTCAAAGTTGACTTTCTTTGGGAAAACCAATATTACTGCCTTGCACACTAATGTAAACTTGTGGCCAAGTCGGAAAAGCAAAAATGCCACTAATGGCATTATTGTATGTTCACCATTGTTTCAGAAAAGGAGGCCCAGAACTTAACAAGCTTGGGGAAAAAACAAAACATGTGCAAATGGTTTGCCACGCCCGTGGAACACCATTCAAGTCTCCTCTACCCCCGGGAAGAACCCACTTGGTCAAGTGCAGCCTATGCTGTATCAAACTTAAACCTTGCACATGAGGAGGTATAGTTGGCCCTATGCAAAGCCTCACTCCACACCCCGTCTTTCAAAACCAAACCCAACTATTCCTCCCATTTTCCCTTTACTTTCTCCATCGCCAGTATCTGCCCATAGATATCTGAAATTCTCCATTCCCCTATCCCATCATGAGACAGAACCTTATCCACAAATGAAGGCGCCAGCAACCGAGGAAACAAAGTTCTTATGCACAGTCTCGCGCCTTGAGAACATCCCTCTTGGAAGTTGGAACTTCTCCAGCTCAGCAAACCTACCCTCCTCAAACAAATTTCCAATCCACACTACCCCTTTCCCTCTCCCATATCTCAAATGTTGAATCTGTCCCAGCCAGTTCAAAACTATGATTCCCACATATCGGAACCCGTAACGACCTAGATCCTAACTTAAAATGTTGTCTGAATTCTCAGAGAGGCTATTACCACTGGGCTCGAAGAGAGCGTGACTGGAGAGAAGGGAAGAGGATCAGTACTAAGTGCCCCCAAACTCGAACCGACACAAGAAGCCACCTCAATCTGCCCTCATATACAAGAAGCCTCCTCCATCCACCCCCATACCGAATCTGAGTTCTTAAACCACCCCTGACCATTCTCAATGTTTTCTGCCCAGTTATAATCCATCAAATCAGGCAGTGCCAATCCCCTCGATTGTTTATCCCTTTGCAAAAAACCCTTCAAACCCACCTAAACAAAGGTCAAAATCAACTTGTTGACCCTACCGAAGAAAGACTGGGAGACACTGAAACATGGACAAAAACCTTGGGAGAATTTTTATCTTTCCCATCTGAACTCTACCTGCCAGCGACAATGGGAGGGCATCCCATCTCTTCATCTCTTCAAATCCACCTTCATCCCATTCACCAGATGGGCCAGGTTCAACCAAGGAACGAGGCCCAGTCAGCGCTACCCGTACCCCAAGATATCCGAAAGAAGTCCTGGCCAGACAAAACGTAATCCCCCCAGATCAGCTCCCCTCCCCTTCCTGGAGGATTCACCGGAAAGATTTCACTCGTTCCCATGTTTAATCTATACCCTGAGAAGGAACCAAACTTCCCAAGTACCTCAATTACCTTCCCCACTGGAGAGGGATGATCTGTGACCTATAACAACAAATCATTCGCGTACAAAGAAACCCCAAGTTCTCTATCTCCCATCTATTCCCTTCCGACTGGTCGATGACCAGAGTGCAATGGCCAACGGCTGAATTGCCAAAGTGATCAATAACAAGGAAAGTGGACAATCCTGCCTCGTACCTCTATTCAACCAAAAGTGCCCCAAATACAGGGCACTGTTACGGACACTTGCAGTGGGGGCGCTATACAAAAGCTTAACCCAAGATATGAATTTAGGCCCAAAACCAAACCAGCCCATAATTTCAAAAAGGTACCCGCACTCCTCCCAGTTGAACGCTTTTTCCGTGTCCATGGCGATAATCACTTCTGGCTCAAACCCGAAAGAGAGCGACAACACCACATTCAAAAGTCTCCTAATAATGGCAGGCAACTTTCAACCCTTAACAAAACCTGTCGGCTCCTCAGAATTCACCGAAGTGGGTTGCCAGCATCTTAGCCAACAGCTTTGCATCGAAAGTAGGCAGAGAGATGGATTTATACAATAGGTCTTTAGCCCTTTTTGGAAGATCAAAGAGATCGAAGCCAGTGTAGCGGGTAACACCCACACCCGGGACAAAGAACCATTGAACATATCTAATATATAAAACACCAACAGAGCCGCAAACTGTTTATAAAGTTCCATCCACCCCACCAACCCCGGGACCCACCCAGCCCCTCTTGGGGCCCCTTCTACTTCCGCAAGTAAGTCTGACAGGGCCCCAACCTGCACCCCCTCCAGGCCCACCCAAAATGACTACCGTCACTCTCCTCAAACCAGTATGTAAACAAAGGAACTTTCATTGTTGGCAATCCACCCATCGCCCGCACAGTCCCACCCTCCGCAAACAAAACCCAAGAAACCTATGCACGTTAGCTTAATGGACAAAAGAACCCCCCCTCCCCCCAACCCTCCCAGGTAACCAGCTGCAGTACTCTCCCCCACTCCGCTCCCATTAATCAGAATACCCGCCTGCACGGTGACCCCACCTGGGAAAACTCAAAGAATCAAAGTAATACGCATTATGTCTCAGCGAACCGGTCTCCTTATCCATACGTAACTTTAATGTCAAACATTATCGGATGGGAAAAAACACCCCGCCAACTCCTGCGCCCCCACCACCAACACACACACACATTACCAACAGGACAGTGAACATTCCCCAATTCATCCAAATACCACCCCCTCCTGTTTTCTGAATTCCCACGTTAGGAAACCACCAACCTCCTAGTCGACCACTGAGAGGACAACGACGCCACAGAGACTAATGCCATTTTCTCCCCTTCTGAGGCTGCAGGGCATTGGGGATCCTTTGTCAACTTATTCCTCGTGTTATAACCTCCAGACATCACACACCGAAGGGGGAACCAAAACTCTCGAGCTACACTACGCTTCTTCCCAAAAGACACCCATTAACTGGGCAAAAAGGGCCAAAAAACAAATCCCCAAACGGGAGCCACATTCTGTGAAACCGTTCATCTCATAGCCGTCACCAGAAGTCTGGTATACTTTAATTACAATGTTTATCTACAATACAATAATTGCTATATTTTGCTGGGAATGTTTTGTGTCATCTAGTGCAGTATGTTTAAAGAAAAAAGTAACCTTTTCAATCCTCTTTCTGCCACCACTTGCAATATAGGATGTTTATTGAACGGTGAGGGACCAGGAAAACAGGAACCAGGAAACAAAGAAAAATACGAAACTGCGGTGACAAAGGGCAAAGGAAACAACGGAACTGCGGTGACAAAGGGCAAAGTAAACGATGGAACTGAGGTGACAAAAGACAAAGTAAACAACGGAACTGCGGTGACAAAGGAGAAAGGAAACAACGGAACTGCGGTGACAAAGGGCAAAGGAAACAACGGAACTGCGGTGACAAAGGGCAAAGTAAACGATGGAACTGAGGTGACAAAAGACAAAGTAAACAACGGAACTGCGGTGACAAAGGGCAAAGTAAACAACGGAACTGCGGTGACAAAGGGCAAAGTAAACAACGGAACTGCGGTGACAAAGGGCAAAGTAAACGATGGAACTGAGGTGACAAAGGACAAAGGAAACAACGGAACTGCGGTGACAACGGGCAAAGTAAACAATGGAACTGAGGTGACAAAGGACAAAGGAAACAACGGAACTGCGGTGACAAAGGAGAAAGTAAACGATGGAACTGCGGTGACAAAGGGCAAAGTAAACAACGGAACTGCGGTGACAAAGGGCAAAGTAAACAACGGAACTGCGGTGACAAAGGGCAAAGTAAACGATGGAACTGCGGTGACAAAGGGCAAAGTAAACAATGGAACTGCGGTGACAAAGGGCAAAGTAAACGATGGAACTGCGGTGACAAAGGGCAAAGTAAACAATGGAACTGAGGTGACAAAGGGCAAAGGAAACAACGGAACTGCGGTGACAAAGGACAAAGGAAACAACGGAACTGCGGTGACAAAGGAGAAAGGAAACAACGGAACTGAGGTGACAAAGGGCAAAGTAAATAATGGAACTGCGGTGACAAAGGGCAAAGTAAATAATGGAACTGCGGTGACAAAGGAGAAAGTAAACGATGGAACTGCGGTGACAAAGGGCAAAGGAAACAACGGAACTGCGGTGACAAAGGAGAAAGTAAACGATGGAACTGCGGTGACAAAGGAGAAAGTAAACGATGGAACTGCGGTGACAAAGGACAAAGTAAACGATGGAACTGCGGTGACAAAGGGCAAAGTAAATAATGGAACTGTGGTGACAAAGGACAATGTAAACGATGGAACTGCGGTGACAAAGGAGAAAGTAAACGATGGAACTGCAGTGACAAAGGATAAAGTAAACGATGGAACTGCGGTGACAAAGGAGAAAGTAAACGATGGAACTGCAGTGACAAAGGATAAAGTAAACGATGGAACTGCGGTGACAAAGGAGAAAGTAAATGATGGAACTGTGGTGACAAAGGAGAAAGTAAACGATGGAACTGCGGTGACAAAGGACAATGTAAACAATGGAACTGCGGTGACAAAGGACAAAGTAAACGATGGACATGCAGTGCCAGAGGACAAAGGGAACAGTGGACACGCAGTGCCAGAGGACAAAGGGAACAGTGGACACGCAGTGCCAGAGGACAGAGGGAACAGCGAACACGCAGTGCCGGCCAGCCCTGCCATCCTGAAAACTGTGCTATCCGAAATATTTGAGCATCACTTCATAATTTATCTGCTAATTGGATCATCGCTTGTCGCGGTAGTGTATATCCTCTACCACAACAAAAATAAGGTATGCTTGTCAGCTTTCTGATTTTTCTGTACTAACTACAGTAATTTAAGTTTTGGATGTCAAGGATATATAATCAGCACACAAAGGTTTTCCTGCTGATTTTCATGCACTAAATACAGTTTTGAGAAGAGGGATAATCACGCATGTTAATTCAAAAACAATTGGAATCAAATGGTGTAAGTGTGAACTCTTCAAAACCAGGCATGTAGGTTAATGTCTAGTCATGGTCAATATGAAAGTCACAATGGGTAGCACGGTAGCAGAAGTGGCTAGCACTGTGGCTTCACAGCGCCAGGGTCCCAGGTTCGATTCCCTGCTGGGTCACTGTCTGTGGAGTCTGCACGTTCTCCCCGTGTGTGCGTGGGTTTCCTCCGGGTGCTCCAGTTTCCTCCCACAGTCCAAAGACGTGCAGGTTAGGTGGATTGGCCATGATAAATTGCCCTTAGTGACCCAAGTTAGGAGGGGTATTGGGTTACGGGGATAGGGTTGAAGTGAGGGCTTAAGTGGGTCAGTGCAGACTCGATGGGCCGAATGGCCTCCTTCTACACTGTATGTTCTTCATTCAATTGCACTGCATGTAAGTAATAGAATGCAGAGCCAATCTTTAAATTTCACATTCAGTGACTTGTTAGTGTAGCTGTTCTATACAGTGCCTACAATTAGCCTGATAAAATGCTGCTTGCAAAACAAATCTGCTGGCAATAGGTAAAACTTTGGTAATCAAAATTTTTTTTTTGTTTTTTTTAAATAAACATTTAATTGAGGCATTTGTTGGCATTGTAACAGCAACAATATAAACAATGTACATAAGACTATAAACATAGTGCAAATACCACCTCCCTCCATAACAGGTCCCACCATTAATTAACCTCCTAATCTACGCTAACCTAACCACCGCCCCCCCCTCCCCTCCACCGCCCCCCCCCCCCCCACACACACCCCTGCTGACGATTAATTTTCCGTGAAGAAGTTGATGAATGGTGGCCACCTCTGGGTGAACCCTAACAGTGACCCTCTCAAGGCGAACTTAATTTTCTCCAGACAGAGAAAGCTAGCCCTGCCAGATAGCCAGGTCTCCAACTTCGGGGGCTTTGAGTCCCTCGAAGCTAATAGTATCCGTCTCCAGGCTACCAGGGAAGCAAAGGCCAGAACATCTGCCTCTTTCTCCTCCTGGATTCCCGGATCTTGCGACACCCTGAAAATCGCCACCTCTGGACTCAATGTCACCCTTGTTTTTAATACCTTGGACATGATGTCAGCAAAACCCTGCCAAAATCCCCTAAGCTTTGGACATGGCCAGAACATGTGGACATGGTTCGCTGGTCCTCCCGCACATTTTGCACACCTGTCTTCCACCCCAAAGAATCTGCTCATCCGGGCCACTGTCATGTGAGCCCAGTGAACGATCTTGAATTGTATCAGGCTGAGTCCGGCACAAGTTGCGGTCGTGTTGACTCTACTCAATGCGTCCGCCCAAAGGCCCTCCTCTATCTCTTCCCCCCAATCCCTCCTCCCACTTGCACTTCAGCTCCTCGGTCTGCGTCTCCTCGGATCCCATAACTTCCTTGTAAATGTCAGAGACGCTCCCCTCTCCTACCCATCCTCTGAAAATTACCCTTAGCGGTAGGAGGCGGAAGGTTGACACCTGTCCACGCAGAAAGTCCCGCACCTGCAGATGTCTAAATTTGTTTCCCCTCACCAACGCAAACTTCTCCTCCAGCGCCCTCATACTCTGAAAGCTCCCCTCTATAAACAAGTCCTCCATCCTTTCAATCCCCGCTCTCCGCCATATTCGGAACGCCCCCATCCATACTCCCGAGGCAGACAGGTGATTATCGCAGATTGGGGACCAGACAATATCTCCTCCATTGCCCCCAGACTCTCAGGGCCGCCACCACCACAGGGCTGGTGGAGTACCGCACCGGCGGGAACGGCAGAGGCGCAGTTACCAATGTCCCCAAACTTGTGACCTTGCAATAAGCCGCCTCCATGTGCACCAATGCCAACCCTTCCCCCACCACCCACTTCCTGATCATGGCTATATTAGCCGCCCAGTAAAATTGCCCCCAACACAAAGCCCGCAATTACTTTGTTGACCCGCTTAAAAAAGGACCGCGGAATGAAGATGGGGAGACATTGAAATACAAACAGGAATTTTGGGAGGACCGTCATTTTCACTGTTTGAAGCTAGAGACAACGGGAGTGCATCCCATCTCCGGAAATCATCTTTCATCTGATCTACCAACTGGGCCAAGTTCAATTTATGTAGCCTGTCCCAGTCCCTCGTTACTTGAATACCTAGGTATCTGAAACTGTCCCCTACCAATCTAAACAGCAGATCCCCCAGTCGCCTCTCCTGACCCCTCGCCTGGACCACAAACATCTTGCTCTTCCCCATATTAAGCTTATACCCCGAGAACCGGACAAATTCCTCTAAAATTCCCATGATTTCTTCAACCCCTCAATTGGATCCGAAACATACAGGAGCAGGTCATCCGTATAAAGTGAGATTCTGTGCTCCAATCCGCCCCACCCCCCCCCACCCCCCGGACCAGCCCCATCCAGCCCCTTGAGGCTCTCAGAGCAATTGCCACTGGCTCTATAGCCAGCACAAACAGCAGTGGGGAGGGGGGCATCCCTGTCTCGTCCCCCGATGCAGTCTAAAATAGTCCAAAGTCGTCCTGTTCATCCGTACACTTGCACAGGAGCCTGGTACAGCAACCTGACCCAGTCAATAAAGCCCCTCCAAAATCCAAACCACCCCAGAACCTCCCATAAATAATCCCATTCAACCCGGTCAAAAGCTTTTTCCGCATCCATTGCGACCACTACCTCCACCTCCCTACTTTCCGGGGGCATCATGATCACATTTAACAGCCTTCTTACATTGGCCATCAGCTGCCTGCCGTTAACGAGCCCCGTCTGATCCTTCACAATAACGTCCGGCACATAATCCTCGATCCTGGAGGACAAAATTTTGGCCAATAGTCTGGCGTCAACATTCAACAGGGGTATCGGCCTGTAGGACCTACATAGCTCCGGGTTCTTGTCCCGTTTCAGGATAAGCTAAATCGCGGCCTGTGACATCATCTGGGGCAGAACCCCTCTTTCCCTTGCCTCATTAAACACCTTCATCAGCACCAGTCCCAGAGAACTTTTTATAGAACTCCGCTGGGTATCCGTCCGGTCCCGGGGCTTTACCCGACTGCATGGCCTTCAAGCCCTCCACTATCTCTTCCAACCCGATCGGGGCCCCCAGTCCTTCTACCAGCTCCCCGTCCACCTTCGGGAAAGTCAACCCCTCCAGGAAGTGCCTCATCCCCTCCAGCCCTGCAGGGGGCTCCGACCTGTAAAGCCTGCTGTAGAAATCCCTAAACGCCTTACTTACCCCTGCCGAATCCCCAACCTAGTTCCCATCCTCATCAATAACTTTCTCTATTTCTCTAGCTACCTCCCTCTTTTTGAACTGCTGTGTAAGCATCCTGCTGGCTTTCTCCCCGTGCTCGTAGATCACCCCCCTCGCTTTCTGACCTGTTCCACTGCCCTCCCTGTGGTTAACAAGCCGAACTCCACCTGTAGCCTCCGCCGTTCCCTTAAAAGCTCTATCTCTGGATTCTCCGCATATCTCCTGTCAACTTGTAGAATCTCTTTTACCAGTCGGTCTGTCTCTGCCCTGTCCGTCCTGTCCCTATGAGCCCGGATCGAGATCAGCTCTCCTCTCACCACTGCCTTCAGCGCTTCCCAGACCACTGCTGCTGAGACCTCTCCCATTTCATTTACTTGCAGGTAATTTTGTATGCATTTCCTCAGCGTCTCGCACACCGCTTCGTCCGCCAACATCCCTACATCTAACCTCCATGCGGGCACTGATTACTATCTTTACTAACCTGCAGGTCAACCCAGTGTGGAGCGTGGTCTGAGATTTTAATCGCCGAGTACCCGTGTCCACCACCCCTGGGAGAAGAAGAAAAGCTCCTTCACCCTCAGCTGCCTAAATCTCCATGGACCCCCCCCCCACCAATTGCACCTTGAACCCTTTCAGTTCCTTTGCCATTGCTGGAACCCTGCCTGTTTTCGTGTATGACCGATCCAGGCCGGGATCAATAACTGTATTAAAATCCCCTCCCATGATCAGCTTGTGCGAGTCCAGGTCCGGTACTTCCCCAACATCCTCTTTATGGATTCCACGTCATCCCAATTTGGAGCATATACATTAACCAACACTACCTTCATCCCCTCCAGCTTACCACTCACAATAATATATCGACCCCCCCCACATCCGAATCTATTCTGCCCACCTCAAATATCACCCGCTTATTAATCAAGATCGTAACCCCTCTAGTATTTGTCTTCAGCCCCGAGTGGAAGACCTGACTGACCCAGCGTTTCCTCACCTGGTCCGCTACTCTAAGGTGCGTCTCCTGCAACATTGCCACGTCCGCCTTCAGTCCCCTCAGGTGCGCGAACACAGGTACCCTCTTAACTGGCCCATTTAGCCCTCGAACATTCCAAGTGATCAGCCTAGTTGGGGGACACAGTGCTCTCCCCCCCCCCCCCCCTCCGCCGATCAGCCATCCCCTTTCTTGGGTCCACCTCCAGCCCATGCACCGCGCTTCCTCCAGCCCGGATTCCACCACCCCCCCCCCCCGCCCCCCGCCACCGACCTCCTCTCTGTCCTTCAACCGAAGTCTCTCCCTCGTCAGCAGAACAACGACCCCCACCTCCCCCTCCAGCAACACCACTCTGAAACATAATCTATACAATAAACTAAACAAATGCACCTGCCCCCCCCCCCCCACTGCGCTTCCGTGAGCTAGCTCACCCAGCTAGCTTGGTGGCCCTAGCCACTGGCGCCAGATAATCTCCCACCTATTGTTCCCTCACTCCCCTCCACCACCCCCCCCCCCCCCCCCGCTCATACAAACAAATTCCCTCATCTAACGATCCCCACACAATCACCCAACTGAAAGAAAAACACAGAAATCCAAACAAGCACTTCTCCATCCCACAAAAGTGCAAATCAAAGCAAACAGCATTGCTAACATTCATCAGAAAGAAAACACGAAAACAAAAACTTTTTTCCCCCCTTCTTAAACAGAACCCAAAACAGAAGAGAAAAAAACCCAAATATAAGCCAAAAAGCTGCAAGAAAGTTCTAAAGTTCTCAGTCCACCACCAGTCCTTTTCTGTTTGTGAAGTCCAGCGCGTCTTCGGATGACTCAAAATAATGATGCTGGTCCTCTTTTGTAACCCAGAGATGAGCCGGATACAACAGTCCAAACTTCACCTGTTTCTTGAAAAAGATTGACTTAATTTGGTTGAAGCCTGCCCTTTTCCCGGCCACCTCCACACTCGGGTCCTGTTAAACCCGCAGGATACTGTTGTCCCACTTACAGCTCCGCGATCGCTCCGCCCACTGAAGAATACATTCCTTGTCCAGGAACCTGTGGATTCTCACCACCATTGCCCTCGGAGGGTCCCCCGTTCGCGGCTTCCTCGCAAGCGCTCAGTACGGCCTGTCCACCTCCAAGGGTCGGGAGAATGTCCCCTCCCCCAGCAGCTTCTCGAAAATAGCCGCTATGTATGCCCCAGCATCAGCTCCCTCAGACCACTCAACATCCCCACCTCCAGCTCCACACAGTTTGATGCTCCTCCTGCTCAGCCAGTACCTTCTCAAACTTCTGGATCGCCCGATCCTGGGCGTCCAATCTGTGCTTCAGCCGATTAATCGACTCTTTTATCGTGTCCAGGCAGTTCCGTTTCTGCTTGGCAAAGCCGTCCTGGATGACCTGCATCAACTCCTCTTTTGATCGCTGGGCCAACACACCAGGGGCCCGGTCCTTGGCCATGCCACCTTCTGCCGCAGCTTCAGCCCAGCCCTTGCCTGTCTTTTTATTTCTGCCTTTTCGTGCACTTCTGGTTCTTTTCTCCATACACCGATACGTGGAAACGGTGCCCAATTGCCTCAGCCTTCGAATTTACAGTTTCAAACCGAAAAAAAGTCAGGGGGAAAGGTCCAAAAGTCTGACCAGAGCGGGAGCCACCAAATTTGCGACTTACTCCTTCATAGCCGCCACCGGAAGTCCGAAATCTAAGTTTTAATGGTGGGGCTGTTGTGGGCTCCACTTATACTGCTGCCACTATATTTTTGATGGCTATGTGGTGGGCAGAACTAACAATGGTCATCAAGCTAGTTCGTCAACCATTTTGCCCCCAGCACCTATCAACTCAGGAAAAGCCCATTATGAGGGCTTTCTTGTTAAATTGTTAGAACCAGTTTAGAAACGGATGGTGCCTTGTTCTTCCTCCCTATCCACCCACACTGAACCATCCAAAATGGGATGAAATTCCTTGGGTACAAACTAGTCTTTTCTTATCGTCCGTGATCAAAATGTTTTGTATGAAATGTTGACACTGCCCCCTGGTTGTCCCAAATAAAAATATATCCAGCAGCAAGCCTTTTGAGTTTTACAATAGGCATAGTCTCCACGAGGCCCACAGCGAAACCATCATTGATCTCCCTGTGGGGCTCATGGGGTACGAGCTTCCCAGGTAAGAGATGGAGGCCAATCACTTGGGGCTCGCTATGAGCAAAGATTAAAAGCAGGGCCTGGTGAGACGTCCTCCCAACTAGGATCACACTGACAGCCTCCTCTGTGTCATTAGAAAAATATTTATGATCCAACACTTGCACCCCGATGTTTACAAAGTGATGACGCACACACTATCACTCACACAAAGTTTTGATACAGATGAAGAAAAAAAACCAATTGGATTACTATCCAGAGATGTCTCAGTTCCTCTTTTCGGTGTGTTAGGCAGATAAACATCCTGCATTGTGGCTTTTTAACACGGTTCAGACAGCCAAGGTCTTTGTGTTTGGATGAGGGGCTATCACAATACAATGAAAGGTTGATGGGATCCATTTCATGTTCATCCTACACCCACTGACCTTGAATGTTCCTGGTGATCAGTTTCCTGCAAACCCCTTTAAAAAGGTATTGGCTGCTGATCCGACTGTTCAAATGCCAAAAGTCTGTTTATCTGCCTATGGTATGCTGCAGTTAACTTAACAGCTTTATAGCTAACTTTTAAAAAATTGTTTTAAATTTTGTAATATGTATGTGCGGGTCCATGACAGAGGCTGGGATGGGAGTAGATCCATGTATTTAAACAGAGGCTGGGATGGGATCAGCGAGTCATTTAACAGTCTTGTCAGGAAACCAATTTTACACCCCATCTGATTTTACTCTTATTAAAGTCCGCGTGTAAAAAGTTGACGGTGCAGTGTTCACCTCAAGTTAAAATTACTCTCCTGATGGTTCAAAACTCTGTTTTCAGATCGACAAAGTGAGTTGAATTATGCCGCGGTAGACAGGTTATTTCACCAATGGCCAGAGACTGAGTTTTAAACAGAACAATTTCTACTATGTATTTAATTAATTTCAGATCACTGCCGTGTGTCAGAAAAATAGCTACAGAAAAACTAGACGTCCGAATGTATCGGAATATCAACGGCTTGATCAGAATTTAAGTGAAATAATTGTCAGTCTGAAAAAAAGAAATCTTGATTAAGCGGCAAAGTTCTTAAAGAGGTATGTGTTTTCATAAAATGATTTTGAAATCTATCTGCATCTAATAAGTTTAACTGAATACATTGATTGTGGGTGGCTTTATTCAGCGTCCAAGTTGGGCCCCTGGGCCTAGTTGTTTTTGCATTTTTGTTTCATGGAACATTTATAGAAAGCTTACTGCCTGTCTGCGGTTGTTTACACCTGTGGTTTATTTTTACTCTGAAACTTATGCTCCTTATCTTGAGGAAGCAGTAGAAACAAATGCTTGTACAAAAAGAACAAAGAAAATTACAGCACAGGAACAGGCCCTTCGGCCCTCCCAGCCTGCGCCTATCCAGATCCTTTATCTAAACCTGTCGCCTATTTTCCAAGGTCTACTTCCCTCTGTTCCCCGCCCATTCATATATCTGTCTAGACGCATCTTAAATGATGCTATCGTGCCCGCCTCTACCACCTCCGCTGGCAAAGCGTTCCAGGCACCCACCACCCTCTGCGTAAAAAACTTTCCACGCACATCTCCCTTAAACTTTCCCCCTCTCACCTTGAAATCATGACCCCTTGTAATTGACACCCCCACTCTTGGAAAAAGCTTGTTGCTGTCCACCCTGTCCATACCTCTCATAATTTTGTACACCTCAATCAGGTCCCCCCTCAACCTCCGTCTTTCCAACTAAAACAATCCTAATCTACACAACCTTTCTTCATAGCTAGCACCCTCCATACCAGGCAACATCCCGGTGAATCTCCTCTGCACCCTCTCTAAAGCATCCACATCCTTCTGGTAATGTGGCGACCAGAACTGCACGCAGTATTCCAAATGGGGCCTAACCAAAGTCCTATACAACTGTAACGTGACCTGCCGACTCTTGTACTCAATACCCCGTCCGATGAAGGCAAGCATACTGTATGCCTTCTTGACCACTCTATCAACCTGCATTGCCACCTTCAGGGTACAATGGACCCATTGACCATATAGTCCGCTCTTGAATTAGATCTTCCAAAATGCATCACCTCGTATTTGCCTGGATTGAACTCCATCTGCCGTTTCTCTGCCCAACTCTCCAATCTATCTATATTTTGCTGTATTCTCTGACAGTCCTCCTCGCTATCTGCAACTCCACCAATCTTAGTATCATCTGCAAATTTGCTAATCAGACCACCTATACCTTCCTCCAGATCATTTATGTATATCACAAACAACAGTGGTCCGAGCACGGATCCCTGTGGAACACCATTAGTCACCCTTTTCCATTTTGAGACACTCCCTTCCACCACTACTCTCTGTCTCCTGTTGCCCAGCCAGTTCTTCATCCATCTAGCTAGTACACCCTGAACCCCATACGAGTTCACTTTTTCCATCAACCTACCATGGGAAACTTTATCAAACGTCTTACTGAAGTCCATGTATATGACATCTACAGCCCTTCCCTCATCAATTAACTTTGTCACTTCCTCAAAGAATTCTATTAGGTTTGTAAGACATGACCTTCCCTGCACAAAACTATGCTGCCTATCACTGATAAGTCTATTTTCTTCCAGATGTGAATAGATCCTATCCCTCAGTATCTTCTCCAACAGTTTGCCTACCACTGACGTCAAGCTCACAGGTCTATAATTCCCTGGATTATCCCTGCTACCCTTCTTAAACAAAGGGACAACATTAGCAATTCTCCAGTCCTCCGGGACCTCACCCGTGCTCAAGGATGCTGCAAAGATATCTGTTAAGGCCCCAGCTATTTCGACCCTCTCTTCCCTCAGTAACCTGGGATAGATCCCATTCGGTCCTGGGGACGTGTCCACCTTAATGTCTTTTAGAATACCCAAAACATCCCCCTTCCTTATGACGACTTGACCTAGAGTATTTAAACATCCATCCCTAGCCTCAACATCCGTCATGACCCTCTCCTTGGTGAATACCGATGCAAAGTACTCATTAAGAATCTCACCCATTTCCTCTGACTCCACGCATAAATTCCCTCTTTTGTCTTTTAATGGGCCAATCCGTTCTCTAGTTACCCTCTTGCTCCTTATATACGAATAAAAGGCTTTGGGATTTTCCTTAACCCTGTTAGCCAAAGATATTTCATGACCCCTTTTAGCCCTCTTTATTGCGCGTTTGAGATTCGTCCTACTTTCCTGATATTCCTCCAAAGCTTCATCAGTTTTGAGTTGCCTCGATCTTATGTATGCTTCCTTTTTCATCTTAGCTAGTCTCACAATTCCACCCGTCATCCATGGTTCCCTAATCTTGCCATTTCTATCCCTCATTTTCACAGGGACATGTCTGTCCTGCACTCTAATCAACCTTTCCTTAAAAGACTCCCACATTTCAAATGTGGATTTACCCTTAAACAGCTGTTCCCAGTCCACAGTCCCTAGCTCCTGCCGAATTTTGTTGTACTCTGCCTTTCCCCAATTTAGCACTCTTCCTTTAGGACCACTCGCGTCTTTGTCCATGAGTATTCTAAAACTTACGGAATTGTAATCGCTATTCCCAAAGTAATCACCGACTGAAACTTCAACCACCTGGCCGGGATCATTCCCCAATACCAGGTCCAGTATGGCCCCTTCGCGAGTTGGACTATTTACATACTGCTCTAAAAAAACTCTCCTGGATGCTCCTTACAAACTCTGCTCCATCTACGCCTCCAACACTACACGAGTCCCATTCAATGTTGGGGAAGTTAAAATCTCCCATCACAACCACCCTATTGCTCCTACATTTTTCTATAATCTGTCTGCATATTTGTACCTCTACTTCATGCTCGCTTTTGGGAGGCCTGTAGTAAAGTCCCAACAATGTTACTGCAGTCCTACTGTTACTACTGTACTCGAGGCATGTTTGCCTTTTCCTGGCCTAAGAAGGTAGCCTTGGCAAAATTGCTGATGGGATTTTGCTACAGTTTTGATGTGCCTTCTGAAACCCTTTTGTGACTTTT
The DNA here is from genome assembly GCF_902713615.1 of Scyliorhinus canicula. Taxonomy (NCBI): domain Eukaryota; kingdom Metazoa; phylum Chordata; class Chondrichthyes; order Carcharhiniformes; family Scyliorhinidae; genus Scyliorhinus; species Scyliorhinus canicula. Next base: position 26,566,680 of record NC_052161.1, on the reverse strand, counting down.
CCTTCTAACTGTTCACCCCCAATACCAGAGATTACGTTCACACTGAGGTGTCTTTTAATCTATCTTCAGTGTGACAAGACTGATTTAGCTGCACTGGTAGTTATCGGTAACATTTAACTGAACTTTACCAGTAATGATTGTATCAATAGACTGGCAGCTTTTGTTCCTGAATCTTATCGCTTCCCTTCTAACTGGGATTTGTAGGGAAGAGAAAGCACTTCCTCACTGACTGGAAAACTTCCAGTCTTGTCACGTTGCTTCATGAGAATAGCCACACATGACAGCCTTCACTCTTAATCACATCGTCTGCCTTTTTCAGAGGTGGGATGTGACCACATCTACTGGCTGACATGAGTCATGTTGACATGTAGCTCAACTCAAAGAGTGAGTGTTTTTTCCAGGTTTGGCACTGATGTTTACATCCCTGGCCAGGCTTCCTCAGACAGGTAGCCAGGAAGGTTTTTATGTTTAAATAGCATCCTCCTGGTGGGCAGTTTCAAAAATTGCAACGGCAGCAATGGAATGGAATCAAATTCAATCTAATAATTTATAATGTGCTCTCTTCCTTCAGGTTGACAACATGTCATCGAAAAGCTCTGAAACCTCAAATGCGTGAAGAAAAAGCTTGAAGCAGTTTTAAAAAAAAATATATGTTTCTTCCCATCGAAAATGGGAAGGAGATCCCCTTTAAAGATTTCGGACCATTTGCAACTTTGCTTACTAGTAAACCAGATGGAAGCAATCCATGTTAATGCTGCCCATATCTAATAACAAGTGCCTCTTTATCCTGTGCTTTAAAACTTCATTGTTTTACTTCAACATCTCAATTGAACAAAACCGCCTCAAATGAAACTTTAGTTAAATTGTGATTTATATGCAGCATTGATCAAATTTGTACATGCATTTATAAGATTGAATGATTCTTTACAATAATTTAGTTCTAGTTAAGTTGTATTTTCAGACCGTGTATTTTTTTAGAATAATTATTAAAATTAGATTGATGTCCAAATTGCAAGTTTTCTTTAATCAGATGCTCACTGGATCCAAGGCCATGATTTCATACAGTAACAAGTAGCACAAATACAGATTTGAAGACTACATTTTTAGCTTTCCAAAATTATCAAGAACATAACCTATCCATCCTCTCTATTTGTATTGTGCAAGTAGTTCTGATTTTTGACAACATAAAATGTAAATATTCTAGTCTGTCAATGACTTTAATAGGATGATGTTGAAAGACACAGGGAATAGGTGCAAACTTCACATAGCCAGTTTCCTGAGGTGGGAATCGCACCCGAATCCCTGGCGTTGTGAGGCAGCAGTGCTAACCACAGTGCCACCACTAGAGTAGAGATTCCTGAAAAGGCATTGTCTCTCTATCAGTCCTTCACAGATAGCCACACCTTACCGCATTGCTCTACAAAAAGGCTGGCAGCGACCAGATGGGCTAAATGACTGTCCCCTATAATAATAATCTTTATTGTCACAAGTAGGCTTACATTTCAATTAAGTTACTGTGAAAAGCCCCAAGACGCCACATTCCGGCGCCTGTTCGGGTACACAGAGGGAGAATTCAGAATGCCCAAATTACCTAACAGCACGTCTTTCGGGACTAGTGGGAGGAAACCGGTGCACCCGGAGGAAACCCACACAGACACGGGAGAACGTGCAGACTCCGCACAGATAGTGACCCAGCTGGGAATCGAACCCGGGACCCTGGTGCTGTGAAGTCACAATGCTAACCACTGTGCTGCCGTGCTGTGCTATTCTGATTTGTGGTGGAAGAGTTCTGGTCAGTGACCATTTATCAGTCCTACCATACTATGCCCTGTTGTTTCAGATAATGAACAGTAGTTGGAATGATAAAAAAAACTAGTCTTCATCAGCCCAGGTGGCGACCTTATGGCGCAATAGTAGCATCCTTACACTGGACCAGCAGCTTCGGGTTTGAGTCCAACGTCAGGACATATTGGCTCATATTCATAATGTGGCTGAAAGGGCTAATAACCAGCTCAGGAGTCCTCCCACCACTTCCCCACTGTTTCCCAGAGTAAAAAACAGTGTGGATGTAATGATACGCTAAAAGAAAACCAGTCCCAGGCTGTGAGCTCTGTCAAGTCGAATAGATGTTACATTTCTGATTGGAATATGGTGTACATGACGTTGGATGAATTAAATGACACAGCACGCCATGCTTGGGAGCAATAGCTGTGCTAGCCTGCTTGCTTGTGTTAGAATGGACTGTGTTCTCTAGTGGGTAGGCTCACTGAATACTTAGCTGGCTGTTATCGAAGAACAAGTGAAATGGGGGCCATGACCCGAATTTCTGGGAGGATGTCATTTTACCCAAAGTCCTTCCAGGAAAGGAAGTTTTATGTTTGGCTTTATATGAGGTGGGGGATAGGATTTTCAAATCTTTTGAGTTGGCTTTGGTGAAACCCGAGAGTTTGTCGGTGGTTGAGGCGCAGGACATGTCTACTCTTACCCTGAACCTAACTATATTGGTGGAGGAGGAGAATTAGAATGCCCGCAAAATATAATGCTTTTTATAGCACTGCTTGTGGGCCTTGGGAAGCAGGAGTACTTTCTCAGAGCTGGCTAACCTGCCAATTGACACTGGCCACTCAGCCCTGTTATCCCTGCTTTCCCACAAGCCCAATTCTTTTACAGAGTTCGAGAGGGTTGCTTTTGGTATGATAAGGAATGCTGGACAGTTGACCTCCATAATTTCACAGAATCCCTACAGTGCAGAAGATTATTCGGCCCATCGAGTCTGCAACGACACCCTGACAGGGAACTCTACCCAGGAGGACACCCCTCCCTATTGTTGCCCGTTCTGGGTGAGTGTGCTTAACACTCAATTTGGCTCTGTTTCTTTACTTAGCTCTGGAGTCGCCAGGTATCGTTAAGATACCGCCACAAGTTTCAAGGTGAAGTTCAAAGCAATAAAACCATACACCAATTAGTAAGTTCAAACAACTGAGTTTATTATAATACAATTATAAAACTACCCATGCATACGTTAAGAGGATTAAACTATTCCTACCGCTAAATAAACTAATACTTATCTCGAAGGAACTGCCGGATCAGGGAACAAGGCCTCTTGCTCTGCTGTGGTCTGCAGACTTCAGGTTGGTATAGGTTAAAAAGGGGTCAGGAGTGTCTATCTCTGGTAGCGATCGTTGTGAGACACTTGCTGGCGGCTGCTGTCCGAAACCTCTCCTCTCTCTCGTTCAAGGTCTTCTTGGCAAAAGCTGGTCGAGGTGCTGGTCCACAGGGGAGGGCTGGTCAAGGAGAGAGGAGGGCTGGACGAGAAGGCTGAACCATGTGTGGAACCTGTCTTTTATAGGTCCCAGGGACCCGCGCCCCTTTGGGCGGACTCCCTTACCTGTTTGGAATCGATTGGGTCTCTTCCCAATCGATATGTTTGAATCCCCCCAATACTGAGGCTATTCCTTAGCTACTGGGCGGGCTTTCAGGCTCTTTGTTTTCGAACCCTGCTGGTGCCTGGGTGTCTGGTGTCCTTTACAATGTTGCAGTTACTTCCCCATTTGTGTCCATTGTCTCTGGAATCATTCCATTAACATGCTAACTATCTCCGAGATTGCCTCATTAGTATGCGGAATGTTTGTTTCGGTGCTATCTGCTTTCTTAGCAGACAGAATCCATACCTGCTAGGTGCAGCCTGCTGGCACTGCAAACATTGTCCATTTTATCCTACATGCTTTGCGTTCCTCCATTTTGTATTCAGGGAAATGGCCAACTTCGGTGGCTACACTATAATCCCAACTAACCTTTTGGACACTAAGGGAAACTTGAGCACAGCCAATCCACCGAAACCTGCAAATCTTTTGTCCTGTGGGAGGAAATTGGAATACCCAGAGTAAACCTGGGAAATGTGCAAAGTCCACACAGGCAGTCATCCAAGATCGGAACTGAACTCGGGTCTCTGGCGCTATGAGGCAGGAGTGCTAACCCCTGTGCCACCGTCCCGTTTATGGTCTATTTGTCCTTGCTGGTCATTTGCCACTCATTGTGTGTGTGTTTGTTTATACACGCAAATACATTAATGTGACTAGATGTAAAAATGATTAGTAATTTAGAGCAGTTACATTGGTAGGAGCATGACAGTGATGGGGGAGGTATAATAAACACCTAACTGAGACTGGAGGAATGTTAACCATGAGTAGTGAGATACACAAGGAAGTGGTTGCCCTTATTTTGACAATGGTAGTCGAGAGCAGTCCAATGCAACAGTTGAAGCGGTGACCACAAGCTTAGTGTTCAGATGGAAGGAGCGATCAAGAAAGGACAAGGGGCTGTATTCTCGGTTTCTGGGACTATGTCCCCACACCGTCGTAAAAACTGTGGACTTTCACGCCAGAAAAACAGGTGTGAAAGGCTCGCATATTCTTTGCCCCGCAGGGGGCTAGCAGTGAACCATCGTAAAAGTAGCAGCTTTTGTGGCAGATACAGGCCTCCGGACTTCCAGATCAGAGGCTGTGTCGTGCTCCATGGCAGACTCAGATCGGCGAGCTGGACCTTAAACATAATGCTGCCAATTGGCCACGCGGCCAACCTACACCGCTCGCCCAAAGTTTGCCCGGTCCAATATAAGGCATCACTGCCCTCCGTTCGGCCCGCCCCCGGCCAGAGGGGCCGTGGACTGAGTCCGCAGCTGCCACGCTAGTATCCTGACTGGCAGGACCATGTTAGATCCACGGCGTTGGGACTTCGGCTGGTCGGGACGGAGAATGGCCTCCGGCAATGGCCACTTTTTGGGGCCGGGAGAATCGGGGAACCGGCGCCGGTGCCGATTCCATGCGAGGAAATGGAATCTCCGCCCCGGCGCCAGCCGCGATTTTGGCGCAGAATCCAGCCCAAGGTGGTTAAGATGAAGTTTGAGATCACAGAGAATAAGGTTACACAGTGCAGAGGCTAAAGGGAAAGCAGGTGGATGTCTTGATGAGAAGCTCCGGATAGGGTAAGATGGTAGGGAATGATTTTAGAGGAGAGACAAGACCAGTGGACCAAGATGAAGTGTTCAAAAGAGGACAAGGTTTCAGAGGAGTAGCTTGGTGACAAAGGTGGCAGTTTGGGAGAGAAAGCCGATATCGTGTGGCCAGGGACAACTGTTGTCACCAATTAGCCCAAATTTCAGTGAAAGCAAAATGACAATGTAATCAGCCATAATAAAGTAACAGATGCAAGGTTTGAGTGAATGGATATTCTGGAACCATATTTCATAGAATTTACAGTGCAGAAGGAGGCCATTCAGCCCACCGAGTCTGCACTCGCCCTTGGAAAGAGCACCCTACTTGAGCCCACGCCTCCACCCTATCCCAGTAACCCCATCTAACCTTTTGGACACTAAGAGACAATTTAGCATGGTCAATCCACCTAATCTGCACATCTTTGGACAGTGGGAGGAAACCTGAGTGATGGAACCATCAATTCAGCGAACACGTGTAGTTGGATCTGAACAGAGGCTTTAATACACTTACAATAGAGCCAGCCTATTCGTCGTTGAACTCCAGATAAACTGCAGGCTGGCTCTAAGGCACTGATCTTTATACATCGGTCCCAGGAGGAGGAATCCTGGGCGGAGCCAAGGGAGGAGCCCAGTACAAACTCTCGCGCACTCCCAGAGCGACTCCCCCTGGTGGTCGGATAGTGCAACTGCACTTACAATGGTGGATAGTGAACATATATACACGGAGTTATATTGGCAATTATATACAGCATTGATCTTACAACGGGTAGATAACGAACATATATACATGGAGTGATATTGGCAACTATATATAGTGTGAATCACATTCACCACACTGAGCACCCGGAGGAAACCCACACAGACACGGGGAGAAAGTGCAGACTCCACAGAGAAAGTCACCTGAGGACGGAATTGAACCCGGGTCTCTGGAGCTGAGGCAGCAGTGCTAACCACTGTGCCACCATGCCACAGAAACGGTGGTTATTTTTTGATCCTCTGGCAGAGGGGTAGGAGGTTGGTGTGAGTAGTTCCGGTGAAGTGGGAGGGTGGGAAGGTCGGGAAGAAAGAAGGAAAAGACAATCGTGTTTGCTGCACAGAGTCAGCAATGGAGGCTTCAATGGGCCCTTTGGAGAATGGCAGGAGGGGAACAGACAAGGAATTTGTCTTGTGGAGCAGAGGGTACTAGAGAGGTTGTGATGGAATGGAGGACAAAAGGCCTGACATGGAGCAAATGAGAGATGGCATGAGTGGATGACAACACAATATGCACACAAATGGACGAGGGACATTGATTATCTTTACTGGGTCAAGATACAAAACACCTATTTCATCCTATGTAACATCCTCTGCCCCTGCCCTGACTTCAGCCCATCAGCTACTGAAATGTTTATGCCCGTCTTTGGTACCTTTAGCCCTAACTATTCTCCACCTCAATACATTTCAGCTCATCCTAACCTTTGCTGTTCCTATCCTGTTCTGCACCTAAGTCCCAGTAACTACATTGCCTCTCAATGTAAAATGATCATCCTTTTATGGATCCCTCTGCGGCATTACCATCCTTAACCTCCTCCAACACCCCAAGACTGGACTCTTTGTCCCACCATTGGCAGCGGTGGTTTTTGTGGTGGCTCCGCACTCTAAATCCTTCTTTCTCAAGCTTAAAGTGCAAGCCTTTGCTCACTCCCCCCCCCCCCCCCCCCCCCCCGGCTTAAAACCGATTTCAGTACCAGCCTCATATCTCCCCCTCACTCAATAATTTATGGTGGTTCTGAGTTAATTTTCTGTCTGATTGGGCCACTGTCAAGTGGGCAGGAAGAATGTTGCAGCTACTGTAATAATGCCGTACTAATTGTGCATCTCTCCAGCTCACTCCTTCAGGCACAGAATATGTGAAGCTCACGAATGAACATCCTGCTGCAGATGTAACCTATACTATCGTCTCCTTTGGCAGGGACTGAAGGCAGGCTGACTTTGAATGTAGGTCTCATCTAATCCTGCGCCATGTCCAAACCGCAGGACCAACTGCGTCTTTCTCAGGCGCCACTTTTGTGGTCCCTGTTGGTGGGCGGCAGGGAAAGCCAAGGGCGCGATTCTCGGAAAGGTTTCTAAGTGTGTTAGCGAGCGGGAACTGCCAGGAGCTTCCCGGCCCTTGGTCCAGCAAGGCTTGCAACGCTATTCAAAGGTAATTGGTCCACTTAACAAGACTCCATGGGCCTCACAACGCAAATGAAGGTTTGCCAGCCGATTCTCCGGCACCGCGCTCACCAGCCCCTCCGCTAACAAGGTCAAATGTCACTTAAAAAGCACTTGCACAACCAAGCTTGCTCAGCTCACAGCCATGGCGCCGAGACAATCGGCCCCAAGGTTTGGAGACACGGACCTGAGGAGGCTCAAAGATGTGGTGGAGGCCAGGATGGAGGCCCCAGAGTGTGAGCCACAGGGCAGCCAGCCCCACCAGGGATGAGATGGCAGCGGCAGTCAGCTTGGGCAGCGTGGCAAGGAGGACTGGCCTCCAGTGCCCAAGATGGTCAACAACGCCAGGCAGCACGGGTCAGTTGACATCCCCCCACACCCTACCGAATCCCCCCAACACGACTAATTCCCCAATCCCCCATCTGCCCCCAACCCAACCTACACCCCAACCCTCTCTTCACATCTCTCCCCCCACCAATGTGAACCACACGTGTGGCTAACGATACCCTCTCAGTCTCCACAGGAGAAGCTCTCCCACGATCGTCGGGAGAGGGCCCAGATGGGCGGAGGGGTGTTGGATATAAGTATCCTCACGACGAGGAAATGGCCTGGAGGTTACAAGGGTGACTGAGATCAGAGCGGTCACCAATAGAACATACATAGAACATACAGTGCAGAAGGAGGCCATTTGGCCCATCGGGTCTGCACCGACCCACTTAAGCCCTCACTTCAACCCTATCCCCGTAACCCAATAACCCTTCCTAACCTTTTTGGACACTAAGGGCAATTTATGATGGCCAATCCACCTAGCCTACACGTCTTTCGATTGTGGGAGGAAACCGGAGCACCCGAAGGAAACCCATGCAGACATGTGACCCAGCGGGGAATCGAACCTGGGACCCTGGCGCTGTGAAGCCACAGTGCTAGCCACTTGTGCTACCGTGCTGCCCACAATGCGGAGGTCGGGCATGCCGCAAAGGTGGGGATCCACTGGACCCCACCCAGATGGACTATCACACGTGAGTTGTTATTGCCATACATCTGACCCATCCCTCCATCTGAACACATGTTCATTCTTCCACAGGTCCTCCAGCTGATGGCCCATCCGGGGTGGCCCCCTTCCCTGCCGACCATGAGACCACCTCAGAGGAGAGCTGCGAGGATGCCACAGTCGATGTGTCACAGCTGTCATCCGCACCCTCCACCAGAACAGATACACACAGCTCGGTGGGCAACGTTAGTGGACAGGCTGACGGGACACATTCTGGTGAGCACCACACAGTCGCTGATGCACATCAGGTGGAGGCAGTAACACCCAGGCGAGACAGCACTTGGAGGGCTGCTGGATGCCAGGACTCAGCTGGGTCCCAGCCAGATGCTGAGCCTCAAACAGGTTTACCAGAGCTGATGGAGATGTTAGGGTGCGGCCGGGACAGTCAGAGGGAGATGTCAGCAGGTCCATAGCTGATTGGAGGAGTCCCAGAGGCTACGGGTCCAGGAGATATCACCAGCAATGAGTGGCACCAAGGCCAACACTACTAGGGTGGTGACCGCAGTGGAGAACCTGGTGCACAACGTCAGCAGCATGTGTGAAGGTGTCCAAGGCGTTGTGCAGTCGGTGACGACCATGGCTGAGGGCCTTGGTAGATTGTCCGACCCGATGTGGGGACGTGACCCAGTACCAGGCTGACCTTGATGAGGTGCTACGGGACATATCCCGGTCTCAGATAGGATTGGCCAACGTGCTACGGAGCTTGCCCAATCACAGGTGTGCATTGCCGAATCTCTGCAGAGCATGGCCCAATCACTGAGGAGCAAGGGCATCGACACAGTGATGCAGATATTGCGGGCCACAAGAGCTGGCAGAGCCAGATGATGCAGGAGCAGCCGGGGTTCAATCCAGCTGCCTCCCCATCCTGAGTTGAACCCCAAGGCCCTATGCGCACCATCCGGGAGGAGGGGGTGATGGATGGCAATGCAGACCCATCCTATGGCTTGACAACAGTGACTACCAGCTCCCCCAAGTCCCAGCCCCTGATGAAGCCGAATCTCACAGCCAGCACCCAGAACAGGGCGGTACGGCTAAGCATGTGCCGCCGACAAGTATGCCGGGGCCCTGCGGCCCCAAAGCCCCAGAGGACGCCCGCTAAGGGCATCGAAGGCCACGGCGTTGGTAAGAAGCTGGCTGCCTCCACCTCTGATGTGGATCCTGGGGACACACCTAGAAATAGCCGTGGAGCAAGGAGGGAACATTGAGGATCACGGAGGGCACTGGGAGGGGGAGGAGTAGATGGGGGGTAAGGAATCGAGTGTGTATTGGGTGAAGGGGCATTGTAGCGGGTTGGGGGAGGGTGGAGATAGTAGGGTGGCACCATCAGGGTAATGGGGCAGTGACATACACTTGTACAAAGAACATTAAAATACATTCATCACAACCAGTATGAGGCCTCTGGCTCTTTGTTCCGGGATGCGTGCCGACCACCAACCCCAAGCCCCCCCACACCCTGCCCATACACACTTGGCCGCGGACATGTGCCCAGGACGGCTGGTGCCCATCCCTTGGGTGTTCAAAGTTTGGCTGCTGTGTGTGTTGTGTTGCCTCCCGCAGTATTCAGGCACAGTGTCCATGAATCAAGGTGTGATTTGGATGCTAGGCAATGATTCCCACATGCCACATGATCCGCCCATCCATGGATATCTGCTTGGGTTGTGTGAAGTGCTCACTTAACCATGACTGCCAATTCCCTATTAGCAATAGCCTTCAGCCACACGGCCTCCGTGGTCAGTGGGAGTTATGGGTGGTCGGTGAGGCAGACAGGCCAGGGCTGGGGTTGCTGCCTGTACAGGAGCACACGGCCCAGGGATTGACATGGCGGACCTGCACACACCCACCCCCAACCCCATTGCCCGCAGGGCTCTCCCAGCACTGATACCCCCAGCCCCACCATGCCAGGTACTTCATCCCCGGTTACCACCCCCTCCCCAAGCACAGGGGCAGGATGCCCAGTACCGCCGGGCTCACTGTCTGTGAGCGAAGATGGCTGCTGACGTCCTCGGCTCCCCGCAGCAGCCCACCCGCCACGTTCATGTTTTTCAAAAGGAGTACGAATCGGCGCCAGCGTGACCACTTGCTGGGGAGGCCGCTGAATGACGAGAGGCCATTGGATAAGGGGTGGCTCCTGTTAATTGTACAGAGATGGGGTTTAAGGGGTGATAAATGGTTCCTCGCCACGGCAACGCAAACGGTTTGGCGCCTGGCGCGATTCTCATTTTCCGCCTCTCAGGCTATTCGCCGGCCCCCCTCTCGCCCGCGACGAGTCCGGAGATTCGCGCCCTGGTTTCTAAAGCGAATCGGAAACTGGCCGGTTTTCCGGGCGTGGCCGAAGGGTCTAAACTGACCCCTTGCACCCAGTCCGGAGGTGGGGGGGGGGGTGGGATGTACTGCGAGGAAGTACAGCGACTGTCAAAATAAAGGCACCGATTCCTAGAATTGGAGCCGATCCGAATCTTGCGCCTGTCTTTCTTGGCCGAACGATTTTAAGATTAGCGCCGACGAGCGGGAGGAGTCCCGCCGGCGGATTGAAGTGAGATTCAGCGGGGAGCGGGGAGGAGCTGGCAGCCGGCAGTTGCCAGTTTCCCATCCAATCCCTTCCCCCGTCCAGCTCTGGGCGACCAATAGCAACTGTGTCAATTTCAGCCACAACCAACCAACTGCAAAGCAACTTTCTTCCTGTTATTTCACTCCGAGCAGCTGCCCCTTGCTTAGGCCGACGGTACTGGTTAGTGTCCAACAAAACCCTCCTTTCTTTTCTCTCCCCGATCTGGCGATTGTCAGGTTTCTAACTCGCGGCGTTTCTGTGTTTTTTTCGGGGTGGGTGGTGAAAGTTGGGCAACAAATGGGGTTACAGCCTGACCAATGAAAGAGCCTTTTTCAAAATCGGGAATGTTTTAAAGGATTACAAAAAAAATACATTTGGGCATTTGCGTGTTTCTTTAAAAAAATAAATGTGATTTAGAAAATAACCGCGGTACGGAGCCTTACAGAACTTAAAGCTGGCAGGATTTCTGGCGTGCTTTCAGTTTCTGGGGGTTTCTCTTTCATTTGAAATGTTTTCTGGATGTTTTATTTAAGCAACTGATTGTGGAGAGATGGCTTGTCTCCTGGAGGCGGATGAAATGTGAAAAGGGGATTTGTCAAAGTGAGGATTAACGATACATTCCACTGACATTTAATGTATTTTTGTACCTCCGGATTTCCGTACCACTCCTCGAAGCTGGTTGTACGACCGCAGGCCCACCGCTGAAGAATGCATTCAACTAAACATTAGTGGAAGTACTTGTTCCGCTTTAAACAAAAAAAATTCACAGTTGGCACTGACCGATTCCCGTTGCCAAATATGCCCCAACTCACTCTCAGCAATTGCCTTGAAGTGCAACATGCACTTGAGTTCCAGGGTCCATGAGTATTGTAGGGTGCAGCATGGGATAGAGGCAAATTCCAGAGGTCAGGGCTCGAAGATGAGTTTAGAACTTTTAATAGTTTCCTCTCTGACCTTTTGTTTTCCCCTGGCAATCCAGTTTCCCTGATTTTATCTTTTCCCTTTTGCTGTCATATGTCTGCTTCTCACCTTTTCTAGGATAAGAAGCCCAACCCTTCCTCCACTCTTTCCATGTCAATCAGATCCCTAATGGTAGAGATTTGTTGTGAGGTTCTGCGAGGAATTACCTTCAGTGCTTGAACATAGGGCCTCACGGTAGCATGGTGGTTAGCATCAATGCTTCACAGCTCCAGGGTCCCAGGTTCGATTCCCGGCTGGGTCACTGTCTGTGTGGAGTCTGCACATCCTCCCCGTGTGCGCGTGGGTTTACTCCGGGTGCTCCGGTTTCCTCCCACAGTCCAAAGATGTGCGGGATAGGTGGATTGGCCATGCTAAATTGCCCGTAGTGTAAGGTTAATGGGGGGATTGTTGGGTTACGGGTATACGGGTTACGTGGGTTTAAGTGGGGTGATCATTGTTCGGCACAACATCGAGGGCCGAAGGGCCTGTTCTGTGCTGTACTGTTCTATGTTCTATGTTCTATATATCCCCAGTACCTCAACCAGGTCTCGACAAATCGCTGGCTTTTAAAGCAGACCAAGCAGGCCAGCAGCACGGTTCGATTCCCGTAACAGCCTCCCCGAACAGGCGCCGGAATGTGGCGACTAGGGGCTTTCCACAGTAACTTCATTTGAAGCCTACTCGTGACAATAAGCGATTTTCCTTTCATTTCATTTCAAGGCTGTCTTCCTCCCTCACAGATCCCACCATTTCTAGCCTCCTACTCTACACTAAATCCCCCCCCCCCCCCCCTCTGCTGACGGTTAATTTTCCTGAAAGAAGTCGACAAATGGCTGCCACCTTCGGGCAAACCCTAACATTGACCCTCTCAAGGCGAACTTCATATTCTCCAGTGAAAGCTAGCCATGTCCGATAGCCAGGTCTCTGACTTCGGGGGCTTTGAGTCCCTCCAAGCTAATAATATCCGTCTCCGGGCTACCAGAGAGGCAAAGGCCAGAACGTCTGCCTCTTTCTCCTCCTGGAATCCCGGATCTTCTGACACCCCGAAAATCGTCACCTCAGGACTCGGCGTCACCCTTGTTTTCAGTAGTTTGGACATTACGTATGCAAACCCCTGTCAGAATCCCCAAGGCTTCGGACATGTCCTGAGCCTGTGGACATGGTTCGCTGGCCCTCCTGCACACTTTGCACACCTGTCTTCCACCCCAAAGAATCTGCTCGTCCGGGCCACTGTCATGTGAGACCGGTGAATGACCTTGAATTGTATGAGGCTGAGCCTGGTACGTGTTGTGGATGCGTTGACCCTACTCAACACATCCACCCAGAGACCATCCTCTAACTCTCCTCCTCTTCCCATTTGTGTTTCAGCTCCTCGGTCTGTGTTTCCTCTGATCCCCATAAGCTCCTTACATATGTCCAAAACCCTCACCCGTGAGCAGAACAACCCCCCCCCCCCCCAACACGGCTCGGAGACACATATGCAAACATAAATTCCAAACCCAACCCAATTGCCCAAAAGAAACACACAAAGAAAATCAAAAAGAAAATCTAAGAAAATCAAAAAGAAAATCTAACATTCATATCTCCATCCCCCATCAGAGCAAATGCAAATTTTAACTCCAGCAGCTCGTCTGCAGACTCCAACTCAATACAAAAGGCATTACAAGTAATATCCAAAGACAAAACCCTTTCTTTTTTTAAAAAGTAACTGAAGAGAAGAGAAAAAATAAACACATGAGCACTGCAGCAAAGTTCAGTCCAAACACCTCAGTCCGCTACCAGCCCTTTCCTTCTCGCGAAGTTCATCGCTTCCTCGAGCGACTCGAAGTAGAAATGTTGCTCTTTGTGCGTAACCCAAAGACGGGCCGGGTACAGTAGTCCAAACTTTACCTTCTTAAAAAGGGTTGATTTTATCTGGTTGAACCCTGCTCTTCTCCTGGCCATGTCAGCGCTCAGTTCCTGATATATACCGAGGGCACTGTTCTCCCATTTGCAGCTCCGCGCCTGCCTAGCCCACCATATAATGCACTCCTTGTCAAGGTACCTGTGGTATCTCCCCACCATTGCTCTCGAGGGGTCGCCTACACACAGCTTCCTCACTAGCCCTCTGTGCGCCCTGTCCACCTCCAAGGGTCGGGAGAATGTCCCCTCCTCCAGTAGCTTCTCAAACATAGCCGCTATGTATGCCCCTGCACCCATTCCTTCGGATCCCTCTGGGAGACCCACGATTCTCAGGTTCTGCCGGCGGGACATGTTCTCTAGATCCTCCACCTTCTCCTGGAGCCTTTTCTGTTGGTCTCTCAACATTTCCACCTCCAACTCCACTGCGGCTTGGGGCACCTCCTGCTCAGCCAGTGCCTTCTCCACTTTACAACAGTAAGAGACATGGGAAAATATATATATATATATATACACATTGGTCAGTTTCAACATTTACAGGCATACATCGTTGTTCTTTCTTTTGCATTATTTACAGTGGCGGCTGTGGTTTCCTGTTTATCGTTCCCCGCTGTTTTTTTTGGTTCTGGTTGTTGCCCCTGCCCCCCTTCGCTTCTTTTGTTGGGCATGGTTGGGTTCCGTGTTTCTCTGCCCCTCTGCCCCCCCCTTCCCTGCTGTATTGTGGCTACCCCCTCCTATTCTTTGGTGTCTTAGGTGTTGGCTACAAATAGGTCTTTGAACAACCGAGTGAATGACTTCCACGTTTTATGGAAGCCCTCCTCCGATCCTCAGATGGAGAATTAAATTTTCCCCATTTGTAGATATTCCAATAGGTTGGACAGCCAGTCTGCAGCATTGGTAAACGCTGCTGACCTTATTTCAGTTTGTAACTTGTCTGTTTTGAACTTCACCTTCCTTTGTCCTCCCCACTTAGATTATAGAACGTAAAGATCAGAAGGAGTCGAGGAATTGGAGGGGTCTGGTGCGGGGTAGGGAGGAGCACCGAGTGTCATTATACACAGATGACTTGTTGCTTTATGTGGCGGACCCAGTGGGGGGAATGCCGGAGGTGATGCAGATCCTTAGGGAATTTGGGGGCTTTTCTGGGTACAAGCTCAACCTGGGTAAGAGTGAGCTATTCGTCGTGCACCCGGGGGATCAAGGGGAGGGGATTGGTAGGCTCCCGCTGAAAAGGGCGGGGAGGAGCTTTCGGTACCTGGGAGTCCAGGTGGCTACGAGCTGGGGGGCCCTTCACAAGCTTAACCTCACTAGGCTGGTGGAGCAAATGGAGGAGGAGTTCAAAAGATGGGACATGTTGCCGCTGTCGCTGGCGGGGAGGGTGCAGTCCATCAAGATGACGGTGCTCCCAAGGTTTTTATTCCTGTTCCAGTGCCTCCCCATTTTATCCCGAAGGCCTTTTTTAGGAGGGTCAACAGGAGTATTACGGGATTTGTATGGGCGCATTGGACTCCGAGGGTGAGAAAGGTGTTTTTGGAGTGGGGCAGGGATAGGGGGGGGGCTGGCATTGCCCAACCTCTGTGGGTACTATTGGGCTGCCAATGCAGCAATGGTACGTAAGTGGGTAATTACCCATTGGATAATTAATGGACAGGGCAGGGGCAGCATGGAAGAGGATGGAGATGGCGTCCTGCGTGGACACGAGCCTGGAGGCGCTGGTAACGGCGCCATTGCCGCTCCCTCCAACGAGGTATAACACAAGCCCAGTGGTGGCGGATACCCTCAAAATTTGGGGGGCAATGGAGATGGCATAGGGGGAGGTGGGGTGTTCGATGGAGTCCCCGATACGGGGGAACCACCGGTTTGTTCCAGGGAGCATCGATGGCGGGTTTCTGGGTTGGCACAGGGTAGGTATTAGGAGGTTGAGGGACCTGTTTGTGGATGGGAGGTTTGCGCGCATGGTGAGTTAGAGGGGAAGTTTTGGCTCCCCCCAGGGAACATGTTTAGGTATATGCAGGTTAGGGCGTTTGCCAGGCGGCAGGTGGAGGGGTTCCCTCTGCTGCCCCCATGTGGGGTGTTCTCGGGGGTGTGGGTTGAAGGGGGGAGGATATCGGACGTGTACCACGTCATGCAGGAGGTGGATGAGGCCTCGGTGAAGGAGCTGAAGGGTAAATGGGAGGAGGAGCTGGGGGAGGAGATTGAGGAGGGGATGTGGGCGGATGCCCTGGAAAGAGTGAATTCCTCCTCTTCCTGTGCGAGGCTTAGCCTCATACAGTTCAAAGTGCTGCACAGGGCCCACATGACTGGGATGAGGATGAGTAGGTTTTTCGGGGGCGAAGACAGGTGTGCTAGGTGCTCGGGGAGCCCAGCGAACCACACCCATATGTTCTGGGCATGCCCAGCGCTGGGGGAGTTTTGGAAGGGGGTAGCAAGGACGGTGTCGAGGGTGGTAGGATCCAGGGTCAAGCCAGGCTGGGGACTTGCAATTTTTGGGGTTGCAGTGGAGCCAGGAGTGCAGAAGGCAAAAGAGGCTGGTGTTCTGGCCTTTGCGTCCCTTGTAGCCCGGCGGAGGATCTTGCTTCAATGGAAGGATGCGAGGCCCCCAAGCATGGAGGCCTGGATCAATGACATGGCGGGTTTCATTAAATTGGAGAAGGTGAAATTTGCCCTGAGGGGAGCAATACAGGGGTTCTTTAGGCGGTGGCAGCCTTTCCTGGACTTCCTGGCAGAACAGTAGGAAAATAGGCCGGCAGCAGCAGCAACCCGGAGGGGGGGGGGGGAGGGGGGGAGGGGGGGTAAGGGGGGGGGGGGGGAGGGGGGGAGGGGGGGTTGGGGGGGGGGGGGGGGGGGGTGGGGGGGGGGAGGGGGGGGGGGGGGGGGGGGGGGGGAGGGGGGGGGGGGGGGAGGGGGGGGGGAGGAGGGGGGGGGGAGGGGAGGGGAGGGGGGGGGGGAGGAGTGGGGGGGGGGGGGGGGGGGGAGGGGGGGGGGGGGGGAGGGGGGGGGGGGGGAGGGGGGGAGGGGGAGGGGGGGGGGGGGGGGGGGGGGGGGGGGGGGAGGGGGGGGAGGGGGGGAGGGGGGGGGGGGAGAGGGGGGGGAGGGGGGGGGGGGGAGGGGGAGGGAGGGGGAGGGGGGGAAGGGGAGGGAGGGGAGGGGGGAGGAGGGGGGGGGGAGGGAGGGGAGAGGGGGAGGAGGAAGGGGGGGGGGAGGGGAGAGAGAGAGGAGAGAGGGGGAGAGAGTGGAGAGGGGGAGAGAGGGGGGAGGGAGAGGGTGGGAGGGAGAGGGAGGAGGGGGAGGGGAGGGGGGTTTTGTTTCGGGTGGAGGGAGAAATGTGTATATGTGTTTATTGAATATGCCGGGTGTTTATCTATTCTTTTTGTAGTTACTGGGGGGGGGGGGGGTTTGGTTTTGGGGGTTAGTGTGTTTTTCTTTTTGTTGTTGTTAATACTGTTTTCTTGTTATTTTTTGGTTTTGATATGTTTTTGAAAATCTCAATAATCTCTTTTTAAACTCAGAAGGAGACCATTGGTCCATAATGCCCATGCCAGTTTGTTGAAAGAACTATACAATCAGCCCCACTTTCCTGCTCATTCTCTAGTCTTTCCACTTCGACGTATTTATCCATTTCCCTTTTGAATGTTAGTGCGGCCAGCATTCTTTCGGGCAACGTAATTGAGATCGTAACTGTTTGTTGTCAAAATGTATTCCTCATGTCACCTCTAGTTCTTCTGCCAATTATCTTTGATCTATATCCTCTTGTTACTAATTCTTCTGTCACTGGAAACAGTTAACAATCCAAAATTTTGAACACCACAATCAAATTGCCCTTTAACCTTCCCTGCTCTAACGAGAACACTCCCAGTTTCACAGCTCTCCCCGCGGATCTGCCAACATTTTATTCAATCTCCTTAGCACCCTCCCTAAGCTCTGAGCATCCTGAACCACTTTAGGTCTCTTAATCAATTCACTTGTATTTTTTGGGATGTCCCTCTCAATTTAACATACTTGTACTGAATTTCCTATTCATTAATGAAAATCAGGAACCGTAGTTATCTCAAAGGCATCCCACTGTCACCACCAGTTATTACTTAATAAATACCCATTGTTTTTAGTTTTCGGTCTATTTCTTATCCCGTCTCTGGGTTGATCCAGAATGTTCACAACTCTCCTGACAGTGCCACATCATAAAGCATTGATTGATTATGTTGATTGAGGTTGTCTGTTAAAATACCTTTGCTGGTCTCCCAGATGCTTCCCCTCTCTTTAGTAAAAAACTTACATTCAATCCCTGGACTCTGATATGATGTGACAATTTATCTCGGTGTCCTAGGTTGAGGAGTGGAAATATGTCCAGGGTTCTCATTCCCAGCTAATATTCAGTGATCCATGACGAGAAATGCATGTGTATAAACAGTTGCAGATGTGAAGTATGTGGGATAGGTATGTTTTGGGACTGTGTCTTTGGTTTGGAGTAGGATGTGGGATGGTCATGTGGCCTGCTCTGATGCCTGCTGATCAGGAGCCTGAGTGGCTTAGTTATTGAACGTTGGAGGGGGGCCTGGGTTATTTACTGGGAAGAAGGTACAAGATATTCACACTAAACAATGACTGGGGTAGTCATGCTGATGGTGGATGAACTTTGGTTCTCCTGGTCAAAGGGAAATGTTGGGAATAGCAGGTCCTTTTGGACTTTTCTTTAGACTGTCTATTTAATTTCAAGACAGGATGGAGACGTGGGTCATGATTCCTACCTAGATACAAGGCCCATGTGATTCACATTGCGGTGGACATCGGCTTTGGAGAGGGAAATGTCCATAGGAAGCTATTGAAGGGCAGAGTTGCAGATTTTCCAAAAATATCACTGAACCTCACCGACATGATGAGTCTTCTTGAATCTGAGCGAGAGAGCAACATTGAAGAAACACGTCTCTATTGTTCACCACTCAGCTCACACTCAGATTGAAGAGATCAATGAGGGTCTAAATGAGGCTCAAAGATTCACCTAGCTTTGGCTAGAAGGAAGAATCTCCCATTTCATCACTCACTGTGAAAGTCAGTTTAGGGATTAGAAGTAACCTGATGGGAAAGGGAAAGAAATTAAGTAATCCTCTGGGGTTAAGAATTGGATTGGACTGGTTCCTGTAGAATGAAGTATCCGAATAAGTATAGTGTAACCATTGGAGGGGGGGGGGGGGGGGGGGAGGGGGGGGGGGGGGAATTTCAGACATTTAAAAAGTTAATGAGAAACTTTTCTGTAGCTTATAATATACATTGCCTACTGAAAGAGTATTTGGTCAATGTCCCTTTTAGCTTGCTTGTTACAGTGAAAGTCTTAAAAGTTGATAGCCTGTTTTGTAATCCTTTCAGTCATTGGAAGTTAGAATTCTGTTTTAGAAAGTTAGCAGTCTCTACGGCGATCATCATGAGAAAACCTCAGGTGAAGATAGCATCGCATTATGTCGCGATATTATGGAAGGGTGGTTAAATTGCTGACAATTACTATCAGTTGAATCTTGCACAGCAATGACCTTGAGGCGAAAAAGGAAGGAAAATGATTGACAATATAAAAAATTGGGAATGAAAAGCATGTGAATTTGTGCAATAAGCCAAGGTACGATATTTGAGTCAGAAATTAAAACGGTCATTATGTTAAAGGTACTGTTCACAGACTGGGTCCAGTAGAGTGAGTCATACTGTTCAGTAACCAAGAAGCAAGAGAGTAAATGATCTGTGAAACTTAATGATCATCAATTTAATGGCTTTAAACTGGAACACTCTTGAAAGTGTGGGGACTACTCAGCTGGGGTCTCCTCAGCAAGACTGATAGATACCAGGAGGCCAATTGATCCGGCTAAATGAGTTCCATAATGGACAGGACCCAGATTGCGACATCCGGCAAGATCTGGTCTCGCAAGGTGTATCGGCCATCCAGTAATCCCAGGGGAGGCCTCTCTCACATCTACCAGCCGTATCCTGCTTCGATTCCAGTGGGACATGGCCGGTAAATCACGCCCGGAATCTTTGCCTGTGCATTAGTCCCTCAGTATTGCACTGCAGTGTCAACCTAGTGTCAAGAACACAGCTAAGGGTATCCCAAATCCCAGAAGGGAAACTTGGAACACCGGTTCCCAACTGTTCATTTTGCAATTTGGTAAAATGCGAGGAAAGAGATGTATACCAATGAGGAAAAGTCCAGTCTTGTGATCATTCAAATAAGAAAATGTTTATGAAACTGTAAAATGCCCAACACGAAAGGCAGCAGACAGAACAAAAATTATACATAACTGCATAATGGTCAGACACACCTCATACCTGAATTAATCACGTTCCAAATGGATCTCCTTTCCTAAACTCCGAGAATATACCTTCCCCAAAACACTATCCCATAGGTTTTAACACCAGGAACCAACTCCAGCGATAATTACCACACACAGTCTGCATCTTTCTTTTGGGAAACCTTTCCTGTGAGTTGAGTGTAGAATCTCTGCGTTTTAAAATGGCAGCCTTCAGGATGAAAGCTTGTTTTTGGGTGAGCTCTGCTTCTCATCTCCCCCCCCCCCCCCCTCCTGCTGACGTTCAATTTTCCTTAAAGAAGTCGATGAATGGCTGCCACGTCCGGGTGAACCCCTGGGTTGAAGCTCTCAAGGCAAAAGCTGTATTCTTCTGGTACACAACTAACCCTGACACTGATATATGATTTATCTCTTTTGATTGAGCCTTATCGGAACACCTAGCCTTTGAAGTTACACCATTATCATGCATGTTTTGATTTGATTTATTATTGTCACATGTATTAGTATACAGTGAAAAGTATTGTTTCTTGCATGCTATACAGACAACGCATACCACACATAGGGAAGGAAGGAGAGACTGCAGAATATAATGTTACAGTCATAGCTAGGGTGTAGAGAAAAGATTAACTTAATACGAGGTAGGTCCATTCAAAAGTCTGATGGCAGCAGGGAAGAAGCTGTTCTTAAGTCGGTTGGTATGTGACCTCAAACTTTTGTATCTTTTTCCTGACGGAAGAAGGTAAAAGAGAGTATGTCCGGGGTACGTGGGGTCCTTAATTATGCTGGCGGCCTGTCCGTGGCAGAGGGAATTATAGATAGAGTCAATGGATGGGAGGTTGGTTTGCGTGATGGATTAGGCTACATTTGTCATGATATGCAGACATGCACATAATGAGATACAGACAGGCAGCTAATGAACACAGAGAACAGAACATAACCAATCAGCAGGCAGAACACTTGGGGATGGTTTCCCACTATAAAAGACACGAGGCCTCACACTCCGCTTCTTTCCACTGGGGACATCTACAGAGTGAGTCAGGGTATATATATCACATAACATTTCCAGCACGTGGCTAAGAGCTAGTCTGGTTCAGTTAGACAGAGTAATTACACTTAGCTTAGCAGAGAGTCGAACTCACAGAGAACTGTGCTAACTGTGTGACAGGTTCAATAAATCAGATTGAACTAACTTCAAAGTCTGGAGTACCTTTCAGTTAAGACTGCATCCAGTTGCAGTCCGTGTTATCTCAGTGTGCCTAACACGACAACATTCATGACCTTTTGTAGTTTTCTGCGGTCTTGGGCAGAGCAGGCTCCATACCAAGCTGTGATACAGCCAGAAAGAATGCTTTCCATGGTACATCTGTAAAAGTTAGTGAGAGTCATTGCTGACATGCCAAATATCCTTAGTCTTCTGAGAAAGTAGAGTGGTTGGTGGGCCTTCTTAACTATAGTGCCGGCATGAGGGGACTAGGACAAGTTGTTAGTGATCTTGACACCTAAAAACTTGAAGCCCTCAACCCTTTCTACTTCGTTCCCATTGATGTAGACAGGGGCATGTTCTCCATTACGCATCCTGAAGTCGATGACTACCTCCTTCGATTTGTTGACATTGATGGAGAGTTTATTGTCATCACACCAGTTCACCAGATTCTCTATCTCATTCATGTACGCGTCATTGTTTGAGATCCGACCCACTACGATAGTGTCAGCAGCAAATTTGAAAATCGAGTTGAGGGGAATTTGGCCACACAGTCATAGGTGTACAAGGAGTATAGTAGGGGGCTGAGGACACAGCCTTGTGGGGAACCAGTGTTGAGGATGATCATGGAGGAGGTGTTGTTGCCTATCCTTACTGATTGCGGCTTGTGGGTTAGAAAGTTCAGGATACAAATGCAGAGAGAGGAGCCGAGGGCCAGGCCATGGAGTTTGGAGATGAGTTTCCTAGGAATAATGGTGTTGAAGGCTGAGCTGTAGTCAATAAATAGGAGTTTGACATAGGTGTCTTTGTTATCTAGATGTTCCAGGGTAGAGTGCAGGGCCAGGGAGATGGCATCTGCTGTGGACCTGTTGCAGCGGTAGGCGAACTGTAATGGATCAAGGCAATCTGGGAGGCTGGAGTTGTTTTGTGCCATGACTAACCTTTCGAAGCACTTCACAATAATGGACGTGAGAGTCACTGATGATAGTCACTAAGGCACGCTGCTTGGCTTTTCTTTGGTACAGGGATGTTAGTTGTCTTCTTGAAGCAGATAGGGACCTCAGATTGTTATCATAGAACATACAGTGCAGAAGCAGGCCATTCGGCCCATTGAGTCTGCACCGACCCACTTAAGCCCTCGCTTCCATCCTATCCCCGTAACCCATTAACCCCACCTAACCTTTTTGGTCACTAAGGGCAATTTATCATGGCCAATCCACCTAACCTGCACGTCTTCGGACTGTGGGAGGAAACCGGAGCACCCGGAGGAAACCCACACAGACATGGGGAGAACGTGCAGACTCCGCACAGACAGTGACCCAGCGGGGAATCAAACCTGGGACCCTGGCGCTGTGAAGCCACAGTGCTATCCACTTGTGCTACCGTAAAGAGTGGTTGAAGATGTCTGCCTATCCCCCCGCCAGCTGATCCACGCAAGACCTGAGTGCTCGTCCGGGTACCCCATCCGGGCCAGTAGTTTTCCTTGAGTTGACCTTCGAGAAGGCTGCTCTGACATCTGCAATGGTGACCTCAGATACAAGTTCATCCGAGGCTTCTGGGGGTGGAGGGTGTGCTCTCCCTGACCTCTGTACGACAGATATTCTTATTTCTCCTTTTGAGCCCCTACCCTCTTTATCTTTAACTCCTGTATTTCTATGCCCTATTGTTCTCCACTTTACTTATGTAAATACCTGTTCACCCTGCTACCAGGCTAATATGCACAACAAAAGTCCTCAGTGCTGCTGAATCCATATCCGTTTCATTTTATCCAATTCTTTAGTTTTCATTTTATTCTGACTTCCTGACACTAGATTATACACTCAAATCCCAGAGTGAGGCTCGAATCAGTGACGATCTGATACCGAAGCCTGTGTACTCTGCCAATAGCTGGACCATGTGGATCATAAAGAAATGGGGAAATTGGCAAGGCTTGCAGCCATTTGACATCCATTGCTAGCTGCAGGAAGTAGACAAGTAGATATTAGTTCTCAAAATAAAACTCAATGTGAATGTTGATGAATTAAGCCTTGGAACAAAATGATCCAAACTTTATTTGAAGAGACTGTGTACAACGTAGCGTATACAACTCGCCGCATGTGCATGATACAATTAAATTACTAGGGAATTTGACTAATTTATTTTTGACAAACTTTCTGAATGATATTAGTTTGTTAGTGGTGACTGGTTGGTTATACATTTAAATTTGTTTTCACTATTTAGTGAAGAATAATCATGTTTATTCAATTTCTCAAAGTTAAGTATTTACAGCTTCATGTGAGCACAATTTACTGGGTATTTACATTTAAGTTCAGAGAAAGTTACATGAATAACTCTTGTCATGCACTAGATATGGCTGAAAAGGAAGATGTACCAGAAAAAAAGGAAGATGATTCCTCTGCTGTCCCAGGAAAAGAGGAAGATGACAACGCATCGGAAGATACTGTTGATGCAAAGCCAGACAGAAAGTCAAGATTTCTCGTATTCAAGTAAGTTTTAAATGTAGAAGTGGTCAACTTGGCTACCATCATGTTTCCTGGCATTTGCGCTGTGCGGAATGCCTAGTGCCAGGCCTGTTTCCTAGGCTCTGGTGTTGAGAGATGATCTGGCACTACCTATCCAATGTGGCACAGACTAGATGCTGGAATTGAGTAGAAGTCCTTAACCTGTTGCAATGCTTTGGATTCTCAAGAATTCAGAGTGAAAATAAGAAAAGGTCAAGGCTCGCAATAAGGTTACAAGCTACAAGATATACGCTTCATAGAGCACTGTATTTGCTGAGAGTGACAAATATTGTTGTGTGTATTGAAGATCTTTACTGTCAATGGCTTCACTTGTTTCTTTTTTTGGCTGTGCATCAATTAAGTGTCAAGTCAAAAGCCGTGTAGAATCATCGAATCCCCGCAGTGCGCAAGGAGGCCATTTGGCCCATCGAGTCTGCACCGACCGTCTGAAAGAGCATCCTACCTAGGCCCACTCCCCCACCCTATCCCCGTAACCCCATCTAATCTCCACATCCTTTTCTGAACTGCAGAGAATAGAAGTAGAAGAGAAACATCAAATTCTAAAAGTTCATAGAGGGACTTCATTCAGCCGATTATGTTGGTGTCAATTCTTTGCTGCGACAATCCAAAACTAATCTTATTTCCCACCTCTCCCTCCCCTTCATCCTCAGCTTCAAATATTTGTCCAATTTTCCCTCAAAAGATCTGATGGCCTCAATCATAACTCCTCTCCATTGCAAAGCCTTCTCTGCTCCACCATGTTTCTCCATAAATACATTTCTCCAAACCCTTTCATTCACTCTCTTAGTAATTGTTGATGTCCCTACACTGATGCTCCCAACAGAAGTACTATATTGAATATCAAGCCCCTCAAAATTTTCTCTCTTGCCCCCATTACATTTGAAATAGTCCTAATTATCTGCATTCTCTCTTTTAAAAAAAAATTTTTTTTTTATTGAAGCATTTGTAATTTTCACATTTTTATCAATTTAACATTTCCTAAACAACTGAGCGGGACGACACACTCAACAACATTAAAATAAAATAACATACCCTACTGCCTCCCTGCCCTATCTCCTGACCACCTATACGTTAAGCTCCCTGTCCTTGTCTTACACTACCATGCCTCTCATCCGAGTCCCTCCATCACAGCAAAATCTGACTCTGGGCCAGCCGGGAGGAGATGACCAGGAAATCGGCCTCCCTCTCTCCCCGGGCCCCCGGATCTTCCAATATCCCAAATACTGCCATTTCCGGACTCGGAGTCACCCTTCCAGGACATAGACATAGACATAGAACAGTACAGCACAGAACAGGCCCTTCGGCCCTCGATGTTGTGCCGAGCCATGATCACCCTACTCAAACCCACGCATCCACCCTATACCCGTAACGCAACAACCCCCCACTTAACCTTACTTTTTTAAGACACTACGGGCAATTTAGCATGGCCAATCCACCTAACCCGCACATCTTTGGACTGTGGGAGGAAACCGGAGCACCCGGAGGAAACCCACGCACACACGGGGAGGACGTGCAGACTCCGCACAGACAGTGACCCAGCCGGGAATCGAACCTGGGACCCTGAAGCTGTGAAGCATTTATGCTAACCACCATGCTACCCTGCTGCCCAAAGGACCTCTGACATGACGTCCGCAAATCCCTGCCAGAATCCCCCCAACTTCGGCCATGCCCAGAATATATGTACATGATTCGCCGGGCTTCCCTCACAGTGTCCGCACCTGTCCTCCATTTCCTCGAAAAACCTACTCATCCGGGCTACCGTCATGTGGGCCCATGAACCACCTTGAACTGGATCAGGCTAAGCCTGGCACACAACGAGGATGAATTAACTCACCTCAAGGACTTTTCCCATAGTCCGACTTCCAATTCCCGTCCCCAATCTTCCTCCCATTTCCTTTTCACCTCCCCGATTGGGACCCCTTCCCACTCCATCAATTCTTTGTATATCTCCGAGACACTCCCCTCCCCAACTCCCGTTTGTGACATCACCTTATCCTGTAGTCCCCTCAGGGGTAGGCGAGGAAAGCTTGGAACCTGCCTCCGAACAAAGTCCTGTACCTGCTGGTACCGAAATCCGTTCCCACCTGGCAACTCCAACTCCTCCTCCAATGCCTCCAGACTCGGGGAAACCCTCCTCAATGAAGAGATCCCCAAATCTCTCAATCCCTGCCGCTGCTGCATTCCTTCTTCTTAACTATAATTTTGTTTTTTTGGTAAAGCCTGCACTTTAAGTTCATTCTAAAAGCTCCTAAGCCAGGTTGTCCCAAAAATGACAGGATGCTGCCATCAGGGTAGCCAGCAGCCCCCCCTGCCCACCCACCCCCCCTCCAAAATGGTGATCCAATCAGTGGATCTGCAGTGGAGGAGCTTCAGCAGTGCCACCAGGAGCAGTGGCCATGTATGTCTTCACAACCAGCTTAATGGGATCCGAGACATTGAAGCCAGTCAGGAAAGGTGGAGGAGAGCTCACTGAAGGTTGATGTCGCTGATGCTGCAAGGGCAACCATTGCTGCTGGGGCTAGATCGAGAAATATTGAAAATGGTGTTAAAAAAGAAACTATTTGGCTGTCAGTTAAGCCACACACAATTTTTGCTTTCCAATTGACTTAGGAAGGTAACGAGGATGGATGAGTCGTCTG
Organism: Scyliorhinus canicula; assembly: GCF_902713615.1. Taxonomy (NCBI): domain Eukaryota; kingdom Metazoa; phylum Chordata; class Chondrichthyes; order Carcharhiniformes; family Scyliorhinidae; genus Scyliorhinus; species Scyliorhinus canicula. The sequence goes on along the minus strand of NC_052161.1, from coordinate 26,540,387 downwards.
ACCAACGGCTGGAGCGTGAGGTCAAATCGTGATAAAGTCTCCAGGCATGCATTTGCTCACAGCTTGCAACCTTATCATCAGGGTATACCTAGCAGTGTCCCCACCTTTCCACATTGTGGAACCCCAACACCCCTCCCCATCCCCCCACCTCTGGCAAAATGGCAAACAGATGTGGGGAGGGGCCTTTCATTGGCCAAGTACCTCTGTTGGGCTGCAGATGGGCAGGCTTTGCGATTTCTAGCAAAACGGCATAGCAGCACAAAGGCATCTCTTTGGACGCCTTCCTGTGCCACTTTGCCTGCCTTTCCCTCCCCAAAGGCCCTATAAAATTCAGTCCCGAGTGGCATTCATGCAGTAACACAAAAGGATTTGTAATTCTTGTTATAAACCACCAAATGGCTTGTCAGACACCGGGAGAGCTGCAGATAGCGGGAAACGTTTTTATTAGAAATTTGGTTGGATGATAGCTATTGGAATGTAACATTAGAAACTGCAATAATGTATTCACTTGATCAAAACATTTTTGGAACTCACGTGAATGGCAGACTCTCATATCATAGAATTTACAGTGCAGAAGGAGGCCATTCGGCCCATCTAGTCTGCACTGGCTCCTGGAAAGAGCACCCTACCCAAGGTCAACACCTCCACCCTATCCCCATAACCCAGTAACCCCACCCAACACTAAGGGCAATTTTGTTTTTTTACAGTGCTAGTTGCCATATTCTAGTCTGTAAAAAGTTTCAGTGTCCCAAAGCTTCTTTGAAAAGCTAAGAAAAGAAGGTAAGATTGTAAGTGGGTAGGGTGCCAGATGAGTAGGGTGGCATATGGATGAAACGTGTAGGCGGAAGAAGTAGGCGGGCAGGTGGGTAAATGAATAGGTTTTTCGGACGGAAAATCAGGTTGGGAGAAGTTGTCAGGTCCATTTGGAGGGCCATTGGATGGTAAGGGCCAGTCAGCTGAAGTGGGTGTTGGGACTGGATTGGGAGGGTTCAAGTTGGTGGGGGCCAGTCAGGTCGAGTTGCGGGGGCTCATGGGGGTAGCTGTGGAATCTGGGCACGGATTAGTGGGTGAACAGTCGGAGGGAGGGCGATTGAGGGGGGCTCAAGCAGAGAGTCGGGGGTGTCATGGTGAATGATTGGGGATCAGTGTATAGCTAGCCAAGAGTTAGGCTAGAGTTATTCTGTCTAATATTTCCTGGGTAACTATCCAGTCGGAACTGTCCAAAATCTTGACTCCTCCTTACTCAGAGTTGGAGACGTTTGTGCGGGGTCCCAGGGAACAGGGGATTTGCCTATCAGGAGTACAATCTTCCTGGGCAATTGTGCATTGGGACCTCTGAGGGGCTCTATAATGCATCTTCCTGGGTACATCCGGTGTCCGACTATCGAGAGAATGGAAGATCTGGCCAAATGCATTTATCCATCCACTGAGCTAATAATTTTGCCTGAAATGGTTTGTCCAATGATTTGCTGATCTGAGACAATGGCTATTAAAACCTCGTGACCTCCTTTCACCTTCCTCTGATCTCTGACCCCAAGTATTGTTCCCTTTCAATCATCTTTGTATTAATAATACAAGAATTGGTGAGGGATTTAATTTATTATTGTAACTTTGCTTCTATTGTGTCAAAAAACAAAGCAACTACAGTATTGAACAGTAATTTTACTGTTAGCAATATTCACCATACTTCATTGGAAATCATTGCATGAAATAAACATAATTTAGTTTTTCTGTTACCAAATGTAATTGTTGTAACATGAAAGAATGTTGTTTTTTTAACAATATTAGTATTTTTTGGGTGTTCCTCCTTTTCTAAAATGTAAATAGGGAAAGTAACATTTGTGAGTTCAGTATAATATGACCTGCCTACATTTGTCAATCACATTTTTGAAGTCTTGTCACCACTGTTAAACTTTTGGGCTGATTGCTAAATTGGAGGGAGGGAGGGAATGTGGTTGCTGTTTTTCACATTGTGAAACCCCAAAAGCCACCGGCGAACCATATGAAGGACCTGATTTGCATGTTTTGACCCCATTTCCTCCTCTCAAGCAGTCAGATTGAGATGCTCAGCAAAGCGATCACCCAGTCTGCGTTTGGTCTCTCCGATATAGAGGAGACCACATTGGGAGCAGCGAATGCAGTAGACCAAATTGAAAGAGGTGCAAGTGAAACGCTGCTTAACCTGGAATGAGTGTTTTGGGCCTGGGATGTTAAGCATGGAAGAGGTAAAGGGGCAGGTGTTACACCTTCTGCGATTGAATGGGAAGGTGCCATGGGTGATGGGCGAGGTACTGGGTATGGTGGAGGAGTGGAGTAGATTATCTCGGAGGGAACGGTCTCTGCGGAATGCTGACAGAGGGAGTGAAGGGAAGATGTGTTTGGTGGTGGCATCACGCTGGAGTTGGCGAAAATAGAACATAGAACAGTACAGCACAGAACAGGCCCTTCAGCCCTCGATGTTGTGCCGAGCAATGATCACCCTACTCAAACCCACGTATCCACCCTATACCCGTAACCCAACAACCCCCCCCCACCTTACTTTTTTAGGACACTACGGGCAATTTAGCATGGCCAATCCACTTAACCCGCACATCTTTGGACTGTGGGAGGAAACTGGAGCACCCGGAGGAAACCCACGCACACACGGGGAGGACGTGCAGACTCCGCAGACAGTGACCCAGCCGGGAACCGAACCTGGGACCCTGGAGCTGTGAAGCATTTATGCTAACCACCATGCTACCGTGCTGCCCTAAATGGCGGAGGATTATGCTTTGCATACGGAGGCTGGTGGGATGAAATGTGAGAACGAGGGGGACTCTATCCTTGTTCTGGCAGGGAGAGGAGGGGGCGAGGGTAGTGGCGTGGGGGATGGACCGCACACTGTTGAGGGCCCTGTCCACAACTGTAGGTGGGAAATCACGGTCGAGGAAGAAGGAACACATTTTCGAAGCACCATTTTGGAAAGTGGCATCGTCGGAACAAATGCGGCGGAGGCGAAGGAGTTGAGAGAAAGGGATGGAGTCCTTACAGGGTGTAGGGTGTGAAGAGCTGTAGTCCAGATAGCTGTGGGAATCAATGGGCTTGTAGTGGATATTAGTGGATAGTCTATTGCCGGAAATGGAGACCGAAAGATCAAGGAAGGGAATGGAAGTGTCTGAGATTGTCCAGGTGAAAGTGATGGAGGGGTGGAAACTGGAAGCGAAGCTGATGAATTTTTCCAGTTCCGGGCGAGAGCATGACATGGCACCAAAATAGTCATCAATGTATCGGTAAAGGAGTTGTGGCAGGGGGCCCGGATAGGCCTGGAACAAGGAATGTTCCACATACCCCATAAAAAGGCAAGCGTAGCTAGGACCCATGCGGATACCCATTGCTACACCTTTGATTTGGAGAAAGTGAGATGAGTTAAAGGAGAAGTTGTTGAGAGATAGAACGAGTTCAGCCAGGCGGAGGAGAGCGTTGGTGGATGGGAATTGTCCGGGTCGCTTTTGGAGAACGAAGTGAAGAGCTCTCAGGCCATCCTGGTGTGGGATGGGGGTGTAGAGGGATTGCTTATCCATGGTGAATAGAATGCGGTTAGGGCCCGCGAACTGGAAGCTGTCAATATGACACAGGGCATCAGAGGAATCCCGGATGTAGGAGGGGAGGGAATGGACCAAAGGAGTGAGGATGGAGTCAAGATAAGAGGATATAAGTTCGGTGGGGCAGGAGCATGCTGACACAATGGGCCTACCGGGACAGTCCTTTTTGTGGATTTTGGGAAGTAGGTAAAAGCGGGCTGTACGGGGTTGGGGGACTATGAGGTTGGAAGCCGTAGGGGGAAGGCATCCGGAGGAAATTAGGTCACTAACGGTGTTGGAGATAATGGTTTGATGTTCAGTGGTCTGGTCATGGTCCAGGGGGAGGTAAGAGGAGGTATCGGAGAGTTGGCGCTCAGCGTCTGCGGGGTAGAGGTCAGTGCGCCAGACGACAACAGCGCCCCCTTTGTCGGCAGGTTTGATGACAAAGTCGGGGTTAGACCTGACAGAGTGAAGAGCAGAAAGTTCAGAAGGAGAGAGGTTGGAATTGGTGAGGGGGGGCAGAAAAATGAAGACGGCCAATATCCCGTCGACAGTTCTCAATGAAAAGATCAAGGGTAGGTAATTGTCCCGGCAGGGGGGTCCACTTGGAGGCAGAATGTTGGAGGCACATGAAAGGATCCGTGGAACGGGGGGAGGATTCTTGCCCAAAGAAGTGGGCACGGAGACGAAGGCGACGAAAGAAGAGTTCAACATCATGTCGAGCCCGGAATTCATTGAGGTGGGGATGTACGGGTACAAAGCCGAGTCCTTTGCTGAGAACAGCATGCTCAGCCTCAGAGAGGGGAAGGTCAGAGGGTATGGTGAACAGCAAGGGCTGGGATTGGGAGAAATGGGGTACGAGGGATTGGAACTGGTGGAGGGCCTGGGATGGGCAGCGGTGTTGATACTTGGAGAAATAGGGTACGAGGGGTAGAGATTGAGAAGCTGGCTGGCTACTGGTCCATGGGCCTCTGGTGTCAGGCTGCAGCCATGGAGGCTTGGGAGACCCCTGTTGTGGTAGGGTGGGGACGATCTGAGTCCAGAACCGGGGAAGATCAGGCAGGTCATTGCAATGGGAGATTGGTACGGAGCCAGGCTACAGTGGGGGATCCAGGATTGGGGGAGGGGTGTCGAGGTCGAAGACCAGAGACGAGGCAGAGGCCTTGCGAAGGAGATTGGAAGGTTCAAGGCAGAAGGGATCTGAGGCCTAATGGAGGCAAGAAAGGGCTGGGGGTATTGGCAGGCAATGGGAGGGGTAGGTGAAGCAGGAAAACTGGTTGCAATAGTTAAGTAAAAATACACTGAACTCCTGCATCCAGCAGTGTTTGCTTCCTTCCAGCCAGTGCATTTCTCAAATCCTGGTAAACTGAGCCAGTCAGGGTTAAACTTAAAATAGTGATTAAAAATGAGACATGCACCCTTATAATAGTTAAAGGGATAACTGTCTCAATAAGTGATTTATTTTCCTTCCTCTTTTATCTTTGCAGTTTGTTTTATTGTATAATGCTTCCTCAAAAAAGAGAACAAACAGCCCTGTGTATCCTCCCTACCTGTTAAATTTGTGTGAGCACACGTTTATGACTTTCTTCACTCGGTTTACTATTGAGAAAATAATCTCTATCAGCAGTGTGATTGTCAGCAAAGGTGTAAGAGGCCTGGATGACCTCAGCAGGTTGTTAAGTCACAGGGAGCCCTCTGAATAGTCCTATAGAAAAGTCCAGCGTGACCTGCTGCTGACTCGGGGGGATTTGAACATGTTGAATGGCCTCACTTGCACCATTATTCAGTGTCACACAGAGTAATGGTGGAGCATGACAGTTTTCTGGCCTGTTGCTGTTTCAAATAATCGGATAAAGATTTGCAGATGCAGAGTGGAGTACCAATTAATGTGGAATCCAGGTAAATTATCTTAAACTTTTGCAAGTAGGGTGCCTATAGATGTGCTTCAGTTCAGATTAAAATTCTTAAATCAATGCCGTGTTCGCAGTGTGTTAGAGGTTCCGGGCACTCATGAATTCCTCTGAACAAAACTGAACTGGATCGCCGCCAGTTTCTAATGAGGCCTGTCTCGTAAGGTCCTCCTGTCTATCTCGTTCTTCCTCAAAATGAGATGAACCTGGTCACGTGTATTATGCAGACATGTTGCCAGGAGTTTGCCAAACGGCTGGACTAAAATGACAATCAATCTAAATACGTCCAAAGCATTGCTCTTCCAAACGGTTGCTAAATCCCCCTGCTCAAACTGACAGATTTTCAGGCGTGTTTTATGATGTGTAGGTTTTATGGTCTTGTTGATAGCAGACGTCCAAGTAGCAAAGTAGTTTGTTCAATTATGATTGAGATTGTAAAGCTCTTTGAACCTGAATTGGCCAACGATTTGGTGATGCTTATTTATTGCCCCTGCTTGAATCTACACATATTGAAGTCATTTAAATGTTTCTTGCCTGAGACAAGGATTAGGTTTTAGAAAATGTGGCTGCCGCCATACTATTTCAAAGTCATTTAAACATTCCAAAGTGACCTTTTTATTTAATATAGTCATAATTCCCATAGTTTCAAACTTTAGATACCAGTAATTAAAACCTGTAGATTCCCCTCCCTATTAAAATATATTTATTACCTCCTTTAAGTTTATCCACCTAAAAAAAACAAGGAATTCCTGTTGATGAAGTACCACTTTCCTACCAGCAGTGGGTAATGCAGCACACAATCCGATGGTGTTGCTTGTTGTCACCCTCCCAATGCAGAGCATTTTAAATTAGTGAAGTGTCTGGCTTCATAGCTAAACACAGTAACAGGAGGGTTTGAACTTTGAATGTAAATGTAAAGTAAATGAGGAATTGCACTGTTCAGCCAGGGAGGGGGGTCTCCCTAACACTCTGGAAGCAGTCTGTCTGAACCAGCTGCTGTGACACATTACAAACCCATCATGTTAATTCTGCAAAGATCAGTTAAAGGAGCTTCTAAGTGCAGGTTTCACCGTCAAACCATTTTTGAAACATCGGGAGGGTTTGATCTGATACTGAATTGCCAGTAAGGTACACATTTCCTTTCTGGTTTAAATTATCACAGAAATTGGTATGTCTATGAGGTGAAGGAATAGGCAATTAAATTTGAAAAGCTGCTCTGCATTGCAACGTAATTCCATCTGTGGTATTCTATGGTGAAATATATAACACCTTACATAAATGAGGAACATACATTCCAACCTGTGATTCATTCTAGTTGTGTAGCATCGATACAAACTACAGCAAATTTTGCGTCACATTTTATGACTCATCGAGTGCCCCTCAAATAATACAGTATCAAAATGCAAGACACTTTAGTTTTATCATTCAGTTTTCATAATTTGTAATGATTATTTTTCCATCAATGTTCATGAAATTTTACTGTGAGCACAATTTTCAATGGCCAGGAGTTTCTTGTGGGATTCTGGACACTTGTCAGTCACAAATGAGAACTCGGGAAGCCTGCATTGTGTGAGAAACCGTCACTCAACTGTGATTTTCCCCAAATTGGTCAATTAATGGCAAGAGGTTGAGTTGGCTGTCTCTCGAAGCGGTATGGTGGACAGCCTCTCTAAGCGGGAGGACCAATAGGAGACCCTGCAGCTTGAAAGCGGTAGGATACCAAAATGGACGCATTCCCTCACCAAATGTTTCAAATATAAAATTTTTAAAAGCCTTTGCAGCCGGGCCACCATTGTGGCGAGGAAGGCCTCGAAGCCTGCCTGGGGTGCTGCCCTTCAGACAACCCCCGAGAAGACGGCTAGAAAATTCTAGTCAGTCTCCTACGATTGGCCTTAAAGTGGCCATCAACTAGGTCAATTAGCTGTCCATCTCTTTGCCACAGGAGGGGTCGGGATGGAGTCAGGCAACCGGCACGTCGGTTAATGACGCCATTTTTTTTTTTAGCGCTCTGTTTCCGGCTTCAATGGAGGCTCGAAATTCTGTCTTGTATTTCTGTTAAATTACATTTATTTTGTTTCAAATTCCTGCTTCAGTCCTGAAATGTGGAATCATTATAGTTTCCTTGTCTTGTTTGTTTCTAATGAAGGAAAGCACAAATATGAGGGATTAGTTAGTAGCATAATTCTATCGATGGATGTACAGTACATCAGCTGGATTCAGTTGATGAGTGACCTCTGCAACAGAAGGTTGTGGTGGGCCCAAGCACTTGATTTGTGCTGACGCTTGGTGTTAGTAGAGCAGCGGTGCTGCCTGGTACAGATTTGTTGTCTTTTAAATGGCATGTTATACTGTGATCGTGCTCGCCTATTGAAGGGAACACTGGGGATCCTAGCAGGGAGCTATTAAAAGAGACGAGGAGATCCTTCCTTGCGTCAAAAAGGCCCAACAATCTTGATTCATCTCATTTTGCTGGTGACTGTTTTTAACTACCTAATGGCCACTCCACTATCAAAATTATTTTTAAGGCTGAATTGGATAATTGACAATAATAATCTTTATTGTCACAGGTAGGCTTACCTTAACACTGCAATGAAGTTACTGTAAAAAGCCCCTCGTCGCCACATTCCGGCGCCTGTTTGGGAACACTGAGGAGAATTCAGAATGTCCAAATTACCTAACAGCATGTCTTTCGGTACTTGTGGGAGGAAACCGGAGCACCCGGAGGAAACCCACACAGACACAAGGAGAACGTACAGACACGGCACAGACAGTGACCTAAGCTAGGAATCAAACCTGGGACCCTGGCGCTGTAAACCACTGTGCGACATTAAAGGGTATAGAGGTAAGAAAGAAAGTGGAAGTAATGTTACAATCAGTCCATCCATGATCTTATTAAATGATGGAGTAGGCTTAAGGGGTTGAATGGCCTAATCCTATTTCTTGCATTCATTTGTTCGTAAATCTAATTGTACGAAAGCCTTTGTGAAATGAAATGAAATGAAAATCGCTTATTGTCACGAGTAGGCTTCAAATGAAGTTACTGTGAAAAGGCCCTAGTTGCCACATTCCAGCGCCTGTTCGGGGAGGCTGTTACGGGAATCAAACCGTGCTGCTGTCCTGCTTGGTCTGCTTTCAAAGCCAGCGATTTAGCCCTGTGCTAAACAGCCCCTTACTGTTGTGGGGTAAGATGCTGGATAAATGCAAGTTTCCTTTTCACGTGTTGACTGACATTCATGTGGTTGCCTTCTAAGGATTTATTTCCTATCTCAAAAGAGCCAGCTAAAGATTTTGAGAGCAAGTGTTTAGACACCCCAAAAAAGCTGCAAACCATATTGTGGGACTGCGTGGCATTTGAAGTTTGAGGGCTGCTCAGAAGCAGATTTACAGTTCATGGCGCACCTTGCTCATCCTTCATTTTGAGGCCCCTGCCCTCACCTGCCCCCCCCCCCCCCCCCCCCACCCACCCACCCAGGTCCAAAATGCAACCCGGCCCCCTCACACTCTCCCTCCTTGTAGGTATGCAACCCTGGCTAACCCTCGCACCCACTTTTTTTCTTCCCCACCCGCAAGCCCCATCCCCTCAGTGTCTCTCCCCACACCTCACACTCGCCCATTCCCACAATCTCACTCCCCTCACTTGCTTGGGGTATTCAAGGCAGCCTCCTTGCTTCATACATCGTCTTCTCATGGCTAAGATTTGATTCTGGGTCTCCTACCTCAACGTTGCTGGCCTGCCCTGCTCAAGCCGCAAACCTGCTCACCTCGCCTGCTTCGGTTTGAGGCCGGCCTCAGCTCATGGTGACTTTTGGCAGCTCGCGCTTCGTGGCTCGCTTGGCCTTCGGCACCCTGTAACTCCCTGTTGCTGTCCTGCTCTGGTCAAGTCACAAACCTGCTCGGCTTTCACAAAAATGAATTAACCTCAGGAGCCTCTGCCTCTCCCTCCTCGCCTAGTTGCCTCTCTTCGTTCCTCGCAACGCGTGCTTCAAGTTAAGCGTCCATACAGATCGGGCAAGTGTTTTCCCGCTCTTTCCGACTCACCAATCAGAATCTGTTTTGCTCTGCATTGCCTAATGATCAGCAAATGCAGAGTAATCAGGCTCTGATTGGATGCCCAGTGCATTGGCCTGCATGGGGCCCTCCCATTGGTTGGGGTCCTGTGCCTCGGCAGGGTGTGTTTCATTATAAATCTACCTCTGCTCAAGAGGTATTGATTCTGAGGTGTCATTGCCTCCCAAAAAATTGGTCAACAGAATTTGCTTTGCTTTCTACCCATGGAATTCTCCAACCTGTGCACAGCAAGAAGAACCTCTGCAAAGACTCACTCCTGCAGCCTGCCACGGTGCGGGTATTTTGTGGACCCGATTACTTCAAGTTTGAGAAATCCTGCTGTCTTGACAACATTATAATGTCTAGCTGCAGAAGCCAAAAAATGGGGCAAAGTGAAACTGCGTTCTGAAGGAAATCTACCCTCCAGAAGCCACTATTGGCACTGCTGCTGCACGTGGAAATTATGAAAACCGACCGCGACAGCAGTCTGTCATTTTTAGGACAAGATCTTTTTTGTTAAACTTTTGAGAAGCTATGAATATTGATCATCTCTAGTTAGGGTGCTGCATGGTGGCCTAAACGGAATGTGTGAACATCTTGTCTGCTTAAGATCTGCTTTAATGTTGCAATAAAAGCTCTAATCAAATTTTTTATAAAACTCTACTGACATTTGGAATGGGAAAACTGTTTCACGTTTAGGACAGTTTTTAATGCTCTGCCCATGGTGAGTTTGGCAGGTGGGGACACCCATCACCTTCTGCCATTGCCCTGACATAAGCCCATGGTGGTGCCAATTGAAGCCCTTGAGTGAGCAAAACTGAACACCCTACTCCAGGTGTTGACTCTGCCCGAGTGCATCCAGATGTTTTATGCTCCTTAATATATTCCAGCCTTTTCCCTATGACAGATGTTAGGCTAACTGGCCTGTAATTTCCTGCTTTCTGTCTCCCTTCTATCTTGAATAGATGAATTTGTTACTTTCTAATTGGATGGGACCGTTCCCGAATCTAGGAATTTTGGAAAATTTCTGGACTGGTTTAGCACACTGGGCTAAATCGCTGGCTTTTAAAGCAGACCAAGGCAGGCCAGCAGCACGGTTCAATTCCCGTACCAGCCTCCCCGAACAGGCGTCGGAATGTGGCGACTAGGGGCTTTTCACAGTAACTTCATTGAAGCCTACTCGTGACAATAAGCGATTTTCATTTTAATTTTAATTTTCAATGCAACTGTTATCCCTGAAACCGCTTCTATTAAGAGCCTGGAATGCAGGCCAACAGGGACTGGGGTCACACTTTAGTTCCAATAGTTTTGTAATGGTGCTTGTCGACATGTGTAATAACCCCTAGGAGACCCATTAATTGATCTGCCCGTGGGACTAATAGAATTCGAGCTCGCCCGATAGTGGGCGGAGGTCCACCTGCTGGGGCTCATAGAAATCGCCTCATAAAAGCCATCCTGGGTTGGGACCAGCGAGATCAGTCGCCCTGATTGGGACATTGGAAGTGTAAGCCATGTTGCAGCCATTACATTTGTTGTCAAACTAAACTTCTTTTGGATTTACCTTCTCGGGACTCCTGAGCTTTTATAACACGGAAGTGAATTCTTCAGCATTCACTCTCATTTTTGAGGTGCGTTTTCATAACTTTTAACTGCCTCAAGTCTATTTCTGCAGAACAGAACACAGTGATATTTCGGAATATCCATGGCTAGTGTAGGTGCTGCAAGATGCAATGTTTCGAAAGCTGACAATTCCAGTCTCATTGAAATGGAGCCATTATGTCTTCCAATCCCTTGCTCCGTTTTGTATAATCCAAAAGGACTTTGATCGTTCTGTAATTTGTTTTGGAGCTATTCCTGTAATTGGTGTGACATTAGACAAATTATTTACAATTGACGCTTGCCAGTGTATAGCTAGTGAGAAGGCTTCTTTTCCCAAGGATACTGGCCTAAAGGTCAGACATAAATTGAACTTTGTGGTCAGTATTTTCCCTGCCAGTTTCTGAATGCTGCTCAAATGGGAGTCAGAAGCCCATGCTGCATGGGTTAACAGTCAGTCAATATGATTTCACCCAGGAGAGCCATTTAACCACCATTAGGTGAGCTTGTTGTTCAAGTAAGGAAGGTGGGTGGGCTCTTAAAGCTGATGGGACAATCAAAGGCCTTCCAGCCAGAAAGTAGCAGCAGGCTATCATAGCCACTAAGCGAAGGGCACTTCAAAATGTATGTTCCTCTCTCCAACATTTTCAAATTTTATGTAAAAAATGGCCTTTGCAGCTGGACCACGATTCTGTGGTGGAGATGGGCGGTGGGGTGGGGGGGTCTTTTCCCACAGAACAAAGAACAATACAGCACAGGAACAGGCCTTTCGGCCCTCCAAGCCTGTACCAGTCATGATACCAACCTTGCCAAACCCCTCAGCACTTCCTTGAGCCATATCCCTCTATACCCATCCTATCCATGTGTTTGTCAAGATGTCTTTTGAACGGTATTAATATATCTGTTTCCACAAGCTCCTCTGGCCACGTGTTCCAGGTAGCCTCTCCAAAGCCTCCACATCCTTCTGGTAGTGTGGCGACCAGAATTGTGTGCAATATTCCAAGTGCGGCCTTACCCAGGTTCTACACAAATGTACCATGACTTGCCAGTTTTTATACTCAATGCCCCATGCCATGAAAATAAGCATTCCGTATGCTTTCTTGACTACCTTGTCCACTTGTGTTGCCATCTTCAAAGACCTGTGGACCTGCACGCCCAGATCTCTCTGACTTTTTATAGCCCCAGGAGTTTTACCATTTACAGTATATTTCCCCTCTGTATGTACTAAAATGCATTACCTCACATTTGTCCGGATTAAACTCCATTTGTCATTTCTCTGCCCAAGTCTCCAACCTATCTATGTCCTGCTGTATCTTCTGACAATCCTCAACATTATCTGCCACTCCAGCAACCTTGGTGTCATCCGCGAACTTACTAATCAGACCTGCTACATTTTCCTCCAAATCATTTATGTACACCACAAACAACTGAGGCCTAAGCACCGATCCCTGTGGACCACTAGTCACAACCTTCCATTCAGAAAAACACCCTTCTACTGCTAACCTTTGCTTTCTGTGACCGAGCCAGTTCTGTATCCATCTTACCACCTCACCTCTGATCCTTCTCTTATTGTACCAGTCTGCCATGAGGCACGTTGTCAAAGGCTTTACTGAAGTCCATGTAAACAACATCCACCGCCCTCCCCTTATCAATCATCTTTGTCACCTCCTCAGAAAAAACAATCAGGTTAGTGAGGCATGACCTCCCCTACACAAGTCTCCAGTGTTCCTGGCATGCTGGGCATCATTTCACCATTCTCTCTTGATGTCGCCGTCAATTCCAGACCACCACACATAGCTCCTTGCAAGCATCTTCATCTTTGAGGTCCCAGATGTACACTATGAAGATTCTGCAGGATCGTCTCTTGACCAGACTGCGGGATGACCATGCGAGCTCCCCATAGGAGGATACTGTCCTCCACCAGTGTTTCATGATGTAGGCTGCTTGGTGCTTCCCTGTAAAACGACCGTGCAGGATGAGGTGGCGTGGTTTTGCCAACGTGAGATCCCTCTGAGTCCAAGTACAAATCTACACGGCCGTCACTGGAAGAGTGTCCACGAATTCAGCGTTTCCACGCTCTCGACCGTTACTGGTGGAGGTGGGGCTCATAGGCAGCAGGAGAAAACTGAGGGCATCAGTGTTTGCTACTCGATCAATTTATGGAGGCACGACCTCCCCTTCACAAAACCATGCTGTCAATTGCTTACGAGTATTTGTTTCTGATGCTCGATCAATGACTCCAGAAGCGAGATTGGATGACAATTGAAGGCTTTATTGGACAAGATGTTTCCCCCAGCAGCGCAGGTACAGAATGCAGCTGCTAGGGAGACACAGGCTCTTACACTCCGCCTTACTGGAGCCAGCAGGCAGGCTTCACCAATGATATTGCTGCCTCAGGTACCTCCCACACCAATGGTCTTACAGCATCAACCTAGGTACCGTAATACCCCTAATACCGACTACCCCAGTTTCCAAATGGTTATAAATCCTATCCCTGAGAACTCTCTCCAATAAGTTACCTACTACCAATGTGAGGCTCACCGGCCTATAGTTTCCAGGATTATCCCTGCTACCTTCCTTAAACAGCGGTCTATAGGGTGGCCTCTAGCTGCTGCTTCAACCAGCCAAGCAGTAAAGGGTGGCCTTTAGGCCTGCAAGGGGAGCTGGCCCCTCAGAATACTGCAGGCGGAAGGGGAGCACCTTCAGGCAGCTAGATTCTCCCTCCCCAAGTGCCTTTGGAGGCCAGCTGGAAAATCTCAGTCAGCTCCCTTCAGTAGGCCTTAATCACCCCGTAACTATTTTAACCCCCCCCCCCCCCCCCGCCCCCCCCCCGCCCCCGCCTCACACACTCCACACAGTCCCAACGTTCCATCTCTGGGAAAATGGCCTATTAGAGGATGGCCAGAGAACTGCCATGCAGGCCGGTGGCATGAAATTCCAAGTCTACCCTCCTCTGGTCACATCCCTGACAGCAGCTGAAAATGCAATCCTTTATGCCTGATTCCATAACTGAATCTTAATTTAATCCTCCTCCAACACCGGAACATTAAGATACCCTTGGACCAATGTCTCAAACTCGGGGTCAAAACCGTCTTGGGAGTAAATGGGAGGCACTGAGGGGGGAAATTCAATGGTTGGCTAGTGTTGACTACACTTTATCAGAGACCTTTTGACTGAGGACTAGTCTGTGGGATTGCCACAACCAAAGAGAAGTAATATTAAAATGGACAAAACTGATGACTATCCAGATGGTGTGCCATGATTAGTAGACCATAAGACCATTGTAAAATGGTGTGTAGGATAAATTTGTTTTGTTTTAGCTCTAGTGTGATGTTGCAATATGGTAATCTACTTCTGCGTCATTAATAATTTGACTTTGACAACTTGTGTGTTTATGCTGCTACAGGAGGCAAAACTCCAACAGTGACAAACTGGCAACTTAAGGGTAACATTAAATTGAAAACTCGGAATCTGGCTCTACTGCGTTAGAATTTATCGGCAAACATGAAAACACAAAAGTGTTAAGCCACTTTGTGATTCAGTCCTTCATTTCTTTCTGTCTTATCATAACCTCACACAGAAATGTACATGTGGAAATATTTGATTGTTATGATTGCGTAAAATGTATTTGTTTTCGCACACCTATAACGTTTAGGGCAATTCTGCTGGGTGTGTCTTTAGCTAGAAACACATTGCACTCTTCAAACTTGGGCATTCCCGCAGCAAAAATATTTGCATATTTTTGATCAAATTTTTATTACAGGAAGTAGATCATTTTAAAACAGGACGTTGGGCAGTAATTCAGTTCTGACATGTCTGAAGATTGTTATTTTTACTAATTCCACTTAGTTGTAAAAATAAATGTGCTTCTTTTATGCTGCTCACTGCTGAATTAAAATAGCCTTAACGCATGGTTTTATTGAAGTGGCTAAGCAGCGTAAGTGATGTAGTCTGACACTTGTGACTTACAGGCATATAATCGCTCTTGTATCAGCAGATCTACCCCGGGTGAATTCATCTGCGTGCACAGACTCAAAACATCTCTCCCTTCAATAAAGTAAGCTTTCTGCCCCAAATAAAACTGCCCTACCCTAACACAGTGATGTATTTCTAATAATAATAATCTTTATTAGTGTCGCAAGTAGGCTTTTATTAACACTGCAGTGAAGTTACTGTGAAAAGCCCCTAGTTGCCACATTCCAGCGCCTGTTCGTTTGCACTGAGGGAGAAGTCAATGTGAAATTCACCTAACAAGCACCTTTGCCCATCTTTCGGGACTTGTGGCAGGAAACTGGAGCACCTGGAGGAAACCCACGCAGACGCGGGGAGAACGGGTAGACTCTGCACAGACAGTGACCCAAGCCGGGAATCGAACCCGGGACCCTGGCTCAGTGAAGCCACAGTGCTAACCACTGTGCTGCCGTGCCGCTCAGCTAGATTCTCAACCCTGAAACTGAGGGCAAGTGTCCACTTTGTGAAGTGCGTCTGAATCAGAATGAATGTGAATATGCCTCTGGTCAAGAATTGCAGCAAAACATGGGCAGTTGTGCCTGTTGCATATGCCAGCCTACATATACCCATGTTGTATATTGTTAAATCCTTTTTAACCAGCCAGTTCAGTTATGTGTGTCATGGTGCTGCACATTGTGTTTATGTTGCGCAAGGCTGTGTAATGAGGTATCAGATAAAATAATCTAATGGTTTTTCTAACTTGACTTCGCCATTCAGAACAAAAGCTTTCCTCATACATTCTCAATGTTTTAACAGCAAGGTTTTAATCATGATCAACGATTTGGGGTGGGATTCTCCATCGGCGGAATCCTCGGCTTCGCCGGCAGCGCACTTGCGGCCGTAGATTTCCCGACGGCATGGGGGTACCCACAATGGGAAACCCCATTGGCTGGCTGCCGGGGTGGAGGATCCCGCTGCCGGCAAGGGCTCACCACACCAGAAACTGGGTGCGGCGAGACGGAGAATCCCACCCAGGTTTCCAGTAGTTACTCCAAATTCAGAAAAAGGAAAGACTTGCATTTATATAGCATCTTTCATAGCCCCCAGAGAAGGCAAAACTTTACAGCCCATGAAGGACATGAGAATGTAGTCACTGTTGTAAATTAGGAAACACAACAGCCAAATTGTGCAGAGCGAACTTTCACAAACTGGAATGTGGTAATGTTCAGATACTCTGTATTTGTGATGTTGATTGGGGGCTGACATCCCTGTTCTTCAGAATAGTCCCATGAGGGGCGCCATTCTCCCAAAGGGAGACTAAGTCCCGACGCCGGAGTGAAAACCGGAGTGTTTCACTCCAGCGTCGGAGCCCGCTCCCAGCCCCCTATTCTTCCACCCCCGGGGGGCTAGGAGTGGGGTCGCGTCTTTTATGTGCGCTGGGCCTTGGCGCCACGTAAAAAGCAGCGCCGCGTAAATGACGCGGCCGGCGTCGCGTAAATGACGTCACCTGCGCATATGCATGCGCGGTTGCCGTCCTCCCCTAGGCCACCCCGCAAGAAGATGGCAGATGGATCTTGTGGGGCGGCGGAGGAAAGGAAGTCCTCCTTTAGAGTGGCCGGCCCGCCGATCGGCGTGCACCGATCGCGGGCCAGACCCCATCGGAGGCCCCCTCCACCCCGGTGAAGGAACCCCCCTCCCCCCGCCCCCCCACAGGCCGCCCCCCCTCAGCATTCCCGCACAGTTCCCGCCGGCAGCGACCAGGTGTGGACAGAGCTGGCGGGACTGTCAGACTTTTCACCAGCCGCTCGGCCCATCCGGGCAGGGAGTCACCGCAAACGGTGAGTGGCAATTCTCCGAACAGCCCGGCGCGATTCGCACAGCGCTGGTTTTGCGGGGGGTGTGGGAGAATCGCGTGAGGGTGTTGGGGCGGCGTGGCACGACTCGCACGGCGCCCAGGCGATTCTCCCACCCGGCATGGGGGGGGGGAGGGGGGGGGGGGGGGGGGGGAGAATAGAGTCATGCCAACACTGGTATGCAGACATTCCACTCTGGGTTAATGCTTTATTTTCCTTCATTTAATTTTCGATTAAAAATTCTCCTCTTCATTATTCTTTTATGTATTAGCAAGCAAGGCTACTCGGTCAGAACCCACAGGTTTATAGGCCTGAAACAACCAATGAGGTGGAGCGATTCTCTTTCTGGAACAGAATTAAGTTTGAGACTTTTACTTTGACCCTGTAAATATTTGCTGCCAGTTTAAACTTGCCACAAAATCTGTACTAACCTGTAGAACAACAAATGAACAAAAAATAATGGCTATACCTGTATATAGATTTTCAAAAAAGCAATAAAGATGCCATACAAGAAACCTGTGTCAAATGGAACGCGCATTAAAGTAAGGGGAGAGTGAAGTCATTTGATCGAGATTTTGAGAGAGTAGAAAGCTAAGGGTAGCGAGTAACATTAACTAAAGAATTACATTTTTTAAAACAGCAGGACAAAGCAAACAAACAATGGCGCTCGCTCCTGATCTTGAAGAAAACCTTCCTGAGAGAGTGCAGGGTAGCACAGTGCTTAGCACTGTTGCTTCACAGTGCCAGGGTCTCAGGTTCGATTCCCATCTTGGGTGATGTTCTGCATTTTCTCCCCGTGTCTGCGTGGGTTTCCTCTGGGTGCTCCAGTTTTCTCCCACAAGTCCCTAATGACATGCTGTTAGGTAATTTGGACATTCTGAATTCCCCCTCACTGTACCCGAACAGGCGCCGGAATGTGGCGACTGGGGGCTTTTCAAAGTAACTTCATTGCAGTGTTAATGTAAGCCTACTTGCGACAATAAGATTGTTATATTATTATAACCATCTCTTGATAAGGGGACTTTACCTCCATCTGTTGTGCAACATTCTTTTACGGTGTTTTCGCCAGGGAGCTCCAGTGGTATCAATCAAGCTGGCCCAGCAGACAATCAAGTTAAAGAATTCTCTCAAACCATGAAAGAGGAAATGAAAGGGTACTGAAGTCAAACAAGTTCTTTAAACATTTGGCACAGCAAAACCTAAAAATTGGGACATATACACGGGGTGGAGGGGGTGGGGGGGGGGCGGAGGAGACAAACGCTGAAATAAAAATTTATTAATTTTTAAATCTAGAAATTAATCATAATGGAGATGCTTCACACTCCACAAATGTGAAATAATATTTTCAGAATTATTACTCACGTCATCATCTAAAGACTGACTTAACAGAGTGCAACTTTTAACCAGCTTTATAGAATTTACAGTGCAGAAGGGGGCCATTCGGCCCATCGAGTCTGCACCGGTTCTTGAAAAGAGCACCCTACTCAAGCCCAATGGCTTCACAGATCCAGGGTCCCAGGTTTGATTGCTGGCTTGGGTCACTGTCTGTGCGGAGTCTGCACGTTCTCCTCATGTCTGCGTGGGTTTCCTCCGGGTGCTCCGGTTTCTTCCCACAAGTCCTGAAAGACATGCTATTAGGTAATTTAGACATTCTGAATTCTCCCTCAGTTTACCCGAACAGGCGCCGGAATGTGGCGACTACGGGCTTTTCATAGTAACTTCATTGCCGCATTAATGTAAGGCTACTTGTGACAATAAGGATTATTATTATAAGAATCAGATACCTTCCGAGGTCACGGCCAAATCTTCCCCTGTATTGAGGTTCCTGGTGGCGGAAGCCCCACCCAATCAACAAGGAGTTCATGCATGCCAAAGATTTTTAGCTCAGGTTGGGCGTGGTTGATTACCCACAGAAATACGTAGCCTAGAACAGCTATTTGAATATGTCAGAGGCCAGAAGCTCCTCATGGCACCCACACCAGTGAGAGCAGTGGCTGCTGGCAGCAATAGACCCGTCAGACACTCGATCATTGGGCAACTGCAGACCAAGGTCACGGGTCACAGGTGGGGTTTGGGCAAGAGGGACTGAGGAGGGGAGGTGTGGCCAGAGGTAAGGGCGGGGGTGCAACATTTAGAGGCACATCCCCAACTCAATGTTGCGTCCTTCGTTAGGCATAGAGTGCCTGATTATGAAAAACACCTCAGGAGGGAAACAGAACAGGGTTTGCAAGGTGACCTTCCAAGGGCCAGGAAAGCCATGTGGCCTCCATTTAATCCCCTAGGCAACACTAATTCACTAATTTGTTGTGAACCCGGGATGATGGGTGACATTGAACTCATGAATGAGCCAAAATGGCATCTCAATGGAGATAGCTAGGGATTACACTTTCGACCCTTGGGCCCCCTGCTCTGAATTAATTGGTGTGGGTTTTACCACTGCTAGGTGACTGAAGTGGGACTCTCCACAATTAAATGGGTCACTCCACCATGTTGCCCAGCTCGATAGGCGGCATTAAATCCAGCCCTTTGAGTTTGAAAAGTCCGGCCCGCGGTTCTCCACTGAATATTTTTCTTCGTCTTGAGTCAATCAGAATGATTAATTGTTGAATTAATTTGGGATCTGGACAATTGATCTGCTGCTAAATTTGGTCTGCTAACCTTTTGACACTTCCTCTACAGTAATACTAAACAATAATATTCGCTTATGCTTTGGTTGATTTGCATTGTCCACTTTCACAATTTTAAAGCAACCTTCCAAAAGGTTGAGCTGTTGATTATGATGTGTCCAGAAATAAATCTGAGTATTTAATAGACTTAGTATTTTAATTGCGATGGGGCACAACTTTGGCCATACAGCCACGCAATACATTGGGCGATTCAGCGGCCTCATCGCACCCGACTTGATGTCGGGACCAGGCCATTGAATCTCGTGAGAGGCCTCTCGTGTGATTTGTACCTCTCAAAACGCCTCGCATAATTTTGTTAAATCTCGTGAAACATCGTGATCTGGATCTCGCCCTCACTGGGCATGACCCAGATCTACATATTTAAATATCCATTAGGCTCACTTAAAGATGCATTGGATTTTCCCGCTGCCCGGGACATAATGGGAGACCTCGCTAGGGCACTATTTAGTATTGGTTTCCACAAACGTGGACCAGTCATAATGGCATCTGGGATGTGGTTCTCAGGCCATTAGAGACTCTCAGGTGGTCGGGACAGGGCAGGATGGCACCCTGACACTTCTGGTACCCGAGCACCCTGGCAGTGCCACCCTGACATTTCCACTGTGTTAGGGTGGAACTGCGAGGCTGGAAGGGGCAATGTCACGGTGCCAGGCGTGAGGTTGGCACCGCCAGGGGTGCTTTACCATGTGGAGGGAGATGACGGGGTGTTCCCGGGGGCCTCCCCGAGGATTATGGGGGGGGGGGGGGCTGAAACGCAGGAGCGGGGGAGATTGAGGCAGCCAGACAAAATGGTGCCCTGATAAGCCAGGAGCCTTTACTGCTGGGCAGCCCACCAGTAAAAGACAGAGCGAAACGCCCCATGGCCAAAGAAAAATGGCAAAGTGCTGTTGGATAACAGGGTGTTCCTCGGCATTCCAGCCACTGGAAAACATCCCACCAAGCAAAGATTTTTTTTCACTGGTGAATTGAGCCCTTTTTTACGCTGCTTTTTGCTACATCTGCTGAACTGAACAAATTTTGTTTTGAATGGATCAAGAGATTAACTTAAAGTAGTTCCTTGTTGAATTCATTTATCGTGGCATATATCTCAAATGTCTGGTATTTATACCAGTAGAATTTGAAACTTTTACACTTGACAATGGGCAGGAAATAAAATGCAGGGGGAAGAAAAGCCAGAATATACCCATGGGAAGTGTAAATCTGGAACTTGGGAGATTCCGAGTTAGTTTTCTCATTGCTTCTGAGCTCTACCATAGAAGAATTCTCTATTTATTTTCTCTTTGGAGAACACAACACTAAATATTTATGCAAATAGTTTGAATGTATCTTGGCATAATTTTGGATCATGCTTTTATGTCAACAGGATGTTCATGCATGCCAAAGATGTTTAGCACAGATTGGGAGTGTTTGACTACATTGTCAGGCAGTGCATTCTGGATCCTAACCACTCGTTGGAAGGAGAAATGTTTTCCCCCTGTCACCTCTGGTTCTTTTGCCAATCACCTTAAATCTGTCACTTCTGGTCCTATTGCCAATCACTTTAAATTTGTCACCTCTAGTTCCGGACCCTTGTGTCAATGGAACAGTTTTGCTCAATCTACACAGTCCAGACACTCTTGAGCAGCTTTCTCTTCTGAAGGAGAACAGCTCAATTTAACCAATCTGTTTATTCAACAGACGTCAATCCGGGCTAAGTGTTGACGCCGGCGTGAAGCCCTGAGTGATTCATGCCAGTGTCAACAGGCCCCTTGGCCCAGCGATTCAGTGGCCCACAGGGGGCTAACACGGCGACGGAGTGCTCCAAGCAGCTCCAGCGCCGATACGCGGCCCTGCGGTGCCGGCACGGGTCCGAGCATGCGCGCGGCAGCTGTTTCTGCGCGTGCGCATGGTGGCCATTTCTGCGTTGGCGCTGTGCAACATGGTGTAGTGACACAGCAGGCCCGCACGGAAGAAGGTAGACCGCCCCCCCAGATCGCGCGTGCCCGCCGATCGGTTTACATTGCCTCTCCTCTTCCTTCCCAACAAAATCTATCACTTAACGTTTCTCTACAATAAATTTTAACCTGTCAATTCTACCAGCCGAGCTCTGTCCTCTTGGAGTCTTTCAGTATCCTCCTCACAGTGAACCATATTTCCAAGTTTTGTATCGTCTGCAGGTTTTGAAGTTGTGTCCTGAACACCCAAGTCTAGGTCATCATTTCTCAAGTATATGACAGCAATTTTAGGACAGCAATTTCTTTTTTTTCTGAAAATCTTTTTATTGGCCTTTCTCATATTTATAAACAGTTGTTACTTATATACATTACATTTTTCTTGCCCGCGCTAATTTGCTTTATTTTATAGAGAGGTTTGTTTTGTCCTTCATTTGACTAACTGTAAGTATATTTTGCTGCCCTCTGGATCGGTCTATGATGTCCTCCCCTTCCTCCTTTTTTCCTCTCCCATTTTTCTTCCCTGGTTTGCTCCTCATTGCTGGCCTTGAACAGTTTTGGAACATTTCAACGAACTGCCCCAAAGTATCCAGGAAGCCTTCCTCTGACCCTCGGGTGGAGAAATTCTGAGAGTTCAGCCAGCCAGTCTGCAGCTTTGGGTGGTGCTGCCGATCGCCAGCCGAGCAGGATTCTCCGGCGTGAGATTAGGGAAGCGAAAGCAAGGGCGTTGGCCCACTTCCCCATGTGTAGCTCTGGCTGCTCCGATACACCGAAGATTGCCACAATTGGGCATGGCTTCACCCTCACCCCCACAACCTTGGACATTGCCTCGGAGAAGGCTGTCCAGAACCCAGCAAGTGTGGGTGTGGTTGGCCAGGCCCCTCTGGCACCGTTCACATTTGTCTTCCACATCCGGGAAGAGCCTGCTCATTCGGGCTCTGGTCAGGTGCGCTCTGTGCACCACTTTGAGCTGCATTAGGCTTAGCCTTGCGCAGGAGGAGATGGAGCTCACCCTGCTCAGTGCTTCGCTCCAGAGTTCCATCCCACCTCTGACCCAGTTCGTCCTCCCATTTTTGCCTGGTCCCGTCCAGTGGTGTTCGGGCTCTGTCCAGTAGCTGTCCGTATATTTTTCCACATAGCCCCACCTTCATGCTGCGTGTGCCGATCAGGTCCTCTAGTAGTGTGCTTTCTGGGGCCCCGGGGTACCCTACTGTCTCTTTGCGGAGGAAGTGCTTTATTTGGAGGTGTCTCAATTCCTGTCCTCTCGATAGTTTCCACTTCCTTGTCAGTTTGTCCGGTGTCGCCAGTCTGTGCCCTACGTAAAAGTCCCCGACCGTCAGTGTCCTCCCGTCCCGCCTCCATCTTTTGAAGGTGGTATCTAGAATGGCTGGGGGAATCTGTGATTGCCGCAGATGGGGGCCATAGGGGACATTCTGGCTATCCTGAAGTGCTGTCTCAACTGGGTCCACGTTCCCAGCGTGGCCGCTACCACTGGGCTCGTTGTGTACCTTGTTGAGGAGGATGGGAGTGCTGCTGTGGCCGGGGCCCGGAGGGTCATTCCTTTACAGGATGCCTCCTCCATTTGTACCCAATCTGCGTCCCGCCAGGGGGAGTGGGAGTGAGCCCCACCATTGCAGGTCTTCTCTTACCTCCTCCACCAGGCTGGTCAGGTTCCACTTGTGGATCTGTGTCCATTTTCTGGCTATTTGGATCCCCAGGTAACGGAATCTGTTCTGGGCTGTTTTGAGCGGGAGCCCCTTCAGCTCTGTCCCTACCCCTTTTGTGTTCACTGGGAAAGGACAGCAATTTCATGCTCTTTCTTAAATATTCAGATGAAATATTTGATTGTATACTTTTTTCTTAGGTGATCTAGCAAAAAGAGCAAATTATTAATATCCAAACAAAGTCAACAAATGTGTGTGTGTCTTCATACAAATACTGTATTGCACACTAGCTGATATTCAAGCAACAGTAAAATCAGATTGTGCTGTGTGTGCTAGAGTTGAACATTTGTTGATTTGTGAAAGACAACGTTATACCAGCTTGCGGGTGAGAAATTGTAAGCAAATGTTTTAACTCCAAATATAAATGTGTCACTGGTAATTTATATAATTTAGAATATTATTGATGTTTGTTCCTCATCTCCAATGCTGTCTGTATGCTGCAATGGGGCTGTTCAGGGCAGCACGGTGGCACAGTGGTTAGCAATGCTGCCTCACAGCGTGAGTGACCTGGGTTCAATTCCAGACTTGGGTGACTGTCTGTGTGGAGTCTGCACGTTCTCCCCATGTCTGCGTGGGTTTGCTCCAGGTGCTCCAGTTTCCTCCCACAGTCCAAAGATGTGCAGATTAAGTAGATTGGCCGTACTAAATTGTCCTTCAGTGTCCAAAGATGTGCAGGTGAGGTGAGGAGATCGGGTGGCGGAGTGGTCCTAGGTAGAGTCCTCTTTCAGAAGGTCGGCCCAGACTCGATGGGCCAAATGGTCGCCTTCTGCACTGTAGGAAATCTTATAATAATAATCTTTATTAGTGTCACAAGTAGGCTTGCATTAACGCTGCAAATTAGTTACTGTGACAATCCCCTATGGTTCTACATACGCAATTGTGATCAAGAAAGACATTCTATCTCTGTCCCATAGTTGGGAACAGTAGACCTGAATTTACTAGGTGCTCATTTTGCTATTAACAGTGCAACAGTCTGCCCTTTCCCTAACTGCGACCTAAATCCCAGGGCTAGGATCATTTGAGTGAGGAGTTGACCATATTTTTTCCAGCTTTTACTGAACATCTCCCTTCCCGGATGCCGATAAATTCTCAATGACACCTTGCTGTTCCATGTAGGGAACTGATAAAGGTGGAAAGTTGTTTTTTCTTAAACTTAATTGCATGGTTGCCATTCGGAATCTGGCATGTCGGGCTTTTTTCTTTTAGGAGCAGGATAAAGGCGTGCTTTTGTGGCGAGGCAAGATTTCTAACGGGTAACATCATCTTACAAATCCCACACCCTCTTCAGACATATAGGCAGGGTGACCACAAGAAGCCCGCTCCCACTTGCAACAGAATTTCACTACCTTGGAAAAGGGAGGAGAACTGGATCCTGCCCCAAATTCTAACCTGCCTTTCACACTGAACAATGTTTTCTTGGCCGCAGAAAATATGCATCCTATGAGGCGAGTGAACAATTCAAAAAACAAAATGAATTGGTTGTTAACACCAGCAGTCATTAACACAGCTGGCAAAATGTCCATAACCTGAATAACTTTTGCAAAACAATTTAAAATAAAAGACCTAATTTGATGTCTGAGTTTGAATCTTGGTAAGGGCCAAGTGACCTTAATTTTCCTTTTTTTTTAAAAAAATGGGATAAGTAAAGTTGCAAGATTGTGACCTGCAGCATAAAGAGCAATTGAACTCTGACCTCACCTATTCCTCACTGACTAGCTATCTGTGGTGATTTGTGGTGATTGTCCCTTTAAATGCAACACAACAGAATAGAGTCTCGGGGGACATATTGGGACTGAGAATGGGTAATCACCCCAAGGGGTGGAGTCCTTTCTCAGGACAGCCATGTGGCTGCCCTGCAGTTTTTCTTGTACATAATGTTTTTAAGGAAGTCTGTGAAAGTGCACAACACATCTGGCAACGAGGATCAGCTTATGGTGACACTGTCTCTGGCAAGGCATCTGTGAATATTCTGTTTCAATCAAAGTCTTTAAAACAAAATACTCAGCTGGATGTTTCTCTTTGGGCAAATAGACCCATTTGAGATATTGGGACATACAAGCTCCCGATCAAAGCAGAACTTGCAGGGGTTCCATGGCAGCAATCACTGCACTGATGGACTTCAAACAGAGACATTCTAAAGTTTTAAAAGAAAAGTCCCCTGCCTGTTTGAACAGAAGTTGCAATGTTACTGCCCCAAATGGACCGTGTTGGATCTTGCAGTGAAATCAATGAAAGGGCCAGCACATCAAAAAGAAGGGACAAAAAAACAGACTCTCTAGGCAGCCAGGAACAAAAATACTGCAGAGATCGCTAAAAATTCAGGAAAAGTGAAAAAAGAGCAGCCAGGTTTGCGCCAAAATTCCAGAAGCACAGGAACAACACCAAGGAAGTTGGCAGCTGCTGAAAGCTGAGTCATGTTAGGGTAAATCCTATGTCTGTTCTGTGTTTCCTTTTTAATTCCTGTCCTGCTGACTGCCTTTAATCTCTAATTTGTGCTGGCTGCTGCCACACTGAGACTTTTGCTTAAGCTGCAGACTTTCAGCACAGCAAAAAACCCTTGGTCCAATGAACTAGCTCAGGACGTCCCTTTTTGGGTTCTGTGACAGAGCCCATGATGTCAGTTTGATGGACTTGGAAAGCAGCCAATCTGGAATTCTGAGCCATCTCCTGCTGTTGTTGGTGGTGCTGTTCAGAATCCTCCAGAAAAAAGGCGGGTCATCTGAAGAGCTCCATCTGTAAGAAGATGCAGCCAGGAAACACCTGGAAGACACTTTCCCTCTCTGCTCTCTCTCCCTGCCAGGTGATTTAAAAGGCTTCTCAACCAGTCCTGTGTCGGCACTCTTATTTGGAAGACTGCAGGCAACTATCAGGTCTATGAAGGGAACTTCTGGAGTGAAATCTCACCAGGTCTGTAATACTTTAATGCTCTGTCTGAAGGGCTGGGGAAAACCCAACCTGAGAATCCTCTTCATAATACAGCTGGTGTCTCTGCGCAGAGATCAGGTGAACGGGAAAGACTGCAACTCGGGTATAAAGCTCCAGTGATATCACAGGGAAACCGGTGATGGTAGGCCAGTATTTCACTGATCTGAATCCCCTGTGTTTGCTCCATCTGGTGGTCGAAGGACAGAATTGCACCAACCTGAAACTCTTGTGTAAATCCATTCCCCAGAGAGTTGATCACTGCAAAAAGACAGATTTGACAAAATGAAGTTAAAAAGGAGAAATTAATGAGTCAATGTAGAATAAGCTGAACTCGAACTAGAAAATAAGAACAAGTCCAATGAAGAATTGATTCAAGAGAATAAGAGCAGAAGGAGGAAGCTTGGGAATGAGAAATTAACTGAAGAGATAAAAATATTGAAATTGACAGTGAGAATCAACAATTCCAACAGAGAGGGAAACTGAAGGAAACTGAGATGATGGGTTCGATCTAGACTGTAAAACGGTCACACTAATAGAAAAGCATAAAATGGTCGATGAAAAAATGCTGAATTGAAAGGCTGGAATGAGAAGGAGCTTTATCACACAACCTATGTACCAGAAATCAGAGAACTACAATCATTCCTCCACATGCGACAGACTGAGATTGTGAAAAAAACTATCAAGACTTTAGACTTGTTGTATTGTAATGATATGTGCCTGTGTGCGATATATGCCTACGTATGATGTGTGTCTGTGTGCATTGTAATGTAAGGTGCTCGGTAAAGCAAGGGGTAACGTGGGATGCAGAGTGGCACCGTGCACAGCGTGAAGTCTGCAGTCACATGGTCAGATAACACTCTAGGACAGAACTCGATAAGCAGCAAGCCTGTATGAGCTCCATGCAAGACTATATTTGAAACTGTACATAGTTAACTATCAATGAAAGTGTTTATGTTAAAAACCACAAGCCCCAAGATCTCATCAATGAGCCATCTCATTGCCACATTAAAAAAATCATATCAAGTACATAATATTGCATGGTGTCATAATATGAACTTCGATAGATGATCAAGTTAGATCCCCAGAATTTTCTCTAAGACTGAACCCCTGTCATACCAAGTTGACATGAGGGGGGGGGGGGGGGGTGGGGTCATTCGTAAACGCGTGGGCCACTTGAGGAGTAGAGAGGCATTCCATTAGTCAGCGTTACCATCAAGAAATGTGTTCAAACCTGTAAGCCCCAAAGTCCATGGTCTCCATGGGAATGCACTGCCTGTGCCAGAAGAGTTAGGTATTATTGCAGGTCCTATTAATATAGATGTTGTGGAAGTATCTCAGACTACAGAATTACCCCATGTTACAAGAAAAGAAAAACCTCACAAAGATTCGATTCATGATTGTCCAACTTGTGCATACATTGCGAGACTCTCCATCGGCGGGATCCTCTGCTTCGGTGGCAGTGCATGCACGCACGTGGGTTTCCCGACGGCGTGGGATAACCACAATGGGAAACCTCATTGGCCGGCTGCTGGAACAGAGGATCTCGCTGTCGGTGGGGCCGTGCATCCCACACCATGCCGGAAAACGGGGCAGGTGGGACAGAGAATCCTGCCCATAAAGTTTAGTTAGAATTTAGGAGAGAGTAACTTTGTTTTTGAACATTGTATAAAGGGGGGAGGGAGGTGGTGATTAATGTGATTGTCCCTTTTAAGGTCAACAGAGCAGAATGGGGTCACCTGGCTTAGGGGACCAATTGGGACGCAGAGTGGGTAACCACATTGGGGATGGAGTCCTTTCTCGGGCAGAAGACATGTAGGGGACTGGGAAAGCTGTGTGGCTGCTGTGCAGGTGCATAGTTTTTCTTATCAATAAATACCTTTTGTGTTTCTAATGAAGCCAGTGAAAGTGCGTTGTGCATCATTACACTATCACATTTTCTTATCCTTGATGGAAGAAAGCTATACCTTTGTAGACCCAATTAGTCTGCTGCTTTGTTTGGATACTGGTCTTTATAAAACAGTGTAACATCCCACTTTCTGTAAACAATGCTAAAAGAAATCCTCCTCACCTCAGCGGAATTTCCAGCACTGGGTTGTTAACGTAGTGAAGATGGATTCATGAGCCAAAATTGTTGAGTGGAAAATAGTCACAGTGAGCTTTCTGGGATTGCTGATGAAATGAGAAATTTTTATCTTTTAATTTTCTTTACGCACACGAAAATGTCCTGGTGAAGATAGTACCATCTCTTGACACACAGACATAGAAAATAGAAGCAGGAGGAGGTATTGCTGGTTATTACATTGGCTGTTTGGATTTCTTGCAGCTGGTCGACCGGTTTCTGGTGGAATCTGATGGAGTTTTTTCTGAGCAACTTCTTGCTGATTTTTTTCATGGAGACTAAAAATGGCTTCCTCACCATGTGACTTGAGCAAGTTCAAAGTCCCCTTTTTCAAAATTGTGTACTGAGCACACATCCTGCGTTGTAGTTTGATTTTTGAAAAGTCTAAGATTGGACGAGAGACCATCACAGTACAAACAAATGTCAATGGGTGTCCATTCGCCATCGTCTTTTACACATTGAGTTTGAACGTTTCTTTTGTCTGCGGTGAAACAACAGATGAGCCAGCTGGAATGCAAATATTCTTTTGATGATGTCCCATCCTGAGGCAAAGGATTGTGTGAATTCCCCAGATGGCTGTGCCTGTTCACATTTAATTAGGTAATTAACTGAGAGTTGGGGCTGCCTGGAGCTCTTAAGCCAAAAGGCCACATGATTTGCAGTGGCTATTTGAAAAGACTGCTTGTGTTCAAAATGTATTGACTGAAAGTTCATAATATACTGGGAGATGACAATACAAGCAATTAAAATATTGTAATCAGGTCAGCTATTTCTTGCTTTCTGCTAACTCCATTCATCTGGGCTTCTCCTAAGGAAATTTACACATGGCTGACATTCTCGAGAAACAAATTCACGAGTGAATTCATGAGTTTGTGAAGAATGGCCCAGGTGAAGTACATTCCACACGAGCAGCTAAACTCGACAAAATAGCTTTCCGACCCCATTCTATTCATGTGCAATGCCTAAAGAGATCAGTTAGCTTTAAAGAGGAGCGGCAAGAGCAACATTGTTATGTCTTTGTCGAAGTAAGTTACACGTATGACAATCTGGTTCTGTTTTATTTTCCATACAGCAAGAAAAAAAAAGATGAACAAGGAAGGGATTCTGAAATATCTAATTGTCACACACGGATTGTTGCACCGACATTCCTGTATAATATGAACTTCAAAAGCGTAGGAAAGTGCATCATTATCAATAATAAGAATTTTGATGACAAAACAGGTACTGTACCACTTTCATCACTCGCTGCAATTTAGAATTAGAACAGTACAGCACAGAACAGGCCCTTCGGCCCTCGATGTTGTGCCGAGCAATGATCACTCTACTCAAACCCACGTATCCACCCTATACCAGTAACCCAACAACCCCCATTAACCTTATTTTTTAGGACACTAAGGGCAATTTAGCCTGGCCAATCCACCTAACCCGCACATCTTTGGACTGTGGGAGGAAACCGGAGCACCTGGAGGAAACCCACGCACACACGGGGAGGACGTGCAGACTCCGCACAGACAGTGACCCAGCCGGGAATCGAACCTGGGACCCTGGAGCTGTGAAGCATTGATGCTAACCACCATGCTACCGTGCTGCCCAATTTATTGTGTGGCTGCAGGGAATCACTTGCTAAACTGCATAGACCGGTTTTGAGGATCAACAGTAAATCTTTCCAGGGCAGCACGGTGGCACAGTGGTTAGCACAGCTGCCTCACAGCACCAAGATCCCAGGTTCGATCCCGGCTCTGGGTCACTGTCCATGTGGAGTTTGCACATTCTCCCCGTTTTTGCGTGGGTTTCGCCCCCACAATCCAAAGATGTGCAGGGTAGCTGGATTAGCCGCACTAAATTGCCCCTTAATTGGAAAAAATTAATTGGGTACTCTAAAAAATATTTAAAGAGTAAATCTTTCCTGTAGAAATACCTTTTTTTTGGCATAATTTAATTTCAGGAACTAATAATGTTCACCGTGACAACAAGCCTGGCCATGTATCTTGATCTCTCCACTCTCCAAAAGAAGTAGCTTTCAGCAGTGCAAGCAGTACAGGCTAGCTTTAACGGGTGCTAGTAAGTTGTAATTTTGGACCCACTGCTAATGTGTGCAGCCAATAAACAGCACAGCTAGCATTGGCTGCATGCAACAATCATTCAAATGAGCGGGCAGTGGGCATGTTGTATGCACTACATTGAAAGAACATATGGGTAACTTTTTTAAATTTAAGAGTACCCGATTCATTTTTTTCTATTTAAGGGGCAATTTAGCGTGGCCAATCCACCGAGCCTGCACATCCTTTGGGTTGTGGGGGCAAACCCACGCAAACACGGGGAGAATGTGCAAACGCCACACGGACAGTGACCCAGAGCTGGGATCAAACCTGGAACCCTGGTGTAGTGAGGCAGCAGTGCTAACCACGGTGCCGCCGTGCTACCCTAGAACATGGGTTAGTTGGCATTGCGATCCCCATGCCCGTTTTCAGGGGCTACCCAAGTTAACACTTCTTCTAGGGGGGAATTATAGCTGATTTATTATACTGGTTCTCTAAAAGCACACCCCTTCCCCTAAACTGCACTAAACCGGACACGTACTGGCAACAACCTCTCAGTTTAATGATTTGTTAATTTTGCTGATTGAAGTAGCTATGTGAAGGGATTATATCAACTGTTCCGACTTTGTGTTGTTTGTTCCAGAAATGAATGTGCGGAACGGCACTGACATTGATGCTGGGAATCTGTTTGCATGTTTTACCTCTTTGGATTTCAACGTTGTTGTTTTAAATGATCAAACTTGTTCTCAAATGGAGAGGATACTGCAAGATGGTGAGTAAATGTTTAAATAAAATAGTTTGGTTTAATTAAGCTGTAATCTCTACTTTGTGCTCACTTTCTTGCAGTGATGCAATGCTCTGTAACCGTTTATAGTCATCAAATCTATCGTATCCTAAATATCACATTGATATTCCAACCAATTCTAGAACTTTTTTGAAAAACGTCCATGCTAAGATTACACTTCCTGGTAGCTTTCCAAGACTATACAAAGTCAGTGTTCAGGCAAAATGAACACTTAGATTTGTGTTTTTTAGCCAAGCTTTTTTAGTACATCTACAACACTAGCACCTGCCTGACAATGTGAATAATTACCCCGATTTGGCCTGTACACAAGAAACAGGACTAAATCCAACCAATCAATTACTGCCCTATCAATGTATCCTCCATCATCAGCAAAGTAATGGAAGGAGTCATCAACAGTACTATCAAACAGCACTTACTCAACAATATTCTGCTCATGGACGCTGTGTTTGGGTTCCGCCAGCGTCTCTCAGCTCCTGACCTCATTACAGCCTTGGTTCAACCATGGACAAAAGAGCTGAATGCCAGAGGTGAGGTGAGAGTGCCCTTGACATCAAGGTAGCATTATGGGTCAGGGTTTAGAGAACCCCAAAGTGTATCATGGAGTTCACCTGACCCACAACTTTTACTAGATTGTAGTATGGGGAGCACACGGCCCACTCTACAGGTGTGGTAGAGCAGAAATGGAAAAGTAAATTTTAAAGCAAAACAATGTTTATTCTATGAACTCAAGTTAACCTTTTTGAAACATACAGTGAACATCTTAGCAACCATCAATCCAAATACAACCCCCAAAGAATACAACACTGAGTAATCCTTAATAACTTCCCAAACAACATCCAGAAGACCGAAGAAACACCTTTAAACAGAAGCATATTAGGTTTACATTCACTACTGAGAACATTTATAATTCTGAATTCACCAAATGATCATGAGATCGTCTTTTCATGGCGGAGAGATCAATAGCACACCTGCTCTGTCTGGCATCAGCTCCAACACTGAAAACGAAACTAAAACACACCCTGCAGTCTGCTCAAAAACGAAAGTAAAAAGCTGACAGACAGCCCAGCTCCATCCACACTCTGACATCACTGCAGTAATATGAGCAGCCAAACATTTCTTAAAGCGACATTCTCATGCCACCTATTACGGCATCAAGGAGCCCTAGCTAAACTGCAATCAATGGGAATCAAGGGGGAAACTCTCCGTTGATTGGCGTTATACCTGGAAAATGGTTGTGGTAGTTGGAGGTCAATTATCTCAGCTCCAGGACATCTTCCTCATCCCCAATCCCACTTTTTTTTTAAAAACTATATCTTCAAAAATGTTATGGAGTTCCTCAGTGTGGTATCCAAGGCCCAACCATCTTCAGCTGCTTCATCAATTACCTCCCTTCCATCATAAGGTCATAAGTGGGGATGTTTGCGGATAACTGCACAATGTTCTGCACCATTTGCAACTCCTCAGATAATGAAGCAGTCCTTGTCCAAATGCAACAAGACCTGGACAACATCCAGGCTTACGCTGACAAGTGGCAAGTTACATTTGCACCACACAAGTGCGAGGTAATGACCATCTCCTACAAGAGAGGATCTAACCCCTGACGTTTGACATTGAATGGCATTACCATCGCTGAATCCCCCACAATCAACATCCTGAGGGTTACTATTGATCAGGAACTGAACTAGACTAGCCATGTTAACACTGTGGCTACCAGCGCAGGTCATAGAATCATAGAATTTACAGTGCAGAAGTAGGCTATTCGGCCCATCAAGTCTGCACCAGCCCTTACAAAGAGCATCCTACTCAAGCCCACGTATCTACCCTATTCCCATAACCAGTCACCCCCACTTAACCTTTTTGGACACTTAGGGTAATTTAGCATGACCAATCTACCTAACCCGCACATCTTTGGAGTGTGGGAGGAAACTGGAGCACCCGGAGGAAACCCACGCCGGCACGGGGAGAACGTGCAGACTCCGCACAGTCAGTGACCCAGCGGGGAATCGAAGCTGGGACCCTGGAGCTGTGAAGCAACTGTGCTAACTGCTACCGTGCTTCCTAGGTGGGGCGAGGGGGGGACTCTTGGGGAATATGGCCGATTTTCGGGGTATAAGCTAAATATGGGGGAAAGTGAGATGTTTGCGGTCCAGGCGAGGGGACAGGAGAGGCGATTGTGGGAGCTGCCGTTTAGATCAATAGGGGGAAGCTTTAGGTACCTAGGCATTCAAGTGGCACAGGAATGGGACCGGCTGCATAAATTAAATCTGGCCCGACTAGTAGACCAAATGAAGGACGATTTTCGGAGATGGGACACGCTCCTGTTGTCATTAGCTGTGAGGGTGCAGACGGTGACGGTCCTCCCGAGATTCCCGTTCGTGTTTCAGTGTCTCCCCATCTTTATTCCGCGGTCCTTTTTTAAACAGGTCAACAAAGTGATCTCTGGCTTTGCTTGGCCAGGCAGGACCCCGTGGGTAAGGAAGGTAATGCTTGAGCGGAGTTGGGAGAGGGCGCTGCCAAATCTTAGTAACTATTACTGGGCGGCGAATATAGACATGATCAGGAAGTGGGTGGTGGGGGAGGGGTCAGCATGTGAGCGTCTTGAGGCGGCTTCATGCAAGGGCACCAGTTTGGGGGCATTGGTAACTGAGCCTCTGCCGTTCCCGCCGGCATGGTACTCCACCAGACCCGTGGTGGTGGCGGCCCTGAGAGTCTGGGGGCAATGGAGGAGATATGTGGGAGCAGAGGGAGCATTGGTCTTGTCCCCAATCTGTAATAATCACTGGTTTGCCCCGGGAAGTATAGATGGGGGGTTCTGGATATAGCGGAGAGCAGGGATTGAGAGGATGGGGGATATGTTTATAGAGGGGAGCTTTCCGAGTACGAGGGCGCTGAAGGAGAAGTTTGGGTTGGCGAGGGGAAACAAATTCAGGTATCTGCGGGTGCGGGACTTCCTTCGTAAACAGGTGTCAACCTTCCCACTCCTACCGCTAAGGGGGATTCAGGACAGGGTAGTTTCCAGAGTGTGGTAGGAGAAGGGAGCGTCTCTGACATTTACAAGGAACTTATGGGGTCAGAGGAGACGCAGACCGAGGAGCTGAAGCGCAAGTGGGAGGAGGAACTGGGAGGAGAGATAGAGGATGGTCTATGGATGGACACGTTGAGTACAGTCAACGCATCAGCAACATGTGCCTGATACAATTCAAGATCATGCACCGGGCTCACATGACAGTGGCCCGGATGAGCAGATTCTTTGGGGTGGAAGATAGGTGTGCAAAATGTGCGGGAGGCCCAGCTAACCGTGTTCACATGTTCTGGGCATGTCCGAAGCTTAGGATATTTTGGCAGGGGTTTGCAGATGTCATGTCCATGGTGTTAAAAACAAGGGTGGCACTGAGGCCAGAGGTGGCAATTTTCGGGGTGTCGGAAGATCGGGGACTCCAGAAAGAGAAAGAGGCAGACGTTCTGGCCTTTGCTTCCCTTGTAGCCTGGAGACAGATACCATTAGCTTGGAGGGACTCAAAGCCCCCGAAGTCGGAGACCTGGCTATCGGACATGGCTAGCTTTCTCTGTTTGGATAAAATCAAGTTCGCCTTGAGAGGGTCAATGTTAGGGTTCGCCCGGAGGTGGCAACCGTTCGTCGACTTCTTCGTGGAAAAGTAATCGTCAGTGGAAAGGGGGGGGGGGTTAGTTTAGCTTAGAGTAGGGGGTTAATAAAGGTGGGACCTGTAAGGGAGGGAGACGGCTTTTCCACTAAGTTTATATTTTAATGTACGTTGTTTATTGTGTTGTTGTTATAATACCAAAAATACCTCAATAAAATGTTTATTAAAAAACAAATGTTCAGATCATGGTGTACAAATATTTTTTTGAAAAGTTCAGGTGTGTTGGATGAGGACAGGATTGAGTGCAACTGCTGAAGTGCACTGTCCAATCACACATTTCCGACCATTTGTTAAAGAATGTGCTGGATCCTGGTGCCCATAGCACCCAGCGTGAATCAGGGCACTCAGCTGGGAAAGGAAAAGGTGAAGCTTTATCAGATGGAGAATGAATAGAAATGAAGGATTGGATTGGATTGTATTTGTTTATTGTCACGTGTACCGAGGTACAGTGAAAAGTATTGTTCTGCGTACAGTTCAGGCAGATCATTCTGTACTTGAAAAGAAATACATGGGGCAAACATAAAATACCCAATGTAAATACATAGACACAGGCACTGGGTGAAGCTTACAGGAGTGTAGTACTCAGTAAAGGAGATGTGTGACGAGATCAGATCAGTTCATAAGAGGGTGGTTTAGGAGTCTGGTAATAACAGGGAAGAAGCTGTTTTCAAATCTGTTAGTGCGTGTTCTCAGACTTTTGATTTGAAGTTGAACTAACTACATATATTTAACATGTTACAATTATTAAAAGACGTGTACATGACGATTTATTTTTGAGCTAGTGAAAAAGTGGATAGGAGGCGTTCTGACAAAATCACCTAAGTGACATAAATAATTGCATTTTTAACCAAAAGATCAGGGGGTAAAGTAACGCGTAATATTGGTCATTTCTCCTAGTATTCCTTCAGCTTAAAAGAACACTTTTTGGAAATTGTCATTTTGATTTTGGTACTGTCACTGTCTGCTATGATGGCCTTATATAGGGTGAAGCTGTTGTCCTCTCCTTGACCTCCGAGCAATTGGGCACCATAACAATTGTACCTCTTTTGAAATGTTTGGCATGTGGTGTTGATAAGCAAATACTTCTGTTGATTTAGTTTCTGGTAAATCAACTGCTAATTCTATACAGGTCAATGTGAATCGTAGCATGATAAAATTAATCTAAATAATGCATTTCCTTTTGGAGTGCCACACTTTTGTATATAAATACTGCCACATTTTAGTTTCTCAGGAAAATCACAGCAACAATGCATGTTTTGCCTGCATCCTTTTAAGCCATGGCGACGAAGGCTTGATCTATGGCACCGATGGAGCAATGCCTATAAAGAGACTCACTTCTCTCTTTCGAGGGGATATGTGCAAGACGCTTGTGGGAAAACCAAAACTCTTTTTCATTCAGGTAACACGATCATCCAGGATTTTGCTTTAATAATGGGGGTGCTTAGAAAATTCCAAGTTCGATTCCCGGCTTGGGTCACTGTCTGTGCGGAGTCTGCACGTTGTCCCCGTGTCTGCGTGGGTTTCCTCCGGGTGCTCCGGTTTCCTCTCACAAGTCCTGAAAGAGGGGCTTGTTAGGCGATTTGGACATTCTGAATTTTCCCTTTGTGTACCCGAACAGGAGCTGGACAACGAGGGGATTGTCACAGTAACGTCATTGCAGTATTAATGTAAGCCCACTTATGACACTAATAAAGATTCTTCTTATAATAAAGATTATTATTATTACATCTCTGCAGTATGCAGGATTTCTCGGGGCTTCCCCACCATCTATAATTGGCACAGTGCCTATAGTAGGTGCAGACTCAGTGTTCGCATTGGCGGGTGCTTTCCGAGGCTTGCTCCATTTCCTCTAACCCTGAAACACTCGGTGCTTTAACAGATGAGTGTTTCTGCAGTATCGGTGTTTACCAAGTGGGAAACATGTAGCCCTGGGAAAAGGGCGGATGCCTCGACGGTCTACTTTTTCTTGATTGCTGCCCGATGGAGTTTTTAGAGATGAGAGCTTTTACGGACCTTCGCCTCCCCATCTCTGTAGTTGAGGGGTTCCCAGCTCCAATGTCTCTGGTGCCCAGCCTCATTTACCCTCACTCACCTTCCCGTTGCCCGCACTAGTGAGCTGCAGGTTGTGTCTATGAGCAGCAAGCGCAGGAGAGATTGTGATTGGAGGAGTGGCGGGAGGGTGAGTGCCGACTGAGCCTGAAAAGCGCACATGGCGCAGGAGCAGCAGCTGCTGGCCAAAACATGTCCGAACGAGAGTGGCGACTGCCTGACCCACAGGTCAGTGGGCTGCTGGGCGGCTGCCTGACCCACAGGTCAGTGGGCTGCTGGGCGGCTGCCTGACCCACAGGTCAGTGGGCTGCTGGGCGGCTGCCTGACCCACAGGTCAGTGGGCTGCTGGGCGGACATGTCCTGCCTGGCTGTTGCCAGCGCCCTGATGGAATTGTCTCAAAAAGACACAAAGGAGTGACTGGAGGTAGGGAGGTTGTAAAGAGGAGCTGCTGAGGGAGGGCGTGAGTGTGTTCGGGGAGGAGGTTGTGAAGAGAGGCTGCTGGTTGACACTGTGGGAGGGTGGTTATAATAGCTAAATTATTTTCATATTTTCCAAATGAGAGTACAGTGAATGCAGAAGAAGCATAGGATTCCGACACTGCAGAAGGAGGCCATTCAGCCCATCGAATCTGCACTGACCCTTTGAAAGAGCACTCCACCAAGCCCCCTTCCCCACGCTATCCCCCTAACCTCATCTAACCTACACATGTTTGTACATTAAGGAGCAATTTAGCTTGGCCAATCCACCTATCCTGCACATCTTTGGACTGTGGGAGGAAACAGCAGCACCCGGAGAAAACCCACGCAGACACTGGGAGGCAGTGCAAACTCCACACAGTGACCCAAGGCTGGAATTCAACACGGGACTTGGGTGCTGTGAGGCAACAGTGCTAACCACTGTGCCTTGTGCCGCCTTTATGTGCACAATTTGCATCCAAAGATCATACAATTGTTTGCCTCCTTTGAAACCTGTTTGGCTGCAACTTTTCAAAAGTTAAAGGGTGGTAGTTAAAAAATATATTTTTTATTCTTTCATGGGATGTGGACATCACTGGCGAGGTCAGCATTTATTGCCTGCCCCTAATTTTGCTAGGCCATTGAAGAGTCAACCACATTGGTGTGGTCCTGGAATTACAAATAGGCCAGACCAGGTAACAATGGCAGATTTCCTTCCCCAAAGGACATTAGAGAACCAGATGGCGTTTTATGGCTTCATGGTCATTAGACTTTTAATTTCAGATTAAAATCCCATTGGTGGGATTTGAACCCATATCTCTGGATTACTAGTCCACTGACGAAAGCACTACCGCACCACCTCCCTACTTGTAGGGTATGCAAACAATTAGTAAAGAGGCTAGATCCTGGATTAAAAAAATTTAAATATTCAAAACCTTTCAATATATACCTATTGGTATCAAAAGAAAAATACTGCAGAGGCTGGAAATCTGAAATAAAAACAGAAAATACTGGAAAGACACCAGAGGTCTGGCACTATCTGAAGTGAAAATTGCCTATTGTCACAAGTAGGCTTCAAATGAAGTTACTGTGAAAAGCCCCTAGTCACCACATTACGGCACCT
Organism: Scyliorhinus canicula; assembly: GCF_902713615.1. NCBI lineage: Eukaryota > Metazoa > Chordata > Chondrichthyes > Carcharhiniformes > Scyliorhinidae > Scyliorhinus > Scyliorhinus canicula. Next base: position 26,501,950 of record NC_052161.1, on the reverse strand, counting down.
GTTCAGGGAGGCTGGTACGGGAATTGAACCCACGCTGCTGGACGCCTTCTGCTTTACAAGCCAGCTGTTTAGCCCACTGTGGAGGGAGAAACAGTTAATAGTTCCAACAGGTGAACTTTGATCTGGGAAACGTAATGTAATCAAGTGGTAACTTCAACCTTAAGTGTTTGTATTCCAATTATTATTCAGCGTATGTTCCAGTCGTTGATGCCTTGTTCAGTTGCTTTACAATGTATTTCATATTTATCCAATTTAAACACTTTTATTCTGGCTTGTTTCAGGCATGTAGAGGTTCAGAATTTGATCAAGGGATACAGACCGATTCAGGTCCTACTGGTGATGTAGAAACAGATGCAAATCCTCGGCACAAGATCCCAGTAGAAGCTGATTTCTTGTACGCCTACTCCACTGTTCCAGGTAATGCAAAGATTATAGCCATGAATGCATAATATTTTTATGTTTAATCGATTAATTAAATTAGATTGGAGTCTCTAAAAAAGAACTTTTGCCTTCACAATTCTTCATTGTATATTTTGACCTGACCTGATGCCTGGGTGGTACTGCCAGGGTGCCACCCTACACTGTCCCTGATCACCCGAGGGACTCCAATGGCCTGGAGACCCCCCCAGGTGCCGATGTGACTGGTCTACGTTTGTGCGGACCAGTGCTAAACGGCACCGTGGCGAGGTCCCCCAGGCGCACAGCCGGTGAGTACCAGGCACCGCCGAATCCGGTGTCCCGGTATTTAAATGAGCAGTATAGAAATGGATCGTGCCGGGCAGAGCGAGTCAGGTGACGCACACGAGGGTTCGCGTCTGTGGTGGAGCCCAATTTGGGGCTCGCGCACGATTCACTCATTACACCCGGATCCGCGCTGGGCTCAATGGGGTCACTGAATCGTGCCTATTGAAATGGAGAATACACCAAAGAATCGTTATCTGCCAAACTTTTGTTTAATTCAAACCAGACAAATCAGCTCTCATTGGTCAAAGCATGCCATGAGGAATGAACAAGGGAATGGCTGTCTTACAAGCATTTATTTAGTTGAAAAAGGTGCAATGTGTGGACATGTTCTTTTTGCTTGCACAAATAGAGCTGCTAGTAAGTGTAAATGAGCCACACTGTGGGACCAAATAATAATCTTAAATTTGTTGTTAATGTATTCATAGAATTTACAGTGCAGAAGGAGGCCATTCGACCCATCACGTCTGCGCCAGCCCTTGGAAAGAGCACCTACACCCCATCCCTGTAACCCAGTAACTCCACCTAACCTTTTTAGAAATGTAAGGGCAATTTAGCGTGGCCAATCCGCCTAACCTGCACATCTTTGGACTGTGGGAGGAAACCGGAGCACCCGGAAGAAACCCACACAGTCACGGGGAGAATGTGCAGACTCCGCACAGACAGTGACCCAAGCCGGGAAACGAACCTGGGACCCTGGAGCTGTGAAGTAACAGAGCTGACACTGTGCTACCGTGCCGCCCATTGTAATTCTTAGCACAATCAGAATTGGTTAATAAGTGTTGCCCAGTCAAAATCACATCCAATGTCAGATACTCTAGGCAGAATTTTCCCTCATCAGCAGGTTTGTAGGCAGGGGTGTGACTGTAAAACGTTTTATATGAGCTGCCCACCGGGCTCCCGCCACCCGACCTCTCCGCAGTTTTGCGACTTAAGTAGGTCTGGCTGCCATTGTCCCAATTGAGGCCCTTATTGGCCAATTATTAACCATTTCAGGGCTATTTCCTGTCCTCGCCCAATTTAGCAGGAGGAGTTCAGGGGTGGGAAGAAAGCCCAAAAATAAACCTGCTGAGGCCTTGGGGAGGAAGGGGGTGTGTCTCCATTAATGGCTCCCCCATTAAAAATCAAGCCACTCCCCCACCCCCACTACCACCACCCAACAAAAAAAGTCTGGGCCCTGCAGATGTTCCCTGCCCAATGCAGATGTTCCCTGCCCCCACCATTGCCTCTCCACCAAGAGCCCCAACGCTCTGTCTACCTTTCTAGGACTTAACCTTCCTTCCCGGCCCTGAGGACCCAAACTGGTCCTCGATTCTGCCAACTTGGACTCTGGAGACTGCATACAGTCCCTGGCCTGTTCACTGCAGAGACCAAGAGTTGCCAGTCAATCTGATTGGCTGCCAGCTCCCTGAGCCTGGACTTCCTCCTAAGTGAGAGGCGGAAGCCCCACCTCCAGTTAATTAACACTCAGAGACTTTGGGTGCGATTCTCCGAGCCCCGCGCCGGGCCGGAGAATCGGCGCAACTGCGCCGCAATGGTGGCGCGCAATTCTCCAAGGTGCGGGGAATCGGCGCATTTGCGCCGGCGCATTTGACGCGTCGCTGGCCGCGGGCCGCTGGAATCGGCAGGGCCGCCGATTCTCCAGCTCGGATGGGCCAAGCAGCCACACAGAAACGGCAGTGCCGCCGGCGCCGTTCACCCCTGGTCGCTGCCGGCGGGAACTCTGCGCGATGGGTCGGGGGACGGCTGTGGGTCGGGGAAAAGTGCTTCTTTACTGGGTGGGAGGGCCTCCGCTGGGGTCTGGCCCACTATTGGGGATCACCGATCGGTGGGCCGGCCCCCCCCTACCCTCCCGGGCCTACTTTGTTGCGCAGCCGGCCCCTGGACCCCCCACGCCATGTTGCGTAGGGGCCGGCGCGCTGAAGAAGTCCCCCGCGCATGCGCAGGTTGGCGTGGCCCAACTGCACCTGCACAGGTTGACGCGGCGCCCATTTGACAAGGGGAAGGTAGGCTGGAGCGGCGTAAACCGCTCCAGTGCCGTGCTGGCCCCCTGTGGGGGACAGAATCAGTCGTCCCCATGCCCGTTTCGTGCCGTCATGAAGCGCGACGGTGCAAACACTTTGTCTGCATTTTGGAGAATCGCCCCCTTTACTACCTACAAGGAAGCCAGTATCGGTGGTGATGTGGAAATCCCCCATCTGAAAAATCCTGCCCTATATTTTGAGTTTTAGCAACATGGGCTTGTTGGGTACAGTCAGAACTTTGCCTGTTGCAAACAGCCAGAGATGTGCTGTTCAATAGCATGCACCTGTCATTGGGTCATTCCACCTACATACCTGGCATTGCCCTGGCACTGATATTACTGATTTGTGAGATCGGCAGATCGGCTTTTTCATTGAGGACTGCACCTGTTAGTGGAGAATGTCACTCATGTTGCTACTGTGTAGAAGCAGTGTGAAGCGGCTGGCTTTACCTGTTATTCAGGTTTTTTAGACTCCTTAATCTGAGGTAGACTGTAGACTGGACACTTTTCATTACTGAAAGTGATGACTACAGGCCCATTCATGAGCGATTGCGATACCAACAAGCAATGATCTGATCAGGGTAACCATTACCCCGCAGGATGGCTTTAATGCATCCTATTTCAACATCAAGCTTACACAATCGATCAATGGTTAGAGGTACTATTTGCGAGGTTGGAGATGAGGCCCATTTTAGTGCATGGAACTGTAGAAATCCCAATGTGTAGATTGGCTAGTGAAGGTAGGGTCGACAGTACTGAGGAACCCAGTGGCAGTTTTCTCAATCGGTACATTGAGCAAAGGGAGCTCATTTGATGCTCCACATCGAAGGTCAATTTGAGCGCAGATTGGAGCCCCTGTGTAAGGAAATACTTAAATGCAGCTGCTGATGAAAATATAGCCGTTTCACGTTTCTACAATACAGCAGCAACACGAGTGGTATTCGCCACCGACAGGCTCATGCCATCAAACCAAGCAGACGTTCTGTCTCTCACATAAAGGAGTAATGTGGTCTATGAATATCAGTGCCAGTGTAATGCCCGGAATGTAGGCAGTATCTAACACCATGTCCCTTTGATGGCTCATATCAGGCAAAATGCTGACCATATTCAACCAGGCCATGCTTCTAAAACTCAAAATATTGGGCTGGATTCTCCGATTTGGAGACTATGTCCCCAGCCGGCGTGAAAACTGTGGCATTTTACGCCAGGAAAACGGGCGCAAAACGGCCACAGATTCCCCGTTTTGCTGCGGGCTAGCATAGAGCACCCAGCTCTAGCTGCCGATACAGCCTGGAGAATTGCTGGGTCCGTGGCCGCGCATGGCGGCAGCCGCGACGTGCAAAATTGACCCCCCTTCGGTCGGCTCGCACCGAACCACCACAGTGCCCCCAGTCCTGAATCTGTCCACCCCTGCCCGTGGATCGGCCCTCCCCCGACTATGGCGGTGCTGGACTGAGTCCGCAGCATCCACGCTGAGTTCCTGACGGGTGAGACCACACCGTTGGAAACATCGGCCGGTCGGGGACGGAGCATCGTGGGTCGGGCCTCAGCAATGTCTGGAGGCCGTGGATACGGTGTGCAGAGTATGCTGCTTTTCAGGGGGCGGAGCATCGCAAAAACAGCGCCGCCCCGATTTCGGCGTCATTGGGGATTCTGTCATCGGGGATTCTCCGCCCGTCACACTGCACGCGATTTCGGCGTCAAGGATCGGACAATCCAGCCCGTAGTGTTCAACGTGAGATGTAATTCCACGATTAAGAAACATTTGCTAAACAATACTAAATATGCTATGAATTTCACTAACAACCATTTTAATTAGTTGGGTTCACCATATGGCTCCTTTATGCAAACCAGAAGCTATGTATGTTCACACACAAAGGCCTGTCCTTGACAGGCCCCTCTTTGTGCCTTTTTCAAGAAATGCTTCGGTGACAGTTGTTCCTTGGTTCATTCCTCATAGTAAAGCCTTGACCAATGAGAGCGACTTGCCTGTGAATATAAACAAAAACTCGGAAGTTACATTCTCCATGGCGATTACACGAGAAACCTGACTCTGCTTGCCAATCAATCAGTGCCCTATTCTTGTGTAGCATAAATTGTGTTCCCTTTGAAATTTGGTATTCTTACGAATCTGTCCTGATGAGTACAAGACAAAAAGCTTTGACTTCATCTCTCTTTGTTCAGTTATACTCACGTTCTATAGTACTAAGCAACTGATTGTTTGAGCAACAATGTGCCCTTGCTCAGCACATATTTGAGAACTGTAAAATGCGATGTCTGTCATTGCAGGCTACTACTCGTGGAGGAATCCAGGCAAGGGCTCTTGGTTTGCACAGGCCCTATGCAATGCCTTCAAAGAATATGGTAAAGAATTTGAGATAATGCAGATCCTAACCAGAGTCAACTACATGGTGGCCATGCACTTTGAGTCTTGGTCCGAAGATCCCCGATTCAGTGAGAAGAAGCAGATACCCTGCATTGTCTCCATGTTGACTAAAGAACTTTACTTTAAAAAGAAATAAAGCACAACATCTCAGTTTACATTTCAGGGAAGTTTTGAATTGTAAGGTTTAAGTTGCTCTTTAGGTCAGACTTTCGAGTGGAGATTTAGAATTGAGCTAAAGCAATCCGCAGAATTCAGGAAAACCATTTGCTTTCTCTGCAATTGATCATTTTCTTGGGTTTCATACTCTGAAGGATGAAAAAAGTAATGAACTATCTGTTCCGATATGGTCTGGGTCAGTTTACAATGCAGCTTATGAATGGCTTCAATGTAAAATTGCAAAATGCAAAGTATGACTGATATGGATTTGTCACTCATTTGTTATGACTTCTCGTTTAAAGTACTCTTTACAAAGCTTGTTTTTACAACCTCAGCAGTGTGAATTTCAGTACGGTTTGCATCATGAGCTATGGATTTTAAACTTTAAAACAAAACCTGTTCATCAAATATACTTGGTTTATGTTTCTCAATCAACTATTGGGACAGGGTCTGTTTTTTTTTATGCGTCATCTACCTTACTGATGTGCACTCATTTTTAGCAAAAGTGATTTATTTTTTTCAGTTCTTTCTTCTCCCCAACAATCCATTCGCTACGATACGCGAAGGATGTAGTATCTCCTACTCTGTTTATGTAACGTTGATGTATTTTAAAGAAGTATTTTGTCAAACACTCGGATGTGGGGTTGATGATTGTGTGACTTATCGGAAACAGTCAAGGTACTTTTCTTAAGGGCGGCACGGTGACACAGTGGTTAGCACTGCTGCCTCAGGGCACCGAGGACCCAGGTTTGATCCCGCCCCTGGATCACTGTCCATGTGGAGTTTGCACATTCTCCGCTTGTCTGCGTGGGTCTTGCCCTCACAACCCAAAAGATGTGCAGGGTAGGTGGATTGGCCACGCTAAATTGCCGCTTTATTGGGGAAAAAATAAATTAGGGCCTCACGGTAGCATGGTGGTTAGCATCAATGCTTCACAGCTCCAGGGTCCCAGGTTCGATTCCCGGCTGGGTCACTGTCTGTGCGGAGTCTGCACGTCCTCCCCGTGTGTGTGCGTGGGTTTCCTCCGGGTGCTCCGGTTTCCTCCCACAGTCCAAAGATGTGCGGGTTAGGTGGATTGGCCATGCTAAATTGCCCGTAGTGTAAGGTTAATGGGGGGATTGTTGGGTTATGGGTATACGGGTTACGTGGGTTTAAGTAGGGTGATCATTGTTCGGCACAACATTGAGGGCCGAAGGGCCTGTTCTGTGCTGTACTGTTCTATGTTCTATGGTACTTTAAAAAAAATTTTAAGTACTTTTCTTGACATACCTTTCACTGATTTTGAACACTTTTTAATGGTTTTTCTGTATTTCACAGCACATTGATGAATATCAAATTTGGATTGGAATTTGGACAATTTTAACTAAATTTAGCCTAATATTCTTTGAACAGTAGTTTCCTCTTGGACGTTGGTGTTCTGGGTTCACCCCCCTTTTGGTGAACAGCAAAATAAACTAACTGCTCGCTTATCTCATTGCTGCTTGGTGGATGTAGTAGGGCAAAATTATTTGCTGACAAAGCAACAAGCTCATTCACTTATAAAAAAATCATTGTGTGAAGAGTTTTGAGCCAGTTGTTAAGGACCGATATAAATATTAATAGCTAGGAAACATGTGACAGGAAATAAATAATTTAGCCGGTTACTGGCAACCAATACGCATGAATAACAGGGCTACGTTTCTGAGTGGTACATATTTAATGCTCAGGCTGTAATCATGACTTTAAGATTGTGCACTTGACCTGACCGCTTTAAATTCAACGAATAATTTCAATCTGCTAGATCAAAGCAATGGGCTGCTGTTGTATCGGACCTGATAGCCATAATCTGAGTGTACAGCTGTTAATGTTCAGCCATAATCTTGCTCACAAATCTCATTAGGGGAGCCTACTTTCCTCAGTGTTCCATGTCATTACTGAGAGAATGGAGATATTAGAAAAAACGTAAGTAATGGCTGTGTATTTTCAACTTGACTGGTGGTTCTGGCACTGATATTTCTTTCTCCTCCATCAGAGGTAGCTGGTATCGTCAGATTAAACTGAAGTATTAGCCATCCACTGAATTTTGCTCTGTTTGATTTACGTTTGTCAGCTTTTACCTTGTTTCTTTTTTTTTTAAAAGCTGTATCGTTATTTATCTTTGTTTTTTTAATTATAGGCCAGCAGAAAATTACGTAAATCATAATCACTTTTTCTGATCTCATTTACAAATTTAAGAAACAAGATCCCTGGAGCCTCATGTTGCCAGCAGAAATTCGGCCTGTAAAGTTTGTTGACTTTGCCCCAAGTCCTGAGTTTGGTGTCATTTCAATAATCAGGATGGCAGCACACTCCTGTGGAGCCACAATAGAAGCCGCCCCTCCCCAAGTGTGTGGTAAGTAAATCACTGAAGCCCCAGTGAAAGGGAGCCCCAGTCCTTTATTGGAATAAGGAGGACGTGTTTCTTTTGGGTTCTCCAAGCAAAGCCAACAGGCTGCATTTGGAATGAATTTATCTTGCTCTGCAACCTCCTTGGTTGCCTTTTGACCCTCAGCAGGCATCGGACCTGTGTTTGGTGGAATTTCCAGGGGAGGCGGGGAATGGCACCAGACACATTTAAAATGGCTGCTCAGCCTTTTCAGGGGGGGGGGGGGGGGGGGGGGGGGAAGTCTTCTGAAAATGATGCGGCACAAAAGGAGTCCATTCAGTTCCTTGCGCCTCTGCTGGCTCTTTGACCGAGCTATTCAATGTGTCCACTCCTCTATATTTTTCTCCGTAGAACTGTAATTCTTTTTCCTTTCCAAGCGTGTATCCAATCTGCATTCACCACTGACCACAACAACTCACTGAGCTGGATTCTCCTGCCGCCCCCAGCCACGTGTTCCTCGGTGGTGCAACATTCGCTGGTGACAGGATTCTCTACTCCTGCCGTTTGTCAATGGGATTTTCCATTGAAACCACCCCATATCGCAGAGAAACCTGTGGGCGGGGGTGCACTGTCGACGGGAGCACAGAATCCCAACGGCCGGAGAATTCTGGCCACTGGTGTCTTTTCCTCTGCCCTTTTCCAATTAATTTAAATCTGTGCACTCTGGTTACCGACCCTTCTGGTCCTGGAAGCAGCTTCCTCTTAAAGACCTTCAACGTTTGCACCTCTTTCGAATCTCACCTCAACCTCTTCTCCAAGAAGAATAACCTCTAGCCTGTTCTTCATTTCCCAAAGCACGTTGAGATTACCGATGAAGGACAAATGAAGATGAAATACAAGTTCCGCCTCAGCTTCCCTCTCCTTGATAGGCTATCGGCCCAACCCGTGCTCTCTCCCATCCTAGGAATTTCAGGCTCACGATATGCAGAACTACACAGCATGGTTACATTGAATGACAGTAAGGTGGCGCCATCAAATTTGCCTCATTAATTACCTGGCAAACAGAAATCTACTGTGTGCAGATAGGACATAAACTTGTAGGCCGCAAGGACGTTGCACATGGCTGAACATTTGAGAGGGGGAAGCCACAAGATATCGGTAACTCGTATGATGGTTAGTTTAGTTTAAACATGAATGTGATTGTTTTGAATACAAGAAAAATGTGTGCAGTTTAATCATTCCTAGACATAAAAGTTTTTTAAATTCATTTACAGGATATGGGCATCGCTGGCAAGACCAGCATTTATTGCCCATCCCAAGTTACCCTTCAGAAGATGGCTGTGAGTTGCATTCTTGAGCCGTTGCAGTCCCTGAGGTGTGGGTACACCCACAGTGCTGTTAGGGATGGACTTCAAAATTTTGGGGCGGAATCCTGCAACCACGCTCAAAAAGCAGCTCACCAAAAAGCAGAGTGGCCGGTGAAGGCCAGGAGAACCCGCTCCTGGGATCTACCTGGCCCATCACGTCTCTTGAGGTCCAACATGATCTCACGAGACGTTGCGAATGCATCCTGCGCACAATGCACAAGATCACGTTTTTGAAAATCTGCATATTAGAGTGGGGCAGTAACCCTCACTGTAATGTGCAGATTCCCAAGGTACCTGAGGCATTGGGATTCAACTCCTTTGCCTGAGAGATCTCAGCCAAGCACTGTTCACAAATGGGGACCAGATGGAATGGCACTCGTGAGGGTGTCCCAGGGGATCAGAGGCCCCCAACGACATGCCCTTTGGGCAGGTGGTGCCCTGGCACTGCTGGTATCACCTGGGTACCATGGTAATAACAGCCTAGCACCTGAGTGGTGCCAACTCAGTGGCAGCCTGGCACTGCCCAGGTGGCATAGGCATGATGCCAGGTTGGCACTTCCAAGGTGCCAGCTGGCATTTTATGTGTGTGCACGATCAGACCGGGGTTGCTCGGCGTGGGTGCGGGGAGGGGGGAGGTCTGGGATTGTTTTGGGGGTCTTGCAGATCGGGTTGCCTTTTTTTAATGGTGTCCCAATCTCTCGCTGCGATGGAGAATTCCGGCGAGCTGAGCTCCCCACTGTACAAAACGGAGCACGTTCCCTGTTCAGGCCCCTTATTCAGTGTGAGATGCGATGAATAGCTATGTGTTTCTCTACACTTCTCAGCGCGCACTGGGAAACACGCGGCTAAACGTGCTCACTAGGGGACTTTGTTCCCTTTTGGGAGAAAAGGTTCCTTGACCTTTTATTCAGCTGTTTTTTAACAAAGATTTTACCTTCACAGACTTGATGATTACTTGATTTTTGCAGGAAGGAAAGCACATTGAGTGATGGAAAGGGGGAAATAAACATGCATTTGTTTAGCGTCCATCACTCCCTCAGGATGTCCCAAGATGCTTTCCAATCTATGAAGTTCTGATGCAGGAAATGCCGTTGCCAATCTGGGCTTAGCAAGGCCCCACAGAGAGTAATGTGATCATGATCGGCTCACCTGTTTTTGGTGATGTTGGTTAATGGATAAATATTTGCCAGGGCACCAGGGATGACTCTTCTGTTCTGGTCGGGAATAAGGCCGAGAATATATTTAAGCCCTGGATAGCCAACCATCAAGTTCCAATTGACTCTACTCGTTACAAATAAACTATTGTGTGCACAGGGTTGGCTGTACATAGGGATATGCACGCCTACAGTGCCTCCATGGACAAGGATCCTCACCCCATGCTAATGGTCATAGGGAAAGTCAGTGAACATCTTTTGAGACCCCAGCAGTCTCTGAAAGGTGTACCAAGGCATTTGTGGATTTACAGTTAATAGGGCTCTGTGCTCAGATTCATTTTGGGGCTCCTGTCCTGACGTCCATGAGCCTGCAACCTCGTCTGGCTACACTGCTCACCTGGGATCCACTGCCACACGGAGAGTTCACAATCTGGGGTCTGGGTACGCCGCCTTGCCTGGGGTAAGCCGTCTTGCCTGGGGTCTGCCGCCTTGCCTGGGATCTGCTGCCTCATCTGGGATCTGCTGCCTCACCTGGGTTTGCTGCTTCACCTAGGTCCACTGCCCCGCCTGGAATCCTTCACCTCGCCGCCTCTCCCTCACATGCTGGGATCTGGTACTACCTCACCCTCCCCTGGGACACGCTGCCTCACTCTCTCCCAGGGCTCGCTATCTCTCCCTCACTTGCTGGGGTCTGGCGCTACCTCTCCCTCACTTGCAGGGGTCTGGCACTGTCTCTCCCTCACCTGCCTCCATCTTGTTTATCACAGCCATTTGATCACTCCTGGAGGTAGTAACAACATCAAGGAGCGACCGAACGACTCGAATAAAGCACTGAGGTGTGAGCGTTTTCAAATCATTTTAATTTACATTAGTTGAAAGTTGATAATGCCATATACCAGAAGGCAGATAGTAACATATTTCCCAGAATCTGAGCTCTGTGTTTGACAACACGTTACAAAAACTCCATGAGCAAGTTTAACAAATACACAATCCTATTGTGGTCCGACATTGTTGAGTTCACTGGTAACCTTACAGCTAGTCTCCGAAAGAATCTTAATTGTGACATGATGTGGAGATGCCGGCGTTGGACTGGGGTGAGCACAGTAAGAAGTCTTACAACACCAGGTTAAAGTCCAACAGGTTTGTTTCAAACACTAGCTTTTGGAGCACTGCGGAAGCACTTCACCTGTGGAAGGAGCAGTGCTCTGAAAGCTAGTGTTTGAAACAAACATCTTTGACTTTAACCTGGTGTTGTAAGACTTCTTTATTGTGACATGCAGACCTCACAAAACAATTAACTGTTGTTCAGTGTGTCTTAGTAGTGGAATGCTGCATCATTGCATAACTGACCAGGTTATTCAAGCCCACTGAAGCATTGCAGGCCCTTCCACGTAACAAGTATTGTACCAGAAGTTTTTAGATTTAAAAAAAATGTTTGAAACAGTTGCTTGAAAACTGATCACCGTAAGAAGTCTTACAACACCAGGTTAAAGTCCAACAGGTTTGTTTCAAACACGAGCTTTCGGAGCACTGCTCCTTCCTCACTGCAGAAGCACTTCACCTGAGGAAGGAGCAGTGCTCCGAAAGCTCGTGTTTGAAACAAACCCTGTTGGACGTTAACCTGGTGTTGTAAGACTTCTTACTGTGCTCACCCCAGTCCAACGCCGGCATCTCCACATCTTGAAAACTGATGGCCTTGGATTGCAGAAACCTTGACCTCATTTTTATACAGACAGCAAGAATCACCTTTTCAATTTTATTCTGAATGTGCTTTGTACTCCTCAAGGCAATGGCCTTGTGACCTTTTTTGAAAGCTATGTTGGTATCGTGTGCTGTTAAATGAAGCAGGGAATCTGGAAACGGTCAAAGAAATCTTGCACCTCTCTATCAACATTACACATTACTCCGAGGGCAGAACATATCCCAACTGTGCCAGTTGTGCTGATTCCGTTTCCCACACCTGTTATTCCATGTTTGCAAAGGTGCAGTCATAGCTGGATATTATTCTCACGGTGAGACTGCATGAACGCAGTTCACTTGAGGATCAAGTAGCCAGCAAAGAAAAAGCGCTCCTCATTATCAACTAACCTGGATTAATTCTCAGGTTCCAAGATGAACTCATCATGTTCTACTGACTAGAACCAGCTGGTTCCCACTCCTGCTGCAATTTATTATGAGGTGATTCTCCGGTCCCCCAGCTATGTGTTTCACGGCAGCATGCCATTCACTGGCGGTGGGATTCTCTCTTCACCTGGCAGGGGTGAAACCATAATGATGGTGGTGGTTGGCCCAGGACGAAGCTCGACTGTAAAGTTTTGTCAATGAGATTTCCCATTGAAGACACCCCACGCTGCCAGGAAACCCACAGGCTGGGGTGTGGTGCCAGCGGGGAAAGAGAATCCCAATATCCAGAGAACTCCAAACTAACATACGTAGTGTATCAGCAATGACATGATTCTCAAGATGTCCACTCCCCGGGCCTCATAAATTTGAAAATAAATCCTTTTCCCTCTTTTGAAATTGGGTGCAGTTTGTTGTAACCTCAATGAATGAGTCTGAATGCAATCTAGACAAGATGAGAAATGGAATCTCATAATTGTGCTAATGGTCTGGTATTGAACATGATGGGCGCGACGTAACGGCCACACCGCGTCCGACTCAGATGCGATACGGCTAGTAAATCTCGAGAGGATACTCGCACGATTACCTCGTAACCTAGTGGGATCTTGCGAGACCCTGCAATCTGGATCTCAACCACAATGGGTGGGGCCTAAATCAGCATATTCCAAGTGTGCAAGCAGGCTCATTTGAATATGCTCTCGCCGGAGTTAACCCTAGCGCCTGCCTATCGGAGATCCTAAGCGAGCGCCGTTTAGCACCGGTTTCCACAAATGTGCATCAGGTGGAACAACATTTAGGGTGGTCTCCCAGGTGAGTGGAAGCCCCCGATGGTTGACCTCTAGGCAGGGTGGAACACACACTGTTAGCATCGCTCCACATCATGAACCAGCCAACTGAGCTAATGAACCCCCAGTTATTTTTGAATACTAAGGCTTCAAGGAACATGGGGACAGGGCAGAAAATTGAAGTTGAGATAGAAATTCAGCCATGATCTAATTGAATGGCAGAGTGAACTAGTGAAAAATACTCCTGCTCCTATTTCTATGTGACGCAGGAGCAGAAGTTGGTCATTTGGCCTATCGAGTCTGCTCCAGGATTCAGTGAGATCATGACACATCTGAAATGATAATTCTCAACTCCACTTTCCCACCTTATCCCCATAAACCGTCATGGAATCATATAATTTACAGTGCAGAAGGAGGCCTTCTGCACCGGCCCTTGAAAAGAGAACCTTACATAAGCCCACACCTCCACCCTATCCCAGTAACCCCACCTAACCTTTTTGGACATTTAAAGGCAATTCAGCATAGCCAATCCACCTAACCTGCACATCTTTGGACTGTGGAAACAGGAGCACCCAGGCAGACACGAGAAGAACATGCAGACTCCGCACAATCACCCAAGCTGGAGAAACGAGGAGAAAATTCTTCTCCCAGAGGGAAATGTATCTGTGGAATTCTTTACCACAAAGAGCTGTAGAGGCAAGTTTGAGATAGTCAGATTTTTATTCAGTATGGGAATCAAGGATGGCACGGTAGCACAGTGGCCAGCACCGTTGCTTCACAGCGCCAGGGACACAGGTTAGATTCGCAGCTTGGGTCATTGCTTGTCTACCCAAGTTTATTCAACATTAAATAACTAGTCTTGGACTAGATGTTCTGTTGTACACTGATTCATTTATTATCTGGCCGAATATGGTGGGGGGGGGGGGGGTTATATCTCGGGTATTTATGGACACATCATGCCAATGGAATTGGTTCCGGTAGGTGAGGGGGTTAAAATGAGAGGGTGAACTGGGTCCTATTCTGCACGAGGAGGTGTAGAGTGAGGATCATCGTCGGGTCAAATTCACGTCCTCCTGTGCTCAGCTTAATGTGATCCAGTTCAAGGTGGTGCACAGGGCGCATCTGACCAAGGTGAGGAGGAGTGGTGTTTTTTCGGGGGTAGATGCTAGGTGCGAGCAATGTTATCATAGAATTTACAGTGCAGAAGGAGGCCATTCATCCCATCGAGTCTGCAACGGCCCATGGAAAGAGCACCCCACCTAAGTCCATGCCTCCACCTCATCCCTGTAACCCAGTAACCACAACTAACCTTATTGGACACTAAGTGGAAATTTTAGCATGACCAATCCACCTAACCTGCACATCTTTGGACTGTGGGAGGAAACCAGAGCACTCGGAGGAAACCCACACAGACACTGGGAGAACGTGCAGACTCCGCACAGACAGTGGCCCAAGCCGGGCATCGAACCTGGGACCCTGGAGCTGTGAAGCAACTGTGCTAGCCACTGTGCTACCATGCTGCCCAGGTAACCGTACGCACATGTTCTGGTCGTGTCCCAAATTGATAAGCTTTTGGGCCTCCTTCTTAATGCCATGTCAGCAATTCTAAATGTCGAGCTGGAGCCATGCCCGTTGGTCTGCATTGAAGGGGTCTCCGTCTTGCCAGCAGATGTCCTCGCCTTCGCCTCGTTGACAGCCTGGAGGGAAGTTCTGCTTGGGTGAAGGTCTCCTCCTCCACCTCATGCCTCAGCTTGGTTGAATGACCTCATGGAATTTTTATATATAGAGGTCAAGAACACTGTCAGGGGGGTCAGTAGAAGGGTTCTGCCTAAGAATGTGGCTATTCATTTCCTTTTTCAAGGAAGTGGCCATCTTCCGTTTTTGAGGGGAGGTTTGCTTTAGTTTAGGGGGAGGTTGGAGGTGTTGATTGCGTATTGTATTCTTTATTATATTGTGTTATTTTGTTCCATTGAAAAAGCTTTTAATAATTTAAAAAATAAATTATTGCAACACGCTGGGTAGCTTTCAGGTTCTGGATTTTTCGAGTTCTCCAAATAACTGTTGAAAAACATGTTCGTTTATGCACCTTGGCTTGCCTACATCAAAGCTGTGCGTCACCGATAAAACCCCGTGACGTACCTGTTCCTGAATCTATTTATATCAACAGTTATTGTTGTTTACTTCAAAGATACTTTCCTCAGACACGATTCCCTGACCTATCTGCTCTTGAATGCTTTGAGTAGTTTAAGTAACAGCTTATCTCCCTAAACATACCTCTATACGGTAGTTAGTGGATTCCTCTGACTATGCTTATTACACTCGTCACTAATGTTACTTTAATGCCACCCCAGTCTCTTATTTCCTTACTCAAGCTTTTCTCGTAGGGAGTACAGAGACGTTAGGACCAGATTTTTGCTGTCCTACCTATCTTGGAAAGACTGCCGCTGTAAAATACAGGGAAGGATCATTAACCCTTAACTCTCCAAGCTTTCAAGCTGCAGCCGCATATTTGGACTCCACTCCCCACACGCACTTATCCCAGCCAAGAAGGTGGCAGCACGGAGACCAGCACTCCAGTTTGCGGATGTGTAGTTGGAGGCCCTGCTAGACACCATGGAGGTGAGGCAGGCTATCCTGTGCACTAGGGTGGGAAGGGTTTCCACCAGCCGCCCTACATTGGGCCTAGGCGCAGGTGGCAGATGCCATTAGTGCCGTGGGCCCCACCATCAGGACCAGACAGCAGTGCAGAAAAAAAACTGCACATCCTGCTCAGGGCGACCAGGGTGAGTAGGCAGCACTAACCGCAGTCCCACACTCCCTTAACCGCACCCCCCCCCCCTCCCCCACCCAGAGGGCGACCGAATCACCACCCTGCTCCACATGCCAGCACCCATACGGCTGCCATGGCCGGGTGTCCTAGCCACAAAGGTCACCAGCTACCCACCCACTGTGCTGCATGCGTCCGACTGTCTAGCACTGTGCGTGGTCTGTCCGCCCCCTCGCCCCAGGAGAAGGCGGCCCACAACAACTGGGAGAAGGAAAAGACCGGAGGAGGACCGGCGGACTTGCGGCTCTTCACGCAGAGCAGCAGGCACTGGGCCTGGTTGGTGGGCCTAGAGAGGGGGCATCAGGTGAGCAAGTGGCACGTGTGTCATCACGACCCTCGTGCCCCCCACAGCAACCCCCCCCCCCACATCCCCTCACACCAGCTTGAAACTCACACCCATCACCACACCACCCCTACACCCCACTTCACCATTAACACCTTCAACCCCCCCCCCCCCCCACATTAGAACATAGAACATAGAAAGATACAGCACAGAACAGGCCCTTCATGACAATACCCCCACACCATTCCCCCTCCACCACCACCCAACCCGTGATCCAATCATGCATCATGTCTTGTGTCTTGCGGGGGAAGGGGAGCATCACGGAGGCCCCGGAGAATACTGGGTTAGGCCTGCTAATGATATGCAAACGGAGTTTACCGTAAGAAAACGGAGGGGGGGGTTTACCGCCCCCCTCCACCCCCCCCCCCCCCCCCCCCCCCCCCCCCCCCCCCCCCCCCCCCCCCCCCCCCCCCCCCCCCCCCCCCCCCCCCCCCCCCCCCCACCTTGCCCCGCTACCCTCCGGTGGAATACTGAGACTCACGCTGCTGGAGCCCGGGAACCCCATTTGGATACATTGCCAGGTCATTAGCGAGCATTCTCTCCAGTCATTCCCCCCCTCACGGAATCTTGACCCGGTGCTGGCATGCACCAACTCTGGCCAGGCATGAGGCAGTCTAGGCGATCCCTCCGAGGGGACACAGAGGTAAGGATACCTCCGAGGGGAGGTTGAGTATATATGTGGTGGGCGAGGGGGTGGCGAGCAGACATGGGAAGGTGGATCTGCCGGCAGTGGCTGTTGCGGGGGGGGGGGGGGGGGAATCAGCCGACAGGGCCTAATGTGGGGGAGAGTCCTGAGTCCTCTGAGGTGCGGCCTGGGTGCCACTTGGCTGCAACGCTGGTTGGGATGCCCTATAGAAAGGGTGCCCCGATCTCTTTGAAGCTTGTTCTCAGCTCTGAGTCCCCGCCTCGCCCAGAGTGACACCGGTATCTACACCAACTCACTTTCTTTCTTCTAAGAGGCTCAAGATTCCATGAGAAATCCCGCCGAATCTGTTTTTCTTGTCTGGGCTGATAATTTGCCACTTTTTGATAAGACTTAACCCACCAGTAATAATGCAGCAATAGAACCATCAGCATTGTTATTTTAAGGATTGGCATAAGTGTATTTGCATGATCCCATATGACTGATAGTGCCACTGTGGAAGGATGAAGAGTGGTGGCTATTTGTATGAAACAAATACATTTATCTTACACATCAGTAACACCAATACTTTTTATCGACAAACTTTATGGGTTTCACTTACTGTGTGGAATGAAAGACCCTCTTAAACATTATGTGCTTTGGGATGTCTCCTAACTTGAAATTCCAATGTGAAATTTCCTGTCAGCTTTTTATTCAGAGCCACCAATCCTAGAATCACAGAAGCCCTACAGTGCAGAAGGAGGCCATTAGGCCCATTGAGTATGTACTGACCCTCTAAAAGAGCACCCCACCCATGCCGCTGCCCTATCCCCTCAACCCCACCTAACACACACATTTTTCGACATGAACGGGCAATTTATCATTTCCAATCCACCTAATCTATATATCTTTGGACTGTGGGAGGAAACCGGAGCACCAGGAGGAAACCCACGCAGACAAGGGGAGAACGTACAAACACGGACAGCCACCCAGTGTTGGAATTTAACCTGGTCCCTGGTGCTGTGAGGCAGCAATGCAATCCTCTGTGCCACTGAGTCGCCCTGTACTTAATATTTAATTCACCTGAAACATCTTTTTCTTTGGAGGTCCTGATTGACCTTTTTATTTTATTTTTTTATGTAAACATTTTATTGAGGTATTTATGGTTTTACAACTGATGAGACCATCAATTCACGCGACACGTGGTTAGAAGTAAACAGTGGTTTAAATCGTCTTACAACAGAGCCTGCCTGTGACGAGGTGAACTCTAGATGAACTGGCAGGCAGGCTCCGACTGCCAAGCTTTATACAACCAGTGGGGGGGAGGAGTCATGGGCGGAGCCAAGGGTGGAGCCCAGTACAAACTTCCGTACATTCCCAGTACACCTCCCCCTAAGGGCAGAGCCATGCAACTGCTCGTGTGCCGAGCTTACAGAGGCATAGTACAACATGTGTGATAACAGTGTGAATTATGCTATTATGATTCACCACAACAACAACAAAATAAGCAAGGTACATGAATCTATAAACATAGTGCAAAAGCCGTCTTCCTCCCTTACAGGTCCCACCTTTATTAACCCCCTACTCTAAGTTAAACTAACCCCCCCCCACACCCCCCTCCCACTGCTGACGATTAATTTTCCGCAAAGAAGTCGACGAACGGTTGCCACCTCTGGCGAACCCTAACATTGACCCTCTCATGGCGAACTTAATTTTCTCCAGTCAGAGAAAGCTAGCTATGTCAGATAGCCAGGTCTCTGTCGTCGGGGGCTTTGAGTCCCACCAAGCTCGTAGCATCCGTTTCCAGGATGTTACTACCAGGGAAGCAAAGGCCAGAACGTCTGCCTCTTTCTCCTCCTGGATTCCCGGATCTTCCGACACCCAGATAATCGGCACCTCTGGACTCGGTGCCACCCTTATTTTTAACACCGTGGACATTTCATCTGCAAACCTCTGCCAGAATCTCCTAAGCTTCGGACATGCCCAAAGCCTGTGGACATGGTTCGCTGGTCCTCCCGCACACTTTGCACACCTGTCTTCCACCCCAAAGAATCTGTTCCTCCGGGCCACTATCATGTGAACCCGGTGAATGACCTTAAATTGTATCAGGCTGAGCCTAGCACATGTTGCGAATGTGTTGACTCTACTCTACACGTCCGCCATAAACCATCCTCTATCTCAGGGGTGGGCAAACTACGGCCCGCGGGCCGCATGCGGCCCGCCAAAGGTATTTCTGCGGCCCACCAAGTCATTAAAAAAAAAAAAAAAAAATTTTTTTAAAATTTTTTTTTTTTTTTTTTAATTTTTTTTTTAAGGTTAATGGGGGGGGGGGGACTGTTGGGTTACTTACTGGTATAGGGTGGATACGTTGACTTGAGTAGGGTGATCATTGCTCGGCACAACGTCGAGGGCCGAAGGGCCTGTTCTGTGCTGTACTGTTCTATGTTCTATATGAGGCGCCCAGAACCATAACCGGGTGAAGTAACTATTTTACTTAATATACTATGCGGCCCTTTGTGAATTGTGAATTTCTGAATGTGGCCCTTGCACGGAAAAGTTTGCCCACCCCTGCTCTATCTCAACTCCCAGCTCCTCCTCGCACTTGCGCTTCAGCTCCTTGGACTGCGTCTCCTCCGACCACATATGCTCCCTTCTCCTACCCACCCTCCAGACACTACCCTGTCCTGAATCCCCCTTGGTGGTAGGAGCGGGAAGGTTGAAACCTGCCTTCGTAGGAAGTCCTGCACCTGCAGGTACCTGAATTTGTTTCCCCTCACCAACCCAAACTTCTCCTCCAGCATCCTCAAACTCAGACAGCTCCCCTCTATAAACATATCCCCCATCCTCTCAATCCCTGCTCTCCGCCATATCCGGAACCCCCCATCCATCCTTCCTGGGTAAACGGTGATTATTACAGATTGGAGACCAAACCGATGGTCCATCTGCTCCCATATGCCTCCTCCATTGCCCCCAGACTCTCAGGGCCGCCGCCACCCCAGGGCTGGTGGAGTACTGTGCCGGCGGGAACGGTAGAGCCGCGGTTACCAATTCCCCAAACTGGTGCCCTTGCATGAAGCCGCCTCCATACGCTCCCATTCCGACCCTCCCGCCACCACCCACTTCCTGATCATGGCTATATTTGCCGCCCAGTAATAGTTGCTAAAATTTGGCAGCGCCAGCCTGCCCTCTCCCCGACTCCGCTCAAGTATTACTTTCCTTACACGAGGGTTCTTGCCCGCCCAGACAAAGCCAGTGATCACTTTGTTGACCCGTTTAAAAAAGGACCGCGGAATAGAGATGGGGAGACACTGAAACACAAACAGGAATCTTGGGAGTACCGTCATTTTCACTGACAATGGGAGCGCGTCCCACCTCCAAAAATTGTCCTTCATTTGGTCCATTAGTCGGGCCAGATTTAGTTTGTGCAGCCGCTCCCATTCCCATGCCACTTTGATGCCTAGATACCGAAAGCTTCCCCCTACCACTCTAAACAGCAGTTCCCCCAATCGCCTCTCCTGTCCCCTCGCCTGGACCGCAAACATCTCACTTTTCCCCATTTTTAGCTTATACCCCGAAAACCGGCCAAATTCCCCGAGAATCCTCATGATTTCTTCCATCCACTTTATTGGGTCCGATACTAAAGAAACAGGTTGTCCGCATAAAGTGCAAATCTGTGCTCCAACCCGCCCCGCCATCCCCCCTTCCCACCCCTTCGGACCAGCCCCTTCCAGCCCCTTGAAGCTCTCAAAGCATTTGCGAGTGGCTCTATAGCCAGCACGAACAACAGTGGGGAGAGGGGGCATCCCTGTCTCATCCCTCAGTGCAGTCTAATATAGTCCGATGTTGTCCAATTTGTCCGTACGCTCGCCACAGGAGCCTGATACAGGACCTTGACCCAGTCAATAAAGCCCCGCCCAAATCCGAATCACCCCAGTATCTCTCACAGATATTCCCATTTTACTCGATCAAAGGCCTTCTCTGCGCCCATTGCAACCACTACCTCCACCTCCCTACCTTCCAGGGGCATCATGATCCCGTTTGATAGCCTTCTTATATTGGCCACCAACTGCCTACCCTTAACAATCCCTGTCTGGTCCTCCCCAATAACGTCCGGAACACAATCCTCAATCCTGGAGGACAAAATTTTGGCCAGCGGTTTGGCATCCACGTTCAACAGGGATATCGGCCTGTAGGACTCACACAGCTCCGGGTTCTTGTCCCACTTAAGGATCAGCGAAATCGTGGCCTGTGACATCATCCGGGCAGCACCCCTCTCTCCCTTGCCTCATTGAACATCCTCATCAACACCGGCCCCAATATTCCAGAGAATTTTTAATAGAACTCCACTGGGTAACCGTCCGGCCCCAGGGCTTTACCCGCCTGCGTGGCCTTCAGACCCTCCACTATCTCTTTCAACCCGATCGGGGCCCACAGCCCTTCTACCAGCTCCCCTGCCATCTTTGGGAAATTCAGCCCCCCCGAAGAAGTGCCTCATCCCCTCCGGCCCGGTAGGGGGTTCCGACCCATACAGTCTACTGTAAAAATCCTTAAACGCCTTATTCACCCCTGCTGAATCTCCAACCAGGTGCCCTTCCCCATCATTTACTTTCCCTATCACCCTGGCTGCCTCCCTCTTTCTAAGCTGCTGTGGAAGCATTCTGCTGGCCTTCTCTCCATGCTCATAAATCACCCCCCTCGCCTTTCTCAGCTGCTCCACCGTCCTCCCTGTGTTTAATAGAACATAGAACATTACATAGAACATTACAGCGCAGTACAGGCCCTTCCGCCCTCGATGTTGCGCCGTCCTGTGAAACCCCTCTAAAGTCCCTCTACACTATTCCCTTATCGCCCATATGTTTATCCAATGACCATTTGAATGCGTTTAGTGTTGGCGAGTCCACTACTGTTGCAGACAGGGCATTCCACGCCCTTACTACTCTCTGAGTAAAGAACCTACCTCTGACATCTGTCCTATATCTATCTCCCCTCAATTTAAAGCCATGTCCCCTCGTGCAGGACATTACCATCCGAGGAAAAAGGCTCTCAATGTCCACCCTATCTAATCCTCTGATCATCTTGTATGCCTCAATTAAGTCACCTCTTAATCTTCTTCTCTCTAACGAAAACAGCCTCAAGTCCTTCAGCCTTTCCTCATAAGATCTTCCCTCCATACCAGGCAACATTCTTGTAAATCTCCTCTGTACCCTTTCCAATGCTTCCACATCCTTCCTATAATGTGGCGACCAGAACTGTACGCAATACTCCAAATGTGGCCGCACCAGAGTTTTGTACAACTGCAACATGACCTCATGGCTCCGAAACTCAATTCCTCTACCAATAAAAGCTAACACACCGTATGCCTTCTTAACAACCCTATCAACCTGGATAGCAACTTTCAGGGATCTATGGACATGGACACCAAGATCTCTCTGCTCGTTCACACTACCAAGAATCTTACCATTAGCCCAGTACTCTGTCTTCCTGTTATTCCTTCCAAAATTAATCACGCGTCCAAGCCAGGGTCAATAACTGTGTTGAAGGCCCCTCCCATGACCAACCTGTGCGAGTCCAGGTCCTTCCCCAGCATCCTCTTTATAAACTCCGCATCGTCCCAATTTGGCGCATATACATTTACTAATACCATCTGCACCCCTTCCGGTTCCCCACTGACTATAATGTACCGACCTCCAACATCCAAAACTATTCTACCTGCCTCAAACACCACCCGCTCATTGATCCCGAGTGAAAGACCTGACTGACCCAGCCTTCCCTCAATCTAATCTGGACAGTTACTCTAAGGTGCGTCTCCTGCAACATTACCACATCCGCCTTTAGTCCCCTCAGATGCGCAAACACGCGTGCCCTCTTGACCGGCCTATTTAGCCCTCATACGTTCCAGGTGATCAGCCTAGTTGGGGGGCTCATTGCACCCCCCCCCCCGGCCGATCAGTCATCCCATTTTTGGGGCCCGCCTCCAGCCCATATCGCACCTGCACCGGCCCGCCTCCAGGCAGCCTCCGCCCCCAACATCCTCTCTGTCCCTTAGCAGGAGTCCCTCCCTCATCAGCAGAACATTTTCCTTCCCTCCCCCCCGTGACAACACAATATAACTCAACCTCCTTAATAAACCTATTTGCACACCGCCCGCTATGCTTCCGTGAGCTAGCCCACCCAGCTAGCTTGGTGGCCCCCACCCCTGGTGCCGGAAGGTCTCCCACCTATTGTTCCCCCCCCCCCCGCTCATACATACATATTCCAATGACAAACAATCCCAACACAATTGCCCGACAGTAAAAACAGGAAGAAAAAAAAAATCCAATAACAAAGATCAAGTAAAAGATCCAAAATGTAAACAAGCACACCTCCATCCCGCAACAGTGCAAATATAAACCTTAACTCACTCATCTCTGCAACTGGCCACTAATTAGTACAGAAGGCATTACAGACAGCATCCACAAAACGAAAAATGAGCAACCTTTTTTCAAAAAAACATGAACGTTGCAGTAGAGTTTAAAAGTTCTGAGTCCACCACCAGCCCTTTCTTTTCCGCGAAGTCCAGCACGTCCTCAGGCGACTCAAAATAAAAGTGCTGTTCCTCGTACGTGACCCAGAGACGGGCTGGATACAACAGTCCGAACTTCAGCTTTTCTTAAAAGGGGCGACCTGGTCTGGTTAAAGCCTGCTCTTCTCCTGGCCACCTCCGCAATCAGGTCTTGGTAGATCCGCAGGATAATGTTGTCCCATTTGCAGCTCCGGATCTGCTTGGCCCACTGTAGAATGCGCTCCTTATCCAAGTACCCTCGGGGGGGGTCTCCCATTCACGGCTTCCTCGCGAGTGCTCTGTGAGCCCTGTCCACCTCCAAGGGTCGGGAGAATGCCCCATCCCCTCGCAGCTTCTCAAACATATCTGCGATGTATGCTCCAGCGTCCGCTCCTTCGGACCCCTCCGGGATCCCAACGATTCTCAAGTTCTGCCGACCAGACCTATTCTCTAGGCCCTCCACCTTCTCTATGAGCCTTTTCTGCTCAGCATGCCCACCTCCAACTCCACCGCGTTTTGATGTTCATCCTGCTCAGCCAGCGCCTTGTCTACTTTCTGGATTGCCCGGTCTTGGGCATCCAATCTAAGTTCCAATTGAATCTTTTATCGGGTCCTAGCAGTCCCATTTCTGCTTAGCGAGGCGACTTCTTGCAAGCTGAGCCCAGCATACCCTCTAATTCTATCTTTTACTCTCATTCCATGCTTCTAAAACTTTATTCTAACTCTTTTAAACTCTCCAACAATGTTCTCATTCAATTACTTACAGATTTAGCAAGCTTTAGGACCCTGGAGACACCTGAAACTGACCACCTGAAATCGACCTGGACCAGCCGACCACGTGTGAGCAGCTGCCGGAGCTGCAGTCCCAGGCCTGGGAATTCCTCTACAGCTGCTGCCAGAGATCTGGAAAATGCCCGAGAAGTCAGGGCCTTCACTCGACAAGCTCCCAGAGACCTGGAAAACACTGCAGAAGCCGGGACCTCCACTCTGCTGCTCTCCAACGACCAGACCAGCATCGCAGCAGCTGCAGCCCTCCCACCGCCCCCCCCCCCCCCCAGCTTCCAACCACTGACCCGGAGAGCTGCGACTTCCCGCAGGCCCCAAGCTCTCCCTCCACTCGCCCCCTCTACAGTCGCCCCACACTCCTAAAAATCAACTCCCACAGCCGAACAATCACTAATGCTGCTCATTTAAATTTACTTGCAGGTCGAGAGATCCTCCATCCTCTGAAGGAAGACCCCGATCTGGAAAGGACCCTGCGGACCCCAACACACAGACCCGGACATCGCCTCATCCGCAACCGTGACCCCAGAGATGTCATACACTTGCCGGCCTTCACCCCATCCGTGCCGGAGCATGGTCTGCACATCCACCGACCTGTGAAGACAAGCCGCAGCCTGACAGCAACCTGGAACACTTGACCGCGCAGACCCACCTACTGACGCAGGAACCGCAAGCAAGGCAACAAATCCTCCATCCGCACACCGACCAGAGTGAATAACCTCATAGGACACAACTATTCCCTTAACACTGCATACTCTCACCTTCTCTCAGGCTCGAAAAGAAGCAATCACTCCAGGAAGCGTGGAAAACGCACAGGCCTGCAGGTGAGTGAAACAACGCGGCCCCAAAGCCCCTCTGCCTAGCTTGCTCCTAGCTAATGTCCAATCTCTAGAAAAAAAAGTAGACAAACTTAAAGCCAGACTCACTTTTCAAAGAGAACTAAGGGACTGCTGTGTGCTCTATTTCACAGAGACATGGCTCACTCCTGCTTCATCGGACTGTGCCCTATACCCAGAGGGCTCCTCAATCCACTGAATGGACCGTCTGGCGGCCTCAGGCAAGACAAGGGGAGGTTGGGTCTGTCTCCTAATCAACACCTCCTGGTGCCGAGATGTAGCAACACTGACGAGTTTCTGCTCCCCGGACCTGGAATACCTGACGCTAAAATCCCGCCCCTACTACCTTCCGCGGGAGTTCAGCTCCGTTATCCTGACGGCAGTTTACATCCCACCCCATGCAAACGTGAAAATCGTACTGGATGAAATATTCACCACCACAAGTAGCCTTGAAACGAAACATCCCGAGGCCTTGTTCATTGTAGCTGGGGACTTCAATCAGGCCAAGCTCAAGAGCTTACTACCAAGTTACCACCAACACGTCACCTGTTCCACCAGACGCCCAAACATCCAGGACCACTGCCACACAAATATCAAACATGCTTACCGCTCTATCGCCTGTCCACACTTTGGCAAATCTGACCATAAGCTGTGCTCCTGCTCACAGCTTATAAGCAAAAAATGAAGCGGGAGAATCTGTCAAAGAAGGTCGTGCATTGTTGATCTGAGGAATCGGATGATGTTCTATGGGGCTGCTTAGAGTCAGTGGGCTGGTCAGTATTTAAAAACTCTGCGACCAACCTGAACGAGTACGCCACTACAGAAAATATCCTTTGGAGGATGTCCACCAAGGTCACTACAGACAACAGAACCCACAGAACCCATTGTGTCATTGATGGCGAGTGAAATCTGGAAATCCCACAGGCACAAATCATGGGCTGGATTCCCTGATTTTGCAGCTATGTCTGGAGGAAGCGTCGGCATCCCCTCACCGATGCTCCGCCTGGTGGGGGGCTAGCAGCTGCGCCACGTAAAGCCCTGCGGATGTGGACACAGAATGGCCGGGTCCGTGGCCGCGCATGCGCAAAGCGGCTGCTGCACGCGGACACAGCCTGCCGGATAGTACAGCCCTGTAACCCCCCTCACCACCTCCGGACCACTTCCCCCCAGTCCCCCCAGCCCCCACAAAAGCCCCCCCCCCACCGGCCAGTGGGAAGCCCCCCCCCCCCCCCCCCCCCCCGACTGTGGCGGCGCTGGACACAGTCTGCAGTCGCCACGTAAGGTCCCCGAATGGTTTTTTTCAATATTTTCATTAAGGTATTTGAAAATTTTTCTGAAAATAACATTAACAATGACATCAACATTTGGAATACTGCTTCTGCTGACATTTTTATTTTTTTCCCGAGAAAGTCGACGAATGGCTGCCACCTCCGGGTGAACCCGACCATTGACCCTCTTAAGGCGAACTTTATTTTCTCGAGACTGAGAAACCCAACCATGTCATTAACCCAGGTCTCTACACTTGGGGGCTTCGAGTTCTTCCACATTAACAAGATCCGTCTCCGGGCTACCAGGGAGGCAAAGGCCAAGACGTCGGCCTCTTTCGCCCCCTGAACTCCCGGCTCTTCCGACGCTCCAGTCAACACGGATTCGTGAAGGGTAAGTCTTGCCTCACAAATTTGATTGAATTCTTTGAGGAGGTACCCAAGTGTGTAGATGAAGGTAGAGTAGTTGATGTCGTATACATGGATTTTAGAAAGGCGTTTGATAAGGTTCCCTGTGGTCGGCTCATGAAGAAAGTAAGGAGGTGTGGGATAGAGGGAAATTTGGCCAATTGGATAAGTAACTGGCTATCACATAGAAGACAGAGGGTGGCGGTGGATGGAAAATTTTCAGACTGGAGACCAGTTACCAGCGGTGTACCACAGGGATCAGTGCTGGGTCCTCTGCTATTTATGATTTTTATCAATGACTTGGAGGAGGGGGCTGAAGGGTGGGTCAGTAAATTTGCTGATGACACCAAGATTGGTGGAGTAGTGGATGAGGTGGAG
Organism: Scyliorhinus canicula; assembly: GCF_902713615.1. NCBI lineage: Eukaryota > Metazoa > Chordata > Chondrichthyes > Carcharhiniformes > Scyliorhinidae > Scyliorhinus > Scyliorhinus canicula. The sequence continues at coordinate 26,474,870 of NC_052161.1, read as the reverse complement.
GGCTGTTGTAGGCTGAAAAGAGACATTGATAGGATGCAGAGCTGAGCCGAGAAATGGCAGATGGAGTTTAACCCTGATAAGTGCGAGGTGATTCATTTTGGTAGAAAAAATTTGAATGCGGATTACAGGGTTCTGAGAAATGTGGAGGAACAGAGAGATCTTGGGGTTCATGTCCACAGATCTCTGAAGGTTGCCACTCAAGTGGATAGAGCTGTGAAGAAGGCTTATAGTGTGTTAGCGTTTATTAACAGGGGGCTTGAGTTTAAGAGCCGTGGGGTTATGCTGCAACTATACATGACCCTGGTGAGACCACATTTGGAGTATTGTGTGCAATTCTGGTCACCTCATTATAGGAAGGATGTGGAAGCATTGGAAAGGGTGCAAAGGAGATTTATCAGGATTCTGCCTGGTTTGCAGGATAGGTCTTATGAGGAAAGGTTGGACTAGGGAGCTAGGACTTTTCTCTTTGGAGCGGAGGAGGATGAGAGACGACTTAATAGAGGTATATAAGATGATGAGGGGAATAGACAGACTGGACGTTCAGAGACTATTTCCTCGGGTGGATGTAGCTGTTACAAGGGGGCATAACTATAAGATTCAGGGTGGGAGATATAGGAGGGATATCCGAGGTACGTTCTTTACTCAGAGAGTGGTTAGGATGTGGAATGGACTGCCTGCTGTGATAGTGGAGTCGGACACTTTAGGAACTTTCAAGCGGTTATTGGATAGGCACATGGAGAACACCAGAATGACAGGTAGTGGGATAGCTTGATCTTGGTTTCGGACAATGCTCGGCACAACATCGAGTGCCGAAGGGCCTGTTCTGTGCTGTACTGTTCTATGTTCTATGTTCCAAAGATCGCTACCTCCAGATTCGGCACCACCCGTGTTTTTAGCACCGTGGACATTGCCTTAGCAAAACCCTGCCAAAACCCTCTAAGCTTCGGGCATGCCCAAAACATGTGGACATGATTTGCTGGGCTTCCTCGCACACCTATCCTCTACCCCGAAAAACTTACTCATCCTAGCCGCTGTCGTGTGTGCCAGGTGGACTACCTTAAATTGTATCAGGCTAAGCCTGGCACATGATGAGGAGGTATTAACCCTGCTTAGGGCATCCTCCATAGACCTGTCTCTATCTCTCCTCCTAGCCCATCCTCCCACTTGCCCTTAAGCTGCTCCACCGGAGTTTCCTCCGCCTCCGAAAGCACTTTGGTAAATATCTGAAACCTTCCCCTCTCCCACCCAGGTACTGGAAACTACTCTATCCTGTATCCCCCGTGGCGGCAGCAACGGAAAGGCCGGCACCTGTTTTCTCCGGAAGTCTCGCACCTGCAAATACTTAAACCCGTTCCCTGCTGGCAATTCAAATTTGTCCTCAAAGGCTTTCAAGCTGGGAAAGCTCCCATCTATAAATAGGTCCCTCATCCTTCTAATTCCTGCCCTTTGCCATCTCCAGAACCCACCATCCAGCCTACCCGGTACAAACCGATGATTATTATAAATCGGGGTCCAAACCGATGCTCCCTCCACTCTCTTATATCTCATCCATTGCCCCCAGATTCTCAGGGCCGCCACCACCACCGGACTTGTGGTGTATCGGGCTGGCGAGAATGGAAGAGGTGCCGTTATCACTGCTCCCAAACTGGTGTCTTTGCATGATGCTGCCTCCATCTGCTCCCATACCGACCCCTCCCCCACTACCCACTTCCTAATCATGGCTATATTAGCCGCCCAGTAGTAATTGCAGAAGTTCGGCAGCGCCAACCCACCCTTCCCCCCGACTGCGCTCCAGCAACACTTTCTTCACTCGCGGGGTTTTTCCCGCCCAAACAAAGCTCAAAATAACCTTATTCACCCGCTTGAAAAAGGCTTTTGGGATGAAGATGGGGAGGCACTGAAAGACAAACAGAAATCTGGGGAGGACCATCATTTTCGCGGTCTGTACCTTCCCCGCCAGTGACAGCGGGAGCGTGTCCCATCTCTTAAAGTCCCCTTCCATTTGTTCTACCAGCCGGGATAGGTTTAACTTGTGCAGTGCCTCCCATTCCCGGGCCACCTGGATTCCCAGATACCGAAAGCTCTTCCCTACCATTCTAAGCGGCAGCTCTCCCAGTCTCTTCTCCTGTCCTCTTGCCTGGATCGCAAACATCTCGCTTTTCCCCATGTTCAATTTATACCCTGGAAAATTACCAAACTCCCCCAGGATTCGCATTACTTCCCTCATCCCCTCCAACGGGTCTGAAATATACAAGAGCAGGTTATCTGCGTAAAGCGAGACCCAGTGCTCCGCCACCCCCCGAAACCAGCTCTTTCCAGTTCCTACAGGCTCTTAACGCCATGGCCAATAGCTCTATGGCCAGAGCAAGCAGTAACGGGGAGAGGGGGCACCCTTGCCTTGTCCCTCGGTTTAGTTTAAAGTACCCGACCTCAGCTGGTTCATATGCACACTCACTACTGGTGCCTGATAGAGCAACTGCACTGAGTCAATAAAGCCCTCACCAAACCTAAACCTTCCCAGCGCCTCACACAGTTAATTCCACTCCACCCGATCAAAAGCCTTCTCCACATCCATCGCTACCACCACCTCCACCTCCCCTCCTTCTGAGGGCATCATAATAACATTCAAAAGCCTTCGAACATTGGCCTTGAGTTGCCTGCCCTTTACGAATCCCGTCTGGTCTTCCCCTATCACTCCTGGGACACAGTCCTCTCTCCTTGTGGCCAGTATGTTAGCCAGATGTTTGGTGTCCACATTCAGTTGAGAAATTGGCCTGTATGACCCGCATTGCTCCGGATCCTTCTCCCATTTCTGGATCAATGAAATTGAGGCCTGCAACATTATTGGGGGAGGACCCCCTTCTCTCTTGCTTCATTAAATGTCCTCACCAGCAATGGGCTCAATATCTCTGAAAACTTCTTATAGAATTCCACCGGGTAGCCGTCAGGCCCAGGGGCCTTGCCCAACTGCATGCCCTCCAGCCCCTTGCTTCAATCTCAATTGGGGCTTCATTCAACCTCGATCTCAATTGGGGCTCCCAGCCCTTCCACCAGATCCTCATCAATCCTCCGAAACCTCAACTGATCCAAAACCTGCCTCATCCCCTCCACCCCAGCCGGGGGTTCCGACTCATATAATTTACTATAGAAGTCCTTAAACACCTCATTCATGCCCGCTGGGTCCAGGACAGTATTCCTGCCTCTACTCTTTACTTTACCTATCTCCCTGGCCGCCCCCCTTGCCTTCCTGAACTGTTCCACCGCTTTCCCTGTGGTCAACAGCCCAATCTCCGCCGGTAACCTCCTTTGCTCCCTCAGTAGCAACGTGTCCAGGGCCTCCGAGTATCACCTGTCCACCTGGAGTATCTCCTCCACTAATCTATCCCTCTCAGCCCATTCCGCCTTTTCTCTGAGGGCCCGTATCGAGATTAATTCCTTTCTGACCACTGCCTTCAAAGCTTCCCAGACAGTCGCTGCAGAGACCTCCCCCTGTATCATTTGTTTCCAGGTAGTTCTGGATGGACTTGTTAACCCGCCCACAGATCGCTTTGTCCTCTAGCAACCCCACATCCAGTCTCCACAGCGGGCATTGCCCTCTCTCCACACTAACCCGTAGATCCAGCCAATGTGGGGCATGATCCGACACTGCGGTTGCCGAGCACTCAGTATCCACCACCTTCGGTATTAGCGCCTGCTCAGAACAAAAAAGTCGATGTGAGAGTATACCTTGTGGGCATGGGAGAAAAAAGAAAACTCCTTCGCCCTTGGCCGTGCAAACCTCCATGGGTCTACTCCCCCTCTCTGTTCCATAAACCCCTTCAATTCCTTTGCTGCAGCCGGCCTCCTCCCTGTCCTGGATTTTGACTGGTCCAATTCCGGATCAGGACTGTGTTAAAGTCTCCTCCATAATCAGGTTATGCGACTCTAAGTCTGGGATCTTACCTAAAACCCACCTCATAAATTCCACATCGCCCCAATTCGGAGCATATATGTTCACGAGTACCACCCGCATCCCCTCCAGCTTCCCACTCACCATTATGTACCTACCCCCCTTGTCTGACACAATTCTCCCTGCCGCGAATGCCATTCGTTTGTTGATCAAGATCGCTACCCCCCTGGTCTTTGGGTCCAGCCCTGAGTGGAATACTTGGCTAACCCACCCCTTTCTCAATCTCATCTGGTCGGTAACCTTTAGGTGTGTCTCTTGTAGCATTGCCACATCCTCCTTCAGCCCCCTCAAATGCGCAAACACGCAAGCACTCTTGACTGGCCCATTCAGCCCCCTGACGTTTCATGCAATCAGCCTGGTCAGGGGGGTTCGCCTCCTCGAACCCCCCCTTGGGCATTCAACATTCCCAACCTCCCATTTATCCCCTAGTAACAGGTTCTCCCCTGTCAGCAAAGCAGCTGCCCCCCCAATCCCTCCCCCCCCCCCGAGCAACAACACTAGAAACCCAACCCCCCAAGTCAAGTTCCAGCTTAACACCTGCTCACCCCCCATTGCGCTTCCGAGAGTCATCTGACCCATGCTGACTTTGATAGCCCCCTTCTTAAAGAGGGCCGTTTTTGCCCGATTAAACCCAGCTCGCCTCTTGGCCAGATCTGCGCCCAGGTCCTGATAAATGCGCAGCTCACAATTCTCCCACTTGCTGCTCTGTTCCTTCTTTGTCCACCGCAGAATGTGTTCCTTGTCCAGGAATCGGTGAAAGCGTACCGTCATCGCCCTCGGCAGCTCGTTCGCTCGGGGCCTGTTTGCTCTATCCACTTCCAGGGGCCAAGGGAATGCCTCAGCCCCCATCAATTTCTCCAACACGTCCGTCACATAAGTTCTCGCATCCGATCCCTCACTGCCTTCAGGGAGGCCAACAATTCTAAGATTCTGCATCCTGGACCTGTTTCACCAGGTATTCCAGCTTTTCCTGCATTCTTTTCTGGCGGTCGTTCATCGTCCCCACCTTGGTCTCCAGCACGGTTATGTACTCCTTGTGCTCGGACACCTTTTTCTCCACCTGCTGGATTACGCTCCTGTGGGTTTCTTGATTCTGCACAACTTGATCAATCGAAGCCTTAATCGGATCCAGCGTGTCCTTCTTCAGCTTGGCGAAGCAATCTTCAAAAACCTCCACCAACTGCCCCATCGACCACTGTGTCATCTCCCCGCAGCCTTCGCTCTCCGCCATGCTTGCACGCGTTGCCGGCTCTGCTTGCGTTTTCCTTATAGGACTTTGTCTTCTCACACGGCCATTTCTGGTCCAATTCTCCATACACCGGAGGGGGATTTCTCCTCACTTCTCACTCTTCACCGATTTATCCCATAAAGTCCGGAAACAAACAGGGGAAAAAGGTCCAAAAGTCCGTCACAAGCGGGAGCTATCAAATGTGCGACCTACTCCTCCATGGCCCCCACCAGAAGTCAAGATCCCCGAATGTTGAGAGCACACGTGTCCCACCCTGTCGGGAAGTTGGCCCATCGGGGGCTGAGCATCGTGGGAGGGCCTCAGGTGACCCAGAGGACGTGCGGTGTTCTCGAGTACAGCGTTTTTCAGGGGGAGGAGCATCCTAAAAGTGGCACAGTCCCTGATTCTGGCATAAAAATGGATTCTCTGGACGATCGGCAAACGTGATTTCGGCAATCGGAGAATCCAGCCCCATATTTTTGGCCTCCTGCGATATTTTGCACCCCGTCTCGATTAACGCCCGTGGCAAATGCGGTGCAAAATCCCAACCACGGGCTGGGATTTTCTGGCCCTACCCGCCAACGGCATCTTCTGGTCCGTCCCTTCAAAGCCGACCCGCCTCAGCGGTTTTCCCAGCGGTAGGCTGGCTAGCCATGACAAGGCCCGTAGACTTTAGCGGGATCTTAGGATTCCCCGGTGGCAAATGGTTGACCTCATCCACAGGAAAACCCACCGGGGGTGGCGGAAACAGAAAATCCCAGCCGTGGTGTGAGTTTATGGGCGGCACAGCGGTTAGCACAGTTGCTTCACAGCCCCAGAGTCCCAGGTTCAATTTCCGCTTGGGTCACTGTCTGTGCGGAGTCTGCACGTTCTCCCAGTGTCTGCGTGGATTTCCTCCGGGTGCTCCGGTTTCCTCCCACAGCCCAAAGATGTGCCGGTGAAGTGGATTGGCACCGCTAAATTGCACTTAGTGTTAAAAAAAAGATTAAGTGGGGTTACTGGATTGCGGGGATAGGGTGGAGGTGTGGGAATTAGTGAGGTGCTCTTTCTGAAGCCGGTGCAGACTCGATGGGCCGAATGGCCTCCTTCTGCATTGTAAATTCTATGATGATGATAAGGAAGTGCAAATGTCCCACCTGGCATTCCTGTACTCAGATAATCCAATCACCCTGAGTACAGGACAAGGGAAATTTACTCTTTGAATTTGAATCACTGGGAGAGGAGCACCGTACACACGCATCGTGCTCTGCCATGGAATTCAAACACAACAGTTCAACCTGGAGCCCAGCTAACATTATCAGATTGGCAGCTGTAGTAGAAATGTAGCAGCAAATAACCTGTTCATTGCAGCACAGAATAAGACGTCGTTGAATCCCAATGTTGCTTATCCTGGAGTTCCAAACGTTCCTTCAGCCGATTGATTTAATAGGTCAGTTGACTGTAGGTACTGTCTAATAATTGCAGAGGCCGGAATCTTCCTGGCGTTGTGGTTCCCTGTTCCCGCTGGCAGCACACCCTGCCCGTGGGTTTCCCATGTGGTGACTTCAATGGGAGAATCCAGCCCGGAGTCCTTTTTAAGATAAATCCACGTTATTATTCATTTTGAGCGAGCCTGTAAAATAATGGAGAACTTCTTGCAACACCTCGCCGTGATTCAGGCTCATTCCCCTCAAGGTACTAAATATCAACAGCAGAAATTGCGCACATTCAAAGGTTATTAGCTTCAGTTATTTACTTATATGCCTGGAAGCATATTCTTTAGATCCAATTTATCTAAAGTCAATATTGGCTAGGTCCACCTTCAGTCTTTTATCAACTGACCTTTATTCCTATTTTTATAACATATAAGGTCATACATTGAGCTCCAATAAGTCGTTCCCTTTCTTTGCAACTCTCCAGGATATATTCTCTCAGTTAATGTAATATTCCACGGAAGGCACTTGAAAATGAGTAGAATGGTAATTAAAAATGTAATATTTCCTAACCTTTCCCCCTGGAAACACCGCAATCTTCTGGTCACAGCATTGGCTCCCAGCATTTTTACACCTCAGCCATTTCATTTTGCTCCTAGTTGCTTCCCTTTGCTGAACTTTTCAAATCTCTGGCCTCAGTTTGGCTGAGATCATTTTTCTCTATCCTTACGACTGTGTGAGCGGTGAAACTGCTCCCCCCCCCCTCGACTCAACCATCTCGACTGGTCACAACAAGATGTTTATGTTACCTTTTCATGAGGTTATGCCTTTTCCAAACAAGAATGTGTTTAACTTGTTAAGCCATGAGGGAAAATGACCTGTCGTGGAAATTATAATAAAGACAAATTCCTCGAGGTTCGATTTAAGGAAAATTTATTTACACAAATATATTTGCGGAGAGAGTTGCAAAGCCAGTGCACTGCACTCTGAGATTCACTTGAAGAGTGCATATTTTTATAGTCTGAAATAACAGCTTGAAGTAAACAGGCATGTTTATATTAAATAGACCTTGAAAAGTATGTAAAATGGAATAGTCAGTACGTATGTTCTTGCCCTTGGCTAAAAACAACTCTTTGAAGTTAAGGTATTTTTTGAGTCATCGGTTAGCTGAGGTCTGTATAAAAGACAGACAGACAGCGCACACAGTAAGCTAGCACTTTTCCAGGAGACACATCCGGAGTGAGACTCATCCAGAGTGGGTATTGAAACTTGGTAATTTGGTGCAGTGAGGTAAATCAGCAAAGGTAAGTGGAAAATCTAATTCTGCTGTTTTTCAGTTAAAAGTGCAGTGTGGAGCTTACTGTCTGATTGGTTGAAGCTGCCCCCACCCTAATTGCTGAGAGGCAGTTATCTGTCAATCACCTGAGGCCTGTTTAGGGGCACATTGTATTCTTCTCTTTGAAGTTAAGGTATTTTTTAGCTGAGTATCGGTTAGCTGAGGTCTGTATAAAAGACAGACAGACAGCGCACACAGTAAGCTAGCACTTTTCCAGGAGACACATCCGGAGTGAGACTCATCCAGAGTGGGGGATTGAAACTTGGTAATTTGGTGCAGTGAGGTAATTCGGTGCAGAGTGTGAGGAGGTGCTTTTTAACCCTGGTAAGTGACTGGTAAGTAGTCTCTTTTTCTTTTCATTGTCTAATTTATTTATTTTTATTTTGAAATTCTAGTTGTTTAAGTTTACCAAGGGTTTAAGACATGGCAGGAGATCCCAGACCCGTGTCATGCTCCTCGTGTGCGATGTGGGAGCTCAGGGACACGTCCACTGTCCCTGGCTCGTTCACGTGCAAGAAGTGTGTTCAGTTGCAGCTCTTGTTAGACCGCTTGACGGCTCTGGAGCTGCGGATGGACTCACTTTGGAGCATCCGCGATGCTGAGGAGGTCGTGGATAGCACGTTTAGCGAGTTGGTCACACCGCAGGTGAAGGTTACTGAGGGAGATAGAAAATGGGTGACCAAAAGAAAGAGCAAGAGTAGGAAGGCAGTGCAGGTGTCCCCTGCGGTCATCTCCCTGCAAAACAGATATATCGCTTTGGATACTGTTGAGGGAGATGGCTCACCAGGGGAAGGCAGCAGCAGCCAGGTTCATGGCACCGTGGCTGGCTCTGCTGCACAGCAGGGCAGGAAGAAAAATGGCAGGGCTATAGTGATAGGGGACTCAATCGTAAGGGGAATAGACAGGCGGTTCTGTGGACGCAATCGAGACTCCAGGATGATATGTTGCCTCCCTGGTGCAAGGGTCAAGGATGTCTCGGAGCGGCTGCAGGACATTCTGGGGGGGAGGGTGAACAGCCAGCTGTCGTGGTGCACATAGGCACCAACGATATAGGTAAAAAACGGGATGAGGTCCTACAAGCGGAATTCAGGGAGTTAGGAGTTAAACTAAAAAGTAGGACCTCAAAGGTAGTCATCTCAGGATTGCTACCAGTGCCACGAGCTAGTCAGAGTAGGAATGTCAGGATAGATAGGATGAATGCGTGGCTCGAGAGATGGTGCAAGAGGGAGGGATTCAAATTCCTGGGGCATTGGGACAGGTTCTGGGGGAGGTGGGACCAGTACAAACCGGATGGTCTGCACCTGGGCAGGACTGGAACCAATGTCCTAGGGAGGGTGTTTTCTAGAGCTGTTGGGGAGGGTTTAAACTAATGTGGCAGGGGGATGGGAACCGATGCAGGAAGTTGGAAGGTAGTAAAACAGGGACAGAAGCAAAAGGAAGTAAGGGGAAAAGTGCAAGGCAGAGAAGACATTGTCAAAAATCTAAAAGGGCGACAGTACAAGGTACAGTGACTGAGGGGAGCACAGAGAATAGGCCCAGTAATAACAAAAGGAATAAAACTGGAGATGTTAAGATTCAAAACAGAGGTAAAAAAACCAACATAAGTGTACTTTACCTGAATGCTCGTAGTATTCGGAATAAAGTAAATGAGTTGATGACACAAATCATCGTAAATGACTATGATTTAGTGGCCATTACTGAAACATGGTTAAAGGATGGTCACGACTGGGAGTTAAATATCCGAGGGTATCAAACTATTCGGAAGGACAGAGTGGATGGTAAGGGAGGTGGTGTTGCTCCGTTATTTAAGGATGACATCCGGGCAATAGTAAGGGATGACATCGGTGCTATGGAGGATAAGGTTGAATCTATTTGGGTGGAAATCAGGAATAGTAAGGCGAAAAAGCCACTGATAGGAGTAGTCTATTGGCCACCAAATAATAACGATATGGTGGGGCAGGCAATAAACAAAGAAATAACTGATGCATGTAGAAATGGTACAGCAGTTATCATGGGGGATTTTAATCTACATGTCGATTGGTTTAACCAGGTCGGTCAAGGCAACCTTGAGGAGGAGTTTATAGAATGTATCCGCGATAGTTTCCTGGAACAGAATGTAATGGAACCTACGAGGGAACAAGCGGTCCTAGATCTTGTCCTGTGTAATGAGACAGGATTGATTCATGATCTCATAGTTAGGGATCCTCTCGGAAGGAGCGATCACAATATGGTGGAATTTAAAATACAGATGGAGGGTGAGAAAGTAAAATCAAATACTAGTGTTTTGTGTTTAAACAAAGGAGATTACAAGGGGATGAGAGAAGAACTAGCTAAGGTAGACTGGGAGCTAAGACTTTATGGTAGAACAGTTGAGGAACAGTGGAGAACCTTCCAAGCGATTTTTCACAGTGCTCAGCAAAGGTTTATACCAACAAAAAGGAAGGACGGAAAAAAGAGGGAAAATCAACCGTGGATATCTAAGGAAATAAGGGAGAGTATCAAATTGAAGGAAAAAGCATATAAAGTGGCAAAGATTTCTGGGAGATTAGAGGACTGGGAAATCTTTAGGGGGCAACAGAAAGCTACTAAAAAAGCTATAAAGAAGAGTAAGGTAGAGTATGAGAGTAAACTTGCTCAGAATATAAAAACAGACAGTAAAAGTTTTTACAAATATATAAGACAAAAAAGAGTGGCTAAGGTAAATATTGGTCCTTTAGAGGATGAGAAGGGAGTTTTAATAATGGGAAATGATGAAATGGCTGAGGAACTGAACAGGTTTTTTGGGTCGGTCTTCACAGTGGAAGACACAAATAACATGCCAGCGACTGATAGAAATGAGGCTATGACAGGTGAGGACCTTGAGAGGATTGTTATCACTAAGGAGGGAGTGATGGGCAAGCTAATGGGGCTAAAGGTAGACAAGTCTCCTGGCCCTGATGGAATGCATCCCAGAGTGCTAAAAGAGATGGCTAGGGAAATTGCAGATGCACTAGTGATAATTTACCGAAATTCACTGGACTCTGGGGTGGTCCCGGTGGATTCGAAATTAGCAAACGTGACGCCACTGTTTAAAAAAGGAGGTAGGCAGAAAGCAGGAAATTATAGGCCAGTGAGCTTAACTTCGGTAGTAGGGAAGATGCTGGAATCTATCATCAAGGAAGAAATTGCGAGGCATCTGGATAGAAATTGTCCCATTGGGCAGACGCAGCATGGGTTCGTAAAGGGCAGGTCATGCCTAACTAATTTAGTGGAATTTTTTGAGGACATTACCAGTGCAGTAGATAATGGGGAGCCGATGGATGTGGTATATCTGGATTTCCAGAAAGCCTTTGACAAGGTGCCACACAAAAGGTTGCTGCATAAGATAAAGATGCATGGCATCAAGGGTAAAGTAGTAGCATGGATAGAGGATTGGTTACTTAATAGAAAGCAAAGAGTTGGGATAAATGGGTGTTTCTCTGGTTGGCAATCAGTAGCTAGTGGTGTCCCTCAGGGATCCGTGTTGGGCCCACAATTGTTCACAATTTACATAGATGATTTGGAGTTGGGGACCAAGGGCAATGTGTCCAAGTTTGCAGACTACACTAAGATGAGTGGTAAAGCTAAAAGTGCAGAGGATACTGGAAGTTTGCAGAGGGATTTGGATAGGTTAAGTGAATGGGCTAGGGTCTGATGGAATACAATGTTGACAAATGTGAGGTTATCCATTTTGGTAGGAATAACAGCAAACGGGATTATTATTTAAACAATAAAATATTAAAGCATGTCGCTGTTCAGAGAGACTTGGGTGTGCTAGTGCATGAGTCACAGAAGGTTGGTTTACAAGTGCAGCAGGTGATTAAGAAGGCAAATGGAATTTTGTCCTTCATTGCTAGAGGGATGGAGTTTAAGACTAGGGAGGTTATGTTGCAATTGTATAAGGTGTTAGTGCGGCCACACCTGGAGTATTGTGTTCAGTTTTCGTCTCCTTACTTGAGAAAGGACGTACTGGCGCTGGAGGGTGTGTAGAGGAGATTCACTAGGTTAATCCCAGAGCTGAAGGGGTTGGATTATGAGGAGAGGTTGAGTAGACTGGGACTGTACTCGTTGGAATTTAGAAGGATGAGGGGAGATCTTATAGAAACATTTAAAATTATGAAGGGAATGGATAGGATAGATGCGGGCAGGTTGTTTCCACTGGCGGGTGACAGCAGAACTAGGGGACATAGCCTCAAAATAAGGGGAAGTAGATTTAGGACTGAGTTTAGGAGGAACTTCTTCACCCAAAGGGTTGTGAATCTATGGAATTCCTTGCCCAGTGAAGCAGTTAAGGCTCCTTCATTACATGTTTTTAAGGTAAAGATAGATAGTTTTTTGAAGAATAAAGGGATTAAGGGTTATGGTGTTCGGGCCGGAAAGTGGAGCTGAGTCCACAAAAGATCAGCCATGATCTAATTGAATGGCGGAGCAGGCTCGAGGGGCCAGATGGCCTACTCCTGCTCCTAGTTCTTATGTTCTTTAACTCGAGTACACATTTTGTTATCTTTCGGAGGACAATGTGTTTTCATAATAAGGCCAAGACCAGAATATTAAGCAGTATTTCATTTATGTTGCCTGACCTACTTATTTTCATTCAAAAACAGTGTTGAACTATAGTCAAGCATTTCCCAGCATGCTTCTACGTTGGCAACTCATTAATTTCCCTTCCACATGAGCCAATCATTCTTTCTTGAGTCACAGAGAGAGAATATTAATTCATGCCTAAACCAGAGAAAAATAATAAAAATGCAGCGTCGATCAATTGGTCCTCATGCCACCACTAGAGCCGACACACATGCCGGATTCTTCCGGTGCCCGGGCCCTAATGGCCACGCCTGGGAGACCTCGCCTGGGCGATGTTTAGCATTGGTTTCCGCAAATGTGGACCAGGCATAACGTCACCTGGGTGGTCTCCAAGACCATTAGAGACCCCCGTGTGGTCGGGCTCTGGGCAAGATGGTACATTGGCACTCCCGTTGGCACCTGGACACCTTGGTACTGCCAGCCTTGAACTTTGGCACTGCCACCCTGGCACTGATGGGGTGTCTGGGTAGCACTGCCAGGCTGGCACTGCCAGAGGTCAGCCCGGGGTGCCTTGCATCAAAAAAGGAGGAGGGGCTCGAGGACCCCATAAGAGGCAATTGGGGCCATTATCTGCCCCTTTGTACTCAGAGTCTTAATACTGGTGTTACAGCAGAGGAGAGGGAAAGATTGAAACCATCAAATCCCTTTCTCTTCTGTCCATAATCAGTGTAGTTAAAATTTCATAAGGCCTTGGTGTATTCCAACAGCAAGCCCCTCCATTATTCAGTCAATGTAAAAATCACCAGCAGCAGAGTTTCATGGATTTAAACAAAGACGATTATTTATTCCCACACTCGCCCTAAAAAGGTCTATTGTTATGTCAACCATGCAACACACACCCAAGAAACATACAGCAGTGAACATCTGCAAATATTAAAACCAAACAGAATAATTAGCAGTTCAAGTGCCTTTGAGAGTCCAGTGAAGGAGAGTGCTTTTCCCACTCAAAATTCAGGTAAATTCAGAAGGCTGGGATCAAACCTGGATTAACTGCAGGGGGTCCTTTGAAGTGAAGGCTGTTCAGCAGGTTGTGTAGACAGGCCCTGATGAATGTACTAACCGATGGTCCAATTACTCACAGGCAAATGTGGAGCCATTCAAAACAGGTTGGTAGAGGCTTTTGAAAGAGGGTTTTAAGCCACACAAGCCTTGAAAAGGCAAGATTACGCAAACTTTTCTTACCAGTTGTGATGTTTTTGTTGGTGTTGTGAAGACTGCTCCAATTGCTCAGTTTTTAGATTAAAGTATTTCAAAATCAAAGGGTGATTTCGATCACATGGTGAATGGCCAACAATACACAATGGAAAGCCAATGGTGGTCTTTCATAGTGAAGAAGGAGTTTCCTTACATGGTCAGAAGCCCTCACTATACAGGAAATAGAAGCACAAGTAGGCCAATTAGCCCTTCAAGCCTGCTTTGCCAGAGAATCACGGCCATAAAGTTTCTATGAGATCCCCTCTCATTCTTCTAAACTCCACTTAATATAATCCTAACCTGTAACAATACGCATATTGTACGGGAGATAAAGGATTAACAATTTAATGTAAATGCTTCTTACCACCAGATGGTGATAAAGAGCAGTCACATAAATATCACGTGATGACCATTGATTGCGGAAGAAGGTGTTTAGGCGTGAGAGAGAGATTAGGGGCGGGATTGTCCCAACGGGCGGCTAAGTGCCGACGCCGGAATAAAAACGCCAGTTCCGGGACCCCATTCTGCGGTCCACAGGGGGCTAGGACGGCGCTGGAGCGGCCTCTGCCACCCCAGCTGCCGATCCTGGCCTGGCCGGTTCCGCGGGGTCCGCGCATGTGCAGTTGGGCCGGCGCCAACCAGCACACTCGCAGTGGCCTTCTTCCCCGCGGCAGTCCCAACGCCAAATGGCGCAGAGCTATCAGGGTTACAGGAGCCAGCACGGAGGAAAGGAGGCCGGGGATCAGAGAGGCCGGCTCACCAATCGGTGGGCCCCGATTGCGGGCCAGGCCGCTACGGAGCCCCCCCCCCCCCCAGGTCGCCCCCACCTCCCCCCCTACAGGCCGCACATGGACCCTTCAATGCCGAGGGCCCACCGGCTCAGAGGATGTTAGAACGGCGCCGGCCGGACTCGGCCTCTCGGCCCATCCAGCCGGAAGAATAGGTGCGCCGGCCCGTGCCGGCCCGTGCCGGAGAGTCGGCCCATACCCTGACCAGTTCCGCGCCGACCACGCCGACGCCCGGTGTTGGGGCAGCGTGCCGTGATTCGTGCGGCGCTACGCCAATTCTCCGACCCGGCAGGGGGGGGGTCGGAGAATTCCGCCCTAGTTGTGTGTTTGAGAGTTCTGTAGTTAGAGATAGCATAGTTTATTTTAGCAACCTTATACTTAGGAATACGTTTGAATCTTGCTGCAGGTGCATCTGCAATGACAGTATCGGTAGAAGTGACCAGCACACAGTCCTTATGGAGACAATGTCCCATCTCCACATAGAGGATATCCTCCATCCTCTAAATGGGATGGACTTTGAACAGATCGAGCAACTCAAGACTGGGCATCCATGAGGCGCTGTGAGCCATCAGCAGCAACAGAACTGTATTCAACCTCAATCTGAATCTTGGACTGGCATATCCCCCACTCTGCCATTACCATCAAGCCAGGGGATCAACCCTAGTTCAGTGAAGAGTGCAGGAGAGCATACCAGGAGCAACACCAGACATACCGAAAAATGAGGTGTTAACCTGGTGAAGCTGCAACATAGGACTACTTGTGTACCAAACAGCATAAGCAGCAAGTATTAGACAGAGCTAAGCGATTCGACACCCAACACATCTGATCTAAGCTCTGCAGTCCTGCCACATTCAGCCGCGAATGGTGGTGGACTATTAAACAACTGGCTCCACAAATATTCCCATCCTCAATGATGGAGGAGCCCAGCACATATGTGCAAAAGACAAGGCTGAGGCGTTCGCAACAATCTTCAGCCAGAAGTGCCGAATGGATGGTCCATCTCGGTCTCCTCCAGAAGTCCCCAGCATAACAAATGTCAGTCTTCAGCCAATACGATTCACTACACGTGATATCAAGAAACGGCTAAAGGCACTGGATACAGCAAAGGCTTTGGGTCCTGATAATATTCCGGCAATAGTACTTGTGCTCCACAACTTGCCGTACCCGTAGTCAAGCTGTTCCAGTACAGCTACAACACTGGCATCTACTCGGCAATGTGGAAAATTGTCCAGGTGTGTCCTGTACATAACCATCATTGTCTGCAGGGGGTGAAAGGCCAATATCACATAACCAACTTACTCTCTCCTCACAAGACAGTTTCATCATCCCAGGAATCAGCCTGGTAAACCTTCACTGCACTCCCACTATAGCAAGAACATCCTTCCTCAGTTAACTGAACACAGTACTCCAAGTGTGGCCTCACCAATGCCCTATACAATTGTAGTAAAACATCTCTATTTCTATACTCAAACCCTCTCGCTATGAAGGCGAACATGCCTTTTTCTCCTTTACTGCCTGCTGTACCTGTGCGCTTACTTTCAGCAACTGATGCACGAGGACACCAAAGTCTCTCTGAGTATCCACCTCTCTCACTTTACACCCATTCAAATAATAATCTGCCTTTATAGAAACATACATTCATATATGATAGAAGGTAGGTACAGGAATTATAAATCAAAATCAATTAGCACTGGTATCACCATTGCTCCTTGGGAAGATGAAAGGTATTTGATTTTTTATTCCTTTAATTGTATAAGGCAGCACAGTAACTCAGTGGTTATCATTGTTGCATCACAGCACCAGGGACCTTGGTTCGATTCCCGGCTTGGGTCACTGTCTGCGGAGTCTGCACGTTCTCCCCGTGTCTGCCAGGGTTTCCTCTGGGCGCTCCGATTTCCTCCCACAAGTCCTAAAAGATGTACTGTTCGGTAAATTGGACATTCTGAATTCTCCCTCGGTGTACCCGAACAGGTGCTGGAATATGCCGATTAGGGGCTTTTCACGGTGACTTCATTGCAGTGTTAATGTTTGCCTACTTGTGACAATAATAAAGATTTTAAAAAAAGGTAATGGTCTTTCGCACTTCATTGTGATTCACAGTCTCATTAGTCTTGAGAGTCTGCAAGTTTATTGTTCTTGTGATTTGGAGTAAACATTGACAATGACAGATGTTAAATTGTACAGAGGGTGCTGTTTCGGAATGCCCATTTAAGGGAGCCCCCTGCCCACATAATCCAATCTGGAATGTTCTAGAAACTTTAGTAGGCTGTTAAAGTTAGGTGATCTCTCAGTGGCCACCTTACAGTTAATCAGGGTCCATTTTCAAAGGAATACAGTTTTTTTGTAAAAGGTAATTTCTTCACACCTGCACTGGCATGTCATTGGTCTAATTGGATTTGGCCCGTTATCTTGCAAATGAGCTAAAAATCATCTATACTGGTGCTGGCACTAGGAACTTACATTTGCAGCCTAACTACCTCAACTATATTGCTTACAAAACAAAGAATTATTTAGTTAGGAGTTGGGAGATAGAGAACCTAGTGGCAAGGTGTAATGACAACAATCTATCCCTCAACATTAGCAAAATTAAGGAGCTGATCATTGAATTCAGGAAGCAAAGTATCGGACACATCCCTGTCAGCATCAATGGTGCCGAGGTGGAGATGGTTGACAGCTTCAAATTCCTAGGTGTGCACATTACTAACAATCTGTCCTGGTCCCCCCACATTGATGCCATGGCCAAGAAAGCACAACAGTGCCTATGCTTCCTCAGGAAACTAAGGAAATTCGGCATGTCCAATTTGACTCTAACTAATTTTTACAGATGCACCATAGAAAGCATTCTATCTGGTTCCATCACAGCCTGGTATGGCAACTGCTTGGCCCAAAACACTAAGAAACTACAGTCATTAACACAGCCCAGTCCATCACGCAAAACCGCCTCCCATCCATTGGCTCTGCCTACACCTCTCATTGCCTTGGGAAAACGGGCAGCATAATCAATAACCCCTCCCACCCAGGTTCTTCTCTCCCAACCTCTTCCATCGGGCAGGAGATACAAAGGTCTGAGAACACACACTAACAGATTCAAAAACAGCTTCTTCCCCGCTATTACCAGACTCCTGGGGCGGGATTCTGCGGGAATTGACGGGGCGGGCAACTTTGGTACCGAGGAGTGGCGTGAACCACTCCGGCGTCGGACTGCCCCAAAGGTGCGTAATCCTCCGCACCTTTAGGGTCTAGGCGGGTGCTGGGGTGGTTTGCGTCATGCTGGCCGGCGGGGAAGGGGCTTGGCGCTACGCCAACCGGCGCCGAAGGGCCTCCGCCAGCCGGCACGAGTTGGCGCATGCACGGGAGCGCCAGTGTGTGTTGGCGTCATCCCAGCACATGCGCAGGAGGCGGGGGGGGGGGCCAGATCCACCTGCACCCACCCCGCCGAGGACCCCGGAGGCCGCCTGCGCAGCCAGGTCCCGCCGGTAAGTACATACTCTAATTTACGCCGGCGGGACTGGACGGAAACAGGTGGCCACTCGGCTCATTGCGGGCCGGAGAATCGCGGGGGGGGGGGCGCTGCCAGCGGCCGCCGACTGGTGCGGCGCAATTCCCGCCCCTGCCAATTCCCCAGTGCCAGACCAGAGAATTCGGCAGCCGGCGAAGGGGGGGGGTCGGAGAATCACGCTCCTGAATGACCCTCTTAATGACTGAACTGATCTCTTCACACATCTTCTGTACTGAGTAGTACTGCACACCATATGCTTCACCCGATGCCTGTGTCTATGTATTTACATCGTGTATTTATGTATGTCCTATGTTTTTCATATATGGAACGAGCCTGGACTGTACGCAGAACAATACTTTCCACTGCATCTTGGTACACGTGACAATAAAACAAATCCAAATCCACCACTGTAAGAATGAATTCTTGATGTATTCGGGAATGATCCCAAATTCGTCATGTGAAATTAAATCAAATTGAAGCATCCAACCAAATGGCTCATTAGGTAATTGGTCCACAAAATATGTAACATAATCATCTCAGGTCCTCACCCCAGCTGCGCAAGTTTATTTTGGCAAGAGACATTTTGGTGTTTACCATTCTATGATTCCTGGACATATTGGCCACCTATACTTCCAGTAAGGCCGACAGAAAGAGTACGTCACATTGTCGGAAAGGTCAAAATATTTGCCATGCCTGAAACATGCCAGTATGCTTGTCTGAATTCCTGGTTGCAAGACTGTATTGTCCTGGGGCGGTTGGAAATGATCCAGACCTACATGACATCCAGCAGGTAAGCTTTAAAGGGATAGTCTGTTAGGCTACAATTAACAAGGTAAACTTGAAAAAGTACTAGAGATTGTGCAGGAGTGCTTCCACTGACTCAAAATTCAAAGAAGCATAGGCTGCTGCTCTGTCTCCCAATTTCCACAGTAGCTGCTTCACAATCGCCACTCCATCCCCACCCCCAAAGTTATTGTTGTTACTTCCCATTGCCCATTCACCATTGTTATCATTCTATTGGTATTCCTATCTCTTGACCTGACCCCCCTACTTTCCAGTTGCTGTGTTCCTAGTTCCCCCTTCTTCACATAGCTGAGGATATCTGTCAATGTCGGCAGTAGCCAAATCGTCAATAGAACTTCACGGGTGGGATTCTCCAATAATGGGGCTATGTCCCCACGCTGGTGGGAAAAGCAGCACCGACCACTCCGGCGTCAACGGTCCCTGATAAGGGGGGCCGGGTTTCTCCACTACCCAGCAGGGCGGGGGGTCCCGGCGGGACGGAGTGGCGTGAGCCACTCCGGTGTCGGGCCTCCCCAAAGGTGTGGAATTCTCCGCACCTTTAGGGACTAGGCCTGCGCCGGAGTGGTTTCTGCTCCGCTGGCCAGCGCGAACGGCCTTTGGCGCCCCGCCAGCCGGGGCCGAAAGACCTTCGCCGGCCGACGGAAGTCCGCGCATGCGCCGGAGCGTCAGCGGCTGCTGACGTCATACTGGTGCATTCGCAGGGGAGGGGTCTCTTCTGCCCCCGCCACGGTGAAGCCCATAGCGGGGGCGGAAGAAAAAGAGTGCCCCCACGGCACAGGCCTGCCTGCCGATCGGTGGGCCCCGATCGTGGACCAGGCCACCTTGGGGGCACCCCCCAGGACCCCAAAGCCCTCCCACGCCGCCAATCCCGCCGGTACCAGAGGTGGTTTAAATCACGCCGGTGGGAAAGGCCTGTCAGTGGCGGGACTTCGCGGGCCGGAGAATCGCTGCGGGGGGCCTGCCGACCGGTGCGGCGCGATTCCCGCCCCCCCCCCGAATCTCAGTGGGCGGAGAATTTGGGACACGGCGGGGGCGGGATTGATGCTAGCCCCGGGTGATTCTCCGACCCCCCTAGGGGGTCCCCTTCTCCGCGGCGGCCCCTGGGTAATATGGCGGAGCCCTACAGCGGCCCGGCGCAGAGGAACGTAAGCCTCCACAGAATCAGCCCGCCCGCTGATCGATAGGGCCCGATCCCGGGCCTGGCCACCGTGTGCCCCCCCCCCCCCCCTCCCGGGTCGGATCCCCCACCCCCCCGTCCAGGACGGCCCCCACAGAGACACCTTCCAGGTCCCGCCGTGTGGGACGTGTGAAACCCACGCCGGCGGGACACGGACGAACTCGGCGACTACTCGGCCCATTGGGGCCTGGAGAACCGCCGCGGGGGGGGGGGGGGGGGGGGGGCACTTTCAGCATCCCCTACCAGCGCGGTGGGATTCCCGCAGGCGCCCGAGAATCGGCGGCGGAGAATTAGGAAGCCGGCGTCGGGACGGCGGGGCGTGATTCTCGCGTCCCCTCCGGGGATTCTCCGACCTGACGTGGGGTCGAAGAATCCCGGCCCACATGTGAGCGACCTATCTTTTTCATGCAGTGAATGCTTAAGGTCTGGAGTACACTGCCTGAGAGAATGGTGGTCACAGGTTCAGTTGAAGCATCCAACATGGAATTAGACTGTTGTCTGAAAAGGAAGAGTGTGCAAGATTATGGGGAGAATCCTGCGGAATGGCACGAAGTGAACTGTTCATTGGAGAACTGGTGCAGACACAATGGGCCGATTGGCCTTCTTCTGCACAGTAACAATTCGAGTGATTCTGTTATTCTTGGTTCAAGGTTTGAGACCTAATATAGGGGAGGGTGCCTCAGACCATTCAAAGCTAGAGAACGTTCACTATATCTGACTTGCTCAGAAATGGAAGCGCAGACATTTCTCGGCCAAATCTATTAACATCCCTAATCTTTTTCAACTTCATTCCAAACTAGTCACCAAAATTGGCATTCAACTTTAGTTCTGTTCCTAACAATAAATTAATCCTGTCCAGAGCTCTGAAGAGAGTCACACGGGTGGAAAACATGAACTCTATTTTCCCGCTCCACAGAGCCTGCAGAGATTTTCCAGCATTTTCTGTTTTTGTTTCAGATTTCCAGCAGTATTTTGCTTTTATTTAAGTATGAATACCGTTTAATTGAAGTGTTTTAACTTTCACAGATTCAACTGCTTTATCTAGGACTCTATTCCCCATATCTAATTCAATTCAGTGAGAAGCTACTCCTGATTCCAACTCTTGTCTTTTTTAATGCTACTTTTCATGTTCATTGTCTCAGAGTCCAAATGAAATAATGTACTTGCAAAGTGGTATTGAAGCATTAACTTTCATTTCAACTATGTTCCTTCCCCCAGATTGTGAGTAAAACTGTAGTTCACCTCGTCCAAAATGCTCATTAATCAGGACTGATTATCAAAAACGTCCACAAAAATTCCCTCAAAAAAGCATCCTGTTTAGATAGCTTACATTTCTATGGTAATCATCACCTTGGTTACACCAAACATGCAAGTTCACACCCACAGATTACCTTCCTTTTCAGAAAGTATTTGCTCTGAAAGTAATGGTGAGCTGATTAGTGCTCCCTTCAGACAAGGAACAAAGTGGTGGTTAAATAAAAATATCCAAAGTACTTGTTTGAATTGTGTTGTTCTGTTCTGAAGCTCATGTAAATTTGCTTCATTGTCTCCCTCCCTATTACAAAGGACTGAATCTCATTTGCATTTGTATGGTGGATAATAACTAAATCCATCACAGAATAAGGATCGTACAAGTAATCGGCCAATAACGTGATAATTGTTAATTATTGCCAACATAGGGCAGCACGGTTGGCGCAGTGGGTTAGCACTGCGGCCTCACGGCGCTGAGGTCCCACGTTCGATCCTGGCTCTGGGTCACTGTCCGTATGGAGTTTGCACGTTCTCCCCGTGTTTGCGTGGGTTTCACTCCCACAATCCAAAAATATGCAAGCTAGGTGAATTGGCCACGCTAAATTGCCCCTTAATTGGAAAAAATGAATTGGGTACTCTAAATTTTTTTTTTTAATTATTGGCAACGAGCTTTTCTGCCACCAAATAGCTGTCACAAGCATAGTGGATCATTCCTTCAGGTTAGGTGGATTGGCCATGATAAATTGCCCTTCGTGACTAAAAAGGTTAGAAGGGGTGATTGGGTTATGGGGACAGGGTGGAAGTGAGGGCTTAAGTGGGTCGGTGCATACTCGATGGGCCGAATGTATGTTCTATGTTTTGAACTTTTAAGGTGATTTCAAAAATGTTGACTTTTTCTTATCTTTTCCATTGTTTCTTCATTTTTTCTCTCTCTCTTAATGCAATTTGTCCTTCCCTTTCGTTTTCCAATTTGAATTCATCCACAATAATTTATTTCCTTGTCAGTCGTTCCGCTGTTTATTTATCCATCTTTCAATCTCATTGGTTAAGAAGACAGCCAGCAAACGGCCGCGCGGCCGAGAAGCACACGGCTAGGGCACGGGAAAATTCATACCCCTTTTCTCAGTAATGATGACCACGAAACTATCATCAGTTGTTAAAAGAAACTCTGGTTCACTAATATCCTTTCAGGGAGGGAAATCTGTTGCTTTTGCCTGGGTCTGGCCCAAATATGACTCCCAGCAATATGGGTGATTCTTAACTACCATCTGAAATGGCCGAGCAAGCTACTGAATTCAAGGGCAAATTATGGATGTAAAGCAAATGCTGGCCTTGCCGCGGATAGTCCATGTCCCATGAAAGAGTAAAACCCCAGATGCCCTGTATTTTGCTGAATTTATTTATTTTGAACTGAAGGGTGCAAGGCAAGGTCTAATTAATGTAAAGTAGTGATCATAGAATCGTAGAATTTACAGTGCTGAAGGAGGCCATTCGGCCCATCGAGTCTGCACCGGCCCTTGGAAAGAGCACCCTACCCAAGCCCACGCCTCCACCCTATCCCCGTAACCCAGTAGCCCCACTTAACCTTTTTGGACACTAAGGGCAATTTAGCATGGCCAATCCACCTAACCTGCACATCTTTGGGAGGAAACCGGAGCACCCAGAGGAAACCCACACACACACGGGGAGAACATGCAGACTCCGCACAGACAGTGACAGTATGAAAGGTAAAGGGGGAACAGAACTGTTAAAATATATTCAAGAGGACTTTATGGCCAGTACATGGTAAGTGCAATGTGAGAAGGGTCTGTTCTGGATTTAGTTTTAGGAATGAGCAGTTGGAATGGGTATCAGAGGGAGAGCATTTTATTGGGAGGCGGCCATCAGCATCATGATATTCGAGGAAGAGGTAGAGATGATTTAGAACAATCATGATTCCACAAGGAAGGTTGGAACTCACAAATCAAAACTTCTCCTGGATGTCATAAAGCATGCAGACAAACCTATTCCGGCTGGTAGAACAAATGGAAGGGGACTTTAAGAGATGGGACATGCTCCCGCTACCACTGGCGGGGAAGGTACAGACCGTGAAAATAACAGTCCTCCCCAGATTTCTGTTTGTCTTTCAGTGCCTCCCCATCTTCATCCCAAAGGCCTTTTTCAAGCGGGTGAATAAGGTTATTTTGAGCTTTGTTTGGGCGGGTAAAACCCAGTGAGTGAAGAAAGTGTTGCTGGAGCGCAGTCGGGGTGGAGGGTGGGTTGGCGCTGCCGTACTTCTGCAATTACTACTGGGCGGCTAATATAGCCATGATTAGGAAGTGGGTAGTGGGGGAGGGGTCGGTATGGGAGCAGATGGAGGCGGCGTCATGCAAAGACACCAGTTTGGGAGCACTGATAACGGCACCTCTTCCATTCTCGCCAGCCCGATACACCACAAGTCCGGTGGTGGTGGCGGCTCTGAGAATCTGGGGGCAATGGATGAGATATAAGAGAGTGGAGGGAGCATCGGTTTGGACCCCGATTTACAATAATCATCGGTTTGTACCGGGTAGACTGGATGGTGGGTTCTGGAGATGGCAAAGGGCAGGAATTAGAAGTATGAGGGACCTATTTATAGATGGGAGCTTTCCCAGCTTAAAAGCCTTGGATGACAAATTTGAATTGCCAACAGGGAACGGGTTTAAGTATTTGCAGGTGCGTGATTTCCTGAGAAAACAGGTGCCGGCCTTTCCGTTGCTGCCGCCACGGGGGATACAGGATAGAGTAGATTCCAGTACCTGGGTGGGAGAGGAGAAGGTTTCAGATATTTACCAGGAGCTTTCGGAGGCGGAGGAAACTCCGGTGGAGGAGCTTAAGGGCAAGTGGGAGGACGGGCTAGGAGGAGAGATAGAGACAGGTCTATGGCGGATGCCCTAAGCAGGGTTAATACCTCCTCATCATGTGCCAGGCTTAGCCTGATACAATTTAAGGTAGTCCACCTGGCACACATGACAGCGGCTAGGATGAGTAAGTTTTTCGGGGTAGAGGATAGGTGTGCGAGGAAGCCCAGCAAATCATGTCCACATGTTTTGGGCATGCCCGAAGCTTAGAGGGTTTTGGCAGGGTTTTGCTAAGGCAATGTCCACGGTGCTAAAAACACGGGTGGTGCCGAGTCTGGAGGTAGCGATCTTTGGAGTGTCGGAAAAGTTGAGAGTTCAGGGTGCGAAAGTGGCTGACTTCCTGGCCTTTGCCTCCCTGCTATCCCAGAGATGGATATGGGGGTGACTGGATTGATGTTTTATGGCTAGGGTCTGTGAAGATTGGGATGTGGGGGGAAATGTTTATTATATTTGAAAAAATTTTCAAATACCTTAATAAAAATATTTCTTTAAAAAGCATGCAGAGTGGGATACGGCGATCACTCTGGAGGGATTGGGCCTGATAGAGCCAGCAATGCCAGTTCCGCCGAGATCAGATTGGGCCTGATAGAGCCGGCAATGCCAGTTCCGCCGAGATCGGATTGGGCCTGATAGAGGCAGCAATGCCGGCTCCGCCGAGATCAGATTGGGCCTGATAGAGCCGGCAATGCCGGCTCCGCCGAGATCGGATTGAGCATGATAGAGGCAGCAATGCCGGCTCCGCCGAGATCGGATTGAGCATGATAGAGGCAGCAATGCCGGCTCCGCCGAGATCAGATTGGGCCTGATAGAGGCAGCAATGCCGGCTCCGCCGAGATCGGATTTGGCCTGATAGAGCCGGCAATGCCGGCTCCGCCGAGATCGGATTGGGCCTGATAGAGGCAGCAATGCCGGCTCCGCCGAGATAGGATTGGGCCTGATAGAGCCGGCAATGCCAGCTCCACCGAGATCAGATTGGGCCTGATAGAGGCAGCAATTCCAGCTCCGCCGAGATCAGATTGGGCCTGATAGAGGCAGCAATGCCGGCTCCGCCGAGATCGGATTGGGCCTGATAGAGGCAGCAATGCCAACTCCGCCGAGATCGGATTGGGCCTGATAGAGGCAGCAATGCCGGCTCCGCCGAGATCGGATTGGGCCTGATAGAGGCAGCAATGCCAACTCCGCCGAGATCGGATTGGGCCTGATAGAGGCAGCAATGCCGGCTCGGCCGAGATCGGATTGGGCCTGATAGAGCCGGCAATGCCAGCTCGGCCGAGATCGGATTGGGCCTGATAGAGGCAGCAATGCCGGCTCCGCCGAGATCGGATTGGGCCTGATAGAGGCAGCAATGCCGGCTCCGCCGAGATCGGATTGGGCCTGATAGAGGCAGCAATGCCGGCTCCGCCGAGATCGGATTGGGCCTGATAGAGCCGGCAATGCCAGCTCGGCCGAGATCGGATTGGGCCTGATAGAGGCAGCAATTCCAGCTCCGCCGAGATCAGATTGGGCCTGATAGAGGCAGCAATGCCGGCTCGGCCGAGATCGGATTGGGCCTGATAGAGCCAGCAATGCCGGCTCCGCCGAGATCGGATTGGGCCTGATAGAGGCAGCAATGCCAACTCCGCCGAGATCGGATTGGGCCTGATAGAGGCAGCAATGCCGGCTCCGCCGAGATCGGATTGGGCCTGATAGAGGCAGCAATGCCGGCTCCGCCGAGATCAGATTGGGCCTGATAGAGGCAGCAATGCCGGCTCCGCCGAGATCGGATTGGGCCTGATAGAGGCAGCAATGCCGGCTCCGCCGAGATCAGATTGGGCCTGATAGAGCCGGCAATGCCGGCTCCGCCGAGATCAGATTGGGCCTGATAGAGGCAGCAATGCCGGCTCCGCCGAGATCGGATTGGGCCTGATAGAGGCAGCAATGCCGGCCCCGCCGAGATCGGATTGGGCCTGATAGAGGCAGCAATGCCGGCTCCGCCGAGATCGGATTGGGCCTGATAGAGGCAGCAATGCCAGCTCCGCCGAGATCGGGGTACCATCTTTAAAGGGTGCCCCGATCAGTTTGAAATAAAATACCCCCCCCCCCCCCTTCACTCCCTCATAGACATAGAGGGCGCGATTCTCCCAAAACGGGAGAAATCGTAAGGCTAGCGTCAAACCCGGGCGGGTTTGACGCCAGCGCGCCCCTTCCCGACCGGGAACCGATTCTGGTCCCCGGTCGGGTCTAGCAGCCCGACGCCGTAAGCTCCGGCATCACGGGCTTAACGGATTTTGTTAAACCCGCTTGCCGGAGTTAGCGCCGGCTGACGCGTCATATGACGTCAGCCGCGCATGCGCGGATTGGATGACTCCAACCCGCGCATGCGCGGATGACGTCATCGCGTATTTGCGCGAAACCCGCGCATGCGCGGGCCGGGATGCCCCTCAGCCGCCCCGCGAATGGATACTGCGGGGCAGCGGAAGGAGAAATAGTGCGCGGGCATCGGGCCCGCTGCCCGCGATCGGTGCCAATCGGTGCCATGGTTATAAAAAGCGAGTTGTTCCCGCCGTTTTTACAAACGGCCAGACCAGGTGTGTTTGCCGTTCGTAAAAACAGCGTAAAGGGCTGGGACTTCGGCCCATCTATCAGCTGTGAATCGCTGCCGGCCGTAAAAAAACGGCGGCAGCGATTCGTGTCGGGAGTTGGGCGGGGGGGGGGGAGAATAGCGGGAGGGCGGGAAAAATGTCGGGAAGGCCCTCCCGCTATTCTCCGACCCGTCGTGGGGGGCGGAGAATCGCGCCCAGAGGACCTCACCCATAAGCATGGGGTGAACCCCTTCCCCCAAAGTAATCAGGGCAAACCCCAACATGGGCATCGGGTGGACCCCCCACCACATGCAATAGAAGTAAGACCTGCTGAGCTATGATTCCCCCCAACACCACCCCCATCACCCTCACCCCCAGACCATTCTCACCCCCACCCCACCCTCATCCTCATGATTACCCCACACCACCTCTACCCCCACACCACCCCCACACTACCCGCACACCCACCCTCACCCTCACCATCCCTTCACCCCTAGCCACATGCTCCCCCACCCCTGCCCGCAGTTTAATCATGCGTCTTGTCTTGTGTCTTTCAAGTCCTGCTAGAGATGGGAAGGGCCCATCTGGTGTTCCCACCCCCAACCAGTGCCACAGCCGGTGACCCCGGCGTGAGCCGAGCACTGACGCTGAGAGCAGCTGGGATGCCAGCCCTCCGCCCGAGACGCAGGACACCCCGGAGCTCGAGTCTGAGAATGACACTGATTTTCCATCACAGCTGTCTCCAACACCCTCCACCATCCCACAGACAATCACATCGGTTGGGCACTTTAGTGCAGAGGTTCTTGGGACACTATCTGGTGCGCACCACACAGCTGGTCAGGTACAGCAGGTGGAGGAAGGAGCAATTGGTGGGTGGATAACTGGAGGGTAGGCTGACCTGAGGACTTAGCTGCGGTCCAGATGAGTTTCGGGCTTGTGGAACGGACAGTCCCATCAATTATGGAGATGCAGCCGCAGAGCCAGGGATTACATGAGGAGTTGTTGGTGAGCATCCAGCACCCAGGGAAGGGAGCATCTTGTGATCAGTGGCTTCCACACGATTCCTGGCTTGTGTCACTGTTTGTGTGGAGTCTGCACGCTCTCCCTGGTTTGAGTGGGTTTCCTCCCAGTGTTCTGGTTTCCTTCCAAAAGTCCTGAAAAACTGTGCTGTTAGGTCATTTGGACATTCTGAATTCTCCCTCTGTGTACCTGAACAGGCGCTGGAATGTGGCGACTAGGGGCTTTTCACAGTAACCTCATTGCAGCGCTAATGCAAGCCTACTTGTGACAATAAGGATCATTATTATTATTATAGATGCAGAAGTCCAACCGCGTGCAGGAGCAGGAGGTAGTGCTGACCACGCATGCCACCCAGGCCGACAACGCACGAATGGGGTCTGTGATGGAGGCATGGGGGTGGGGGGTGGGGGGGGGGGTTGTTGATGGTTTTGGCTATGGTTCAGCATGACAAAGGCCTGGGGCATGCTGGGCAGATCCAGGACAGGGTTGCCGCCTCACAGGAAGCCATGTCTGAGAGCCACCTTGAAATTGCAGCGGCACTTCTGTGTGTGGCCCCGTCGCAGCGGGCCATGATTGGGAAGGTCAGTAACATTACCCAGACACTGGCTGACATGGCGCAGACACAGAGGGAGGTATCCCAGTCCCAGCGGGAGATGGCACCGTCACTGGTTGATGTAACACAAACCCAGAAGATGGTGGCACAATCAATGGCTGATGGTCCACTCTCTATGCTCCATGGCCTCAAGCATGCAGACCCTGGTTGAGAACAGGGCGGGTCTCCAGGACTGGAAGTGCCAGGTGGCGGGAGGCCTCAGGGAACGGCTCCCCTCGTACCCCCATCCCATGGAGTATCCCGAGGGCCATCGGGCATCCCGGGGAAGGAGGAGGTGATGGAGCCTGTGCCGGTGACTCCCGTTGGGGAGATTCCGGAACACCGCACCAAGACATAACATTAGGGTCAGCAAGGCCAGAATGTTGGACACTAGTTAAGTTAACTGTGCAGGGCACAGTTTAGTTGTAGGAGCTGGGGCACAAATCTGTACTTATGTTGTCACATTAAACACCTGTACACACTGTTATAACTGCCTCAGTGCTTTGTCAGATAGGTTACCTGAACTGGCCAGAGGCGGGGAAGGGGGGGGGGGGGGGGGGGGGGGGGGGGGGGGGTGAATGGGTGAAAGTTGTGGGTGGCCTGGTTTCCCCACCCCAACGACTGTCCCCACAACCATCACCCCAAGGATTCAATGGGACCATGTGATGGAATGGCCAGCTCGCATGCAGGGATAACCCAGTTGGACTGTGGAAAGTGCTACCGTGGGCAGGAGTCAGATGTTGTCAAGTGACGTGGATCTCATTCCAGAGCAGGTTGTCATCATCCTCCATCCCATGGATCAGACCCATGGTGTTACTGCCAACCCAGGGCCCCGTAGTGGGGCACGTATGTATCACAGAGGGGCTTGTAGGCGAGGTGATGGCCTTGGGCGGGGGAGAGTTGTGTGGGAGTGGGATCCGGTGTCCGTACCCCTGGCTTGTCCTCCCCCCCCCCCCCCCAGTTGGTGAACCTGGAGGCAATCAGAGCCTTCCGTTCACGTTGACCCTGGCGCACATGTCGTGCCTTGTCTGCTGAGACAGTGAGCTATTTTTTTTTAAATATAATTTTGTGGGACATAGGTATCATTGAAAAGATCAGTATTTGTTGCCCATCCCTAAAAGGCCTTGATTTGATTGGCTTGCTGGACCACTTCAGAGGTCAGTTAAGAATCAACCTCTTGGACTTCTGGTGTGCACCATGGAGTGAGTGATCACACAGAGGCAGCTCCTGTCCAAGGTTACAGAAAAGAGCTCTTTTTTGGGCGGCACGGGTTGGAATTTTGATGAAAAGGCGTAGGTGAATGTTCGAGGAGTACTTTCCCCCAGGAATAGTATGTTTCTTGGTTATCAGACCCTCAGAAACGGTGCAAGATTGGGCTGAAGCAGCAGCAGACAAAAGCCTCTGCAAGCATGCAGGCGGGGGAAGGGCCAGCTTAGAGGCCTCAAGCTGACTTGAGGGCCTTTATGAAAGCTGAATTCTAGCAGCAGAGGGAAGAACTGTGAAAAGATCTCACCAAGGCCATTGAAGGAGCGGGGACGGACTTCCGGTAGCGGTGATGCGGAGCTAAGCCGCACGTTCAGTGGCTCCGGCTATTTTCGGACTTTGGGGCTCTTTTAAGGGCTCGTAGTGGTGCTGTTTGGACTTTTCCCCGTGTGGGAACACTCCTTCTCAGATTCTCCACCGGTGGATGGCCTGGACTAGGAGTGGAGCGGTCAGAAAATCGGCTTTGGAAACTTCCGGTTGCGGCTA
The DNA here is from genome assembly GCF_902713615.1 of Scyliorhinus canicula. Lineage (NCBI taxonomy): Eukaryota > Metazoa > Chordata > Chondrichthyes > Carcharhiniformes > Scyliorhinidae > Scyliorhinus > Scyliorhinus canicula. The sequence goes on along the minus strand of NC_052161.1, from coordinate 26,444,829 downwards.
TGCGGAGCTAAGCCGCACCGCAGCTCCCGCTACTTAAGGACTTTTGGGCAGATTTGAGGGCCCCAAACGGCGCTGTCTCGACGAATCCCGGTGGGGGAAGGTGTCTAGAGGAGCATTCCCCATAATTTATGGTGCTCACCCGGAGTGGGGCAAAGGAAAAAGCTGCAGCAGCTCCCCAAGAAAAGCGGGGGAAGAAGGACAAAATGGCGGCCGGCGGAACACCCGAGGGCTGGTGGAAGTGGGTGCAGGAGCAGCAAGCCTCTCTTCTGCGCTGTTTTGCGGAGCTGAAGGCTGAGGCTGAGTTGCTGGACTCCCTGAATGCGACTACCAACAAGCTGCTTGGGACCCAGGCGGCCCAGGAGGTGTCCATTCGGGAGTTGCAGCAGCAGGCCGCTGAGCGGGAGGAGGAGGCCGTGGTCCTCGTGGGGAAAGTGGAGTTGCACGAGGCACTTCTCAAAAAGTGGCAAGACTGCTTGGAGGAGCTGGACGTTCGCACGAGGCGAAAGAATTTGAGGATCCTGGACCTGGCGGAGGGGTTGGAGGGGTCGGATCGGCCGTTGTACGTGACCACGATGTTGAGCTCGTTGATGGGAGCGGGGTCCTTCCATTTGCGCCTGGAGCTTGAGGGAGCTCACAGAGTGCTGGCCAAGAGGCCTAAAGCAAATGAACCCCCGCGGGCGGTGCTGGTGCGGTTCCATCGATTTAGTGACCGGGAGTGTGTGCTGCGCTGGGCCAAGAAAGAGAGGAGCAGCAAGTGGGAGAGTTCAGTAGTGCGAATCTACCAGGACTGGGGTGCGGAGGTGGCAAAGCGGCAGGCCAGGTTCAACCGGACGAAGGCGGTGCTGCATGCCAAGCAGGTCAGATTTGGAATGCTGCAGTCTGCGCGTCTGTGGGTGACATACAAGGACCGGCACCACTACTTCGAGTCCCTGGAGGAGGCGTGGGCCTTTGTACAGGCGGAGAAGCTGGACTCGAACTAGGGCCTGGGGACACACTATGGCCATTGCTGTTATCGCTGTTGCTGTTCTTCAATTTTGACACGTGTTTTTTTAATGCTGGTTTTCTTTTTGCTCTGTTTCCGGGTGGGTCTGTCTGTTGGGTATGGTTGTGGGTTATGTGGGGAATGTTGGGGGTTTGTGTTTTATATGTTCTCTTCTGTACGGGGCTGGGGGTTGGGGTGAAACTGGATTTTGGGGAGCTGCGTCAGAAGGGTGGGGTGTGGCAGTGTGAAAGCGCGGGCTTTCCTCTGGTTTCCCGCGCTGTGGGGCAGGGGGGGCGGAGCTGGAGGTGGGGGCGTGGCCTCTACTGGTTTTCTTTCCCGCGCTGAGGTGTGGCAAAAGGGGGATGACCCCGTGCCGGGAGGGGATGGGTTTTGGCGGGAGCTGCCGGGTCAGCAGAAGTCAGCTGACTCACGGAAGTACCATGGAGGGTGCGTCGCGGCTAGGAGGGGTCCTAGCCTGGGGGGGTGGGGGGGATGGGGGGGGGATATCGGGTTGCTGCTGGAATGGCCAGGAAGGAGCTGGTGTGGGCCGGGGGGGTAGAGGAGAGGCGTTATCGCCATGGGGAACGGGTCAGGCGGGGCGAGCTGGCCTGGGGCGAGCAGTCGATAAGCTATGGCTAGCCGGCAGGGGAGAGGGGCGGGTTGCCCTCTGATCAGGCTGATTACCTGGAACGTGAGGGGGCTGAATAGGCCGGTTAAGAGAACTAGGGTATTTTCTGATCTGAAGGGGCTGAAGGCGGACGTGGCTATGCTCCAGGAGACCCACTTGAAGGTGGCGGACCAGGTTCGTCTGAGGAAGGGGTGGGTGGGGCAGGTTTTTCACTCAGGAATGGACGCGAAGAACCGGGGGGTGGCGATTCTGGTGGGGAAGAGGGTGGTGTTCGAGGCGGCTGAGGTGGTGTCGGACAAGGAGGGCAGATATATTATGGTGAAGAGTAGGCTGCAGGGAGAGAAGGTGGTGCTGGTTAATGTATATGCTCCGAATTGGGATGATGCCGGCTTCATGAGGCGCTTGTTGGGCTGCATTCCGGACCTGGAGGCAGGGGGCCTGATCATGGGGGGAGACTTTAACACAGTGCTGGATCCCCCACTGGACCGGTCCAGTTCAAGGACGGGTAGGAGACCGGCGGCGGCCAAAGTGCTGAGGGGGTTTATGGACCAGATGGGAGGGGTGGATCCCTGGAGGTTTGGGAGGCCGAGAGTACGGGAGTATTCCTTTTTCTCCCATGTCCATAGGGTCTATTCCCGAATAGATTTTTTCATCCTGAGCAGGGGATTGATCCCAAAGGTGCAGGATGCCGAGTATTCGGCCATAGCGATTTCAGACCATGCTCCGCACTGGGTTGATCTGGAGATGGGGGAGGCGCGGGACCAGTGCCCGCTCTGGCGCCTGGATGTGGGGATGCTAGCTGATGAGGAGGTGTGTAGGAGGGTACGGGGAAGTATTGAGGGGTATCTTGATACCAACGACACGGGGGAGGTCCGGGTTGGGATGGTCTGGGAGGCTCTGAAAGCAGTGATCCGGGGGGAGCTGATCTCCATCCGGGCCCATAGGGAAAGGAGGGAGAGGAAGGAGAGGGGGAGACTGGTGGGGGAGCTTCTGGATGCGGACAGGAGATACGCGGAGGCACCGGAGGAGGGGTTGCTGGGGGAACGGCGTAGTTTGCAGGCCAAATTTGACTTGTTGACCACCAGAAAGGCGGAGACACAGTGGTGGAGGGCGCAGGGCGCGGTATATGAGTATGGGGAGAAGGTGAGCAGGATGTTGGCGCATCAGCTCCGCAAGCGAGATGCGGCTAGGGAAATTGGTGGAGTGACGGATAGGGGTGGGAATGTAGTGCAAAAGGGGACAGAAGTAAATGGAGACTTCTACGAGGAACTGTACCGGTCGGAACCTCCGATGGGGAGAGGGGGGATGGAGAGATTCATGAACAGGCTATGTTTCCCAAGGGTTCAAGAGGAGCTGGTAGAGGGGCTGGGGGCGCCGATAGAGTTGGAGGAGCTTGTCAGGGGGATTGGACAAATGCAGTCAGGTAAGGCGCCGGGGCCGGACGGGTTCCTGGTGGAATTTTATAAAAAGTATGCGGATATGGTGGGCCCCCTGTTGGTGCGAGCCTTCAATGAGGCATGGGGGGGGGGGGCTTTGCCCCCGACAATGTCGCGGGCACTGATCTCTCTGATCCTGAAGCGGGATAAGGACCCCTTGCAATGTGGATCATATAGGCCTATCTCGCTCCTCAATGTTGACGCTAAGTTGCTGGCGAAGATTCTGGCCACCAGGATAGAGGACTGTGTACCAGGGGTGATACACGAGGATCAGACAGGATTTGTCAAGGGACGGCAGCTCAACACGAATGTGCGGAGACTGCTAAATGTTATTATGATGCCGGCAGTGGAGGGGGAGGCGGAGATAGTGGTGGCGCTGGATGCCGAGAAAGCGTTTGATAGAGTTGAGTGGGGGTACCTGTGGGAGGTGCTGGAGCGGTTCGGACTCGGGGAGGGATTCATCAAATGGGTGAGGCTGCTCTACGCGGCTCCGAAGGCAAGTGTAGTTACCAATGGAAGGAGATCGGAGTACTTTAGGCTCTACCGTGGGACCAGGCAGGGGTGCCCCCTGTCCCCCTTGCTCTTTGCACTGGCGATTGAACCTTTGGCTATGGCGTTGAGGGAGTCAGGGAGATGGAGGGGTCTGGTGCGGGGTGGGGAGGAACATCGTGTATCGCTGTATGCGGACGACCTGCTGTTGTATGTGGCGGATCCAGAAGGGGGAATGCCGGGGGTGATGGAGCTGTTAGCGGAATTTGGGGGCTTCTCGGGCTATAAGTTAAATTTAGGCAAGAGCGAGGTATTTGTAGTACACCCGGGTGATCAGGAGGAGGGAATTGGGAGACTCCCATTTAACAGGGCAGTGAAGAGTTTCAGATACCTGGGGGTGCAGGTGGCCAGGAGTTGGGGGACTGTCCATAAGCTTAATTTCACCAGGCTGGTGGAGCAGATGGAGGAGGAATTTAAAAGGTGGGACATGGTGCCGCTATCGTTGGCGGGTAGAGTGCAGTCAGTCAAAATGACGGTTCTCCCGAGGTTCTTGTTCCTTTTTCAGTGTTTGCCCATCTTTATCCCTAGGGCCTTTTTTAGAAGGTTTACGAGCAGCATCATGAGCTTTGTTTGGGCGCATGGGACCCCGAGGGTGAAGAGGGTCTTCTTGGAGCGGGGTAGAGATGGGGGGAGCTGGCGTTACCCAATCTCTCGGGGTATTATTGGGCGGCCAATGTGTCGATGGTGCGTAAGTGGGTAATGGAGGGGGAGGGGGCAGCATGGAAACGGATGGAGAGGGCGTTGGGGTGCTTTCCTCTTTTGTTGCGCTGCTGGCGCACATGTTCCCTGAACATAGCGCTGCGCTGTCTCGCTCAATTCCTGCCAATCTGGGGCATTCTCCTCATCTAACTGTGTTCCAAAGGTGCTTTGGAACCCATTCTACACTGAAAGCAACGATTGCAGCTTCGCAATTTGCTTCCTACACTTTGCGTGATCCACTGTGCTCTGTCTTTGCTCAGTGGTGGCAGCGTGGAGTGCTCTTAAAGCTGCTTTTAGGTCAGAGCATTGCCTCTGCAATGCCTCTACCTGCTTTTCTGATTCTTCTCGTATCAGGACTGCACGTTGCACATCCTGATAGGCTTTTTCATACTGGGTCTGGGAACTTCTCAGATGGGCTAGACACGACTGATGTGCCCTCTTGGCATCATCCACCTCTCTACCCTTCTCTGCCAGCTTCCCTCTTAGCTCAAGGTTTTCCCTTTCGATGTCCCTGACATCCACTTTACTCATTCTGTTTCGTTCCTCTAACTCTGCTCGGAGCGTCCGAACGACCTCCTCAGTGCCTCGCAACTGTGCCAAACAGGACACGATTGCCATCGGCTTGCGTGCTTTACTAAGATTTTTCTTATGAATTTGAGAGAGGTTCTCCCACCAAGTATGTCCTATACTCCCGGGAACTGTCTCCTCATTCATACTAAACTCATTCCAAAGGGGCCATCCTTTCCCTTTTAGATACTTGCGGAGTTCCAGCTCCCATACAGGACACTGGCCTACTCTGCTACTGCTGGTCGCTGCGACCACGAACTGCTCTGGGTTCATGAGGCGTTTCATTGCCTGCATGGCCATTTCCTCTTTCTGTCTTAATTTGGAACAGGGGATGTTCTGGTAATGTTTTAAAAGACGGGTAAGGCTTTCACTATGTTCCGCTTAAAAACTCCCGACAGTTTGTCGCAACAAAAATCTCTCAGGTTAACCTTACAACCCTGTTAGTTACGCATGCACGAAACACACTTCCGAATTATCCTTATTGATTTGAACTCCTTGAACACTTGTGATATTTCCTTTTTTCCAATTAGATTTCCAATTCAAATTTCTGGGTTCTCTCGGAATGGGGGTGCCACTTCTAATCGAGTCCCGTCTGGATGTCGCCACTAAATGTTGCTCGTTTTGAGTAAGTGTGCTTAACACTCACTTGGCTCTGTTTCTCTTTTATGCTCTGGAGTCGCCAGGTGCCGTAAAAGACACCGTCACAAGTATCAAGGTCAAGTTCAAAGCAATAAAACTGTACACCAATTAGTAAGTCCAAAACAATTAGAGTTTATTATAAAACAATTATAATAACACTCATGCACACACTAAAGACTAACTTACTTCTACCATTAAACAACTAATACTTATCTAAGAAGGAACAGGCAAGGTCAGGGAACAAGGCCTTTGTTCCGTTCTGGTCTGCAACTTCGGGTTACTATCGGTCGGCAAGGGTATAAGTAATGCCTGGGTCAAGTAGCGATCGTCGTTTGGCACTTACTTATCGATGGCTACTGCTCGACGGCTGGTGTAAAAGACAGGAGTGTGGAGGCTGGAGTTGGAGGCCGGAGACAGGAGACTGAACCATGTGCAGAACCTCTCTTTTATAGGTCCCAGGGGGTCCGTGCCCCTTGGGGCGGGCTACCTCACCTGCTGGGGATCAATTGGGCCTTTTCCCAATCGATATGATTTGAACCCCCCTATCCTAGGGCCGTTCCTTGATGGCTGGGGCGGTTCTTAGGACTCATTGTCCTGGCTTCGCTGGCTCCATCGTGTCTGCTTCGCTATTAAAAGTATCGATTGATACTTGAGTGTATCTATTGTGCCTGGGACTGTCCCGGTATCACCTCATTAATATGTAAACTGTTTTCCCATTTACAGCGCTGCCTGAACTCTGCAGCTGTCGGGAAACCGGTTTTTGCAAGTGTCTCAATGCTGAATGCTTCTGCAAGCTGTTTGCTCTTTACTATGTCCGTTTTTCCCTGTACTCTTTGCAGTCTTCCATTTTGTATTCACTGGTGTCCATCTTAGATGGCTACAGGAACCATAGGTTCGTCCCGGGGAACATTGATGGGGGATTTCAGGGTTGGCACAGAGCGGGCATCAGACAGCTGAGGGACCTGTTTATTGATGGGAGGTTTGCGTGCCTGGGGGAGTTGGAGGAGAAATTTGGGCTCCCCTGGGAAACATGTTCAGGTATCTGCAGGTAAAGGCATTTGCTAGACGGCAGGTGGAGGGATTCCCTTTGCTTCCCGCGAGGGGGGTGAGTGACAGGGTGCTTTCGGGGGTCTGGGTCGGAGAGGGGAAGATATCTGATATCTACAAGGTTATGCAGGAGGCGGAGGAGGCGTCAGTAGAGGAGCTGAAAGCTAAGTGGGAGGGGGAACTGGGGGAACAGATCGAAGACAGGACATTGGCTGATGCCCTGGAGAGGGTTAATTCTTCCTCCTCGTGTGCGCGGCTTAGCCTCATCCAATTCAAGGTGCTGCACCGGACCCACATGACTGGGACGAGGATGAGTAGGTTCTTTGGGGGTGAAGACAGGTATGTCAGGTGCTCGGGGAGTCCAGCGAACCATGCCCATATGTTCTGGGCATGCCCGGCACTGGAGGAGTTCTGGAAGGGGGTGGCGAGGACGGTGTCGAGGGTGGTGGGATCCAGGGTCAGGCCAGGCTGGGGACTCACGATTTTTGGGGTTGGGGTAGAGCCGGGAGTGCAGGAGGCGAAAGAGGCCGGTGTGCTGGCCTTTGCATCCCTAGTAGCCCGGCGAAGGATCTTGCTACAATGGAAGGATGCGAGGCCCCCAAGCGTGGAGACCTGGATCAATGACATGGCGGGTTTCATTAAGCTAGAGAAGGTCAAATTCGCCCTGAGAGGGTCGGTACAAGGGTTCTTTAGGCGGTGGCAACCTTTTCTCGACTTTCTGGCTCAACGATAGGGTACTGGGACAGTAGCAGCAGCAACCCGGGGGGGATGGGGGGGAAGGGGGAGGGAAAGGGGGAGGAAAAGGGGGGGGGGTAGACGATGACTATGTTTGTTTATTTAATTTTAATTTATTTTTAAGTTCTTTTGTTGTTCATTGGGGTTGGGGGGGTGGGGGGATGTGATACATGCGTCGATACGGTCTGGGGGGTGTTACAGTTATTATGGGTTATTTTGTTGCATTTCATTGTTTGTCGTTATGTTTTATATTTTCTGTAAAAAATTCCAATAAAAATTATTTTTTAAAAAAAGAATCAACCTCTTTGTTGTAAGTCTGAGTCACCCACGATTTGCCTTTTGATGTTTATGCTGTGTAATAGCATTCTTAATTCCGGACATCATCTAACAAACTGAACTAACTTGTTTGGAGAAAAGTGATGTGGGTAAAAAAGTCACAAAGAGAATCTTTCCTGATGGGAATTGTGGCTTCATGAATTCTAACAGGATATAAGTACAGAGTTTTCAACATGCAAAAGAAGGCCATTCAACCCATTGAGTCTGCACTGGCTCACCGAGAGCATTCTACCTAATCCCACTCCCCTGGCCTGAGCCCTGTAACCTTGCACATTCTTTCTTTTCAGATATGAATCCAATTCCCTTTTGAATCATTGATCGACCCTGCTTACACCACCCTCTCAGGAAATTCGCTCCAGAATCCAACCACTCCCGGTGAAACAATTTTTCTTCACATCACTTTAACTCTTTGTTCCCATTACTTTGAGTCTGCACCCTCTAGTTCTTGATTCCCCTTGAGGGGGAACAGTTCCTCTCTATTTACCCCTCAGGATCTTGAATGTCCTGATCGCGTCTCCTCTCAGCCTTCTTTCTTCCACGGAAAAACTCTCCAATCTATCCTGATAGCTACAGTTCTTTATCACTGGATCATTCTTTTGAATCTAATACCTTCAGATCTTTCCTCACGTATGATAGCCAGAACTAGATGAGGCATAGCTAGAGTTTGAAACCAGTTTGACATGACCTCCTTCCTCTTGTATCAATGCTACTATTAATAAAAGTGAGGGTACAATATGTTCTCTCAACATGTTCTCCCACCTTCAATGACTTATGTACATATACACTGAGGTCCCTTTGTTGCCATACCTCCTTAAGAGTTTCTCCCTTTAGTTTGTATCGCCTCTCTATATTTTCCCCACCAAATGAATTTTCTCTCACGTCTCTGCATTGAACTTCATCTGCCACATGTCTGCCCAATCCACCAACATGTCCAGGTCTTTTGAAGTTCAAGATTATCCTCATCACAGTTGACAATGTTTCCAATCTTTGTGTCATCCGCATATTTTTAAATCATGCCCAGCACACCACAGTCTACGTCATTAATATATATTAGGAAAAGTAAGGTTCCAACAATGAATCCTGCAGCACTCCATGACACATCTTCCTCCAATTTGAAAAAAAAAACAACCATTTATTATTATTCTCTGTTTCCTGTTTAGGCAAATTCTTACCCAAGTGCCTACTTTCCCTTCTATTTGATGAGCTAGAATATTGTTCACAAGTCTGTTGTGTGACATTGTACCGAATTTCTTTTGAAAATCCATACAGACCCCGTCAACAGCATTTCCCTTATTAACCTTTACTGTCACCTCCTCAAAAACTCCAACAATTTGGTTAAATGTGATTTTCCTTTAATTATCTAAGAACTCTTTTGATTTCTCCAAAACTCTTGTTTCCAGACATTTCCCTGCCACTGATTTCAAGCTGGCTGGTCTGTAGTTGCCATCTTTCCACTTTTACTCTTTTTTGAACAAGAATGTAACATTTGCAACTCTCCTCTGGCACTAGAACATAGAACATAGAACAGTACAGCACAGAACAGGCCATTCGGCCCTCGATGTTGTGCCGAGCAATGATCACCCTACTTAAACCCACGTAACCCGTATACCCATAACCCAACAATCCCCCCATTAACCTTACACTACGGGCAATTTAGCATGGCCAATCCACCTAACCCGCACATCTTTGGGCTGTGGGAGGAAACCGGAGCACCCGGAGGAAACCCACGCACACACGGGGAGGACGTGCAGACTCCACACAGACAGTGACCCAGCCGGGAATCGAACCTGGGACCCTGGAGCTGTGAAGCATTGATGCTAACCACCATGCTACCGTGAGGCCCCTATCCGTATGTCGAAGGAAGACTGGAATTTTTATCACCAATGCCTCTTGATGCGACCATCAATTCACTCTGAGACACGAGTTGGAGTAAATTATGGCTTTAATCGGCTTACAACTGAGCCTGCCTGCGACTGCACGATACTGAGGGCGGTCTTGCAGGACCACAGCACTTATACTCCCTAAAGGGGGCGGAGATAGGGCGGAGCCCTGTACATGCTCCTCATCTCCCCCTGTGGGCAGAGCCGCACAGTGGCTCACAGATAAGGCCCACAGGGACAACAGTAAGGTACAGTGTGAATTACTAGTTACACATTCACCACGCCTCTGAAATTTCCACTCTCACCTCCTTCAGTATTCTTAGATTCTTTGCAACCAGCCCTGGTGCCATATCAATTTGGAAGACAGCCTTTCTAACACCTCATCCCTCTCAATTGTCAATTCTTCTAGTGTACCAGTTATCTCATCTCTCACCTCAGCCTGGGTAGCATCTTCCTCCTTTGTAAAGATAGGGGCAAAGTACTCATTTAATGCCTTCATGACTAATCCTGCCTCCACATGCAAGGTCCTATTTATCCTTAATTGGCCCTACTCTTTATTTTACAACCTTTTTGTTACTTGTATGCTTATGGAAAGCCTTCCCTTTTATGTGAGATGCCAGTCTCCTTTCCTGCTCCCTCCTTGCTTTTCCAATCAGTTTCTTCACTTCTCTTCTGGTCCTTCTATATTCTGTCAGATTCTCCATTCGATTTTCTACCTGACATCTGTCAGACATGCTTCTTCCTTTCTACCTGCACCCCTATCTCTCTTGTCATCCAGGGTGTTCCAGATTACGAAATCCTACCCTTCAAGAGAATATACATTGACATTGCCTGCAATGCTATCTCATTGAACGTAACCCCATTGTTCAGCCACCGTCTTTTCCACCGACAGTTGATTCCAACTCCCTCAACTCAGATGCAGTCTCACTCCATCAAAGTTGGCTTTCCAGCAATTAATTATCTCTGCTCTGAAAATGTGAAAATGGAGAATACAAATATATATTTTAAATTATCCCTGCTCTGGATTGGTCCTTATTCTTTTCCATGGCCAGCCCAAACCTTATGATACATTGGTCACTGTCTCCTAAATACTCTCCCACTGATATTTGATCCATTTGGGCCAACTCATTCCCCAGAACAAGGTGCAACAGTGCTTGCCGTCTCAACTAAATACTTCCACTCGCTGGTGGTCTATACATACACCACTCATTGTCATTTTTTCATTCCATATCTCTAGCCAGAGAGATTCCACCCTTGACCCTCCTGAAACATCCTGTTTCTCCAGTATATCCAAAGATTCTTTGGGAGGCAAGGGATGAGATTGCAGAGCCTTTGGCTTTGATCTTTGAGTCCTCACTGTCCACGGGGATAGTGCCAGAGGACTGGAGAGTGGCGAATGTTGTTCCTCTGTTCAAGAAAGAGAATAGGAATGACCCTGGTAATTATAGGCCGATTAGTCTTATTTCCGTGGTCAGTAAGTTAATGGAAAAGGTCCTGAAGGTTAGAATTTATGACCATTTGGAAAGATGCAGCTTAATCCGGGATAGTCAACACGGATTCGTGAAGGGTAAGTCTTGCCTCACAAGTTTGATTGAATTCTTTGAAGTGGTAACTAAGTGTGTGGATGAAGGTAGAGCAGTTGATGTTGTATACATGGATTTTAGTAAGGCGTTTGATAAGGTTCCCCATGGTCGGCTTATGAAGAAAGTAAGGAGGTGTAGGGTAGAGGGAAATTTGACCAATTGGATAAGTAACTGGCTGTCACATAGAAGACAGAGGGTGGTGGTGGATGGAAAATTTTCAGACTGGAGACCAGTTACCAGCGGTGTACCACAGGGATCAGTGCCGGGTCCTCTGCTATTTGTGATTTTTATCAATGACTTGGAGGAGGGGGCTGAAGGGTGGGTCAGTAAATTTGCTGATGACACCAAGATTGGTGGAGTAGTGGATGAGGTGGAGGGCTGTTGTAGGCTGCAAAGAGACATGGATATGATGCAGAGCTGGACCGAAAAATGGCAGATGGAGTTTAACCCTGATAAGTGCGAGGTGATTCATTTTGGTAGAAACATTTTGAATGCAGATTACAGGGTCAACGGCAGGGTTCTGAGGAATGTGGAGGAATAGAGAGATCTTGGGGTTCATGTCCACAGATCTCTGAAGGTTGCCACTCAAGTGGATAGAGCCGTGAAGAAGGGCTATAGTGTGTTAGCGTTTATTAACAGGGGGCTTGAGTTTAGGAGCCGCTGGGTTATGCTGCAACTGTACATGACCTTGGTGAGACCACATTTGGAGTATTGTGTGCAGTTCTGGTCACCTCACTTTAGGAAGGATGTGGAAGCATTGGAAAGGGTGCAAAGGAGATTTACCAGGATGCTGCCTGGTTTGCAGGATATGTCTTATGAGGAAAGGTTGAGGGAGCTAGGGCTTTTCTCTTTGGAGAGGAGGAGGATGAGAGGCGACTTTAGAGAGGTTTATAAGATGATGAGGGGGATAGATAGAGTGGATGTTCAGAGACTATTTCCTCAGGTGGATGTAGCTGTTTATAAGGGGGCATAACTATAAGATTAAGGGTGGGAGATATAGGAGGGATGTCCGAGGTAGGTTCTTTACTCAGAGAGTGGTTAGGGTGAGGAATGGACTGCCTGCTGTGATAGTGAAGTCGGACACTTTAGGAATTTTCAAGCGGTTATTGAATAGGCACATGGAGCACACCAGAATGACAGGGAGCGGGATAGCTTGATCTTGGTTTCGGACAATGCTCAGCACAACATCGAGGGCCGAAGGGCCTGTTCTGTGCCGTACTGTTCTATGTTCTACTGTAATACCATCTTTAATCAATGTCGCCATTACCCCTCTCCTCCCCCACTTTCTTGTCTCTCCTAAATATCTTGTACCCAGCAGAAGGATACGGCGAAGGATCTTGCTACAATGGAAGGATGCGAGGCCCCCAAGCGTGGAGACCTGGATCAATGACATGGCGGGTTTCATTAAGCTAGAGAAGGTCAAATTCGCCCTGAGAGGGTCGGTACAAGGGTTCTTTAGGTGGTGGCAACCTTTCCTCGACTTTCTGGCTCAACGATAGGGTACGGGGACAGTAGCAGCAGCAACCCGGGGGGGGAGGGGGGGGGAAGGGGGAGGGAAAGGGGGAGGGAAAGGGGGGGGGGGTAGACGATGACTATGTTTGTTTATTTAATTTTAATTTATTTTTAAGTTCTTTTGTTGTTCATTGGGGTTGGGGGGTGGGGGGATGTGATACATGCGTCGATACGGTCTGGGGGGTGTTACAGTTATTATGGGTTATTTTGTTGCATTTCATTGTTTGTCGTTATGTTTTATATTTTCTGTAAAAAATTCCAATAAAAATTATTTTTAAAAAAAAGAATCAACCTCTTTGTTGTAAGTCTGAGTCACCCACGATTTGCCTTTTGATGTTTATGCTGTGTAATAGCATTCTTAATTCCGGACATCATCTAACAAACTGAACTAACTTGTTTGGAGAAAAGTGATGTGGGTAAAAAAGTCACAAAGAGAATCTTTCCTGATGGGAATTGTGGCTTCATGAATTCTAACAGGATATAAGTACAGAGTTTTCAACATGCAAAAGAAGGCCATTCAACCCATTGAGTCTGTACTGGCTCACCGAGAGCATTCTACCTAATCCCACTCCCCTGGCCTGAGCCCTGTAACCTTGCACATTCTTTCTTTTCAGATATGAATCCAATTCCCTTTTGAATCATTGATCGACCCTGCTTACACCACCCTCTCAGGAAATTCGCTCCAGAATCCAACCACTCCCGGTGAAACAATTTTTCTTCACATCACTTTAACTCTTTGTTCCCATTACTTTGAGTCTGCACCCTCTAGTTCTTGATTACCCTTGAGGGGGAACAGTTCCTCTCTATTTACCCCTCAGGATCTTGAATGTCCTGATCGCGTCTCCTCTCAGCCTTCTTTCTTCCACGGAAAAACTCTCCAATCTATCCTGATAGCTACAGTTCTTTATCACTGGATCATTCTTTTGGATCTAATACCTTCAGATCCTTCCTCACGTATGATACCCAGAACTAGATGAGGCATAGCTAGAGTTTGAAACCAGTTTGACATGACCTCCTTCCTCTTGTATCAATGCTACTATTAATAAAAGTGAGGGTACAATATGTTCTCTCAACATGCTCTCCCACCTTCAATGACTTATGTACATATACACTGAGGTCCCTTTGTTGCCATACCTCCTTAAGAGTTTCTCCCTTTAGTTTGTATCACCTCTCTATATTTTCCCCACCAAATGAATTTTCTCCCACGTCTCTGCATTGAACTTCATCTGCCACATGTCTGCCCAATCCACCAACATGTCCAGGTCTTTTGAAGTTCAAGATTATCCTCATCACAGTTGACAATGTTTCCAATCTTTGTGTCATCCGCATATTTTTAAATCATGCCCAGCACACCACAGTCTACGTCATTAATATATATTAGGAAAAGTAAGGTTCCAACAATGAATCCTGCAGCACTCCATGACACATCTTCCTCCAATTTGAAAAAAAAAAACAACCATTTATTATTATTCTCTGTTTCCTGTTTAGGCACATTCTTACCCAAGTGCCTACTTTCCCTTCTATTCGATGAGCTAGAATATTGTTCACAAGTCTGTTGTGTGACATTGTACCGAATTTCTTTTGAAAATCCATATAGACCCCGTCAACAGCATTTCCCTTATTAACCTTTACTGTCACCTCCTCAAAAACTCCAACAATTTGGTTAAATGTGATTTTCCTTTAATTATCTAAGAACTCTTTTGATTTCTCCAAAACTCTTGTTTCCAGAAGTTTCCCTGCCACTGATTTCAAGCTGACTGGTCTGTAGTTGCCATCTTTCCACTTTTACTCTTTTTTGAACAAGAATGTAACATTTGCAACTCTCCTCTGGCACTATCCGTATGTCGAAGGAAGACTGGAATTTTTATCACCAATGCCTCTTGATGCGACCATCAATTCACTCTGAGACACGAGTTGGAGTAAATTGTGGCTTTAATCAGCTTACAACTGAGCCTGCTTGCGACTGCACGATACTGAGGGCGGTCTTGCAGGACCGCAGCACTTATACTCCCTAAAGGGGGCGGAGCTAGGGCAGAGCCCTGTACATGCTCCTCATCTCCCCCTGTGGGCAGAGCCGCACAGTGGCTCACAGATAAGGCCCACAGGGACAACAGTAAGGTACAGTGTGAATTACTAGTTACACATTCACCACACCTCTGAAATTTCCACTCTCACCTCCTTCAGTATTCTTAGATTCTTTGCAACCAGCCCTGGTGCCATATCAATTTGGAAGACAGCCTTTCTAACACCTCATCCCTCTCAATTGTCAATTCTTCTAGTGTACCAGTTATCTCATCTCTCACCTCAGCCTGGGTAGCATCTTCCTCCTTTGTAAAGATAGGGGCAAAGTACTCATTTAATGCCTTCATTACTAATCCTGCCTCCACATGCAAGGTCCTATTTATCCTTAATTGGCCCTACTCTTTATTTTACAACCTTTTTGTTACTTGTATGCTTATGGAAAGCCTTCCCTTTTATGTGAGATGCCAGTCTCCTTTCCTGCTCCCTCCTTGCTTTTCCAATCAGTTTCTTCACTTCTCTTCTGGTCCTTCTATATTCTGTCAGATTCTCCATTCGATTTTCTACCTGACATCTGTCAGACACATGCTTCTTCCTTTCTACCTGCACCTCTATCTCTCTTGTCATCCAGGGTGTTCCAGATTACGAAATCCTACCCTTCAAGAGAATATACATTGACATTGCCTGCAATGCTATCTCATTGAACGTAACCCCATTGTTCAGCCACCGTCTTTTCCACCGACAGTTGATTCCAACTCGCTCAACTCAGATGCAGTCTCACTCCATCAAAGTTGGCTTTCCAGCAATTAATTATCTCTGCTCTGAAAATGTGAAAATGGAGAATAAAAATATATATTTTAAATTATCCCTGCTCTGGATTGGTCCTTATTCTTTTCCATGGCCATCCCAAACCTTATGATACATTGGTCACTGTCTCCTAAATACTCTCCCACTGATATTTGATCCATTTGAGCCAACTCATTCCCCAGAACAAGGTGCAACAGTGCTTGCCGTCTCAACTAAATACTTCCACTCGCTGGTGGTCTATACATACACCACTCATTGTCATTTTTTCATTCCATATCTCTAGCCAGAGAGATTCCACCCTTGACCCTCCTGAAACATCCTGTTTCTCCAGTATATCCAAAGATTCTTTGGGAGGCAAGGGATGAGATTGCAGAGCCTTTGGCTTTGATCTTTGAGTCCTCACTGTCCACGGGGATAGTGCCAGAGGACTGGAGAGTGGCGAATGTTGTTCCTCTGTTCAAGAAAGAGAATAGGAATGACCCTGGTAATTATAGGCCGATTAGTCTTATTTCCGTGGTCAGTAAGTTAATGGAAAAGGTCCTGAAGGTTAGAATTTATGACCATTTGGAAAGATGCAGCTTAATCCGGGATAGTCAACACGGATTCGTGAAGGGTAAGTCTTGCCTCACAAGTTTGATTGAATTCTTTGAAGTGGTAACTAAGTGTGTGGATGAAGGTAGAGCAGTTGATGTTGTATACATGGATTTTAGTAAGGCGTTTGATAAGGTTCCCCATGGTCGGCTTATGAAGAAAGTAAGGAGGTGTGGGGTAGAGGGAAATTTGACCAATTGGATAAGTAACTGGCTGTCACATAGAAGACAGAGGGTGGTGGTGGATGGAAAATTTTCAGACTGGAGACCAGTTACCAGCGGTGTACCACAGGGATCAGTGCCGGGTCCTCTGCTATTTGTGATTTTTATCAATGACTTGGAGGAGGGGGCTGAAGGGTGGGTCAGTAAATTTGCTGATGACACCAAGATTGGTGGAGTAGTGGATGAGGTGGAGGGCTGTTGTAGGCTGCAAAGAGACATGGATATGATGCAGAGCTGGACCGAAAAATGGCAGATGGAGTTTAACCCTGATAAGTGCGAGGTGATTCATTTTGGTAGAAACATTTTGAATGCAGATTACAGGGTCAACGGCAGGGTTCTGAGGAATGTGGAGGAATAGAGAGATCTTGGGGTTCATGTCCACAGATCTCTGAAGGTTGCCACTCAAGTGGATAGAGCCGTGAAGAAGGCCTATAGTGTGTTGGCGTTTATTAACAGGGGGCTCGAGTTTAAGAGCCGCGGGGTTATGCTGCAACTGTACATGACTCTGGTGAGACCACATTTGGAGTATTGTGTGCAGTTCTGGTCACCTCACTTTAGGAAGGATGTGGAAGCATTGGAAAGGGTGCAAAGGAGATTTACCAGGATGCTGCCTGGTTTGCAGGATATGTCTTATGAGGAAAGGTTGAGGGAGCTAGGGCTTTTCTCTTTGGAGAGGAGGAGGATGAGAGGCGACTTTAGAGAGGTTTATAAGATGATGAGGGGGATAGATAGAGTGGATGTTCAGAGACTATTTCCTCAGGTGGATGTAGCTGTTTATAAGGGGGCATAACTATAAGATTAAGGGTGGGAGATATAGGAGGGATGTCCGAGGTAGGTTCTTTACTCAGAGAGTGGTTAGGGTGTGGAATGGACTGCCTGCTGTGATAGTGAAGTCGGACACTTTAGGAATTTTCAAGCGGTTATTGAATAGGCACATGGAGCACACCAGAATGACAGGGAGTGGGATAGCTTGATCTTGGTTTCGGACAATGCTCAGCACAACATCGAGGGCCGAAGGGCCTGTTCTGTGCCGTACTGTTCTATGTTCTACTGTAATACCATCTTTAATCAATGTCGCCATTACCCCTCTCCTCCCCCACTTTCTTGTCTCTCCTAAATATCTTGTACCCAGCAGAAGTTAATGCCTGGCCCTCCCTTCTTTGAGCCAGTCTCTGTAATAGCAATAATAGCAACCTTCCATTTGTCAATCTGTGTGCCTAGTTCACCAATCTTACTAACCACACTCTGTGCATTCACATACATACACATGATTTCTGATTTAGGCTTTTATTAACTTTCCGCCTGACTCTCACCCCATCTAATGCCTATTATAGCCTTCTCTTGTTCTATCAAACTCTCCAAGTATTCTGTTTACCTTGCTTCTACTCTCCCATGTATCCTCCTTATCAGTTCATTCTTCCCAGCACCAGTTTATCCCCACTCCTGTCAGAATTTCTCTCCCAGTTCCTCATCTCCCTGCCAATTTATTTTGAACCCTCCCCAGCAGCACTTGCAACCCCTCCCACGAGGGTCTGATTGGTCCCAGCCCTGTGAAGCTGTTAAGCCGTCATTCTTGTATAGGTCCCACTTGCCCCAAAACCGGCCCCAATACAACTGCATACATCTCTTGGCCTTCCATTAAGTCTGGACGATAACAATTAGCAGGCTGATTCCATTTCTCAGGGTGTCAGAAGGAGGAGTGATCTTTTATCACAATCATTTCTTCTATTTTGCACTGACTTGACTCCCTCGGGTGTAATAACTGCTCAATTCTCCGTCGTCGAGATGCTCCATTTTGCCGTCAGCCCGGGGGTTTCCCGACGGCGTGGGGCTTCCCCACAATGGGAAACCTCATTGACCAACCAGCGTAACGGAGAATCCCGAAGGCGTGACGTACCAGAAATCTGTTGCGGCAGGATGAAGATGGGGGCAGCAGGGTAGCATGGTGGTTAGCATAAATGCTTCACAGCTCCAGGGTCCCAGGTTCGGTTCCCGGCTGGGTCACTGTCTGTGCGGAGTCTGCACGTCCTCCCCGTGTGTGCGTGGGTTTCCTCCGGGTGCTCCGGTTTCCTCCCACAGTCCAAAGATGTGCGGGTTAGGTGGATTGGCCATGCTAAATTGCCCGTAGTGTGCTAATAAAAGTAAGGTTAAGGGGGGGGGTTGTTGGGTTACGGGTATAGGGTGGATACGTGGGTTTGAGTAGGGTGATCATGGCTCGGCACAACATTGAGGGCCGAAGGGCCTGTTCTGTGCTGTACTGTTCTATGTTCTATGTAAACCCACCCCATGACTCCCAGCAGGATTACTGGACAGCGATCAATAAGAAAAGAAAATCCCGCACGTTTTTCTGGTCAATAGACCCACAAGACATAGGAGCAGAAGTAAGCCACTCGGCCCATCGAGCCCATGGCTGATATCACCCTCACACCCATTCTCCTGCCTTCTCCCCATAACCCCCATCCCCTTAAATTAACCCCGCTGAGCAGGATGTCAGCAGTTATTACACCCGAGGGAGCTGTGGTTTTATGGAGGGTAATTAGAATTTGTCCTCCCAAAACTTTCCACATTTTATGATGTCTGGCAACAGGTGAAATTAAAGGATGGGAAATCACCGCAGTGGTGGCCGGAAAATCCCACAGTGCTCCTTTAAATAGAGAGGGGAGTGGTAGTCAGCAGCAACTTGAACTGTTTCCTGAAGGACAGCTCAGTACCAGGTAGAGGAAGGAACCCAGTCAGTCACAAAGCGAGAGCTACTCCACAAGAACAACTGGATTGGTGAGTGCTCCACTCAAATGTACCCAGTGACAGCGAAAGTTGTATTAAAAATGCTGACTTTTCGGATATTATTGAATGTGAATAACCGGTTGGTGTGGCAGATAGCAATTGCAGCGAAGAAGGAGAATTAGTTTAATTGCAACAAACACCCATTAAAATGACTGGGTTTAAAGAAATGTAACGCATTTTCAAAATCTCCGTCTAAAAGTTGAAAGGCATTTGCCTCTAACCAGTCAGGGCAGCTCTGTACACTTGCAAACAATTAAATGTTATCTTAACGAGGCAATGTTGCTGGTGATGTTTCAGGATTAGGCCAGTTTTACTGGACGTGTCCCCCCCACCACCATCCATCTGCCCGACACTATTGGTTCAAACGACCTTTCGGGGTTTAGCTTGCGGTGGCTGGAAGGTTCCCCAATCTGAATTTTGGCACACAGACCGAACCGAGGCTATCTTTCCTAAGGGGTGTGAATCCAGAGTGAGCATCCAACTAGATCCTCTCTAGTGAGACTCCCTCCTCCATTCATCCTGGTTCTACTTGGCTTCGGAGTTCAATTGGGATCCGGATTCAGGATTTGCACGGCCAAATGGAAAATGACCAAGCGGAGCAGAAGGGGTTGGAGTGGTGGTGTTAAAATAAAATGCATCCAGGGACAGCGCTGTCTGTGGAAGTGGAGAGGTTGCACATGGGCTGCACATGGGGTTTGACAACTGGTAGCAAACCATGTCTAAACTCGACCTTTATAGTTTATGAATGGCGCTGGGATGTTTAATGTTAGTAAACCAGAGTGTCTGTTCTTCAATCACATGCTGGCATTCTTGTACTGTTAGATTGAGTATTTAGATCGAATTGATGTTTCTAATTCTTTCCCAGCAGTGTATTATATTTGTATTATACTTATGTTTCTGGTGCACTTTAGTTGATGATCTATTTCTTCTCCAGATTGTTCAGTTCTAGTACTTGTGCTGACTGTGAAAATGGCGAGGAAAGGTAAATATTTTACGTTATTCAAATGATCCATTGGTAAATGTTATCCATGGACAGCAGCCATGTATAATCGGGTGATTTAGCTTGAATTGGGGCTTCAGAGTATCATTGGCATATGGGGAGGAAATCTGCCTTTGCCAACTACTTCTAACAAAGGTGGAATTGCACATGCATTTGCTCCCACGGAGTCAGTTGTCATCAGAAGTGCTTTTTCAATTCCCAAATTCTTTATTTTTTAAAAATGAATTGGATGACCTCTCATTGTGAAAAGGTTTGATGGGTGTGAGCAAGGATAAAAATCGAGATGATGAAGTTCTTTGTAATATTATTAATTCTAGTTTGTTAAGATCATGGAGATGGTACCTGTGCAATGCAACTGGTCTTTAATTGTGGAAGTTGCAGAATTATATTATAACCTGAAGAGATTCTAAACTTAAGGACCTTTGCTTGATTTTTAAAAAAGTAAAGTGCTTGGTGTTTTTTTTTTCTTGCTCGAGCCTGAGTGTGACAGGATTGCGAGAACGAGAAGTGATAGCAAAACTTGCATTTTGTTTTTGGTTTTAAAGAGATTATTTGTTCTGTTGGTGTTTAGTATAAGAGACAACATTTTTGGTTATTATTTCATACCACTATTTGTATTACATGTTTTTTAAAAATAGGCACCCTCCTGTCCGCAGTGTTTTACGTTGAAGCAGAGGGCAACCAGGATCACATCAGTGAGAGTGAGATTTGTTTTGAAGGATATCTCATAAAATCGCCACCAAACAATAAGATGAGAATGCAAGTATGTTCAATATATTCGTTGAAATTTTACTTTTGGTGGCAATAGAAGTCCACTCTTGGAAATACTGCCACAGCAGCCTTCTCAAAACCGAGAATCAATGCAAAATTGCAATACGGGGAGCAATCTGTACCACTTCTTGTGGTATTTAACAATTGTCTGGTGCAATATCTTGCATAGGCATTTCTCAAAAAAGGAAAATAATTAGCATCAATTGTTAGCAAAATTTCTTTCTTGTATTCACATGAATGAACTCAGAACTTCAAAATTTAGAAAGTAGTTCCTTTTTTAAAAAACTTGAAGACATGTTCCATTATGGCGATGGACAGATTGTACTGCCAAAGTACGTTTAATGATCTCAATTAGCATACCCAGGATATGTTGATCATAAATGGACTTTCCTTTAACAGGAATACTATTGACATACTACAGACACATTCCCACATGTAATTAATTTGAAAGCGAATATGTCATTCACAAATCGGGAACAATATGCTTCCGAGAATGATACTGCAGTTATCTACACTTTATCTCAAGTTGGTAAAATTAGTGTAAAATTATATATTGTCATTTGCTTTTTTAAGCTACCGCTAATAATAGAGGGGAAATAAAATGGATCCGAATTACCAAAAGAATACTTTTAAAAAGAGAGTAGTTTCAGTTGACCTTTATATTGTTGTATACTGCAGCTACGCTGTAAAAAAAAAAATGATTTCAAGTCAACATTGTAAAACTACTGGAGAAACTCCTGTACTCATTTAAGATTAATTTAAAATATTTTCATTTAAAATTTGTACAATTGCCAACATTTCAATGAGGATTAAGCATTCTGCCAATGCTTATGAGCATAAACTTATTTGACACACTGCCATTGACTAACTGAACATAGGTGTAAGCTGTGAGTTTATTTTTGCAGAAAGTTTGGCGTTGTTGTGAACACCCTTTTACTGTTCTTTAGACATCGTGGAAAAAAAGATACTTTGTGTTGACAGAAAAGGAAGGTGAACACATTTTGAATTACTTCAAATACCAAGAAGACAGTAGAAAATCACCTCCACTCGGAAAGATGCACTTAAAAAAGTAATTATTTATTATTGATATGAATAGATATGTAATTCCTTTTCATGTAGTTGAGGTTTTCCAGTAGAGTGCTCATAGAGGATCTTTCAAGTGCCAGATTCTTGGAAAAATGTATTATACTCAGTCATATTTGCCCATTGTTGACAACTATATTTGACAATTTAAATTAATATTGCCAAAAGAGGTAGACCCTTCAAAGAGACATTGATTTGTTTTTAAGTAGGATTAGTTCCACTAACAATCCATCATATCTACTATTTTTCCAACCTACGCTGCAAGAGACCTTTCCTTCCGTCAGTTTTAGATTCCAAGCTCTATTTCCACCAACACTTTCAACATGCAGTGTCCCTGATTCTTGACAGCTACTCTTGGTTTTGACTTGTGACTTTCTATGTACGATATTGAAAGCAGGTGAAGTACAAGTAAGAGATGTCTAAATGCAGTAAGGGTATCCTTCGGTGTCATTCCCATCAATTTGTAACAGAGTCGGCCAATAATATATTACAAATGTTTGTTAAGACTGTTATGTTTTGGGACTGTGTTTTAATGAAGGTTAAATTTCGGGGTATCATGTGATTGGTTCTTAATTCTCGTGATAGCAAACCTGGGTGGTTTGATTGTTAAAGCTTAAAATGGGGAGATGGTGCAGTTGCTTTACTGGAAAGCAGCTGAAAGATGTTCAACTTGTAGAAAATAGCAGAAGTATCTGTGTTGGCAGTGGATAGACTATTAATTTCCAAACTCCTAGAGAGGTGTTCAGAATGTCAGGTTGTAAATGATGATATTTTAATTCCAAGATAAACTGATGGTGGGAATCTGATAGATAGCTAATCAGCAATTCTACTTTGATACAAGGTGCAGGTGGTTCACATTTTAATGCAGATGGACTTTGAGAGACGATGGGTGAGCAAGAAGCCATTGTGGGATTGGATTACAAGATTCTCCTGAAAGATATGCCTGAATTTCATAAACTGATCAGTCTGCAAAGATCCAAGAGAAAAAGAGGCAGCCGGTGGAGGTAGCCAGGCTTTATGGTTCAGAATGCGAGACTGCGGGTGGGTGTTTCTGCTCGAGTTAAAAAATACCATATTTGTGAGAATTTTAAACAAATCTGGAACGTTTGCCTAACTTGAGCTGCAGGAAGATTTCCAGGAAAACCCTCATCGTGAAAGATGGTTTGGGAGTTACCAGGCTAGGATAGGAAAAGAACAGAAATACATCCTCATGGTATTGAAATTAGATCTTATCACACGCTTATTCTAGATGGAGATTTAAGACCTGAATGCTAAAGGAAAGGTCAGAGTGCCACCCTTTGTCAAGGCAGAATTTGCCCATGTACGACATCAAGGGGCTTTAACAAAACTGAAGCCAATGGAAAAGGCCTCCAACGGTTAGGACATAATGCAAAGGAAGTTTGTTGTGGTTGGTGAAATCAATGCCGATATTCTCACGGGAAGGAGTTCCACTCAACCCGCTTTTGCTTCATTAACAACCATTTGTGTGTGTAGGGCCAGAAGTGGGGCTGTTTACTGATTTCAAAACTTGGCTCTCTATTCATAATTCCTAATAATGCAGCCATCTAAACTGGCCAACAACAGGACCTCGATAATAAACAAACATGAGCTGACAAGTGGCAGGTAATACTTATAACACAAAGTGCTAGGTAATGATCACCTCAAAAAAGAGTCCAGTCACCTGTTCTTGATTTTCAAGAGCACCATAATTGATGAATATGTCCTGGAGGTCACTATTGCCTGAAGCTGAATTGGACCAATAAAGTAGCACAGCAGTAGAGCAGGTTACATCAGCAGAGCTGGGACTGGCTACTTTACAAATCTCAAGTTAGGAAAGTCATTGCATACACACCAATCACCCAGAGATATGTGATCATTTATTGTTGATTACTAATAATAATCTTTACTATTGTCACAAGTAGGCTTACATTAACACTGCAATGAAGTTACTGTGAAAAGTCCCGAGTCGCCACACTCCGGCGCCTGTTCGGGTACACAAGGGAGAATTCAGAATGTCCAATTCACCGAACAAGCATGCCCTTCAGGACCTGTGGGAGAAAACCGGAGCACCAAGAGGAAACCCACGGAGACACAGGGAGAACGTGCAGACTCCGCACAGACAGTGACCCAAGCCAGGAATCAAACCTGGGTCCCTGGCACTGTGGGGCAACAGTGGTAGCCACTGTGCTACCATGCCACCCATTCAGTGCCTCACTAAGGACTCTCATGCCCTCTCATCAATTTGATTTGTTGATTTTTGTTTTCTTAAAAAAAAGACTATAAATAAGATATAGCTGGGACACTAGGTGGAGTGGGGCAAAGCTGTAAGACCGAACAAGTCAATAAAGAACAGCTTTGTGACTTGTCTTTGGCTTCATTTAGCTCCAACAGCATTCAAGATGTCTGTTTGATATTTCAGTTTGTCTTATCCCTATTTTTAAAAATATGAAACTGTACAATGTGAAATGCAATTGGGGTTCCAGTCGTCTGATATCTCTTTCCCTCTATTTGAAAAGTATTACAGAGATATGCTGTGGACCAGACAACCATGAAAAATGGAATCTGATTAAAAAAATGTTTAAATGCACCCCTGGGGGTGTCCTTTTTCTGAGGACAGAAGAAAGAGAATACTTTTTTATTGGAGAAATGTAAGTATGAAGGACTTAAACTATTTACAGTTGGAATTTTAAGAATCAATTGAATGTATTTGAAGTTTTTGAGGAGGAATTCACAGTGCATCTAAGATTAGCTAAACACTCTTAAACAAAACACCCCAAGGATTGCTATCTTGGTGATAAGACATCTTGCCTCATCATTGACCTGAACAAATTGAGCAATATATCTGATCATTTGCATCTCTTATTGGACTAGTCTAAATATTAAACTGAAAGCAGGTAGAGTACATGTTAAAAGTGTCTAGACACAGTACGAATTTGCTTCAACTTCTTTCTATCATTTTTGTTTAACTAGGAGTGCATGGAAAGACTCAGTGCAATACGTGCCACAAACTAATTTGCAGTCAGAATGAAGCCTATTTTACATATTTGAGCTGAAATCACCAGGATATAAAAATGTCAATAATGTTATGGTGATACTTTCGTAAAACTGATCTGAAGGAGGAATTGATTTTTTTTTTAAACCAAAATTTGTTCTGTTTGAGAATAACTTTTAGATATCTGCATAATTCTTATTGGCAAAGGTTTATTTGAAAGCTGCTTTGTAGATGTCATTTTGACAGTGTTTCTCTTGTAATGTTATCCTTTTGTCAGCTGTATTCACATTTCTACAGCCTAGGAGACTGGTGAATGCCTTAATTATGGCCACAATCAGTACTTGAAGGCCAAATTTCAGGTCCACTCAGACATCATATTACGCTCCAACATCTCCGCTGCACCGTAGCCTCCACTCAGCATTCCTAATTTTTTTTTAAAAATAATTTTTATTGAAATCTTTACAAAATATAAACATCACAACAATATTAACAAAACAACCGCGGTAACAACCCAAGAACAACACCCACCCAACTTCAAAAGCAGCTACAAACAAAAGAAAAAACAAAAGAACACCCAAAACAACAAAAGGGAAAGAAATAACACCCGCCACATCCCACAAACCCATGTACACAGTTCTCCCTCCCACCGAACCAAACACCCCCCCCCCCCCACCCCCCAGTTGCTGCTGCTGCCGGAAGTCCAGGAAAGGCTGCCACCGCCTAAAGAACCCTTGTACTGACCCCCTCAGGGCAAATTTCACCTTCTCCAATTTAATGATCCCCGCCATATCATTGATCCAGGCCTCCACGCTTGGGGGCCTCGCATCCTTCCATTGGAGAAAGATCCTCCGCCGGGCTACTAGGGACGCAAAGGCCAGAATACCGGCCTCTTTCGCCTCCTGCACTCCCGGCTCCACTGCAACCCCAAAAATTGCGAGTCGTCAGCCTGGCTCGACCCTGGATCCCACCACCCTCGACACCGTCCTTGCTACCCCCTTCCAAAACTCCCCCAGTGCTGGGCACGCCCAAAACAAATGGGCGTGGTTCGCTGCCCCCCCCCCCCCCCCCGAGCACCTAGCACACCTGTCCTCGCCCCCGAAAAACCTACTCATCCTCGTCCCAGTCATGTGGGCCCTATGCAGCACCTTGAACTGTATGAAGCTAAGCCTCGCACAGGAAGAGGAGGAATTCACTCTCTCCACGTCCCCTCCTCAATCTCCTCCCCCAGCTCCTCTTCCCATTTACCCATCAGTTCCTCCACCGAGGCCTCGGCTACCTCCTGCATCACCCGGTATATGTCCGAAATCCTCCCTCCTCCAACCCACACCCCCGAGAGCACCCTGTCCAGCTCCCCACGTGGGGGCAGCAAGGGGAACCCCTCCACCTGCCGCCTGGCAAACGCCCTCACCTGCATGTACCTAAACATCGCCCAAACTTCCCCTCTAACTTCCCCAAGCTTGCGAACCTCCCCTCCACAAACAGGTCCCTCAACCTCCTAACCCCTACCCTGTGCCAGCCCAGAAATCCGGCATCAAAGCTCCCTGGGACAAACCGATGGTTCCCCCATTTTGGGGCCTCCATCGAGCCCCCCACTTCTCCCCTATGCCGTCTCCATTGCCCCCAAATTTTGAGGGTAGCCGCCACCACCGGACTCGTGGTATACCTCGTTGAAGGGAGCGGCAATGGCGCCGTTACCCACGCCTCCAGGCTCGTGCCCACACATGATGCCACCTCCATCCTCTTCCATGCTGCCCCTTCCTTGTCCATTAGCCACTTACGCACCATCGCTGCGTTGGCAGCCCAATAATACCCACAGAGGTTGGGCAACGCCAGTCCCCCCCCCCCCCCCCCCATCCCTGCCCCGTTCCAAGAACACTCTTCTCACCCTCGGAGTCCCATGCGCCCACACAAATCCCATAATACTCCTGTTGACCCGCCGAAAAAATGCCTTCAGGATAAGGATGGGGAGGCACTGGAACAGGAACAAAAACCTCGGGAGCACCGTCATCTTAACGGACTGCACCCTCCCCGCCAGTGACAGCGGTAACATAATCCCACCTCTTGAGCTCCTCCTCCATCTGCTCCACGAACCTTGTGAGGTTGAGCTTGTGCAGGGACCCCCAACTCCCAGCCATCTGGACACCTAGGTACCTGAAGCTCTTCCCTGCCTGCTTCAGTGGGAGCCTACCAATCCCCTCCTCCTGATCCCCCAGATGCACCACGAACAACTCGCTCTTGCCCAGGTTCAACTTATACCCAGAGAAACCCCCGAATTCACTAAGAATCCTCATCACCTCCGGCATCCCCCCCCACCGGGTCGGCCACATACAGCAACAGGTCGTCCACATAAAGCGACACTCGATGCTCCTCCCCACCCCGCACCAGGCCCCTCCAGTTCCCTGACTCCCTCAACGCCATGGCCAGGGGCTCAATCGCCAATGCGAAGAGCAAGGGGGACAGGGGGCACCCCTGTCTCGTTCCCCGGTACAGCCAAAAGTACTCCGACCTCCTCCTATTTGTGGCTACACTCGCCATCGGGGCCTCGTAGAGCAGCCTCACCCAACGGATAAACCCTTCCCCAAACTCAAACCTCTCCAACACCTCCCACAGATACTTCCACTCAACCCTATCAAAGGCCTTCTCCGCATCTAATGCCACCACCATCTCCGCCTCCCCTTCCACAGCCGGCATCATAATAACGTTGAGGAGCCTTCGCACGTTCGTATTCAACTGCCTTCCCTTCACAAACCCCGTCTGGTCCTCATGAATGACCCCGGGCACGCAACCCTCTATTCTTGTGGTTAGGATCTTTGCCAGCAGCTTGGTGTCGACATTTAGCAGCGAAATCGGCCTATATGACCCGCACTGCAGAAGGTCCTTGTCCCGCTTCAGATCAAGGAAATCAGCACCCGTGACATAGATGGGGTCAAAGCCCCCCCCCCCCGCCCCCGACTCGTTAAAGGTCCGGACCAACAGGGGGCCCAACAGGTCCACATACCTTTTATAAAATTCCACCGGAAACCCATCTGGCCCCGGCGCCTTCCCCGACTGCATGCTCCCTATCCCTTTAACCACCTCCTCCAGCTCGATCGGCGCCCCCAGTCCTTTCACCTGCTCCTACTCCACCCTCGGAAATCGCAGCTTGTCCAAGAAGCGCCCCATTCCACCCCCTCCACTGGGAGTTCCGACCGGTACAGTTCCCCATAGAAGTCCCTGAAGACCCCATTAACATCTACCCCCCTCCGCACCACCTTCCCAGCTCTATCCGTCACTCCCCCAATCTCCCTGGCCGCGTCCCGCTTTGGAGCTGGTGTGCCAGCATCCTGCTCGCCAGCAGCCCCACCAGCAAGCGCCAGAGCAGACGTTGGTCCCTCCCTTCCCCCAGCCCGAGGTCCACCCAGTGCGGGGCATGATCTGAAATGGCAATGGCGGAGTATTCCACATCCTCCACCCTCGAAACCAGCCCCCTGCTCAGGACAAAACAATCAATCATAGAATAGGCCTTATGTACGTGGGAGAAAAACGAGTACTCCCTGGCCCTTGGCCTCGCAAACCTCCAGGGATCCACCATCCCCATCTGGTCCATAAATCCCCTCAACACCTTAGCCGCCCCCCCCCCCCCCCCCCCCCCCCCCCCGGCATCGCCCCAATTTGCGGCGTAAACATTCACCAACACCACCCGCTCCCCCTGCAGCTTACCACTCACCATCACATAACACCCGCCACTGTCAGCCACCACATTTAGCACCTCAAACGACACCTTCTTCCCCACCAGGATCGCTAACCCCCGACTCCTCTCATCCAGGCCTGAGTGAAATACTTGGCCCACCCATCCCTTCCTCAGCCGAACCTGGTCCGCCACTCTCAGGTGTGTCTCCTGGAGCATGGCCACATCCGCCTTCAGCCCCTTCAGGTGCGCAAACACCCGGGCCCATTTAACCGGCTCATTCAGCCCCCTCACATTCCAGGTTATCAGCCGGATCAGAGGGCTCCCTGCCCCCCTCCCCTGACGATTAGCCATAACCCATCCCTTGCCCACCACCGGCCAGCATCCCCCGCTCTGCCAGTTCCCTACGGCGGCAACTCCCCCCCTCCAGCACCCCCTGCATCCTCCAGCTCCTTCCGGACCATTTCAGCAGCAACCCGGTACACCCCCCCCCCCCCCCCCCCCCCAAGGCTAGGACCCCTCCTAGCCGCGCCCCTCCCTCCATAGCACTCCCGTGAGCCAGCTAACATCTGCTGACCCCAGCGACTCCCGCCCTACCTCCAACTCCTCCCCACGTGGGACTACCCCTCCTCCATCGTACCCGTCAACGGGTCCTCCTCCCCCCCCCCCCCCCCCCCGCTCTTGCGCGGGAAAAGAAAACAGCCAGCAACGGCCCGCGCTTCTCAGCCCCGACTCCGCCCCCACCATCTCCCAGCACGGGAAACCCGAGAAAAGCCCGCGCTTTCTCCCTGCCCAGCCCCGCCTCCTCTAGGGCAACTCCCATTGTCAGTCCCCCCCACCAGCTCCCCGAACTCCCCGTTTACACCCCTGCCCGAACCCGTCCACCAGACCCATACAGAAAAACCCATACCATAAAGACATAAAGACATCACCCCACCCACCCTAAGGCCAACCCACATCTTCCATTAAACCAAGCAAATACAAGTACAGTATTATACAACATCCCCCATCTTAGACCCTCAATTTGAGTCCAATTTCCGGCCTGCACAAAGGCCCACGCCTCCTCCGGGGACTCAAAATAATGGTGCCGATCCTTATAGGTGACCCACAGACGCGCCGGCTGAAACATGCCAAACTTCACGCTCTGTCTGTGGAGCACCGCCTTTGTCCGGTTAAACCCGGCCCTCTGCTTCGTCACCTCCGCACTCCAGTCCTGGAAGATCCGCACCACCGTGTTCTCCCGCTTGCTGCTCCTCTCCTTCTTGGCCCACCGGAGCACACACTCACGATCCACGAACCGATGAAACCGCACCAACACCGCCCGCGGCGGCTCGTTCGGCTTGGGCCTCCTAGCCAGAATTCTGTGGGCCCCCTCTAACTCTAGGGGCCCCTGGAAGGACCCAGCCCCCATCAGCGAGTTCAACATAACCACCACATAGGCCGCCAGGTCCGACCCCTCCAGCCCCTCCGTGAGGCCCAGGATCCGCAAATTCTTCCTCCTCGACCGGTTGTCCAGCTCCTCGAACCGCTCCTGCCACCTTTTATGGAGCGCCTCGTGCATCTCCACCTTCCCCGCCACGGCCACGACCTCATCCTCCCTTTCAGAGGCCTGCTGCTGCAGCTCCCGGATCGCAGCCCCCTGGGCTGTCTGGGTCTCCATCAGCTCCCTGTTGGTTACCTTCAGCGACTCCAGCAGCTCCAACTTAAGCTCCTGGAAGCAGCGCAGCAGAGTCGCCTGCTGCTCCTGCGCCCACTGCCTCCAGTCCTCAGGGCCTCCGCCAGCCGCCATTTTGTCTTTCTTCCCCCGCTTTTCCAGGGGTGCTTCCACCGTTTTTCTCCTTACCCCACTCCTGGTCCGGACCATAGGACCGTAGGGGTCGACTCCTGTCCTCTTCCCACGTTGGGATTTGCCGATAAAGTTCCGTTGGGGGCCCTGAAAAGAGCCCCAAAGTCCGTTTTCAGCGGGAGCTGCCGAATGTTTAGCTCACCAGGCTAAATTGCTGGCTTTTAAAGCAGACCAAGCAGGCCAGCAGCACGGTTCGATTCCTGTACCAGCCTCCCCGGAGAGGCACCGGAATGTGGCGACTAGGGGCTTTTCACAGTAACTTCATTGAAGCCTACTCGTGACAATAAGCAATTTTCATTCATGTGCGGCTTAGCTCCGCATTGCCGCCACCGGAAGTCAGCATTCCTCATTTCAATGAACCAGCAGGACCCCAGACTTGTATCGTGATCTGTGCTGAATTATATTTGCTCAATGAAGGCACTAAGGAGCTGAACCAAAAAACTTTGGTCCCTCTAACCTCATGGAGGGGGAAACTTTCCAGGGTTCCTATTCCTGCTAGAATGGTTAGGGTGCGGATATAGGGCCTTACACAAGACATGATATGCCTAGGCTGGGCATTGTTTGCTTTCCATAATCAGGAGTCAGTCAGGACTCCTACATGAAACATTCATGGTATGCAGGAGTGAATGTTGCAACTAGCCTGAGCAGGGAGTCACTGAAAATGAGTTTCGATGAAAGCAGCTTCATTACAAGACAATGTTGATTTTCTCGATGAAACTGTTCGCCTGTCTATTGGGCTGAAGTGAATGCTTTTTCACAACAGCTACTAAAACTATCTTATCACAAGATTATTTTAGATAAATTACTTCTGCAAGGAAAAGACAAACACTTCATCTCATCCATCTGACAATCCAGCTTTCGCAAAATATGTTCATGTGAAAATAGACAGAAGTTCGCAAAGTTTCTGTCAGTTCACATCTAATGGATAAATCATGAAGTTAAGGATCAATTGACATTAAACAGAGCAACGATATTGGCTAGATAATATTTTGAACCCACTGTTGTAGTTGATTTTTTTGTTGTTGTGCTGTTCCTTCCACAGGGAGTCTGTACAATTATGGCATGCCACAATTGAAAATGTACTCTGCATGAAGACAGTGCCACAGTCTGAGGAACAAACCCAGGTAGCAGAATATATTGACATTCTCAAACGTTCACAATTATTTAATAATATGTGCAAAAACAAATGCGGCCAGAATTTTTAGGAAAGGAACACATGTGCAATGCATGTATCAGTTTTATCTACAGGTTAAATTCCAACTGAAAAATGTTATTTAAAATTGGACAAATTTCATTGAGTCGCTTTAAATTCAAAATCTAAGATTTAGTAATTTAATTTTCATCTTGGTTATTATGGCTCCATGGGTGGCACAGTGGTTAGCACTGCTGCCTCACAGCTCCAGGGTCCCGGGTTCAATTCCGCCTCGGGTGACTGTGTGGAGTTTGCACTTTCTCCCCGTGACTGTGTGGGTTTCTTTCAGGTGCTCCGGTTTTCTCCCTCAGTCCAAAGATGGATTGGCCATGCTAAATTGCCCCCTAGTGTTCAAAGGGTTAGGGGGAGTTACGGGGATAGGGTGGAGGTGTGGACTTAAGTAGGATGCTCTTTCCAAGAGCTGGTGCAGACCCGATGGGCTAAATAGCCTCCTTCTGCACTGTAAATTCTATGATTATATGATTAAGGAAAATAATACGGTTAACAAATTAAGCACCCGCCGCAAGATCGCCATGAACAGGATGGGGACCATGTAAAGGTCCGTTGACCTCGGGTGGGAATTTCCAGTCACTGGGTAGGCCTGACTGAAGAATCCCGCCCAATAAATCAATTATATTTGAAGTTAATATGTAATTTTCCATTTATTGTCTGTTCATTGTAAACCTACAAAGGGTTACAGAAAAGCACTTAATCATCCAAGACATCTTATTAAAGTTGTCACATTCCAGATGACGAAAAACATTTTTGAGGTTCTCATTGCCAGTACTGAAATGCATATTTCATCACCATTTCCTGCTTACTTTTCATTCCATACTCCTGTGTACATATTTTTGTTGTAAATACTCAGCAGGTCAGGCAGCATTTGAGTGAACATTTCAGGTCAAGAACCCTTCAGCGTAACATTTATTTCAGATTTCTAGCATCCACAGCATTTTGCCTCTATTGTTCTACAGATATTTATTACACAGGAAATAGTTTGTGAATGAATGCTCCGGGTAAAGTGAATCATTTGCGATAATGTAGCTGTGGTCCGTAATTTTCTGTCCTCTTCATTTTACTGAATGATAATGTGGGGTGGGTTTTCCTGGCCCATACCACTCTATAATAATGAGAGGTGTTTAACCAACCCATTTTTCATGCTGGCCTAACAATTGCTGATCATAGACTTCTTGTCTGCAGGACAGTTCAGGAAAATCTGAAGAAACCTCTACAGCGGACAAATCCACTTCAATTCCAGAAGTAACGGAGGTAACACAATCTGTTTATATGCAATATTTGAAGTGTATTATGAAGTAATGATATATTTTACTCAAGGAGAGGGACATAGAGGATAATGGATAACAATTTATTTATTTTTCATTCATGGATGTGGGCATCACTGGCTGGACCAGCACTTATTTCCCATCCTTAATTGCCCTCAACTGAGTGGCTTGCTAGGCCATTTGAAAGGGTACTTATGAGTCACCCACATTGCTGTGGATCCGGAGTCCCATATAGGCCAGTCCAGGAAGATCAGATAAGTGGGTCAGGTTTTATTCCCTAAAGGACATTGGCGAACCAGATGGGTTTCTATGACAATCGACAATGGTTCTTGATTTCATGGTCTTCATTAGACTTTCTAATTGCAGATTTTCTTTGAGTTCAGATCCCATCAGCTGTCGTGGTGGGAATCAAACCCAGGTGCCCAGAGCATTACCCTGGGTCCCTGGACTTCTAGTCCAGTGGCAATACCACTGTATTGCCACCTATACCACCACCAGGAATTTCGGGTCCCGCCCATGGCGGGAATCACCGTTGACTTCAGGCGTGGATTTCACCGGACCAGATAATTCAGGCCATAGTTACTGAATACTGAGGCTTGAATGGAGCACAAACTTCAGTGTAATCTGATTGTGCCAAATGCTCTGCATGTGTAATATAATTTCAATGCAATGGTGGGGTGCATAAATGATTCTAGAATCTTCACAAGCAAAGCAGTTATCAAAACAAATTATTTTGAAAGCTTGGAGGCTTTTTTTGGGATATGAGTATTTATCTCGTGCATTTCCTGTCGCCTTAACTCATAGTTAGAGAAAATCAAATGCCGATGAACTGTAACAGTAATAATTGATTGATTAGCCCATAGCTACTCCGGTGAAGCTACTGTAGCATAATGGTTATGTTACCAGACTAGCAATCCAGGATTAAAGAAAGACATACATCTGCACCTTTCAGAACATCCCAAAGTACTTTATAAGACAATGAAGGACTTTTGAAGTGTAGTCACCGTTGTAATAAGGGCCGGGATTCTCCGCTGCGAGTCCACCCCGCTACTGCTGCTAGCGAGGGCGGATAATTTGATGCTCAGCCAAATCTCCCGTTCACACAGCGAGCCCAGAGAATCCTGCTACCGTGAACGGACGGAGAATCCCGCCCATAGAAAATGTGGCAGCGATTTTGCCTACAGCTAGCTCCCACAAACAGCAATATGATCATTACCGGATAATTTATTTTTATTTGCATTGTTGATTGAAGGATAAATATTAGCAAGGAGATAAGGAATGAAGTCCTGCTCCTCGTTCAAATTGTGTATATATGAGGGCAGAATATGTGAAGGTAGATGGGTTCTCCATTTTAATATCTCAACATAAAAATGGTCCACCCAACAGGCCAACACTCCCAGAATGCTACGTAGAGTGCCAGCCTCCATTTTTGTGTTCCAATTCTGGGGCGGTACGTGAATTTGCAATCTTCCTCGCGCAACCCTAATACAGTTAAAGAAAGGAAGGCTGTCCTTACCCAATCAGTTCTCTATGTGACTCAAGAGCAACAGCAATATGGTAAACTTTTAATTGGAATATGGTCAAAGTGTATTGTGTTGACTGATCTGTACATCTTATAGTGAAAGCACAGTGAATGGTCTAATTTGAGTTGTATATTATCGATTTAAACTGGCTTCATTAATAGGTCACTTTATTTTGGTTTACAGAGTCACAAGAGAAAAAGTGAATGGATGAAACAAAAGCCACACGTTGAACCTTCTTCATTAGAAGAGGCCATGCATATTTATGATAGACCCAGATCAATGCAAAACAGGTTGTCACAGGTAACACAAGTGCACATTTGTAATAGTCAGTTCCAAGTCACTTTCCATGTAATTTTTAGAATTATTTTTAAACTGGCAAAACGTCTGTGAGGTAGAGATGTTTACGTATTCGTAAAATATTGCCATTTGAAGATCAAAGATAACCTGAAACCTATTTTTATTGGTACTTGTTACAATCCCTGTGGATACCGATAACTTTTAAAAAAAGATGTGAATTCCCAGTGACCTACGCAAAGAAGCGCAGTTTTAAGACTCGTACTGTAACAAAACAAAAATAAACATCAACCAAACATTTCTTGGGAGGCAACTAAGGCACTAAACAACAGAACAGGCATCTCCCCTTTAACTTAACATAATGCCATGTTTACTCATTACACTGCACTCTCTGTAGACTTATGGTCTTAAGTTTACAGTCCAACTCCTCTCTGCATTAACAGGATCCCTTCTCCCAGCTTCACCAAGGGGAATCATCCACTGTCCATTTAATTAAAATACTGTGGATGCTGAAAATCTGAAATAAACTAGGTTCTTTTTACTCAACCCTTTGAGCAATGGACTCCATGTTCTAAAGGCTCTGCCTTGCAATTCCGTGGTCTTTTCACAATCTTTGCTTCCTCGAACACGGGTTCCATTCACACCAGCCCTTCACTTGGTGGTTAATCCAAAAACAGGCCTTTTCCTTCTGCTTGGCATAGGAGCAGCTGTGGTGAGTCTCCCCTAACTCTTTCAGTCTGACTGACTGGGAAACTAGTTTGCAGCAGGAAGACTGGCTGCTTCTTTGCATCCAGGTGTTAAAGCTGCAAGCCATTCTCCAAATCCTGACTGATTTGGAGTAATTACCCAAGTTACTTGACTTCAGTGTGCTACTATTCAATACAGGATGTCAGAAACGTTACATGAGCTAACTTAGTGAGCTGGCATAACTAAAATCTAGGCATTATTTTCAAAAATAGTTTCATTTTTAAAATCCGTTTATTACAACTTTACAAGTTATTTCACTTACTGGAAGCCTGCATCTATAGCCCGCTCCCTTTTCTAGTGGCTGGAATCCACCGGCCATTGGGATTCCCTTTTCCCGCTGGCAGCGAACCCCCACCCACAGGAAATCCCATTGACAAGCAGTGGGAAGGGAGAATTCCGCCTCCTGTGAACAACGTGCCGCTGGGGCACCGGAGAATTCCGCCCAGTATCTACTCTGGTATAAATTCTGTAACCCTACTATTTATAGGGTTATTCCTTCTAGATCAAGTTCGGCCAAATAAATATTAAATTGCACCTAATTGTATATCAGGTTTTTAATTGGCAATGTAATTCCCATCTTTGCTTAGAAGTTTAACTGATTATTTAAATTGGACTTTGATCAGCGTGCCTGTATTAAAAGCACAGGAAAGTGAGAGCTTCTATATAATATTCACCCAGGTGCAATTGAAGTCCCAAATAGAACAGTACAGCACAGAACAGGCCCTTCGGCCTTCGATGTTGTGCCGAGCAATGATCACCCTACTCAAACCCACATATCCACCCTATACCCGTAACCCAACACCCCCCCCCCCTTAACCTTACATTTTAGGACACTACGGGCAATTTAGCATGGCCAATCCACCTAACCCGCACATCTTTGGACTGTGGGAGGAAACCGTAGCACCCGGAAGAAACCCACGCACACACTGGGAGGACGTGCAGACTCCGCACAGACAGTGACCCAGCCCGGAATCGAACCTGGGACCCTGGAGCTGTGAAGCATTTATGCTAACCACCATGCTACCGTGCTGCCCTCAGCATGGTAATGGACACAGCAAATGGACACAATTGTTTAGGAAAGGTGTAAAACTACTTGTTTATCACTCAGTTTTTTTTACTATTCACAGCCCAATCAACGGCCAGTTCAGATGGAAAAGCTACGTTCTCATTCACTGCCTCCAGAATTAGAGCAGTCAAGTATTTATGATACACCAAGGAACATCCTGGCAGCTGTAAGTGTCATGGGTATTTAAAAATTTCTACTCATCTGTGTCGGAATTATTGTAGTTCCTATTTTAATATGTTATGTGAAAATGCAACTTGTCCCTCGATGAGTATTGATAACATGTTAAGGATGGGTTAATATTTACTGCACAATAACATATTTTTTAAAAGGATAAATTATTGAACTATCAACTCCCATCTAGGAACCCTAATTGTCATGGCTGGCATTCAAATGGGGTTCATTTCTTCATAAGCATACGGCATCTAGCATGGGTCACCACATTGGCAATGCAACAAACTACAAATCCCAGTTATCATCCCGTTCCCCAGCTCTTGACCTTTGCTATACTGCTGTGGGTAAAAACCAAACACTTTGAAGAGAGGCATCACTGCCCAGCCTGTTCATATCTCCGAGCAACTGATGGCAGAGTTGCACTCGAAAATGTTGCCCACGTTTTCTGCAAATCTAGGAAGGTTTGAGAACCCCCAGAGGAAAAAAGAGAAGGGAGAAATTAAAGGGTAGAGTATCCATGCTCTTATCAGATGGAGGCTGAAGCAGATGTAAGAGGCAATAATGTATCAAATTCAGGAGTGCTTAATGCTGACGTCAGGTGTTGCACAGTAGCACAGTGGTGGGGGAGAACGGTAGCACAGTGGTTAGCATTGTTGCTTCACAGCGCTAAGGTCCCAGGTTTGATTCCCGGCTTGGCTCACTGACTGTGCGGAGTTTGCACGTACTCCCCCTCCCTGTGTGAGTTTCCTTCGGATGCTCCGGTTTTCTCCCACATGTCCCGAAAGACGTGTTGTTGGGTGATTTGGACATTCTGAATTCACCCTTGGTGTACCCGAACAGTTGCCGGAATGTGGCAGCTCGGGGGTTGTCACAGTAACTTCATTGCAGTGTTAATGTAAGTCTACTTGTGACACTAATAAAGATTATTATTATTAAAATGGAAAATATACCATTCACCAGCACTGACATCACTCAACCGGATGAACATAATTGAACATGTATCATTTTTAGGGTAAATGTGCTTAAATTCCTCCTGATCATTTAGACAAGATATTAAGAGGACCATGAAATGTCAAGATTTATTTCTAGAAATTGATATTAAGTCCAATGATAATACTTGCAGGGAAGTGAAATTATATTCAGGAAACATTGTTTGTAAAAGTTTACCAGTGATCACAAATGGAATTATACAATAGACCAACTAGAATCCTAATTGTTAATTGACCAAAAAAAACACCCAGAAAGAACCAACATTTTTTAATACCTTGAATTTATTACGTATTTCTTGAGGGTCCGTGACTCTAATGCCAGCAGTTCTGCTCAAATGTTCAATATGCCTTATTTGCATTAATATTTCAAAAACTGATTTTAAGTATTTTTTTAAACAAATGCAGCAATGGAGAAAAGAAAAGACAGCATCTAGTGACTCTGGGATCTACATGTCCATGGCTTCAATGTGAGTTGTTGAAGATCGTACAAATGGGTTTGCATGGAAACTCAATATCCAAATAAAATCTCATGGTATTTTTATTGAATAGTTTTAAAAATGCGTTCCTCTTTCCTAATACATCGTCAAACTCCCCCTCCATATGGGCTTCTAATTAGAGGAAAATAGCCTAGAGTGTAGATATGATTGGTTTTAGTACTAGCCAAATATTGATCCCTTTTAATGTAAAAACAGAAGATGCTTGAAAAAACCTGCAGGTCTGGCAGTATCTGTTGAGAGATGAACAAAGGTAACATTTTGAGTCGGTATGACTTTTCTTCAGGGCCCTTTTTCAAAGATCGAGAAATTTGGCCACGCAATGGCCGAAATCTTCTATCCTTGTTTGCGGCCAAGAATTTCTGGTGCCGCTGCAAGCGAATGGTGGTTTGGCCGGAATGCCAAATTCTCCATTCTCAATCGCAACCAGTTCCGCCACAACCAAGACCCGAGGATCCCGCAAAGTCTAAAGAATTTTGTCAGCCTCTAATATGGCAGTTAAAGAAGAAGTCATTGCCAGCTGGAAGTGCATCATTTAACATATTGGTAAAGGCCATCTGGCAAAGGTTCTTAGTAAATCACCAGAACTAATTCCACACCAGCCTGGTCTGTCTTATTCATGTAATTAATGACTTTTCAAGTTGTCCTTCAACTGACTAAAACAGCTTGTTACTGTTAATGATCATCAGTTGGCATAAATGTAGTTATAGATATTTTAGCACTTGTTATAAGACACCATTAAACATTTTGATGATTATATGCTTGTTGGAATTCACCAGGAGCAAAATGTAATTCAAATTCATATTCAAATATTGAAATAGTTTAACCTGTTAAAGTTAGCATCTATGTTAATGATGTCCTTCCACTATATAGGCACACAGATAAGTAACATTCACGCCACACAAGTGCCAGACGTTAAACTATTTCCAAAGGGGGAGAACCTAACCATCGTCCTTTAATATTCAATTGCTATTGCTAAATCCCCAGTAGCCACATCCTAGTGGTTACCATTGACCAGCAACTGAACTGGACTAGACATACAGGGTGGAATTCTCCGACCCCCGCCGGGTCAGAGAATCGGCGCTGCGCCACGCGAATCACACCACACTGCCCCAACGCCGGGACGGAGAATCGGCGCCGGTGTGGTTGGCAACTCTCTGGCTTCAGGCCGGCGCGCCGATTCTCTGGGCCGAGCGGCCGTCAAGGATTCCGCACCTTCCGGGTGGCCCAACGCCGGAGTGGTTCACGCCACTCCTCGCCGCCGGTATTGCCCTCCTTGCCGGGTAGGGGAGAATCCCGCCCCATATGTATAGTTTGTTCTTTGAAGGATATTGAAAATGGTAAACTAAGTGGCTTTGTAGCATCAAGTTCTGATAATAAAACAAAACCAATGATATATCCATGTTATATTTTCTTGACAGTAGAGACAGTATCAGCACAATCTCATCTCTGATAGAGGAAGAAGAAGAACATCTTATGAAAGAAACCAAGTATGTACATCTGACAATTATATTTAGATGTGTGTGATAAGCTATAAGTAATCAATGAAATTTAAAGTCAATTTTCAAATGTCATTAACATGAGTTCTAATTTTCCAGTGCAGAATAGAAATGTAAGATCTTTTGCTCGCTTATTTACAAGTGCTACAGATTATTTTGATTAATTGTTTTAAGTCTTATTATAGATACAAATTCACAAGTCCTGTGCATGTGGCAGTGATATTGGCATTATGCTGTCAATACTTTCCATTGCTGTCCCTCCAGAGTTATGCTGTGTCAGTACAATGCCTTCTTATTTTCGAGTGGGACAGCCATATGCTTTCCCATAGAGCAAATTTCTCTAAAAAGACTCCTGTGAATCATGAGTCTGGACCATTTCCCAGTGGGGCCCACTTGCACCTGCTGGCAGCCTGATCTCGCTAGATGCACCAACCCACAGAATCAAGACGTGTCCTACTTGGGGCATGTACACCATATGGAGTCCGCATTCCTTCCCCAGCCATGTCAATGTTCTTGTAAGGAGTGGGCAGAGGCTCTGAATGGGAAACCTCAGGTTAGATAGGGAACCATTGTATGAGTCCTGCACTATTTCTGAATAATTCCATTGGAATTATTTTGAAATGCAATTATTGCAAAATGGACAGTTGTTCCTTTCATGCACTGTCCTCAATGCGCACTACATTCAGCAACAAGATAAATGTTTACTGTAATGATGTTTACGGGTGTAATGTTGGCAAGGGTACTGGGAGAACTTCCACCTTCCGATCGTGCTATTGATTGTCAATGTCCATCTGAATGAGTAGACAGGATTTCAATTTAACATCTTATCGAAGGAACAATGCCTCCATCAATACAGCATGTCCTTAGTACTGCATTGGATGCCAGACTAGATTGTGTACTCAAGTTCTGGGTTTTTAAAAAAAATAATTTTTATTCAAATTTTTCAACAACATGTTTTCTCCCAACAATAAAGTAAACAAGGTGTAGAAATAAACAGAAAGAAGGACCCCCCCAATACAAAGCAAAAAATTAATAACAATACAAAAAAGAAGAAAATAGCAAACACACCGTTGCAAAAACAAACCCCTTGCGCAAGAAGAGGACGAGTTCACCCTCCCCAGGACGTCCGCTCACGTCCCCTCGTCGTATTCCTCCCCTAGCTCCTCCTCCCACTT
This sequence comes from Scyliorhinus canicula, assembly GCF_902713615.1. Classification (NCBI taxonomy): domain Eukaryota; kingdom Metazoa; phylum Chordata; class Chondrichthyes; order Carcharhiniformes; family Scyliorhinidae; genus Scyliorhinus; species Scyliorhinus canicula. The sequence continues at coordinate 26,404,022 of NC_052161.1, read as the reverse complement.
CACTTTCAGCTCTTCCACCAAGGCCTCCCCCCCCCCCCCCCCCCCGCATCACCTGATAAATTCCCGAGATCCTACCCTCACCGACCCACATCCCTGAGAGCACCCTATCCTGCACCCCCCTAGGTGGCAGTAGCGGAAACTCTGCCACCTGCCCCTTGACAAACGCCCTAATCTGCATATACCTGAAAGCATTCCCGGGGGGAGGCCCGACTTCCCCTCCAACTCCTCTAAAGTCGCAAACTTCCCATTGAGGAAAAGGTCCCCCATCCACCTGATGCCTGTTCAAGTTCTGGATTGCCAGTCCACACACTATGGAATCTGAAGGGACAATTTCACCAACTAGCTGACAAAACTATACAAGAGATTTAGCGTTATATTTCCAAAAATTAATGTCGAAATGTTTCACTTATTTCCTGGATTACAACATCATAAGAACTGGAGCAGGAGTAGTCCATCTGGCCCCTCGAGCCTGGTCCGCCATTCAATAAGATCATGGCTGATCTTTTTGTGGACTGAACTCTATTTACCCGCCTGCTCACCATAACCTTTTATTCATTTACTGTTCAAAAATATATCTGTCTTTGTCTTAAAAACATTTAAGGAGGTAGCTTCTGCTTCACTGAGCAGGCAATTCCACAGATTCATGACCCATTGGCACAGACAATTGACCCTGTGCCAGGGCACTGCTTATAGAATTATAGAATCCCTATACTGCAGAAAGAGGGCATTTGGCCCATCGAGTGTGCAAAGAACCCCTGAAAGAGCATCCTACCTCGATCCATGTGACCTTGAGGTCGCCCAAGGTTGGAAATGACCCCGGGTCTCTGGCGCTGTGAGGCAGCAGTGTTAACCACTGTGCCACAGTGCTCAGGCGTGACCCTCTTTCTCCAAGGGGCTATCCTTACATCTGCGCCCCCAGAGGAATCCCCTCGACTGCTTCATGCCTGCCAAAACATGTCATGCAGTGACATCACGTCGACGAGGAATGAATATTTTGTGAGGGGGGGATCATTTGGAGGGGAGGCGGCGCTTATAACATTGAAATGTTTTCAAATTTATTCAACTGAGGTTCACACCCTTTTTGGGCGTGAATCCCATGATGTTGCTGGTGTGGGCGGAAAAAATCGAGAAACGCAATCTCTCTGGAGATAATTTGGATTCCTTTGAGATTTTCCGCCCGTACTGCCAATCCAGCGAATGGTTAGTGCAGGCACAAGGTCGTGCCCTCTATTTAAAATCCAATTGCTTACCTGAGAAGAGAAAGCAATTCATTACCAGCATTTTAAAAGCATCGGACAGTTTTTTTCATGTCAGTGCTTTGTCATATTGACACTGATTGTCAGCAAAGATTTTCAGGACACTTTCTTTCTCCCTCAGACTTGATTATAAATCCCTCTTTTTGGAGAGCATCCGGTGCATGGGCTAATATTAACTCGATCACTTGGACCCTCTGCTTTCCCACCATCTCCCAACCTGAACCTGCTCTCCTAAGCCAGCGTAAAAGCCCCTCCATCCTCCCCAAAAGGGAGCGGGTTGCTGCTTTAAATATATTACTGGGGCCCAATTGCAATATTAATCAGAGGCCTGAATGGGCGACCAGTGACTTTGACTCCCCTCTCACTGCTGGTGACTCGAATCAGCACTGACTCTCTCCAGAGAAGAAATCATTCTCATAGGTTCCCTCCTAATGCAAATTTCTCATTCCCCCACTGGGCGTAGTGAATCTGACTGGGCTTCAGACAGAGCTCCAAGTGAATGCATGTAAATATGGACCGACCATTAAGATGTCTCCTGATTCCTGAGTTCACTGACCACTTTGGGTTCAATCAGGCCTTGAATTCAAATCTAGTCATACAAATAAAACAAAAGCTCCCTCCCTGTCGATTTAGAATAAAATACGTTTGTGTAAACTCAACCTGTTTAGAGCGGACACAAGTTTGTAACACACACTTGGCTAATAATTGGCAGACTCACTAAGAAAGTTTCATTGTTCCCGTGAATACTAAAAACCTTTGCCAACACAGTAATAGTCTCTCAGGATCTCTTTATGCTGACATTAGGTACAGAATTTACGTCTTCATTAACCAAAATACTTAAGCTCTCAACACAGATAGGAGCATGACGGTGTCCATGACTAATCACTTTTAACATTCTGATGACTATCAATATTTTTCTCTTAATATGAAGTTAACTTAATATTCATAAACTTTTGAGAACAGTTATAGGGTTCAAATAGAATCCATTATTAACAAGAAGTGGTTAGTCATAGTTAAATTATTTATTTTGCACTAATGCGCAAAAAAATTTCAATGAAAATACCAAGACATTTTTAAACATTTAAGAGAATGTCAGCTCAGCGTAACATCAAGTCAATATGCAGGACTAGCTCAAATCACTGGCCTCCCCATTATTCTCTATCTCTGCAGCTTTCAAATTGCAGTCTTCAGGCTGTAGGTCAGTCCAAGCCTTGGACATAGCCGTCAGCAAAACCACAGCAACAGCAACTCATTTCTGTGTGTGCTTTTGTTTGTTCCTGTGTGAATTGGTCCTCCAGGTTTATTTTTATCCTTCCGCCCTAAATTAGAAATCGGGCTCTCTCAATATTGGCCGCTTGGGAAATATGCATTTAAATGTTATATATGTGACCCCAGGGGCCTCGCGTATGCAGTTCAGTAGACCATATAAACAAAAATTTTGGGCACTTCTCCACTGATGAATTGAACCTATCCATCTATTCACTGACTATCATAAATTTGTTATGATAGAGGTCAGTCTATTTTAATACATTAAAATCTGTGAGTATGGTGGTAAAATTGTTGATTATAGAATATTTTAGGCACAGGACTTGTTTCCTATTTTGTTTTGTTCCTTGGTCTGCTTAAAGAACCTCCCCACATTCATCACATTAGCTCCAGAGACAAACAAAAGAAAAACAATGGACTCTGTTTTGTTTTCTTTCTCTCTCATTTTTTGGCGTTTTATTTTCACAAGAAGAGTAGTTCCATTTCCTGTGCCCTTTTACCAATTTTACGTTGCGCATTAGATATTTTTATCTAAAGTTATTTCTTTATCAGTTTTAAATAAACTCTACCAATGTTTCTCACTCTGCTAAAAGCCCATATAATAATAGTGCATTGTTTCATCCATCAAAACGGAGAGCACGGTAGCATGGTGGTTAGCATAAATGCTTCACAGCTCCAGGGTCCCAGGTTCGATTCCCGGCTGGGTCACTGTCTGTGTGGAGTCTGCACGTCCTCCCCGTGTGTGCGTGGGTTTCCTCCGGGTGCTCCGGTTTCCTCCCACAGTCCAAAGATGTGCGGGTTAGGTGGATTGGCCATGCTAAATTGCCCGTAGTGTCAGGTTAAATAAGGTTAAGGTGGGGTTTGTTGGGTTACGGGTATAGGGTGGATACGTGGGTTTGAGTAGGTTGATCATTGCTCGGCACAACATCGAGGGCCGAAGGGCCTGTTCTGTGCTGTACTGTTCTATTCTATTCTAAAACCCACAATAGCCCCGGTTACAGAACACAGATTGCACTGGCGTGCGTCTGGTGCAAAGCCAAGTGTAAGTTGTCCCCAGTCGTCTGGTGGACTGCTTACTCCATGGTCAATCTTCCAGCGCCCAGATAAAATTTAGCAGGCAGTAAGATTGGTTGAGCAGAGCTCCACTTCCCAGGGTAAAGCACAAACCTGAAGCCGGAGGTGTAACGCAGATCTATTGCTGCTGAACGGCCTCGTTACCAAATTACTGATCATCAGTCCGGTTTTAAATACATATAATATAAGCTATAATCGCCTGTGGCAAAAAACTACCGACGCAAGCCTTGTCAATATAGTTTTGTAAATGGTCACTGAACCTATTGAAAAACATGCATGATTGACCTTCCAGTCCCATATGAGGATGAGTAAAAAGTTCCCATTTATTTGCATGGATCCAGTAAAATCTTGGGTCTGGTTTTTGCTGCACCGAAAACACAGAAAAGTTTTGGATGAGATTTTTCCCGATTTTGACCTCCAGTGACTGTGTGGAGTTTGCACATTCTCCCCACGTCTGCGAGGGTTTCCTCCGGGTGCTCCAGTTTCCCCTCAAAGTCCAATGATGTGTAAATTAGGTGGATTGGCCATGCTAAATTGCCCCTTAGGGCCCAAAGGTTAGGTGGGGTTGTGGGGAGTGGGCCTAGGTAAGCTGCTCTTTCAGAGCGTCGGCGCTGATTCTATGGGTCAGATGGCCTCCTTCTGCAGTGTAGGGATTCTGCGATTATCTTTTGCTCGGTCTTGGAGTATCTTTTTGAAAGATTTTTAGCCTTGTGTGGAGGGTCAGTGTGAATCTCAAACCCTGACTGACAATGTTTTCACTAAGTAGCTGTCAACATTTGCAAATTTATTTTACTCAGCAATGATACAGAAGAAAAAAAGTTGGGACGATTTGATGTTACCATTGGCCAAGATATTATCAAAAATCTGCAGTTTGAACAAATAGATGAGAGAGTCTGGTAAGTAATTGCCTGTTTTTTATTATTTAATAAAGATATCAAATTAAAGGAAAAAAATATATTTTTTAAATTGTTTCATTAATTGTCACTGAAAATCAGGTTGTTAGTCGCTGTGTGTAATTTCAAAATAAAAATATTCACTACATTTTCTCAAACGTTTAAAGAAAAAGCTTGCACATTGTTGCTCAGGCATTTGAGGTGGGGATGGACAGATATTTGTAGCCAAGGCTTGTACTGGTCGACCAAGCAGGCCTGATAAAATGGCCGCCTGTATCATCCAGCACCGCAAGCAGTGGCAGAAGCGGCTAAGCACAATCTCTGGAATGGGTCTTTATGCTCTCTTATGTATGCTACAAAAGGTACTGCCCAGGATGCTTACAGCAGCAGCTTTCAAATATAAATGCAGAATTAATGATCAGAACATAGTTTTGAGTTTTCTTCACAAGGGACGGGATGACAGGCGCTGGGAACGGCCTCACTCCGTTCTCCAGAGGACGTTTTCGGGCATCCCAGTAGTGATGGGTCTCTAAAAATATGGAGGCAATTACGGCAGCATTTTAAAGCGGGGACAGGCTCGAGAATGATACCGATCAGGGACAATCATACGTTTGAGCCGGCTAGGGTTTAGGGGATGGGTAGATCGGGGGATGGCAGTAATGGGGGATTTGTTCCTGGAGGGGTGGCTTGTGAGTTTGGGGGCATTAGTGGTGAAGTATGGGCTTATGTAGTCGGATGCATTCAGGTATTTACAAGTCTGGAATTTTGCGAGGAAGATTTATTTGAGTTTTCCGGTTGCACCACCTGTGGCGTTGGTGGAGAGGGTACTGTCGCTGGCCAGTTTGGAGTATCTTCAAGTATCTAGGGGAGTCTGCTGGCGGAGGATGGGGCCTCACTGGAGGCGGTTAAGGCAAAATGGGAGGAGGAGCTAGGGGGTGAAGTGGAGGAGGGAGCTTGTTGTGAGGCCTGATGGAAGGGTGAATGTCACATCGTCGTGTGTGAGGCTTGGGTTCATACAACTAAAGGTGATGCATTGGGCGCACTTAGGAGGGAAAGGGTGAGTCAGGTGTTTGAGGGGGTAAAAGATAAGTGTGAGTTATGTGGGAGGGGCCCAAGGAAGCATATGCATGTGTTTTGGGTGTGTCTTAAGCTAGCAAACTTTTGGGGCTCTTTCTTCAGCACCAAGTCAGCGATCATAGACAGGGAGCTGGATCCAGGTCCCCGAGAGGCCATATTCAGGAAATCAGAGTTGTCGGACTTGCAGGCAGGAGCAGGGGCAGATGCTTTGGCCTTCCCCTCGCTGACTGCTTGCAGACGGTTCCTGCTGGAGTCTAGGTCACCTTCTCCACCCGTGCCTTGGTGTGGCTGGGGTATTCTCCTGGAACTTTTGTATTTGGAGGAAGTTAAATACACACGGAGTGGGTCGATTGGGAAGTTCAATATACGATGGCAACCATTTGCTAGGTATTTTAAAGAGCTGGTCACTGATAGCTGTTGGGTGGAGGGGGGCTGGGGGGGCACTGTTCATGTTTTTCTATTTGTGTACACATTTTTAAATGTTCAATAAAAGCAATTCACACGTGATTTGTTTAGAACGGTAATCCTTTGAGCTGGAGGAACAGATTTTCTTCACGCGCGTAGTTGTACAGTTGCCTGGGTGGTGTACATTGAGAAAAGCCAACAAGAGAGAATTATTAGGCTTCTAATGAAGTTTTCAGACTTCTGACCAATTAAAGGAGCAGTCAGAAATTAAGGCTGGTTACAGAAGTATGATTCTCCCACACATTTTTCCTCAATTAATCTATCCAGGCAGGCAAACATTCATATGCAAGGTCCCTGCCCTGAAATTCCACCCCTTCCCCCGCTCACCCCCTTCCAGCTCACCAAGGCAGGTGTAAGTTTCCATAAACTACTCGTGTACTGCCATCAAAACAAAACAAGCTTCCATTATGACTAAAAGCTCACGCCAAGGGAACTTGTGAGTAATGAGGCTGGTGCCACCTTGTGGTTTATTTTACATTAGCCACCAGTTTTCAATGCAGGTATCTATTTTTATTCTAACGTCCAATTCCGCTGCTACATTTCCTTCAAATGATCAGTGTCCATTAACAAAATTCTTGTTCTTCTTGGTGACAGTGTCATGTCTTCAGACAAAGAGTGTCCTTTTAATTTTGGAGATCAATTCTTGGCAATCAACAAACTTCAGATCAGTAATGTAAAGGAAGTCAGCATGTTTGTCAACAAGTCGATGGAACAGGAGGTACATCACATTCTAGCTGTACTGAATGCTATCTGCTGTTTAACTGTGTTATGTTGAAAGATGCCTTGGTAATTTGATGGTTGAGAAGATCCTTGAGAATGTGTGATGGCAGCAAGTCCCAGAATAATCCCCACCAGGAACCTTCACTTTGACCCTGTTGGGATATGTTGGGCCTTTTCTGCACACAGATGGCGAAAGCTCACATTACCACCAAGCACCCATCTGCTCTTGGGTGCTGGTAAATGCAATGTTATGTTCCTGTTTGGGCAATGGGGGCAGAGTATTTTGCCCCCATCACCCATCGTCCAAGAAAAAAGTAATCAGTGTCCCCCTGGTCCCTTTTATAAGGGAACTACCTACAGTTTTTTTTAAAGGAGGTAGAAATTTAAGGAGAAGTTCCAGAGGTTAGACTAGAATTGGAGGAATAGAGAGTATGCAGGAGAGGTAATACATCGGATCAGTGGAGGTTGTGGATGCAGTGGGGTGAGGCAGGAGAGGGATGAAAAGAAGAAAGAATTTGTATGCATTGAATCATTTCAAATTGGTAAACACGAAAGCTGCATAGTTCCAGGTATCTTGCTTGTTACTAACTAACATGAGTGATTGTATATGCACAGGGTAGCACAGTGGTTAGCACTGCTGCCTCACAGCGATAGAGACCCGGGTTTAATTCTGATCTTGGGTGACTGTCTGTGCGGAGTCTGCACGTTCTCCCCGTGTCTGCGTGGGTTTCCTCCGGAAGCTCCAACTTTTTCCCACAGTCCAAAAATGTGCAGGTTGGGTGGATTGGCCATGATAAATTGCCCCCTTTGTGTTCAAAGATGTGTGGGTTAGGTGGATTGGGCACAATCAATGCGCTGGGTTACAGGGATAGGGTGGGATAGTCAACCGAGATAGAGTGCTCTTTTGGAGTATCGGTGCAAACTCAAAGGGCCAAATGGTCTCCTTCTGTACTGTAAGGATTCTATGGATATTTTGCTGTATTTCTGGAACTGTAGTTTCACAGAACTGATTTTATTCCCCAGGTAACAGTCACGATATTGAGACTATCTGAAACACCAAAATGTGGCAAAGAGGGGCATTGAGATAAATGAAGGAAACTAATAAAACGTAAGTCATATTTACCCATTCACAGAAATTTAAGCTACTTATAAATGGCCTTTACAATTCAGATGACCACTGCTTGTGGATTGCTTTATTTCCTTATCTGCAAATACTAATATGTGGTACCACAGGGATCGGAGCTAGAACCCCAGCTATTCACAATCTATATCAATGATTTAAATGAGGGAGCAAAATGTAATATCTCCAGATTTTCTAGATGACACCAAGTTGGGTGGGAGGATAAGCTGTGAGGAGGATGCAGAGATCCTTCACTGTGTTTTGGGCAAGTTGAATGAGTGGCAAATGAATGGCATATGCAGTGTAATTTGGAGAAATGCAAGATTATCCACTTTGGTAGCAAAAATAAGAAGGCAGCCTATTATCTGAATGGCCATTATTTAGGAGAAGGGAATATGCAGTGAGACCTGGATGTCCTCGCACACCAGTCACTGAAGGTAAGCATGCAGGTGGTAAAGAAGGCAAATGGATGTTAGCCTTCATAGTGAGAGGATTTGAGTACAGGAGCAGGGATGTCTTACTGCAATTATACAGGGCCTTGGTGAGGCCACACCTGGAATGTTGTGTGCAGTTTTGGTCTCCTTATCTGCTTGAGAGGGAGCGCAACAAAGTTTACCAGACTGATTCCTGGGATGGTGGGACTGACCTATGAGGAGAGATTAAATTGGTTGGGATTCTATTCCTGGAGTTCAGAAGAATATGGGGGGGGATCTCAAGGAAACCTATAAAATTCTAACAGAACCAGACAGAGTAGATGCAGGAAAGATTTTTCCGATGGTGAGCGTGTCCAGAACCAGCGGTCACAGTCTGAAGATATGGGGTAAACCATTTAGGACTGAGATGAGGAGAAATGTCTTCACCCAGAGAGTGGTCGGCCTGTGGAATTCATTTCAACAGGAAGCAGTCAAGGCCAAAACATTGTATGTTTTCATGAAGCAGTTAGATGTAGCATTTAGGGTAAAAGGGATCAAAGAATATTGGGGGGAAGCGGGATTAGGCCAATGAGTTGGGTAATCAACCATGATCACAATGAATGTGCGGAGTCTGCACGTCCTCCCCGTGTGTGCGTGGGTTTCCTCCGGGTGCTCCGGTTTCCTCCCACAGTCCAAAGATGTGCGGGTTAGGTGGATTGGCCAAGCTAAATTGCCCGTAGTGTCCTAAAAAGTAAGGTTAAGGGGGGGTTGTTGGGTTACGGGTATAGGGTGGATACGTGGGTTTGAGTAGGGTGATCAGTGCTCGGCACAACATCGAGGGTCGAAGGGCCTGTTCTGTGCTGTACTGTTCTATGTTCTAATGGCGGAGCAGGCTCGAAGGGCCGACTGGCCTTCTCCTACTCCTATTTTCTTTGTTTCTAGCTTCTGACTTCTGTGAATCAGGCTGGAGAAGGATATAACCTATATCTTACCTGTAACAATGTAAGCCAGAAATTCAGAAGCACAACATTTTGTTTTCAGTTTACTTTAGCTTTTCTTTTTGAGAGAACCTTCTGTGAAAAATGTGCACATTATTCCTTCATTATGAATAAATATCCAGGTTGGTGTAGGAGAGTATTCTAGGGGTCATGGTTCATAACGCATCAAAGGCCCATGATCAGTTTCACAAGGCTATAGAGAAATTAAATGGTGTGTTGTGATGCATAGGTAGATAGTTAAATAAAAATACTTGCAAGCTATTGAGATATACTCATTGAATATATTCAGGGCAAGGATTGATAGATTTTTGGGAATCAGGGGGCTTGGGGACAGTGCAGGAAGGTGAAGTTGAGGCTACAGGTCTGTCATGATTTTGTTGAATGGAAGAGCAGTCTCGCACGGCCAAGTGCCCTATCCAGCTCCTATTTCTTTGATGGGGTTCTCCGGTCCCTCAGCCGCATGTTCCCCAGCCGTGCGCCATTCGCTGGCGGTGAGATTCTATCTTCCCACTGCTTGGCAATGGGATTTCCCATTGTAGCCACCCCACGCTGCTGGGAAACTAGCGGGTCGGGGTGCACTGTCGGCGGGAAAAGTGAATCCCAACAACCGGTGAATTCCGAATCTTAAGTTCTTACACAGATTTTTGAAATCTAACTAGGGAAGTCTAAAGTTTAAGGAAAAGGTAAAAGATGCAAGTTCATTACCGTGGGCTGCATGGTAGCACAGTGATTAGCACTGTCGCTTCACAGCACCAGGGTCTCGTGTTCGATTCCCGGCTTGGGTCACTGTCTATGCGTAGTCTGCACGTTCTCCCCGTGTCGGCGTGGATTTCCTCCGGGTGCTCTGGTTTCCTCCCATAAGTCCCGAACGACGTGCTGTTAAGTAATTGGGACATTCTGAATTCTCCCTCTGTGTACCCGAACAGGCGCTGGAGTGTGGCGACTAGAGGCTTTTCACAGTAACTTCATTGCAGTGTTAATGTAAGCCTACTTGTGACAATAAAAATTATTAAAAATACGTTCTTTATTTTACAGGGTTGTATAATCAAAGTGCTAATGGTCCAGGAACGATCGCCAGTTCCGATTGATTCATCGAGCAACAATTCATCAGTATTTATTTTTATAACGTGTTCTTCTCAACCTTAATACTTCACACCATTAATGATTGGTGTTGAATAGTCCTTCCATTTATGTGGTCGAAGTGCATAGAAACCTACCACATGTTCACCTGACATTTCCTTTATTATCTCTAGGTGAATGCTGTGATCAAATATAACAGTCTTCATTAACATTTAACGACCCTCAGTGATTTCTGGGCACCATTAGTAAAGTGTCCTATTTATCCAGCTGTGTTTTTTTAAGATGAACTCCCAGTACATTGTGATTTTAAGACTATTTAATTACTGAAATGCAAATTGTGGAGCTTTTGGTGAGCTTTAAGCACATACATACCAATACATTGTAAAGTGCTTAGTTTGTATCCTTTTTTTTACATGTTTATGCTATTTATTTTAAGAGGACAACAGAAAGATGTATTAACATTATTGCTGCTGCTAAAATTTGTCCTCCACTACTGACATGCACTTTATACTTAACCTTCTTATCCCACCTTTGCAAAATAATATTATTCATTGTGACAAGTTTAGGTACAATTAAATAGATTGATGCATTCAGATTAGTTGACAAATGTATATTTGTTGCAATTATAGTCAAATTTAGTGCAGAATAGAATTAATACTTGAATTGATGTAGCTGAATTGAAGATTTATTTTGCCATGTTGTACTATAATTTCCATGTCATGTTTAAATTGCTGCAACTTAAAATAGTCACAAAACACATGGTGTAATGCATGCACTACTCTGCCTCTTGTAGCTCAATAACTGCATGAGATTCTTCGGTACTGACACTGAGCCCCAAAGTTCCACTGTCTCCCGAATTGACATCCCACAACTTTATTAAGCACCAAAATTCTCTGTGCACCTTCTCAAAAGGTTTTGAATTCTTTACTCCAAAAAACGGTTCCAGTTCAAGCTGAATCCAATTCATGGTTCCCCAAAAGAGACATAGTAGATTCAACTGTGTTTGGAGCAAGCAAGGAGCTGAATTACGGGCTTGCCCCGTCCACTGTGCGCATTGGCTTTGTAACTCTTGAGAAAGGAATCATTTGTTTTTAATTAAATACATTTTTGAATTCTGCACCTTTTTTTTTCTTTTCGGACCTGCCGCATATAATCCAGGCTTACACTCGGGCGACGGGCTGGGGAAGAGCTGCATTGTTGATGGTGCCGTTGTTCAGATGAGCAGTTAAACCACCTGCCATCTTAAGTGCACGTTAAAACGTCACAAGGTTTGAAGTCAGTCGAGGTTGTTCTCTGCCCTGGCCGATGCTTATTCCTCGGCCAAAATCACCCCAACAAGTTATTTGGTCATTTGTCATTTGCAAGGTGTTATATAAAACAGGTGCAAGGGAAAGAGCTACTTTCAACCAGCAGATTGGGTACGCAACGTGCCTGAACCCTCGGGTGGAAGGACTGGTTCATTAATGTGCTGCGAGTTAATTGCACACCCTGAAATACGTGGCCCACTCCCATTTGATGGTATTGAGTTGGCACAAAATCAAATGCTTGGAGGGTGACTCAGCCAGCAGAACGTAGGTCCAGGGAGAGATGGAGTCTGTGGTGGTGAGGGGTGGAGCTGAGATTGTGGCGAGTGGAGGTTAAAGTCCAAGGTGCCAGCAGCTCACAAGGTTGCCAGGGCATAGAGCCCTGATTCACATGGGTCAACGGTTGTGAGAATTCAGGCCCATATTTCAGTGATGACTATCATGGCCGGAATTCTCCAGCTGTTGGGATTCTCTGTTCCCGCAGCAGTGTACCCTCCCAACCGTGGGTTTCCCAGTGGGATGAGGGAGGGGGCATCAGTGGGAAATCTCATTGATGTGACGAGAGTACAGAATTCTGCCGCCAGTGAACAATGCGCCATCAAGAAACACGTGGTTGGGAGACTGGAGAATCCAGCCCAGGTTAAAAAGTTTAGAGTCAGCTAACTACTATTGGATGTTTCATTCAAAGTTTTAATTTCCAATAAGGGGCAACTTAGCATGGCTAATCCACCTACCCTGCACATCTTTGGGTTGTTGGAGTGAGACATACGCAGACACGGGGAGAATGTGCAAACTGCGCACAAACAGTGACCCGGGGGATTGAACCCAGGACCTCAGTGGGTGAGGCAGCAGTGCTAACCACTGTGCCATCGTGCTGCCCTTACACTCACAAAGTTTTGACCTACCATGGAACAGTGAATGACCACACTCAGACTTTATAATTACTTAAAAAGCATTGTTTTGCAGACATTTATCAGTTCTTTTTTATTTTCACAAAAAATGTCCTTTAGGGAATACATATTCTAATGTTTTTATCAATAATAATGCTGTTAAATATAATATACAATAATTGCACTTCTTCAATGCTCACAATGAACCCATCCTTTAAAATTCTATGGATTCCTTAATACAATTTACTATACTTGCTTACAAGTTACCAAAGTTTTATCCCAATCCAAAGCTATAATATTATTCACAGAAAACAATTGCAGTTTGATCATTAGTCATTCATATTTTCAGGTAACATTTCTTGCTCAGGGGGTCCAAACTGATACTAACATTGGGTTACTTTAAATTAGTACTTTGGGATGCTGTTTTGAAGTACAATGGCAACAAAAATTGTTATTTTTTAAAAATATTTTTTTTTATTCTCCTTTTTCGCATTTTCTCCCAAATTTACACCCACCAACAATAAACAATAATCAGTAATAAACAATAATCAGTAACAAATATGTCAATCCCCATATCGATAACAACGATCCCATCCTCCCACCAAACCCAAAATATTCGCCCACCTGTTCACATAAACTGACAAAAAGGAATCAGGAATCACCCATGGCCACCATTAACACCCAACGCCTCGCTCCCTCCTACCCCCCCCCCACCCCCCCCCCCAACTAATGTTCGATGTTATCCAATTCTTGAAAGTGCATTATGAATAATGCCCATGAATTGTAGAACCCCTCCATCCTTCTCCTCAGTTCAAACTTAACCTTCTCAAGAGTCAAGAATTCCAGCAGGTCCCCCCGCCACTCTAGGGCACAAGGTGGAGAGGCTGCCCTCCAACCCATCAGGATCCGCCTTCGGGCAATCAACGAGGTGAAGGCTACAACATCTGTCTCCGCACCCGTTTCCAACCCTGGCTGGTCCGACACCCCGAATATGGCCTCCCGGGGGCCCGGGTCCAATTTCACGTGCACCACTTTAGAAATTATCCTAAAAACCTACTTCCAGTAATCCTCCATCTTTGGACAGGACCAAAACATATGAACGTGGTTAGCCCACTCCCGCAACATTCACACATATCTTCTACTCCTTCAAAGAATCGGCTCATCCTCGCCCTCATGAGGTGTGCTCTCTATACCACCTTCAGCTGTATCAGCCACAACCTCGCACATGAGGTGGAGGCATTTACTCTCTGGAGAACAAAAATTGTTCTGATGGAATGTTAGAGGGTAAAGGATTTCAATTTGAAATTAAATGAAAATCGCTTATTGTCACTAGTAGGTTTCAAATGAAGTCACTGTGAAAAGCCCCGAGTCGCCACATTCCGGCGCTTGTTCAGGGAGGCTGGTACAGGAATTGAACCCACGCTGCTGGCCTGCCTTGGTCTGCTTTCAAAGCCAGCAATTTAGTCCTGTGCTAAACCAGCCCCTTCTCCCATACCCTTGCACATTTTTCCTTTTCAGAAAATAATCCAATTCCCTGTTCTCAGGCAGTGAATTCCAGATCTTAACCACACTCACAGCATAAAAGCTTCGGGTGTTTCCATTAATCTTCAATGTGTGCCCTCTCATTCGCGATTCTTACATCTTAAGGAACAATTTTTCTCATCTATTTCCAGATCTTTCATGATTTTGAATACCTCTAGCAAATTTCCTTTCAGCCTTCTCTTCTGCAAGGAAAACTGTCCCAACTTCACTAATTTATCTACGTGAAGTTCCTCATCCCTGGAACTATTCTCAAGAATCCTTTCTACACTCGCTTTAGTGCTTTCACATTTATTTATATGCCGCCTTTCAGGATGTCAGGATTTTGCAAAGTGATTCACCACCAATGATGCTCTTTCGAAGTGGAGTCAGCATTTTGTGCACGTTTTGTGCATTACAAAGTATCAGAAACAGCAACGGGACATTTTTTTTTTTTTTTAAATAATTTTTATTGAAGAAATTTTTCAAAATACAAACATTTTAACCCCCCCTACATTTACATTTAAATTATAACAAAACAAAGTCAAACCCCCCCTACTTAACAAGAAAAAGAAAAAGGTCCCCCCCCCCCCTACTCACGCGTCCCCCCCCCCCCCCCCCCGCGGCGAACCGACAGTCAGACCAACTTATCATTTCTAGCAGCGTCCTCGGGCAGGCCTTGCCCGTGCCACCACCGCTACCGTACTTCCTTCGTCTTTGTCCCCCCTCCCCCCCCCCCCCCCTCCTCCCCCCTCCCTCCCGCCCTCCCCTCCCGGGTTGCTGCTGTCACGGCCTCAGTTTCTATCTCTGATCTAAGAGGTCCAGGAAGGGTTGCCATCGCCTGAAAAACCCCTGCACCGACCCTCTCAGGGCGAATTTGATCCTTTCCAATTGGATGAAGTTTGCCATGTCGTTTAACCAGGTGTTAACACTTGGAGGCCTTTCGTCCCTCCACTGAATCAGGATCCTCCTCCGAGCCACCAAGGACGCAAAGGCTAATATTCCAGCCTCCCTCGCCTCCTGTACCCCCGGCTCCACCCCAACCCCGAAGATCGCAAGTCCCCATCCTGGCTTGACCCTGGACCCCACCACTCTCGACACCGTCCCTGCCACCCCCTTCCAGAACTCCTCCAGTGCCGGACATGCCCAAAACATATGTGCATGATTCGCAGGGCTTCCCGAACATCTAATACACCTGTCTTCACCCCCGAAAAACCGACTCATCCTTGTCCCCGTCATGTGGGCTCTATGCAGTACCTTAAATTGAATGAGACTTAGTCTCGCACATGACGATGACGAGTTGACCCTCTCCAGGGCGTCTGCCCATGTCCCGTCCTCTATCTGTTCCCCCAGCTCTAACTCCCACTTATCTTTCAGCTCCTCTACTGGTACCTCCTCCACCTCCTGCATAATCTTATAGATGTCCGAGATCTTCCCCTCCCCGACCCAGACCCCTGATAGCACCCTATCACTCACCCCCCTGTCGGGGAGCGCGGGGAACCCCGCTACCTGTCGTCTGGCAAATGCCTTCACTTGGAGGTACCTGAACGTGTTCCCCGGGGGGAGCCCAAATTTCTCCTCCAGCTCTCCCAGGCTCGCAAACCTCCCCTCTATAAACAAGTCCCTCAGTTGTCTAATACCCGCCCTCTGCCAGCTCTGGAATCCCCCTCCTGTGTTTCCCGGCGCAAATCTGTGGTTCCCTCTTAGTGGTGCCCCTATCAGACCTCCCACTTCCCCCCTGTGTCGCCTCCACTGCCCCCAGATCTTGAGGGTGGCCGCCACCACCGGGCTCGTGGTATACCTCGTGGGAGGGAGCGGCCATGGTGCCGTTACCAGTGCCCCTAAGCTTATGCTGCCGCAGGACGCCCTCTCCATGCGCTTCCAGGCTGCCCCCTCCCCTTCCATCATCCACTTTCGTACCATCGATGTATTTGCCGCCCAGTAATATCCTGAAAGGTTGGGTAACGCCAGCCCTCCACTATCCCTACTCCGCTCCAAAAAGACCCTTCTAACTCTCGGGGTGCCATGTGCCCACACATACCCCATGATACTACTCGTTACCTTCTTGAAAAAGGCCCTGGGGAGGAAGATGGGCAGACACTGGAACAAAAACAAGAACCTCGGGAGGACCGTCATTTTAACTGACTGCACCCTCCCTGCCAGCGACAGCGGCACCATGTCCCACCTCTTAAACTCCTCCTCCATCTGTTCCACCAGTCTGGAAAAGTTCAACTTGTGGAGGGTCCCCCAGTTCTTTGCCACCTGCACCCCCAAATACCTAAAACTTTTAACTGCTCTTTTGAAGGGGAGCCTCCCAATTCCCTCCCCTTGGTCTCCCGGGTGTATTACAAAGACCTCACTTTTCCCCAGATTTAATTTATATCCCGAAAAGTCCCCGAACTCCGCTAGTATCCCCATTACCTCCGGCATTCCCCCCTCCGGGTCTGCCACATACAACAACAAATCATCCGCATAGAGCGAGACCCGATGTTCCTCCCCTCCCCTTGTCAGTCCTCTCCACCTCCCTGAACCCCTCAGTGCCATCGCCAACGGCTCAATCGCTAATGCAAAGAGTAAGGGAGATAGGGGACATCCCTGCCTAGTACCTCGATGGAGCCCAAAATATTCTGACCTCCTCCCGTTTGTTACCACACTTGCCATCGGAGCTGAATAGAGCAGTTTTACCCACTTGATAAATCCCTCCCCAAACCCAAACCTTTCCAACGTCTCCCACAAGTATTCCCACTCCACCCTGTCAAATGCCTTCTCCGCGTCTAGCGCTACCACTATCTCCGCCTCCCCTTCCACTGCTGGCATCATAATCACATTTAACAATCTCCGGACATTTGTGTTAAGTTGGCGTCCCTTCACGAACCCCGTCTGGTCTTCATGGACTACCCCTGGCACACAGTCCTCTATCCTGGTTGCCAGGACCTTTGCTAACAGCTTGGCGTCAACATTCAGGAGGGAGATGGGCCTGTAGGACCCGCACTGGACCGGGTCCTTGTCCCGCTTCAAAATCAAGGAGATCAGGGCCTGCGACATTGTTGGGGGCAGAACCCCCCCCTCGCGCGCCTCATTAAAGGCTCGCACCAGCACTGGACCCACCAAGTCCACAAATTTCCTGTAAAACTCCACCGGGAACCCATCCGGCCCCGGCGCCTTCCCCGCCTGCATCTGACCTATCCCTTTAATTAGCTCCTGCAGCTCTATCGGCGCCCCCAACCCTTCCACCAGCTCCTCCTGTACCTTTGGGAACCCCAATTTATCGAGAAAGTTCTTCATTCCCCCTCTCCTCTTCGGCGGTTCAGACCTATACAATTCCCTATAGAAGTCCCTAAAGACCCTATTCACCTCTTGCCCCTTCTGCACTACGTCCCCACCCCTCTCTCTCACTCCCCCAATCTCTCTGGCTGCATCTCGCTTACGAAGCTGGTGTGCCAGCATCCTGCTCGCCTTTTCCCCGTACTCATACGCCGCACCCTGCGCCCTTCTCCACTGCATTTCCGCCTTCCTAGTGGTCAGAAGGTCGAACCTGGCCTGCAAGCTACGCCGCTCCCTTAATAGCCCCTCCTCTGGTGCCGCCGCATATTTCCTATCTACTTCTAGGAGCTCCCCCACCAGCCTCTCCCTTTCCTGCCTCTCCTTCCTCTCTCTGTGTGCCCTTATGGAGATCAGCTCTCCTCTAATCACTGCTTTCAAGGCCTCCCAGACCGTCCCCACCTGCACCTCACCTGTGTCATTCGTACCCAGATAGTTCTCAATGCCCGTTCTCACCCTTCTGCACACCTCTTCGTCCGCCAACAGCCCTACATCCAGGCGCCACAACGGGCGTTGGTCCAGCGCCTCCCCCATGTCCACGTCCACCCAATGTGGTGCATGGTCCGATATCGCAATGGCCGAGTACTCCGTGTCCTGCACTCTCGGTATCAGCCCCCTGTTCAATACGAAAAAATCGATCCTAGAGTACACTCTGTGGACGTGGGAGAAAAAAGAATACTCCCTCGCCCTAGGCCTACCAAATCTCCATGGGTCTACCCCTCCCATCTGCTCCATGAACCCCCTTAACACCTCTGCCGCTGCCGGCCTCCTATTCGTCCTGGAACTCGATCTATCCAGCCCAGGGTCTAACACCGTATTAAAGTCCCCTCCCATGATTAGGCCCCCTGCCTCCAGTCCCGGGATGAGGCCCAGCAGGCGCCTCATAAAACCCGCGTCGTCCCAGTTCGGGGCATACACATTTACCAGTACCACATTCTCTCCCTGCAGCCTACCCCTCACCATCACGTACCTGCCCTCCTTGTCTGCCACCACCTCTGCCGCCACAAACGACACCCTCTTTCCCACCAAAATCGCCACCCCCCGGTTCTTGATATCCAAGCCTGAGTGGAACACCTGTCCCACCCACCCCCTTCTCAGGCGGACCTGATCTGCTACCCTCAAATGAGTCTCCTGCAGCATTGCTACATCAGCCTTCAGTCCCTTCAGGTGTGAGAAGACCCTTGATCTTTTGACCGGCCCATTCAGCCCCCTTACGTTCCACGTGATCAATCGGGTCGCAGAGCGACCCGTCCCTACTCCCTGTCGATTAGCCATGTCTTGTCCCTTGCTCGCCCCGGGTCATCCCTTCTTTTCTGACCCGCTTCCCATAGCGATGGCCCCCCCCCCCCCCCCCCCCCACCCCCCCGGCTCTCCCCTTCTCGTCCCTGGTCTTTCCAGCAGCAACCCTGTGTCCCCCCCCAGCCCCCCCCCCCCCCCCCCCCCCCCCCCCCCCCCCCCCCCTGGCTAGGACCCCTCCTAGCCGCGATGTACCCCACATCGTACTCCCGAGAGTCAGCTGGTCTCCGCTGACCCGGCTGCTCCTGCCACATTCCGACTCCTCCCGGTTCACCCCATCTGCGCCCGTGAAAGATCCCCTTAAAACCCCCGAGAAAGACCCGCATAATCAACCCGCTCCCCCCCCCCGTCCCGTCTCCCCAACTTAACGATATAAATACCCAATGGCAACTAAATACATAAATACTTAACTACATACTTAAATAACAAAATAATTAACTAGCTATCAACTAACAGTGTGCCCAACCATCACCCTCCATCAAACAGTATAAATAACCGCAGATAACCATAACCCGAAAAGAAAAAAAAGAACAAAAAACCCCCCCAAGCACCCAAAGAAAAAGGGTAAGAGGGGTAAATAACTAAGGGAAATTGGAAACGGGAAGAAACACCCCATAAGAAGCCAACGACCCACAATAGAGATTTCAACAGTACAAATATACAGACACACCCAACAACTCGAAACCTTCAAAATATTCAGAAAAGTCAACCGTTCGAGAAAAAACACCCCAAACAATCCACGAAACTGTTACCCAGTTCCGACCTGGCCTGAAAAAGAAAAGGGCCACTTGCTCAATCAAGAGTCCCCCGGCGGCTACGACCGCCGGTGCTCCCAGGTTTTAGTTCGTGTCCAACTTTTCCTCTTGTACAAAGGTCCAGGCCTCCTCTGGGGACTCGAAATAATGATGTTGGTCCTTGTAGGTGACCCACAAGCGCGCCGGTTGCAGCATTCCAAATTTGATCTTTTTCGCGTGTAGCACCGCCTTTGTCCGGTTGTACCGGGCCCGCCGCTTTGCCACCTCCGCACTCCAGTCCTGGTACACCCTTACCGTCGAGTTCTGCCACTTGCTGCTTTTCTCCCTTTTTGCCCACCTCAGGACTTTCTCTCGATCACTTAGCCGCTGGAACCGCACCAGCACCGCCCTCGGGGGCTCGTTTGCCCTAGGCCTCCTGGCCATGACCCGGTATGCCTCTTCCAATTCCAGGGGCGCCGGACCGGCCCCTTCCCCCATCAGGGAGCTCAACATCTCCGCCACATATCCCGGGAGATCCGACCCCTCCAGGCCTTCTTCCAGGCCCAGGATCCTCAAATTTTTCCTCCTCATCCGAGTGTCCAGCTCCTCGAAGCGGCTCTGCCACTTCATGTGGAGTGCCTCGTGCACCTCCACCTTTGCCCCGATGACTGTGGCCTCCTCCTCCCTCGCGGTCATCTCCTGCTGCAGATCTTTAATCGACGCCTCTTGGATCGCCTGGGCTCCCACCAACCTGGTGGCCGTCGCGTTCATGGACTCTAAGAGCTCCACTTTCATCTCCGTGAAAAAACGGAGGAGAGTGGCCTGCTGCTCCTCCGCCCATTTCTTCCACTCCTCCGATGCACCGCCGGCCGCCATTTTGATTTTCTTCCCCCGCTTTTTTTGGGGAGCTGCTGCCGTTTTTCTTGCCGCTCCGCTCCGGGTACCGACCATAAAATCGGTCTAGTTCTCCTCAGGGGACCTTCCCCCACCGGGATTCGTTTTTTCAGCGCCGTTGGGGCCCTCCAATTGGCCCAAAAACACCTTTGTTGCAGGAGCTTCCAAATGTGCGGCTTAGCTAGTCATAGCCGCAACCGGAAGTCAGCAACGGGACATTTAACCCCTCTTAACAGTCTCACAGATGGTACATTGTCAAATGCATTCTGAAAGTTCAAGACAATAATGTTCACTGGACAGCTAATAATAATGATAATCTTCATTGTCACAAGTAGGCTTACATCAACACTGCAATGAAGTTACTGTGAAAAGCCCCGAGTCGCCACATTCCGGCGCCCGTTCGGGTACACTGAGGGAGAATTCAGAATGTCCAATTCACCTAACAGCACGTCTTTCGGGACTTGTGGGAGGAAACCGGAGCACCCCGAGGAAACCCACGCACACACGGGGAGAAGGTGTAGACTCCGCACAGACAGTGACCCAGCTGGGAATCGAGCCCGGGGCCCTGGCGCTGCAAAGCAACAGAGCTAACCACTGTGCTACCGTGAAGGACAGCAAGCAAGTTCCCAGGGTTGGATGTCTAATCAGAGGCCTGCAACACTGGACAGGATCCACAGATCCCATCCGCAGAAATGATTATGGCTGAGGCTGCAGCTCAATAACGATGCCTGTGAGATGAGGGCTGATGGCTCGCCAGCCAATTAGTGGGAGCTCACCTCCTAGTTGCGTCTAGCCTCCTAATTCAACAGGCAGGGCAGAAAGGGCAATCTGAAGATATGAAAATCCTAGTGGCATCTGTAGTTTGGCTCTAAATGTATCTTTAATTTACCCTATTGACTACCTGCCACTGTTGGGCAGGTAGCTACTGCTGCTTACAGAGTCTGCCACCGGCAAATGCACACGGAGCCCAGAGCATGGTAGCTCGGTGGCACGGTAGCATAGTGGTTGGCACTGTTGCTTCACAGCCAGGGACCCAATTTCGATACCCGGCTCGG
This sequence comes from Scyliorhinus canicula, assembly GCF_902713615.1. Lineage (NCBI taxonomy): Eukaryota > Metazoa > Chordata > Chondrichthyes > Carcharhiniformes > Scyliorhinidae > Scyliorhinus > Scyliorhinus canicula. Next base: position 26,382,648 of record NC_052161.1, on the reverse strand, counting down.
GTAACTGTCTGTGCGGAGTTTGCACATTCTCCCCGTGTCTGCGTGGGTTTCCTCCGGGTGCTCCATCTTCCTCCCACAAGTCCCGAAAGACGTGCTTGTTCGGTGAGTTGGACATTCTGAATCTTCCCTCTGTGTACCCGAACAGAGTTAATGTGAGCCGCCTTGTGTTACTAATAAAAATTATTATTATTATGTTGGAGAGACAACTAAATATTCAACTTTGAATCTTTTCTTACGGGCACGCGCCCAGAGAGCTGGGAACATGCCACCCAACCTGAAAACACCAGGTTAAGAAACTTGCATTTTATAGAATCTCTGTTGTGCTATTGTACCAAATGAAACACAGATGTTTTGTGGCTAATCATCCTATTTCAAAATGCTACAATTGTGAAACTGATCCAGGGGAAATGCATCTTCTGTGACCAGGAGTTAGCATGAAACATAAATACAGTTGGAATGCAAATCTAGAATCTTGATGATCAGTACCTGAAAAGAGCTAAAGCCATACCATGATATAAACGGCAAGAAGAATTTCCAACTCCCTGTTGTAACACGGGTTAGAAATCTCCGGTTCCCCAGCCACGTGCTTCCCAGCCATGCGCCATTTGCTGGGGTTCTATATTCCCGCCACTTGGCAATGGGATTTCCCATTGAAACCACCCAATGCCGCCAGGCGACCTGCTGGCGAGGGTGCGCTGCCAGCAGCAGGAAAAGTGAATCCTGACAACCGAGGAACTCCGACCCTGGTCTATTGCAACAAACTAGAAGTTTCAGCTAAAGTTTTCCAATGATACTATACCAGAAAATTAATGAATCTAACACCTTCTCAATGCAGTCAGACCCCTTTCATCAATTTAAAGCAAAGAAAAATGTTGGTAGCACGTCAGGCACAAAGGCGATTTTGTAATTTGCAACTTCCAACAAGCGTTTTGGGCACCATTAAAATGAATGCCTAAAAGGTCGACCATTGGCTGACCACCTACAATTTCCTCAAATTTGTGGGAAGTCCAGGCCACTTTCGCAGTCGTATAAAAGAACACACATTTGCATAGATTGACTCCACCATTCCCCATTTATAAGCTCTCCATTTAGAAACTATTGCTCATGCTAAGGAAACTAAAGTCCAGGGCAACCCAGTGAAATTGTTATGTCTCATTTTTAAACCTTTCCCCAATTCTGTTTGAAAAGAACACAATTTGAAAGCACTTTGCTGACAACACTGGGTTTAGTGAAATTCTGAGGTATTATTTCGACAATTGGGGGCAGCAGGGTAGCATGGTGGTTAGCATAAATGCTTCACAGCTCCAGGGTCCCAGGTTCGATTCCAGGCTGGGTCACTATCTGTGTGGAGTCTGCACGTCCTCCCCCTGTGTGCGTGGGTTTCCTCCGGGTGCTCCGGTTTCCTCCCACAGTCCAAAGATGTGCGGGTTAGGTGGATTGGCCATGCTAAATTGCCCGTAGTGTCCTAATAAGGGTAAGGTTAAGGGGGTTGTTGGGTTGCGGGTATAGGGTGGATGCGTGGGTTTGGGTGGGGTGATCATGGCTCGGCACAACATTGAGGGCCGAAGGGCCTGTTCTGTGCTGTACTGTTCTATGTTCTATGTTCTAAAAGGAAATTATAAGCATTTTCTTCTCTCATTTGTATGCTTTTGACTTTTCTGCTATAAATGGTTGAATAATCTTTTTGACCTTTCTCCAAATAACTCTGAGTTATTAAGCACATTAGCATAATTTTAAAAGAGTAATTTAATAGTAAAAATGCTATCAGAAGCCACCATATTTGAATAAAATCAACATGCAACTTCCTCTCAGCTTCAGTTCAAGCAGTTCATGTGCCAAGAATCACAAGGTTGCACAAAAGCTTATCCTTGCTTGCAATAGACAGTATCAAACAAGTCTGACTGCTGTGTTGAGGCCAATTGGAAAGGGTTGTAACAGTTCCAGTTCTGGGTTTTGTATTTTGTACGAAAACAAAATATTAGAGACTGACAGTAAAAGTTTATTATTATCCGTCGGGGGGGGGGGGGATTCCTCCGTTTTGGCAGCAGCGCACTCACGCCCACGGATTTCCGGACAGCGTGAAGGTGTCCACAATGGGAAACTCCATTGGCCTGCTGCTGTGACAGAATACAGGTGTGGCGGGACTGAGAATCCCGCCATGAACATTTGCCACGGCGAAGAGCCTCTCTGTCCCAGTCAAAATGGCAGACATGCCCAGAAATCAGTAGTCCTGCCCCCGAACATGGCACCGACACTTTTCTCAGGGGTAGGAATAGGTACAGGTTGGGGGTTTCAGATACACGTTACACAGAGGCAGCTGCCCATTTAAATCAGCAACTGCCTCCACTCCAATTGGATTTTAGTCTCACCAGTCTTTGAAATGTGAGGTGCACAGAGAATACCTGGGAGGACGAGGTCTGAATTTTATGCATTTCATTGGATAGCTGTTTGGGGAGGTGCAGCTGCCCTTGTGGAATTGGCTTTAAAGCTTGTCTCAACTGCCCCAGAATTGGCAAATGCCCAATTCAAAGTCTTGCTTTAACCCAAGGTTTTGGAGGGTGGGCCTACAGGACTCGGCGGACAGTTTCTTTTGCTCCTACTGACTCATGAATCCTGGTGCCAGGAAGAACTTTGTGCTTGAGAAAGGTGCATTAAGGCAGCCCGGTGGTGCAGTGGTTAGCACTGCTGCCTCACGGCGCTGAGGACCCGGATTCGATCCTGGCCCCTGGTCACTATTCGTGTGGAGTTTGCACATTCTCTTCATGTCTGCCTGCTTCTCACCCCCACAACCCAAAGATGTGTAGAGTAAGTGGATTGGCCATGCCAAATTGCCCCTTAATTGAAGAAAAATGTAAAGGTGCATTGCGTTTGTGTGAAGAATGTACAAGATGGGCATGATACCCTTGCCCTTGCACATAAATGCCATAGAAAGCAGTTAATCTGAGTTGCCAATGGCCAGACGGAGGAAAGAAGATCAGGAGGATAAGGCTGCTGTCGGCGCACAAGGAAGGAGAAGGAAAAGTAGCAGGGTAACCACGTACTACTTTTTGGAAAAGATGTATAGACCTAAGACATTGTTCCTCAATATGATAGAGAACCAGTGCCAAAGGTAACTGGTAAGCCTTCAGGTGCTGGTAGATATATGTTGCATGGTCCAGCAGCAACTCGAGCCACACTCTAATGCCCTGCCCATGGCTATAAAGATAACCATCTCTCTCAATTTTTAATCCTCAGGCTCTTTCAAGAGACTTGTAAAAGGCAAGGAACCATGCAATTGAATGCAAACAATGCAGTTCAAAGCTTGTAGGCTTCTCAGCATGCACAGAGGTTTGAGAAAGTTAAACGGGAATGATATTGACTGCGAAAAAAGCATTTCAGAGGTTTCCAACACTTCAAAGGAAAGGCCTTTATACTTCATCTCACAGATCTTTGCTATTGACATGCTGGAAATGAAATCAAAGGGTTCCAACACATCAGACAAAGACTTTTGACAACAACTTGACATGCTGGGAGACAGTTTAATGAATGAAGACCTGCCACACGACCCTCATCCCAGGAGAGACCCACAATCTGAGGCCCTCCAGTCCAGCGTGAGCACCCCCTATCCCCAACTTCCCTGAAGGACCCCCCCTTGGCAGGTAAGCATAGTGAGGGTACTTACCCCCTTGCCCCCAATGGGGTCTGACCCCACTTGTCAGGACAAGGAGAGATTGGCGTCCGCGGGACCTCAAGCTGGGGGAACAGGAGCAAACCGGGGAGGCTGGAGATTCCGGCCTCAAACCCAGTAATTATATTTAAATCCATGTTGATGATCTGTGAACAGTTTTTCACCAATTCTGGCTAAGCAGCTGATCAAGCCAGGTGCAGCAGGTAGGGAGACTCACAACGGGTTTGACACCCGATTCAATGGACCATCAAGGGCTAGTGGCCTGTGAATTGGGGCCCTAGAATTAAAAGTTGAATGATAACCATGAAACAATTGTTGTAAAAACCCAGGTGGTTCACTAATGCCATTCAGGGAAGGAAACCTGGCATCCTTACCCAATCTGGCCTACATGTGACTGCAGAGTTGACCCTCAAAGGCCTTCAGTTGCATCAAATCACTAATTCCTATGTTTCTAAGATGTCTACAAGAAGGCCACACCATCTTCTCAAGGGCAATTAGGGATGGACAATGAATGTCGGCCGAGCCAGCAAAGGCCATGTCCCATGAATGAATTTTTAAAATTACTGGGAGGATTTTTCCACTTGTGAGAGAGACCAAAACAAAAGGGCAATGTTTAAGTATAAAAGGTCTGCTGTTTAAGATGGAGAGAATGTTTTTCTGTCAAAGGGTCATAAGTATATGCCATTCTCTTCCTCGGAAAGAATAGAAGCTGGATCATTCAATTCCTTCAAGGCAGAGTTCGACATATTTTTGATAGACAAGCTAGTCAAGGATTATGGGGGGGACAGTCAGAGAAGTAGAATTGAGACCACAGCCAGATCAACCATGATCTTATTGAATGGGAAGCCTGCTTGAAGGGCTGAATGGCCTATTCCTGCTCCAAGTCTCATGTTTCATGGAATTCCTACAGTGCAGAAGGAGGCCATTCGGCCCATCGAGTCCGCACTGACCCTCTGAAAGACCACCCTACCTAGGGCCACTCCCTTGCCCCATCCCTATAACCCGAACTAATCTGCACATCTTTAGACCCTAAAGGGCAATTTAGCTTGGCCAATCCACCTAACCTTCACATCTTTGGAATGAGGCAGAAAACTGGGGCACCCGGAAGAAACCCACGCAGACAGGGGGAGAATGTGCAAACTCCATAGACAGTCACCCAAGGCCGGAATTGAACCAGGGTCCCTGGCATTGTGAGGCATTAGTGCTAACTACTGTGCTCCCATACCGCCTTCAATGTGACACAAAGATTGCGAACCAGCTTGCTTACTCTGAGACTATTACCATGGAGAGTGATAGTCAGTAACTAGGGAACAGAATTTGGACAGGGAACCGAAAACAATGGCTTCCAAATTTGTTGCTGATCCGGTGCTGAATGTCAAATACACACACTGTATAACATTAGAGAGAGATGGTGATGAGGTGGAGCTGGGTGTCATCAGCATACTAACACTATTCAACATAAACATAAGGACTAGGAGCAGGAGTAGGTCATCTGGCCCCTCGAGCCTGCTCCGCCATTCAATGAGATTGTGGCTGATCTTTTGTGGACTCAGCTCCACTTTCCCGCCCGAACACCATAACCCTTTATTCCTTTATTCTTTAAAAAACTATCTACCTTGATCTTGAAAATATTTAATGAAGGAGCCTGGGCAGGGAATGCCATAGATTCATAACCCTTTGGGTTGTGTCCTAAATCGACTTCCCCTTATTTTGAGGCTATGCCCTCACGTTCTGCTTTCACCCGCCAGTGGGAACAACCTGCCTGCATCTATCCTATCTATTCACTTAATAATTTATATGTTTCTATAAGATCCTTCAGATGGTTTCACCAATGGGCAGAAAATTGATGAGAAATAGGAGGAGGCCTATTCACCCTGCTGGTGAATGTAAATGGAACCAAGCGAGAGCAGTTCCACCTAACTGTGTAAGCGTGGAAACATATTGAAAGCGGGTGTTGTGGTCAAGTGTGTCAAAAGCTGTTGACAAGTCAAGAAGGATGATGAGAGAAAGTTTACCTTTGTCACAGTCACATAGGATGTCATTTAAGACTTTGATGAGAGCTGTTTCGGAACTGTGCTAGAGGCGAAATCCTGATTGGAGAGATTCAAAAATGGAGTTCCAGGAAAAGTTGGGAACAGATGTGAATGGCAACAACATGCTCAAGGATTTTTGAGGCTTCTCTTTTGCTTGTTAACGTTTGAAAATTGTGGTCCTGCACTAATTACTTTATAACATTTCACAAGCTGTACCTATCACATCACCACTTGGAAGGCACATCCACATCGAATGTAAAGTTTCTATCTTGTGCAAACTGGACCTTTTTAAAAGCCCTGCATAGTTAACACCCAGAATTTTGTTTGCACATCTCTTATCACTCTTCCTGTCTAGAAAATCAGTGCTGAGCCAGTTTTATACAAATATATAAACTGAGAATAAATGACTTACCCGTGAGTATTGAATCATAATCCTCAGCAAATGTTAGGACATTCCGGAAAGCCTAAAGTGTATGAAATGCTGTTAAGTTTCAACATGGAGTTTGGAACACTCGACACTGTAAAGGACCATAAAAAATAGCCATCTCCTATTAGCAAAGGCCCTTCCACCAGAATGAACCTGATTTCTCACGATGTAGCAGCCGTGTGTCTCTCTATTACTTCCAGAGAAAGGTATTGGTTATAATTTGTTCATACTAATCATGACATCCAGTCTAGGGCTTTCAACATTGTGGACAGAAGACATTAGCAACACATCTCTAATGCAAGGTAAATGAGTCACCTTCAGAAAATGCAATGGCTATCTTGGAAAACAAATAAGAAATGTTCCGTTTCTATGTGGATTAAATGTGTTGGGTGGAAAAAGGGTTTATGTATATTGACAGGAGAAAAATGAATATACCGCCAAAGTAAAAGGCAGGCAGTGCAAGTACACAACAGTGGATGGTCGGAGGCAAAAGTGTACAAGGCAGAACAGGTGCAGAACATTGGAAGGATTAACACATAAATGATAAGGCCCACAATCGCCAGGGGACCCAGAGCACAGTGAATGGTTTTGAGAGGGGATTACATGGTGGGGTTGGGGTGGTCACTGTAGGGGGTGGGGTGAGGAGTGATGGTCAGCAGCCAGTGCAATGGGGTAGCTCTCAGCAGGCCCCCTATTTCCAATGCCAGATCCCTCAAACGAGAAAGCACACAAGCACCCCAAAAGCGTTTGCTTTTCGGTTTTCCCGCTTGCTGCTAGGCAGTGGTGGTGGATTGTGGCTCTTAAGGGCCTCAATTGGCAATGGGATGGGAAGGATGTCCACAAACCTTCTTGCCTCAGTCCTAATTGGGTCCAAGACGAGAAGTGGCAGGGCCTCACCCGTCACTCTCCCACTGGATTAAATGTCCCCTGCACCATCCACTCAAACCCACCATAGGGGGAGTGCATTAAACTTCAGCCAAAATTTTTAAAGAGATTCACAGAAAGTAAGAGAATGAGAGTATTCCAATTGAGAGCATTACGTAGAAAACTACAAGAACAAATCTTCATTAGTTAATTAATTGCATCTAGTAGCCAAGACTGAATCCTTTTCTTTACATTCTTACCAGATATATTTGTTAATATTTATAATAAACTTTTGAAGTTTCAGTGTTTAATTTTTTTTAATGTTTTTTTTTATAAATGTTTTTATTGGGTTTTTGAACAAGGTATAATTACTGTTATGTACACAGAATAAGAAACATATATCTATATATAGACTAACTGGTGGGGTACTGTGCACCAGCTCGACAGCGGCAGCTCTATGCATCTGGCCGAATTATTTACACCACGTAAGTTCGCAACTGTTTGTGGGGGGGGGGGGGGGGGGGGGGGGGGGGGGGGGAGCAGGGGGGGGGGGTGGGGGGGACTGGGGGGAGCAAATATACATTTGGGTGCCGGGGAGATGACCACAGTGTGCGACACCTGGCCGGGCCGCGTGCCGCTGTCGCCCGCCTCTCCCGGACGGCTCTCGCCGCCGTCCCCCGCTCGCCTCCGCTGCTCCTCCTGTCCTCCATCCCCAACCTCCTCGTTCCCCGCTCCTGGAGATGTTGGCACATTTTGGCACCCCGTGTCCTCCTTCCGGCTCCCGTTTCCCTGCCCCCCGCTCCATCCCGCTGGTTCTCCTCTCCTATCCCCCCTCCCTCCACGGTTCGCCCCTCCCTCCTCAAGTTCAGCTGTCTCCCCCCCCCCCCCCCCCCCCCCCCCCCCCCCGGGGTTCGCCTTTCTCTCCCTTTCATGCCTTGGCTACCTTCCCCTGATTCTTAACTAAGTTCTCCTGATTTTTGGCTACCTGGCTATTCTTCCTCTTGTTCGTTGGCCACAAACAGGTCCCGGAACAGTCGCGTGAATGGCTCCCGCGTTCTGTGGAAGCCGTTGTCTGACCCTCGGATGGTGAATTTGATTTTCTCCATTTGGAGAGATTCCGAGAGGTCAGACAGCCAGTCTGCAGCTCTGGGTGGTGCTGCTGACCGCCAGCCAAACAGGATTCTACGGCGGGCGATCAGGGAGGCAAAGGCAAGGGCATCCGCCCTCCTCCCCAGGAATAGATCTGGCTGGTCTGAAACCCCGAAGACCCCCACCTTCGGGCATGGCTCCACCCTCACTCCCACCACTTTGGGCATTGCCTCAAAGAAGGCTGTCCAGTACCCAGCAGTCTGGGGCAAGGCCAGAACATGTGGGTGTGGTTGGCCGGGCCTATTTGGCACCGTTCACATCTATCCTCCACCTCCGGGAAGAACCTACTCATACGGGTTCTTGTTAGGTGGGCTCTATGTACCAAGTTTAGTTGCGTCAGGCTGAGCCTTGCACACGTGGCGGTGGAGTTGACCCTATGCAGTGCCTCGCTCCAGAGTCCCCACCCTATCTCAATCCCCATGTCCTCCTCCCATTTCTTTCTTGTTGCGTCCAGTACGGTTTTGGCCTTTTCTGTCAGTCGGTCGTACATGTCACTACAGTTCCCTATACTTGCGTCCAGTAGTTCTTCCAGTAGTGTCTGTCGTGGCGGTTGTGGGTACATCCTTGTCTCCTTTCGTAGGAAGTGTTTGAGCTGCAGATACCGTAGCACGTTCCCCCTGGCTAGCCAAAAGTTCTCTGTCAGTTCGTCCAGTGTTGCGATCCTGCCGTCCGTGTATAGGTCCTTGACTGTCAGTGTCCCTCCGTCTTGTCTCCACCTTTTGAAGGTGGCGTCAGTCAGTGCTGGTGTGAACCTATGGTTGTTGCAGATGGGAGCTTTGTCAGACATTTTGGTCAGGCCAAATTGATGCCGCAGTTGGTTCCAGGATTGGAGGGTGGCTATCACCACCGGGCTGCTGGAGTGTTTTTTGGGTGGGGATGGGAGTGCTGCCATGGCGAGGGCCCGGAGGGAGGTCCCCACGCAGGAGGCCTCCTCCGCGCGCACCCACTCGGCCTCTGGCTCCTGGATCCATCCCCTTACTCGCTCGGCTGTTGCCGCCCAGTGGTAGAATTGTAGGTTTGGGAGGGCTAACTCCCCCCTGGATTTTGTTTTTTGTAGGACCTTCTTTGGGATCCTAGCATTTTTACCCCCCCCCCCCCCCCCCCCCCCCCCCCCCCCCCCTTTACGAATGCCATGATTAGCTTGTCCAGCGCTTTGAAAAGTGCCTTGGGGATGTAGATCGGGATGGATCTAAACAGGAAGAGGAACCTGGGCAGTACGTTCATTTTGATCGTCTGGACTCTCCCCGCGAGGGAGAGTGGGAGTGTGTTCCATATTTGCAGGTCCTTTTTAACTTCCTCCGTCAGACTGGTGAGGTTCCATTTGTGGATTCCTTTCCAGTCATGGGCTATTTGGATCCCCAGGTAGCGGAATTTGTGTCGGGCTTGTTTAAACGACAGTCCCGTTAGTGCTGTGCCCCCCCCCCCCCCCCCCCCCCCCTTGCGGGTGTACTGGGAAGATCTCGCTTTTGCTCATGTTGAGTTTGTAGCCCGAGAAGGCTCCACACTCTTTCAGGAGCGCGATGATTCCGTCCATGCTGCTTTGTGGGTCCGAGATGTAGAGGAACAGGTCATCTGCATAGAGTGAGACTCTGTGCTCTCTGCCTCCCCTTCGGATCCCCCTCCAACTTTTTGCTGCCCTGAGCGCGATTGCTAGCGGTTCGATCGCTAGGGCGAACAGCAGCGGGGACAGTGGGCATCCTTGTCTGGTGCCCCTGTGCAGTTGGAAGTATTGGGAGTTGGTGTTGTTGGTCCGTACGCTCGCCATGGGAGTGTTGTATAGGAGCTTTACCCAAGAGGTGAACCCTGTTCCAAGCCCGAACCACTCCAGTACCTCTATGAGGTATTTCCATTCGACTCTGTTGAAGGCCTTTTCTGCGTCCAGGGAGACGATCACCTCTTGTGTTCTCTCCCCGGAGGGGGTCATTATCACGTTCAGCAGGCGCCTGATGTTCGAGGTAAGCTGTCTTCCTTTGACGAAGCCCACCTGGTTCTCTGTGACCATCTCAGGTACACAGTCTTCTAGCCTTTTGGCTAGGATTTTGGCCAGTATTTTGGCGTCTGATTTCAGCAGTGACATGGGTCCATTTGACCCACATTCCGTTGGGACTTTGTCTTTCTTAGGTATCAGCGAGATTGAGGCCTGTGCTAGCGTGTGTGGCAGTGTGCCCCTAGCTAGCGGGTCTGTGAACGTCTCTCGCAGGTGCGGGGCCAGCGCTGTCGCGAATTTTTTGTAGAAGTCCGCCGGGAATCCGGCGCCTTCCCCGTCTGCATGGAACTAATGCTGTCCATGATCTCTCCCAGTGCTAGTGGTGCTTCCAGGCCCCATTTTCTGCCCTCCCCCACGACTGGAATGTCCAGTCCTTCAAGGAACCGTTTCATCCCAGTCTCCCCCCTTGGGGGCTATGAGGTGTACAGGTCTTGGTAGAAGGCCATGAAGGTTTCGTTAATCTTTTCTGGTTCTGTTTCCAACGTGCCTCCGGTACCCCTGATTTGTGCAATTTCTCTGGTGGCTGCCTGCTTTCTCAGCTGGTGTGCCAACAGGCGGCTGGCTTTGTCTCCGTGTTCGTACAGGGTCCCGTGCGCCTGGCGGAGTTGGTGCACTGCTTTCCTGGTGGAGAGCAGGTCAAAGTTCCTTTGTAGTTCTTTTCTCTCCGCCAGGAGCTCTACGGTCGGGGCCTCGGAGTATTTACGGTCTACCTCCAGTATGGAGTCGACCAGCTGCTGCCTAGCTACCCTTTCCTCCCTATCTCTTTGTGCTTTGAAAGCGATGATTTCCCCTCTTAGTACGGCATTTGACGCTTCCCAGAACGTGGAGGGAGAGACCTTCCCGTTTTGGTTGTTCTCCGTGTACTCTGCTATGGCCCGCACTATCCTTTCGCTGAAGGCCTTGTCAGCTAGTAAGGCACCGTCCAACCTCCATGTGGGGTGCTGCGCCCTGCCCGTCTCTAGCCGCACATCCATATAATGTGGAGCGTGGTCTGATATCACAATTGCGGAGTACTCCACTTTGTCTATCCCTGGAAGCACCGTCTTCCCCACCACAAAGAAGTCAATTCTGGTGTATACATTATGTACTGGGGAGAAGAAGGAGAATTCCTTCTCCCCCGGGTGGGTGAACCTCCAGGGGTCCACCATTCCCATCTGCTCCATAAAGTGACTGAATTCCCTTGCCATGCTTGAGGTTTTCCCCGTTTTGGGGTTTGATCTGTCCTTCTTTGGGTCCTGTACACAGTTGAAGTCCCCCCCCCATAATTAGTCGATGCGTCACTATGTCTGGGATTGCTGCCATGGTCTTTTTGATGAAACACGTGTCGTCCCAGTTGGGCGCATACACGTTGACTAGTACCACCGGTGCCCCATCCAGGGCCCCGCTGACCATGACGTACCGTCCTCCCCCGGGTCTTACCATCCTTGTCGCCCTCATCGTCCTCTTGCCGATCAAGATCGCCACCCGCCTGGCCCTTGTCCCATAGCAGGGATGGTAGGTTTGTCCCACCCAGCCCTTTCTTACCCACAGTTGGTCCTGCTCGCTCAGGTGCGTCTCTTGGAGGAAGACTATGTCGGCCCTCATATTTCTGAGGTGGGTGAGGACTCTGGATCTCTTCACTGGCCCGTTAAGTCCCTTTACGTTCCAGGTGACTATCCTGGTGGGGGGCTTCTGCCCCCTCGCTCTGTCCAATTCTGGTGGGTTGTGGAAAGCTGTCTTCCCCACTAAGTTGCCCAGCATCTCAGCCACGTATGCTGTGGGGTTTCTACCCTCGATCCCCTCCGGCAGGCCCACTATCCTTACATTTTGCCTTCTCGAGCGGTTTTCCTGGTCATCTACCCTGCCCTTCAGGCTCCCCTGTGTTGCGCCGAGTCTCGCCACTTCCCTCTCCAGGGCCGTGACCCGGTCGCTCATGTCGGTTGCTGCTTTCTCCAGCTCCTTAATGGTCACCTCCTGGGCTTCCAGTTTCTCCCCTTGGGCATCCAATTTCCCCTCCAGTCTGGTCAGAGCCTGCTGCACCCCTGACATGGCCCTGGCCACTGCTGCCTGCACTGCGGCCTCTATGTTTGCTTTCACCTCTGCCTTGATTACCTGCAGCTGCTCCCTCAGCACCTCGGTAAAGGCTGCCTTCCAATTCCAACCCCCTCTAGCCCCAGGGGAGAGGGCACCTGTCTGTCCAGCTCTTTTTGATGCGGCGATACATCCGTTCCGCCGCTTTGTGCGCTGATTCGCTCGCCTGAGCTGGCTTGCCCCTTATCCCGTCTGCTTCTGGTGCTCCCTCCCCCTCTGCCTTGGCTCCCTTCTGGCATTTTTTCCTCCCCCTTCCCTTTCATCTTTTCTTCTCCCCTTGTTTTTCTTTTCCCCCCTTTTCCGCACCCTATTTTTATTTTATTTATTTATTTTTTGTCTCTTCCCTTTTTTCAGTGTTTAATTTAAACTGATTCATATTAGCATTCAGGTTAGGTGTCTCCATATTGCAACTGCATGTAATGTCTAAAAGAAAATTTCCAAAATAAATAGCCAAATGATTGGAAACATTCTCGTAAACATTATTCAATAGTCCTGTCTTACCTTAATAATTCGGCTGTTAGTTTGCCGAATGTTATGATAATTAATTTTTTGTGGCAAGCTTTAACAGACCATTGACCCTGATGTGACTTTGTCTTCTATTCAGATCACAATGACAAAATGTAGCGCCTACAGTATTTTGCCTGAATTGATTATCAACATTTTATTCTATGGTTACATTTATTTCACCTATTATGTCATGCGCACTTTAATTTAATTATCTTTTACTTTTAATAAATGATTCAGTACTGGTTCTCCATCCGTCAATCTCGGGAGATGATGGACTACACCCGGGGTGTTTGTCACTTCTCTGTTGAACACTGTCTGTCATGGCTGGAAAGGCTCAGTCATGAGTGACAGTCCTCTTTGCAGCTGGCACAGATGGCCCAAAGTTGACTGATGTTTTTTCTTTCCAGCGGGCTCTTTTTAACATCTCACGAACGTGTCATTAAGATATTATAGATTGTGCTGAAAAAAAGCTCATCTTTCTTTTAAAATGGACTCAAAGAGCCTTCAAAATGGCCACCAAAATACACCTGACCTTCTACAACTGTAATGTCTGTGAAGGTTATAATAATAATATAATAATCGTTATTGTCACAAGTTGGCTTACATTAACACTGCAATGAAATTACTGTGAAAATCCCACACTCCGGGTACACTGAGGGAGAATTCAGAACATTCAAATTGCCTCACAGCACGTTTTTTGGACTTGTAGAAGGAAACCGGAGCACCCGGAGGAAACCTACACAGACACTGGGAGAACGTGCAGACTCCACCTGACAGTGACCCAAGCCGGGAATCAAACTTAGGACCCTGATGCTGTATTCATGAAGGCCCCTCGCCAGAGGTGGGGTGATCCTCAGGTTAAATTACCAGCAGTCAGCTCCCTCCCTCAAAGGGGAAAGCAGCCGATGGTCATCTGAGATTATGGCGACTTTACCTTTACCTTAGTTTGTCAGGCTTCTCGAAGTCTCCAGGAGGATTACAAATAAACATACCCATACTTGTGAAGACATTTGACATTCAATGTGCATTTCCACGAGGGTAAACAGAAACTCTTGAACTTAGTTAGTAACTTTATTACTTTTGCTTAATTAACCTACAACAGGTTGTAATAAACTAACCATTCATGGTTTAAAACTAAAGCTTTGCAGCTGAGTTATTTTTGAAGTGATATCATGGTTGTGTTGTAATTCACCGACTGGCCACTAGGAGTCTCACTAGTATATAAGTGTATGTTAAAGTCAGCTGATCTCAGACTGGCTGGAGGAATTTGAAGAGAAAGGTTGCTTGGCATGATTTTACTGTTTTTCATCCATTGTCTTGTATATATAGTTTACCCACAGTTAACGTTAATAAATCTTTATAGCTTTAGCTACAAGTGTTCTTGTAATAAATCAGGCCATCTGACAAGAACGTCACGTGGTACCACAGCCGGTTGTATTAAACACTGAAAAAAAAACTATCAGCCTGCCACAGAGGCTTGAAGATTTTTCAGACTGCAGAATTAACTGCATGGAATTGTTGACGCCACCAAAAAGTCTCAGCTTTCATGGTAATGTGGGCTGCAACTGGCAAGTATTTAAACAACAATTTAATCTGTTTCTTACTGAAGTAAATTTAGAAGATCAATCAGATTCACGTAAGGCAGCGATGCACCTAACAGCAGCAGGGCCAGAAGTAATTATTGTGTTTAGTACGTTTAAATTTGCAACTGATGAAGATAGTAAAAATTTTAACAAAGTAATTTGAAGATTTGATGCCCATTGCAGCCCTGGAATGAGTGATATTTATGAACGCTGTGTTTAGATCACATTTACAGAAGACAGGAGACTCCATTGATTTAGAGTTGAAAGCTAAGACGTGTAATTTTTCTGCGGTGGAATCTTCCATGATTCCGAACAGATTGTTTTTGGTGTGAATAAAAATAAGCTGAGGGAACGGTTGCTGAGGGAATCGGAGCTGTCTTTGGAACAAACAGTTAAGATTTGTCAGGCTCACAAGCTAGCAACACAGCATTCCAAAATGTTTCTCAATAATGGCGGCGTCTTCTTGAAGGACACCTCTTTATTGAAGCAGGTTGAGGCAGGACAGCACCAAACCGACTGGAGTCTTCCCAGCTTCAGGCAGGTGGTAATGAAATGTGAAAATCTCTCTCACTGTTAGAAGTAACCGCTGTGCTTGTGCACTACACCAATCGAGCGAGGTAGCCAGTAACTGTTTCTTTCTGCATTGTGCCAACATAATCTACTAAACTGGAGTGCCCTCTATGGCAGTGTATCGGCCTGGGTAAATAGTACGACGACTCGGAGTTTCCCAAACATCAGGACCCATCTCTCAGCATTGTCAGCATTGTCCAAAGGAATGAATGAAACCAGTATAGCTCTGTACAAGCTCTGCTGCAGATGTAGTCAGGAAGCTGCCTAATGGATGACAGATTATCACCTATGGGACTTCGTTCTGGATTTTCTATCAGAATCACTACAGTGCAGGAGGCCATTGAGTCTACACCGACCCTCTGAAAGAGCCCCCACACCCCCACCCTATCTCCGTAACCAAGTCACCCCACCTAACCTTTTGGAGACTAAGGGACAATCTAGCATGGCCAATCTACCTAACCTTCACATCTTTGAACTGTGGGAAAAAAAAGAGCCCTGGAGCAAACCCACGCAGAAAAGGGAAGAATGTGTAAACTACACACACAGTGACCCAAGGGTAGAATTGATCCTGGTCCCTGGCGCTGTGAGGCAGTAGTGCTAACCGCTGTGCACCATGCCGTCCTTCTGGTTTACACTGTTAGCCTTCTCCTCAAGGCAGTGAAGCCATTTACCCATCTTTGGAGGTCTGACTTGTAGGCACCGCAACATAACCACATGCCAGTGGTTATGCATCTGAGGACCAGGCCTCCTCAGAGTTCCCTGTAGTTTACATACCTCACCATGGGGAGGCACTACATCGGGCTATGTACTGCCGACAGAGGCTTATGCACTCAGCTCTCTTCACAATTGTTATACTGCTAGTCAGCAGTGATAACTGAAAGCAAAAGGTAACAAGCAGACTGACCACTACACACCACCCACTACAATTACACACTTGATGCATCATATCAACTAGAGACATATAAATACTGATTAATTGACTAAAATGTCAGAACATAAATTACGGGTGATGTATATCATTAATACAGCGCACTATAAAATAAATAGGGAGAAAACTGGTGCGGAGTATATATACTGGAATACAATGGGTGAATGGTCAGTTTCCGTACTGTAATTTCTATATACTTCTATGTGATATACGGCTGTAAGATCTTTTACTTCCATCAGAATAAGGACAATTTAACACATCATCAGAAATGTGGCATTTTCTATAGTACTCCCTCAGTGCTGAATTGAATTGTCAGCCTAAGTTATGGTGGAATTTTAAAGCCTTTTCCGCCGTTGGGATTTTCCCGTCTCGTCAAAGTCAGTGGACCTTTCAGGGGCTCGTTGCATTTTACAGCCCTGCCCCCGTCACTATGGGGCTGTAAAATTCCACCCAATGTGTTGAAGTCTCCAGAGTAAGGCTTGAACCCATGACCTTCAAATGCACATTGATTAAGCAATTAATGCAAGACTCTAATATGACCTTTTCTTACGAGTCATCACCTGTTCAATAGGCCCCATTTGAACGAGTGAGGAAGCCCCGCATCTATTTAAAATTTCACTAGGATTCATTTTAGTGTTAGCAAGCACCCAATTCCTTTAATTTATACTAGTGCACCGGAAAGACATGCTGAAATGTCTCTTAGAAATCCAGTCACATTCATCGCAGTTATGCTATGGTGTTCCATTGCGCTGCACTGATTCATTTTATCTCACTACACACAACTATTATAATTAGTGAACTAATACGTTTTGCAAATGTCACTCTACTGTGAAAAGGCAATTAGCTTCAAGGAGCTAATTAACACTAAGGAGACAACTCCAGTATACTTCAACTGATAAGTCATACAGTGACAAAGTTCACCATGAGAGTGCATCTCATAGTTTTCAATAATTTGGCATAAGTACAGGTCAAGAAAGAACAGATTTGATAAACTGAACAGCGTGCTGAGCACAGAACCCGATTGCAGCTCAGAGGGAAAAACACAAGTGCTTTGGTCAGCTATTTTTAGAAGCAACAATTACATTGGCACTCCACTCTGTGAGTGCTAATCTTGCTTTTATCCTAGATCCAGCTGAGAATTACAGAGGAAGAGATAGCATCCGTCATTATAGGATACTCAGATGAGGGCAGATATATTTACTTTCTTTACAGTACTTTAAAGGGTTTTCTGGTGATTGAAATAGGATTATGTGAGAGTTCATACATTTTTTTTACATGTGGAACTGTTTCATAAAAACAGAATTAAATGCAAATGCACAAGAGTTATTGTCCAATGGAACAGACTTGTGCTTGGCAATTGCTTGTATCTCATTCACCAAAAAACACGCACTGGCAATTTATGCTCACACACCATTTTAGCAACAGTTATTAACATTAACACTTCAAAAGAAATTCGGGCCCATCATTTGCTTCCGATAACATTTAGCTTAATTCATGGGTGTCCTTCAGGAAAATAAACCTGACATTCCACAGGGTTTGGCATAGATTTGACTCCAGTTCACATGTCGTGGTTAACCTTTAATGTTCTCAAGACAACTAGGGATGGGCAATACATGCTGGTTTGTCAGTTGTCCACATTTTTGATTTTTAATTATTTTTATGGGATGTGAGCGTCTCTGGCTAGGCCAGCATTTGTTACCCATCCTAATTGCCCTAGAGAAGTGGTGGTGAGCTGCCTTCTTGAATCAGTGCAGTCCATGTTGTAATGATGTATAATGTAGGAAGTGTAAAGGATGAACAAGGTGATGTTCTTGTATCTCAACACTAGATGGCACCACAGAGTAGCTCCTAGGATTCTGGAAGAAGGAGTTAGTGAAAGGTTGAGGTGTTAGTTGTATTAGAGAGATATTATGGATTCTGTAGCATATATTCAATACTGTTATTTTCTTAGCTATTACTTAGTAAGTAGATGGAAATCATTTAAAGTAATGTAAATAAATTAGCTTTGTTTGAAATACATAGCTTGATGTTCTTTGTCAGCAGTACAACTTTTAACTACCTTGAGGGACTCAACAGGGGACATTACACATGTAAGTGTAGGTACATCCACTGTGCTATTAGGGAGGAAGCTCCAGGATGTTGACCCAGACACAGTGAAGGGACGGCAATATATTTCCAATTCAGGATGGTGAGTGACTTGAGTGAGATCCTTCAGGTGGGGTTCCCATGTATCTGCTGACCTTGACATTTTAGGTGGTAGTGGTTGTGGGCTAGAAAGGTGCTGCCTAAGCAGCTTTGGCGAGTTCCTGCAGTGTATCTTGTAGATGAGACACACAGATGCTACTGAGCATCGGTGAAGGAGGGAGTGAGTCTTTATGGAAGGGGTGCCAATCAATCAGGTTGCTTTGGGGCAGCATGGTGGCACAGTGGTTAGCATTGTTGCCTACGGCGCTGAGGACCCGGGTTTGAATCCCGGCCCTGGGTCACTGTTCGTGTGGAGTTTGCACATTCTCCCCGTTTCTGCGTGGGTTTCGCCCCCACAACCCAAAAGATGTGCAGGATAGGTGTATTGGCCACGCTAAATTGCTCCTTAATTGGAAAAATAATTGGGTACTCTAAATTTATTAAGAAAAAAAAAATCAGGTTGCTTTGTCCTGGATGGTGTCAAGCTTCTTGAGTGTGTTATGGGCGAGGGTTTAGAAAACTCCAAAGTATATCATGGAGTTCAGCTGACCTACAACTGTTTATTGATTTTGGGTATGATGAGCACAAGGGCCTGCCTTTCAGATGTTATTCAACAGAGGCCTTAAGCACTTTGAATCAAAAACAAAGTTTATTCTACGAATTTAGTTAACATTTTTATGAACACACAGTCTGCATTTTTATCAACTACAAACATAAATACCCCACACAGCTACAGTACTCTATGAATAACCCTTAATAAATTCCCCCCTTAAACTGTTCCAATTTAATAACAATACCCCATAAATTAGAAACCCCTTTTCAAAGGGGTGGCCCAGCACACAGCACTCAAGACCTGGTATGGATGCTGATGTGCCCTTTCCAAAACAGCAGGTTTGAATTTCTTCCAGAAAACAATTATTTATTTTCAAGTTATCAAGCAGTCTAGAAACAGCTTTGAAAATGCAGATGGAGAAAAAAAACCTTCTTTCAATTTGTGCAGAACAAAACCAGTTCAAATTCAAAGGGAAAGTAAAGCTCAGAGCCACAGCCCAGCTCACAATTCAAAAACAAAAGTAAAAACCCAGAGCCACAGCCCAGCTCCACCCACATAATGGCATCACTGAAGCCATGTGATAAGCCAAAACATTTCTTAAAGGAAAATTCCTATGACAAGTATTGTTGGAGCTGCGCCCATCCAGGCAAAAGGGAGTATTCCATCACACTCCTGACTTGTGCCTTATACTTGGTGGGCAGACCTTGGGGTGTTAAGAGGTGGGTTACTCGCCATAGGATTCCTAGACTCTGATCTGCTCTTGTAGTTACAGTATTTATACGGCTATCCAGTTCAGTTTCTGGTCAATGGTAACCCCCAGGACATTGATAGTGGGGGGAACTCAGTTATGGCAATGGCGTAGAATGTCTTGGGGCGATAGTTAGAATCTATCTTATTGGAGATGGTCATTGCCTAGCACTTGTGTGACAAAAATATTAATTGCCACTAGTCAGCCCAAGCCTGGACATTGTCCAGGTCTTGCTGCATTTGCATGTGGACTACTTCAGTGTCAGGAGTCACGATGATGCAGAATATTATGCAATCTTCAGCGAACATTCCCGAATTTGACCTTATTTTGGAAGGAAGGACATTGATGAAGTGACTGAAAACATCCAAAAACAAATATTTCTATCGGTTTGCCATTAATCTCAAAGGGTTGTAAAACCATTTTTACTTATTACCTTTACAATCCTTAAACTTCAATCTAGTCAATGCTTTACCAATTCATAACAGTTTTACTTTAGCTTACTGGTCCTGTCGATTTATGTTCACAATCAACAGTCCCAGTTCATTAAACAATCTCCCAATTTCTCTCTTCGTGGTATCAGCCAATTTCTCAGCTTTTAACTAATTTAAATTAATGGCATATTTTTGTTATTTTATCTTCACCATAGAATGTTCTCTATTTGTCAGTGTAATTGATTTTATTTCATTCCAGCATAGTTCCTCTATTCATCCAGGCTAATTCTCCTGTCCTTCCTTTGTGACAATCCCATAACTGCAGGTAGTTGGGTGGAAACAACAATTCTGGAACTTAATGCAATGAAGAATGAATCATTTTGTTTTCCTGTAACAAGAGAGACTTTTAAATCCAATCAGTAATTCAACATTTACAGGCAGTCCCTGACTTTACGTCGTTTGAGTTACGATGAACGACACTTCAAACGTTAGCAAATGACATCCCATTTCGACTTTGCAATGTCGGTTTTGACACTACAGCAACATTCATACAGCGCATTGATGTTC